>NW_028258299.1:6250000-7500000 GCF_053883595.1 Heterocephalus glaber | reverse complement strand
GTCACTGTGGGACCAAAACACTGGGAGCCCTGAAGTGAAACCACTCCGTGGTTGCTCTGAGTCCTGCGTTCAAACAATCAACCCTGCCCTGAAATGGCCTTCAACCAAGCATTCCCTCCAGGGATATTGTGAGTGCTTGGACTGGAGTCACTCGATGGGAGCAGGATCCTGAGAGAGAGAAGTCTTCTTTGCCCCTTTCCAGCTCTGAGGCTCCAGGTGGCTTCAGGCTTGTGGCTGGGTTGCTCTCATCTGTCTCCTCCATTGTCACACCTGACTTCTCAATGTGTGCAAATATTGCAGATAGCTAAGTTAGTTAGAAATTATAAGGCAGTTAAAAAAAGGCTGGACCCTCTGCATAGAAAACAATTGAGGCACGTTCACTGAAGGTTAACATTATAAAAAGAAAAAAAATTATAAAAAGAGAGAAACTACTACACCCACCTACTTCCCCTGAGGATAAATAGCAGTGATTGGTATTCTAAATAGACATCAATCTTGCTACATTACTAGCTTCCCCATTTAATCTTCATTTAATCAGTATTACCTGGGTGACTATACTTATAATCTAATTGGCTGATTGTGGTTCTGCCTCACCTCATGCCCACCTTGTGATTTTCCACTGGATCTTATAGTTTTGCCACATTTTGTACCCACCTCACCTCATGTCTTTGCCTCATAAAATAACTTTGAGAAGCAGAGTGGATGGGCAACCCACTTTCTGGTCCCCCTTCTGTCTCTCTTAGATAGAAGCTATCTTTCTCTCAATAAATTTTTCCTACTCTTAACTTCCATTGTTCCTAGAATTCATTCTTCAATTTTAGAGAACACAAACTCATGTTTCTGATATCTAGCAGGTTGGTAGTTATAATATTTCCCTGTTTGGATTATTTTGCTTATTTGGATTACTTGGTGCCCTATATCACAATGATGGCTCCCTCTATCATCAGAACACTTGTGAGCCTCATACAGTGGGGCACACCTGTATTCACAGCCCTCTGGGAGGCTGAGCCAGGAAGATTGTTGAAAGAAAATGAGCCAAAACAGGAGCACCCAAGGCAAGGCTTTATTGGAGAAGGAGCTGCTGGGCTGCCTCCAAAATGGCAAGAGAGAGCAAAATTAACTGGGGTGAGGTTTCTATAGGGCAGTGCAGTGGGGAGAGTACTGTGAGAGTTGAGAATTGGTCAGGTTGTAGGGCAGGCAATAGGATGCCAAGTGATTGGAAGGGGAGGGTCACGTGCGTAGCAGGTGGAGCAACAAGTTAGGTTTTGCTTCTCCAGAGGGGGTAGGTTTCACTCCCCCTTCCCCTACCCCAAGTGGCTCATTTCTCTAAAGGCTCATTTCCCATTTTAAGAACGGGACCTATTTTAGAATGCAGGACCATTGGGGCCATTTTATCTGGTAGATACCTCTATCATTTGTAAGTTGGAGCCCAGCATAGGCTGAGGCACTTAGTGAAACCCTGTCTCAACATAAAAAATAAGCAGGGAGGGGATGTAGCTCAGTGCAAAGGCCCCGGATTCAATTCCTAGTCCCACAAAAACAAAAAGCAAAAACCACTATGATCACTCTAGAGCCCAGCTGCACTGCCCAGGGCTCTCTCCTCATCTTGAGATCCTGCAAAGACTTTTCATGTGGATGTCTTGGGGCCACACATTAGCCCACCTCTCATCCCTGCTCCAGCCTCAGGCTCCTGCCGTTTCTTAAACCTTCCCTGTTCATCCCATCCAACCCTGCTCCCCTCAAGCCTCACTCTGGTTGCTCCTGGTACCTGGGATGTCTTCCCTGAAATTTTGGTTCCCTTTCATCCTTCCAGTCTCAGTGTAAATATCACCTCCTTGGAGAGAAGCTGCCGGGCATCCCATTGAGAGTGGCCTTCCTGTTCTCCTTTGTGCCCTGCACCTAGCAGTTGCCCAGGACAACAGGGCAGGCAATGGAAGAGGAACCTTCCAGCCCAAGGGCAGGCCAGGCTTCCCAACACCTGGAACATTCCTGCCTTCCCCACCTTCCAGTGCCCACATCTGGACAGTAGCAGCTCCAGCTCCACAGACAGCCTTACACCCCATCTGTGTCCACTCTGGTCAAGGTCTCGGGAAAGACCCAGGCCCTGGCCCTGCCAACACCTCCAAAGCGAGTCTCTGGATGGAGGGGAAGGGCCACACAGGTCGTGGTGTCCCCCACAGGCCCTGGACAGCAGAGATCACCGAAGGGCACTGCACAGGGCTCAGGGCCATCTCCTTCGGGGACAGGGCAGTAGGTGACCGTGCACGCTGAGCTGCCCTGCTGGGGGGTTTAGGAAAAAACACCCACAAAATCAAGCTCGGAACCACAATCCCCGGCACTGGTTCCACCTCAGGCTCTACTCATTCAGTCCTTTTGGGAAGTAAGATAAAGTCTACTGGTGTCCGGAAAGTACAGGACACATTGGCAGGTTTTCTGGGCTCTCAGGAGCCTCTTGGGCTCTTTGTGAACTTGGGAAGGTGGGCAGGTGGGCAGAAATGAAGGAAGGAGGGAAAGAAGGAAGGAGGAAGGAAGGAAGGAAAGGAAAGAAAGCAGAGAAGGAAGGGAGGGAGGGAGGGAGGGAGCCTGGGACAAATGCCTCACCTGCCTGGGCCTCAGGTTCATTTTCTGATAAGCGTAGAGCCCCCTTCCCCCTGGTTTGCTTTTTTGTGGCCCTAACGAATCACCCAGGGGATCTGGGGGCTCGGACCCCTGGGGTTGCCGTCTGTGTCTGTCATAGCCTGCTTGGCTCCCTAGGGCTTTAGTGGCCTCCCCTTGAGTGGCAGCTCAGACTTCCTCCAGCCTTCCTGGGCCGGGCCAGGACTTTCTGCCAGGAGCCCACGGCCAGAGCTGGCCCTGAGCAGCCTGGGTGGGAGCACAGAGCACGGACGGGTTTCCGGTTCACTGTAAAAAGAAACACAAGTGAGAAGAGGATGATGATGATTGTGCAGTAAGAAGGAAAAGACCGACTGAAGCAGAGCTCTGTCCTGGTCCTGATGCCTGGATTCTTTGCACACATCAGGATGCAGAGGGTCACAGAGTAACTCCACGCACTATTGGGCTTTCTCTACCTGGGTGTTAGATGCTATTTGTGAAGTGATGGCTCAGACAACTGGAGAACCACAGTGTGAAGTTGGCCAGCAGAGGCTACCAGAGATTGAGGACAGGATAATCGATGAAGATGAAGTTGACAGAAATGTTAATCAGCTTTGTCCTTTCTGTGCTTTGGAAACCGCTCCCTGAACTCCTTCCCGGTAAGCCAAAGCTGTCATCTAATTCTAAAATCTTCACGGGAGAGGGCCAGCCTAAGTGTGCAGCTGCTGGCACTGCCTTTCTGCAGAGAACTGAACCGTTCTTGGAACCTCCACAAACAGGGATGCCTCTTTACCATAATTTGGACACAGCTGCTAGTAAAGAAGACAAGGAACTCTAGAAACCAGTTTCTATACTAAATTTGTCAAAATTTAAAAGACTCCCATGTTCATTAATGAGCCTACTTGCAGAGTATCAGGACTTGAAAGTTTTGGGTTTTTTTTTTTTTTTGGAGGCAGTGTCTCATTTTATAGTTCAGGCTGGCCCTGAACTCATTATGTAGCCTAGGCTGGCCTTGAACTCACAGCGATCCTCCTGCCTCAGGCTCCCAAGTGCTGGGGTTACAGGCATGCGTCACCACACCTGGCCACTTGTGTATCAGTTGTCAGTTCAAAATAGCCACATTGATAAAATAGCCAGTAGCAGTGTGGCTGTCCTCTCTGTCTCAGAAAATACAACAAAAATACAAAGAAAAGATCTTTCTTCAAGGCTTTTTGGCCTTGTGTTACTGTTGCTCCTTTCCATAATTGATAAGCCTGTTTTTTCAGCAATGTTTACGGCTTAACTAACTTTGAGCGCTGGTATAAAGATTGTGAGGCGCCCCATCTGCAGATTGTCTGTAGGAGAAGCATCCTTTAAGTT
Source organism: Heterocephalus glaber (assembly GCF_053883595.1). Taxonomy (NCBI): domain Eukaryota; kingdom Metazoa; phylum Chordata; class Mammalia; order Rodentia; family Bathyergidae; genus Heterocephalus; species Heterocephalus glaber. The sequence continues at coordinate 7,496,049 of NW_028258299.1, read as the reverse complement.
ATCCTAAGAAAGTGCCATGTCACAAAACCCATCATATATAACATCTGTAGTTTAGAAAAGGAAAGGCTGTACCCATGTTAGCAAGTTATTTTCTAGTGTTAATTTCAAACACTGATAAACTGAGACTATAAGGGAGGTGACATTGAGATGACTGGAATAACCAGTTTGTCTAGTAGGCCTAAACATTAGTAAAGAATAGCTTCCTGCCAGGAGGAATCTCTATCTTTTGAATGCTTAACCCAGGCTCGAGATGTCTTGGGAATTACCAGGATTAAAGTCTTAATTTCTCAGGAAGAGCCCTTCCATGTGTCAAGGTCTCAAGGTACAAGGTAAAATGATTCCTTTATTGCTACAGAACATCTAATATAAGTCATTAAATGAGTGTAATCTTGTAATTTTGGCCTTTCATCATATGATAGGAGACGACCCCAATTTTTTTGGCGGGGGGGATTTCTTCCTCTGTAGGAGTCATGTAGGAAAAATAAAAGGCTTATGCCAAGTAGAGGTGAATATTTGGAAAGCCAGCTCCCAGGCAATTTTGAAACCCGTGTTGAAATCCCTCCCCTTGTTACAGATGGTGTAGAAGTCACAAGTCTGCTAATTGGGCTGTTTCTTCCTTTGCCTGTTATTTATGCTTCCTTCATTTCTGTCTGGATAGTCAGGAAAAGATTTAATGTTTAATATTTAAACAAAGTATTTAATGTCTGCACAGTAAAATCATTCAAACTTCAAACCAGGATTGAATCCAGCTGGAAATCAGCTAATCGTTTCTTAATCTCAGATTTAGAGGTGAATGTCAACCGTGCTCTGTTGAAATGCGCAAGTGTTTGATTCATTTGAAAAACTGCCTTGAGGTCACTGTTTAATGCGACCAACATGTAAAGTTTGTAGCCTTTTTTTTTTTTTGGTGCTGGGGATTGAACTTGGGACCTTGCACTTTTGAGGCAGGCACCGGAACCACTGAGGTAAATCCCCAGCCCTAAAGTTTATAGGCTTAAAGAAGTCTTGGTGCTAAAACATTTTAGTACAACTCAAAAACATGAAGGGACTGCGCAGAGTTTGGGTTTAGTCCCAGGGTCGTGGAGGAAAGGGAGATGACAGCTGATCAAATGAAGACCCATAGCCCACTAAGCAATCTTCTACCTTCTGTAGAAATCCATGGGCTCTGATTAGAGGTCTGTACTATAAAAAGGAAGAGAACCCTAAAACAAGACTGTGAAACAGTGGATAAATTCAGGACAGAATTAGGAGTGTGTTTATTACTTGTTTCAGGGGTTATCAGGCAAGATCATTATTTCTGCAGGAAAGTGAATGTTTAATGCTCCTTTTTGGACTATTATCTTCTGGGACACATTTATACAAAAATTTTTTTCTTCATCCTTGTGGTGCTTAATTTACCTGAGCTGTCTTCACAGTCCCAAGGTCTTTTTTTTGGTTTTTGAGCCAGGGTCTCACTATGCAGTTCAGGCTGGCCTTGAACTCACTATGTAGCCTAGGCTGGCCCCAAACTTGCAGTGATCCTCCTGCCTCAGCCTCCCAAGTGCTAGGATTACACACAGGTGCCACCATGCCAGGTTTCAATTTAACTTTAAAATGAGATCTAGTGTTTCTGTATTTTGTCATTTTCAATAAATTTAAGTGTTTTGGAAAAAAAATCATCCACCGCGGGGCGCGGGTGCAGATCCCCAACTCATCTTCATTCTTCCTTCCCCTCCCCCACCGCGTGGTCCTCTCCCACAGGGAGCTCCATCTCCCTGTTTCCATGTTATCTCTTGTTTTGCTCTTTAATTTATTTATACTTTGGGTTTCTCATATAAGAGAAACCACGCGAGCATTAAGCTCCTGTGTCTGATTTATCTGGAGGTGGAGAACAGCCAAGCTGCTGGTGACAGCAGCCAGCCGGGGGTGATGCTGACCGCTGCCCCAGACAGAACCCGGGCAGCAGCACCTCTGCACGGCTGGAGGAGAACGGACTTCGTGTGACCCACACCCCAGAGGCAGACAGAGCAAAAGGGCCGACTGAGCCCTGCCAACAGGTGCCACCCTCCTGGGAGGAAGGTCACAGGAGCAGAGCCAGCCGGAGGGGCTTTGAGGGGCTGCCAGCGCCTCCCTGCATCCAAGGCCGGACTGTCACAGGGCTTCCGCGGGGACATGGGGCCCTGTTCCGGAGCTGTCCCTCCCGGCACAGCGCGTCCTCCCCCTCCAGCAGCTCTATTAATATCCCTCACGCGGACGCTGGGACGCGGACATTCACAGTCCCCGCCGCTGCACTCCGCTCATCCAAGGGCGAGAGCCTCCTCCTCTCCGCGCCTCCCTCCCTCCGTCCCTTTCCGCTTTCCCAGACCGGACCGGAGCCCTGGGCGCCGCTTCTCCTCGGTGACTCACAGGGAGAGGCCGCAGGAAACCATCCTCTGCCCCCTGCATACAGTGCAGCTTTGACAGCAGCATGGAACCTCGCTTTCCGGGGAACCTGACTCCACTCTCCTGAACCTTGGGACAGAGAGACCCAGGTGACCCCGCCACCTGCTGGGATTTTCGCCCCCTGCCGCAAGCTCAAGGACCTTAGTTCGATGCCCTGTACAAAAAAAAAAAAAAGCACATTCCCAGAGAATTATCTGGTCTCACTTGTCTATACCACTGAGATAAGGAACCCTGATCTAACAGGACAAAAAGCCTAGGTACCTAGAAATATTTACAGCAACATTATTCATTTGTTTATTTATTTTTGGTTTTTTGAGATAGCATCTTACTAAGTAGCCCAGGCTGGCCTTGAACTCCTGGCAAGCTCCCTGCTTCAGCCTCCAGAATGCTGGGATTATAGGTGTGTTCGACCACACTCAGCAGTATTATTCAAACTACCAAAAAAAAATCTCAGCACTAGGTAAACCCAAATTAAACCCATAGTTAGTTATTTTAAGAATATTAAACTCAGTGGATTGTAGAATAGCCATTTAAAAAGATAAATACGGCAGCTCTTTAGTGACACAAAACATTTAAAATTATGTGAATTTTAAATTTTAAAAATATGCTGATTCCTCAAATGATTAAACATGGAGTTACCAAAGACCCACCAGTTCCATTCCTAGAGGAAGCAGGAAACATGTCTACACACACACACCTGTACATGAATGCACCCAGCAGTATTATTCATTAGAGCCTAAATATGTAAACAAACCAAATGTTCATTCACAGACAAGTGGATAAACAAATGTGGTATGTCCATATAGTGGAATATTATTCAACTGTGAAAAGGAAAAATGTCGGGAGCAATGAGTACTGATACAGGCTACAACATGGATGAGATTCAAAATGTGATACTAAGTGAAAGAAACCAGACACAAAAGGCCACATATTGTGATTCAGTTTACATGAAAGTTCCAGAGAAGGTAAATCTATGGACACAGAAGATTGGTATTTGCTTGGGATGGAAGGTTGTGACTGGGGAGGGGAAAATGGCTTAAGGTAATGAGAATGTTCAAAACCCAGGTGTGGCGTCACATGAAGGAATCTGACCACTCCCAGCCTGGTCTGAGCAGAGACCACTTTACCTCCAGCTGCTGTGCTTTCACACCTGCTGCAGATGTATCATCATGGGTCAGTAAGGCACAGGAAGCACACTCACACCCTAGAATTCCCAGTCTTAGTTCAACCCTGCTCTTGACAAACAACACACAACTGCTTGTATGTTCTCAAACCCTGTCCTGGCTGATGGCCACAACTCCTTTGCACTGAACTCTCCCCATTGAAAGTCCCATTGTGACTTTTTCCTTCCACAGCCCCCCTTTTTTATCCTTACGACCTATAAAGATCTTATAGCCTGTATGAGAGTTAGCTAGTCTGGTCTCTAGTGCCAGAGCAATCCCTCTCAGGTTTGTTCTGGAATAAACCTGTCCCATTGTGGTTGTAACTCTGGTTCTTTTCATTTTTTCCTAATATTTGGCACCCAATGTGGGGCAGGGGTCGAGAGGACTACTCCAGTATTCTCACCTCTTCCTTTTGTGACCTACCCACTCCCCTTCTCTCCCCCTCTCTCCTTTTCCTTTTTCCTTACGAGCTCCAGAAAGTCATTTGCTGTTTCCTGCTAATCCTCTACTCAATACCAGACCCTTCGTTGTCCAGTGCAGGGCTGGTAAGGTTGGCCCTTCCTTCTCCCAGGTGCGCCTGGAAGTGTAGGTCCATCCCAGACTCGAGGGAGGGGTCCTGCAGGGCAGGCTCTGCCGTGGACTTCTGCAGGCATTGGCCTGGGGACACCTGCCCAAACTCTGGAAAAACCTCTGATGTAGCCGGGTCATGTCCATGAGAGAACCTCCAGGTTCCTAGTCCTATTTGGGGGATGCCCCAACACAGGGCTATGGACTACTGGTCATTCTCTTACCACTTATTATGGGCTCTCAAATTTGTAAAATTCTAACAAATACCCCATTGGGTTGTCTTCTAAAAACTCTTTTTTTTTGGTACCATAAAAAATCTTTCACCTTTCAGTTTAAAAGGGGATATTCAGCCTCATATTTTACTTTCTCACAGCTTGGCCCAGGTACAAGCCAGACAATGGCAGCCAATGGGCTGGATTTGGGATGTTTAATTTCCAGATTCTTCTTGACCTTGATAATCACCTGAAGTGGCAAGTGGCAGGAGGTCCCTTCTGCCCAAACTTTCTTTGCTCTCTGCTTGCATCTCCTTCTCCCCCACCAAAAATTGCTCTGTCTACCTGGAGGTAAGACTACAAGAGAGTTCTAAACTACAATACTATATGCCAATTGGATCTATTTTGCAAGAGAGGAAGCACTAAAGGCAGCAAAAATCAAGGCAGTAAATTATGCCAAACTGGGACAGATTGATCAGGAAAACAAGAAACCTCCATCGGCATTTTTACAAAGGTTCAAGGACCTGCTTTGTTTGAGCTCAAAAATTTCTTTTTCATTTTTGGCTCTTTCTGAGATTTCCACGGAAAGCTGTTTAAATAGGTTTTCAGGATAGCCAAACTTATTATGATAGGGAAAAGTTTTAGATAATTTAATAGATTGAATATTAAGGTAGTTGTAGAAGCAAAATAAGTAATGTGTTCTTTTAAGATTTGCTTTTCCCAGGCCGGGGATTTAGCTCAGTGGTTCTGGCGCCTGCCACGCAAGCACCAAGTCCCGAGTTCAATCCCTGGTACCAAAAAAAAAAGAACAAACAAACAAAAAAAAGATTTGCTTTTTCCAGATAGCCTATTTAATAAATGGTGTTGGAAAAACTGGATTTCAACCTGGCAAAGATTGAAACTAGACCCATACCTATTACCATGCACTAAACTAAGATTGAAGTGGATTAAAGATATAAATATTAAGACAGAAACACTAAACTTGCTGGAAGATAAGTTAGGTAGAACTCTTGAAGACACTGGCATAGGAAAAGACTTCATGAACAAAACCTCAGCAGCATGGGAACTAGCAGAAAGAATCAACTGGGATCTCATCTTATTAAAAATCTCCTGCACTGCAAGAGAAACCACCAATAGAGCTAACAGACAACCTACAATATGGGAAAAAAAATTTAGCAGCTGTACCTCAGACAAAGGACTACTATCTAGAATATATAAAGAATTGAAAAAAATCAGACCCCCCCCAAATTCAAAGACCCAATTCAAAAATGGGCATCTGAAATGAACAGACATTTCTCAGACAAGGAAGTAAAAGCAGCAAATAGATGAAAAAAATGTTCAACATCACTTGTCATTTGAGAGATGCAGATGAAAACAACATTGAGATTCCACCTCAGCCCAGAAAGAATGGCTGTTATAAAGAAATCACCCAATAACAAATGCTGGCGGGGTTGTGGGGAGAAAGGAACCCTTCTCCATTGCTGGTGGGAGTGTAGACTGGTGCAACCACTGTGGAAATCAGTATGGGGATACCTCAAAGAACTAGGGCTAGAGGTCCCATTTGACCCAGCTATTCCCCTGCTGGGTATCTTCCCAAAAGAATTAAAAGAATCATACCACAGCGATATATGTGCACCATGTTTATAGCAGCACAGTTTGTAATAGCTAAAGCTTGGAAACAGCCCAAGTGCCCATCAACTGGAAACTGGATAAAGAAAATGTGGGTTTTTTTATAAAATGGAGTACTACTCAGCCATAAAGAACGAAAAACTAGAGTCATTTATAGCTAAATGGATGCATATCAAAGCCATACTCTTAAGTGAAATAAATAGGACACACGTGTAAATACCAAATAGTTTCACTAGTGTGAGAAACTGATAGTGTAAACAAGGGTTAAAATGATTAAAATGAATAATTGATAATTTGAAATAGGAAAAAAGGTCCAAAGATGGAAGAGTGAAGAGAGGGGAAGGGGAAAGGAAAAGAGGGAAAGGAAAAACTATGAGAAAAGAAAAAAAGGGCAGGGGATTTAGCTCAGTGATTCCGGCCCCTGCCTCACAAGTGCAAGGTCCCGAGTTCGATCCAAAGTACCAAAAAGAGAAAAAAAAAAAGGGAAAAAAAAATGAAAATGAAATCTATGTAAATAGGGAAGGGCGGAGGGGGGTCAAGGTACACAGGTAATGGGGGAAAAAAAATAAGAACCAAGATATATCATGTACAGGTACAAACACCCAATGATAAATGTAAACGAATTGTATACCTAAAATGTACCATTAAAAGAACTAAAAAAAAAAAGATTTGCTTTTCCCATAACTCCTTGTTTAAGGTGCCAGTTATCTGACTCTTTAAGCAGTAACTTCATTAACCTAACAAAGTTACCATGCCAGGGTGAATTTACAAAATATATGTGCCTATTTTGTGTCTGTGACTTGTAAATAGGAACTGGAATTGTATTTACACATCAAAGACCACTAGGGATGAGATAATGGCTAAAAAGGTATAAAAAGGGAAATGCTGAACAAAGGGGGCACGGATACTGACCAGGCCTGTTTCTGGAGTTCCCACCCACTCCTGAGAAGAAATTTTATTATTTTATCCGAATTCTGTGTCTCCGTGTATTTCTTTCCGAGATTTCTGTAACAATTAAAAGGTCACTTTCACTGCTTCTGAAATCCCATTTGAGTCTAAACAAACAAATTCATTTCTAACACTTGAAAACTCAGTCACGGAGACCAGCTGGAAAAGGGGAATAAAAATTTTAGGCCTGGGGAAACAAAAATTGATAAATTTATTTTTGGCCTCCAATATGAGTGAGTATTTCTGTTTACTTGATATGCTTAAAATATTTCTTTCTTTTTTTTTTGGTACCGGGGATCGAACTCGGCTCCTTGTGCTTGCACAGCAGGCAGTGAAACCACTGAGCTAAATCCCCGGCTTGACATGAGTTTTTATGCGTAACTAACAGGGGCACCTGGACTGGTCAATAACAAGAAACAGGACACAGCTGCCTCCTTAGACAGTCCTTACCTCGTCTGTGACACTCCATTACTGCTGACTTCATTGTGTATGAAATGTATTTGTTTCCCAAGTGTTCAGGTCTTCAAAGATGCAAAACTGGAAAACATCTCATCAGACCAGCAACTTCCAAGCTAAAGTTATTCATGGTGATAAAATTTTAGGCTCAAGTATCAAGCTTCCCTTTACTTGTTTTCCAGCTACTCGTGGTAAGTTGTACATGCCAATCCAACACAAGACAGTCAACATTGTCATGTGTATGTTGTGTATGTGTTATAACACTCAGAGATGCCCAAACACTGCAGTCCAGGCAATGTCACATAAGATACATTCTTTGATGGCACTGTATTGAAGGATGACAAATTTAAGTAAAAGTTTCTTTGTGTCATTTAGTGATGTCATCATGATTGTTATGCTGAAAGGTGATCTCAAGTTGTCTCAAAGAAGCTTTATAATTGTTCTCCGTTAACATTCTGCAGGGACTTGAGTTCTAAGACAACAATTCCTAACCATGTTGGTAAGGAAATAACAGTGCCCTGGTCACACTCTGTATTTCAAGATGTTTGATAACTAGAGAAGAGAACAGATCTCCTGGGTGTTCAACAACTCAGGTTTGGAGACCAAAGCTAGAAAGATAACTGGGCTAAGAGGACAGTCAATATTTTGGCGCTGGCCGTCCAAGGTCAACCAGGACCCAGTCTACAGGATCCTACAACTTTGGTAAGTCCCCCAACCTTCTGAACAGGGAGACTATTGGACCCCAGAGGACAAGAGTCAACCAATGTACAGTGTGCTAAAAGGAGGGTCTCCAGCCATGCTTCCCTGGGGAAGTCACATGGTCAAGCAAGATGGTGACCCATCCTGGCAGCTGACACTGACAGAGGAGCTGAGAGAATCTATACATAGTTCCAAAAATACTTCCTGGGGAGCCTGACCTTGATAGATAGCAAGAGGTTAATTTTGATTAACACAGGTCTCACTTTAACTTGGTCTTGAACCCAGCAAACAAGTCTAACCCAAACCATAACTAAAGTAATAGCAATTTAGGGTCAACATAAAAGGGGGCTCCAATCGCTGACCCCTGATGACAGTTTCCAGCTGCAGACAGATCTAGAAGCCAACTGGCTACAATTGCTATTCCAGTCCCTTGAGAACAGTGTCTGGATGCAACTCCTTCCCCAGTCTGCATTTTCATTCTGGTGCTAGTGCTTTGGTTGTACATGCTTTAATGTCCTGGTACAGTTCATTTATTCTCACATAAAGACTCCAAAATTCCCAGTAATCCTGCAAATGTAACCAGCGATAAAAGTGTCTAGGATCCATTGGCCCCACACAAAGTCTGCCCAAGGGGACACCTGTACCATGCTTCATACGACTTGCTGTACTTTTATTCCAGATAATCATGATAATGTAACTGTAGCTCTGTGGGAGATAAACCCAGAGCTCCAGGCAGTACAACAAATGTCTCGGGAACCCCAACAGAGTTCATGGGATTCATGGAAGTCCTCTATTCTATCACGAGTTCTTCTTTTTGTAGTGCTTGCTCTCCTCTTTCTCCTTACCTGCTTATTATTGCCCTGCCTAATCAGTCTGTTTCAAAGATTTCTCACCAACAGGACTGTGACCATTTCACAGGTGTTGCTAAAGATCATGTCAACAGGGTCCTAATCAGGAAGAATTGGTTAAGGAAGAGACGTACTGCCTATTTTCCTACCTAACTATGGAGCCAGGAATGAAAAAAGCCAACCACCTCTGACCTTTGATTTCCTTCCCCCTGTTATGTTTTCACACCTGCTGCAGATGTATCATCATGGGTCAGTAAGGCCCAGTGAACACACCCACACCCTAGAATTCCCAGTCATTTTCCAGCCCTGCTTATGACAAACAACACGAAACTGCTTGTACATTCTCAAGCCCTGTCCTGGCTGATGGCCACAACTCCTTTGCACTGAACTCTCCCCATTGAAAGTTCCATTGTGACTTTTTCCTTCCACACCACCCTTTTTTTATCCTTATGACCTATAAAGATCTTATAGCCTGTATGAGAGTTAGCTAGTCTGGTCTCTAGTGCCAGAGCAATCCCTCTCAGGTTTGTTCTGGAATAAACCTGTCCCGTTGTGCTTGTAACTCTGGTTCTTTTCATTTTTTTGTAACAGCATGCACACACCTGTAATTCCAGCACTCAAGAAGATGAGGCAGGAGGACCATCAGCCTGAACTACACAGTGAGACCCCATTTCAACCTTCCTCATTTTCACTTAGGCTTTGGATAGTTTTCCTCCGATGTGCTTATCCATACACATGTACACACACACACACACACACACACACACACACACACACTCACACACAGGCCCAGGTCTCAGACCTTCCCAGGCCTGGTATCTTCACACAGCCCTTACCTGTGCCCTCAGTTCATCTGCAAACACTCACTTTCCATCCTTCTGTGTACACACAGCTGCAAGATTTATATCCACAATGCACAACCCAGCACCTGGAGCCTCTGCAGATGACAGTGGCTTCGTCTAACTTTTCTTCTAGTAGAAACACTTTGCGATCATCCCAGCAATGATTAAGAGCTTCAGGTCTGGAATCAGATGCCTGGAATTTGAGCTTTATCCCTTTGCTAATGGTGTGAATTTTATCTTTTTTTTTTTTGGTACCGGGGATCGAACTCGGATCCTTGCGCTGACGAGGCAGGAGCTGGAACCACTGAGCTACATCCCTGGCCCCAATTGTGTGAATTTTAGAAAGCATATTCACTTATCTGAGCTCAGTTTCTTTGTCTAAGAAATGAGGGGTAAGAAGGGTCCTTTTCTCGCCCAGTACCTGGCAAGATGCTGTTGAGGGTGGGATTTGCTTAGAGATCCCGGCTGCTTCTTGCTTCCTGTTCTCCCATCTCTGCCATAACCCATCCCCTCTCCTGGACAGCTGCCTCCCCTGTTGCTTATTCACACAAGTTCTCTGGAGGGGTGGTGATTTCAGTCACACACACTTTAAGGCTGCATTTAATCTACCTGGACCATTTCTCCGGGACTTGGACTAAGTCCCATTTCTCACCACAGACAGGAGGCTCAGGCCATTAGCTGAGAGGAAGTGCCCCACGGGTGACCACTCCTTATACCCCTGGTGTCCCACCAAATCGATAACCAGTTCCTCTCCGGTCACCCCCCCTTTTCCATTGTTCATTGGCTTGGCGGGGAGCAGAGGATGACGGCACCTGGAGAAGATGCCATAGAAAACATTCCTGCATGACTTCACCTCTGGATCATGCTCTCAAAATTCCAGCCAAATCAGTGCTACCCTTTAAGGAGTGGAAGGAAGGCTGGCATTCCAGAAGTTCCTTGTCATACCCAGGCTTTAATCAGTTGAAATTGAAGAATGAGCGTTCCAGTGTCGAAAGATTCATGGGACCGGGGTGTGTGAGACTGGGGGGCTCTCAGGTGTCTCACACCCTGGCCTATGCGATCTTTCTGGCCTCCTTGGGGAGTAGACCTCGAGTTTGTGCAGGTTCCCTTGGGGAGATCAGCACCACGGACAGCAGCCAGGGCGCTGGCAGCCATTTGGGGAGCACAGAAGTGGGGGGACTCTTACAGGGAGCAAGATGCGCTCTGCGGACGAGCGTTGCCTGGGGCTGTTCTCCCAAGACACCTCGTGCACCCCGAGTGCTGGAGTTCACCTTGCCATTTCCAGCAATGCTTGGAGTGGGGAGGGAAGGGGAAAGCACCACGTTAGGTTCTTTGGGGGGCGGGTTGTTTTTTTCTTAAGGAAAAGAGAAGGCAGGAGACAGGGATGAGTTGGTGTCCCTGAAAACCTCCCCCCAGCCTGGCCCATTTCTATACAAGGCCTGCTCTCCCCAGCTGCCATCCTGTGAGCATTCTGCCACCCCTATGAGGATTCCTTGGAGGCAGGCAGCAGTGAAGCAGTGCATTCTCAGGCCTTGAGCTCAGCAGGCGGGAATGTGGCTGATAAATCAGAGATAAACCCCCACTGAGGGGAAGGGCTGGGGGGGACAACAAGCCCCAAGATAAAAGGCCAAGTTGCAGAGGAGTCAGGAGAGCAGTGGGTAGTGAGAAGGTGGAACAGGAGCCGACAGACAGGACAGCTTCAGCCCCAGCCCATCCTTCCTGCATTATGGGTCCCCAGACAGGCCTGCCCTGGACAATTCTGCTCCTGTTCTTCCTGCACTTGTTACTGGCGGGAGGTCTAGCTCACCCACTGGTCGGGCTCGACCAGGACCAGGCTTCGGATCAATTGGGAACACAGGTGAGCACTGAGGGGCATAAACATGGCCTGTGGGAGGGCTTGGGCAGCAGCACTTACAGGGTTCCTGTTTCCCATCCACTTCCTTGGGAAGCAGTGACAACCTAATTAGAAAGCAGCAAGATTTGGAACCCTTCTGGGAACCAGCAAGGGTGGGTGAGCCCAGGTGTGTTGCTGAGGCCAGGGCTTCCCCACTCACCTCAGGAGCTGTTGCATCATCCTGGAGACGGGGTCTGGGAGACACAGACAGAGCAGATGATCCCAGGCCCGCTCTTACCAGACAGAGAACCTGCAGAATGCTGTCAGGGAAAAGCAGCCCCCAAAAGCAGCCTCCAGGGCTTTAGGGGACTCCAAACGCCCAAGGTGATGCAAGGCTCCAGTTGCTTCGGGAGGAGGATAGATCGGATTGGTTCTGTCAGTGGCCTGGGCTGCAAAGGTAAGCCCCCTCCGGGTCACCCCACCGGTCCACATGCCCCCAAAAGAGTCACTTCTGGGAATGGGCATCATTCCCTCCATACCAAGGGGCAGACTCTCGGGAGGGTGGAGCAGGAAGAGCCCTAAGTGTCATTCCTCCTGGTTCCCTGCAAACCACCTGAAGACTCAAGGCAGAGGGCAGGATCACCAGGGTAACCCCACTTTACAGAGGAGGAATTGGAGTCCCTGAGAGATGGGATATTCCAAGAGCCTCAAATGGGAAGATCAGTTGAGGACTCGGGGGTGGGGGAGGGAGTGCGTATGGTCCAGGGAAGCTCAGGTCCTGCCTCAGTTTCCCCCCTAAGGCCATCATCCCCTTGTCTCTTCTCCCCACAGTGCAGAGGCGTCCTTAGGAGGAAGTCCTGGCCACAGGCATCTGCTTCAGATTCCTCAAGGGCTCCATGCCCAACCTCATGACCTTCTTTGACTTCTATTTATTAATTTATTTTGATTTATATATTTGATTATTTTCTACAAAATGGCTTCTCACCTTTGAGCAAATACTTTCCACAATGAAATAAAATCAACAATACTGCACTTTCTTTTGAAGTGGATTTTTCTCTGTGTAATCAAAACAATCCTTCATTTTGAGGGGGAGGGAAAAAAGAGAAACAAAGAATACGAAACCTTGTGTTTTCTTTTTTTTGGTACCAGGGATCGAACTCAGGACCTTGCACCTGTGAGGCAGTCGGCAGAACCACTGAGCTAAATCCTTGGCCCCCCCTTTTTTTTTTTCGTACCGGGGATTGAACTTGGGTCCTTGTGCCTGTGCAGCAGGCGGCAAAACCACTGAGCTAAATCTCTCGCCCACCTTGTGCTTTCTTGAAGGTCCCAAAGGTGTCCTAGTGGTGAGGTGGGGTGTGGCCTCAAGGCCTGGCCTGGTTGGGTGGCTAGGGATCCCTTCCTTTGGGGGTTTTAATGCCCTGGAGTCTGTCACACCTTGACACTCAGGCACAGAAATTACTTTTCAAAGTGGGCACTTTTTTTTCTTCCTGGGACAGGAACCTGGATGGTGTGTGTCACTGCGTTTGTCCTGCCAAACTTCCCTCCCCTGCAGCCACCATTAGAGAAATCTCTCTGAGGTTACTGTTTGCAGAGCCTAAAATGTCAGCAAGTGGACTGACTCTCTCCCCACCCCTTTCCTTGGCTCCTTTGTACTCCTGGTGTGGGTGAACCCTCTGTCCCGCTTGAAACCTGCAGTTCCTGTGCCTAGTCTGGTGGCTCACACCTGCAATCCCAGCACAGGAGGAACCCGGAAGTTTGAAGCCTGCCTGGGCTACATAGTGAGTTGAAAGCCAACCTGGACTACACAGCAAGGCCTTGTCTACAAAACCCAACCAACCAACCAACAAACAAAAAACAAAACCTGCAATTCCTGATGTCACCCTGAAAGGAACTTTCAAACCCCAACCCACAAGGTTACAGGGGTCTGATGAGGGTCCCTCCCCTGGAACTGCATCATTGCTTCCTCTACACCGCAGCAGAAACAGGAGACACCTCAGAATCCTACCGCATCTAGTGGGGGCACTGCCTTTTCCTCCAGGGACCCCCTCCACATCCTGTGTTCCCCACATAGCCCTGGCCTGGCCGCTGAACCGTCTGTATAATGCTATTTATGGTCAGCTCAGCCATGAGGCCAGTGCTGTTATTATTACCTTACCCCGCTTCTTGCCTTAAAAAGAAATGTAGTTTCCTTATGTAGTTCAGGTTGGCTGTGAATTCACTACGTAGTCCCAGCTGGCCTCAAACTCACCACAATCTTCCTGCCTCAGCCTCTCAAGTGCTGGGATTACAGGCATGTGCCACCATCCCCAGCTCTATTAATCCCATTTGTAAGATGAGAAAACTGAGACCCAGAAAAACAGAGCACCTCCCAAGAGCACACAGCCGATCAGTGCCGGAGCGACTTCCAGCCGGTGCTGCCTGGCCCTTGGGCCGCAGGTTGCTGGTCTTGACCTCTACTCTCCTGGCCTCTCTGGCGGCTCATCCTGTATGCACGTGAAGACAGTGAGTGTCTTCCTGTCACTTCATACCTTCCCACATTGTGCACCAGCTTCTGGGTGGCTAATGAGATGAAATAAAATATTTTAAAATGAGGTTTTAGGAGCGGCTAATTTTCCAAGAGACGTTGAGTCACTGGCCAGTGCTTCTGACCCAAGGAGGGCACTGAGTGGTGAAGCAACTGATGGGGTAAAGGCCTGTTCTGGTTCTAATGCTCCTAAAACTCTAAGACTCCTATTACCTCTCAGCTTCCGGTTGGGGTGGCCAAGACCCAGGGAGGTCCTGGGACTGGCTCACTGTCGTACAGTTAGTAGAGAGCTGGAGCCAGGATTCCATCCAGGTTGGATCCTTAAGCCCTGTCCCACTCAGCCCCAGTCTTTGCTTTTCTTTCTTTTTTTCTTTGAGACAGGGTCTCACTATGTAGTCCAGGCTGGCCTTGAACTCATGGGATCCTCTGGCCTCAGCCTACTGAATGCTGGGATTCTAGGTGTGCACCACCGTGCCTGACTCTGCTCAGCCTTTTCCAACCAAGCCAGTGAGTCAGGCTTGCTGAGGGGAGAGGAGTAGACTATCTTCTCCTAAGAGTCACTGGGTCCTACATTTGGGGCCAGGACCAGGGCGTCGCTCAGGGGAGAGCACTTGCAGAGCATGCACGAGGCCCTGAGTTTGAGCTCCAGCTCCGTAAGAAAAAAGCTTTAGGGGCAGTGCTGCCCTATGTTCCAGTGACAGGGACAGCACATCCCTCCTTCCCAGGACACTTACATCCCAGTGAATCCCTCAGGTCAGCCCTGCTCAGCACAGTCGGCTGATAGAATGTGGATGCGCATCACATTCTGAAGGTCCAGGAAGCATAACCAGGGTGCTCTTCGGGGCCCCTCACTGACTGCCAGGAGCCGAGTTCCTGAGTGGCGCTCCCTGCCCACGGCTGCCCCCAGGAGCCGCCCTCCCTAGCGTGTGCCCTCAGGACTGCGCCCTGGCCCTACCTCCCAGCTTCCAGCTGCAGCTGCCTGGCCCTGTGTTCTGTGTCTCCTCATCTTTCCAGACAGACGCCTCAGTGAAAACAGACAGTGGAGGCTTAATTCTCAGCTCAGAGCTGGACAGACGTTTGCAGGGGCCGGGGCGGTCTGGCCAGGCTGAGCACAGTGTTAGGCGAGCCAGGACAGCCCAGGGCTGGAACGCAGCATTGCAGGCCAGCAGTTCTGCACCTGCCACTCTGGGAATGCTGAGCGCCTCCCCTGCAGCAACTTTAACCTCTGAGATGAACCGGGGAAAGGAAAGGAAGGCTCCTCCTCCTGCAGGGCCCGAGCTAAAACTCAGTCAAGAACTTGGCCACTTGCCTTGTTCACATCATGGCTCACAGCCTCCTGGCCTTCGCCATCTAGGATTTTTCATCCACTGTTCTATTTTAAATAAAGTCTCCTAGCTGGGTATGGTGGCTCATGCCTGTAATCCTGGCACTGTAGGAGGCTAAGGTAGGATTACAAGTTCAAGTCCTGTCCAGGCACTTAGTGAAACCCTTTCTCAGAAAGAAAAAAAAAGGGCCAAGGATTTAGCTCAGTGGTTCCGGTGCCTGCCGAAGAAGCTCAAAGTCCCAAGTTTGATCCCTGGTACCAAAAAAAAAAAGAAAGAGAAGGAGAAGGAGAAGGAGAAGGAGAAGAAGAAGAAGAAGAAAAGAAGAAGAAAAGAAAAAAAATAAGTCCTATGGTACTAAATGACCTTTTTCCCATTGGGTCAGAAGCCAACTCCATACAGCTGGGTGCCCTGGAACATTTCTCTCTTCTCTTTTTTCTTTCTTCTTCTTTTTCTTCTTCTTTTTTTTTTTGTTCTTTTGGTTTTTGAGACAATATGTAGTTCAGGCTGGCCTTGAACTCACTGTGTAGCACAGGCTGGCTTCAAATTCTTGGGGACCCTCCTGCCTCGGCCTTCTGAGTACTGAGATTACAGGTGTGAACTACCCCACGAGGCATGGAACATTTCTAAAACTGAACTCCCCGTCTGCCTCACCACTGCCTCCTGGCCTCCCGTCTCTGACCCTGCATGGCCCATGGCCCTGCCCTTGCTGCTTTGGGATGTGCCAGCCTTCCTCCCATCCCGCAGCTCAGGCTCTGGCATCTGAAGCACCGCAGTCCCCCCTGAGGCAGGCAGGAAGTGCTGGGACTTGATATTAGCTAGGAGCACTTCCCACAATATCTGGACCTGAGGTCCATGTCAGTCATGGGGGTGAGCTTGAAGGCAGATCCATCCCCGGGCAGGCCTTGGGGTGACCAAAGCCCCAGCCAACAACTTCATTGCAGCTGATGGGAGCCTTAAGTGGGAGCCCTAAGGCCACCAGGCTGGCCTCGAACTCAAGATGATCCTCCTGCCTCAGCCTCCCGAGGGCTGGGGTTACAGGCTGCGCCACCACCCTTGGCTCCCTGGCACTTTAGCAAGTGAACTTTGCCTTGTACTTTGTCTGGCACGGACCTTGTCCTCCGCTTCCAGCTCCCAGTGACCACCACATTGCACCCAAGGTACAGAGGATCATTGTCAAAGCCACCAACAGCCATCCTCCCGTGTGCAGCAGCACCAGGCCAGCTTCTCCCGACCTCCCTTGGCTTCTACCCGCTTGGATCTGACACGATCACACCATGAACTCAGTAGGTTGCCGGTTGGTTCTGCACTCTTGTGCAATCACTGGGACATCAAAGCAGCCCTGGGAGAGTCAGACCCCAAATCTGGGGTGGAAGCTGGAAAGACCCGGATCTAGATCCTGAGCCCATTAGCTGGGCTCATTGCCAAGTGCCCAAGATGGTGCCTCAGGGGATGGGAGGGAAGGCTCTGGTTTTCCAGCCTGCAGGAGAGGCGGGGTGGGAGGCCTGGCTTCCTGCACCTTGGCCTTTCTTCCTCTTGCTCCTCCATTCAATAGCAGCAGCTCCGCACACAGCGCCCGCCCGGGGACAGGACTGTGAGGAGAGCACTTCGAGCTGTTTTCCATCCCAGGTGCAAATCAAAGCTCTACAGGATTTGAGGCGGCAGCGCCCTCAAGGATCATCTGTGTCCCTGAGGGCCCTGCTGATGGCGAAGGGAATGGGATTTTGTAGAAAGCCCTTGGGATAGCATCATAGAATACCATTTTCCTCGTTCCTCCACCCCAATAAAAATCCTAGATAGGGCCGGGGATTTAGCTCAGTGGTTTTGCCACCTGCTGCGCAAATGCAAGGACCGGAGTTCGATCCCCAGTACCAAAAAAAAAAAAAAATCCTAGATAACAGGAGAAACTCAGCAAATCGCACACATGTGGCTCTCCAGAGAAAACTGACTTTTATTAGATAAGGTGAGCAGGGTCTGCAAACTCCTCTGGAACCCTGGCCAGGACTTCTGCTCTCCTTGGGCCACCTACAGAGTCAGACGTTGCCTAGGACAGAGGAGCAGCGTCACCCCCTGCAAGGCAGAGCTGTTGCAGTGGGCACCACCTCCAGGATGCCTTTCCAGAAATCTTTGCACCGATCAAAGCCTGTCTCAAAGGGCATCTCCCGGAGACGGCCATGTGACGCACGCAGCATGGAGCCCGAGTCCCCCAGTGTGGCTGCTCTGCATGCTGAGCCTTCTTTGCTAATAATAGCCCTGCAGCCAAGCAATTAAGCTGTGAGCACATTCCAGGGACACCAGGAGCTGATGCTTTTTGGCCCCAAAGCTCTTACTAAGAATTGTACCAATTTCAGATTTCAAGTTGAATTTGGCCCAAATCAGTTACCTAAACCCATAAGTTTGCTGAATGGGATCCCCTTTTCTTTCCATCTTAGAATACTACCCCCCTGAGCATCTCTTGTGACCAACCTCTGGCCACCTACTGCCCAGACTTCCTGCCTTGGGGCTCCATAAGGCCATCATCATTGGTCAGCATAGGGGATGGCACAGCTGGGCTCGCATCTGACCAGGATGAAACTGGCTGTGCAACACACACATCCGGAGCTTCCCAGGAGTGGACAGAAGCACAGCACAGGGCTAAGGGGCCTCGGCGATTGCACATCACCCCTTCCTGAAGACTGTCAGAAAGGGGAGTGCTAGACAGGCAGTGTGTGTAGGTGCACACCTACAATCCCAGGGCTTGGGAGGTTGAGGCAGGAAGATCACCCCAAATTCAAGGCTACCCTGGCTATATAGTGAGTTCAAGGCCAGCCTGAACTCATAGTGAGATCTTGTCTCAAAGAGAGAGAGAGAGAGAGAGAGAGAGAGATCAGCCAAGCAACACAGACTCACCACATGCATCAAGAAAGGGCAGGTGGGGAGCAGCTCAGGGGCTGAGAGGTGGGAATGGGGTGACTCACAGAGGACAGAGACAGAAGTATGTGCGCTAGGGGTCAAGATGTGTCTGTTTGTGTCAGACCTGGGGTTGGGGTCCTCGTTCTGCCACTTACGAGTTCAGGGGCCTTGGGCAAGTGGCATAAACTCACAGTTTCAGGTCTGTCCCTCTATGAACAGGAACAAGAGCCCTGGCTCCTGGGGAGGGGTGAGACCACCCATGTACAGCTCTCAGCGCGGGCCTGGCCATTTCCTGTCACCCATCAAGGAAGCTGGCATCACTGTCCCACAGCTGGGTGTCTCCACTCCTTTGAGCCCCACCGGTGCCCTGGGAGGTGTGAGGGTCTTTTCATTTTCCCCATTTTACAGAGGAGGCCCGATCTGACTGCACCTGGTCTGTCAGGGACCACAGTGCAGGTGTCCCAGTGCTCGAGTTCAGCAGCTCCCAACCCTGTGTACACTGTGTTGAATGTAGGGTGATGCTGAGATCTGAGCTCAGTCAGTGGAGGCCACTTGATATTCCTTCTGAGAGGGGCAGGGAAATTGAGGCCACCATGCTCTGTCATCGCCTGGCCCAAGAGGAGGAGCTGGAAGGCATGAGGGAAACTGCATGCCAGCTTCGTCCCCGTGTCCCTCCTCGCCTCAGCGTTCTCGGTGTGCAAGGCCTCCTGGGAAGGGTGGGGCGGTTGCCAGCTGCAAGCTGAGCCCCAGCGGCTGTGAGCTGCAAGGTGGAGAGAGGGACAGGCAGCATCTTCCATGAGCAGGAGCCATGGAGAACCATGCTGCCTTCCAACTTTCCTTCGTGTTTATGCTTGGGAGCTGGATTCTTGGGACCTGCATCACAATTGCGTCTTTGCTGACTCAATCCTCAAAAATGCAACTCCCTTTCACCCAGCTGCTGACAGGGGCAGTTGGTCCAGGGGTCCGCCCTCAGGGGAGCAGAGCCCGATGAGTCAGGTGTGAAGCCAGCCCCAGCATCTGCACTCCCTCCAGCAGCCAGCTGCCTGCCATCTCCTCCTCTCCTGTCCTTATTTGGAGCCCTTGACAGCTGAGCTGCAAACAGACCCGGGAGCTGGGCGCCGGCCAGCCGTCACCCTCTGCTTCCCCGCGTGGGTCCTGTTGCCCAGGAGAAAGAATCCCGCGGCACGGTGGCACTAAGATAACCAAGGACTCTTGCTCTTCTCACACCTTTGAAGTGGGGCCCTCTTGAGGCAAATCAGCAAGAATGTGGCTCTTGCAGCAGAGGGTCTGGGGGCCTGCTGAGACTGCCCAAGGCGGAGGGGCTGTGAAAGCTCTGCTGGACTGATAACTTTAAAAGGGCATCTTCTGCTGTCTACTC
This sequence comes from Heterocephalus glaber, assembly GCF_053883595.1. NCBI lineage: Eukaryota > Metazoa > Chordata > Mammalia > Rodentia > Bathyergidae > Heterocephalus > Heterocephalus glaber. The sequence goes on along the minus strand of NW_028258299.1, from coordinate 7,476,314 downwards.
ACGCTGCCGCTTTATCACTGCAAGTGACACAATGGGGAGGGTTCTAGCCCTCCTGCACTCCCCAAGAGCTGGGGGGCTATAAAAACAGGAGGCGCTGGGCAGCTGGGAGACAGTGACAGAGGAAGGCTGAGAGGGGAGCCAGAGAGGACCGAGAAGAGGCAGCAAGCGCCAGATCGCTTCTTGACCAGAGTCGGCATGGGCTCCTTCTCCATCACTGTGGGCCTCCTCCTCTTCCTTGCATTTCAGCTTCCAGGCCAAGCCCAAGCCAACCCCGTGTACAATGGCATGTCGAACACAGACCTGGTGGATTTCAAGGTAGGGCCAGGAAGGTGGGCACAGCCTGGGGCCGGGGGGCTTTCTGGTACTGGGCCCATTCCTCTTGATTTTCTCAAAGTCAACAAGACCTCTCCCTTCCCCTGTGTTTTCCTTCTGTAAAGAATTTGCTGGACCACCTGGAGGAGAAGATGCCTTTAGAAGATGAAGTGATAATGCCCCAAGTCACAAGCGAGCAGAACGAAGAAGCGGGGGCCATTCTGAGCGTCCTCCCTGAGGCACCTTCCTGGACTGGGGAGGCCAACCCCGTGCAAAGGGATGGGGGTGCCCTTGGGCGAGGCCCCTGGGACTCCTCCGATAGATCTGCCCTCCTGAAAAGCAAGCTGAGGGCACTGCTCACTGCCCCTCGGAGCCTGCGGAGGTCCAGCTGCTTCGGGGGCAGGATCGACAGGATTGGAACCCAGAGTGGCCTGGGCTGCAACAGCTTCCGGGTAAGAGATGGGGATGGGATGGGAGGAGGAGGAAGAAAATTGTGGTTTTGTTGGGATTCAAGTCTTGCCAAAGACTATGACTAGAATACTGCATCTGGCCGAAAGGGAGCCGTGTGGAGCTTATTCCTTCTGAGATTCTGGCCCCAACCCATGTCTCAGGACAGTGCTCTCAACGCAGCTACCGCCTGTGGAAAGAAAGTACTTTAAAAAAATTACTCCCAACAGCACCGGAGAGTTAAGATGCTCACAGGCCAAGTCATCTTTGCTCTGTTGATCGGCAGTTCGTGTCCCTCCCCACAATCGCCAGATCTTGGAGGAGTTAAGGGAAATCAATGAGGACTGCCCTTCTTGGCTCTAATTCAGAGCTGTTTATCCATATGGGAGACTCAGAGGGTTGTCAGACTTCAGTGGGGGCCAGTGGGACACAGAGAGCCAGGGGACCAATACTGTCCTATGAAGCCGACTTTCCCCATAGGGCCAGGTCACCAAGCCAAATATGCTTTTCTCTTCATAGTACCGAAGATAACAGCCAGGGAAGAAAAGGTTGGCCAGGCCCTGGGAGGAGACCGAAGGAGACCCTCCTCCTCCCCCGGGGTCTCTCCCGAAGTGAGGTCTCCTGTCATTGTCGAGTTGTGATGAGCACCGATTGGAGCTGCCGCCTCCCGCCAGCATTTCTCACGTTGTGCTGCATGTAGCCAAAATGGTTTCATTGTGGTTTTCCCACCTCGCCCACCCCACGCTTTACCGCAGAGCCTCACCTGTTACTGACAGCAGTTGGCAAAATGAATAAATTTCAGCACCACGGACAGAAGCCAGTGGCAAACTCTTGTGATTTCTCTCTCCCAGGTCCCACAGTTCTGGTGATTTTACCCTCTGTGAGAGGAGAACGCTTCGGTTTTTTCTCTCTCCTTTCATTTCTGTCTCCCCTTGTTTTATTTGCGTTTTTGTGGGGGTGGGTGTGGGTTCAAATTATAGTCCTCAACCTCCTCTGCCTTATGCTCCAGCCTGTTATTGAGCTCGAAAAGGCCCTCGAAGACCGAAAGGGCATTTATTTTTATCCAGATTTGCTCATTTAGGGCCCTTGTTTACTGAAATCTCACAAACATCTGGACTTATTTTTCCGGCTCTAGCAGGGTCACAAGTACTCAGTAGACAGCATTCCTAGTGCTCTTTGGTCACAGCTTGTGTGTTTTCAGAAAATGAAGACATTAAAAGGACTTTCTCTGATCCATCTGAATTACCTGCTGGAGCCAGAGAATTACACTTCCCGTGTGGACAACAGTTGGCAGAGCGAGGGTTTTTAAAGCTGAGCAAAGAGAAGAAAGGTTTGCTAGGCTGACAAGCCACAAGTTCATGGGCTTTGGCAACTACTGCACTTGTTCATTAATTTATTAATTGTGCAGTGCTGGGATCAATCCCAGGGAACCGCATGCATCTGAAAAATAAGCCACAGCCTTTCCCTAATTCAGCCCAAGGTGCCTGGGGAAGAGACATTATTTTTGTATCTGCTTTTGCAAAACGCACTGTCCTGAGCAGAAAATCCCAGGCACTAAGTTCACCTTGAACAGGGGTGGGACCCTGAGCACCTTGCCGGCCCACTTTCCAGCAGGGCTCTCCAACACCCCCTCACCTAAGTGCCTGACTCTCAGTGCCCTCATTTCTGTTCTTCCTTCTTCCCCACCCACAATACTGTCAGGTCCTTCCGAGGATGTTCTTATTCCTCAAGGCTCATTGCAAACACCTTCCTGAAACCTTTCCTGACACTGTACCCAGTAAAAATCAGTCATTTCTTAACTGTTATAACACAACAGCTTGCCATGTATGTAACCATGTGTGTCTGTGTCCCTAGATTTCGAGCTCTTGGCGGTTAAACACCCTCCACTGTCACACCCACAGCCAGTGCTCCCTAACCACTGCCCACACCACCTTGGTGCTGTGCAGAAATATGGGAAAAATGGGCCAGGGATTTAGCTCAGTGGTTCTGCTGCCTGCCTCGCAAGCACAAGGTCCAGAGTTCGATGCCTCGTACAAAAAAAAAAAAAGGAAACATGGGAAAAAGGAAACAAAGCAGCAAGTTGCCCCTTGTGGAGGGTAGAGGGGGCCAGAAGTGACCAATGGTAAGGGGCTGGGGCTGGGGATTTAGCTCAGTGGTTCCGCCGCCTGCCTTGAAAGCACAAGGACCCGAGTTTGATCCCCGGTACCAAAAAAAAAATATTAAGGGGCTGGAGGAGAGGGAAGAATTTGAATCATTTACAACCTAAATGTTCTTTATTTGGATGTCAAATATGGAAGGGCAGACAACCCAGCAGAATGACGTAAAGGACCTGGGTGACAGGGGGAGGTGTCTGTGCTAACCTGGTCCCTGAGGTTTGCCCTGGGGACACTGCCGAGCTGTTGCTCTAACACAGGGTTCTCACTGAGTGGAAATGACAGCACACAGGCAGAAAATGCCCCTGGAGCTTGGAGGAAAGGTGGGGCTAGGCAGAGGAGCTGACCAGGGCATTTGTTTCTGGTGAAATAGCAAGAGAAATATTTCTCACAGAATAAAAATCAAATGAACAAGAAGCAGTTACAGAAGCTGGTCACATCTGAAGACCTGGCATCAATTCCCCCTCTTCTGGCTGGACCGGGGGCAAATTCCTACACACAACGCCATCAGGAAACCAAATGGAGGGTCCCCTCTGGCACTGGCAGGAAGACAGGACTTTGACAGGAGGAAAGATGAGTAACTTGGATGGCCCATTGAGCATCTGAGGGGAGAAAGAACACCATGGTGAGGTGGTGAGCTGGTGACTGTGGGTAAGATCCACAGAACCGAGCTGGGCGTGGTGGCACACGCCTGTAATCCCAGCACTCAGGAGGCTGGGGAGGCGCCTGCAGGGTGTTCAAGGCCAGCCTGAACTACAGAGCAAGACCCTGTCTCAAAAAAGATCTACAGAACCAAATATATGCCTCCTTGTTAAGGCAGGAGACTAATACAAGCGAGTGGACCCCATAGGGGAGGCTGGCTGGGCAGTGACGGGAGGAGAGAGCAGCCCGGGAGCCCATGTTCTAGTGCTGTGATCCTTACCTATTAGAAAGAGGGGGCAGAAAAAAGCCCAAGTACCCCTTGAAAGAAAGCACTGTGCAGACAAAGGTTAAAGGAGACATGCAGACATTTTATTCTGACGTGTCACCATGAGAATGTCCACGTTCCAAAAGTTCAAATAAAAATAGAATTTTACAAATTAAAAAAAATACAATTTATATACACAGTGGAATTAGCTAACATTACCATATAAATGAACAGTGCAAACAGAAAGGAGGAAGCTACACTGCAGAAATGACTGAGGCCCAAAGAGCAGAGGGCAACAGTGCTGTCAATGCCCCTGTGTCCTGGGGCCTTGAGGGCCTTTCCTGCAGCTCTCTTGGTCCCAAGGGCCCTGTCAGTGCGCCAGTCTGCACCAGAACTGTTATGTGTATGGCTGAGTTCAGCAAGCATCCTGTCTACCCCGGAGCTGTTAGTTTAACAAGATCATGAGCGGATCAACCCGAAAAGCACAGTCTCCTCCGCCAGGACTAGGACCCGGCTCCCAAGGCCACTTCCAGGTCCCCGGACACAGCAATCTGGAGATGACACACAGAAAACCACCTCCAGCCGACCTGACTCCCCTCCATGGATCTGTGCTTTTTCGAGGTGCCACAGCCCTGGGGGTGGAGGGAGTGGCTGGACAGGAAGCCGGGGAGCGAGGCGCAGTCATAGGTCACGAGTGGAAGAGGGGTCGTCTTTGGGCTTTTCTGGAAAGGGCAGGTGCCCATGGGAGGAGCAGGCTGAGGCCTGGCTCAGGTCCCCCTTGGTGGCCATCCAGTCGCTGCAGGGAGGGCACTTGCATTCTACCGTCTATTTCTGGGCTAAACTGGTGGTGACTCAAACACAACAGGATATGCACGAGGGATGAATTCCAACAACGCTGGCCCGGGCAGCCACGAGGCAGGCGGCTGGCAACCTCGGGCTCTCAAAGCCAGGGGCCGGGCTGGGCCTTTGCTCTGCCTATCAGTGACAGCTGGGAAGAGGGGAGGAAGTTCCTGCGATAGGCAGTCACACCATTCGCCTGGCTTATGCAACTGGTTTCCTTTTTAGTTCTGCGGTACCAGGGCTGGAACCCAAGGTCTCGAATATGCCAGGAAAGCACTCTACCACTGAGCTGCACCACCAGCCCCTTTCCTTTGTTCCTAAGATAATTCTTGCTAAATTGCCCAGGCTGGCTTGGAGCTCTCCATCCTCCTGCCTCAGCCTCCAGAATACCTGGGATTAAAGGCGTGTGCCATGGTGCCTGGCAACTGGTCTCCCTCTTTATAAAATGAAGAAACAACAGCAGTCGAGCTCCGAATGGTGCTATAAAATGAAGCGGCAGCTAGCTGAACACAATCCCACGAACAGGGTTATGACTTCCTGATCTATCCACTGGGAGCATCACCCCAATTCACAAGTCAGGAGCACCTAGAGAAGCTGCACAATGTATAAATGAGTCATTTTGGTCAAAAAGATAAGTGGGGTGGGGGGCAGGACCATGGGGACCCCGCATCAGCCCTTCCCCGGTGTGGATGATTCCCTGGGGTGCACTGAGCACAAGGTGCCCACTCACCTGGCCAGGTCTGACCCCGGGCTTGGGCTGCAAGAACCCAGGCCCAGGCCGAGGCCAGAAGAGACTTCATGGGTTCAAAACCCTAAATGCAAATGACGCCACCTGAGACCCCAAGAACAACTGCTGTGGGGACAGCCAGTGGGAGCTCTGCTGACACCCAGACCGGGGAAGATGAGCGCAAAAGTGCTCCCAGGACTCCGCCAGGCACGTGCTCACAAGGGACCTCAGCCCGAGAAGGGCACCGCCTGAGGCCGGCCGGGGCTGGCGTGTGTGTGACTCTGCCGTGCTCAGTGCTGGACCTCCAAGCTGCCCGACCCAGCACCAGCGGCCCTGGAGACACAGCTGAAGCTCCTGTCTCTGAGCCCTGGGGGGATGGGGTGGTGGCCAACAGGGAAGAGATGGCTGTGAAAGGAGACTCTTTCTTTCTTGAAGAAGCCACCACTTTTCCCTACATGTGCCTTTGAGTGGCCTGGCCCAGGATGAACTCTTGCCAGCTGGTAAGATGGTCCCATTCCCCAGGGCTCAGGGAAGCGGTTCCGCCTCAAGCTGCCCTGCTTTGGGTGAACTCTGGAGGCGAGGCCAAGACTGAGCTGTGGCTGTCTCCCAGGAAGATAGAAACACAAACTGAGGAAGGGGCTCAGTCTCAGAGGGGAGCGGATCAAGGTGGATGGGAAGACGCAGTCTGACCCTGCGACTGGATTTCGCACTCACAGATTATTCATGGGATTTTAACGCTTTGTTCTTCGGGCGGGCTCCAAGGAGACTCAAACACAGGCGCGCGCCCAGGAAGCAAGTACATCCCTCTGGATGGCCTGGAGAAGGCGGGAGTCCAGGAAGGCAGCCTCCCTGAGGGGAAGCTTCTCAGTGTCCGAGTCCTACACCTAGTGACGAACTTGACTCTGCAACTGGTCTCAGCCGAGCCTCTCCCAGAGCGGTGAAGACAACCGCTGGGCTCCCCAAGAAAGCAGCAAAGAGGGGCGCAGCCTGGCTGCCGCCACTGCCCTGGTCTCGGGGGCCCGGGCGGGGCTGTGCCAACACCAGATGTGGGGACACTGGGAGCAGGGAGTGGGTACTTGCTGAGCAGTTCAGAGAAGTCCCCACTCTGATGGTCTAACACCATTCCCAGCGCCTCTGACCAGCAAGCTCGACGATTCCAGGCTTTCCGAGGATGCGGGTGCCTGTGAACCTTCGTGCCCTGGGACAGCACGGTCCCTGGCGGCCACAGTGTGAGCCGGGGGTGGCAGGTGGGCGTCAGAGGGTCTGGTAGTGCTGCCGTAGCCGCCCCTGCAGGAACTCGTGTGTCAGGCTGTGCCGCGTGATGATCCCCACGATCTGGGACAAGGAGAAAAGATTGCGTCACCCGGAGGACAGACCCACTGGCCAGAAAGGGCCTGGCCTGGTCGGTCTGACACAAGGAGGTGGAGTCGGGGCCGGACACGTCAGGATTGAGAAGACTCTCCTCACGGCTCCCTCCTAGGGGAGGACGGGGCAGGTAACCAGGCTCAGAGGCTGGAGGCCAGGGGACACGCACAGCTCTGGTAGGGTTTCAGTGGGCCCGGCTCACATGTGACCTGGCGTGCCTTTAACAGGGCACATGCTGCTGCTTCCGGTCCTCATCACACCCTGCTGGCCTCGAAGGTGTTTGGAAGAGGTGGGAACCCCGAGGCTTCGGAGCCTGTGAACTGGCACACCTTACTGTCCTCGTCTGGGACAGCTACTCCTGAGAGTCGTTTCACACCATTCCTTACAGTAGCTTCCGTCACTGATGGCGGGGCCCAAGGCCACAGCGCAAAGCTTCAGAACTGGCCGGAAGAGCTGGCAGTTTTACCTCAAGGAACGCAGTTTCATCGACATTAAACTCACATCACAGCACGCTGTGCGAGGCTCACCTGTATGACACCTTCCTTGACAAGGCCATTAGTTCTTGTTAGGCCATTTGGTGACACGTACCAGAAGCCTCCAAAAGGGAGGCTCAAGACAGCACCCTGGGGCCGTGGGTGCAGCTCTGCGTCAGAGCCCTTGTCCAGCAGCACGAGGCCTTTGGTTCCATTCCCAGCTCCACAAAGGCAAAAAAGAAAAGCTAACACCATAGGCAGAGGTTTTCTGCTGAGGACAGTCGTTTCCCAGAGTGAAAAATCGGCATAAAACTGGACATGAGCTCGCTGGATGCAAAGGACTGAAAGGCTGAAAAGCTGATGTGGACCTATGCAGGGCAGGGATGAGGGTTTGCTTGTTTCACCATCTGTTTTCTTATTTTTCTCGATGAAAAAAAAAATAGTAGTTATATAATAAGGGGAAAATGGAGTTCTAAAAAGGCATAACAGAAAGCTGGCAGCAATCATTACTGGGTGTCTGTCCTATCTTTTAAAACGCTCCAGTGTCTGGCTTGAAGTGCTGTCATTTACTGTTCTGAGTCCCAGTGACAGGAGGGGAATGAGGAACACGGACTGAGGTCGCAGGGAAGGGAGGTGGGTGGCCTTCTGATAGGAATGCTCTGAGCCAGTCTGAGGCAGGAAGGGCACCATGGCGCCCTCTGCCGGCCACGTGCGCAGGAAAGGGGGCACAGAGGGAGAGTGGGACGGCTGCCAGGCGGGCTGTGCGCGGAGCCTCCCTGTGGGATTGAGCAAGGGGACCCCACAGCACTCGGGCCGGCCGAGGGCGCTCTCTCAAAGGCGGGTGTGTGGACCACAGTGGCAGGGGCCTGGGTTGTGCAGGACTCACCTCCCCGACCGCATTCACCACGGGCAGGTGCCGCAGGCCCATCGTTCTGAACAGGTTGAAGACTTGGGATACGTGGGTGTTTGGGGACACAGTGAAAGGCGAAGGGTTCATGTACGGGGTGACATCCTGTAAAGGGACAGCGAGAGTCACCTTCAGCCTGTATGCAAGAGACAGGACCAGGCAGCGTGGGCCCAGGGCCAGCCCCTCACCACGATCATCCGTGGGTTGAGCAGTGTGAGGTCCAGGTCGTGGATGTCGGGGTATCGGGGGTAATCCTCGGCCATCTCGGCGTAGGACAGGCGCGGCTGGCTGGCACTCTGCAATCGCAACCAAGACAGGCTGCTGGCACCAGGGCCACATGGACCCCTGTCCCTCTGACCAGCCAGGTCCCTACCTAGGGGGCGGGGTGCACAACAGAGCCCCAGCAGCGGCTCTGCAGCCAAAGCCGGTTCTGGCTGTCGTCTAGCTGGTCACCCCTGAGCTCTGAACTTCCCTTCCTGCAGCTGTGACACTGAAATGGGTCTTCCGAGGTTTGAATGAGATAGCATTAGTGGATGGGGGCAGCTGTGGGCTGCAGTGTGTCCTGGAATACCCAGGTTCTAGGACTGTACCAGCAGTGAACTTGCTGGAAGCAGGGTCTCTCCACATGCAACTGGGTTAAGGCAAGGTCACAATGGACGAGGGTGGCCCTAAATCCAATGACAGATGTCATTACAAAACAGGGAGAATGCAAGTGATAACTGAGGAAGAACTGGAGCGATGTGGCTATGGCCAAGGAATGCTGAGCACTATAGCTGCCACAGGGAGTAGGCAGAGGCAGGCTGATTCCTCCCAGGGCCATCAGAGAGGGCAGGACCCTGCTGCCACCTGCATTTTGTACTTCTGGCCTTAAACTCTGAAAGTCACAGGGTTTAGGGTGATTTGAAACAGCACCACAGGACAGAAATGCACAAGCTCTGTCACTGTTCCTCCACTCCAGGCTCCAAGGTTTCCAGCCATTCTCACTGCTGCCCACCATGGGCAGGGGCTAGCACCACAGGCTCCCAGGCTGGGCGCAGGGATCACAGGCGCTGGCCACTGCCCTACCCCATCTCCACGCTGCTCGGCCCCTGCACAGAGCTGTCACTGTCACACTGGTCCACGCCTGCTCGGCAGCCCCTAAACCTTCGCCTTCACGGGGCTGGGGGCTGGGCCGGACAAGCCCTGCAGGATCCAGCCCATGTCACCCCTTCCACCCCCAGCAGAGCCTTGGCAGCCCCAGGGCCAGGGCCCCGCCTGTAAGAGCCGGTCGGGAGCGGGCCTCGGGGCAGCTGTCACAGCCTCCCTAGAGACAGAGTGCGCGGGGATGGTCTCAAGTGGCCCAGGGGCTACTCTGAACAACAGCCCAAAACCCAAATGAAGAAAAGAAGGGCTAAAAAAACAAGAAAAGAAGGGCTGGGGGTTTAGCTCAGTGGTTCTGCCGTCCGCCTTGCAAGCATAAGGACCCGAGTTCGATCCCCGGTACCAGAACAAAAAAAACCAAATGAAGAAAAGAACGACAGTAGGGCTGACGGGAAGGGTGGTGTTTCTTTCAAGGTGCCTAAGAAGTTCCTCTGCACCAGCAACTGAAATCCAGGAGCAGAGCGAACAGCTGGCGGGGGGACAGGACAGGGGCGGAGGGCACCAGGCTCCCCATGCCTCCGGTCACCACTGCAGCACAGGGGACAAGGACAGGAGGCGGCCGTGGCACGCGCCAGCAGCCAGTGGGCACGGAGCCCTGGAGAGGCGCCCGTCCTGCCCTGGCCGAAGCGCAGGGCTGTTCACCCCCGGCCGCCCGTTCCCCGGAGCCCGGGCAGCAGCCTCACCGACTGGCTCTCGGAGTAGCAGACACCGCGCACCAGCAGGGTGACAAGCTGTGAGCGCAGGACGAGGCCGTGGAAGGTGAGAGGGCGGAAGCGCTCCTCCATGGTCCAGTCTTCGCTCGGGGACTGGTCGGGGTACAGGTTGGGGTAGGGGGTGTATCTGTTACACAGAAACCAGAAGCTGCCTAGCACAGCCAAGCGAGGGCAGCCCGCGTCCCCTCCCCGGGGCCCGCCAGCCCGGGCGCCTCGGGCCGCACCTGCGCTCCAGCATCTGCTGCAGGAGGTCCTCCTTCTCGGCCGGCTCCTCGGGGGCCGCGTGCTCGTCGCACATGTTGCGCAGCTCACTTGACGGGTAGGACTTCATGGACTGGCTCCGCTTGCGCTGCTCGCCGGCCCGAGTGAGGATGCTGGACTTCTGCGGGTGGAGCGGGGACAGCGACAGCTTCTACAGGGCACCCACGGCAGCACTGCTGGGCGGAGGGCCCAGGAGCAAGAAGGGCCAAAGCACCTGCCCACGGGACTGTGCGGGACTCTGGCTCAGGCCTTGAAGTCACCGGCAGAGTCCGAGGCCTTGGTGGCAGACGCGATGGTCTGTCCAGGAGCCTTTGCCCTCTCTGTGGCACTGGGGGCTGAACCCGAGGCCTTGTACACACTGAGGAAGGGCTCCACCCCCGAGCTGCACCCCAGCCTGACTGGTTTCTCACGTCCCAGCATTCTGCTCCTTCGCTTTGGGAACAGCAGCTTGACTCTCCACAGGGAACAACTCCTCTCCCGTCCTGAGATACATGTGGCAGCCCCTCCCAAAGCCACCACAGCCGAGGGCCACATGGAGCCACACCAAGTGAGGCACCGGGCTCCCCCTCCCCCTTCCTTCTAAGAATAACAGACCAGGCTGGGGATTTAGCTCAGTGGTTCCGACACCCGCCTCACAAGCACAAGGTCCCGAGTTCGGTCCCCAGTACCAAAAAAAAAAAAGAATGACAGAGACCAGCTGTGTCCATCCTGCTGGGACCCCGAGGGCGCCTGAGCACTCGCAGAGCTGGTTCCCTGGCCCACGTGGCAGTCCCTGCGCTCCGAAGGAATCCCTGCTGTCTTCAGCAGGCCCAAGCCCCCTGGGCCGCTGGCGGCGCCAGAGGCCTCTGCCCCCACTCGAGTCAGTCAGCAGGACAGGTGCCAACCTGACCTTCCTTCCCCACACTCTGCATGGCAAGGCGAGAACGCACGCCTGTCCCACAGCCCGGTCAAGTCCCCGGCACTGTCACATCTGCACTCTGTCACATCGTGGGGACAGCGCAGGTCTTCCTAGAGCCATCCTCGTCCACCCAGGTGGGCCCTGAGGGCCTCCCAGCTGCCCTGCCCTGACCCCCCGCTCCCTCTACCTTGAACTTGATGTTGTTGCTGATGAGCTGGTTGCCCTTCATGAACTCCTTCTCGTTGCCCCGGTTCTCGGTGACCACGGGGAAGGCGTGATGGACCGTGGTGCGCAGGATACTAACCAGAGACTGGATGCGCGTGTGCGGGTACACGTAGGTCAGGTTGGGCTCCATGATGTCGCTGGCTCTCAGCCTGGGGAGGGGAAACCGTCCAGCCTTTCGAGGGCCACTGCCCCAGGTACAAGCGTGACAGGCTGCTGGAGCGACCAGAACCAGTGGGCTCCTCTGTAATCCTGTCCCATCTCCACAGGCTGTTCTGACACCAGGGTCGCCCTCCTGCTGTCACACTGGTGGGCCTTTACTTATCCCATGGCTCCCTACCAACGTCCCCTCACCACACACCCCGTGAGCGTGCCGGGTGGCATCCTCTCTGGTACTCCAGGGCACAGTCTCACCAGTGAAACGATAATTAAAGGAAATTTAACAACCCATCTCCAGGTCCTTCTACATCAAGTCACAGCTCACAAAGCAAATCCGGCCCCATACAGTATCTGTGGCTGCTTTTCTGCCACAAGAGTAAAAATGTCTGCTATGTGGCCCTTTGCAGACCCTGCAACCCCAAAGGGCCTGCCGACACCCAGGGCGGAGGCCAGCATAGTGTGGATCATGAGGCGGGCACCTGTGATGATGGCAATCACTGGTGACAGGTGACATTCAGAAGGGGGAGCGTGGAGTGGGCAGGTCTCGCTCTGGGCCTCAGTATGCACTTCGTGTAAACAATCATGTCACACATGATCCAGACTCTACTTCATACTGAACCAGACTGCCACATGACCCAGACACTCATGGAAGGCCCGGCTGTCCCTGAGCTCCCAGCCTCCTGAACGCTCAACATTCCCAAGCACGCAAGGGAACAATGTGCCTGCTTCTTTTAACCCAAGAAGCTGGAGCTGCTGCATCCCACGCTAACTCCTGCATTCCTTCAGCCCTGAAGCTAGACATTCTGATACGGGCACGAAAGAAACAGGGGACTTACTTGTCCATTTCCACCTCCGTCTCCCATTCCAGAAGCGGCACGCCTCGCAGGCCCACATGGATATCATAAATGCCCTTATTGAAAAAGTCCCCTGTCCATTTGGCCACCTGAAACATAGAGCGGAAGCCTGACAAGCGAGAGGGCTCCGGAGTGAACTGGGCCCTAGACCCAGAGCCTGGAAGGAAAGTGCTCACCATCAGGGTGACCATGATAGGGAGCCCATAGGTGATCTCGTTGGTGGACTCGATCAGGATGATGGTGAGACTGATGGTCATGCGTACGACCCCGCCCAGGAAAGCTGCAGCGCCAATCAGCGCAAAGGTCCCCGAATAGATGTGGCCCAGTCCAATGTAGCTGGTGAAGGAACAAACCAGGAAGGTGGCTAGAAACATCTGGGTGGGCTGAGTGGCAGGGTGCACGGGGGTGAACCACCAGCTTAAACACTGCATGTGCACATATATGCATGGATAGGCACACATGCTTGCACACCCACGCACATGCACACACACACACACACACACACACACACACACACTGTACCTTTTTAGGACATTGGCAACTAAACGTCCAAAAGCAGCTCCACACAGCAGCGAAGGTACAAAAAGCCCACTTGGAACCGAAACACCGTAAGTCCAACAGGCAAGCAGAAAATAGAGGATGAAAAACAAGGCCAAGGTGATAGGGCTGAATGTCCCTGCAAGGTAAGAACTGATCTGAGTCCTACCAGAGGCCTGCTGTGTCTCTGCAGACCAGCTCGGCCCCACCAGGTCCTTCCCGCCCCAGCCCGCTCCCCTTCTGACACTGGAGGCAGAGGCCCTGCTGTCCAGGTCAGCAGCACAGAGGGAGTCCTGTTCTTGCTTGGAATGAAGGACAAGCCTGGCCGAGAGGGAGCCGAAGCCCATGCCCCAGGGGTGGGCACAGCACACACTCACCATCCTGGTGGAAGAGCTGGAGGATGGCAGACTCTTGGGAATTGAAGAAGAGCGTGGCCATGTCATTGTAGGTGTCATTGGGACAGAAAAAGGTCTTGATACTGGAATTCACATCTTCTGATGTAACCTACGAAGCAGGATCACAAAGTCAGTAAAGGGCATGGGACCGGTACACTCCTGAGTCTCTGAGGGGGATGGTTCCAGCAAGGACAAGAAGCCTGCCAGACACCTTTGCCTGCAGATCCAACAGGCAGCAAAAATTGGCCAACTGTGAAGCTGAATTCTTTGCATTTTGGATGCAGAGTGAAGAATCAGGAAAAAGGCCTTTGTTCATCCACACTCATAACCAAAATGTAACTACACCATGGTTCACCACGGATGGGGCTCTGCTTCCTCTTGGCAATGATTTTGTAAATGATGTTGCTAGGAGCCTCGCCCAAGAGCCACAGGGACGGTGGGAAGATGAGGCAGGTGAGAGACAGATGCCCAGGGAGGAGAGTCCAGGCCACCACTTGACTCAAAGGCCCAAATGAAAACAGCCTTTGCTATGGATTTCCTCCAAAAGAAACCCATCTTGGCCGGAAGCCTGACAGCAGACAGCAGCCCGTCACCCAGTCTGGAGGACAGAACCCAGACAGGAGGTTTCGCTCTCATTCAGAGCAGGATAAGACTTGGTTTAGGAAAGGGTCCCCTGGTGGCAGGACCTGGCATAGGAGAAATGTGCGCAGGGCCCTAGCAGCTCAGAGCCAAGCCCACAACTTATTGGTAAGCAGTAAACGCAGGGCAGGCTCTCCCAAGCCATGTCTGCAGGACATCAGTGGGGAAAGTCCCCTGATGAGAAGCACTGAAAAGCACTGGAGCACTTCCTGGAAACCGGTGTGTCTGATAACGCAGAGCACAGACTCAAAAATCCAACGGCTTTCACTGACTGCCACATGCTAGTGACCTTGGGAAGGTGTTTCACTGTGTAACCCTTCAGCTTCCTCATCTGTAACGTGGGGACAACCACGACCCTCATGCTGCACATGGTGGCCAAGGATCTTGAAGACCTCATTTGCCCAGGGACAAGATCACCACCCAGCATGTGTGGGAAGGGTTCAGTGAGGTGACTGTGAGGTGCCTGAGGAAGATCTGGCACAGTAAGTGTGCCAAACAATCCCAACACTCACTGGAACATTTCAGGTTCCAGGATGTTCTGTATTAGAGAAATATATTTTAAGCTGGGCATGGTGACACATGACTACAATCCCTGCTACTTGGAAGGCTGAGGCAGAAGGATCATAAGTTTGAGGCTAGCCTGGGCAATTTAGCAAGACTTTGTCTCCAAGTTTAAAGGGCTGGGGATGTAACTCAGTGGTAAAGCACTTGTCTAGCATGTGTGATGCCCTTGGTTCATTCCCCAGCACCACAAAAAAGAAAAAAAAAGCCTATTTAATTCTGGTTAACCTATCTGACCACACAATGCTTTTCATTTGTGTCTGAACCATATATATCACTGTTCTATAGCAATACAGTTCAAAAATACGAGGTCTGGCAATGAGGCAGCCTTGAGAATAACTAGTAACTGGGGTCAGTAAACTTCTTCCATCAAGAACGAGACAGTAGGGCCAGGGATTTAGCTCAGTGGTTCTGGTGCCTGCCTTGCAAGTGCAAGGTCCTGAGTTCGTTCCCAGTACCGCAAAAAAAAAAAAAAAGATGGTAAACATCACAGACTCTGCCGACCACAGGCAGCCCTCATGGCATCTTTTTAACACACTCCAGGTCTTCATGGACTGCTCCTGTGGGCCCTCAGAGGTGGCCCTTCAAGACAAGGGACCAGAGGGGCACTGACCAATCCAAGTGGCTGCTTAGGAACAACAAGAAGACAGAGTACAGGGAAGATGCTCGCCAGCCTCACTCCAGCAGCTGGACCCCAAGGTGGCTCTGTTCACCAGAACAGGCCCCCTGCCAAGGGACAGGGTCAGTCATGGAGGTGGACATGACTGAGGGCACCCAAGCGCATCCTCTCGGGTGAAAGATGACTACATGTTCCTGTGCCTCTCCGCAACCTGCTGTGGGCATGTGGAGGTGACCTGACACACCTAGCAGCTCTGAGCAGCGGCCATTTCTGGGTGGAGGATAAAGTAGCAGATGCACTGGGGTTACCTGGAGCTGGAACGAGCCATTACTGATCTGACTCGAAGAGGACATCTGCCGGCATTCTCCTAGCACCATCGAAGCCACGAATACCACCACGGTGGTTACCAGTGACACCAACAGGCTCTCCAGGACTCTAGGAAGCAGAGCACAGCTGTCACAATGCAATAAACAGATGCCAGGTCTTGAGCACTCAAAAACACACTCCACTGAGCCCCACCCTCCTTTCTGCAAAGGGCACTCCCAGCAGCAATCAGTCAGCATGCATGTGCACAGTCATCAGATCTGCTGTAATCCCACACCCTGGGTGTAAAGTGTGGGTGGTTTATTGACTTCGTATCAGTCAAGTGGGCTGCCTCATCCACATATCTCTCTCAAGGAATGAATGGGCCTCCATACTAAGTCCTGGGGCAGGAGCAGCCCACAACAGCCAGCCCCTCAGCAGGGCAGCACTGGCCCTCCTGGCAGGTCAGCAGGTGTGTGTTTATCTCCCAGAAGCTGGAAGTCAGCTCGACTCAGCCTTTCAGCCCGTCTGATGAGCAGCAGAGACTTAGGTCCCTGTTCCCAGCCTTAGACTACCAATCAAAGCTGGTGCAAAAGGAGGGTCTGCTTGTGTGATCGTCTTCCTCAGGAGAGACAGCCGGGCCCACAGTCTACTTGGGGTGCCACAGCAGGCTGGGGGAGGCGACTGCACAGATACCTGACAAGCTTAGGTTTCGGGTGCACATTTCGCATACGGTACTTTGCAAGCCTCTTGTTCAGACAGTTGAATGTGGCTCCTAGGAGGCCCCCAATGACCCCCATCATGACGAAGAAACCCAAATCCATAGCAGTCCAGAGATGACATTTTTTATCAGAGTCAGAGCACTGAGAGAAGGGAGCAGGGAGGGAGAGAGAAAAACCAGAGCAGCCATGAGCACAGGAAGGGATAGAAGAGGGGAAGACAGAAACAAGAGCTGGGGCTGCCTCCCCTTCTAAAGGAGTCCCGCTCCAGAGGGCGCAGCTGTCTGCAGAGACGGTACCGGCCCAGGTGCCCTGCAGCAGCGGCACCTGCCCTCTGTGAGCTCCTCGTCTGTGCTTTACGAGCAAGCGAGTCTCATGGGCCCGGTGTGGCATCTTGGGAGAAAGGACAAGGCATACCTTAAACTCGCCGAAGTTCAGCAATCCAGGGAGCTGGAAGGAACCCCAGCTTCCAAACTGAATTCCAGAACGGAAGAAGTTGAGGGTGAAGGTGGCAGACATGGAACAGAAGAGCTAGGGGACAGGCAACAAAAAAGAACACGTCTCACTGTCTCCTGAACAGTTTTTCCCAAAGCCCACTGCTCTCCCTAGAGACCTGCAAAGTCTGGCTGGGACACAGGGAAGGGCGAGCACTGTGGCAGAGGTGACCATTGCGGAAGAGGTACCTGGAGGGTGAGCAACTGCACCTTGGGCTCTGCCACGAGAGCCTGTTTATTGACACCTCCTCTGGCACAGACCCTGTGGCACCAGGAAGGGGAGCTGCATGAGGAGAACACATCACTCTGGGCGTGACAGGGATTCAAGTCCCAACCCTGTCACTCCTGCCTTAGGTGACAGCCAGCTTCACATTTTCCAGCTGGATGGCTGACAAGAAGTTTGGTGTGAGGTTTAATGTTTGTGGGGCGGGGAATACTGATATGAAGAGCAGAAAAGCCTAGTTTGGAGGTCACAGCTGCTATGGCAAAAGAAGTTCCCATCAAGTGGACCCTCCTGTCTCACCAAACAGTGGCAGGACAGACAAATTCCCAGTTCTGCCACCTGCCTCACAAGCGCAAGGTCCCAAGTTCGATCCCCGGCACCAAAAAAAAAAGAAGGGACAAATGTCCAGTTTAATTCTGGGTGTGGTTAGGCCTAGGACGTGACTTCCAATGATGTCTCCTCACCACTTTCCATGTGAGCCCTTGGTTCCAGAAGGATGAGCCCTCCTCTAGGCTGAACAAGGTACCCCCGATCGGGGCCCCGAAGGCCGCAGCAACTCCAGCAGCCGCCCCTGCTGATACGAAGTCTCGCTTGTCTCTGAGGAGAGAAGACAAAGTGAGAGATGGGCCCTGAGGCTCCAAAAGCAGCTTCTCACTTCCTTATTGTGAACATTTTAGGATCACAAAAGGACAGGTCTCCAGAGGCAGACTTGGCAGCACACACAGTTTACCTGCAGGCCAATGTACCCTGCATCTGAAATGCCCCCAAAGTCTTGTGTATTATTGGCCTGGAGCTCAGCCCATGGCACTGTTAGGAGGTGGTGGAACCTCTAGAAGGCAGGGCCTGGGGAGAGGAAGTTAGGTAATTTGGGGTGTGTCTCAGAGGAGATATTGGGACCCTACTCCCACCTCTTCCTGTTTCAATTCCTGCTCATGAGGTCAACAGGACTGAGACCCTCAAAACTGTAAGCCAAAATCAGCTTTTGTTTCTAAATTGATTTCTCTCAGGTACTCATTATAGTAACAAGAAGCTGACCAAGGCTGCCCAGGTGCAATGGCTCCCTGACCTGGGAGGCAGTGCTCCCTGTATCTGGTCACTCTTAACTTGGAGTCTCAGTCCCAAGCCTAGGGAGACAGATGGAAGAGTTCTTATAATCCCTGCTGGGCCTCGATCCTACCAAAGCTCTTCCAGAAAACCCCAGCATCAGCAAGACCATGTAAGCGCTTGCTGGCTTAACACAGAGGAACTGGTAAGCAATGATTTTCAGGGATATGAAGATGAAAAGGGCCCAAGATGCTGAACTGGGCCTCTGATCCCAAGGGCCCTCCCAACTATCCAGGTGAGTAACCTACAAGTCACAGGGCTGGAGAGTCCACTGGGAAGGGTGGTTTCCAGCCCAGAGATGCCCTAAGCAAGTAGATTATTTGGGGTAGGTTATTTGGGACTACAAAACACCTTCTTCTTTTTTTTTTTTTTTTTTGGTAATAGGGGTCAAACTCGGGACCTTGCACCTGCAAGGCAGGGGGCGGAACCACTGAGCTAAATCCCCAGCCCCAAACACCTTCTTGATAATATACCCACCCGCACCCTTTCTTGGTTGGGTTTTTCAGTCTTGGACTTCATGACCTGAGATGCTTCTAGGCCTTATGACATGACAAAATAAAAGTCACAATGCCAACTTGGTCCTTTTGGTTCTTATTTTCAGAAGAAAAATGCAAAGCCCCCTGCACCCTACCTTCTGACACTCAGATTTTGCAAGTGGCCTGCTAAGCAGGGGCAACTACAAGCTAGGCTAGAGCAAGTACCGATCTGATTGGTAGTACATTAACTTTTTTTCCCTTGTGGTACTGGGGATTGAACCAAGGGCCTTCACATTGAGCTACATCCCTTCTCCTGTTTTTGTTGTTTTAAGACTGAGTCTTGCTAAGTTTCTAAATTGCCCAGGCTGAGCTCATACTGTGATCCTCCTGCCTTAGCCTCCCACAGTACCTCCATTACAGGTGTGGACCACCATTAGCCAGCATCGTTTTCTATTTTCCTAAGGACCAATTCCTATTGTTTCCATACCTGTCACTCCGGAAGTAGGGGAAGTTAAACTGAATCTTCCGTAAGGAGATGCTCTGAAACTAAGACAAGAAGAAGCACGTCAGAGAGAGGCCCACAAGGACCAAAGCTGCAGGAGCCCACAGCACTCGGGGGGGTGCCTTTGCTTGACCCACATAGGCAGATGTGCGGCAGGCAGGAAGTGTCCAGAATTGCCACCTGGAAGAAAGGAAGTTGCCTCCTTTGGGGGAACTTATTTTTCCTTCTCCCAAATTTCTAGGCCCTTTGAAAACTGCATTTTGTGCACAGGCAACAAGTGAGAAAGAAAAAGGGGAAAGAGCTGAGCAAGGACTGGAAGGAACTGAGAGCTGCTACACGAAGTGAAGCTGGCTCTGCTCAGGGGCTGTCAGAGAGCAAAGGCCCGACCAAGACCCACTTCTCAGTCAGCCCACAAAGCCTCACACCATGCTCCCCCATGCTTCACTTCTTTTGTCCTCCTGGCTCATTCCTGGGAGACCTGGCTAGGAGGCAGCATAGAGAGATGAAGATGCCTGGAAGAAGGAACCTTCTCCCCTTTGCCCCACAACTCACAGCAAGTCCCCTCGGCGGGAGAGGGAGGGAAACAGTGCCATGCAATGGCTCCCAGGGAACTGGGACTTCTCACGCTTGCAGCTAGGAGCCTGAGAAAGCCCTCAGAAAGGGAGCTTTGGGCTCCTAGGCGAGTTCCTCCAGCTATGAGCCCCAGCTCTCTCACCTGAGAACCAAACACCTCAGG
This sequence comes from Heterocephalus glaber, assembly GCF_053883595.1. Lineage (NCBI taxonomy): Eukaryota > Metazoa > Chordata > Mammalia > Rodentia > Bathyergidae > Heterocephalus > Heterocephalus glaber. Next base: position 7,456,628 of record NW_028258299.1, on the reverse strand, counting down.
TGGCCCTGAAGAAGACAGGAGTGGAACCTGCAGAATCCTGCAGGGAGATGCTGTCACAGTCACTGCGCCAGGCCAAGTGCAATCAGAGTAGAGCTGGGCTTAAGACGGTCTGGCTGGCGCTCCCAGCCCCTCTGGCAACTGGCTGCATGGAGATGACCCATGCCGTCCTCTGTGCGGGCACTTGGCAATGGCTGCAGAGCAGCAGGTGACTTTCATCTGCCTATGTCACATTTTTCCTCCATTCCTATTTCTGTATCTAGGACTCAGCAAGGCATCACTAAACCTCTGATGTCTAGGTTACGTGCTCTGCTGAGAGACAGATCACAAGGTTTTCTTAACCCAAATGGCAGAGGCTCCAGAGTCATGTTAGGGTAGCCCCAAAGGGTTTCCTCAAATCCACACAGAGGCCTGTTCTCTGGCCCAGGCAGGAATCACCCTGAGGGATTCAGCCCCGGCCCAGCGGCCCTTACCTGAGGAAGGCCGGCTCCCACCACGGCCCCACTGTGGATCATGGGGCCCTCCTTCCCCACAAAGAGGCCTGGGACAGTGAGAAAGGGAGACAGCAGTCAGCACAGAGGCCTCTGGCTGAGGAGACCTTTGCTACAAACCTCTCTCTCAACCCACAGGCAAGCACAGGGCTAAGAGGAAGGTGGAACAAATCCCCACCAAACCATTTCCATTTAAAGTCCTGCTATGAGGTCTGCAAACCAGAGCCCAGACCCACTCCTTCCTTGCCTGTTACTGCACAGTCCTAGAGCTAAGAATGGCTTTTACATTCCTGAGTGGGCAACTCAATGGTTACCTAAGTACCTACACCATTTCCTTGATGCTGCTTCTTGGCCCATACAGCTGAAAAGATTTGCTATTTGGCTGTTTACACAGGAAGTGTGATGGGCCGGGGATTTAGCTCAGTGGTTCCGGTGCCTGTCTTGCAAGCGCAAGGTCCCAAGTTCAATCCCAACTACCGAAAAAAAAAAAAAAAAGTGTGCTGACTTTGCTAAAAGCCAACTCTGTAAACCAACTCAATGTGTGCAGTTTAAAACAATGGTGTGTTTGTTGGGTGTCTCTGAATGGCACCACACTAACAGGTCTGCATTTGAAAACTTACTGACAAAAAGAGCAGACGCTGCTTAGCGTGCTTAGCGCGGGCCCTTCAGTGGAATCTCATTTATACACAGGATGCCTCTGGTAGCCTCGCCCCTTGAGCCCCTGAAGAATAAGAGCTGAAAGACCTTCCTTACCGCCTGCCACACCGAAAAGCACTCCGAAGACTTTGCAGAGCAGGGTCCGGAGCCGGACAATTCCTGGCACCTTCACGCCATTCAGATAGCATTTGATCTCAGGGATCCCAGATCCTGCGGCCACCGGCTGAGGAGGACAGGAGACACAGCCATAAATTCAAACTCCGCTGGTTCTTCGCTTACCCTCAACAAGTGGGACAAGAACTCACCACCTTCAGCACCATCAGGGTCACCCGAATGTGTTCAGTCACAGGTGCTGGGCCCCACCCTGACTCCTGACTCAGTAGCGGGGGCCCCACAGGATCACTCACATTTCTGACAAGGACCCCAGAAGTTCGCCTAGTGTGGGAGCCCCATCCACCAGCAATGTGGTGTCCTGCTTCTAGAGGTCCTGACCTGTGGGTCTGCAAAGTCCCCCAGGTGCTTCAGTGTGCTGCCCAGGGGGAGAAGCCCATCCTGACCTAGAGCTTCCCTCGCTGACCTCGCTGCAGGCTACCAGAACCTTCACTTCCAGAAACCCCTCCAAGTGAGCAAGAGGGCCCTTCTGCTCCATCTAGATGTTTTTCCACATTCTGGAATTGGAGACGCAGAGATGAAGGGCAGGAGCCCCAAACTTCACACACAACAGGCGGGCAATTTCCAAAGCACCTCACCTCAATTAGGACAAGAAGGCTGGCCAAGAAGACAAAGGTCAGGTTAAAACCTAAGAGTTCGAGGAGGGACAGGGCGAGGCAGCCTTTTCGGCTGCACTCCTCCACCGCTGCAGAGCCTCGGTTAAGGAAAACGTGTTCTCAGCCATCCGGTAACATTTCCTCTTACCACTGGAAATGCTGTGGCTCCCCCTACTGCACAACTTCCTGTTCTCCATGGATAAAGAGTTTAAAGCTGCCCAAGATAATGTCTAAAATAGGAGCCACTTAAAACTATGCAATACCTGCCAGGTGTTCTGGTCTATGCCTGTAATCCCAGCACTTGGGAGGCTGAGGCAGGATTGCTGTGAGTTCAAGGCTAGCCTGGGCTACACAGTGAGTTTAAGGCCAGACAAAACTGTCTAAAAAAAAAAAAAAAAGTAAAAATATGGACTACCTCGAGTGCTACAAAAGTTACACACACTCACAATCCTAGTTTTACAAAACCTCAGTTACACCATATTTGCTCCAGATGTATACATATATTTTTTGGTACCGGGGATTGAACTCGGGTCCTTGAGCTTGCACAGCAGGTGGCGAAACCACTAAGCTAAATCCCCGGGCCTACTCCAGATATTTTTAAAATAAGACATAAGATACCATGTAAAAAACAAATCCAAGCCAGGTGGAGTGACACATGCCTGAAATCCTGGCTACATGGGAAGGGGACACAGGGGCAGAAGGTTCAAGGTCAGCCTGGGAAATGCATCAAGACTCCATCTCAAAAACAAACAAAAAAACCCCACCCTTTTTCTGTCCTTCTTCCTCTGGGAGAAACTACTAGGCTGAATTCCCTCCATATTTTCTTATCTCCACATTGTTCATACTACACTTTATGTACATTTCACAACTTTCTGCTTTTCTGTCTCAACGTATAAATTTCTGAGGATTAGCCACGCTGACGTACATAGCTCCAGTTCATACATCTTCTGTGTAAAATTATACTGGATGACGTGCGTTAATTTTTCCATTCTCCTGTAACCAGCACTGCACAGCAGAACTTTTAAAGTTATATATTTTTTTCCTTTAGTGACATGTGGCTTCCAAACTTCCTCAGGTACAGGCCTCTCTGCAGCCCAGAGGAAAAGACAGAATAGGGAGAAAGCAGCACCAGAAGGTCAAGACCAGCTTAGCTTCCTGAGACAAGGGAGCAAGAGGTGCAACTGCAGGGACGGAACTGGCCACCCACGTCTACTGCGGCCTGCGCTCCTGAGCTGTCTTCTGCGGTAAACGACCACAACACACCTGGACACCAGGCGATAGATGGTGACTTGAGGCAAATCGGCCCCTCCATCTCTTCAGAGCTGGCTCTGAATAAACCCTGTGTCCATTTTACTGAAATGAACGGTCCCTTTTGACCTGGTCAGTGAATCTGCGTGTGGGATCCTGAGTGGGCAGTAATGCCCCCAGCCAGTGCGTACAACTTCCTGCCGTCACAGAGGTGTGACAGACACCTCTGGACTCGTCCAAGGTCCCTGTCTGAGGGGAACTTGTGAGATAGGAATGGGCTCATTCTGATTTTTTCCCGTAGCTTACTAGCTTTGTTTTTCTCCTCTGAGAACCTGTTTACATTCCTGCCCATTTTTCTCTCTTTTTTTTATTTTTTTGGTACCAGGGATCGAACTCCGGTCCTTGCACTTGCGCAGCAGGTGGCAAAACCACTGAGCTAAATCCCCGGCCCTTCCTGCCCATTTTTCTATTGGACTGTTGGGATTTTTTTCTTTCTATATTTTGGAAACTAATTGAGAACTTGCTTTTTACTTTATCTATGGTGTTTTACTGTTTGAGGTTTTTAAAATTTCCTTTATCAATGGAACATTTACCTTGATGTGGTCAAGTTTATTGGTCTTTCCCCTTACTGTCTGTGCCTTCTAGGGTTTTAAGAAACTATTCCCAGGCCGGGGATTTAGCTCAGTGGTTCTGCCGCCTGCCTTGCAAGCACAAGAACCCAAATTTGATCCCTGATACCAAAAAAAAAAAAAAAGAAAGAAACTATTCCCTACATCTGATATCATCTAGTCTCTTAAAACTTTGTCCTGCTTATTTATAGCTTCAATCCATCTGGAATTTAGCTTATTTATAGTACGAATAGGAATCTATTTCTGCATATGGATAACCGATGTCCTAGAATCTTTTATTAAATAACCCATCTGTTCTTTGGGGATTACTAACACTGTCCTTTATCAAACTCCCTAGGCAGAATGAATTTCTAATTCCCTATTATCTTCTCATTGGTTTAACTGGATATTTCTATACCAATATGAAACTCTTTAAATTACTGTCTCTTAAATTTAGCTGGGTGTAGTGGCACACACCTATAATCCCAGCACTCACAAGGCTGAGGCAGGAGGATCACTCAGAGTTTGAGGCCAGCCTGAGCTACATAGTTCAAGGCCAGCATGAACTACAATAGTGAGACCCTGTCTTAAAACAAACAAATGAACAAGTCTTGACATCTAGGAAAGCAAATCCATTTGCTTGTTGTTCAAAACTGCCTCAACTGTTTTTGGCCCTTTGCTCTTCTGTACAAATTTAGAGGAATTTTTTGTCTCCATAATAAGTGCTATTGGAGTTTTGATTAAAACACTGAATTTACAGACTGTGCGAAAAGGCAGCTTTGTGACATTGCATCTTACCAAACACAAACATGAGTCTGTCCACTGACTCATGCTTTGTAATCTCTGTAATCTTTGATGATAATTAACCCTGAAGCTGAATGGCTAATAAGTAACCCTTCAAATATCACGTTCTAGGGCTGGGGATTTAGCTCAGTGGTTTCACTGCCTGCTGTGCAAGCACAAGGACCTGAGTTCGTCCCCAGTACCAAAAAAAAAAAAAGAAAAGAAAACAAATATCACGTTCAAGGTCCCGAGTTCGATCCCTGTACCAAAAAAAAAAAAAATCACGTTCAGTGCTAAACCCACTTCTGGACAAGAAAGAATACCAGAGATATCAGAGAGAGACCTCAGAAGTCTAGGCACCATGGAGCCATGAAAAGGATACATGTTTGAACCACTCCAAACTTGAGTTGGGTGAAGAGGCGTACAAAAAAGTCCACGAAGAGTCCCACCTGTGAAGAGCAAGAAAGACGCCACACAGCCCCATTCTGAAGCACACAACTGCTTCTCTCCGAAGCATCACCTCTTCCACGCATTGATGGCAGCTACTTGAGTTACCAACCAGCAACTTGTGAATACATCTTAGCCTGCCAGTCACTGGCTTTCAAGAAGATCTCTATGCCTCGCTGGGCCTTCACACAACAGAGGAAGGGGTACAGCGAAGTGGAGTGAAGCAGAGTAAAACAAGGGAAAAGGATACAGAAAGAGACAGAAGACCAAAGAAGAGACCATTGGCACGTTTAAAAACTAACAGTACTGGGGCCGGGGATTTAGCTCAGTGGTTCCATCGCCTGCCTCGAAAGTGCAAGGACCAGAGTTTGATCCCCAGTACCAAAAAAAAAAACAAAACAAAAAACTAACAATACTGAACTGTGTGGGGAAGCACTCCACTCTTGTGAAAAGACAAAAGGTTTCAAAAGGACAGTTAAAACATCTCCAGCCACTTTCAGCTGGATAAGCAGATAGCTTAGAACACTGCTTACAAAGCCAACATTTACTTAGGCACATGTGGTTTCTGCATGCTTGTTTTATAGAAGTCATCATTTTGACTCAGAACTATCCCATAGCCGGTGATTACCGGAATAGAGGAAACATCTTACATTTCACTCACATAAATGCTTAAGGGAGAACTAGGAAGCCCAATTTTATGGAGTCAGAATCAAAGGGTTCCTGCCTTTAACTCTGGCCTTCCCTCAAGCCCATGCCTGGAAGCTCACTGCCACTGCAGGAGTGGTGACAGATCAAAGGGTAAGTGGCTAGCGCTGCCTTATAAAGGAGGGGGCCTTTCTGCAGAGAAGTCACTACTGATGGTGATGGCAAGTTCAAAGGAGTCTGATGAACAGTAGCAGCAAGACTAACAATTACATAGGTGATAAATATGCTTATAAAGGGAAGTCTTCAATCAGAAACCTGTCTACTAAAACAGACACTCAGCTTTCAATAAAACAATTAGAGCAGCCCAGCCCCTCTCCCCATGGTGGCATCCTTCGGGACGTCAGCAGAGGGCCCTTCTAAAGGTCCTCCATCTTCCCTAGTAGATGTTCGTGTCAATTTACTAGAGTAAAAACCTGATGAGTGCCAAGAAAATAGAAACTGTGGGTGGCATTATTTTAAATACATCTTACACATCCCTGGTATATCATGAAATGTTAAGTAGGAGCCTGTGACCGACTCTAGAGAAAGGTGATAAACAGGCTACTCCTGTTTGTGTACCCCTTTCCAACACCGTGCTGATGGAAAATCAGATCTGGCTCTATCTTCTGGCTGGCTGCTGGCTTTTCTTTTTTCTTTTGGTTTTTTGAGACAGAGTCTCACCATGTAGTTCAACCTGACCTTAAACTCACTATGAAGCCCAGGCTGTCCCTGAACTCATGGCCAACCTCCTGCTTCAGGCTTCCAAGTGCTGGGATTGCAGGTGTGCACCACCATGCCTGGATGGCTGCTGGCTTTTCCAGCTTCTTTTGTTAGGTTTAACAATGCTAAGCCAGCGGTTGTGGCTGCAGAGCTTCTGCTACTATAATCTTGGACAATGTTTGTAATCTTTCCCTGTCTGGGAGCCACTGTGAACCCACAGAGCCCAGGCACCCTGCTCATTCAGGGACAACCTCCACCCACGACCACCAGCTCTATTGTGTAGACTCGGTCAGCATAGAGCAGGCAGCAGCCCAGGACAGCGAGACCTCAACGTCCACAGTGCCCACTGTGTCATCTCCCATGGCTATGTTGTCTAGATGGCTGAGGAGATTACGGGCTGACTCATAATCCTATTGTAAGACAGGTATTTGGCCAAACTTCTGAGTGCTTAAAGAACCCAGAGTTTTATGGTTTCAGTTTCATTTCATAATGCAAAAGCAAGGAAAGTATAAAAAACTGGGCTACAATTATTAATCAGAAAACGAAAAAGAAAGCTGGGCATGGTAGTGCACACCTATAATGCCAGGATTCTGGGAGGCTGAGGCAGGAGAAACACAAGTTCAAGCCTAGCCTGGGCAACTTACCAACTTAGTGAGACACTGTCTCAAAATAAATCTTAAAAGGGATGGGGATGTAGCTTAGTGTGAAGACCCTGGGTTCAATTCCCAGTACCGCAAAAACCAAAAAGGAAAGGAAAAAAACAGAAAACAGGCAATCTTGATTATAATGACAATTGTTACAGTGTTATAAATGCTGCGGTGACAAAGGACAAAGGTCATTCATTCGCCAGGACAGGGCTTTCCCTTGTGGCACCCCCCACACACATCCCACTGCTCACCAGTCCGGTGCAGACTCCAATGGCAAATACCACCATCCACTTCACCGCCTCGTACCTTCGCCCTTTCTGTTCACATGGAAAAGAGCAATTCCCACTGTTACAGGGCTGTGCTGGCAGTGGGGAAGCAACACGTCTTGGCCAAATTCCATGCGCACAGCCAGCATGGTGAGGAGGTCTCGTAGCTCAAGTGCTTCACGATACAAGAATGATGAATACTAACGAGCCAGGTGGCAGACTGGGTCTCTGGTTGGCAGGAGGAAGGGCCAGGGAATTACGTGCCAACGTCTCATAAAAGAGTAAAAAGACCCAAGGGTAAGGAGCTTTTAGAAGAGAAGCTGTCTGAAGACCTGCGAGAGCCTGAGAGATAAGAACTGTGAGCTCACCTTGTTATCCATGGTCTCCAACACCTCCAGGTAAGGGTCATTGATGCAGCGATCATAATCCAGGCTCTGAAAGAAGGACATGTGGGTGAAAAGGTCAATAGCCAGGCAGGAGAAGTACGGAAAGCCTAATAGGGACAAAGCTCCAGTGTCCTGCTACTCCACTCGAGGGTGGGCAGGGTGAGGCACCTGCAGCACCCAGAGGGGCTGGTCAGGAATGCAGATGCCCAGGGCCCTCGGCCTGCAGCGTCCACACTGCACTCCACAGGCAACTCGTGGGGATCAGGAAAGTGCCAGTAGCACTGCTTTGCGAGAATACTTCCTGCTCTAGGAAAAGCTTTACGTTACCTACTTTCAAAGGTTCTGTTTCTGCAAAATAAAGGCCTCCCGCCATCACCAGCCTTGCCCAACTTACTCCATGAGGTGGGAACAAAAGCTTCGGTAACCAGAATCAAGTTAACCAGAAAGACAATTCATAATTTTCTCTTTGTTTTTGTTTTTTGTTTTTCGGTACTGGGGATCGAACTCGTGATCTTGCGCTTGCGAGGCAGGTGGCAGAACCACTCAGCTAAATCCTCGGCCCTCATAATTATCTCTTAGAGGTGGACTCTATGAAAATGAGGTTAGTACCAGCCAGACCAATATGGAGACTATTTTTAAACTTAACTTCCAGTTTATGTTCGGAAGAGGCCCAGATTCTGGCAGTTCCTACAGCTTCTACGTCTAGAGCAGTGTCCCTTAAACTGTGCTTCACAGAACACAGATGCGCTTCAAACCATTTGCAGCTATGCCACAGACCCCTCGAGAACAACAGAGGAAATAATTTTATTTCTGTCTTGGAAGAGAAACAGCACAAGCTGGGTATGATGGCACAGGCCTGTAATCCTAGCACTCCAAGAGACTGAGGCAGGAGGATTGAAAGTTCGAGCCCAGCCTGGGCAACTTAACAATCTAGTGAGACCCCCATGTTGGAAAAAAAAGCCTGGGGATCTAGCTCAGTGTGAAGGCCCTTGGTTTAATCCCTATTTCCCAGTACCACAAAAAATAACACACACAAACACACACACACACACACACACACACACACACACTCCCCCCACATACATGCACCCAACACACAGAGAGAAACAGCAGACCCAGGAAGAGTAATCCCAGCTACTTGGGAGGCTGAGGCAGAAGGATCCCAAGTGCAAGCCCAGCCTGGGCAATTAGTGACGTAGCAAGACCCAGTCTTAAAATAAAAACTAAAAATAGGGTTTGGGATGTAGCTCAGTGCAAAGTATTGGTTCAATCTTCAGCACTGCAAATAAGTAAATAAATAAATAAGGCTGGAGACATACCTCAGTGGTCTAGGGGTTCTATTGAGAGAGAGAGAGAGAGAGAGAGAGAGAGAGAGACAGGTACAGTCTACCAACAAAGAAAATCTGAATCCACTCTTTCCCATAATTTGTTCCTATTGCCACGTCAGCTAATGAACAAGCTGGACATTGGCCTAGTGGCCAGAGTCCCAGGAGGCCATTTCCAGTCAGCTGAATATAGGTGGGCTGAGTGACAATTCGTCCCATCTATGTGACTGCCTGGAGGGAGTCCAGGTCCCTTCCTTAAGAGCCCTGGAGTAGCAACAGGTAACTGGTTAAATCAATTATCATATTACCAAAGATAAAAGATTATATAGCAATAAAACATGACAGTAAATCTATACAGACGGATATGGAAAATGTCCAAAACTTGTTTAGCAAAAAAGTGAGATACAATAAAAAGTAAAGTGAGTCACGCTGAATGTGATAGTGCACATTTATAATCCCAGCAATTTTGGAGCCTGAGGCAGGAGGGTTATAAATTCAAGCTCAGCCTTGGCAATTTACTAAGTTAGCAAGATCTTGTCTCAAAAATTTAAGAAAGGGCTGGGGAAAAAAAAAAGGGTTGGGATATAGCTCAATAGAAGGCCCTGAGTTCAATACTCAATACTGAAAAAAAAAGGACTTAAATGCATAGGATAATCTCATTTTGATGAAATGAAATTAGAATCTGTGTACCAGCATACATAACACACAAACATCGGTAAGGTGGTGTTACAGATGTTGACATTTGGGTGTTGTTTGAAAGTCTCATAGCACGTGTGGTATGCTTTTTGTATTTTAAAAGACTATCTTTTTTTTTTCTTTTCTAATTACAAAATAAAAAATATTACAGGCCATGGTGGCACATACTGTAATACCAGCTACTCAGGAGGCTGAGACAGGAGGACCCACAGTTCTAAGCCAGTTTGGCCAATTCAGCAGACTTTGTCTTTAAATAAAATTTAAAAGGCTGGGAACTGGGTGTGGTGGCATATGGCTGCAGTAATCCCAGCATTCTGGGAGGCTGAGGAAGGAGGACTGCAATTTTAAACCCAGTTTAAGCAATGAGCAACCTAGAAAGACCCTGTCTCAAAATTCAAAAAAAAAATAATAAAAAGAGCTAGTGATGTAGCTCAATGTGAAGGCCCTGGATTCAACTCCTGGTGCTATCAAAACAAAACAAGACAAAAGGTTAAGGATGGATTCAATGGGGAGCCCTTGGCTAACTTGCCTGAGGGACTGGATTCAATGGGGGTGGGGGGCAACCCCGTAGTGAGGAAAACATTCTTCCAGGGAAGTAGATTCATCAGTAAATGGTTAAACGCATCTATACAGATAAGTATATACACACACATATATAAATATATATGTATACATACCACCTAAAAACTAAAATCTAGCACCACCACATTCTAGGAACAAACAAAATGTGGAAAGATATGAACATCCTTCTGCGACAATGTGAAATACATATTTGGTCTCTGTCCCCTTACCGGTATCCAGCTCCTAAAACCCGAGAAATCTCCAGGGTGGGGATGTTTTTTGTACAATAATAAAAACCCTGGTGGCCAGCCACTGGTAGCTTCAGGATGGTGGCTGGTCACTGAAACCCGAGGCATGATTAGAGGCTGGAACCTTCGTTCCCAACCCCCAGCCTCTGGGGAAGAGAGGGGCTGAAGGTTAAGTCGATTGCCAGTGGCCACTGATGGAATCGATCAGGCCCATGTGCTGAAGCCTCCATAAAAACCAAGAGCACTGGGTTTGCAGAGCTTCCTGACTGCTGAACACATGGGGTGCTGGGGTGGCTCCCCCAAAGGCCTGGCTCTGCGCATCCTTTCCATCTGGCTGTCCTCTGTGTCCTTTATCACACTCTTTATTAATAAACTGGTAAACGTAAGTAAAGAATTTCCCTGAGCTTTGTGAGCAGCTCTAGCAAATTAAGCTCAGGAAATGGTGGTAGGAACCTGTCCCCTGAAGGGGGATATGAAGTGAGCGTGTCATGGTCCCTCACCTTCTGCCACCTCCAGGCAGAGTGTCGCAGGAGCCCTGCTGTACACATTTCTAAATGTCCGAAAAAGTCCAATCTACAGAGACAGAAAGATTAGCTGTTGCCTAGTGGAATGGGCTATGGTTGCTAATGAGAACAGGGTTTGTTTTTTTTTCCTGGAGTGATGAAAATGTCCTACAACTGTGGTGATCGCTGCACAATACTGTGCATTTTTTCTAAAAAAGGCCATTGAATTACTCATTTTAAATGGATGAATTGTTTAGTATGAGCATTATGGTTCAATTAAACTGCTAAAAAGGGCATTTAGAAAGAACTGCAACACAAACCGCAGACGCTTTGCTTTTTTAAAAAATAACTTAGGGGGCTGGGGATTTAGCTCAGTGGTTTCCTGCCTGCTGCGCAAGTGCAAGGACCCAAGGACCTGAGTTCGATCCCCGGTACCAAAAAAATAAATAAGTAAGTAACTTAGTTGAATTTGACACAGTAAAAAATGTATCAATACGATTTAGTAAGACCAGAGATTGTTCTTTTTCCTTTGCTATGACTAACTTCTTTTTATTTCTGCTATATATGTTGCTCTTTGGTTTGGGGGAACTAATACCTTTTTTAAAATAAAAATTGCAGGGGCTGGGGATTTAGCTCAGTGGTTTCGCTGCCTGCTGCACAAGCGCAAGGACCCGAGTTCAATCCCTGGTCCCCAAAAAAACCAAAAATAAAAATTGTATGTATCCCACAGGGCTGCTGCTTGTGGTCATGAGCTGAGTGGTACCTGGCCCTGTGGGCAAGTGGGAGCTGAAACAGCCCAAATCCACCAGGAAAGGACCTGAGTGTCCATGAAAAAGAACCTCTAGTGGGCTAGGAGCCAGCCATGTGGCTTTGGCCTTTGGGTCTTTTGCTCCCAGGGGACCCTTTCTCCAACTCGCCAGAGTCACACAGGCTGTGACCAGTGGAAAAACATTACTGATTCTCCAGCGCATTTAACAGATAGGCAGTTTTTATTCAAACCACTCATGAAAAAAGATGTCAAAGTGGGGAGTCTAACATCTCGTCACCACCCAATTTAGCAAGGAAGGGGTCAAGTATGTGCAATGAACTCCTGAAGCCGGAAGGAGGAGCAGACTTTAGAAAGACTTTCAGCAGAAGGGTTTTCTAGTTGATCCTTGAATAAAATCTCAGCAGCCTTGGTTGATTAAGTGCCCAACTGAATTTGCTCTAATTCAAAGCAAATGCTCTCAGGAAGCCCATAGGAGGAGATGGTTAATTGGGAAACATTAGTGATTCACAGGAAAGAACACTTGCCTGTAGAGTTTACATGAATATGTGTATCAGGTAAAGTCAAGTGCTTTACAAATATAAATACAATGCAGTAGAAGGAGCAAAGGAGTCTGGGTCAACAGAAAAGGCTGAGTGAGCCCCCTGGGTAGAAACCTCCACAAGGGCAGGACAGTTAGGCTTGAATACAGTGACTGAAACATTTAAGATGTATAAAAGAAATACACCAGGAGATATATGCTTTTTTTTTTTTTGGTACCGGAGATCGAACTTGGGTCCTTGTGCTTGCAGGGCAGGTGGTGGAACCACTGAGCTAAATCCCTGGCCGATATATGCTTTTTGAGTCATTAAAAGCAATTCCCATCAGAGTCATATATTAAACTGTACCATGGTGGTGCAACTGGCAAAATCCAGACAGTAGAATCATTTATTACAGAATCCTAATTATGTTGTCAAACAAATTACAAGAGGAAAAAAAAATGAAGGGAGAAACTATGGGTTAAAAGAGATTTGTAAAAGATAGGTCAAACAAATGCATTGTGAGGACCTTATTTGGAACCTGACACAGACAAATTTAAAATACATATGACTTTTAAAGAAAAGTGGAAAAAAAAAAGAAAAAGAAAATTGGGAAAATCTGCACATCTGGATATTTGATATCAAGGAACAATTCTTAGATGTAATAATGGTATGGTAATGCTAAAAAAAAAGTTCTTATCCTCTGGAGATGAACTTGAATTATTTATGGGTGAAATGATATCATGTATAGAATTTCCTTCAAAATACGGGAAGGGGACCGGGGACTTAGCTCAGTGGTTTTGGCTGCCTGCTGCGCAAGCACAAGGACCCAAGTTTGATCCCCGGTACCAAAAAAAACAAAACAAAACACAAAATACGGGAAGGGAGAAGTGGATGAGAGGATAACTAAAACAAGGTTGAGGATGAACTGAACAGACACTGAAACTGTTTATAAGAACGGGGAGTTAGGGGCCGGGGATTTAGCTCAGTGGTTTTGCCACCTGCTACACAAGTGCAAGGACCAGAGTTCAATCCCTGGTACCAAAAAAAAAAAAAAAAAAAGAACGGGGAGTTCAATATACTGTTCTGTCCATTATTTACATGTTTGATTACCCCAATTTTTTTTTCTTTTTCTTTTTTCTGGTACCAGAGATCAAACTCAGCACCTTGCACTTCTGAGGCAGGTACAACGCCACTGAGCTAAATCCTGGCCTCTACATGTTTGAAATTCTGCCTAATAAAAGTTGTTTTTTTTCAATTTCATGCTATACTGCAAATCCTAATGTTTACATTAAATTCTTCGCAAAAATAAGGTGAAAGATTTAAAAGAAAATCAGCCAAAAAAAAACTCAGCCAGAGATGTTACTGTCCTTTCACCATGGACCTTTACAATCTATATTTTTAAAAGGCATTAAAAAATACATATGGGGGCTGGGGATTTAGCTCGGTGGCTCCAGCGCCTGCCTCAAAAGCACAAGGTCCCAAGTTCGATCCCCAGTACCAAAAAAAAAAGAAAAAAATACATATGGCTAATTCCACTTCTCAAAATTAATCCTAAGGAAGCAGTTAAGAATGGACAAGAAGGGAATGATGTTCACCACTATGCAGTGCATTATAGAAACGCTGGAAAACCAAAGATAGATTAATTAGATAGACCATGGCACAATAAAATTTTATTTCCCTACTTAAGAAGATATTGCAGAAAAGTAGCAATAGAAAAGTTGTTGGGGGAGGGCAAATTAAAATAGTATATTTAGGGCCAGGGATTTAGCTGAGTGGTTTTGCTGCCTCCTGCACAAGCGCAAGGACCCGAGTTCAATCCCTGGTACCAATCAATCAATCAATCAATAAATAAATAAAATAGTATATTTAGTAGACTAGGTTCTTCTCTACTTTTTCTTTTTAAACAAGGTCTTGCTATGTAGTTCTATCTTCTCTACCTTCTTATAAATAGTTTAAGTATTACCTATAATCATGGCTTGCTTTTGTCATTCCAAACTTTATACAAAAAGTCATCATGAGGGCTGGGGATGTGGCTCAGTGACATAGCACCTGCCTGGCATGCAAGAGGTCCTGAGTTAAATCCCCAGTACCAAAAAAATTTAAAAGTCAGTTTCATACAGCAGCATTAGCCTTACTAAAAATACACACATAAGTGTAAGAGTATGGTAAGAGTCCCATACTTGCAACGGGAAACTACAATCAAGAACATTTCATAGAGAAGCTGCTCAGGTGGGAAATAATCATCTGAAAACCAAGGTCTCAGAAGAGGACCAAGGCCACCTTAATGAGTTAGAAGCACATGCCTGTTATAAGCATGTACTGCCTGGAGCCGGGGGTTTGGCTCAGTGGTTCCGCTGCCTGCCCTGCAAGCGCAGGGTCTTGAGTTCCATCCTTGGTACCAAAAAAAAAAAGGATATACTGCCTGTAGTTTTGACTCTGTAATTTGTAAAAGCAAAGAGATTAAGAGCAGACACATATTTTATCCAGGTGAAGATTACACAGATCTCTAAAAGCACAGACACCAGATCTTGCTCAGAGGTTAAAGTGAGAAAAGGGTTTGTTAAACAGCCCCATTCCCGGAGGATATCATCTCGTACCCACTCCATAGGATAGAAGGTCAAAGAGCATCTGGGGTTGGAATCACTGCTTCCCCCGAACACACCCACCACTCACTCACTGCTTACTCAAGACAACATCTTCAGAGCTCACCTCATAGTCTTTCCTTGGAAGGATCTCATCCTCCTCTTCCTGTGTTTCCCCAAGAATAGTCTAGAAAAACAGATTCACAGAAGGGAGACCTTTTTAGTGGTTAAGAGCAGGACAGCCACCCATGCTGGCACATGCCTGTAATGCCAGCACTCAGCAATCACAAGTTCAAGCCCAGCCCGGGCAACTTAGCCACTTAAGAAGACTCTGTCTCAAAATAAAAAATTAAAAAGGGCTGGGGACATAGCTCAATGAGAAGGATATGCTTCAATTCCCAGTATCTCTCTGTCACACACACACGATAGTGGAAAAAAGTACAAAATCAATTGCTAGCTTCCAAACCAGCTGGATCCTTTATCAAAGAGAAAGAACAAGACGTCAAAAAACCCTTTTGAGGGCCGGTGATTTAGCTCAGTGGTGCGACCGCCTGCCTCGTAAGCGGAAGGTCTCGAGTTCGATCCCCGGTACCAAAAAAACCCAACCAAACAAAAAAACCTTTTTGAGCTTGGATGGGGAGGCGTGTGGATGGGGCATTAATCCAGCTGAGCTCTTCATTTCTACTGATACATTCTCTAAATAAACACTCTCATCTCAGGACAACTCAGATATCCACCGCCAGCTTAAGGGGGAGAAATTTCAGGATCTATCTGACAATGAGCCAATCTGAAATAAGAAGAAACCTGTAAACTCTGGGGACACAGCAACTCAAGTTTTCCCAGGCTCGGCCGGGGATTTAGCTCAGTGGTTCCGCCGCCCGCCTTGCAAGTGCAAGGTCCCGAGCTCAATCCCCGGTACCAAAAAATAAAATAAATAAATAAATAAATAAGTTTTCCCAGGTTGCTTTGCAAGGGAAAGCCGGACTGTCAGTGACCCAGAAAGGGTGAGTGAAGGATGGAGTGAGAAGGGGCTGTAGAAACTAAGCCAACTGCACCATGAGCACAAGTCCTGTGAAAGGGCTCATTCTGAAAATGCGTGTCATTCAAAACTCCTTTCAAATGGAAATAAATTAAAATACGGAAGGGATTAATTGGAATTGGCCTGGATTCGCCCTCAGAGTCCAGGGATGGGTTATGAGCAAAGACCTCAAATTAAGGCACGTGAGGCAGGGCTGATGCTCTATTGCCCGACTGCGGTCCCCAAGCCCCACCCGCTGCCACCTGCGGGCCCAGCCCGCCTCGGCCCCACCCCCGGCAACGCCTCTCTCCGTCCCTTAGCAACCGCCCCCTCCCCAGCCCTACCCCGCCCGCTCCTTACCAGCTCTTCGGGGGTGCGAGTCTCACGCTCACCGCAGCAGCAACACCACCGGCAGCAGCAGCACAGAGACCCCCTGCAACCCGCCATCTTCCTCTTTTACTGCCACTCCAGACCCCTCTGCCTACCCCCTCCCAACCGGGATTCGCTCCTCACGTGACTGGCCCCGGGAGGGTCACGTGTCGCTCTCGAGCTTGGGGACGAAGACGGGGAGTGGCTGCAGACGGGTGGAGCGAGGGTCGCGTCACATGACGGGAAAGAGACAGCTTCTAATGAAACCTCTGGGGG
Organism: Heterocephalus glaber; assembly: GCF_053883595.1. NCBI lineage: Eukaryota > Metazoa > Chordata > Mammalia > Rodentia > Bathyergidae > Heterocephalus > Heterocephalus glaber. Next base: position 7,440,062 of record NW_028258299.1, on the reverse strand, counting down.
CGGCCATGTTGGAGGCGGGACTTCCGGTCGCCAGCACGGGTGGCTCCGCCCTCTGATCCCACCTGCCTTGGCAACAGATTTGAGCGTCCTGCTCCGATCGCCTCCCCCTTTCCGCACTCATCTCCTTCGCGGGCACGCAGCTGCGGCGAGCGGGCATTCCGTCACCGCAACAGCACGGTGAGTGCCAGCGACGTCTAGGGCTGGCCGGGGAGGGAGGCCCCGGAGCCGGGAATCCTCTGCAAGGGGCGGAGACCTGCTTGCGGGTGGGGTGCGCCAGAGGCGGCCCCTATTTTCTAAGTGGGGGGGTCCCAGCGTCCTGCCCCCACCGGCCTGGACCCGCATATTCGCCCCCGCTGGTGACCTAGTCCTAGTGACCTGATTCCCTCCTTCAGGGTACCCGGGGCGCCCAGGCTCCTGGCCCTATCTTTTTTTCTTAGATACTGGCTTTGAAGCCAGGGGCACTCCACCACTGAACTACATCCCCAGCCCTTTTTTTTTTTCTGTCAAGACAAGAGTCTCACTGAATTAATAAATTACTCAGACTCGACTGGAACTTGCAACGCTCCCGCCTCAGCCAGAGTCCTACAAAAGAGGCCCTCGCCTTCTAAACTTGTGTCCCGTGAGCACCTGGAGAAGAATAGTATGCTGCTGGCACTGCTGACCCAGTGCCCATGGGTCCTACTGCACATTGACATCCACTTAGACCATTTTGGGCACAGTCTGAGTATGGCAGGGGGTTATTTGAGCACCTGGCCTGTCGGTGCTGAGTGTAGGTGTTTTGATTGTGCCAGGCACAGGGGATGCCATAGGCAGGATACCTAGTCCTGGCCTCAGGGAACTGAGGGAGACAGACTTATAACCCACAATTGTCACATGGAAAAACTGGCTGACTAGCTAGGGTCCTTGCTTTAGTGATAACGGAAAGTAAAACTGAGACAGCAATTTTCAGCCAAAAGGCTTTCATTTGAAAGTAAAAGAAACTGCAAAGGGAATTTGCTTAACAAAGGAAAGTGAAAGAAAATAGAGAAAAGACTTCAGTTTAAGCATCAGAAAGTGGCCCAGGTCTGCTGTAGAGATCTAACTAACTCTTTAAGAAAAGAATGGGGGAGTTCAATCCCCAGCACCGCCCCCCCCAAAAAAGAAAAGAATGGGGACCATTTTTATGGGGCAGGAGCTGGGATCTCACTATCTCACTCCTGGTTTCTTAGCTCTGAAAACCCTGGCTTGAGAGGAAGTTTCAGTGCCTGTGACAGGATGATTCTTGCGGGGTTGGGGGCAGCCCCCTGTCCTGGCATGGAGTGATTGCTCCTGCTTGGGTGGAGGGTGACTTCATCATGGGTGGTCCATGAGGCCCCCCATTTCCTGGAATCCAAGATGATTGCGGGTTTAGGACAGTGTCTGGAAACTGCTAGGCATTGCTGTAATTGGATGTCCTCACAAATCCTGGAAATTACTTTTATCTTGATGTCCTCAGTCTTGAAGAGAGGCTAGATAAATTTAGAGCCAATAAACCTGTATTGCAGACATTCCTGAAGTAAGTAGCAGCTCTGCTGTGAGCAGATATTTGACCCAAAGTTTTTAGGTAATAAAGGAGATGAAAAAAAATAAAAAATGAAGGCAAAGATGTCGAGCTGCATCCGGCTTTTAGTTACCCACTGGGCATCTGCAGGTCCAGCCTCTGGGACCCCGTTACACAGTTACAACCCTGGGTGCCATGGGAGCCCAGCTTAAAATGGATAAATGGTGTTGTTGGAAAGAGGGTATGACATGGCGCGTGCCTGGCACACACTTGGGAAACAGTGACTCTTTCAAGAGAAGACAGTTTGCAAGTGGTACAGCCTCCTCGTCTTCCAGGTTTTGTTCCAGCAGGCAGTTAATTAATGAGGCACTCCCTTGAAGGCAGGAAGAAGGCCAGCTGGCTGCTCTGCCATTCCCCTTTCTCACCCCTCCCTGGGAATCTGGAGTGTGTTAGTCCACTTGTGGTCCCTGGACGAAATACCCGACACCCACAACTTAAAGGAGGACTGTTTAACTTGCCATGGTTTCAGGGGATCCAATGTGTAGCTGGCCGGTTCTGAGGCAGAAACATGGAGGAGGGGCGTGGTGGTGCAAGGTGCTCACTTCATGGTGGTTGAGAAGCAGAGCAGGGGAACAGTGGCAGCCAGAGTGTTTTTGCCATACTGGGAATAGAATCCAGGGCGTGGTGTGTGCTAGGCAAACACTATACCGATGAGCTATACTGCCGGTCAGAACAAAGCCGGGGAGAAAGCACTGGCCCACGGCTGCTTAGTCTGCAGTCATTGCCTTGACTTCAGGTGCACCCAAGTGTACTCTGCACTTGCGTGTTTCGGGGGAGAGGGGGCAGTAGGTCCCATGATTCTCTAGGGCCTAAACTGCTAAACTGTACCCACTTAGGCACAGATGTTCCCTGGAGGAATGGGCCTGACCCGTCCTTCTGTTGATCCACGCACTGATTTTCACTACTGGGTTTGCCATGCTGAGCAAGGGTAGCGTTTTAAGATTTTTTTTTTTTTTTTGGTACTGGGGATCGAACTCAGGGTAGTGTCATAAGTGTTTATCTTACTTTCCCCCCCAAACTGCCATACAGCACTGTGCCCTTCTTCCTGTATGGTGGCTCTGCAGCTGCTCTGACCACTTCAGTGGTATTTGGAAGAACCATCTGCGGCACTGGCCCAGATGGAACAGCTTTTGTTCCCTTCGACATAAATTTGTGCCCTTACCGAATTTGATCTGCTGCTTTTGGAGCAAAGCCAGCATCGCACTCTAACCCACACCACAGTGGTTTTCTTGGAGCAGCATGAACTCTGGCTGCCTGGAAATCCGGCTGCCTGGCTAAGCTCTCACCCCTTCCGCCCTGCACACACACTGTAACAGGAGATGTTCCAGGCCGGGCCAGCCAGAGAGAGCCCTTCCTTCTTTGGGAGGCACTCAGTGACCCCAAATGTCTGTTGACTGCAGCTCCAGCCCCACGTCCCTCCTTCCAGCGCCTTCTCCACCCACGCCCTCCCTCTTTGATCCTGGAGCCTTTGCCTCCGCCCGCCCCCTCCGCAGGCCTCAGCCCTGCTCTTCCTTTGTCACAGCTCCGCCCAGCTGGGCACACCCGCTAAGGAAGGTTCCTCTGTTCCCTCCCCACTCACTCTGGGTCTAAGCTGGCCGAGATGGACCATGGAAAACCCAGGGTCCCTGCAGCTGGACCCCGCTGCCCTTCCCTAGGAATGTGGGCCTCCAAGGCAGGCATCTCGAGGTACTCTGTGCCACCCCCCATCAGGTAGCTGTCACCGAGGACCCGTGGGCTGAAGGAGCATGTTTCCGAGCCGGGTGGGGGCCGTCAGCAGCAAAGGGCCCTACTGTGGAGCTGGAGCCGCCAGGCAGGGACAGCGTCAGTCTCCCTGCTGCCTAGAAATGCCGAGTCCCTCGCTTGGAACTGCTGCTCGGGCTCCGCTGCCCGCCCTCTGATGCCCCTGCCCCACCCCGTGCAGCAGGACCTGGACCATGGTGAACGAGGCTCGAGGGAGTGGCGGTAGCAGCAGTGGCAGCGAGGGCTCTAAGGACAGTTCGAGGTGTTCCACCCCTGGCCTGGACCCCGAGCGTCACGAGAGACTCCGGGAGAAGATGAGGCGGAGGATGGAATCTGGGGACAAATGGTTCTCCCTGGAATTCTTCCCTCCCCGGACTTCGGAGGGAGCCGCCAACCTCATCTCCATGTGAGCTGGTGAAAGGATGAGGGGTTGGGGGAGGGGTGAACTATCAGCCCTGCGCCCCAGCTGCTCTTTGACCGGGCAGGAAAAGGCGCCTGCGGGGAGCCAGAAGGAGCTGAGAGGTCATCTGATCGGCATCTTCTCAGTTGTCCCTAAAAGTCCCTCCTCTCCATCAGATACGGGGTTTTTGTCGTTGTTGTTTTTGGCAGTGCCTTGTTTTTTGGGGTTTTTTTCAGTGTATATTTTTATTAGTACGTGTTTGCAGTACATAGTGATCACATTCCTTTTGTGGAGTTAGTACACATGGATAACACATCTTAGTTCTTTTTTCACACCCCCTTCATTTGTAGCTCCTCTTCCCCTGCCCCACCTCCCTCCACTTCTGGCTCCCCTTTGCATTTGCAAAAGATCTATCTCCCTGTTTCCTGTTACCTATCCTTTATTTTGCTCTTTATTTATATTTGGGGTTTCTCATAGAAACCATGCAATATTTAAGCTTGTGTGTCTGATTTATTTGACTTAGTATTATGATCTCAAGATGCATCCATTTTCTTCATTCATCTGTTGTTGGGCATACAGGCTGATTCTAGTCCTTACCTATAATGAATTATGCTGGTGTGAACATGTGTAAGCATGTATCCCTGTGCTATGATTTCTTTAACTCTTTCAGAAAGATAAATAGAAAGGGAACAGCTGGGTCAAATGGAATTTTTAGTTTTCATTTTGTTTCAGTTTTTTGAGTCAGGATGTCACTATGTAGTGTAGGCTGGCCTCAAATTCATGTCAATCCTCCTGCCTCAGCCTCCTGAGTGCTGGGATTACAAGCATGCGCCACCATACCGGCTAGTTTTACTTTTTTGAGGAATGTCTATACTGACTTCCATAAGGGTTGTACATTCCCTCCAGCAATGTAGAAGGGTTCCTTTTTCTCCTGTAGCCTAGTTAGCATTTGTTATTACTTATTTCTGATGATAGCTATTTTTTTGCATCAGATATCTCTATCTTTAGACACACTTAAATGGGATAAAAATGTTGATTCTCTCAGACTGCGTTCTTTGGCAGAATTGGGGCCAGATCATGTGTGGTTTAGGAAATCACAAAGAGCAACTCAGAGAAAGTTTGCAGCAAGTTTGTAATTTGGATTATGCCTCTTGAAATCTGTAAATGCCAAATGAATTACATTAGCACTTTATGAATTTCAGTTCCTTCTTTAAAAAAATTATGCCTTTTACCATTTGTGCTTCTCATGTGTTGCTCCCACGGTTCTGAAATTTAAAGGTGTAAGGACATTTAATACAGCAGTATATGCACTCCTGTAATCTCAGCTACAGAACACTTATAACTTGTAACAAGTGCTGGTGCAAATACAGACTTGCTTTCTTTTTTTTCTTTCCCTTTTTTTTTCCCTGCAGTACTAAGACTTGAACTCAATGCCTGTTTGTTTGTTTGTTTTGAGCTCGATGCCTTTGCACTGCACTACACTTCCAGCCCCCCCCTCTTTTTATTTTTTATTTTGAGACAAGGTCTTTCTCAGTCCATAAGTTGCCCAGGCTGAAACTTGTGATCCTCAGCCTCCCGCAGTGCTGGGGTCCCGGCCATGCACCACTACCCCTGGTTTTGGTACAGGCTCTTGACCTCGTTCCAGAACCTGGGTCTCTGAGCTGCTATGCTGGGACCAGGGTGGCAACACAAAACAGACTTGTGTCTGTGGACTCTCTCATTTCCTGTCCGTGGAGGGAGGCTCTGCCTCCACTGAGGACCGCCTTCCCCGACTCTCAGTCATGGAAATGGCTCAACTTCCTCAAGATTATCAGCATGCAAACAGTGAGGAGTGTGTGGCGCTGCTCACAAAGAATGGTGGCGAGGCTGTTACACGTGATCTCTGTAATCATAGTAATAGTGGCTCACACTTGCCGAACACTCACTGTGTGTACCCCAGGCTCTAAGCACTGTGCAGCCATCTGCCTTTGCTTTTGTTTGGTTTTGGTTTTGGTTTTTTGAGATATGTAGTTCAGGCTGGCTTCTAACTTAGTGGCAGTCCTCCTGCCTCAGCCTCGCTAGTGCTGAGATTACAGGTATGCACCACCATGCCCACCTTGCCACATTTTATAAATACTGAAACTGAGGCTCAGAGAGATTTAGGTAGTGTGCTCAGCAGCACAGAGGTAATAAGTAGCCAAGCTGGGAGACGAACACAGGTTGCTCTGCCTCCAGCCTGCACCTGTGCGCTCCAGCTCCTAGGCCCCATGAGCAGGTTGTGGGGAGGGTGCTGTCCCCGGGAGCCTCTTTTCAGAGAGAAATCCCCTCCAGGTTTGACCAGATGGCAGCAGGTGGCCCCCTCTTCATAGATGTGACCTGGCACCCAGCGGGGGACCCTGGCTCGGATAAGGAAACGTCCTCCATGATGATCGCCAGCACGGCTGTGAATTACTGTGGCCTGGAAACCATGCTGCACATGACGTGCTGCCAGCAGAGCCCGGAGGCGATCACAGGCCACCTGTACAAAGCCAAGCAGCTGGGCATCAAGAGCATCTTGGCGCTGCGGGGAGGTGTGGAGCCAGCATCACCCTCCTCCCGGGGTTCTTCTTTCCCAAGGCCTCTCCTGTGTCTGGAACAGGGCCCCCCAAATGGCCGTGCTCAGTCAGGGTGCCCTCCTGCCTGCAGATCAGCGGGCACTGTGGGCAGAGTCCACCATGGACACTGCCTCCACCACCTCTAGACCTGGATGTAGGCCATGCTGAGGTGTGGCCAGGGCCTAATAGCCCCATGGCCTGCCTCCATGTGGTCACGGAGTATAGCCCTGGCATTCAGCCAGGAGTCTCTTTGGTGCCTGCTGTCACGGGGCCACTGGGAGTGGGTGGAAGAAACCTAATGGGTAGGAGGGAGTGTATGCCCTCGTGCGCCCACCATGGGGCTACTTCTCGATTGAGATGAGTAGGAAGTTCTCACAGGAGGCAGGAGCTGCAGGACAGCAGGGAGGGTGGCAGGGCCAGGTGAGGGATCTTGCCAACTGGGAAGCAACGAAGAGGAGATCCTTACAGTGAAGCTTGGCCCCAGGTGCAGGGGTGGACAGAGGGGGCAAAGAGCTTCTCTAGGGGTCGGGCAAGACTCAGTTGTGACCTCTAGGAACCCTATAGACCCCATAGGTGACCAGTGGGAAGCAGAAGAAGGAGGCTTTGACCATGCCACAGACCTAGTGAAGCACATCCGAAGCGAGTTTGGTGACTACTTTGACATCTGTGTGGCAGGTGAGTGGGTGCAGATGGGCAGGGGAGAGGAGAAGCTGGGGGAGCTGGTTCAGGCCAAGACGTGGCGATTAGGTGCGCCCGTGGGCCTGAGCCCTTGCCAGACGAGGGCATGCACCTGAGCTACAGGGGCTTCGCGCACTGTTCTTGTCCTCATCCTGTGCCCCACCAGCCCTAAAGCTTTTGTTCCTCTGCCCTGAGTGCTCCCAGCCCTCCTGCCCTCTCTCCGGCAGAAAGGAAGTTTATTAAGAGGACTCGAGGGAGTCCCAGAAGCCAAGGTCAGGAAATAGCGTCAGCCCCCACTGCAGTGGCACTGGAACCATTCAGGAAGTGAGGCCCTTCCCATTCTGTCAGTATCTGCAGCATCCCCATCTCTGCTCCCCCTGCAGTCTGCTCCCTGCTCCTTCCAGAAGACCCGATGGTCACGCATTTCTGTGCACATGACTGTGACCTGTTCTGAATGTACACGGTGTCGGTCCCAGCCAGTAGCCAGAACAAGTGACAGCTCTCGGTGTCAGTTCCAGACTCCCAGGCTGGCTCAGCTGTAGCTCCTTCCACTGCAGCCAGGAGGGCAGGCTCACCAGCAGAAATGGGGTGGCACCTCCACCTGTTCCAGTCGTCCTCACTCCTTCCTGACCCGATGCAGGCAGCTAGATGGGGTCTGCACATGGCACTAGTGGGGGGCATTAGTGGTTTTAGGCTTTGCTGTGCATGATAAGATCAGCGGATTAAAAAGTACCACACTGGGGCCGGGGATTTAGCTCAGTGGTTCCAGCACCTGCCTTGCAAGCGCAAGGTCCTGAGTTCAATCCCCGGTACCAAAAAAACAAAATAGTACCACACTGGAGAAGACAGAAAAAGAATATAGTCAAGTGAGCAAAAAACAAATGTAATCAACGGCTGGATCTGTTTGGCGAGTATGCTGTATAGCTGTAGAGTTTCTGAATTTCCTACTGGAAAAATAGCTTTGTTACTGAAAGCGAAATCCTTGTGCCTAATTCCCTCCCCCACCCCTATCCCCTTACCCCTTGAAACGGTAGCTTTTATAGCATTTTTGATGGCTCCAGGTTGCTGAAGAACGGAACTACCTTATCACAGCAAAGCAGCCTGGCCTCCCTCCCAGCAGCCCTGGGCTCAGGGCTGCGCCCTGCATAGCTTAGGACCTGCCTGGGCTCAGGCAGAAGCCAGCACAGCCTCTGTGGTTGCATGAAGGCCATGCAGGGCTGCCGGTCACTCCCGCCATTGGGAAGGAGTCAGTTCACAAAGCTAGAGGGCCTTTGGACATTTGAAAGTAGTTTCTATACTTGCTCCATTCATTTCTTGGAGCAGAACTTCCCCATTTTCTTGTCCTTCCTTATGTAATGTGGTTCCCAACTATTTACTGTCTTGGACACCTGAAGGATTTTAGGGTTACCTTCAAAACAATATTTTGATCCAGTGCCTAGAGTCGAACCCAGTGCCCCAGAAGCCACCTGACTGGTCCTAAATGTAGTAGTTCCTTTGTTCCATGGCAGCAAAGTGCAGGCCCACTTTGCCTGGCTGGCTGAGCCAGGACAGTGAGGGACATTTAGTGCAATCCACCCCTCTCCCACAAGGGTCACCTTCCGGGTCACAGGGCACAACCACCCAGCTGTCCACTTCGCCTGTTTCACTATGCTGTTGGAAAGTGTGAGTGTGAGCCCCAGGCCAGTCTCTCCCTGATGTCCTCCCTGCTGGCAGGTTACCCCAAAGGCCACCCCGAGGCAGGGAGCTTTGAGGAGGACCTGAGGCACCTGAAGGAAAAGGTGTCTGCAGGCGCCGACTTCATCATTAGCCAGCTCTTCTTTGAGGCCAACACCTTCTTCCACTTTGTGAAGGCCTGTGATGACATCGGCATCACCTGCCCCATCCTCCCCGGGATCTTCCCTATCCAGGTGAGGGTCCCCAGCTCCCCCACTCCCCTCCTCAGCAAGGCCAGGGCTCTGGGGGAGTGCTGAGTGCACTACAGTCCTTCCCATCAGGTAGAAGTGGGGGCCAGGCACAGCATGGTGTTGGTGTGCTATACCTCACTGTCCCCCAGATGTTCCCCCTAAAACAGCATCAGCGTCTGTGAGAGGCCTGTACTTCAGCATGCTGACAAGTGTCACCACGAAGGATTGTGACTATCATCAGAATCCTTTTTCTAAGCTTTTGCCAAAGCTGGGGTTCCAGGCCCCCCACCCTGGTAGTTCTGGGGGGAGCAGCAGACTTGCATTTTTTTTTTTTTGGGTACCGGGGATTGAACTCTGGACCTTGTGCTTTCAAGGCTGGCATCGGAACCACTGAGCTAAATCCCTGACCCCTGCATTTTGCTTCTTTTTTTTTTTTTTTTTGGTACCGGGGTTTGAACTCGGGTCCTTGGGCTTGCGAGGCAGGCAGAGGAACCACTGAGCTAAATTCCTGGCCCCTTGAATTTTGCTTCTTAAGCTTGGGTGATTCTGATGGTCAGCAAAGCTTGGGAACAGTGGGTTAGGTGACCACCGTGTTATCAGTAAATACAGCTCAGGGTAATGAGCTGGCCCAGGCTGATGGCAGCTGGCGACTCTGCAAAAAGTAGAGGAAGCAGAATCAGCCCAGTATAGCCCTGCACACAGCCTGACTTTCCCGAGTCCCTCCAGTGACACTGCAGGGTCCAGGAGACCTGGCGGGAATGGGAAAGGGAAGAGTCTTAGGGTGGGAGACGGCCAGGGGTGACCCCACTTCTCCCTGTATCGGGCAGAGCTACTCCTCCCTCCGGCAGCTTGTGAAGCTGTCCAAGCTGGAGGTACCGCAGGAGATCAAGGATGTGATCGAGCCGATCAAAGACAATGACGCTGCCATCTGCAACTATGGCATCGAGCTGGCCGTGAGCCTGAGCCGGGAGCTTCTAGTCAGCGGCTTGGTGCCAGGCCTCCACTTCTACACCCTTAACCGCAAGATGGCCACCACCAGCGTGCTGAAGCGCCTGGGCATGTGGACTGAGGACCCCAGGTGAGGGCAGAGGCTGCAGAGAAGCAGCAGCGCCGCGGTAGGATGGAGCCGCCTGTGTGCCACGGCTGGCTGGGTCAGAACCAGGCCCAGGGAGCCAGGCTGGGTGGTGCCTCCTCCCTCCTGCTCTGCAGCCAATCCCTGGTCCTTTCTGTCTCCACTGTTACCAGGCGTCCCCTCCCCTGGGCCGTCAGCGCACACCCCAAGCGCCGAGAGGAAGATGTGCGCCCCATCTTCTGGGCTTCCAGACCAAAGAGCTACATCTACCGCACCCAGGACTGGAATGAGTTTCCCAACGGCCGCTGGTGAGGGCCTGCAACCTGTCCAGCCGGGCGTTCCCGGGAGGAGGCAGGCAGGATGGATGGCAGCGGCCACCCGGGCACCGGAGAGCCGGGGGGTGGGCTGTATCCTGACCTGTGGGCGCCTCCCTGCCAGGGGCAACTCCTCCTCGCCAGCCTTTGGGGAGCTGAAGAACTACTACCTCTTCTACCTGAAAAGCAAGTCGCCCCGGCAGGAGCTGCTGAAGATGTGGGGTGAGGAGCTCAGGAGCGAGGAGAGCGTCTTCGAAGTCTTCGCGCACTACATCTCAGGGGAGCCAAACTGGCACGGGTACAAGGTGAGCAGTACGGGCTGGGGTCCCCGGTTCCCCCCACCATGTCCCCAGCTGTGGCACCTCAGCAAGGGGATGTGGGTGAATAGGGAAGTCCCCCCCATGGGGCTGGCGAGCCAAAGATAGGTGGCGTTTCTGGCAGCCCAGGGAGGGAGGAGCCAGGGTCCTGACCCAGTGCCCCAGCCGGCTTCACCCTCACCCCAGGTGACCTGCCTGCCCTGGAACGATGAGCCCCTGGCAGCCGAGACCAGCCTGATGAAGAAGCAGCTGCTGCGCGTGAACCGGCTGGGCATCCTTACCGTCAACTCCCAGCCCAACGTCAACGGGAGGCCGTCGTCCGACCCCATTGTGGGCTGGGGCCCTAGCGGGGGCTACGTCTTCCAGAAGGTAGGGGGATGTGGGGGCTGACCACCCTGACCCTCACCAGGCCTTCCCTGGGACAAGACACAGCTCGGCCTTTCCCGCCTGGACCCTTTATTTTATTTTATAGTTTTTGGTACTGGGGATCGAACTTGGGACCTTGAGCTTGTGAGGCAGGCACTGGAACCGCTGAGCTAAATCCCCGGCCCTGGACCCTTTATTTTAAGTGACAGTGGAGCAGAGTGCGTAGGAGCGCAGGCTTTAGAGTGAACAGACCAGGCAGGCAGGTCGCTGAGCCTCCGTTTTATCTTCTGTAAAATGGGCCGTATTTCATGTTCCAGGGATGAAATGTGCAGGAACACAGGAAGCAGCCACTGAGTAGGGACCCAGACTGGGCTGCTGGGGTGACATTTTCTCTCAGGGGTGCTGGAGTTAACTCCTGTGGAACTCAAGCCCACGGCCCCCGACTCAGACGGCCCTGGTTTAATACCAGCTCTGCTGTGCCCTGTCAGTGCAGCCCACTGACTCAGGGTCCCCAAAGCTGGTTTCCTCATCTGGGGACACTGTGCCCATCTCGCAAGATTATGAACATCCTAGCAAATGAACAGAAATAAAAGACAGACTCTCATGCTGGAGAAGACAGTAATGGCGCCCTCAGCGTCCGGCACTGGGGAGGCTGGACTGTGTCAGGCTTCTCATATCCGTAGTTGTCACACCTTCTGCTGAGCTTCTGGGATGCCCACTCCTTTCGTGGCACAGAGATGGGTACAGACTGAGAAACCCTGAGTGCTGCTCCCCTCTCCCTTGTAGTCCCCGACGCTACAGTTCCTACTTGGTCCTGGGCGTGTCCTCTAATCCGGGTGACTCAGGGCGCTACACGTCCCTGTGTGGCCCCTCCCTGGGTGGGGCCTGGTGGGGCACCAGGAAGGGCATCATGAGAAGCTGGTGCTGATGTGTGGGCTGCCCATGCCCCTACAGGCCTACCTGGAGTTCTTCACCTCCCGAGAGACAGTGGAGGCACTCCTGCAGGTGATGAAGAAGTACGAGCTTCGGGTCAATTACCACATCGTGGATGTGAAGGTAAGTGGATTCCTGGCTCCATGGCACCCACGTTGACTCCGCTTGCCTCCCCCAGGCCAAGCATGTTGTGTACCAGAAACAGTCAAAGTCAGGCCCCTGGCCCCAGAGAGCTCCCGGCCTAGTGAGCGGACAGCAGGTGAGGATAGCGTGAGCAAGAAAACAAAGTTCAGTACAGGATGCTGTAGGTTCCAGAGGAAGGATGTCAGACCTGGAAGGTCAGCCGGGCCTGGTGGCGCGTGCTGGGAACCTGAGGCAGGAGGGTTGCACATTCAAGCGCAGCCTGGGCAACTTAGACCCTGTCTCAAAATTAAAAATATAAGAGTCAAGCATAGTGCATACACCTGTAATCGGTATATTTGGGAGGCTGAGACAGGAGGATCGCTGAAAGTTGGAGGGCAGCCTGGGCTATGTAGTGAATTCAAGACTAGCCTGAATTACATGGTGAGACCTTGTCTCAAAAAACCAAAAATAAATAATTAATTTTTAAAAAATAAAAAAGAGGGGCATAGGGATGTAACTTTTTTTTTTTTTTTTGGCACTTCACACTTGATTTTATTCCATGACACTGATTGGCTGAGCCTGGTCCCAGGCAGGGGAGGTCAGGGCTGGCATGGCCTGGCCTCTAGAGGACCCGGTGCTCCCTCCAGGGGACGCGCTGGCCAGGCCCCAGCCCTCCACCCAGCCCCACCTGCTCCCCTCCAGTTCATGTTTTAAAACTGAGTTGCAAAAATAAAATGAAAAAATAAAAATAAAGACAAACAAAGAAATGAAAACAAACCCCTGCCGGGGATCTAGCTCAGTGGTTCAGGTGCCTGCCTTGCAAGCACAAGGTCCCGAGTTCAATCCCTGGTACCAAAAAATAAAAAAATAAAAACAAACGCCTGAGTTGTTAAAAACCAAATTAAAAGTCCCCTTTGGTGTCAAAAGGTCCTCTTTCTAAGGCCCTGAGTTCAATCCCCAGCATCAGAAAAACAATCTGGGAGGTCAGGAAGCTTCTGGGAGGGGTCCTCTGTGGCCTGAATCTTAGGGACAAAGAGGAGTTGGCCAGCGGGGGGGAAGGGCACGGCCTCAAGCTGTAGTCTCCATCTGAGATGGGAAAGAGGAAGGGGAAGCGTTTATCAGGGTCCAGGGGTGGTTGTTCTACTTGGAATATGTGGGTGTCCTAGAGGCAAGGAGCAGCTTTCCAGCAGTGGCCTGCGTGGCTCCATTTTGTCTTAGGCAGATGGCAGTGAACAGCTATGTGGGTGATCGCAGGGCCACGGGGGCTGGTGGCAGCCCCAGGGGGTGGCACAGGTAAGATAGGTGAGAGCTGGCCAGTGCCACCCCTGAGTGGGGAGCTGCTCAGTGAAAGGGCTGCAGCTGGCTCTGCCCCACACCTGTCCTCCACCCTCACAGGGTGAGAACATCACCAATGCCCCCGAGCTGCAGCCCAATGCCGTCACGTGGGGCATCTTCCCGGGACGAGAGATCATCCAGCCCACGGTGGTGGATCCTGTCAGCTTCATGTTCTGGAAGGTAAAGGACTGGAAGGGGCCCCACCCACAATGAGAACTCCCAAAGAGACAGCATTGCCCTGTCCCAAGGATGTGGCTAAAGGCTGCACCCCTGGGGCCACCAGATTCAGCCTTCAAGGCCACACATGCTCACTCGTGGTGGTTACTTCTGGGGCAGGTGAGAGTGGCACTGTCCCTGGCCTTGCTCTGTCCCCAGATCTGTCCGCTAAGGCAGCAGCAGAAGCCCTTGGTGTTTAGCAGTGGGAGGCCTGGCCTGGGGCATCCTGTTGAACTCGCACGTGTGTGTGCACGTGTGTGTGTCCATATGTGCCCACACCTCTGTGTGTAGGATGAGGCCTTCGCCCTGTGGATCGAGCAGTGGGGCAAGCTGTACGATGAGGAGTCCCCATCCCGCATGATCATCCAGTACATCCACGACAACTACTTCCTGGTCAACCTGGTGGACAATGAGTTCCCGCAGGACAGCTGCCTGTGGCAGGTGGTGGAGGACGCATTCGAGCTGCTCAACAGGCCTGCTGGGCTCAAGGGGGAGGTGGAGGCGCAGTGACCTGCATCCGGCCCTCCCAGTCCTGGCTTTCCCATGTACCCCCAAGCCTGACCCCCACTGGCCATGTGAGGATAGCAGCTGCACTGGCATGACTGGGCTCTGGCTGGACCGGAGTTGGCCCCTGTGGGAGCCTGGTGCTCCTGCACTAGCCAGGATCTCGTGCTCTGTCAATGAGGGGCACCTCTGTGCTGCAGGGGACCACAGTGAATGGCACATCCCTGGGAAGAGGAGGACACTGGTTTTGCAGTCAAGCCTCTGGAGGCCAGCCTGGGGCTCCCAGCAAACTTGCACTCTGGGCCCCTGCAGGATGAGCAGGGAAAGCATGGGTAGCAGCCCCTGTGGGATTGAAGAAGAGTGAAGTGCCACCTTCTGGGAGTGGCAGCAGGGCCCCAGGACCTGTGACTGAAGGGGAAAACCATTGCCCTGGCTTCTGCTTGGCTGGCCACAGCATCAGGCCCTGGGATGGATGGGCCTTGGGCTGGCACCTAGCATCCAAGGAGACCTCAGCTGGGTGTGTCCTTCTCCAGTGCTGCTCTTTAAAACAGCTGCCTGTGTTCTGGTGGCCAGAGAGATCAAAGGCTAAAGGCAATCCCAACCCTCGAGCTTGTGGGGCCCCCAGCTTTCTCTTCTGTCCCAGTAACTGTCAGGCAACACTGACAGGGACCCTAGCTCAGCCCAGGACAGTACACAGCCCTTGCTGGCTTATTTTTAGGTAGGTGCTCCTCCTGCCAGCTGACCCCTGGCACCCCTCCCCAGGACTCAGCACCCGGCTGCACTGTCTGGAAGTGACCTCAGGTGCAGGCGGGTTGCTGCTGTCCTGGAAGCCTAGCTCAGTGGGGAGACCTGCACCCAGTGGGGCCCAGCTGGCTGTGGTGGAGGGGCAGCTTTAGGAGGCCACAAGAGAAGCAGCTAGAACCAAGGAGGCCTTTATTGTGCTTGGGCTCCTAGCACTGTCACTGCATTCCGTGGACGTGTTCCTTTCCTGGACTCAGTTCTGCTTTTTAGTCCATGGGAGCAAGTCGGGGTTGTAGCTGGGAGCTGGTCCTGCCCCATGCACTCCACAGGGCTTGGTCCCTGTTCCAGGACCCCTGGTGTCCCACCTGCCCGGGGCCTGGGCTGCTGGTGGCTCCTCTCTTTGGGCTCCTGGCTGCCAGGTGCTGGTGCCATCTCTCAAAGGCCCGGAATTAGGGAGGGACAGGAAAGGCTGTCTCAGGCATCCTCCAGGCCCTACTGTGCTTGACTGTTTCAGTCCCTGTGGAGGCCCCACCTCCTGTCCTAGGCAGCCAGGCCAAACACACAGGCTCAGAATAGATCTGACTTGTGACCTGGGAAGCCTTGCTCCAAGCAGTGAAGAGGAGCGGGTGCTGGCGGGCACTTGGGACCAAGCCCCAGGCGGCCACTGTGCCACAGGTCAAGCCTTGTTCCCAGTGATGGGGAGACTGGCTGAGCCTATGGCCACCTGTCAGATCCAGGGGCCCACCATTCAGACTGCACATTCACCTCCCCAGAAAACAAAGGGACCGAGGGGGCCAGCAGGGAAACCCCCCACTCAGCAGTGTCCAGCGGTACCCCTGGTTGGAAGGCCAGCACCGGGCCACTGCTATACCTGGGAAAGGAGCCAGCTGTCTTGCTGTTGTAGCCGCCTGGCCACTCGCAGCTGCAGGACTTGCCGCCGCCACGCCCTCCAGGCCTGTCCCAGTTGCCTTGCCGGAGCTGTGACCAGAAATGACAAGAGGAGCCCCCTTCACCATGCTCCCTAGCACCCCAGCCCTCTGCCTCTCCTGCAGCTCTGGCACCACAGTGGACAGGACGTGACAAAGCTGTGTCACCCACGGTGCTGTTTCTAGGGTCAGGAGGTGGAGATGCAGTGAAGATCTCACTGTGGGGTGGGGAGAGCCTGCCAAGTCCACTCACCAGGCTCCAGGACAGCTGCTCAGCCCCTCGAGCACCTGCCCAGCACTGCCATGTCACCCTCAGGAGCCTGACCCACTGTGAGGCCTGGAATTTGCAGAGCAGAACTCAAGGCTCCAGCACCGTGGGTACTTCTGGTGGCCAAGGCATCATGACCTCATCAAGGCCAGGGAGAGGGCCTGGGCCTGTGCTTGCTCCTCCAGGCCCCTGTGGGACAGAGTCCTAGCCAGAGAAGCCTCGGGCCCTTCCCTCCCTCCCTGCCTAGTGTGGTCACACAGCTGCCCATACCCCAGCCTGCTTGAAGGATCCTCGCCTTGGGGGCCTCTGGTCTCAGAGCCACAGAGCACTGGTGCTGTGAGGGCCCAGCTACTACATCCAGGCCACTGCAGCCACAGCTGGAATACAGGGCTGAGGGGACAATCCGTGTAGCCTGTAAAAGGGAATTAGAGAGGTTAGCACATTGCTTCAGGACAGCAACTGCTCCCTCAGTGCCAGCCAGAGTTGCTGCTGCAGAGGCAGCAAGTGAGAAGCCTGGGGCCTCCCCTCCCCACATCCCCAGGACTCTGGCTGCTGCACTGGGAAAGGAGCTGCAATCTCCACACAGCTGGATTAAAAAGGAAGTGGCTGGGGAGAACAGCAAATACAGGTAGCCAGATTGGCCAGGGGATTGATTTCCAGGCACTCAAGGGCTGGCGATATCTCATCCACCCCTGCCACTGAGACACCCAGGGACTGAGTCTGCTTACAGAGCCCCAGCTGCTGTCCCCTCTGGCCTTTGTCCACTGCAGCTGTGCTTTGGCCCAAGCAGTGTGGCCTCTGTGGCCGGTGGCCAGTGGCCAGCAGCTTTGTGTCTAAATGACAGCAAGAAAAAACCTGAGCCGGGCCATGGACCTGCTTGTGCCCAGCTGTCCTGCCCACCCACCAGTAAGACCCCCCCCATTTGTGCACCCTAATGGGGGGAGCCCTCCCATGAACCTTGAGGCCCCCAGAGGAGATGGAGAAGGTGCTCATGGGATGTGTGGCCCATTGTCCCACTCACTGAAGACATCCAGTCAAAGGAGGGAACTGATAAGAGCTTACCTGGGCCAGGACCAGCCCTGAGAGGTGGCCGTCACTGTCCGTACTTAAGCTTTACAAGATTTGCTGACAGAAGTGAGAAAGATTACAATCCCCTGTAACCCATCTAGAAATGCAATGTCCTGAGCCCCCAGGCCCTGGTGTTGCTATTGACCCGTCTATGTGAATTCTGAAAACCCTTGAATCTTCCCTCCTGATTTCACTGAAAGAACAAAAACCACTTTAGCGTTTTTCTCAGAATCTGTAAACTCTGCTCTTCCTGGCATTCTGAAGATGCCAGGTGATCTTTGGAAACTACTGGGCCACCCATCTCTGGGGCTGTGTCCCTTGATGATGGTCCCCAGACTCCTGGGCAGTGTCGGGGTTTTTTATGCCTGGCTGTGGTGGTGGCTTGTCACTGTTTGCCAGTGTGAGAACCAACAGCATCAGATCTGGAGAGGGACTGATGATTACTTATGAATAGAGAAAATGATACGGAAATTTTTTACTTTTATATTTTGATTTTTTTTCTGTAATGAGCATATTTAATTTTTCCAATTAAAAAAAAACGATTAAAAACGCAATGGTCTGTGCGTACCTATCTCAATCCCAGGCTGTACGTGATGTCTTGTGAATTTAAGAGTCTGTCTCCTGAACAGACCGGGACCCCAGCAAATGGGACTCACACCTACCCAGTACCTGAAAGGTGCTCAGTAAAGTTTGCTGAAGGACCCAGTGCTGCCTGCTCCCCAGGGCCAAGAGCATGCGAGAGCCGCAAAGGGGTGGAGTCTGTTAGGCATTTGGGGCTCTGGGAAGTGCCCATGCATGCTCCCACCATGTGCTGGAATAAGCTGATGCTGCAATCGGTGGTCTGACATTTGCAGATCTCCCCAGCCCACCTAGGCCCCACCTCACCTGCCTCCAAGGGGCCAGAGCATCTTTCAGGAGGAGGCGCCCTCTGCTGGCCAGTCTGGGCCAGTACCTAAGATTGGCGCCCTGGGCCTGAGTCCCTAGGTCCAGTCGCACTCAGCAGTGCTGTCCGCCACTGGGCCCAGTGGGTCCGCACGAGGCGCCCACACCCAGCCTGACGGAGCTGGGTGATGACTGCTTGCTCGCATGGGCCTGGGCCACTGACTGGGCCCAGGCTGCTAGGGCCCTGGAGGAGAAGGAAGAGCCCTGGAGGAGGCCATCAGGGCCTGGCCTCTTGGGAGTGCCTTGCAGGAAGGCCCCACAAAGCCCCAGGCCTGTGCCCTCCCCTGCCCTCTTCACACAGTTGACTTAAATGGGCTTGAGGGGGCAGAATATCGCCCAACAGGGACAAGCACCCCATTTAAGGGGCAGAGGGGGCAGTCCTGCCAGCCACGCATTGCTTCCTCTCCCAAGAACACAAGCTCGCTTGCTGGGACCAGCCCTGGGCAAAGCAGTCGCACACATCTGGCCACGAAGCAGGTCAGGACTGTCCAGAGACTTTCCCAAGGAGGGTCCCCCAGCTAGAAAGTGGCAAGGCTGGGACTTGCCCCCAGGACCAGCTGCAATGCCAGGCTGGCCTCTCCCCATCCCCCAACCAGTTCCTGGGTCTCCACCTGCCACCCAGTCCCTGCCAAAACCGAGCTCACAGCCTGAGCCGAGGCCCCATGCAGGACTGCCCTTGGGCCTCGGGCACTCACTGGGCACTCAGGCTCTGGGTAGTGTGGGCTCCACTGAGCTCCAGAGTCCAGCACAGGGCCACCTGCTGGGCCTCACGGCACTGGCCCAGGGCCACTCGCCATGCCCCGAAGGCCTGCCGGGCCCGGGCCCTCCTCTGCTGTCTGTCTGCCTGGCCCTGCTGCCCTCGGCTCCTCCAGCGCAGGACGCAGGGCCGGACCAGGCGCTGCTCCTGTGGCCCGGCCATCAGCCCTTGGGCCTCCCGCCAGGTGGCTCTTCTCCTCAGGGCATCCCGGAAGGCTGGACACAGGGCCCTGGGCAGCCCTGTGTCTCTCACAAACTCACACCAGGCCTGGAAGTGGCCAGAAAAGAGGAGCAGGGGAGAGAGCAGCTGCCTGAGTTGTAGGTCGCATCTATCCGAAAGGACTTCCCCAAGTCCCCCTCAGGTAGTGCGGGTTACACACGGCTTTCCATATGCAGCCCTGTGCCTTCAAAATGTCTGGTCCATGGCCCAGGGATTTAGCTCAGTGGTTTCTCCACCTGCTTCTGCTGCACAAGCACAAGGATCCGAGTTCGATCCCAGGTACCAAAAAAAAAAAAAAAAAAAAGTCCTGTCCTTCCAGTGTCTGCCTTGCAAGCACAAGGTCCCGAGTTCAATCCCTGGTACCAAAAAAAAAACAAAAAAAACCGTCCTGTCCAACACCCAGGCGTGGTGGCTCATGCCTGTAATCCCAGTACTCAGGTGGCTGAGGCAGGAGGACAGCTGAGAGTTTGAGGCCAGCCTGGGATACAAAGTGAGACCCTGTCTCAAAAAAGGAACATAAAAATCAAAACAACCAAAGACGTCCTGTCCAGTGATTAAGGGCAAAGGGGTGGCTTTCCTCCAGGGAACTCAGCACACACAGACCCCATCTTCAAACCCTAGGCTCAGGGAGCAGATGCTGCCTTGGGAGGCCATGAGGACCAACCATTTACGGGTTCACGGCCACGCTCCCCGAGCCTTGTGCTCGGTGAGGGAAGGGTCCGTGCTCCTGTCCTGGCCATTTGAATTTCTTTTTTCGGTACCGGGAATCGAACTTGGGTACTTGTGCTTGCAAGGCAGGCTTCAAAACCACTGAGCTAAATCCTCGGCCCAAGGTTCTTTTTTTTCAAGGACAGTTTCACTCTCTTCTTCCAGTGACCATTTGGGGCACGTTCCCGTGCTGTGACTCCTCACAACACCCTGTGGTGTGGATGTCTGAGGAATCATTTCCACTGCCTTCACTGTCCTCAGAAGGCTCTGAGCTTCCCTGGCCAGCAGGGCCACTCCTGGGGCTGGCCAGGGCCATGCTGAGAGTGCGGCTGGCCCCCTCCACACACACACAGATGGGGTGCTGGGTGGTCATGGCCATCCGTCTACAGTGGGGTCTCCCTTCCTGCCCCTCCCTTCCCAGACCCCAGCCTCAGGGCACCCAAGCATCCATCCCCTGGGCTCCCCCTTGCTTTCCCTGGGCTGGGGACTCTGACCTCTCCCATCACCCCATCACCCGGCCCACCCACCTGCGAATGCATCTCTACCGAGCCGCCTCCTGCAGCCAGCACTGGAACACGGCCCTCCGCAGGCCCTGGAGGTGGCCATGCACCCATGTCTGGTATTTCTCACGCAGGAGCAGCTGTCCTGGGGCCAGAGAGATGCCCACTAAGGTGGTGGCCCTAGTGCTCGGCCCGCTCTCTGCCCCCACCCACGTGGGCACAGAGGCATCACCCTGACTGGCTGGGTGAAAGGCTTCTGTCGTAGGTGTCCTGCTGGTCACAGGCCAGCCCACCTCGTGGAGTTGTTGGGCTTTGGGGGTTGTTTTTGTTTGTTCAGTGCTGGAGGGCCTTGGCTGTCCTAAAGCTTGCCGTACCACTGAGCTACACCACCAGGTCTGGCGACCCTGGGTAGTAACTGGGCTGGAAAAGCACTGCCACTGGCGGGCAGGGCACCAGCTTTCCAAAACAATCGGGTCCCTGCCTGCCGGCCTACTAATATGATGCCGCCTTAGGAAGCAGCCTCAGAAATGGCCCCCAGGAACCCTTTTCCTGGTGTCCGTGTCCTGGCTAAGCCCCCATCTGCAGCACCAGCGGGACCAACTGCCTTGCTTCTGACAGCAGAACTGGGCAGAGGTACCATGTCACTGCTGCTATTAGGGTGAAGAAGCTGTAGCTTCCGCCTCGGGCTCTCACCTCCTTTTGGACCCCTCACCATGGGGAGACCAACTGCCACTCATCAGGTGGCCCTGAGAGAGGCCCATGTGGTGAAACCTGCCAAAACTCAAGGTGAGCTTGGAGTGGGTGCCCCGCCACCACGGAGCCTCCAGAGGACCACAGGCCTGGCCAGCCTCACGGGACCAGGAGGCAGAGGTACCCGGCTGAGCCACCCCAGCCTCCTGGCCCAGGGACACTGAGTCACCAAACGTTTGTGGTTTAAAACTGGCAATCAAGGCTGGCGTGTAGCTCAGGGGTACAGCGCTTGCCTGACATGCACGAGGCCCTGGGTCCCACTCCCAAAACCGTAAAAATAAACGAACTAAACTCCAAGGTATTTGTGTCACTTGTCACACAGCAGTGGGTCAGAGGCTCCTGGGAGTGACCCTGAAGTCACTGGGTTCACACCAAGTGAGAGAAAACAGCCCTTCCTTCCTTTCCGTGCAGAGCCAGGACCCCAGGCAGCCTGTGTGGAGACCACCCGCCCTCCCCCACTAACCTGCCTCCCTCCACTCCATAAGCTGCAACCTTAGTCCCGCCACCACCTGGGCCTGCGCTTTCTGAGCCTGAACTTCCCCCTCTGCAGCTCTGCCACTGAGCCACCCACCCCAGCCCCTTCCTCCCTGTCTAACTCTGTCCACCTCCGAGTCCAGACCCATGATTTCTGAGAGCTTAAGCCGCTTGCTTGGGGCCCACACAGCCCAGGATGGAGGAGCAGGGCCTTGAACCTACGCCTGCGGGTCCCAGCCCACAGATCCTTCTCTGCCACCTGCCCTGGGATGCCTGATGGGACCCACCCTGCCCCCACCTCACCTGCAGTGCCCAGCCAGGTCCCCGGCTCGCTCTGCCAGCAGGTGTCCCAGTGGTGCAGAGCATCCTGGGCCCAGCCCTGGCCCCGGTCCTGAGTCCACCGCTCCACCTCCTGCAGCTGTGCCAACCGCTGCCACCACAGGCCCAGGGCAGCCCTGCATCTCCGGTCCCAGGCCTGGCGGGCGGCCAGCTCTCACCAGGCCCCTTGGGCTGCCGTCCAGTGGCTCCAGGTGAGGAGGATGCTGGGAAGGGGAGTGTCCACCCTGAGGACAGTCACTGCCGCCCCAGGCCAGGCCAGGCCAGCCCAGCCTGCCTTGCCCCACCCCTCAGCAGCAGGGAGGGCCCCAGCGACTCTGTTCCCTATTTCCATCAAGGAGGGAGTGCTGGGGCTGGAGGGGGCCAGCGTGGGGCTAGGAAGGGACCCCCAACTCCCACTGCCGAGTCCTGTGCTCGGCCACCAGCGGGTCCTTCCCATCGCTCCCTTTGCCTGTGCTGTCCTCCTGCCTCGACGTCCCCAGCCCCTCCCAGGACTCTCCCTGCCTAACTGCCCGCCTCTGCCCAACCTCCGACCCCAGGCAGGCCGCAGGCCACTCTCAAGCGCTGTGCTGTGGGACTCCAGGAGCCGACCTAGGCCGAGAGGAATGAGAACTTTACCCCATGCCTACCCTCGCCACAGGAGGGGCCCCAGAGGACTAGGGTGGGAGAGGGGAGCCCCTGGGATGCAGACGCCAAGGGTCTGCTGCTGTGAAGGGCAAGGCTTGATGGAAAAGGGGAAAGGAAAGCAGGGCTGTGCAGCACCAGGGTGGGGTCCTCACCGCCTCTAGAGGCTGCAGCGCTGCCCTGGTGCATCCCGAGCGAGCCTGCCAGGGCAGAAGGCACAGATCCTGCCGCTGCCGTCCAGCAGCCCGCAGGTCGCTCACCAGGACAGCGTCCGGGAGCTTGGGGACTCCAGCATCCTTCGGAGGGAGGGTGAGTCTGGGCCCCACGCTCGCCCCCGGCTGCCCCCATTCCCAGGACTCTGACATAATGGCCGGCTGGGATGCGGTGCAGGGCGGACGTAGGGGGGCCAATCAGGGTGAGCTGGGCCCCAGTGCCCACACTCAACAACCACCCGGGACGTCTGCCTCCACTCAGCCATAGACAGGAAGCCTGGGCCCCCGGGAGGGGCGTTCTGGGGAGGAGCCCGGGGTGTGGCAGGGAGAGAAGGGAGGGAGGCAGGGCGGGCGACATCCTGAAGGTTCTCTGCACTCGGTGGTACTGGGGATTAACCCAGGCCCTTCACGCTGAGCTACGTCCCCAGACCCCCTTTTCTTTTCTTTTTTTTTTTTTTGGTACTAGGGATCGGAACTCGGGTCCTTGCGCTTGCGCAGCAGGCGGCGAAACCACTGAGCTAAATCCCGCGCCCCTTTTATTTTGAGATGGGGTCTTGTTAAGCTTTGAGCTCAGCCTCCCAGCGTGCTGGGATTACAGGTGTGCAGCACTGCGCCTGGCTAGGGGGACCTCCTTGCTCCTGATTCACAGTGTGCCTGGGGGGCTGCGGTGTAATGAGGCGAAGGGGCAGAGGGGATGCGAGCTCTGCACCCCGGCTCCTTCCCTTACACGCTTACAGGACTTCTGTGCCTGCAGCACGCCGGGTGCCCGCCAGTGCCGGGGAGACAGACGGGGCTCCTGCCGCCAGGGGTCTCACTCTCAGGGGAGCTGAGCTGGGATGGTTCACTGAGCTCCAGCCACCGGGGGGAGCCCAGTCCATGTTCCCAGCAGCCCTGAGCCCCAGCGGCCCTCTGCTCGCTCAATGCCTCAGTGTCCCTGGCGCCTCCCAGCTGCCATCTGCTGGGCACAAGCAAGGGACAGGAGGCGTGGCTGGTCCCCGTGGAGACCCCTCTGGGTGCAGAGCCCTACTCTCAACCCCACTCTGTGCCTCCAGCCCAACCTTGGGCCCCAGCTCCTGGACACCTACTTGGCCCGCTGGCCCTGAGACAGCTGCGTGCCCCAGAGCAGCAGGGCCCGGCGGAGGGCCAGTCTCCAGCAGGCACCATGCAGGGACACCCAGGCCACTGTCTCCACGTCGTGGGCTGAGCTCCAGAGGGCCAGGTCCCCTGAGAAGCAGCAAGAGATGTGCCGGCCGCATCCCCACACCTCCCTCTGCCTCTGGGGCCCCCTTGGGCATGGTCCCCTCCCACATGGTCCAAACCCCTCCCTCCAGGGCGCGGCTGGAGGACCCCATCTTCCCCAGGCAGTGGGATAACCCAGGGCTGGGGGAGCCCACAGGGAGGAGGTGGGGCAGAGCCCCCCATACCCCAGGGGAAAGGGGATGTGGCCCAGCTGAGGTCTGCCCACCCCAGCGTCCCTCTGGGATCCCCGTGGCCTGGAAGGCCCCCAGTGCCACTGAAGCTTCCTCTGGGCCCGCTGCAGAGGGACCTCAGGGGGCAGGGTTTGTGGGGCTGAGAGGGAAAGAGACCCCTCTACCCACCACTCACTCACCCTCCTCTGCCGCCAGAGGGACAGCTGGGTCACCTTCGCCTCCTCTGAGGCTCGGAGTTGCCTCATCCGCACGCACCCACTGTCCCAGGCACCTCCTCAGGATCCTCACAGGACATTCAGCCAGGTGGCCCTGGCACTGGGCCCCTCTGCACGACCTGCTGCCAGGTCCTGAAGCACCTAGGACAGTAGAAGGTGAGGGTCCATCCCACAGCGGCAGCCCCGGCCAAGGACCAGGCATCATCTCCAGGCGGGGTGAGCCCTGCGCCATTCAGTCTTGGCTTCTCCTCAGTAAAATGGGTTGCTGTGAGAACCAGGCTTGTCACCTGCTCAGGCCACCTTGAGGCCATCCCCCGGGGCGCCTGGATGGCCGCTTTCAGCCTCAGTCCCTGGAGTCAGTTCCCACTCAGTAGACAGAGCATCGCTTTTCCAGCCTCAGATCCAAAGGCCTTACGGCTTACCCTCCTGCTGAGTCCTCCTGAGAGGCCCCAGCTCCTAGGGTGAGGTCGAAGCTCTCACCTGTGTGACCTGCACCACGCAACTCCCATCCTCACCTTTACCCCCAGCCCCTCACCCAGTTCAAAACCAGCTGCATTGACATAATGAATAAATACAAAGAGGCAGACTCTGGTGGTGCCTGTCCACACCCTGTGGCAGCTGATTCCCCATCTGCCTCCCCCTCCCCGGGTCCCTCTGGGGTGGGGGTGCAGGTGGGAGGCAGGATGAGCCCCAGAAGCCTGCCCCGTGCTTTCCTGTCACCATGCTAGAGAGCCGTGGAGCTGATCCACCTCCCCTACCTGTGCACCCAGTCTCTCTGGGACTGGGGGGGCTGCGAGGGGCACATCTGTGCTTTGTGTCCTCTGAGTGAGCTCCCCAAGGGGCCTCGTCTCCTTCCTGGCCGGGTCCTTCTTCTGGCAATGCAGAAGGAAGACTGAGGAGTGAGGACTGAGAGCGAGTAGAGGGAGGATCCAGCCTGGGCAGGACCAGGACACCTGGGCTGCTGCTTGCTCCATCTCTGGGGCTCCCCTGCCCAGGTGCCAGGCTCTGGGATGAGTAATCCTACATTCTTGCCTCTGACAGGGGCTGCTGTGAGTGTCAGAGGGACCCAAACGCAGGGTGTGCACCTCTCGTGCTGTGCGTCCTGAGCTGATCACTTAACCTCTCTGGGCTTTGAGCCTCAGTTCACCATCTGTAAAATGGGCACCATACTTTGTGGCCACAGCAAACACTCAATAACACTCAGCCCTCAGACCCTGCCTGGGCAGGCTCTGTCCCCGGCACCCCACTGGCTCACCTGCCAGCTGCTGCAGGACCTGCAGGGTCTGGACTCTCCCGTCTTCATCATCTCCACTGTGCAGTCTCTGCCTAGGCTGTGATGGAGGAGGCCAGGCTCCTTCCTCCTCCTTCTGGCTCCCTGCCCTGAAGTGGCCCAGAGACAGATGCTGCCCGGGCCGAGGGGGCACCAAGTGCCCACCCGTGCATCCCCACCCGAGGCAGGGGCTGTATCAGTAGAGCCCCCCTTCCCAGGTTCATTTGTTCCTGATCATAGGTGCTGTTGGAGGGCAGGGTTCTGTCTTTGGTTTTTTCTCTCTCACTGTATTTTTTTGCAGTGCTGGAGACGGAACCCAGGGTCTTGTGTGTGACAGGCAAGTACTCTACGGGGGACCTACACCTCCAGACACCTGGTCAGGTTATTTTTGGGGGTAGGGCATATTGGGAATTGAACCCTGGGCCTTTGCACTGCACTACATCCCCAGCCTATTTCTTCTTTTTTCTTTTTTCATTTTGAAACATTGCCTCACTAAGTTGTCCAGTCTAGGATAAAACTTGTGATCCTCCTAATTTGGCCTCCCAGAGTGCTGGGATTATAGGTGTGTGCACCACCACATCTGGCTCTATATAGCTTCTTTTTTTTATTTTTATTTTTTCTGGTTTTTTTGAGATAAGGTCTAGCTATATAGCCCAGGCTGGCCTCAAATTCATGGTGATTCTCCTGCCTTAGCCTCCTGAATGTTGGGATTATCAGTCTGTGCCACCATGCCTGGCCTTCTATTTAGATTCTTTACAATAAATATGTATTAAAATAAGTATCATTTAAGTAACTATTTTAAATATATTTCTTCAATTTAAAAATAAGAGCAAGAAAACTACTTCATGTACACTTTCTTTCTCAATACTTTCAGAAACCTTTTTGTATAATTGAATTTCAATTTAAACCAAATTAGTCAAAACCTGGCTAGGTTTAGCCAGTGAGACTGTTACCTGTATTGTTTATTCTGGGCCATATTCTGATTGCAACATTATGCTAAGTATAACTTTGCATCGATCCTTGGTACCAAAAAAAAAAACAAAATACAAAAAAAACTTTGCAGGTCCTGATGTTGGCCAACTGCTTGTCTTCATTTGGTGGGGCTGAATAGTTGTAAAAATTACTTTTCTTTGAATCCATGTTTTTACTTTTGCACACATTATGAAATGTTAAACAGATTACTTTTCACCAGGACCTTCACTATAATTACCAAAAACATGTATATAAAAGGATGGAGGGCCAGGGATTTAGCTCAGTGGTTTTGCCGCCTGCTACACAAGCACAAGGACCTGAGTTTGAACCCCGGTACCAAAAAAAAAAAAAGGATGGAATTGAAAAACAAAATATATCAACATAAAAAAAAGAAAACAAAACAAAACCACTGTAGTGGAAAATTAGGGAAATGAAGAAAATGACCAACTTGAATCCCACTGCTCCAGAGATAAGCACAACTTTCATTTTAGCATTTTTTCGGGGGGGGGGTACCAGAGAATCAAACTCAGGACCTTGCGCTTGCGAGGCAGGCACAGTGCCACCAAGCTAAATCCCCAGCCCAAATATTAATTTTTAAATTTGTTTTTTGGTACCGGGGGTCAAACTCAGGACCTTGTGCTTTCGAGGCAAGTGGTGGAACCACTGAGCTAAAGCCCCAGCCCCCCAGCCCTAATTTTTTAATCTTTAGTTGTGGCAAAAATACGCATAACAGGAAAATTACCATTTTACCCATTTTCAGTGTTCAGTTCAGTAGCATTAAGTACATTCACATTGTGCCGCATTTAGTTGTTTTTTTCACTCTATTCATTATCATCTGTATTATTTCACATAGTTGGGAAAAATATTTTAGATGTTATTTTTTATTCTCTTTTTTTTTTTTTTTTTTTTGGTACCGGAGATCAATCTCAGGTCCTTGCGCTCACGCAGCAGGTGGTGAAACCACTGAGCTAAATCCCTGGCCCTATTTTTTATCCTCTTTATTGTTTCATTTAACATTTAAAAAGTCCTATGCAAATATCCATAAAAACATTTACAGATGCAGGGGCCACAGTCAGGGGAATGAAGGTTTCAGATTTAATACTTCCATCTATTTTAAATTTTTTTCCTTATTTATTTGATGGTACTGAGGATTGAGCCTGGGGCCTTCACACTGAGCTACTTAGCTCATTTTTATTTTGAGACAGGGTTTGTCTACATCACTGAATTGGCCGGACTGGGTTTGAACTTGGCATCCTCCTGCCTCAGCCTCCCAAGTCCTGGGATCACAGGCTTGTGCCACCATGCCCGGCTTGAATGTTTTGGGTTTTTTTGGTACCAGGCATCGAACTCGGACCTTGTGCTTGCGAGGCAGGCACTGGAACCACTGAGCTAAATCCCCAGCCCAAATTTTTAGTTTCTGGTGCTGGGGATTGAACTCCGGTCCTTGTGCTTGTGAGGCAGGTATTGGAATCACTGAGCTAAATCCCCAGCCCCTTTGAATGTTTTTAAATTAAGCATGCATGACTGCTATGACTGGAAATAAAACCAATAAAGATATTGAAAAGAAAAAAGTAGAGGAAAAAGAGGAGAGAGGAGGAATTTTAAGTTTTTAGGAGCATCTCCCAGCACGGCTGCCCAGCGGGTCATGGCATCAGGGGGCGCTGTACTCGATCCCTGTTTCCAGTGTTTGCCATGATAAACTGTGCTGCACAGCACATTGTTTTGTGCACATCTTTGTCTACACCCGCCCGTCTCATCCTCATTCTCTTGCAGAGGAGGGGGGGAGCAAGACAGGAAGCAAAGGAGGGAGGCACCAGCTGTCCTGGTCACACTGGGGGACCCAGCCTACCTGCTGCCCGGGGTGGGGGGCACCCCGCTGCCGCTCTTCCCCAGCAGGGATTTGGTCCTTGGCTCCCAGGAAGTGCAAGGTCCAAGCTCAGCCTGGATACGGAGCTGCCCTTGTTTCTGCTGCTGCGCCGGGAGTCTCCACTGGTCAGGGAGAAGAGGGGAATGTCACCTGCCACCTTGAATGTGCCCCTCAAGGGAGTATCAGAAGGCCTGAGAGAGCCTAACCCTCCTATGGGACTCCAGTGGCTCTGGCCTTAACCATTAGACTACCCTGCCCCCTTGGAATGAGTGAGTGAATGAACGGAAATGGGTCCCAAAAGGTGGGGTTTTCTTTAGGGGGACGCCTTTCCCATGTGCCCTTCCAGTCCTGGCTGGCAAGCCACTAATAAAACATAGCAACCAATTTTGGTATTTTCCTTTGTTTCTTTCTTTTTAAGGTTTTTTGAGACAGGGTCTTGCTATGTAGCTGAGGCTGGCCTTGAACTCACTACATAGCCCAGGCTGGCTTCAAACTTGGGGCAATCCTCCTGCCTCAGCTTCCCAAGTGCTAGGATTCCAGGCGTGCATCACCATGCCCAGCAAAAATAGCAACCACTTATGTGGTAGAGTGCTTGCTATGCGCTGGGCAGGGATCTGAGTCTTTTATTAATTTAATCTCACAACAACCCTACGAGGTATATACTATTACTATTTCATTTTAGAGATTAAGAGATTCAGGCACAGAGAGGACAATTAACTTGCCCAAGGTCGTACAGCCTTGCCACTTTGGCAGAGGTAGGATTTGAATTCAGGCCAAGGGGGTTCTGGAGTCTGGACTCTTTTGTTTGTTTGTTCTTGGTACCGGGGATTGAACTCAGGTCCTTGCACTTGTGCAGTAGGCAGCGAAACCACTGGGCTAAATCCTCAGGCCTGGACTCTTAACTGCATGTTCTACTGTTGATCAGTAATCATGGGGTCCCCCCCCCGACACACTCCAGCTCCATCACCTCCTACTGGGCTGACCTCTCGGAAGCTCTGGGCCAGCAGGGCCTTCCAATGTCGCCTCCACGCCACCTCCAGCTGGGCCTCCTGGAGCCACAGGGTCCACTGCCGCTCCCGGAAGCCCTCTTGCAACAGCTGGCTGTGGCTCAGAGCCATGGCCACCACCGCCACCCACTGCCTGCACAACACATGTTTCCAGGCTCTGAAACATCTGGACAGCAGCTGCTGGCTGGGGACGGACCGGGGCTAGTCAGGGGCAGACCCAGGCCTCCCACCCTAGGGAGCAGCTGCAGCTGCCACCGCCCTGTGGCCTTTCCAGCCATCCCGAGGGGTAACTCCAAGTCCCCACTGCAGCCTGGCAGAGCCTCCCTCTGGCTGGGACAGGTGACAAAGCTGGGGGTGCAGAACACCTCTTTTGACTCCACGAGTCCAGCAGCCTGCGTTTACCATTCCCTGTGACCCCACCCCACCGCACCCAGCCATGGCCTCACCGGGCTGCAGGGGTCTCTTCTGGAGCCACACTGTCTTGGGCCTTGTTCTGGGGAAGCAAGAGGACGCCACACAGCCCTCAGGCCAAAGGTGGGGGAGCCCTGCTGAGAGCCCCTCCTCACCCAGCCTCCCTGGGCTCTACCTGGCATTGGGGCCTCTTCACCAGGACTAGATCTGGGGCTCAGGAAGCTGTCCTCCCTCCCAGCTCCCTCGGGGTGCGCACTTCTCCTTCCACCCAGGTAGGAAGCTCCCGGCTGTGGCTGTGCTGGAGAAGCGTGGAGAGCCAGCAGGGTCCCCCCTGTCCCCACTGCCATGTGTAGGCCCTGGGGGTCTCTCATCTCCCGACCTGAGAGGCTGGGCAGGAAGGATTGCCTGCTTGGAGTCATGAGGAGGCCCAGTCCACATCCCCAAAGTGGTCTTGGGTGACACTGGCTTGCTGGGTGCCTGAGAATCTGAGTGACCAGCGTGAGTCACCCAGAGATCTGCAGTTTCCCTGTGACCTCTGGGGTGTCTTCTCCTCTCATCCCAGGAAGCAAGAACAGGCCAACTGGGCTGGGGCCGGGCAGGAAGGACTTGGCCAGAGCCAGGGCAGGGGCCCCGCTGTGCAGGACTTGGGGACTCCCGGGATACCCGGCCCCTGGGACAGGCTGCCTGTTTCTCCAGGTGCCGCATAGAGGCCAGCAGCTGGTGGGTGGGAGCATGGGATGGGTCCCAAGCTTGTCTCTGGGCAGGGACAGCCAGGTCCTCCAGGGTGAGGGGCTCCCCTGTGAGCCTAGAGGTCCAGCTCCCCAGGCCACCCCAGAATCGGGGGCCTGGCCATGTGCACCCATGGGGAGGGGCAAAGCCTGCAGTGGGCCTGGGCTCTGTGGCTGGGGGTGCCGGCCACAGGCAGGGGGCCAGCGCCCCGAGGCTGCCCTGGGGTGGGGGGCTGGTGGCCAGGCTCAGACACAGGTTACTCTGCTGGGCCGCAGGCTCCTGTCCCAGGGCCTTCTGGGCGCAGGGCTGCAGGTTGCTCTGTTGTGGGAAGCTGGAATTCACCAGCCGGCCCAGCGTGTCCTTCAGGGCTGGGTGGGAACGAGGGCTGGTGAGGTTGGTCTGGACCTGGCTGGGCTCCTGGCATAGTGTTGCCCTTGGGGAGCAGGTGTCGGCGGGTTCTCCCCTTGCAGCCCGGCACAAGGGCACCCACGGGCCATGGCCACTGCCCAGGCTGACACCCAGGGTCCTCAGGAATCTCCGTTGCTCTACAAGAGGAGAGACAGTTGTGGGCTGGGGAGGACTGGGGTGGTCAGCGGTCAGGTGGGACAGGGGGTGCCCAGGCCTCAGAGCTGGGCAGGGACTGTGTCCCAGGGCGGAAGGAGCCAGGACTTCAGCAACAAGGGCCTGAGTCTGACACAGGCCTGACTGCCTGGAGCGCGATGGGGGAGGGAGGTAGAAGCCACGGGGGACAACAGTGAAGCTGACAGCAGTGGCTGGGTCAGGGCTGGGTACCGGAGGATTTAGATGAGCTGGGAGGGGAGCCAAGAGGTTTAGAAGAGGGGGCACCTGTAATCCCAACACTCAGGGAGGCTGAGGCAGGAGGGTCACAAGTTTGAGCACAGCCCGGGAAATTTAGCAATTTAGTGAGGTCCTGTCTCAGAATTCAAAAATAAAATTTTTTTTTTTAAATTTTTTGAGGCGAGTTCTCCCTTTTGCAGTTCAGGCTGGCCCTGAACTCACTATGTAGCCCAGGCTGAACTCAAACTCGAGGCGAAGCGCCACCACTCCCAGCAGAATTTTATTTATTTATTTTTGGTACCAGGGATCAAACTCAGGACCTTGTGCTTATGAGGCAGACAGCTGAATTGCTGAACTAAATCCCCGGCCCTTTCCAGCAGAATTTTAAAAAGGGATGGGAATGTGGCTCAGTGCAAAGGCCCTGGGTTCAATCCCTGGTACTGCAAAAATATAAGAAGGAGGGGGAAGAGGAGCAAAGGAAGGCAAAGAATCAAGGGTCACTCTTTTTTTTTCTTTTGGTACCGGGGATGGAACTCAGGACCTTGTGCTTTTGAGGTGGGCAGCAGAACCACTGAGCTAAATCTCCAGCCCAAGGGTCACTCTTTGACTCCTGGCTTGGATGTGGACGTGGGGCTTGGGGCCCCTCCCTGGTCCCCCCAGGCCCCTCATGGCACAAAGAGAGCTTGCAGGGGTTGATGAGCTCCAGGGCCTGGCAGGTAGAGAGGGCCAAAAAGTGACTGCCTTTGTGGATACAAACTAAAGCTCAGAGAGGCTGGGCAACTTGTCCCATGGTCACACAGCCAGAATACAAAGAAACTGGACATGAATCTGAATTTGTCCTCAGGCTTCTCTTGTGCTGGGCTGCACTGGCAGCTCTGTGGCCTTCTTACAGACCCAGGAGCCGGAGAAGGTGGGTCCCCAGCCCGCCACCCCTGCCACAGACTGGGCTGTGGAACCTGCTTCAGCCAGCACCACAGCCAGGCCCACACGCATGCCCTGTCCAGCCTCTTCCTGACCCCTCGCTGGGACATGGAACTGACTCCCCTCCCTAAGACTTGTCTTGTGCCCTGGGAAGCCAAACTCTAGAATTCGGGAGGCCCATAAGGAGAGGGATCCTACTCACACACCCGCCCACTCAGGCCCACTGGGGCTCTTGCCTGGCCTCAGGGGAGCCACAGGCCTCGGGGACACATTCTCCTTGTGGCTGGTGACAGGCCTCGGCTCCATGGGTTTGGGGGCAGCTGCATCCTGGGTAGTTCAACCCGGTCAATCAGCAGGGCAGGGCTGGTGTGGGGCTCAGTTGTGAGTGCTTGCCTGGCACGCACAGGGCCCTGGTTCCATCCCCAGCTCTGAAAAATAAAAATAATAATCAAACGGTCTCTGTGGGGAGAGGACAGGGCTCTGGGCTATACCTGCCCTCCTTCAGCAGCACTCCTGGCTGCCAACATCTCTTCCCATTTCCACTGTGATCTTGGTGGCCTCCAGCCTGTGCCTTCTGACCCCTACTCCAGACCCTGCAGCTCTCTCTGCTGGAGCCCCGGGGAGGGTGGCCCAGGCATGGAAATGTCTAGGTCCCACCCCACGATCTGAATTTCAGAGCTCAGTCCTCGGCTCACCGTCACTTTGTGCAGCACACACCAGTCCCGATTCTTGGTGACATCGCCATCCCCGGGGAGTCCCCCAAGCCTCCAGGCCTCTCCCCCAGGGGCTTCCAGCCACAGACAGTCCTGATACTGCCCCTCCTACGCCAGACCTCTCCACTGACTTCAGACCAACCCAGGGCAGACCCAGCACCTCCTCCACACGGCCAGCTGGATGCCCAGTGTGCATCTCAGCATTAGTGGCTCCAACACTGAACTCCTGGATGCCTCGAAAACCAGCTTGCTCCCAGCTGGGTGGCCCCCTGCTCCATGAATGGCAGCTCCAGCCTTTCCTTCAGGTGGCTCAGAGAAAACTCTAGAGCCACCCGGACTCTGCATATCTGTTTGTTTCAAACTCCAATGCCAGAGTTGAACAGTTGCCACAGATACCTGTTTGTTGGTCCTGCCTGTGATCTGGCTCTGTTTCCTGAATGACCTCATTCAGATCTTACTCACTCTCCCCCTCCTTACTCTGCTCCAAACACCCAGGATCCCGGCTGTGTCTCCAAGTCTCGACACATCTCCCACCCCAGGGCCTTTGCACTTGCTCTGCCTCCACCTGGAACTCTGTTCCCTCTCCTCCTGCTTTGAGTCCCACCTCAAACATCACAATGCATCACGCAGCCTTTAGCAGGCGTCCTGTCATCTGGAGTTCGGGGTGACCCCAAGACTCAGTACCCCACTGTCAGGACCCAAAGCTGGTCCACCGCTGCTGAGGACCCAAACCAGGGCACCCCCTCCCACCTCCTGGCAAAGTTGAGCGGAGGCAGCTCAACTCCCACCCACACCCTCCTCCTCTCCACCCTCCCGGTCCACTGGAGGACACCCGGGGTCCCCTTTCCCTCAAAACAGATTGCGGTTGTTTCCCGCCCTCCTGGGCCTCCCTTCTGGACCTGCCTTCACGCGCTTAAGTCTACTTCCCAGGTGAGGCTGAGCCTGGAGGGAAGCTCGACAGCTGACCGCTAACGACCCACGCACAAGACCCGGGACCACCTGTGGTCCGGGCCCCGCCCACCTGTGGTCCGGGCCCCGCCCACCGGGCCTCCCGCCCACCGGGCCTCCCGCCCACCGGGCCTCCCGCCCACCGGGCCTCCCGCC
This sequence comes from Heterocephalus glaber, assembly GCF_053883595.1. Lineage (NCBI taxonomy): Eukaryota > Metazoa > Chordata > Mammalia > Rodentia > Bathyergidae > Heterocephalus > Heterocephalus glaber. The sequence continues at coordinate 7,406,046 of NW_028258299.1, read as the reverse complement.
CACCGGGCCTGCCCCTCAGGCCACGCCCCTCAGGCCACGCCCCCGGCACGGGAGTGCTAGGCTGGAGCTTGGGCTGGCGTCCTGCCCAGTACCCGAGCGCGCGCAGAGGGGTCTTGAGTGGTAAGTGCACCGTCCTCCGCACCAGGCCCTGCGCGTCTGGCGTCTGGTTTTAAGGCAGGTGGCTCGGAGCAAACTCACTGCGCAGTCTCCCGGCCTCAGGACCCTCGGATTGGGAACACACCGTGTTCACCCCTCGTGGTCCGTACACTTCAGGAATTTGGAGATTTGCCATGGAAACCTTTCTGTGGCTGGGTGACCTCAGGCAAGTCCTAAGGCAAATCCTAAGGCTCCTGAGGTGTGAGAGGGTGGTGGTCACCCCTGCCTTACCTTCCTCCCTGTCAGACCTGAGGGAAGCTCGGTGTTTAGCAAATGAATGCCAAAAGCCTTTAAATTCTAAGGCAATTTTTGCCGGCAGGGTGATTTAGAACTTCCTTAAGTCTTGGTTTAAGTCTCTCCTCCTAAACTTGGTGGATGGAACCTTTATTGTATAGGTTTTAACCCTCTTCTATCTCTAGTAATATATATTTATTTTTTGCCCTAAGGTCGTCTGATATTAATTTAGCTGCAGCACCTCTGTTTTGTTTTTGTCTTTATCCGAGGGCTGGAACCTTCAACCCCAGCCCCCTCTGACCTCAGGGAAGGGGAGAAGGTGGGGGGGCCGGTGAGGTGTTAATTATCAATGGGCCAATGATTTAATCGATCATGCTTACATAATGAAACCTCCGTAAAAATCTCTACACAACAGGGTTCAGAGCTTCTAGGTTGGCAAACACATCTTTTGTTGGGTTTTTTTGTTTTGCTTTGTTTTTGTCCTGGGGATCCAACTCAAGATCTGCGGCTTGTCAGGCAGGCACAGCGTCACTGAGCTACATACCCGGCCCTTATTTTTTTTTTCTTTTTGTACGGGGGATCAAACTCGGGACCTTGCGCTTGGGAGGGAAGCGGTGGAAGCACTGAGCTAAATCCCGGGCCCCTGGCACGTTTTTTTTTTTTGAGACAGGTTCTCACTATGTATTTCAGGCTGGCCTTGAACTCATGGGAGTCCTCCTGCCTCAGCCTCCCAAGTGCTGGGATTACAGGGGTGTGCTACCATGCCTCGAAAACCAACTCTATTTTGGCCCTTATTTGCCTGGTATAACCTTTTGGTACTTTCAGCCTTCTTGTATCCATATATATATATATATATATATATATATATATATATATATATATTTTTTTTTTTTTTGGTACCAGGGATTGAACAACTCTGGTCCTTGTGCCTGCACAGCAGACGGCGAAACCACTGAGCTACTAAATCCCTGGCCCTTGTATCCATATATTTTAGTGTGTTGCTAGCAACCACAGTAGAGCTAGAATTTTTTAAGGTCTGATCTAATGATATTGTATTTTAAATATTTATTTATTTTTGTGGTACTGGGGATTGAACACGGGGAACACTGAACTACATCTCCAACTCTGTGTGTGTGTGTGTGTTTATTTTTGTCTAACCTTGGAAAAATGTAAGTTTTTGTTTCTGTCTTTTTTTGGCACTGGGGATTGTTTTTTTTGTTTTGTTTTGTTTTTTCGTACCGGGGATTGAACTCAGGTCCTTGAGCTTGCGTAGCAGGCATCGAAACCAGGTACTGGGGATTGAACTCGGGTCCTTGTGCTTCCGAGGCAGGCGAAGGAACCACTGAGCTAAATCCCCAGCCCTGTTTTTTGTTTTGTTTTTTAAGAGAGGGAAAAATTTATTGAGAGAAAGATAGTTTCTAAGAGACGGAAGGGGGACCAGAAAGTGAGTTGCCCTTCCAACTCTTTTTCTTTTTTCTGGTACTGGGGATCAAACTCAGGACTTTGCGCTTACGAGACAGGCAGCGGAACCACTGAGCTAAATCCCTGGCCCCTTCTTCCAACTCTTTAAATGTTATTTTGAAGCCAGGCACGGTGTCTGCACGCCTGTAGTTGCAGCACTCAAGAGTCTGAGGCAGGAGGATCATCTGGAGTTTGAGGTCAGGCTGGGCTACATAGTGAGTTCAAGTCCAGCCTGAACTACAAAGCAAGATCCAGTCTCAAAATTTTTTTTTTTCAAATTTTGAGACAGAGTCTCACTAAGTTGCCTGTGGTGGCCTCACACTTGATTCCGTTTGCCTCAGCCTCGGACTTAGCCAGGACTACAGCTGGGCACACTGGGCTGGCCTGTACTTTAAGCAGTTGGATTCATTTACAAATGTATGATTCTGACGTATTTATTTTAACCATCTTATTTTTTTGTGCTAATGATCAAATTTATTTTTTGGTTTTTTCTTTCTTGCATTTTTGATTTTGTTTTTTTGGGTACCGGGGATCAAGGGGCTCAAACTCGGGTCCTTGCATTTGTGCAGCAGGCAGTGAAACCACTGAGCTAAATCCGCAGCCCCTCCTTTCTTGCATTTTTAAAGAATTGATTGGGGTTTTTTGCTTCTGTTTTTTTCCCCCTCTACCATTGGCTTGGGAACTATGAAACCAACCCAGTGAGAACCTGAAATACCCCCGCTCTTAGTTCCTGAATAACCTCTCCAGCCCTAACCTACTCCATTTACTCCTGGTTTCTGAGTAAGTGTCTAGACTTCACTTGTGCTTATGTTGTTGTTGTTATTGTTGTTGTTGTTTGAGACAGAGTCTCACTATGCAGCCCAGGCTGGCTTCAGACTTGTGGTGATCCTCGTGCTTTGGGTGAAAGGAGTGAGCGATTAGCCCAGAGAATGATCAACCTACTGCTCACAGAGAGCAGCAGGTTTTTATTGTGCCGGGGTGGCTAACGTCCAGTCCAGTCCTCTCTGTAGGCCGGGGGCGTGGTCTCAAAAGATGTTGTGAGCTGGGGATTTACCTCAGTGGTGCCACCCCCTGCCTCTAAACCACAAGGTCCCAAATTTGATCCCTGGTACCAAAAAAAAGATGTTTCTTGTGATAGACTTGGACCACCAGCTGGTCACACGTGGGCATCCTTCCTAGGAGCTGCTAAATGTCCATGTGTCTGGTGCCACTGTCCTCACAAAACATCCTGGCCTTGAACTTGATGGATGAAGAAGGGCTCGACTTTGCTCGGGAGCTGCTGGTGTCACCATCCTGCACACACATCCAGTCCTGCTGGTGGGGTAGAAGGTCTTTCAGTGCTTGAGGTGCTGAAAAAGCACAAAGGTGGGGTAGAAGAGACACACACCAGCTCCACCAGGCAATAGGCCAAGCTAACCCTGTGTCATAGTCTCAGGCAGAACGTTTCTTGCACCATCATTATGTCTGTGTGCAGAGCTGCATAGACTCTGACCCTCGGGTTAAGGCACCAGAGGGACAGACACAATATGAAGTCACCCATCCACAGCCCCAAGGGTAGAGAGAGTTGCTGTTCTCAGCAAACGCAGCCTTCAGGTCCCTGAGAAGGAACTGGAGTAGCTGTTGCCATAATCCAGACAGCAGAGGTGCTTTCAACAGCAAAGCTAGCGGGAAAATAAAACTGCTTTGCCCAGCTACGTGACCCCTAAAAAAGAGCGATTTAGGGTTGAATAAGCGCAAATGAAGCTAGAAGGCATGGTTTTATCATGCTGACAGTTTCTCATGTGCAAGTAGTATGCTAGTGTGGCCTCACGTGGTCTATTGAAACATGCCATGCTGCAAGGGGAACTCTGGAGTTTCTGGGTCCTCCCAGGCTTCTGTCCCACTCCTGTCCCGCCACGGTGGCCCCTGTGTATTGGTTGATGGCTGGAGGCATCCTCTTGAGCCTGGGGCACAAAGATCCACAAACCCTGTCCTTGGAGAGGTGGATCTGAGACCCCATCTCCTCTTGTGTCTCCAGATGCTTGGCCACCTTGTGAATAAACTCTTTTGAAAAACTCATCAATCATTTTGGTGATGCTCATGCTATTGTCACACAGCCAGCCTCAGTAACAAGTGCATGGTCCACATCTACTCCTTCAGTGGTTACCGGAGAGGGTTTTATGTATTTAATTTAACAAAGGCTAAGATTAGTCCAGCATTTCCCTGCTTTCAGACAAAAAAGGGCCTTAGAGCACTTTGTCCCTGTTCTGCTCCTCCTGATCTGTGTGCTGTCATCACTATTCTGGAGACTAAACCAGTATTTAGGGTGTCTTTCCCCCCCTTACCAGAGATCAAACTCAGTACCTTGCACCTGCCAGGCAGGTGCAGCACCACATTCCCGGCCCGAGGATTTCTTTCATGTGTCTCAGTCTTCAGGAAAATCTTCCTTTTCCACCAAAAGATTCTTGAGAAGTTTCTGTATTCAAGGTCCGCTGGTGCTCGGCTCTATTATCTACTCTTCTGAATGTCTCTACCCTCATTCCCAAGAGACAACTCACTGGCCCATGATTTTAGGTAGACAGATATTTTTCTCACCACTCTAAACATATCATTCCCGTCTTCTGTTGCTATGGAGACCTCAGCTGCCAGATAACTGTCTTTCCTTTGAGATCTTAATTTTTGTCTTTGGTGTTCTGCAGTTTTCATTTATTCATACTACAACTTTTTTTTTTTTTCAGTACTGGGGATCAAACCCAGGGGCTCTCTAGCAGTGAGCTAGATCTCCGGCTCTTTTTATTTAGAGCCAGGGTCTCATCCAGGTTGAACTTGAACTTGTGATCCTCCTGCCTCAGCCTCCCTCAGTGCTGGGATGACAGGCATGCACCATCAAGCCCACTTAATTCCAGAACTTTTATAAAGCATTAGTGGGGCCAGCACTATTCTCAGTGTGAACTTACAGTAGCGAATGAACCCTATCCGTTCTGAACAATGTTCTTTTCTAACGACTGTAAATGTGGATTTCAATTTATTCTGCCTGGGGACTGTTTGTCCCTGAATCTGAAGCTCTCTTCTTTCCACTTTAGAAGACAGTGTGCTGTTTCCTCTTTGAATGTCCCTTCTTTCCCATGGAGCCCATCAGGAACTTTGCTTTTGCATTGTGGTGTTCACCTGCCTTTGTTTAACCTCTCCTTCACATATTCTGTCTCTTTTTGCTGAATTCTGAGTAGTTTCTTCATATCTGTCTTTCAGGCTACCTACCAGTTTTCTCTTCGGGAGTTGTCAGTTCTCTGAATAAACCATCTATGGGGTTTCTGTTTTGATCATCATGTCTTTCATATACTGTTGCTTTGTGGGTCCCTGTGGCTCCCCAGTCTCCATGTCATCATGTTCCCAGTCGTCCGTGTGCCTTTGTTGAAGACCCATCTTTCTGGCCCAGCAGCCCTGCAAAGAGCCAGGAAAGAGGTCAGTTTTAAAGTCCTGCACTGGGAGCCCTTGGTTCTCGGCAGTGACAGGAGGAAAGTGCTGTCTGTCAGACCAGCGATTATGCATTCTGGGTAATTAGTATTCTTTTGAAAAAAGAGTTTGAAATGAAATAGATTTTTAAAACCACTAAGGTCCCTTCAAGCTCAGATCTGAGATTCCAAGTTTCCATCTCAGGGATGATGTTTTCAGAATAACCCGTGGGCTCTGCAGAAGGTCCCTGGACTTCCAGGCGTGCACACTACACCCAAGCACCTGGATACCTGGTGCCTCTGAGCCCTGTTCATGCCAGGGAGGAAGACCTCGACTTTGCTTCCTGAACATATTCCACTTTTTTGAATACTGATTTGACAGAACTGATACTAAGTGAACAGATGCTTGGATGGGCAGATTGGACCCCCTCCCAGTAATTACACAGTAATACAGGCAATGAGGGTCACACTTATTGTCTATGTCTACATATGCCATTTTCGATCCTCACTGATCCCCGAGGCAGTTGCAGTTGTAATCCCCATTTCTCAGATCAGGAAACTGAGGCACAGTGAGATGCAGACTGTCCTCTTACAGAGCTGGTCGTAGGGTGTGTTTGGGATTTACACCAAGGCTCACTGGCTCCAGAGCTGGTTGGGAGGAAGACTGTGAGAGCAGGATTTCTGGCTATCCTGGAAACTGAGGATTGGTGTGAGGGAGGGCCCAGTTTAGTTTGGGCTGACATGACCAGGCAGTGACCTCCTCTAGGGCAGTTTCCCCGGCTTCATCATCTGGAAGGCTCAGCTTTATGAAAACAAGATGCAGAAGGTTTACAAACTGGACAAGCGACCTGCTGTCCAGAGCAGGGGTGAGGTGAGTGACCAGGTGAGAGGAACTGGCTTCATGGGGGTGAGTTCCTGGCATGGCAGATACTGCAGACCCCGCTTCTGAATCCCCATGGACACAGGAACTTGTGCCATAACAAAGAACACAGTGGTGAGAACGATCAGCTGGAAGCCGCACTGCCCACCCTTCCTGCACCTCCCGTCCCTGCACTTTGCAGCCTCACAGGCCCCAGACCTTCTCTGCCTTCAAAATGCATCTTCGAGCTGGCCACGCATCACCATCACCATCCCCAGCCCAGAGCCCCGCCCTTTTAGAAGGAAGTCAGATCCGTGGGCCTGGTTCTGCCCCACACCCACCAGGGGCTCTGTCTCACTCAGCAGAGCCAAAGTCCTCATGGTGAGCCTGGACCCCATCTCCTCCTCCACCCTGAGACAGGCCTAGTGGCCCGGGACTGTGTGAAGCCGGTCTTTCCACACACAGGCCTCTGCTTGGCCCCCAAGCCTCTCCCTCACTTTCTCATTCCCTCTGAAGCCTGAGCTATTCCTGACATGGACTCACAGACATGGCAGGTCTCTTCGAGCCCAGAGAAGTAGACTTGAGTGTGGGTCCTGTTTCTCTCCGGCCACAAGCCTCCTGTCCCAAGACTGCTGCAATGGTGAACTTGGCCTGGGGCCTTTGCATCCGCCCCCAAGAACCAAACCTGGCACTGCTGGAGGTTCTGGGAGGAGGCACAGGAACACTGTCCTGGTGTGAGGGCCACTCTGTGGGCTGCTTGTCTCACCAAGGGAGCAGCGCTCATACAGACAGGTCAGCTCTGCTCAACAGCCAGGCTGCATCCACCTGTTCACAACTATAGCCTCTTATCCTCCTCTACGGCTGTCCCTTCCCTTGGGGCTCATGTCAGTCTGTGCCCTCCTGATAAGGCGACTCCTAGGGTCTGTTCCCCTGGGGAGCAGGCACTTGGGGTCCCACTGTGGCGCCAGGCTCTTGCCTGGCACCTTCTCAGCCTCTTTTTGATTGACAGATGCCCACAGGAGAATGTGGCACCCCTAGAAAAGCCCAGGGGACAGCAGGTTGTGAACGGCCAATTCAGCCACTGTGGGGTCGGTCAATCCTGACCCTTGGACCCAAGGAGCTCAGACATGAGTCAGCTCTGTGGTCTGACCACAGGGAGATGCAGGCCTTGCCTCCTGGCTCGGGACAACCCCACAGTGAGAGAGCAACACTGCTGTGCTTGGGGTCCCCTCCTGGGCCAGGCCAACCTAAGCCCAAACCTCATGCTCACCCGAGGAGGTGAGAGCCTTTTCTAGGAGACACTGCAGGAACTCAGCTCCTAAGCAGCACAACAGGACTCAAACTAAACCTGGGTCACCTTGTTAGTGGGGCTGGGTCTTAACCAGCAAAGTCCTAACACTGCAAGGATCGGCAGCACCCCAGTTCTGTGCATCTTTGATAAAAGATCCCAGACAAGACACACAGGCCATCCCACAGAGTGTAGGTAGCGCTTATTGCAAAACGACAGATTTTCAGAGCGAGCAAGACAGAATGCACCGTCAAACACGAAGGCAGGCAAGCGCCAAGGTGGCGGCTGCACTAAATGAGGCCTCGGGTTGCATGCTTGTAACTGGATCTTTTAAGGAATATGCTTTCCTTTTTCCAAGGCCACTGTTCTCGTACAAATAAAATAGGCTGTTTACCTAAATCAGAGAAGGAAGTCCCAGTCTACTCTCTAGGCAGATGGGTCCATTTAGTTTGAGACCTTGAGGTTTTTCTAACCCCTCACCCACTGGCTGGACTTTACATGGGCCCTGGACCTTAGCAGCACACTGGGCTGTGTGTGTCCTGTCCTTGTGAGCTAAAGCTGGAAACCACAAGGTTCTATGAATCGTATCCATAGCTAATGATCAAGAAAGTGAAGCAAAGAAAACACGGTTTTGCTTTGCAATTAGCCAGGAGCCGCCTGTCTCCAGCCTGCTACTGACTACTTTCTGCCTAACGACCTGAGTCAGAGAAAGGATGCACCTGTCATGCGGACCTTGGGCTCCTCTGTTGTGGCACTGGAGACAAAGCAGGCCCAGTGAGGGGCCCCTGCTTCCTCCAGCTGTATCAGATCAACCAGGTAGTTCAGTCCGGGGTTCCCCTGGGGACTCAATGAGGGAAACTGTCTCAGGAATGGCAAACCAGGCGGCCACCCAGCCGGAAATAAAACATGGCTCAGGAAGCAGCCCAGTCATGGAATCCCTGAATTTTTAATGCCATGGCTCCAAGAGGGTGGCTAGAGGCTGTGGCAGGTCCTCTGGAGCCCAGGCCCAGGTCCCCAGCCACCAAGTGGCCAGGCAGTGAGAAGCATGGGGACCTCAAGCCTGTGCCAGCTGCTCCTGGAGCTAAGCGTGACCCACAGCTCTCAGAGCTTGGGCTGAAGGGTCTGACAAGCTGGGGGGAGGTCCAGGCAGGGGTCACTCCGGCCACACTCGGACAACTGGGCCTAAGGCCTACACGGTGCAACTGTGGGGTTGGAGGAGAAAAAAGAGGCAACAGTTCCAGCATGGGGACCAGTGGGGTGCTCTGGAGGGACAGAAGGCCTCAGAGAGTGAGGACTGCTGAGTCCACGGGACTGGGAAGCCATGGGGATCCTGAGCCCTTGGGCACAGGAGTCAGCAACCCCTGAGATGGAGACAGGAAGACAGTTCCGTCTTAGGTCTAGTAAGGAAGGTCAGAGGCGTCCCCAGGATCTCCCAGGCACCAGGACTGTGATGTGGCCCAGGTGGGGCCAGCTTCAGTCCCCTCAGGCATCTGGACCCCTGGCCTCCCGGCCTGCGAAGGGGTCTGCAGGCTCCTCCGTGGAGTCAATCGTCTGGTAGGCACTGCGTTCCTGAGAAGGCCTAAGGAAGTCTGGGAGGACACAGGAAGAAAGCAAAAATGAGGGGTGAGGACTGGACACATTCAACAGAGCCCAAACCAGATCCAGCCTCTGCCCACCTGAGCACCCTGATGCTGTGGACGGGCGCTGCAGCCCGACACCAAGCTGTTGGCACGTATTACCCTGCAACCCTCCCGTGTCCCTGTGGAGCCACTGCTTTTACTGTCTTCACTTTCCCGGTGAGGAAAGCGAGGGCTGATGGTACAGACGCACTTGCCGAGATGAGCCTGGGACTCACAGCGCCAGAGCCCCTCAGGTAGCCTGAGCTCAGGAGTGGGACCAGGACGTCCAGGATTCTCCCCAGCTTCCTCCCAAGCAGGAGGACACCATATTCCATATCCGGAGGGCCCCTGCGCATGGTACTGGACCTGCACCAGAGCCAGGGCTGGAGTGCAGGGCCCTGGCAGCCCCATGTACCTCACTCCTGTCATCCACTCTGCACATCCGTGCGGGGACCCTGAACAAGACTCAAGGGCTGCGGGCCTCAGTTTCCTCATGTGTCTGATGGGCAGACTGTTCCTGGTCCCCCTCAGCCCAGGACAGGTCTGTGCAGCGCCGAGGTCAGCCAGGGTGGGTGGTGGCTGCAGGCTGCTCCTGCCCTTGCCCTGTGTTCCCTAGGCTGGTTACAGCCTACCCTAGGTCTGTCTCCCCCCGGAAGTGAAGGGCAGATGTCCACACCCACCTCTTTGCATGCCCAGAGAGGGTGAGAGGAAGGGTCCAGGGGCAGGACTCCAGGGCCAGGCCCAGGTGGGGACACAGGGGAGAAACTGCCCCAGAGCCCACAGGAACTGACTGAACCTAAGCCTCACGGGAAAGGTCACACTCCGGCCTGTGCCTCGGGCCCCGGGGGCAGGGAGGCAGGAGCAGCGAGCTGAGGGCCTCACCGGAGTGGAAGTGGAGCTCACCCCCACGCTCACAGTACATGTGGTGCACCAAGTAGCAGGAGAATGGCTTGAGCAGTAGGCTGAGGATGGCCATGCCGGCGCTGAAGCGACTCGTGTCCGAGATGGTGTTCCGTGGGTAGAAGATGCTGATGTGGATGATATCCAGCAAGATGGTGGCCAGCAGGCCCCCCAGAAACTACAAGACACGGCACCATGAGTTTATGAGCACCGACACCCCGTCGTGCTCCTGGGTGCCCCTCATCTCATGCCCTACTGCACGCATCCTCAGGGTTCGCTGGCAGGACACAGTTGAGCTGGCAGGCAGGGCCTGTGGATGCACCGCCTGCCTCCTGTCAGCCTGGGGCCTAAGACTTGTTTCCAGAACCTCCAAGTGCTAAGGTCCTGTGGGATTCAGCCAATCTGTCCCCACTACAAGGAAACCCCCTTCTCCACCATCCTGAGGCAGCAACTTCCTGGCAGGAAGAGCTCGTGCTGGGTGCTGGGCAGCCCCCTGGCGGTGCCAACTCTGACTTCATGAAGCAGTGGCTTCTCCTGTCACACCCTCCCCCTAAAAGACAGCCCCTGGGCCGGGCCAGACCATGTGGCAGTGGTCAGTCTGGGCACTTTTGGCTTGGGGAAGACAACAGTTTGGGGTTCTCTAGGCCAGGGCCCCAGGCTACCTGAGACACATGGGAGCGGCCATACAAAACTGTGGAAGACAAAATGGGGCCACAGGGAGAGGGGAGAAGACTGGGAGAGCAGGGCCACAGCTCACCCGAGCCCGCTCCTGGCTCACCATGCTTATTGCGTCCACGGAGTCCGGCTGAGCCACAGACCACACGCCCAAGGCCAGGATGGTGAAGTTGGCCCAGGAGTAGGGGCCCTCAAACAGGATGCTGCCCCTGCAGGAAGAGGCACCACCAACCGTGAGGTGGCCACCGGCCTGCGGGTCCCCTCCCCCCCACTCCAGGTCTCAGGCCTCCTCTGAGAACAGATCAGCCTTGGAGGCCACTGGGCTGTGGGTAGAGAGGTTGGCAAATCCCACAGCTCCACCTCCCAGCGGGATCCTCACCCTGGCCACTTCCTGTTCTGCCACATTGGTGGCCACAGCCACCTCATACAGTTCTCTGGGCTGCTACTCCTGCCCCCTACAGGCTGCTCCTGGAATAGCAGGCTGTGTGTAAGCCAGACACTCCTGCCCTCCTCAGCCTTCGGCACAATCTGCAATAAACTATGCGATCGCTATCTGCCCGAAACAACCCCACTCCCGCTTGCCTGCCAGCCACTGCCCTGTGTGTGCTCTGCCCAGGACACTTGGCCTTTTGATCCCTTTGGCCCAGGCTCAAATGTTAACTAAGACCCCTTCTCTCAGGGGCTGGGTTAAGTATCACCTCCCTGACACACAGCCCAGTCTGGTTCCTTAGTGGTTTGTTGGTTAATCCAAAGGAAATGAAAGTTAACACTTGCAAGACACTCCTAGGACTCTAAGTGCTTTAAATTCACTCCTTTCAGTGTGGTTATGTTAACAATGACTCCAGGAGGGAGGCATTGAGGCCCAGAGAGGTTAAGTAATTTGCCCAAAGACACACAGCTGCTAAACCAGGATGGGATCCCAACAATCTGACTCCAGAGGCCATGCTTTTTTTTTTTTCCTTTTTGCAACCCTGGAGACAGAACTCAGGGCCTCATGGATGCTAGGCAAGCGCTCTACCCCTAGCCCTGAGGCCATGCTCCCGCCCACCCTGCTCCTCTTGGTTACCTTGGCTACCTTATTTCCCACTGTGCGCTTCGCTTCACAGGCATGAATGACATTCAGAGTGTAACAGGCAGAAGACTGCAAGAGCAGGTAGGTAACTGTAAAGTGTGATTACCCTCGGTCATCTTTGACTAAATCTACTCATCTTTTGATCTTAATACAACAGGTCCCTGGGCCCCACCCAGACAAATCTTGGGGGCTGGGACTGAGAAATTTGCCTTTTCATTCTGCTCCCACTGCTCCTGTTACTCAAAGCTGTTAACGAATTCACTGCACTTCAAAGTCTACAAAAAGCAGTTGCTTCCAGTCCCAGCCTGGCAGAAAATTCTCCCCAGAAGTGCCACAGACACAACCGAACGTGGTGGTGGGGGCCACTGAGCACCTCTGAGCCTCTCCCTCCTGATCCTGGGGCTCACAGTTCTGACTCCACTGTGCTGTCTTTGAAACCAGCCCTGGAGGCAGAGGGCCTGGTCCAGTGTGCCCCGGCTGGAACCCAGCAGAGCAGCACAGGCCAGGCAAGGCCAGAGCCGGGGATGTGTGTGCACCTGCGGCCTGCAGCCAGTCACTCACCAGGTTGTCAGCAGCCAGTGAACCAGGAGAATCACCTGTGACACAAGGGACAGGTCTGTCAGTGTGATCGCCACAGGGGCAGAGGGCTTTAGAGCCAGACAATACAGGGGCCCCTTCTTTTTTTTTTTGTATTTGCATGTATCTTTATTTGGCATCAGAAGGCTTGTTTGAAAATGACATATTACAAAGTGGATCTTCAGGCTCAGGATAATGAGGTTTTATTCTATCCAGCTATGTCTACTTTTACTTGCTTTAGTCAAAGAATGATTATCAGAATCAGATCCTGGGGAATATTTTGAGAGGTGTCAGAAAAGTCTAATACCAAGTAAATACCAGCATCTTAGTGAAATAGTTTCATTTTCTTCAGAGACTTCTGAGATTGTACAAATCAGGAAATACTTCCTGGATTGCAGTAAAATTATTCCAAATATCAAGCCTTTCAATTTTAGTCTAAGAAATATTTTTGTGGGTATTTTTTTCTCTCAAAGCTTTCTTCCACCTTAAAATGATTGCTATAGTATTCTAGTAGATATGTATCTTAAATGCTAAAGATAACATAGGTTATTGAGAGGTCAATGTGGTAGAAAGTGTTTAAGAAATATTGAATGGATGTTACTGAGGTGGGCAAGGTAACTATACTGTTGGTAAGAAGCTAACACAGTGGTGGCAAAAGCAGGTATGTGAACAGAGAATTATTTTGCAGTGTGGTCAGGGGCCCCTTCTTGCCTGCAAACTGCAGGGGCCTGTAAGCCTCTCAAAGAAACGGAGGGCCTGCAGTGGTGGAGGAGGAGTCTGGGCCACAAGGGGTGCCCGCCCCCCCAGGTTCCAAGGCCCTTTGGGGTCTGCTCTGGAATCTGTGGGAAAGAGGGGTGGGGGACACTCAGACCGAGTGCAATTTCCTGGGACACCAGAGCTAGGATGTTGGGGGCGGCGGAAGGCATGGTGGCCAGAGAGGAAGCAAGAGATAGGGGAAGAGCAGGAAGGGTGCCGAGGGCCTGGATTTTAAGCTGGGGCAGTGAGGGACCCAAGGCTTTTCAGCAGGGTGACACCTTGGCATAACTTATGTTAAGGAAAACGAAATCCCCTTGGCTTCTTTTTTGGTACTAGGGATCTGAGTTTGATCCCCGGTACCAAAAAAACAACAAAAAAAACCCCCAATATTCCCTTCTTTGGATTACTTTTGCTTATTTGGATACCATTTTTTGATTACTTGGTGCCATGTATCATTTTGGAGGTCTTCCCACCAAGATACTTGGACCGAGTCTTCAATGGTGTTGGTTCAAGACACTTCCCTCCTCTGTGGCTGCTGGATTTCAGGACAAAGCTTCCAACATGTTTGGAAACCAAAACTAGAAAGGTAACTGAGCTAAGACCCTCCTAGGTCAACAAGGATCTAGGGCACGAGGGAACCGTTTTTATAGGATCCTACATCTTTGAGGCGGCCGAACTCCAAGCAGTCACACAGATGGAACCAAACGACAAATGTGCTAGACTCCTTTTACCGTGATCCACCAGACTGTCTTGTAAGAAGTTCCTAACTGCTAAACTACAATAAGACTTCCATCCGGGGCCCGTTGAGTTAGCTCTCTGGAGAGGGCCTCTAACTGCAGAATTCCCCACATTGACCCTTCTCTTCTCTAAAACTTTAGATGATAAAAACTATCTTTCCCCCCCAGCCGCAATTAGGGATACTTCCTCAGAAAGGGAATATCGCGAATAGCTAAAATAGTTAGAAATTATTATAAGGCAGTGAAGACAAAGCTGGGCCCTTAGCATAGAAAGACAATCGAGATACATTCACTGGTTAACATTATAAAGAGAGAAAAATACCCACTGACTTCCCCTGGGGACAAACAGCAGTGATTGATATTCTAATTAGGCATCAATCTCTCTAGCACATTTCCCTTCTGGAAATTCCTTGTACAGGACCCATTTCCCAGTGCTCACCTTGTAATTTTCCATTGGGTCTTACAGTTTTGTCTCACTTTGTACTCACCCCAGCTCATAGCTTTGCCCCATAAAAGACCTTTGAAAGGCAGGGTGGGTGGGTAACCCACTTCCCGGTCCCCCTTCTGTCCTAGACAAAAGTTGTCTCTCTATAAAATTTTCCTACTCTTAAAAAAATCACAGCCCCCCTTTCGGGCACAGGCCTCCCCTCCTGTTTGCGCAAACAGGAGGGGACTCAGTGGGGGGCGGGAGTGTTCGGATGAGTGGGGCAGGCCAGGTGGTGGCTCAGGTGACAATGGGACTTTGGGAGGCCAGGGTCGGGAGAGACGGAGGGGTCAGGCTGGGCTGGCAAGGGCCAACCCAGCAGGGGTTTACAGGAAAGGGTGGGGAGCCATCATTGCCTGTGATACCGGACTCTGGCTGAGAGGAGGGAAAAGCGTTTCCAAAAGTGAACTCTTTACTGTGCACCTACTATGTAGGTGCCAGGCCCTGAGCACAGCTGGGCCCCCTAACAGGCTCCGGAACACATATTACTCCCTTTGACTGATGAGAGGTCAATTAAGTTGATCCACATTGGCCACAGTGAGTGGCAAAACTGGAGTTCAAAAATCAAATCTAAGTCCCAAACCTGTGCTCACCTTTACCCAGAAGGCACAGCTTCTATGTGAGGGGTGCTTGGGTCTCTGAGAAATGTGGGTGTAGGGTGGGGTAGGAACCCTGGGCAGGGACCCCCCACAGGGATACCGATCCTGGGCCCTTCCCTGCTGCTCATGAAAAGCATGACTTGTGTTTTCTCCTGGGACAGCCTGGGACTTAAAAACTGGTTTTGCTATGAACTATGACTCTTCAGTTGGGCCTACAGATGCCCAACTGGTAACTAAAACCATAACAGAGCATAACCTTGATTTTGTATCCTTATTACTGCAAATCTTGGGTCAAATATGCTAATCACTAAGGGGGTATCTAAAAGGTGTGTGTGGGGGGCGTCCAAGGTTGATTAGCCCTGAATTTAATAATCTCAGCCTCTTCTATCCAGATCAGACTCCTGGATAGATGGGTGATTTCTAGGGACATCCAAAGTACCCTCCAGCCATTATCCTCAGCCATAGAATCTCTACAATGGTGAGACCCCACCTTATTGTAGATAGGTAAGCAGTTAGGGCCAGCCTTGGAGGAATCAACAAGGAGGACAATCAAGACACATTCACTGAAGGCCACCATTGTAAAAGAAGAGAAACTACCACATCCTCAGCATGAATAGCAGTGATTGATATTCTAAATAGGTATCAGTGATTGATATTCTAAATAGGTATCAAGCGCAGGGGATTTAGCTCAATGGTTCTGGCAAGCACAAGGTCTGGAGTTCATTCCGTACCAAAAAAAAAAATAAAAAATTAACATATTCTAAATAGGTATCAATCACCTGGGTGGGGGGCCAAGATCTTCCTAGAAAGATCCCTGCCCACTGACCCACCCCTTACCATGGAAAATCCTTGTTCCTTCCTTGTACGCTTGTTTCGTGACTTGTTTCCCCATAGGATCCCCATTTGATCAATATTACCTAAGCAACTATACTTGTAATCTTATTGATTGTTCATAGTTTTGTCCACCTTGTGATTTTTTCCATTGGATCAAATTACCTAAGCAAGTGTACTTGTAATCTTACTAGTTTCATCCCACCTTGAACTGGCCTCACCTCATGGCTTTTTGTCCCCAAAACACCTTTGAGAAGTTGAGTAGGCAACCCACTTTCCAGTCGCCCTTCTGGCTTTCTTAGACAGAAGCACTTTCAATAATTTTTTCCCGTCCTTATCCTCTATTGTTCCTAGAATTCATTCTTTGATTTTAGAGAACACGAACTCAGGTTGGCTATCTTCTAGCAGGTTTGGGAGTTCTATCCTTTCCTCCATATCAACCTGACTGAGCCCACCAGACAGGGCCAATCCTTTCCTGGGAATGAGGCCACCCCTCAGCCACAAGGATTCCTGAGTGGACACCAGGGCTGAGATAAGGAGCAGCCCATATTGAATCCCCAGCTGTACTTTGGTTTTAATTTCCATTAAGCTAACCGGAGACAGCTCAACAGTCCACAAGAAATTCTTCTTCCATGTGCAGAAGACTGGGAAGAAATTCCAGAAAGCCTGATGCATTCAGCTTTACCAAGGCTCCAGGGCTACGAAGGGCAGGTCTGTGTGCCTGGCACCTTCACTGTCCTCTGCCATCCTTTATTACAGAGTACGTCTGTGTACAGGGCACCACTCCAAGCGCTATATCCAAACACACTTCACCCTGATGGTCCTCTCAGGTACAGTTAGCCCCATTTTATAGCCTGAAAAACTGAGGCTCAGACCCCAGGAGCTGGCCAGAGGTAAAGCCAGGATTCAAGCTCAGGCCTCTCCCCACTGCAAAGATGGCAAGCTGAGGCAGAAACCTGAGTTTCTTTTCCCAAGGGTGTAAGAGAAGTGACCAAATGGTGCTGAGTTTTCTCAGCCTTTACTGTCTTCCCCAGCATCATGGGCACCTGGGCTTTAAGGAGTGTGGACTGGAACTGCCACCCCAGGTTTGCGGATGGACACCTCTAGGACACTGCCTAGTGTGACCCACGTCCTCCCAGAAAAGGAACCTCGCTGTTTCAGGGGAATTATGCGGGGATTCTCCAAGGAAGTAACAGGCCAAGATGAAGGGAGTGAGCGGGATGCTAACCAGGGCAGTGAGGGAAGAATTTGGTGTGGAAGGGACAGAT
Organism: Heterocephalus glaber; assembly: GCF_053883595.1. Lineage (NCBI taxonomy): Eukaryota > Metazoa > Chordata > Mammalia > Rodentia > Bathyergidae > Heterocephalus > Heterocephalus glaber. The sequence goes on along the minus strand of NW_028258299.1, from coordinate 7,389,100 downwards.
GGCGCCTGAAAGGCTCCGTGGCAGACGGGAGCACGGGACATTCTAGAAACCGTAGAGCAGCCCTGTGGCTGGAGTGGAACAGAGGAGAGGGGAGGAGGGAGGGGCTGGAAGCTGGGGCAGGATGGGGGGAATCCAGCCTTTATCCTGAGAGTAACCACTGCCCCTGGGTCTACACCAGTGGTTCTGATAGCTCACTTTGGGCCATGAGAAGGCGCTGAGGAAGGAGGACGCTCACACCACCTAGTTCCTCCTGGAAACCCACACCCACCCTTCCCGAGTTTGACTTCTTGAAAGACAGCATCACTTCCAGCTCTGGCTCCTGTACCCAGGCCAAGCACATGGTAGGTCTGCAGCAACAGCAGTTTCCTGTCCCTGGAAGTCTGGCTGATTCGTATTCATCCATTTAATTTTGGGATATCACTGATGTTTCCTAGAGGTGAGAATCCCTGAGCCATCCGGTTACTTCTCTTCTCTCAACGCGGGCCCTGTGGCATCAGGGAACTGTGTGGGGTGGAGCCAAATCACAAAGCTCACCAACACAGGGCCCACATGCAAACCTCAGTATCAGGCTCTCTGCTTGAGTTTTTAGAGCACACAGCGTGCTCCAGCACCAGATCCTCCTTTCATCAGCTGATACCCAGAGGTCAAGACACCCAATCCTGGTTACACAGTGAATAAGAAGCAAAGACTGGCTTTCAACAGTCTCTCTGGCCCCAGGGCCGGGGCAGGGGAAAGGTGGCTGGAAATGAGGAAACTTAACCTGCAGAGAAGAAGGCCAAGGAGAAACCAAGGACCAAGACAAACTTGCAGCCAGGTATGGTGGTGCATGCCCCTATAATCCCAATCTTTAAAATTACAGATTATCGACCAAGGCTACCGATGTCATCGGTATGCCCTTGCTACTACTGGATCAATATGAGCTAAGCAGCTACACTTGTAATTTTATTGATTATAATTTGACCCATGTTGTAACCACCCCAGTAACTTTGGTCTATAAAACTTTCTCAAAAAGGGCTCACTGGCAACTCATTTGAGACCCCCCCTGTCTCTCTGGAGCTACTCCACTTCCCTAATAAATTTTCCTACTCTTTTTTTTTTCTCCTGAGTCAGGGTCTGGCTATACAGTTCAGGTTGTCCTGGAACTTGTGGCAATCCTCCTGCCTCAGCCTCTCAAGTGCTGGGGTTATAGGTGCGTGCCACCACACCCAGCAATTTTTCCTACTCCTCACTTCATTCTTCAACCTTGGGGAACTCTTCATGTCTGGCAGTGTGTCTGGCATCTAGCAGGTTGGAAGTTACATATTTTCCCCCTACTATCAATGTGACCTTGGGCAAACTGCCTGCTCTTTGGTAAAGGAGACACTTGCACTGGTTTCAGTGTTGTCCTGTGGATTTAGGGGACGGGCAGGTGGAGAGGTGTGTGAAACACTCAATGCCACACCCACCAAGGAGCCAACCTGCAGGACATGGTGCTCCTCATTTCCCTCATGCTATGCGGGCCTTCTCTGACAAGACCTTCTGAACCCAAGGCCAGCTCTCCCTGAGCATGGTACAATGTATCCCTCCAGCCCGGGGCTGACCTTTGTGCAAAGGGCCTGGGGTAGCTGTCCCTCCAACTCTGGCTGAGCCAGAAGAGGCAGGAACTCAGCCATCGCCCAGGGACTGGTAGAGGGGGTGCGGGGGTGAGGCACAGGTCCCCGGCTGCAGCACCCAGCTGCTACTTAAGTGCCTGTGAGCAAGCAGATTGTTGGCAGCTGCCATCCACAGTTATGATTCTTAATTTCAGATCATGAAGCATTCAGTGATGTCCCCATTACTGCCAGAGACATCATGACCTGAAGTCCAAATTCAACAGGATGTCCTGCATGTCACCTAGTAACGCTGGGCCCTCACCCTCCAGTACACAGGCAGCGTCAGGCAGTGGCTGAGAGCTCTGGGGACATGGGACCTTACAGCCCATTCATTCTGAGCACCGAAAGCAAACACAGCTCACACCTGTGGACATTCCTGGCCCTCAGATCCTCGAAAGTTCACATAAAACGTCAAGGCTGAAGTCAGCCCTAATTAACCCCGTCCCGGGGAAATCCCACAGCACTGGTGTCTAATGCAGATCCTGACTCTGCCACTTATTCCTGGGTGACCTCAGTAACTTGCTTGGCTGGTTGTCTCTGTAAAGAGACAAGGTCAGGTTTCTCAGAGGGACTGTGATTAAGTTTTTGACGGCACGCCTTGGTTTTCAGAGGCAGGTGCTCTCTTCCCATCCAGTTCCCATATTTCTGTCCTCATCTGGTCCTCTTTTGGCATTTATTTTAGGCAAATCTCTAGTGGCAGAAAACACATCGTTCCTAAGCCTGAGCTGCTCGAACCAGTTAGTTGTTGTTTTTTTCCTTTTGCATTACTGGAGATTGAACCCAGGGCTTTTGTGCTGAGCTACACCTCCAGCCCATTTTAAATTTTTTTTGGTTTTTCTGAGACAGAGTCTCACTCTGTAGCCCAGGCTGCCCTTGAATTTGCAGTAATCTTCCTGCTCAGCCTAGGATAACAAGTGTGCGCCTCCACATCCATCCATTTATCTATTTTTTGAGGCAGGGTCTTTCTAAATTGCCCAGGCTGGGCTCATACTTATAATCCTCCCGCCTCAGCCTCCGAGTGCTGAGATTACAGATGTGCATGCATGCACCACCACCTGGATCAGCTGTCCTTAAGCAGATTTCTCTCCAAGCCCATTCCCTGGCTGGGTCATCACTACCCCGGCTGCTGACCAACGCCTCGGGAAGGCCGGCTCAAGCAAGTGCGGGATAATTAAGACAGGAAATCTGCTTTGGGCAAGCCACAGCCCAAGTCACGTGTAGTAATTCACTTAAGGGTTAGGCTGCTGCTTCCATTCCTGGGTCTTGGCACTGCAGGGTGCTAAATGCTACGTCACTCGGGAGGAAAAGGGTAGACAGAGTCTTAAAGGAGCCCGCACCGAGACCCAAAATGGCCGGTTTAACCCATGGTTCATATCCTCCCCGCCCAAGAGAAGTCTCCTGCTCCTCGGGCGCAAAAAGAACAGCCGAGCGCCGGGCTCAGGAAATGAAGACACCGTAGAAAACCGCAGCGTGGCCAAAGAGCACATTTGGGGCTTTCTGCTTTTAAGTAACATCTACTGCTCGTACTTCATAACGAAATAAGGACGCTGGAATTGTAAACTCTGCAAGACCAAGTGTTTGGAATATTTGATTTTCTTAACCCGACTTAGCTCATGAGGAGGCCCCGGACACTACCAGGGCTCCCGGGAGAGGCCAGGGCCCCGCTGCGGGGAGGGGAGAGGTGGGTGGAGAGGGATCCCGTTCCCGCCTTGAGGGCATCGGGGCGCAGGCCAGCTTGGTCCTGGGATCCCCTAGCTCCCAGGGGAAGGGGCGGCCCTTTTCCTCCGATGTGGCCCCTGATGCCCCTGCTGGCCTCTGCCTGTCCCCAGCCCGCCACTCCTCCTCACCTGGGGAGGTACCTTCCCCTCCTTTCCCAGACTCTCGGTCCTTCCACCCTCCTTCAAAGAGCAAATGTCCAGCGCTCTGCCCCGACGAGCCCCCCCCCCCCCGCCCCGGCCACCTTGAGGTTCACGGCCGGAAGCTCCATCCCGACCCCTGCGGAGGGCACCAGCGCGACGACCGCGGGCTCCAAACTCGGGGAACAAACTTGCCCGGCCCCGCCTCTCCCGCTACGCGAACTCCAACCCCAGCTCGGACCCGAGCCACGTGACGGGGCGGGCACGTGACCGCACGAGGTTGCTAGGAGACGGCGTCAAGCTGCGCGCGCCTTCGCCCGCGAGGCTCCAGCTCCAGCACCCAGCCAGACAGCGTGACCCACAGCGTTCCCCAGGGGTGGCAGGCAAAAGTTTGGGATTTCTGTCGCCTGCCCGGCTAATATTTTAGGTGGGGACCTTGCGCGACCCCCTGGCGCCCAGAGAAGCTGGTACCCGCCAGGTGTTAACTGCTGGGGTGGCAACACCATCCCGATAAATAGGTTAGTTAGTTACCGACCTCCTGGGATGCCGATGACGATAAACTTAGTTCACGTTGTTAAGGAAATTTGTTAAAGCCGCAAGGAGGCAGATTCAAGAGTAGAATTGCAAGCGGGGCCTGGTGGTGCACGCCTGTGATCTCACCACTAGAGAGGGTGAAGCAGGAGGATCACAGATTCTGAGGCCAGCTTGGGCTGCATAGTGAGACCCTGTCTCAAACAAACAAACAAAAAACAACCACCCGCTGAGCGTGGTGGCCCTTACCTGTAATCCCAGCACTCTGGGAGGATGAGGCAGGATAAGCACCAGCACAGTTTGAGCAATTTAGGGACTTAGAAAGACCCTGGCTCAAAATAAAAAACAGAAAAGACGAGATGTAACTCAATGCAAAGACCCTGAGGTCAATCCTAGTTACAGCAAAATAAGAAATAAAAATTTAAAAATTGAAAGAAACTGGCTGGAGTATACTCCAGTTTAGGCTGGCCTTGATCTTGTGCCTGGCATGCTGAAAGCCTGGGTTCAATTTCAGGATAGCAAGACAGGACACAGTAGGGCCCACCTGAAGGGTGGTCAAGAAGAGAGCCCATGTCAATGTAGGTGCCCAGGGCAGTGCCTGGCAAGCACTTGGTAAGTGGACAATACACATAAGCTGCTGTTATGGATATGGGGTTTATGATATAGGACCTCCAAATAATATAAGGGAAATATAACTCCTATCCTGCTAGATGTCCAATAATACTCCGAGCTCATGTTCTCTAGGTTGAAGAATGAATTCTAGGAACAATAGAGGATAAGAGTAGGAAGGATTTATCATGAGAAAGCTGCTAAGAGAAACAAAGGATCCTGAGTGGGTAGTCCTCGGATTCTGGTTCTCAAGGGAATTTTACAGGGCAAAACCATGAGGTGAGGCAGGTAAAAGGTGGAACAAAATTATAGTCAACTAATGAGATTACAAGTATAGTCGCTTAGGTAATATCCAATGAAAAATCACAAGGTGGGTATAAGGTGGGACAAAACTATGGTCAACCAATAAGATTACAAGTATAGTTTCTTAGTAATATTGATTAATTGGGGATCCAATGAGGAAGCAAGTCACATAACAAGCGTACAAGGACTTTCCAGAAAGGAATGGGCTAGGGAGGTTTTGGCCCCCCACTCAAGGTGATTGCCGCCTATTTAGAATATCAATCACTGCTGTTCATCCTTAGGGAAGTATGTGGGTGTAGTCGTTTCTCCTTGTTTTGAAGCCTGATTTAAGGAATGTGCCTCTAGCCACAATTGTAATACCTTCTTATCTTCTGCATTGACTCTGGAGGGCCCAGCCCTGTCTGATTGCCTAGAATATTTTAACCAATTTAGCAATCTATTTTACCTTCAGTACTTCAGGAGCCAACTGGTTGGAACCCAGTTAAGTCAACATACCGAGAGTATTAGAAAACTGGAAAACGAGCAGGAATTCCTGCACAAACTCAGTTGTCTGGCATCTTTGTGTGGAGCCTTACGGGGAACATCTAGGTGCTCATTGTGGCTTCCAGTGGGGCAGAACTCACAAAACTGCCTGGGCTGGGTTTGGGCTGGTGCTGAGATAACAACCTGGCCTGCAGGCCTAATGGAAAGCCCTATTTCCAGGCCCAGCCCTCTAGCCCAGGGTAGCAGACAGCTAGCGAGCCTCGTAACACATCACATGGCTACGTCCAGTTTGCTTTAGGATTGGCTCCCATTGCTATTAGAAATTAGTAATCACTGTTTTGTGTACCATTTTTAACTGATATGTCAAAATTTTTAAATGTATATTTTAATGGGGTATCATGTGACATTTGGATACATATATAGTATAATATTTAAATCAGTTTGAGCTGGGAGTGGTGGCCCATGCCCCATGATCCCAGCACTCTAGAGTTGAGGAAGGAAATCACCATGAGTTCAAGGCCAGCCTGGGCTACGTAGTGAGGTTCTGTTTCAAACAAAAACAAAAAACAAAACAGGGAACATATTTATTTATTTTGTTTTGTTTTGGGGGGATAGTCTTACTGTCTAGTTCAGGCTGGCCTTGAACTTGTGGTGATCCTCTTGCCTCAGCCTCCAGAGTGGTGGGATTGCAGGCCCAGACAAAAATGTACCATTTTTCAGAGATAGGGTGTAGCTGCTCAGTGGTGGAGCGCTTACCTAGTATGCGTGAGGCCCTAGGTTCCATTCCCAGCACTACAAAAAAAAAAAAAAGTACTCAGAGGGGTCCTGCCTGGTGCAGAGGAGGAGGAAGCCTCTACAGGGGCCAGAAGGACTCTGGAAGGCCTGGCTGGGTTCCCCCTCAGTCTGTCATCATCGGATTACAGCCCTTTTTTTTGTCCAGTTACATTTGTACATGACTGTCGGTTTCCATGGACCTAAGCATAAAATTGGCCAGTTTTCCCGGGCTCTTCAGATCCTCATTGCTGCAGGCTCCCGAGTCGCGTGGAATTTTATAAAACACATCCCTTGTGCCTTTCTCTTGCTGATCTCTTTTCTTACAGCAGTGTTGGTGGTGCCCTTGTGGAAGGTGAGGAAAAGACTGCCACCTTCCCACGTGGAACGAAACCGGGTCGCTTTGTCAGAAGGTGCAAGAGAACTCCAGGGACTGGGGCTGATGTGTATGGAGTCCTTTTGGGGCAGTGTGAAACACAGGAGAGAGACCGAAATGAAGACTGAGCTGAAGGGCTTGCTCCAAGGCAACTCATCACAGGGTCCCAAACTGGGACGTGGCCAGGAGGTCTGGCTCAAGGGCGTGGAGCACCCAGTCCAGGCAGAGAGAACGAGGCAGGTCTGGAGAGTGTCCCTGCCGGTCACACACTGACACTATTCATCCGGGCCAGCTGGGCGGGGCCGGGGACAGGGCACAGCTAGAGCCAGCTGGGGGCAGGCTGGGGAAAGCGCAGCCGAACAAAGGGAAGCGCAGCTGTCTTTTCAAAAAGGCGTTTCCATTAGGGCGAACCACCCCCACATTCGACTAGGCTTCTGAGTCCTGTTTTTAACGGGTATACCTGCAGTCATTCTGCCTCAGCCTCCGAGAGTGTTGGGATTACAGGTGTGCACCATCACGTCCAATTGTGAATTCCACATTTTTGGAATTCAGGTTTAAATTGATAATGTCCCTCGCTCATCCTGTGTCTAGGCCAGATTTAATTTTTGTACTTTGAACTTAGAAACTGACATGTAGAATGTAGGTTCAGCAACGAGGTGGGTCGGTTCGGCCAGCAGCGTGGATCTCGGGGGTCGCTGAGAAGGCGGCACGCCAGCGTTGTGCAGAGAAAGCGCATGCGCCAAGGCAGTGGGCGCCGCTCCCCTCCTCTCCCCCGGCCCCGGCCCCCGGCGGCGAGCGCGTCTGCGCCTGCGCCGCGGGCTCCGTCCCGCTCCTCCCCCGGGCGTCCTGCGCGGCGAGCGCGTCTGCGCTTGCGCGGCTGGTCGCCTGCCCCTCCTCCTTTCTGGGCACCGTCGGCAGCGTGAAAATGGCGGCGTCTATGGCGGCGGCGGCCTCTGCCACCTCAGGCAGCGCGGGCTCCGGGGAGGGCTCAGCCGGCGGCGAGAATCGTGCGGCCGCCTCCTCGGCCGCAGCGTCAGCCTCGTCGCCCGCGGCGGGCGGCGGTGAGGCGCTAGAGCTGCTGGAACGCTGTGGCGCGTGCCGGGAGCGCCTGTGTCCGGAGCGCGAGCCGCGCTTGCTGCCCTGCCTGCACTCGGCCTGCAGCGCCTGCCTCGCGCCCGCCGCAGCCAACAGCGCGGGGGAAGGCGGCGCGGCGGGCGATGGCGCGGTGGTGGACTGCCCCGTGTGCAAGCAGCAGTGCTCCTTCAAAGACATCGTGGAGAACTACTTCGTCCGCGACAGTGGTAACAAGGCTGCCTCAGATGCCCAGGAGGCGAACCAGTGCTGCACTAGCTGCGAAGATAATGCTCCAGCCACCAGCTATTGCGTTGAGTGTTCCGAGCCGCTGTGCGAGACCTGCGTGGAAGCTCACCAGCGGGTGAAGTACACCAAGGACCACACTGTACGCCCCACCGGGCCGGCCAAGTCCCGGGATGGGGAACGCACGGTCTACTGCAACGTGCACAAGCGAGAGCCCCTCGTGCTGTTCTGCGAGAGCTGCGACACCCTTACCTGTCGGGACTGCCAGCTCAGCGCCCACAAGGACCACCAGTACCAGTTCCTGGAGGATGCTGTGAGGAACCAGCGGAAGCTCCTGGCCGCACTGGTGAAACGCCTTGGGGACAAACATGCCACGCTGCAGAAGAGCACCAAGGAGGTTCGCAGCTCCATCCGCCAGGTGTCCGATGTGCAGAAACGAGTGCAAGTGGATGTCAAGATGGCCATCTTGCAGATCATGAAGGAGCTGAACAAGCGGGGCCGAGTGCTGGTCAATGACGCCCAGAAGTTGACTGAGGGGCAGCAGGAACGCCTAGAACGGCAGCACTGGTCCATGACCAAGATCCAGAAGCATCAGGAGCACATCTTGCGCTTTGCCTCTTGGGCTCTGGAGAGTGACAACAACACAGCCCTGCTGCTTTCCAAGAAGCTCATCTACTTCCAGCTGCAGCGAGCTCTCAAGATGATCGTGGAGCCTGTGGAGCCACACGGAGAGATGAAGTTCCAGTGGGACCTCGGTGCCTGGACCAAGAGTGCTGAGGCCTTCGGCAAGATTGTGGCTGAGCGTCCTGGTACCAACTCCACTGGCCCTGCACCCATGGCTCCCCCAAGAGCCCCGGGATCTCTGAGCAAGCAGAGCTCGGGCAGTAGCCAGCCCATGGAGGTACAGGAAGGCTATGGCTTCGAATCAGATGACCCCTACACCAGTGCCGAGCCACATGTGTCTGGCATGAAGAGGTCTTGCTCTGGTGAGGGAGAGGTGAGCGGCCGCATGCGAAAGGTGCCGCGAGTGAGCCTTGAACGCCTGGATCTGGACCTCACAGCCGACAGCCAGCCGCCTGTCTTCAAGGTCTTTCCAGGCAGCACCACGGAGGACTATAACCTCATTGTTATCGAGCGTGGTGCCGCTGCTGCAGCTGCTGGTCAGCCTGGGACTGCACCCCCAGGAGCACCTGGCAATCCACCCCTCCCCAGCATGGCCATTGTCAAGGAGGAAGAGACAGAGGCTGCCATTGGAGCCCCTCCTGCATCTGCTGCTGCTGCTGCTGCTGCTGTGGAGGGCCCTGAGACCAAGCCTCTGCTGATGGCTCTGGCCGAGGGCCCTGGCACTGAGGGCCCCCGCCTGGCCTCACCTAGTGGCAGCACTAGTTCAGGCCTGGAGGTGGTGGCTCCTGAGGGTACCTCAGCACCAGTTGGTGAAGCAGGCGCCTTGGATGACAGTGCCACCATCTGCCGTGTCTGCCAAAAGCCAGGCGACCTGGTCATGTGCAACCAGTGTGAGTTTTGCTTCCACCTGGACTGCCACATGCCTGCCCTGCAGGATGTGCCAGGGGAGGAGTGGAGCTGCTCACTCTGCCAAGTGCCCCCTGACCTGAAGGAGGAGGACGGCACCCTTAGCGTGGATGGCACAGACAGTGCCAGCGTGGTGGCCAAGCTCTCGCCAGCCAACCAGCGAAAGTGTGAACGCGTCCTTCTGGCCCTCTTCTGCCACGAGCCCTGCCGCCCCCTGCACCAGCTGGCTACCGACTCTCCCCTCTCCATGGAGCAGCCAGGCGGCACCCTGGACCTAACCCTGATCCGTGCCCGCCTCCAGGAAAAGCTGTCACCCCCGTACCGCTCCCCCCAGGAGTTCGCTGAGGATGTGGGCCGCATGTTCAAGCAGTTTAACAAGCTGACGGAGGACAAGGCGGATGTGCAGTCCATCATCGGCCTGCAGCGCTTCTTTGAGTCTCGCATGAACGAGGCCTTTGGCGACACCAAGTTCTCTGCTGTGCTGGTGGAGCCCCCACCGCTGAGCCTGCCCAGCGCTGGTCTCAGTTCCCAGGAGCAGTCCGGTGGCCCTGGTGATGGTCCCTGAGGGATGGGGGGGGGCTCGTGTGGCGGCGCCTATGGCCAGCCGGGCCTGGCTCTGATCTCTTTCCTGTCACCCCATCCCTAACCCCCTGGTGGCCTGACTCCCACTCCCTGGTGGCCCCGTCCCCCAGTCCCCCACAAAATGGTTTTTACTTCTGTGGATTTAATAAAAACGTAATCAGTTTCTTAGGCTTGGCTGGTTGGGGCTGTGGTTCTGGGGCTGTGGTTCTGTGTCTAAAAAACTATAGATAGATTGATTGATTTAAAAATCTAGGAGAGGAAGAGCTGAGCATATGGCTCATGTATGTTTCTGTTTTTAAGAAACCGTACAACTTTGTAGTTACACTGTTGTACTTTACCTTCTTCACAGCACTAGCACTTAGTACCTGGACATTGTCCTATTAATTTATTTACTTACCTGTTGCCCCTCAGCCCTTACCAGGCTACTCTAAGCCCACGGAGGGTCTTGCATTCAGAGCACCTAGCCCTGTAGGTGCTCAGGGAATGAATAATGCACATCAACTGACAAACACATAGGTGCCACTTACTACCACACAAAGCACCTGCCACCCGGCCCCATGCTTGCATTGATTGGCTGAGAAGGGCCTATTGGAAGGAGGGATGGTGCCCAGTTGTTTTCTTACTGGCAAAGCCCACCAGACCGTCCTCAGCACTGTGGAGGGAAGGGATTGTGCTGGGAAATTTTTTTTTTTTTTGGTACCGAGGATCAGACTCAGGTCCTTGCGCTTGTGCAGCAGGCATCAAAACCACTGAGCTAAATCCCCGCCCTGTGCTGGGAAATTAAGGCCTGAGTTCCTCCAGCTTCCCCAGCCCCTTACTTCCACTCTGGCACTGAGTATCTGTGACCTTGGGTTTGGAACTTTGAATTTTTTTCTGCATGTAGAAAACAGGGCAGGGGGACCTTGCAAGGCTTAAGAGAGGCATAAGTTTGAAAAGGGTTTGAGCCATGTGGTGGTGCACACCTGTTTTCCAGCTGTCCAGGTAGTGGACAAATCAACCCAGAAGCAAGAGAGGGGAGAACAAGCCCATGCCCTGCCTGCCGGTGCCACCAGCCCGGCAGGAAGCCAGGCCCCTCCCCGGCAGCACATCTGAGCAGGCCTGGGAGACAGAGCAACTGGATTCCGCAGGAGCCCTCTCCTGCCTCAGGCGTGGGCAAGCTGGCTCCGTTTCTTGGCGTGCAGTCTGGTAGGGCTGGGAGGGCCTGGGCATTGGGGTGGTCAAAATGGTTGCATCTGTGGGCGTGGTCGGGCTCTCAGCATCGGTCAGCCGCCAGAGCTGCAGGTGGTGGGGTGTGGGAGCCGGAGAAGGTGGGGGAGGGAACCATGGCAGATTGGGAGTCAGAGTGGCTTGGGGGCGCCCCCAGCCCCCCACATCTATCTCATCCCTTGTCTTTTTTCTTTTGGATTCAGGGTCTTGCTTTGTAGTTCAGGCTGGCCTTGAGCTGTGTATCCCAGGGTGGCATCTAACATGACTAACGTCTGCCTCAGCCTCCCAAGTGCTGAGATTACAGATGTGTGCCAGCACACCCGGTCCTTTTTTTATTTTTATTTTTCATTTTGAGTCAGGGTCTCTAAATCACTAAGTTACTGGGCTTAAACTTGGGATCCTCCTGCTTCAGCCTCCCAGAGTGCTGTGATTATGGGTAGGTGCCACCATACCCAGCTTCATCCCATCCTTCTGCCCAGTCTCTGGTTCAAATACCAAACAGCCCTGTGAGTTGTCAGTCAAACGTGCCATGTCCATACCACCATTCACAAATCCACAATGGAGCCATCCTGGGGCCTGAAGAGGTCTGGTGTGGTCAGTTCTACTTTCCTCTTCCTGTGTTTCCTGGGGAACCTGACATTGGTGGGGATAGGACAGCCCCCTCTCCAGGGGAGACTTTTGGTTTTGTGACTAGTCAAAATATGTGTGTGTGTGGGAGGATTCTAAAATATCTGTCCCAAAGACACAATTTGACAGCAGCGGCTATGGACCTCAGCCAGTCTCCATGAATCTCCTTTAAGGTACAGGAAATAATTCCTGATGCCCCTACTGCTTCTCCATCTCCTGAAGCTCCGGGGCAAACTACTGCTGGGTGAGGCTGACCCTGGCTAAACCTCACCAAACACTTCATGTGACAGTGTGCCTGTCCACCCAGGGACTGTGTGTGCAAGTCCAGCATCAAAGAAGCCATGAACTGGAACAACCACTATGGAAATCAGTGTGGAGATTCCTCAAAAAACTAAAATTAGAAACCGCTCTTCCCCTACTAGGTATCTTTTTTGAAGAGTTAAAGTCGTCATCAGGGATACATGCACACCCATGTTAATGACGGCACAACTCATAATAACTAAAATTTTTTTTGTGTGTGTGGAACTGGGGATCGAACTCAGGACCTTTCACTTGCAAGGCAGGCGGTGGCACTACTGAACTAAATCCCCAGCCCCTAATAACTAAATCTTAAAAGTAGCCTGTAAGCCCATCAACAGATGAATGGATGCAGAAAATGTATTTACATAGAATGGAGTACTACTGCCGTAAAAAAGAATAAACCTGGGCCCGGGGATTTAGCTCAGTGGTGCCACCACCTTCCTCGAAATTGAAAGGTCCCGAGTTCAATCCCCGGTACAAAAAAAACCAACAAAAAACAGGATAAACCTGAGTCATTTGTAGGAAAATGGATGCACCTTGGGACCATAATGTTAAGTCAAATACATCAGACATAGAAGCTTAAATATTGCATGATTTCTCTTGTATGAGGAACCCAAAGTATAAATACAGAGCAAAATTAAAAATACATAATAGAGGGCCAGGGACTTAGCTCAGTGGTTTCACCACCTGCTGCGCAAGCCCAAGGACCGGAGTTCAATCCCCGGTACCAAAATAAATAAATAATAAAAATACATAATAGAAAACAGGGAGATAGATTTTTGCAAATGGGAAGGCGACCAAGAAATGGGGGGAGTGGGACGTAAAAAGAATGAGGATGTGTTATGTACATGGACCAAGTCCCACCATGAATGATTATTATATACTGTAAATGTACCAATAAAAATTAAAAACAACACAAACGTCCCGTGAGACCTTTGGTGATCAAAGAAAAGGCAGACAAGGGAATTGCCAGTGCCCGGTTGGAAAGAAAGCAGGCAGAAGCTGGCATCGCCCAAGGGTAAGGCTGCTTCCAGCTGCTCTCTGAGCCTCTGTTCTATGGCGTTTGCTTCAAACACTAGGGACTGCAACTGCGATCCTCTTCAACTGCGTGGGTGCCTGTGCGTGCTGTGCGTGCGCGTGTGTGTGCGTGTGCTGCAGCCTCAGCTCGCCCGCCCTGCACTCCAGCTCCAGGACCCCGCCCACCCAGAGCAGGCCCTCCCAGAATGCACCTCACTCCTCTCCCTCTCACAGCCCATCCTTGTTCAGCCCCGCCTCCCCTCGCCTCTGCTGAGCCTCCCAGCTTTCCCCCGGGGCGGTGCTGGAATTCCAAAGGGGGCGTTTGAGGGCTCTGCCCAAGCCCGGCGGAGGCTCGGGTACACAAACAGGGCCAGCGTGGCTGCCGGCTCTGTGGCCCCCAAGATGCTATCCGCCCTGGGCCTCCCTGGGTGTCGGCTTTCACTGCCCAAGGCTCCGGGAGGCCTCACCTGCCTTGCACGGGTAGTAATGGAACCTGGGTCTGTCCTTGTGCTGCAGGGGAGATAAGAGGAGAGTGAGGAAATGGAAGGTGGTGTAGACAAGCGGCAGGGCCCTCCTTGCTCCAGCTGGCTGGAAAGCCCTGGGAGAATCATCTGTCCCTCCTTCCTTGAGGCCTGCAGGAGGCAGCCTGACCGGAGGGTTCAGGCTCTCAGTTCCGTTGCATCCCTTCGCCCTGACAGCAGCCTTGGTGGTCCTGGATGAGCTGCATAGCTCCCAGGCTGTGATCGTTGACTGACTCCTAGTAGGTGCTCAGTAAACGGTGCCACTTGAGAGGCAGCACAAGGTCATGGACATAGAATCACGTTTTGGAGGCCGAAAACTTGGGTGGGGCCTCTGGGTTAGGCACCAACTAGCTTAGCACCGCTTTGGGCAAGTGGCCTTTATGGGCAGGCCAGAAGAGCAAAAACAGGTGAAATCTGGCCTTAAGACTGTAACAGTGATACTGGGCATGGTAATGGTAATCCCAGCATTTAGGAGGCTGGGGCAGGAGAATCACCTGGAGTTCAAGGCCAGCCTGGGCTACATAGTGAGATCCTGTGTCAAAAAACAAAACAACTTTGCAAGCGCAAGGTCCCAAGTTTGATCCCCGGTACAAAAGAAAAAAAAAGATCGTAACAGTAACTCCAGCTTGCTCTACGAATTATAGACTCCTTCACTCCTACAATCCCCATAGCCAATTCCTTAAAATAAATCACTTTACATATATATCATACATATATACACATGCATATGTATGCATCCCTATTTTCAGATACATACATAAACATAAATATCCTGTTGGTTCCATTCTCCGGAGAGCCTAATTCCCCTGCCCCCCTGCAGCCACTGGACCCCTGAGGGCTGCAGCCTGGCCACCAACACACAGTGAAGTTGTCCTTGTGGTCTTGGATGTGACCGGTCTTATCCCTTATCTCAGCACCATGCTGACCCATGTTAGTAGAATACAATGGGTTCAAGTTGAGACCCAAGAACAGAAAGGATTTAGAAGCCCAGCATGGCTTTCTGCAACCGTTGACCTAAAGGTCAGGAACAGGGGCGGGTACACTGCAGTCTGTGGGCCAGATCCAGCCCAGTCCTTTTTTGTGTAAATAAAGTTTTATTGGCACATGGCTGTCTGCATTCATTTGTGCTCATGGATTTCTGTGTTGTCTATGGCTGTCCATGCTGCAGAAAGTTGAATGGTTGGGACAGGGACAGTGCGACTCACGTGGCCTGCAGGAAAGGGACCCTTGGGCTTGATTCCTCTGAACCTTTCTCAGCAGTAGGCTTCTCAGGCTGCCTAGGGCCTGAGCAGAGAGGACAGTGAGTTTAGGAAGGTTTGGCTCAGCAGCTCTCCATCTAAAGTTCTCAAGCAGGCAGAGCCCAAGCCCATCCGAGATGCCCAGGGCAGGCTCAGAAACCTGGGCTGCTCCCCAGATTCTCCTGCTGGCTGTCCCAGGGGCATGTGTTAGGAAGCCCTAGGTTTGGGGACCTGGTTCCCCCATCCAGGCTGGGCTGGGAGATCTCTGTAGGGACATCAGATCCTAAGGGGGGCCATGTGTACAGTCACCCCAGCCCCAGGAGTGTCTGGGTCCTGCCTTGGCTTTGGGACACAGTGCCAATGAAAGCTGTCCCACGACCTACTGTGTCAGCCAGGCCTCAGAGGCCCTGGTCCAGAGTAGGGCCGTGGTGGTGGGAACTGACACTGAGATAAGCAACAGACTTCCTGGTGCCAAGCCACGCTACCGCCTGGTGGCTCACACTTTGTCCAAATAGCATCTGAGCCTGCCTCTGTCGGCGGCAGCCCTTTGTTCTTCCTGGTCCCTGAGAAGCTGGTGTTTGCTTTGCTCTGCCCCTGGCTCTCAGGGGCTGGGAATGAAGCTGCTGGGGGCCAACCTGCTGTAACCAGCCACCCTGTCTCTTTGGGACCTCAGCTACCCCAGCCCTGGAAGAGATCTCCACTGGAGTGATCTGGCTAGAGGTCCCACCTCAGGAAGCCCCTGACCGCCTTGTTCGCTGCTCAAATGGGGTGTGCCAATGAATGGGACATGCTGGGGACACACCAGGCTTAAGGTCCCTCTGGGGCCCCAGCAATGCTCAGTGCCAGCACAGACAGAACATCTGGAGAGGAACAGGTGACCACTTGACTTAGTAACCATGACTCTTTATTTACAGCGTGAGAGAACACATGCAACATGACATCACAGGACTACAAGGGTGTAGCACCCCTTCCCCTGCTGCTCCCACACTTTAAGAGGAGCCACAGCCCCCCCCCCCGCCCCCGGGATTTCCTAACAGGCAGAAAACCCTGACTGAGGGCCTCGGGCCTAGATGCTCTGCCTGAGATCCTCTAAATGTAAGGAGCAGGGCCTCTGAACCCATGAGCTGGTCATTGCTAGTCATCCCTCTCTCAAAATAAAATTAAAACAAGGCTGAGGATATAGTTTAGCATTCCCTGGGTTTAATCCCCAGTACTGCCAGCAAAACAAATGACTCAAAGCATCCAAATGTCTCCAACAGGCCAGTGCTTGGTTTCCCCTCTGTGTCCTAGACCTGTGACTCTAAAACTTTACCATGCACAATAGTGGCCTGGAGCTTTGGGTGTGGAGTAGAGCCCAGGGTCCCTCACCTCTACGGAGCTCCAGGCGCTGCTGCAGGCCCTGGCCACACTGTGAGGAGGAGAGGAGTAGAGACAGCCTGTTGGGGCCAGAAGTGGCTCAGCTTCGGGTCAGAACGCATGCAGGAAAGCTGCGATAGAAAGCCCTGATTGCTCAAACTGCCCACTTCCTCCCCAGCACACGCACGCACTGCTGCCTATGAGCTGTGAGTGGGGAGGTAACTGTGGAGGCCCCAGGCAGGAGCCTTCAAGTCTTGCTTCTCCGCCTCTTCACTTTCTTTCCTAGCAGTTCTGTTGTTTGCTTCTAAACACGCTCCTTGCTTGTTCGTGCTTGTTTACCTCCTCCAGCTGCAAAGTGGACCTCAGTCCCAGGAGGAGAGAATCCTCTCACTTGCGATCTCAGTATTAGGTGAGGTAGACGTGGCCCTGCAGCGTCTCGGGGTTAGTAGGGATTGTGACTCTGGAATTTGACCTGTGTGGCTCAGTCACTCCTCCGGGAATAAATAAAGATGTCATTTCCTCAGGCCATTGGAATGAATCCTCAGGCCTTTTGCAGCAGACACAAAAACCACTCTTGGGGACAGCAGACAAGGCAGGGAAAGGACTTTGGGGGTGTCTGGAAGAGCAGCAAGGGTTCAGCTGGAGGAATGCAGGCTGGGCTCAGGCAACAGTCACAGCAGCTACTGGTCTCCTCTTGGGCCCTTATGCAGTTCTCCCCAGGTACATCATTTTCACACAATGAACCTATCATTGCAAAGCCACTGCTCTTGCGGCCCTGCCCAGCACCCGGAACCCGACACATTGCCAGGCTGGCCCGAAGCCTCTACCTTTCACTCCGACCTCATTCCACACTTTGGGGAGGGAGCCTGCATGGTGAGAGACATGACCTTGAGTATGTGACAGATCATGGTCGGAGAACAGAACACCTACTAAAAGCCTCCTGGAAGGATTTATTGGTTTACAGGGTGAGTGGGGGCTCATTCGCCAGGCAGTGTTCTAAACACCTCAAAAGAATTATGCATCTAATCTTCACAATACCCCTACAAAGGAACAGTTATTATTCCCAATTTACAGATGAAAAAAATCAAGGCACAGAGACCTTAAGTAACTCTCCTAAGGTCAGCAAGCTGGTGGGAGGTGGAATAAGCCCTTCTGTCAGCAGCTGTTGCTGCTGTGGACAGCTGTACACAGAGCCACCTGGGGGCAGTGAGAGAAACAGGAAGCCCAGACCACAGCCCAGGGTGCAGCTCAGGCCAACTAGGGTGTAGCACAGCACCTGGCTATCCTGTGCAAGACCCCAAGTTCCATCCCCAAGACTGATAAAAAAATTCTATATCAAAACAGAGCCTTTGCTCAGGGACCTCAGGTCTTTTGAAAGTTCCCGATTATTCCAATGTTCAGCCAAGGCTGAGAATGAACTGAACTTGGTTGGTGAACCATGGCCTGTGGGCCACATCTGACCCCCCGCCTCTTTTTTTTTTTTTTTTGGTACCAGGGATTGAACTTGGGTCCTTGCGCTTGCGCAGCAGGTGGGGAAACCACTGAGCTAAATCCGGCCCCTACCCCCTGCCTCTTTTTCTGCAATCTTCAAGCTAAGCTTTTGTTTTTGTTTTACATTTTTAAATAGTTTTAAGAAATCAAAATATTATTTTTGTGACCTGGGGAAGTCATATGAAATTCAAGTCTGTGTCTATAAATGGTTTTACTGGCATGGAGCCACGCCGATTCATTCTTACCTTGTCCACGGCTGTGGCAGAGTGGAGTAGTTTGGCAGAGACCCTATGCTCTGCAAAGCCTAAAGGTTTGCTGAATTCTGGACTGGAGGAAGTTGGCTTCTGTACCAGCAGAAGAAACTTAATTAGAGGGCTGGGGATTTAGCTTAGTGGTTCCGGTTCCTGCCTCGAAAGCCCAAGGACCTGAGTTCGATCCCCGGTACCCCCCCCCCCCAAAAAAGAAACTTAATTAGATCTAGAAGAAACTTAAGAATGTCCTGGTGGGGTGGATTCAACATTTGAGGGGGCGCTGGGATCCCCAGCTTGAGAGTTAAGAGGATTCTACTCTCCCATCCCCACTTTGTAAAGGCAAAATGGAGGTAGCTGGGGCAAAGAGAGGCCTGGAATTTCCAAGCACAGGCCCTTTTAGTTCTGGCCTGACCCTCTGTGTTTCCATTGCTGACTTCCGGGGGCTTCAGCAGTCCTGGCAATGCTGGTTCTCTGCAGCCCCTCATAGGGTTCAGCTCCCACAGAGGCTGCACAATCCCCAGCGGGTGGGAGGGTCCCCCAGCGTGCAGCTGGGCTGGGCTGGCCTCAAACACAAAACTGCTTGCAGATCCGCTTTCCCACCAGCCGGCTTTGATCCCTTTCAGTTCTCCTGCCCTCCCTCTGCCCCCAAGATTCCCATGCCTATCAGACCAGGACAGTGAGAGAAGAGCAAGCATATTTGATTTCTTCTAGGTCTGTTATCTTCCTTGGTGCCCAACTCTGACCCTGACTGATTTCCCCAAAGCAGTAAACAGCCCCATCACCCTCTGGCCAGGGTCCAGGCCAGTGAGGACTTGGATGGGGAAGGCTTTTGTCATTTGCAGCCTGGTTTGCGCCGACCAGAAGGTTCAGATGCCAGGTGAGGGGATTTAAATGGCTCTGTGGAGGTGGCCCTGGAGCTGGAAGTGCTCAGTCAGACGTTCTGGGTGGGCATCATGCATTTGGCCTGTTGGGGTGCTTCAAGGCAGAGGTGCCCCCACTTCCCACTGTGGGATAGAGCTCAGGGATGTCTGGGAGGGCCATGAAACAGTAAATGATAGGCGAAGTGGGCGTATTTGGGTGACTTGAGTCCTTCTTAGAGACCGTGTGTGCATCAGAACTGCTGTGGCAGAATCTCTCAGGACAACTTGGAAGTGCAAGTCCCAGAGTGGGATAAGCAGGGTCACAGGAATTCAAGGAACAACATTACTGTCTCCCCCAAACACTATGTCTCAAGATATCAGCTACCTGAGGGTGGGGGGACCAATCTGCCCGGATCTTCCCTTACTGCAAGCAGGTGATTAATGAGCATTTACATAAATAAAAAAAGATGCACCTGTGTCCAAGGGAGGCTGAGAACAGACAAATATTCCAGCTATAGCAAAAGGAACTACCAGGAGATGCATTTTTCTTGCCGGAAGCCATGGAGAAATTGGTCTAAGTTCTCAGCTGTGGAAGGGCAGGAACAAGGCCTTGTTGATCTATGCCCCTGGCCCGGGTTCAAATCTCCCTGTCCGCATCTTAGCTAGGTCCCCAGGTGACTCTTACACACGTTAAGGCTCGAGGAGCTTCCATCCGGGTCCCTGGACAAATTTGTCACTCGAGTGTGGCTGTGTCCTTACCTGGAAAATGAGAATGCCTACTCGGAAAGGCTGCTGTGGGGATTCACTGAGGTGATGCATGCCGCGCGCTTAGCCCCGCGCCCGGAACATGGGGGTATTCCAGACTCTCCTGCCCAGCGTGCCCTTTCGCTTGACTCTCCAAAACCCACTGCTAGTTTTCAAACCGCTGCAGTGCTGCTATCGACGGCAGAGGGCACTCTCTGCGCGGCCACTGCGGAGCTCACGGGGCGGGGACGACGCAGATGCGCAGGCGCAGGGGCGCCGCTTTTCAGCTCCTGGACAGGGGCGGCTGGAGCTCCCAGCTGCCCCAGCCGCTCGGTCCCCCACTCCATCTCCCTCCTCTAGTTACACACAAGTCTCCCGGCTTCTCAGCGCCTCTGGGCTCAGTCCCCAGGCAAGTGGCGGCTAGACGTTGATGAAGGAGCCCTGGGCGCCGTTGGCCGTCTCGGGCTCCACGCAGCGGCCCTTCCTCCGCGTGACCCTGCGGTTCCGGTGGAATTTGGCGTAGCAGCGCAGCCCTGGGCGGAGGGAGGCAAGGGCGTCAGGCCCGCGACACACCAGTCTCGTCCCTTTCCTCCTGTCCACCCCCACACCGGGCTTCTCATCCTCTCTTACCGCGCCCTATCCACCTGCACAGCTCCTGGACGAGTTTAACGGGACACTCAGGGCCAGGGGTGAAGCTCAGCACAAAACTCCCATGAAATGAAACTTATGCCTTGGCTTACAAGGACCTCCAGAACCTGGACTCTGCCACCTGTCTGCTGCTTCCACCTCTGCTCTCCCTTCACTGACACTAGCCATCCCCAGTGCTGCTTGCCCCAGATCCCCAGCCATTGCGGCCTCAGGACCTTTGCATGTGTTGTCTTCACAACCGGAAATCCCTTCCCTAGGTTCTTTTTTTTTTTTTTTTTTGGTACCAGGGATGGAACTCTTGCGAGGAGCTTGCACTTTCAAAGCAGCCATGGTACCACTGAGAGAAATCCCTGGCCCTTCCCCGGGTTCTTTGTGTAGTTGTCTCCTTCAGCCTTTAGGTCTCAAAGAGATTCCTCCTTGAGAACTGTAATTAGAGTCAGGGTGGCCCTCCCGGCCCGCCATTGGCAGGGTTTGGCAGCTTGGGCTTTGTTTGCTGTGTCAGTTGCCCCCTGAGACATGTGGGTAGACATATTTTTCACTGGAGGCCACAGGAAGTCACATGCTCCTGATGGCTGGGGAAAGAGATGTCAGTGGCCAGGAAAGCCCTGGACTTCCTTCGGGAATGACCCCAGGGAGTAGGACGCCTCTCCAGTAAGATGTGTTTGTCACCACGTGTCAAGGAAAGGAAGTACAGAGGGGACTGTGCTTAGGGCCCTAGAATTTACTCCTCTTGCTGGCTTGTAATCTATGCATGCAGAAGCTGCTGGTTTTCATCTTGGATTCCGTGTGTCTTCTGAAACCCACTAGGCAACTGAATCCAGGGCTTTCACACTGAACTACACCCCCAGCCCTTTTCTTAGGGTCTTTGTTTTAATTTGGAGATGGGGTCACTAAGGTTAAGACAGGTTAAGTCACTAAGTTGCCCAGGCTGGACTGGAACTTGCAGTCCTCCTGCCTCAGCCTCCTGGAGTGCTGGGATTACGTCCACGCCTGGGTCAGTAAGTATTTCTTAACTGACTAGAGATGGATGAGTAATCAGACCTAAATGGATGTGTTCCTTCCCAAGATGATTTTGGAGGAGCAGGTGAGTAAAACGACTTGAATGCATCTCGGGTTCATGGAGGGGCCGAGCTCAGATTCTCCCACTCGGGGAGGGTCGGGAACATGGGTTGGGTACTGTATGGTATGGAGTAATTATTGTTCAATTCTGGCCAAGAGTTAGTCCATTTTGGTCCATTACTGAGGCTCAGTGACGGAGCGCAGGGATGCAGTACACCATTGCGACTGCTTCCATATGTTTGTATTTGAAATTTTTCAGAATACAAAATTGGAGCCAGGCATCATGGTGCACACTTGGAGGGCTGAGGCAAGAGGATCGATCCAAGTTTGAGGCCAGCCTGGGCTACAGAGTGAGTTCAAGACCAGCCTGAACTACATAGCAAGACCCTGTCTTTAAAAAAACCCAAATAGATAAGTTTAAAAATAAAAAAGCCTTTGTGCAGTGGGGTCCTTATAGGGCCCTTCCTGGGCACGTGGGCATGAGTGGGAAGGGGCTCGGCCTCCAGCACCAGGCGGGGGCTTGGGGCAGCAAGACAGGCAGCACCCTTCACTTCCTCCCCTGCCTGGCCCTGCTGGGAAACCACCCCGCCTTCTCCTCCGTATCCCACTCCTGACGTCTCTCCGCCTAGAATTCCGAATGAGAGCGCCAGGCCTTCAGGTTGGGTCTTATTTCCAGAGATCCTTGCCTGTCTCCTCTCCACACCCTCCCGCTGATTTTTGATCACACCAGCTTGTATTTCAAGAGGGGAGGAAAGCAAATCTGGGGAAGGATGCCAGGAATCAAGACGAAGTGAGTTCACAGATTGGGAAGGCGCATAGTGAAGCTGTTCCTACTCTGGTCTTCAGCTCCCAAGTGCTTCTCCCGCCCACCCTCTTCCAGGAGAGGTCTCACCATATTGCTGAATGGCCCAGGGTGGGCTCAAACTTGAGATCTGCCTGCCTCAGCCTCCCGGGCCTCTGGGATTACAGGCCTGTGCCACCACACCTGGCTTGCAGAACCAGCTCTGACAGAGACCCCGAGGGACCCGGAGCGTGGGGAGCCCCTTCTCCGAGACTTACCTTCCATGCACATGCAGTCGTCGAAGCATTTGTTGTTGAGGCCGCGGTTGTGGGGTATGCAGACGTGTCCCCGCAGGTCACAGCAGGTCCCTGCAGACACAGCCAGCGGTGCTCAACCAAGCCGAGCAGCCCCGCCCCGCCGCCCCCGCACGCGGTCCCACGGGACAGGAAATCCATCATGCCGGGGGCGGCCCGCGCCCTGGCAGGGGGCCATCTGGTGCCCAAGGCTCCCGGGCGGGATTGCCCATGAGGTCACGGAAGAGCTCCCAGGGGCAGTGGTGGAGACCCCAGCTGCTTGAGATAGGCAACTGATGGGTTCTGGGAAAAGCGGGGGCAGTGTGGGGTCACTTCCAGGGGACAGCGGTGGAACAGCTGGGCGCTGGGCGCCGCGGGGAGCAGGGTCAGCTCAGAGTGGGGAGGAGCCTCAAGGACCTTTGACAGCAGCGCCCTCTTTGGGCAGAGGGGCACACTGACGCCCAGGCTGCCTTGGGGCGAGGCTTTGCCCATTGAGATTCAGGGTTGGCTTGAACTTGAGCCTTCTCGGTGCTCAGGGCGTGAACAGTGGTTTGGGGAGGAAAGCAGCACAGCGGGGCTGCTGGCTGGGGCCGAGTGGGACCTGGCGTCTATCCGAAGGCCTCTCTGTTCACCCTGCTCCCTCACCTGCGACCTCTCACAGGTGTCTACCCCACCCCCGAGACAGACAGACCTCTTGCACTTTGTCTTTTTGTGTGTGTGTTTTGCAGTACTGGGGATTGAACCCAGAGCCTTCACACTGAGCTGCATCCCCAGCCCTTTTGTTATTTTTTGTTTTGAGGCAGTGGCTCACTAAGTCACTAAATTGCCCAGACTGGGCCGGAACCTGACTCTCCTGCCTCAGCCTCCAGAGCACTGGCGGTAGAGGTGTGTACCGCCACATCTGGCAACCTCTTGCACTTCTCACTCCATTGATGGAGGCACCTGCTGAGTGGGTGAAGACGTTGTCAAAAACATCCCCAGAAAGACATTTGGCTTCTCCTGGGCCGGACTGCTTGCCTGAAATCTGAGGGTGACAGCACCTCTCTCTGGGTTGCTCTAATATATTACATAAATTCACACTTGACAGCATCACTTGAAAACTTGGTAACTGCTATTGTCCTTATATTGTCCATAAGGGTCATGGGGAGCCAGGCATGGTGATTTATCCCTATAATTGCAGTATTTATCGAGGCTGAAGGATCACAAGTTCGAGCCCAGCCTGGGCAATTTGGCAACTTAGCGAGATCTTGTCTCAAAATACAAAATAGAGGGGCTGGGGATTTAGCTCAGTGGTTCCACTGCCTGCCTCGAAAGCACAAGGACCTGAGTTTGATCCCCGGTACCAAAAACAAAAACAAAAGCAAAAACAAAAAATCCCCCCCAAAATACAAAATACAGGGGGCTCGGGATATAGTTCAGTGCAATTTGATTCTCAGTAGCAGAAAGGGAAAAAAGGGTCCCAGGGACTTGTTCCGTGCCTGGGAGCCCTGTCCTGTCACCCCCGCCCCCGGGGCCTTGGGTGTAAGTGTGGTACCTGGCAGGCAGTCTTGGTGATGGTCACAGGGCTCCCCTTCCACTGGCGATGTCTCGTTATCACTGCTGGAGAATGGACTCCATTTCTCTGGCGACAAGAAAATCTGTCATCAGAAGCTGAGGCTGAGCCCAGTGGAGGCATTAAGCACAGGACCTGGGTGTCACAGTGCCCATATGACCACTGCCAGTGTGGCTGGGACCAGACACTCTGGCTCTCTCTGCCTCAGTTTCCCCTTCTCAGCAGCACAGACTCATTGATTGTTCTCCCTTCGATGGATTGTTCTTCCCACACAGGAAGTGTCTTGCTCTTTCCATTCTGAGTGTCATTTCCGGTTTAGATGGAGCCCCCCATCCCCCAGGCACACAGGGCTCACTCAGAAGAGTTGGGGGCAGTCACAGGGTGGCCAGGGACCGCTGCAAACCTTTCTTTTTCACAGCAGGCCAGACCTCAGGTTTTAAGTCCTCGTAATCAGTCCAGTCAAACAAGGCCATGTCCAGCGTGGGCATCACCTCCCCATCGGACCTGGGTGGCACCTGCAGAAGGGGCGGAGGGGAGCAGGAATGTGGAGTCTCATGCAGTCGCCAACCAGGGGCTCCCCTCTGGTGCCCCATGCACTCCTGGGGTCGGGCCACAGCTTTCATCAGAATCCCATGGTGGTGCAAGATCCAGAGAGAGCATAAGAAAGATCCACAGTGGGCCCTGTTATCTGGGGGAGATCCCTCCCAGGACCCCAGGGGACACTTGCAACTGTGGATAGCACTGATCTGTTTTTCCTGTCCATACACCTATGCTAGTTTGAGATGGGGCCTCCTTATGTAGTTTAGGCTGAATGTGAATTCACTATATATTCCAGGCTGGCCTCAAAATCCACAGTGCTGAGTGCTGGGATTACAGGCCTGCACTACCAGGCCTAACACAATGAGTATTTTTGTACTACAACTGATTGAAATTGCAGAAAGTAAAGCTGGCTAAGGAAGTACTACGGTACTGATAAAATTCTTTTTTTTATTTTTTCTTACACATATACAATATAGTCTACATTATTGACATATAAAATATATTATTATTGATCCCTTTCAATGGTTTTATTTTTGAAAATTTTTCAGTGTAGCTCAGTGTTTCTGCCGCCTGCTCTGCAAGCCAAGGACCTGAGTTCGATCCCCTGGTACCAAAAAAAAATTTTTTTTGTCAGTGTCCCAGAAGAGGTGCAAGAAGTATGATCGATTCCTATCTATGCTCCTGCTCCAATGCCCAGGAGATGGCATTTCCATCACATCTGCTTGCTTTCTTTTTCAAAGATCCAGAGTGCAGCGGTCAAAACACTAACTAACGCTGGTTCATTCTGGGTGGCCAGCCGTGGTGTTGACAGTTACTGTGACAGCTCTCTGTCCTCTCCTAGACTCCAAGGGCCTCTCGGCTGTGCGGGCAGGGACCGTCCCACTGAGCCGTCCTGGTTCCTTGGCTGTCCCCATGTGACCCCAGACCACTTTCTCCCGCACAGGAGCCTGCTGTGTGTCTAGGCCTGATGGCTTCCACCAGCTCCCTCCTGTTAGGGCCTTGGCTTCCCTAAGTGTCCTGGGAGGCGGCTGCACAGCCCTTCCAGCCCTGAGGCTGCTTTGGGCTGCTTACCTGGGGGTGCAGGGAGGTGGCAGGAAGGACCAGGGAGTCTTCTGTGGCGGGCGCTGCCTCCAGGGTGGTGAGGAAGAGCATGGTGGGGGCCAGGCTGGTGGAAGACTCCTCCATGGTGGTGTCCAGCGTCAGCTCCTCAGAGAGCTCTGCCTTCTTCATCAGGGAGCTGGGGCCTCGGACCAGCGCTCCGCCTGAGAAGGGTGGGGG
The DNA here is from genome assembly GCF_053883595.1 of Heterocephalus glaber. NCBI lineage: Eukaryota > Metazoa > Chordata > Mammalia > Rodentia > Bathyergidae > Heterocephalus > Heterocephalus glaber. The sequence continues at coordinate 7,363,349 of NW_028258299.1, read as the reverse complement.
GCACGGGGTTTGGCCTGGTCCACCTGGTGACAGCACGCTGCAAACCCGGGGGACTGGAGACCGGGTGACAAGCCCTTGGTTCAGCTGCTCCGCCTCCTGGGGAGCTGGAAATGGGGAGCTCAGCAGGGGAAATGTCTGTGATGAACTCCACATGTTGCTGGGAGGCGCCCAAGGGTTCTCCCCGAAACAACACTCTAGGAAGTCCCCATCTGAGTTGGTTGGGGACAGCCAGAGACATAGAGGCAACTAATGGGAGCTGGTGGGATTGACCGTGGAAGGCTTCCTGGAGGAGGTGAGCAGGAAGAGGCTGAGGGACATTGCTGGGAGATGAGAGCCACAGCCTACCCCTCACAAGCAGGGCTTCCAATGTGCTGATCATTAGTCAGCAGCCCATTTATTGGGTACCTGCTGAACGGGGTCCCAGCTGGGCCAGCCCACCAGTGTTCCTTCCTAGGCCCTGCACAAGCCCTGGGTGCTCCTGCAGCCTCATTTGTAGGGGAGGAAATGGGAACACAGAGGTTAGGCGACTTGCCCAAGGGCACACAGCTCCTGGAGTTGAACTCAGGTCTGCTGGAGCACAAAGCCAATTCTCTTAAGCACTGGTGCTGCATCCAAGACACAGGGCCCTGGGCTGGTGTGAGTGGGGGGATTGTGCAGTCGGCAGGGGTCACGGGCAGTGGGGGCTGGGCAGAAGCTGAGGGCCTGGGACTGTCTGGGCTGATTTTTCCAGGAAAGGGAGGGGGGCTTCAGAGCCACTCATTAACTGAGGCCCAGTCCACCGCCCGGGGCGTCACAGTCGGTGGCCAGAGTTCCCTGTACCCTGCCTCCGGGCCACCAAACCAACCTTGTGGGGGGGGTGCCCTGCTGCTCCTCCGGAGGTCCCTTGGGTGACCACACCCAGCCCCACCCTGACAGAGGACAGCCTCGGCCGGGAGGCGGGGCCGGTTTTTGCCCCGCCCTACTGGGGGTCTGTCCTCTTCCCCATAGGCTGGCAGGAAGCGAGCCCCAGCTGCATGCCGGAGAGGGGGTGAGGCTCCACCGCTGCGTCCTCCCGAAGGACAGCCCTCTCTGGTGGCTGCGCACTCGGCCTGTCCCAGGTGTAGCCTCCTCACAGGGTCTGAGTTACCAAGTTGCCCAGGCTGAATTTTTGATCTTCCTGCTTCAGCCTCCCAGAGCGCTGGGATGGCATGTGTGTGCCGCCACTCCTGGCTCAGAGCTGGTTAGCCCCACTCTGCCGATTCAGAGTCGATTAAAGGATTTGCTACTGCGCCCTCTCTCCTCGGGACTTACAGTAGGGCAGACTCGGGTCAGACACCAGGTAGAACTTCTGACTGGGATGGTCGATGGCTAAGACAGCCTCTGTGGTTCCTGCCGCACCCCAGGCCTCTCCTCCCTTAGCAGACCCCTCCAACTGTAGTGAGATCCCCTCCATCTGCCGGATCCCACACCACGCCCCCTCCCCCCGCCCCGGGCCTCTGAGATCCGGGCCCCCCGCCCCCCACCTCCAGCTACCTCTGTGCAGCTTCGCTCTATCCCTGCGCCTCTTGCGCTCGCGCCCGCGGCTCCTCGCCCTCTCCCACCCCGGAGACCGGTGCTCCTTCTCGGGGTGGGGCAGCGCCAGCCCCAGGAGCAGGTCCTTGTCCCGCAGGCCTGCAGGGCTCTGACCCGGTAGCCTGGAGGCGGTGGCCACAGCCCCAGGCAAGCCGGCGCCCCGTTCCTTCTTGCCCAGGCCCCGCCGGCGGTGGTGGCTGGCCTGGGGCGTCCACGGCGCGGGGGCCCGGGGGTCGATGTGGTTCTCAGGCGAGGTCCGGAGAGGAGATCCGGGTGCGAGGGAGCCCGCCAGGCTCAGCTCCAGGAGCGCCAGCAGGACGAGCAGCCGCACGGGGCCCCTGCGGAGCGCCGGCCCTGCCATGGCTCCTTCCTGCAAGAGAGGCAACGCTGAGCAGCAGACCCCAAAGCCCCCGCGTCCCGCATCCCAGGGTCGTGCCTCGTTTTTCCCAGCAGGGCGGAAGGGCGCCATTTGGCAAGGCCTGAGACACTTTTAGTTCTCAAAACTGGGGGATGCTGCCGGGCGCGGTGGCACATGCTCGTAACCCTGGCACACTGGAGGCTGAAGCAGGAGGATCCCTGTGAGTCGGAGGCCACCCTGAACTACATAATGAGATCCTGTCTCAAAAAACAAAACTGAGGATGATGCTGGACGTAGTGGCACACGCCTACCATCCCAACTACCCTAGGCTGAGGCAGAAGGATCACAAGTTTGAGGCCAGACCAAGCAATTTAGCCCAGACTCTGTCTCAAAATGAAAAGAGAAGGGCCGGGGATTTAGCTCAGTGGTTTCGTCGCCTGCTGCGCAAGCGCGAAGACCCGAGTTCGATCCCCGGTACCAAAAAAAAAAAAAAGTGAAAATTAAAAAGATAAAAAGAGAAAAGGAGTGGGGTGGAGCTCAGTGTAGAGCGAACCAGAGTTCCACTCCCAGTTCTGCACCAAACAAACACACCCCCCCCAACCTGGGGGTCGCCAATGGCGTCCCATGGGCAGAGGCCAGGGTGCTGCTGACCCCCCACGTTGCCCAGGACAGCACCGGAGGGTTCCAGACATGCCGCAGGGCTGAGGCAGAGCCCTTGGCTGACATCACGGAAGCACCATCTGTGGAATCGCTCTGTGCCCAAATCTCGCCCTGTGCCAAGGCCCCAGCACCAAGCCAAGACCCCTCCACCACCCGGGCTTGGAAATCCACCTCCAGTGGCTGCAAAACTCCCCGGGGGCCCGAGGCCAAGGGGCTGAAGTCAACCCCGTGGCTGTTCCGGGACAGCCCAGCCTCTGTTCTTTCCCCCCACAAGAGCCTTGAGGTTCTGATGCTGCCCCTCCTGCTGGCCCTGAGGGTTTGGGGAAGGCTTTGCAGACTCAGCCTGGACCCCTGCAGGGAGCACTCCCCCCCCCAGCGTCCTCCCCCAGTGACCTGGAAAACTTTGGGGCGAACCCTAACTGTGGGATGGTGGGGACCCCGCCTGTAGCCCCCCACTCCACCCCAGCCTCCCCATGTCTGGCTGGCTCCGCACCGGGTCAGCTGGCTGACTGAATTGTTAAAGCCTCCCAGTGGTCCACCCGGCTCTCAGAAGTGCTTACTCCGCCGTTTCTTCCTGATTGTGACTAGATAATTGCCTGGCCTGAGGAAAGGCTGCCAGCCAGTGCTGATTCCGATTCCGATTCCGATTCCCGGCATCCCCCTCCCCTGCAGCCAGCTCAGTTCCCGGGTGCCCTCACCGGCTGTCTGGGAGGGGGCAGAAACCGGAAGGCCGAGGCCCCTGCCATCGCCATGCTCTTCCCAGAGCCCAGGGCTGAACACGGTGTTCCCATCACGCTCCATCTTGGACCCCGTCTCAGCCCCGCTGAAGATTCGAAGTGAGCGGGGCCCGGGCAGGACTCAGGGGCACTCGTCCTGTGGCATCCGCCCCTCCCTGGGCCCTCAGACCTTGGGTCAAGGTTCAGAGACTCCTGCGGCCTGGCCCCCAGCCCTTCCCTAAGGAGATCCGCGAGGAGGCCGCTCTCCCCGCAGCCCCTGGGGCGCTGAATGCCTGTCAGTCCTGCATTGTCATCCTCCGGCCGCAGCGACAGAGCTGGGTTTGAGGCCCTCGGCAGCTCTGGGCTGGGCCGGGCCCAGTCTGTCCTGCAGGGACTCTGGTGACAGCTTGGGAGAAGGAGCAGGGCACCCTCATTCACAGGGATCCGCCCTCATTCTGGGGAAGGGAGGAGGTTGGAGCGTGGAGAAAGCAGGGTAGGGGGCAGCTGCATACAGTGTCAGTGCACCCAGGGGGCGCCATCCCTCTCCTCAGACTTTGTCCACACCAGGAAGCCCCACATGGCCCCCCAGTTCCGCTGACCAGGACTAGTCCTGCTCAAAACTGACTGTGGCTCCTTACTGCCTTCCCATTTAGCCACGGACTCCTCCCTTTCACACTCAAGACCTCTTAGAATGTGATCCCAACCTAGGTTTGCAGCCCTAACTTGTGCTTTTATCGGAGCCAAAAAAATGTTCCCTGGGCCCCAAACACACCTCTTTCCTGTCTCTGTTCTCTCTTCCAGGTCCTGCCCAAATGTCACCTCCTCCAAGTTCCTTGCCCAATCCCCAGCTGGTCTGATGCCCCCATGGCCTTATCCAGCTGTGGGCTGTTTTTAAGCCCTTGCCCAGAGGGGCAGCCCCAGTCCTTCTTCTGTGCCTGTGCACACCCTGGGCCAGGCTGGCTGGCACTGGTGCCATGGGCAGGAAGGAGGGCGACCCCTGAGTGTGAGGGGACTGGGAGCACTGCACGGTCCCCGTCTTCCAGCCGTGGGATTCTCATGCTGGTCTTGGCATAGCCCAGCCACCAAGAAGCCAGCCTGGCAGAGAGCCATTTGGGAAATGTGGGCAACTGCAGAAGACATGCCAAGGATCCCGGGTGGTGACGGGCGCCACCCTTCCTGTCAGTCTGGAAGCCAGCTGGAGCTGCGTCGCAAAGCCCTGGGCATCCAGGCGAGAAGAGGAGGCAGGTGCACCCCCGGGTCCCCAGGCGGGGACGGTCACCCTGGAGGACAGATGTTAAGCCATGTCAGAAAGGCCCACACTCTGGAGACTGCCTTCTCCCCACTCAGGTCTGGTGGTGAATTATCAGAAAACAAAACAAAATGAAATAATGAAACAGCCCTAACCCTAGTCAGGACTAAGCTCTTTCCTGCTCATCTGCTCCTCTCAACTGCCTGCCTCCCCAGGTAGCATCCCCACCTCCTTTTTTGAGACAGGGTCTCCCTGTGTTGCCCCAGCTGGCCTCAAACTATGGCGCTCCTCCTGCCTCAGCCTCCTGCGTGCTCCTGGGATCACAGGGAAGCCACCACACCTGGCCTCCCACTTTTCTGTTGGGTACTGGGGATCAAATTCTGGTTCTTGTGCTTGCACAGCAGGTGGCGAAACCACTGAGCTAAATCCCTGGCCCCTTCCCACATTTTTTAAATGAGGAAACTGAGGATCTGGGAGGGCAAGCCACAAATCCAAGGTGATGCCACCTGAGGCCTAGGTTTTCCTGGCCCAGGTTGTGAGGGAACATAGTACTTGTGACCCTGCCAATGTCTTCTTCCATCCATCACTGCTTGTCACTGCATCTTTGTCCTTTTATTTTTTTGTGGCACTGGGGAATTGAACCCAGGGCCTTCACACCAAGCTACATCCCCAGCCCTTTAAAGAATTTGTATTCTGAGACAGAGTCTTGCTAAGTCACTCTATTGCCCCAGCTGGGCTCCAATTTTCGATCCTCCTGCCTCAGCCTCCCAGAATGCTGGGATCACAGGCCTGAGGCACCACAACCAATGGGCTGCATCTTTGTCATTCAGTGCAGTCAGGGCCTAGGAGTGGGAACCAGGCATTGGCAGCTGGGGAAAGGAAGCTAAGGAGGGAGGGCCAGGGGCTGATCTGGGGCCCTGCCCAGCTGGTGACAGCTGTGGAGCTGGCACCTGTGGGAGCGCTGCTCCTGTCTTGCTGCTTGCTCACTGGCTGCGTGGTGGCTTCGAGGGGGTGCTGGGGACACTGGGCCAGGGACATCAGGAGGCTGGGCTGGAGCCCGGACCGAGAGCCAGACCACCCGCTCTAGGACGAGGGCCCAGCCGCCCCCTCCCAGACCCCAAGCTCCTTCTCACGGGACAGGGACAAATCTGAGCCGCCATATTTGCAGGGATGATTTGGGCGTCCTGAAGCGTTCAAGTCTAACTCACTTTCAGAATATATATTTTAGGGGCTGGGGATTTAGCTCAGTGGGGCCGCCTGCCTTGCAAGCTCAGAGTCCCGACTTTGATCCCTTGCCCAATACATGTGGGAGGCTCTGGGTTTGACCCCCAGCCCTGCCAGAAAAAAAAAAAACATTTTTGGGGGCAGTGTGGGGAGGATCTTGCTCTGTAATTCAGGCTGGCCTTGAACTCATGGTGATTCTGGGATCACATATGCAAGCCACCACACCCAGCTTTTTTTTTTGAGACAGTGTCTCTTGCCCTGACTCCAGTTGGACTTGTGATCCTCCTGCCTCAGCCTCCTGAGTAGCTGCGTTTATAGCCCTGTGCATTGTGCCCAGTTTCTTCCATTATAACTTGGGCTTCCCCTGGCTCACTGAAGTGTATTCCAGTTTAAGAGAAGAACAGGTGCTATGTGTAACCACTTTGTTGCCTGCTCCAGTACTTTCTGGACGAGGATATCCAAAGCCCGCTGAGGCTCCACACAGGACAAGTGTAACCGACTTCCACTGTGTTATTTTACAGCCTCGAGAACAGCGCCTTTCTTTCTCTGTTGATTTTACTTAAACAACTACTGTAAAGTGAGGCATAGCAGTGGTTGCACAGAAATCTGTGTAGCAGAGGCTGAAGAGACTTTGTCTGATTGAATGTAGACTCCAAAGTTGCCTCTGCATAAATTAGAGACCATTTCAATTCAGGGAAAGGAATTATGAGTGGTAGTGGAGTGCTACACCACTCATAAAACACTGCTTTTATTGGTTTTATATCCAACCTTAGGATTGTGAATTAGGTTTCATTTGGGAAAAGATTTACACTGCTCAAAAATGTTTTCAGAGCTGGGTTTAGTGACACATGCCTATAATCCCAGCATTCTGGGAGGCTGAGGCAGGAGGATCCCAAGGTCAAACTCAGACCAGGCAATTTAGCAGGACCCTGTCTTAAAATAAAAACAAGTCTGGGGATGTAGCTCAGTGTGAAGGCCCTGGGGTTCAATCCCCAGCAGGCATAGGGGAGGAAGACCCTGGACACTGGTTGGTTTCGATGGTCCCAAAGGCCCAGTCTGCCAAGGAACCATGGGAATTCATAATGCCAGGTGACAAGATTCCTCATTTGTCTAAGAGACAGGCACTATCCCCAAGGTGCCGGAGGAGCCCTCAGGGACAGGGACTTGTGTTTAGCCAACGTAGGGTCAGAGGACATATCCACTAATGCTGAAAGAAGAAACACAACAAAAGGACAACTCTCCCAGGCCAGCCAGACCCTTGTTGGCCCTCGGAGACAAACTGTCCGCTCTCCACCCAGCTCACCCAGTGTGGCCCACCTGGGGCCCAGGTGAGGCTGAGACGGCCTTGGGGCCTCTTGTATGTATGTGTGTGGGGGGGCGCCCCTGTGTGTCAGCCAGAAGGAAATGGGGGGGGAGCGGCCCCTACTGACTCTAGGCAGGAAGTGGCCTCTGACCCCTCCAGGAGCCGGAAATATCTCCAAGGAGAGCCCATCGCAAGAGCTCAGCGCACGGACGCCTCATGCCTGGCTGAGCCTGGGGACGGGCTCTCCTGCCCGTGGGAACAGGGTCTGCGGTGTTCCACAACTGTCGCTGCAGGGATCCCGGGACTAGGGGCTGATTTCTCTCTTCCGGGGCCTCTGCGGTGCTGTTAGGATTCAGATCTAAAAGCCCCGCCCGGTCTCCTGTGACTGGATGGCGGGGTGGTGGATCTCCTGGAGAGATTGCCTCATTAAAAGCTTCCTACCCGGGCTGGGAGCCAAGGGACAGTGATGGTGTCCCCAGAACCTGGACTCACTTCTGGTTTCCCACTCCTGTTTCCTTGGAGACCATAAGATGCTGTAACTTATTTAATTCACGGGACTCCTGCTTTCGCTCCCAGGCCCCTGGAAGCAGACCCTTGACTTTAGGGGGCGCTGTCTTCCCGACGGCTGGAAAGTGGGTAATTTCACTTGTTCAGTAAACACCCTTACATCCTATAAGAGAGTGGAGGGGGATGGGGTGCATTCTAAATTAAGCCCTGGGGCTGGCCTTGGTTCCTGTGGGCTCTCCCCGAGCCCCTCCTACCGCCACAGGGTGTCACTGGACTTAATTTTCCTGTCTGTGAAATGCTCTCACTCGCCCGTCAGGAGATTTGATGGCTTGGGAGGTCAGCACTTCTGAAGCAGTGATGGTGGTGTCAAGGTGGAACAGAGGATGGGCAGGGTGAGAAACCTGGGTGTGTGTGGGGGTGTCACTGCCGTATGGGTGCCTTGACAGCCCTGGGCCTGCCTGCCTCCCCCAGTAGCTCTGGACCCTCAAAGTGCCACCTTTCTAACAGGAAGGGGCCTCCCAGTACCACCGGGATGTCAGGGCAGAGCCCCAGCGGCTCTTCCTCCTCAGGCAGGGAACCCCGCCCCTCCGGGTGCAGGACAGCTCTGGTCTGAGGAGGACACAGCCCTGACCCACTGCGACAGGAGAGACCCAGGTCATGCCTCAGAGGACTCCTAGACTGAGCAGAGACACGGCTCCTTCCACAAAGGAAGAGGCAGCCTTGACCCCGGAAGCCACCAGTCTAATGGCGGAGGAACAGAGCTTCCCAGGCTGATAGCAGAGGCACAGCTCTGGCCTGGGTAAGTCCTGGAACACGGAGCTTCTAATCTGCTGCTGCAGGTACAGTCCTTGCCCCTAGGTGTCCCTAGGCAGAGGAACAGTCCTGGGAGAGCAGTCACAGGTCTAATGAAGTTAGTGACACATATTAAAACACATGGATGGCAGCCCGGCATGGTGATGCATGCCTGTGATCCCAGCACTCGGGAGGCCCTGGGGATCGATACGAGTTCAAGGCCAGCCTGGCTCCACAGTGAGTTCCTACATAGTGAGACCCTGGCTCAATAAACCAAACCAGGGCCAGGGATTTAGCTCGGTTGTTCCGCTGTCTGCCTCGCAAGCGCAAGGTCCTGAGTTCGATTCCCAGTACCAAAAAAAATTTTTTTTTTAAAGGCAATAAACCAAACCAAACCAAAGAACCCACAAAACCCCAGAAAACACAGAGATGTCACCCAAACCCACGAAGCTGAGCCACTGGTGAGCCCCAAAAGAGCTGTGTGACTTGGACAAGGTCTCTTCATCCCCACAGCCTCAGTCTCTAGTGAAACGCCGGCAGCGTGAGAAGGGAGGTGAGGCTGTGTGTGCAGCAATGGGACTCTGGGACTCAAGGCTGCCGCTGCTGGGGCAGGGGAAAGGGAGGGAGTGGGGCCGGCCGGGTGTGCTGGGGTCAGGAGTCCCCGGAAGCACTTGTGTCTGAGAGTGCAGGGCAGGCGCAGGTGGCCACAGCCTCGGTCCTCAGCAGGGTGATCGATGGGGGGCCGGACAGGCCCAGGCGGCCCGGAGAGGCCCATTGTCTCGGCAAATGAGCTTTGGCTTCCCTGCAGAGCGTCCCCATCTGCTTTCATTGTTCCAACAGCAGCCTCGGGACCCCACCCCCTAAGACCTCCCACCTCAGAAAACCAGGGCTGGGGTGTGGGCGGCCCCCTGGCCCACGATCCCGCTTCCTCACACCTCCTGCTGGGTCACAGGTCCCTGGAAGCCCCCTCTCCCAAGCAACTCACGTGTGGTGGTCACTGGGGCAACCTCCAACCAGTACCCAGAAACTTCACTATCTTGATGTCCAGACAATGTAACATCGTTTGGCAGTGGGTCAGATCCATCACTTAATCTTCACGTGACCAAATGCCTGCTGTCGGGTTCTGGCAGAGGCCAGTGTGGAGGAGAAAGACACTTGGAACCAGCCAAGCCAGGGTGTGCAAGGGCCTCCAGCACTTAACAGCTGTGTGTCCTTGGGCATGTTAATTAACCTCTCTGGGCTCCAGTTCCATGTGGGAGCAATGAATATCTTTACTGGAGCATCATTTATTAGCCTTCTTGTATTCTAAACCTAGAGCTGTATATTCATTGCTTAATTTAATACTTTCCAGATAATAATAGCAACAATGGCTACATAGAGATATCAGGACAAAAAGGTGAGGAGCTCGGGCCAGGGATTTAGCTCAGTGGTTCCATCGCCTGCCTCGCAAGCACAAGGTCCCGAGTTTGAGCCCCAATACCAAAAAAAAATGTGAGGAGCTTAAAAAAAAGTGAGGGACTAATCCAAATCACACAGCAGAACAAGTGGTAGAGCTGGGACTTGAACCCACAGCCAATGATCTCCTCTGACTTTGACCACTGCTTGTGCTACCATTCAGTAACCCATCCCAGAGCCTGGCACTGACAGAAGAACCAAAGTCCATCCCTCATCCCATCAAGAATGTGTGCCAGGTGGCCAATACCAGAGCACGGTGTGGGGGTGCAGGGATCTGGGTTTCGGGCTGGGGTGGTAAGCATTCAGTCACCTTCTCCGGAGGACCTGCTGCCCCCGGGGCCATAGCAGCCCTGCCCACCCCAGCAAGCCGGGAGGCTGGAGTGTGCATGCCTGCTCTGTCACACTCCTCGCCCACACACGGGCAGGACTGCGCCAGCTCTGCCTGGCCTGGCCAGCGTCACCCAGTGGAAGCTAGGGGAAAGTTGGGGCCTGCAACTTTCCATTCATTCCTGTCCCTGGACCAAGGGTGCCACTTAAGATAAGTGTGTGCAGAGCACCTAGTATGTGCCAGGCACTGAGACCCCAGGGGAAGGAGACCCAGCCTCCACTGCCTATGGAAGAGCAGCAGCTCCCAAAGATCAGTCATGGGACCACTGCGAGAAGATCAAGGGCGGGCGAGCAGGTGGCTTCCCATGGGAGGGACCTGCAGGAAAGGGAGGCTCAGCTGGAGCAGAGTCGGGGGATGCATCAGACGGAGGGCAGAGCCCTAGAAAGGCCCAGACCAAGTCAGGGTGGGAGATGCAGAGGATCTGCCCTGCATCCTTGCAGAACTGTAGGATGCAGATGGGGGTGGGAGGGCAGAGGGAAGGCAGGGCAGCCTCGGCCTGCAGGGGTCTCTAGTTAATTCAGAGCCCACAGGGAGGCACTGAGGGGCTGGACTAAAGGCAGAGGAGCATTATTTTCATGCTGGTGCAGTGAGGACTGTGCAATCCTGGGGCTGGAGGAACTGCTTCGGGGGTGGCTGTGTGGCCGAGGATCAGGGGGCAGCGACGGCGGGAAGGGCCTGGGTGGGGCATGTGTGGCGAGGTCCGCAGCTGCACTCCTGCCTCTAAAAAGAAACGCTCCAGTTGCCAGCCCCGGCTGCAGCTGAAACAAAAACTCAGCTGCCGGGGGCAGCCTGGCACCTGCCGGCTTCAAGGTTTCGCTCCTCCTGGGCGGCTCTCATTGGTCCGCTTACCCCACATCATTGCCAGCCTCCCGGGTGTCCTGATGACACCGACGAGGGTCAGGACGTTTGAGCAGGTCCAGGATGGGCAGACAACGGCCCAGGGGGAACGGAAGTGCTTGTGAGAGAGCATCTTCAGGAAGGTTCAGCATCAATCAGTGATTTAGGGACCCGTGGCCTCCTGAGGGAGAGCCAGCTGCAGCAACACGGACCTGCCACGCTGACCCCACCGGGCAAGCAGAGAACCTGCTCCGCCTGGTTTTAAAACTGTGGTTTTGGGATGAGCGAAGAGGAAGGGGGAGAGAAGGCCTGGGAGAGGGTGGCTGTTGGTAGGGGTGGCAGGAGGAGGGGACAGGCAGTGTGATGGGGAAGGGGCCAAGGCAGGTCGTTCCGAGGGTCTCAGGCTGGAATTTGGGGCGGTCCCCGTGGAGTCCCATCTCCGCCCCGCCCAAGGACACAGACTACCCTCCCCCACCGGCGCCCAAGTCCCTATAGGTCGGTCCTGTTGTCCCCGTTTTATGACGGGGACACTGAGGCTCAGAGAGATGCATTCCTTTGTCCAAGATCACTCCCAGAGGCCTTGCGTGCCGGGCCCGCGAAGGCCCGGGGAGCCCCCTCGGAGCTCGGCCAGGGAGTCTTGGCGGGAAACCCGGGTGCCCTCTGGTCTCACACCTGGCTTCGCAAAGGCGCTGGAGTCTCCGGTTCGCCGAGAGAAGCCGGCGGTGGGGAGGCAGCCCGAGCCCGTGCCGTCGGGTTCCCGGGGTGGGAGGATGCGGGGCGCACTCGGCTCTCCCCAAACACACCGGGTCCCCTGGGCGGCCTCGAAGAAGGCCAGGTGCGTTCCCGCCAGCGCGGCCCGGAGCTCAGGGAGCCTTCGAGCCTTTTCCCAACCTCGCAGTCTGGGGTCCTCGGCCTGATACCACCCAGAGATTGAGAGACAAAGAGATACAGGGTCCCAAAGGGAGGAGGCTGTCCCGAGGGAGAGAGGGGGCGAGATCGGGTCGGGAGAGGGCGGCCAGGGCGCGGGAGGACGAGGGTTGGAGCGTGGAAAGTGGGCGTCCAGGGGAGGGACCCAAAGCGGCCGGGACCAGGGCCAGAAGGCGAGGGCACACAGGGCGAGAAGCAGCGACGGCAGACGGACGGACGCACGGACGGACGGGTCGGGTCGGAGGACGGGAGGAGCGTGCCGCGCTCCACCCGCTCCGCCCCGCGCCCCAGGTAGCCCACCTTTGTCCGGGGCGCAGCAGGTGAGCGCGAAGGCGGGGCCGGGGGCCGGCCGAGGCCGAGCCTTACCTGTCCGGCCGGCAGGGAGGGGGCCGAGGGGCGCCGGGCCGAGGGCAGCCGAAGCCCGAGCGGCGGAGCGGCGGAGCGAGTCGCCGGCCACGGAGAGGCGCCGGGCTGCAGGGCTGGGAGGAAGGGGGCGGGCACGGGGAGGGGCGGAGGCGGGGCAGAGGAGGGGCGCCGGGCCGTGGGCTCACTGCCCCCGCCGAGGGGCAGCTCCGGCCGGGCCGGGCCTCGCGCGCTCCCAGGCCGCGCGCCCTCGCCAGCTGCGCTCGGCTTTCGGGGCCGGTTCCCCAGAGGCTCAGCCGCCGCCGCTGCCGCGAGGGCGCGGGACAGACAAAGGAGGCAGACAAAGGCGGGCGCAGCCCCGCGGCCTGTGGGCACCGGGCAAGGCGGCCCCTGCTCCCGTTGCGGTGCGTACGAGCCGCGTCGGCGGGGCCCGGGAGCGCGGGACGGGCGGGGCGCGCGGGGTGCACATCTGGAGCGGGGCGGGAGCGCGCGACAAAGGGCCGCGGCGGGGGGCCCCTGGCGGACCCCAACAATGGATCGAGGCTGCGCGCTCAGACGGGGCCTGAGCCGGGCGGGGGCCGGCTGGCCCCCCAAAGGATTATTCCGCCTAGGCTGTCAAATGGGATGGAAGAAATGCCCGGGGCGGGGAGCGGCCGGGCTTTTGTAGCCTCGGAAAGTGCGCCGAGTGGGGGTGACTCTCCGAGAAATCGCTCTCGGGTGTGGGTGTACGGGAGTCTCCAAAGCGCCACTGCCTCACCTGGCCGCCGACAGCGCACCTGCGGCAGCCCCTCCCTGCCCCCACTGGGAAGGGAGAAAGACAACAACCCCAACACACGCTCGCGCACGCACACGCACGCACACACACAAACACACACACACGCACACACACGCGCGCGCCTGCTGCCACGCCCCGTCCAAAGCCGGCCCGGAGCTCAGCCCCGCGCAGTCTCCACAAAGCCAGCGCTGTGGGGCAGGCTCATCCATCACCACGCGGGGCGCTGCGTCCTGACGACCCCGGGAGTCCAGGAATGCTGAGTTATGGGTCCCGCGGCCCCCATAACTCACGAGCGGGTCAGCGGGGCCACCGGCACCGCCGAGATCAAAGCGCAGTGGGGCGGGACGCCGGCACGTGGGAGGCCGCGGTCGTGCCTGGCTCCCAGAGCTCCCCGGGCAGCTTCCACTGCGAGTAGTTTTTCTTTCTGGGGCACATGGCTCAGAGGATGGAGAGCACTGCCCTGCAGTCAGGCGAATGGCCCGAATTGCCCCTCTGGTGCCGTCCATCCTGTGTGGCCTTGACAGGTTGCTTGACCTCTCTGAGCTGACCATCATCCCGCACCCCCAGGCTCACAGCATTAAAGGCAGTGGCCTGGGTCAGAGATGATGGGAGCGCTCCAGAGAAATTAGCTGCTGTTATGGTAAGATTAGCATGGTGGGCACCAGCCTGGTGTGGTGAAGACTGCTGGTTATGTACTGGAAAGTTCAAATCTCTTTCCATGAATCCCCACTGAACACCTACTATGTGCTGCCGGAGCAAAAAGCACGGACTCCTGCTCTAGGGAGCTTAAGTTCTAGTGAAGGAGACAGAAGATAGCAGGTTAACCAATTTAAGGCTGGCAGTGATTAATGCTATGCAGAAAAATAAAGCACATTCAGGACAGATAGCATCCAGGGGAAGAGATCCGGCTTTGTGTGAGAACTTGAGGATGGGCTCTTTCGTGGGACAGAGTTTTGTGGCTGTTTTAATGGTATTGACTGTGGGGAGAATGATGCAGTTAAAGGGAAGAGCCAGTGCAAAGGTCCTGAGGCAGGAGAGTGCTTGGTGTGTGAGGCTGTAACAGCGCACGACAGGAGAGGAGTAGGCATAGGAGCTCAAAGCTCCTTTGGCTGCAGAGGGCATGGTAAGGGCTTTGGGTTCTTGGTCAGGACTGGGAGCCACTGGAAGGCTGTGGGCAGAGCAGAGATGGAACTAGGGTTTGAACAGATTCCCTCTGATTCCTAAGCTGTAGAATAGGTAGTGGTGGAGCTGAGACAACAGAAAAATCAGGGAGGGCCAGGGATTTACCTCAGTGGTTCCGTTGCTCGCCTTGCAAGCTCAAGGACCCGAGTTCTATCCCCGGTACCAAAACAAACAAACAGACAAACAAAAAATCAGAGAGACTGCTTAGGGACTGTGGCAGGAAAAGGTGACTGTGGGCTAGGCCTGGGAGGGGGAGTCCTGGTCATCTCCCCATTGTGGGACTGAATGCCTGACACCCACAGCTTACAGGAGGACAGGAGTATTTTGGCTCTCGATTTCAGGCCATTGTCAGCTGGCTCCAGGGCAGAAGTGGTAGGAATGGAAGGGCCCGGCAGAGGGAGGACCACGGAGGGTGGACAGTAGCTCGTTCCAGGCAGCAGGAAGTGAAGGGAGGAGCCAGGAGGGAGACAGACCCTTCCTGGTCAGGTCCCCAAGGACTCGCCTCTTCAGACCAGGGCCCACGTCACCCCAGCAATGAGTGTGGTCCCCCCGTGTTTCTATCCCCATGTTCAATCAGTTTCTATCTGCCCAACCACAATAGATCTAAACCCTAATGGGAGCAGCGGGGAGGGGGATGTGTTTCTCCCCATCAAGGACAAAAATATGGCCTGGAATTCAAGAACCAAAAAAGGGTGGGAGTGATGGCATACACCTGCAATCCTAGCATGCTGGAGGCTGAGACAGGAGGATTGCCATGATTTCAAGGCCAGCCTGGGCTACATAGCAAGACCCTGTCTCAAAAAACTGAAAAACCAAAACAGAACAAAACAAAAAACCCAGAAAGTGTGGGCGTGGTGGTGCATGCCTATAGTCCTAGGACTCTGGGAGGCTGAGGCAGGAGGATGGGAAGTGTGAGCTCAGCCTGGGCAAACAAAGCAAAACAACCAAAACCAAAAACCCAGGAGATAAACTCCGAGGACTCTGGTTCAGGGACTGCCATGGCTGTGGTCCAGTTGGGTGATCTTTTGACAAGTTTGGATTCTGTGTTCTGGGTTCTTTCAGAGTGACCCAGTGGGGAAAGGTAGATGCTAGGATGTCAGGAGAGGCCGGGCTCCTGTCCCATCCAGTTATGGTGACTTTGGGCCTTGACGTCCTCATCTGTGAAATGGGAGAGTTGAATGGCCAACAGGAGAGAGGATAAACACATGTGGGAGAGCTCCACAAAAGGGTATTTTGGGGCCATAAAGAGGAATGAAATACAGTATATGCCACAACCCCAAGGGACCTTGAACACATTATGCTATGTGAAACAAGCAGCGAAAAAGGACAGGATCATGTGGTTACATTTGTATGATGAGTTCAGAACAGGCACGACCAGAAGCAGAAAGAATTGGTGGTTGCCAGGGGCCAGGGGAAGGGGACAGTGGAGTGGCTGCTAGTGAGTTTAGGGTTTTTCTTTCTGGAGTGGTGTGGCTGTTTGGAATTAGTGGTGAGGGATGCATGATTTTGTGGCTGTAGTAAAAATTACTGCATTGCCCACAATAAAGGCATGGACTTTATGGTTTATGAATGATATCTCAATAAGATCTTTTTTTTTTTAATGCCTTTTTTTGGTATCTTGGATCGAACTCAGGACCTCAGGACCTTGCACTTGGGAAGAAGCCTCAGTGCCGCTGAGCTAAATCCCTGGCCTATGCATTTTTTTTTTTTTTTTTTTTTTGAGACAAGATCTCACGATGTAGTTCAGGCTGGTCTTGAACTCACAGTGTAGCCCAAACTAGCCTTGAACTCGTGAGCATCCTCCTGCCTCAGCATCCTGAGTGCTGGGATTATGGGCATGCGTGCACCGCCAAGTCTGGCAACAGGAAAGAAGCTTTTTAAAAAAGTGACAGTTGAATTTTTTTTGTACCAGGGATCGAACTCGGGGCCTTGTGCTTTCGAGGCAGGCGGTGGAACCACTGAGCTAAATCCCCGGCCCTAAAAAGTGACAATTGAAAGCTGGTTGTGGTGCTGCCTGTAATCCCAGCAGTCAGAAGGCTGAAGTAGGAGGATCACCCCCAAATTCCAGACCAGCTTGGGCTATACAGTGAGTTCAAGGCCAGCCTGAACTACAAAGTGAGAACTTGTCTCAACCCCCGCCCCCCCCAAAAAAAGTGGCAGTTGAGCTGAGTCAGAGGTCCTTGTGGTTCAGGTTGGCTTCAGAGGATCCGACAGCTTGGGTCCGAGGTCAGCAGTGGACCTCAGGATCAGGGTGGTTGTGCAGGCCCCATGCTAGGAAGCCAGGTGCGGGGATGGGTGCTGCCTTTCTTCCTTAGGCAACTGGAGATGCGCGCCATTCCTGGGGGGCTGCCTTGGGAAATGGAAGTGGTGAAGGGGCTGCAGCCAAGCATGGTTTGAATGGGATTTTGCGAAGTGGCCTTGTTCAGACTGGCTGCTCTGGGGGCTTAAATAGTGTATGTAGGGCCGGGGATTTAGCTCAGTGATTCTGCTGCCTGCCTCGAAAGTGCAAGGTCCTGAGTTCGATCCCCGGTACCGAAAAAAAAAAAATAGTGTATGTAGCATTGTCACAACAACAATTAGTGGCAGGTCTTATGTACTTTATATTTTCAAAGATGATGTCATTACTCATCTCTATGAAATTGGACCCATTATTCCATTTTACAGGTGAGAAAACCGAGGTTCAGTGAGGGAAGAGGCTCTCAGCTGCTTAAAGGACCATGCTGGGGAGGGAAGCAGCTGAGTGTGGGGCACCATAGGGACCATTCCACAGTCTGGTTTTGTTTCTTTCCTAACGGCACTTGGGGTTGAACCCAGTTCCTTCCTAGTGAGCTAAATCTCTATCCCTTTAGAATTTATTTTATTTTATTTGAGACGGGGGTCTCACTAAGTCCATAAGCTGCCCAGGCTGGACTCAAACTTGGGCTCCTCCTGCCTCAGCCTCCCAGAGTGCTGGGATAACAGGCATGCACCACCATGCCTGGCCTTTGATTTGCTTCTGAAAACAGCTCTTCTCTGCCAACAACCACCTACTGTGCAGGCATGGAAAGGGGATGTCTTTGATCCTGTGCAGACCCAGCTGGAGTTCAAGTTGGGCAAGTGACAGTAAGCCATAGCTGCCTTCAGCTTCTTCCTCCGTCGAGCTTTCATTCACTCATCTAACATAACCTCTCTGAGCACCTGAGTTTGCCCGGGCACCGGTGATTGCTGAGCTCAAAGAATGAAGGAGGCTTGGGCCCTTTTTGTGGGAGTTCCAACTGGCTGGGCCCTGGAGCATCCGGGTCTCATGGGATTGTCACCAGGCTGTGTGGCTCACTCCCTCTGGTCCCCCTCCCAGCCCCGTGGGTTTTGGTATCCTGGGGACCCTAAGCAGGAAGGGGGCTGGAGAAGCATCTTAGGGGTCTGGCTCCTTCACTTCGCTCCCGTTGTTTTACCCAGTTCTCTCATTGTGGGTTTGCTCAGCAGACCCCGACGCCCCCATGCCCGAGCTGGGCTGCTGCTCGCTCACTTTCTTACAGCTGCCTTCTGTCTTTTCCGTTTCAGTGTCTCGTGGGAGTGATCGTCCCTCCTTCCCCATTGCAGGCCCTCAGGGACCTGATCCAGTTGGCAAATAAGCTCTCTCCTCCTTCACATGCATCCTTCCCTCCCTGCCAGCCTCCTACATATTGTCAGTATGGTGGAGACATGCAAATAACTTTGAAAAACAGCCTCCCAGGAAATGGGAATTCAACAATATAATAAATTAACCCCATCATGGAATCTGGGTCCCACGGCCATCCATCACGCTGATGCGATTAAGATATGAAAAACCAGATGTCGCTGAGCCGTATGCAGAGCCCCCCTCCCTGGCCCCTCTGCCTTTGCACTTCCCCTCCCCCCAGGATTTGCCCCCCTCCCCATACCCCAGACTGCCACTGCTCCTGCAGCCTCCAGAGGGAGCGAAGGACTTTCACTTTCCCCAGTAACCCAGCACGCGCCATTAGAAAGGAAGTTCCTAGGAGCCCAGGTCTGCAGACCACAGAGCTGTTAGCTGGCTCTGTGTGATAATGGGGCTCTACAGGGCCTGATGTGGATAGGGTCCCCAAGTCTGGAGAAAGGCCGCAGTGCCCCAAATGTGCTGCCAGCAGACCTTCAATTAATTGCATCCATTTCTGAAACAAAACCAGCATCCCTTCAGGGTTAACATTGCAATGTGGCAAAATGCAAACTGCTGTGGCGATTCCCACACTTTCTTGGGCATCCAGGCCCCTGGGGAGCTTGTTAAAGGACCAGTGCCCTGCTGCGCACTCTGATC
This sequence comes from Heterocephalus glaber, assembly GCF_053883595.1. Classification (NCBI taxonomy): domain Eukaryota; kingdom Metazoa; phylum Chordata; class Mammalia; order Rodentia; family Bathyergidae; genus Heterocephalus; species Heterocephalus glaber. The sequence continues at coordinate 7,344,771 of NW_028258299.1, read as the reverse complement.
TGGTAGGGCCAGCCTTGGGTTTAATAGGCTCCCTGGGGAGGCCATGCAGATTTCCTGCATTTTGAGAAATACCCCAGGACATTCCTGGCTTTGTTGGCCAGGTTACTTATTCCCTTCCCATTAGAAGTGTGGAGATGTAGTTTTGAAGGCGTGTGAGAGAAGGGAGGCTGCAGGTCCAATAATGAGCTACAAACGGTCCACATTCCTGGCTGCATCTGTGTACAAACAGACAAACGGGACTCTTAACGAGCTCTCAGGTCCCTGGAGCTCAGAGACAAAGCCTTCTGGTCCTGACTTGCTGGCATGACTTCACACCCGCTCCTCTGATCTTAGATCTCCCATCTGTCAAATATGGGGGGCAATAAATAAACGGAAACCCCCATGTCTGAATAGGCCTAGGAGCTGGGTTTGTATCCACGTGTGTGACTTTAGTGAGCATGGGAACATCTCTGGGCCTGTTTTACATCTATAAAGCAGGGCTGTAAAATGGATACTTAGTTCCTAAGGCTAGTGTAAGAATGAAGGAAATCAGAGTTTGACTTTACTAAGTCCTCCACCCAGGGTAGTAATTATTTTAATATTAATATTATTATTATCTTGGAGGGCCTTTCTGACTCTTCTAGACAGTCTCGGGTAGGTTTCTTCATTTGGTTCTTCGAAAGGAGGGCAATTGTAGCCACTTTCGTGTGGTAAATTAACCTGAGGATTTACCGAGGTAACTCACGGACACAGTCCAGTGCCTAGCACTAGGAAGAGGGGAAGTTTTTTGTTTTGGTTTCTTTTTTGAGACAGGGTCACCCAGTGTAGTTCGGGCTGACCTCCAAGTCGCCACCATTCTTTGACCTCAGGCTCGCGAGTGCTGAGATTACAGGCGTGTGCCACCACACCCTTTTTTTTTTTCCGGTACCGGGACTCGAACTTAGAACCTTGTGCTTGTAAGGCAGGGGTGGCGCCGCTGAGCTAAATCCTTGGTACGAGTTAGGCATACATAATAACACTCATCATTGGAAATTTGCACCCGTACATGGTACATACCCCACGCATGATTTGAACCAGGGAAGTTTTACTCTTGGGCGGTCCAGTCTAGCGACTCTTGGTTCGGAGTAGGGTTGGGGGTGGGAGCGACCCAAGGGTACCTCCCGTCCTCCCCTGGCCCCTCCCCCGGCCCCTCCCCCAAACCGTCGGGTTCCCCTTCGGCGGAGCAGAGAAGTGTCTGAGGATGTCAGCAGGGGTCGCTGCCCTGAATCCCCAGCTGTGCCCTGCACAGGTTGCTCACCGCTACTCCCACCCCCTTCCAGCGCCTCCTAAAGCGAGAGACGCAGTGGAGGGGAAAAGGCATAGCGATGCTGCGTGGACGCCCAGTAGTCCTTTGGCGCGTCCAGGTGAAGTGCAAGGGAGGTCTCAGCCCATGTAAGGGCTTTGGGGTAGCAGTCAACCAGGGCTGGCCCCGCCCCGCTGCGGCCCCGCCCCCGCTTCCTCCTGTTCCTGCTTAGTAGCTGCCTCCTCCCCGTCTAGCATTAGGCTCCGCCCACTGAGGACCGGGTTGGGTGGCTCAGGGGTGGGCGTGGCTAACGGCGGCGCTAGGACACGCCCAGCGCCGCGGACGTCACGGAGCGGCGCCGAGGCGGCGCGTTGATTGAGCGCTAGGCGGGAGTGATCGGTTCGGCGGTCCCGGGGCTCGGACCCAAACCCAGGCGGGGACGTAGGGCGAGGTAGCGGAGAGGGGCGGGATTCCCTCAGGGGAGGGATCTGGCCGGGTAGGAGGTGGGACCCCCCCCCCCCCCCGCCGGGCTTCGCCTTCCCGGTGTCCGGCTTTGCGCTCCGGGCCCTGCGCCTCCAGGTGTTTTCCTCCGGCCCCGCGCAGTTTGCTCGCACAGCTGCGTTTCCCTGCACCCCGTCCGGGTAGACCGAGGCCGATCGGGGCGCGGCGGTGCCCCCAGGCCGTGACACCTATGTGGGGGCTCTTTCGCAGCTGTCCTGATCCGGGCAGAGGGGGCGCCCTGCTTCGGCCTCCCCACACCGAGGCGAACCACCCGGCCCCCGCCCCCAGGTCACGGCAGCCAGGATGACCACGCTTACGCGACAGGACCTCAACTTTGGCCAAGGTAGGGAGGCTGCGCCTGCGGGCAGGGGTGCGCGTGGGGTGGGGGTTCCGAGCACCGTGTCTGCCCTTTGCAGTGGTGGCCGACGTGCTCTGCGAGTTCCTGGAGGTGGCCGTGCACCTGATTCTGTACGTACGTGAGGTCTACCCGGTGGGCATCTTCCAGAAGCGCAAGAAGTACAATGTGCCGGTGCAGGTGAGTCCCACCTGGCCCGGTTGTGGGCCTCAACGCCCTGTGGGGTCTGGGGCGCCAGGTTGGGGCCAGTGCGCGCCCCAGAACCTCAGTATGAGTAAAAGGCGGATTTTTTTAAAGTTTGCACTTTCAGGCCCTCTCATTTCCCAGCAGCCAGAGGGCCCGGCATCCTCCCACACCTCCTAACAAAAGGGAATCCCCTGACCAGTAGTTAGAGACCCAGGACTCGAGGGCATGGCAGTATTTTAAGAGCTTCTGCACCTCGGAAATTAACTGCAGGAGAGGATTCCCGCAAATTTCCAGCACTTTCTCTTTCCCCTTATCTGATCTAGATGGGGGCCTATGGTTAAAAGGCAGACAAAGGCCAGGGTTTTATGTTAGTGGTTCCGCCTGCCTTGCAAGCACAAGGTCCCTAGTTGGATCCCCGTACCAACAACAACAACAAAAAGAAGGCACTCAGTAAACAGAGTAAATGAATCCTGGAAGGTCGTAGTAGTTTAAAGAATACTTAGGGAAAAGGAAACACGGATTTACATCTATTGAGGATCCACCCTGTACTATTTACTTATCTCATTGAATCCTTTGTCTTTATGAGATCTTCACAGATGAAATAATTGAAGCCCAGAAGGGTTAAGTAATTTGCCTGAGACCACACAGCATTATAAGTGCTTAATTTTTGAACTGTGATTAAATTTCTGAGATCCTTTCTCATAGCCCATGTGCATCCCATACGTACAACTTTGTGTACAACTGTGGGACTTTTCAGACTTGGGGAGCCCATGGACCTGACAGTGGGAGCCCCTAATGCTATATTAAATGCTAAGGTTGAAGTTGAAATTTTGACTTTGAATTTCTCTCCATCATGGGGATAAATTCACAATTCTTAGCCCCCTGATGGAAAAGGGGGTCCCTGGGCAGCATGCTCTAGGTAGAGCTGCTCGGCTTCTGTCCAAAGGTAAGTGATGACAGAGGGTGTTGATGGATTCCCTGTCTGTGCTTCCGGCCTCAATGCCATGTGGTTGTGACAGATGTCCTGCCATCCGGAGCTGAATCAGTACATCCAGGACACGCTGCACTGCGTCAAGCCACTCCTGGAGAAGGTGAGGGGTACCAGGGCCTTCTAGCCATGTCACCCCCAATCTGTTCCTCTGTGCCTGTGGGTCCACTCTGGGATGGGTGATGCTGGGCCTCTTGGAGTCGCCCAGACTCTAACACCCAGAAGCCCGCACTCTGGAGACCCCCCCGCCCATCAGGTGGGCCATATTTGGGGGAGCTCCCAGATAAGTGGGGTGATTCTGAGTGGGGGCTGCCCAGAGGGTTCCAGAATTTTCCCATGTCTGCCCCCTACCTATAGTTCTGTCCTGGCTGGGCCATCACAGTTTCCCCTGCTGCTGTCCTGGGGCCTGGATGGGAGCCAGCCATCCTCTCCTCCCAGCCTGGACCACTCAGTCCAAAGGTGCTGACTCCAACCCCTCCAACCCGATCTCTGGGTCTCAGGCAGCTGAGGGCTGGGAGGGGTGGGGTACGACTGTGGGTCACATGGCTCTGGCTGGAAAGGGGACTCCTGTCTTTGCAGAACGATGTGGAGAAAGTGGTGGTGGTGATTTTAGATAAAGAGCATCGACCTGTGGAGAAGTTTGTCTTTGAGATCACTCAGCCTCCCTTGCTGTCCATCAGGTGAGCTGGCTGGTGGAATCTGCTGGTTGGTGTGTGCTCTCTAGTGTGACCCCTGCTGCTAAAGAGCCCTTAACTTTAAGGGGCCAGGAGGAGAGATGACTAACTGTGGCATTTATGGCTGAGTCCTGGCTGGCCACACTGCTGTGGATGGCACACAGGTGACATATAGACACCTTCCTGGGTACAACAAAGCATCTTGACATTGGTCAATACTAGCCCAGCCCCATGTTATATAGAAGGAGAAACCATGGTCCAGAGGAATGACGGTGCCATCCAGTGTTACCCCAGTGGTGGCAGAGCAGGGAACAGGTGTCCAGTCCATGGTACAATAGAAGCTGACCCTGGTACATGGGTGTTGGCCAGCTGTCCACTTCTTATGAGGCCAGTGCACTAGAATCTGGCACCAACCTGTTCCCACTGGCTGTGTGGCCTCCTGGTATGTGAAGAGGCTTGGGCTATGTCCTGCTTCTCTCCCTCAGCTGCACATAGAACCTCCTAGGCCCGCTGTGCCTTCCTCCATTGTGTATCTGGGCTGGGATGGCCAGCACCCTCAGAGGCACTGCAGGGCCCTAGGTCAGCTTTGGCAGGGTGGGGGTGCCTGCCGGGGGCCAGGGGAACCTGCAAGATGGAGATCTCCTTTCTTGTCCCCAGTTCTGACTCCTTGCTCTCCCATGTGGAGCAGCTGCTCCGAGCCTTCATCCTGAAGATCAGCGTGTGTGATGCTGTCCTGGACCACAATCCCCCAGGTGTGCGCACTCTCCTTCACATATAATTGCCTTGGGCTGTGCCAAGTGTCTCTCCCTTCCTGCCCCTCAGAACCACCTACTCTAGGCAGCCTACTAGAGTCCCCCTGGCTTCAGTTTCCTGCTGCCTGTGTCTTTTCCCAGCACTTGGCTAGAAAGACGTTGCACTACAAGGCTGCCAAGGCAGTGAGCACAAGGGAAGAGGCCAGCCCAATGCAGGCCTGGGGGAGCCTGGCCTTGATTGACCCCATTTCCGCCTCTCCAGGCTGTACCTTCACCGTCCTGGTACACACGAGAGAAGCTGCCACTAGAAACATGGAGAAGATCCAGGTCATCAAGGTGAGATGAGACTGCTCTATGGGTGGCCAGGGAAGCGGTTGAGGGCCACAGTTCCAGGTGGGTAGGGTATCACCAATGGCCAGTGTCCTTGTGTGCTGCTTACATTAGTACCTTGCACCCGACAGTTTCTGTGGGTCAACCACGTGGACACTCTCCTGGTCATTGTTCCCTCTGGTTACCTAGAGCTTGGAGGAGCCCAGATGGAGCCACATGTGAGCTGCCAGCTCATCCTGGTTCTTCCCAAGTGGGGTTTTCAAGGGAGGGGTCCTTGCCCAGCAGCTTCTGGATGGGTGCTGGGGGCTGTTACATCACTTAGGTTCCTGGCCACCCTGGTGGAGGCACCTGTGAAGCTGCATTGCAGGCAGCTCCCTGGGGATTCTAAGGACCCTAGCTCTGGAGGAGAGGGACAGCCAAGCATGCCCTCACTATGATCCCCTCCCTAGGACTTCCCCTGGATCCTGGCAGATGAGCAGGACGTCCACATGCACGATCCCCGGCTGATACCCCTAAAAACCATGACATCAGACATTTTAAAGGTGAGCTGCAGGGGACCAAAGAAGGTTTATTTAGGAGATGCTTAGGAGGTGGGGCCCAGAGCTGAGGCCTGGCCAGAAGGCTTGCCATTCAAGGCTTAGGGGACAGGGTTAGGGATGCCTGGCGTGAGGCTCCCCCCATCTCTCCCTTCCCCTCCATCCTGGCTTTGCCGACTTTTGGTAGCGATCTGTCTGCCAGCAGCCCTGGGTGGTCCCCCTCACTGCAGCACTTTCTTTCTATTAGATGCAGCTCTACGTGGAAGAGCGAGCTCATAAAAGCAGCTGAGGATGAGCCTGCACCCACTGATGCCACGACTGTCGGACTCTGGGGACCCAGCTGCGACAGCGGTGTGGGCCCTGCCTCCAAGTGCTCTTACTGCCCCTGTGCAGGTGCCACCCTCCAGCTAGGGCTGCCCAAGTCCACTTGGTTTCATGGAGGAGGCATCTCCAGGAGGGCAGAGAGGGATGCTGGGACCTCAATTTCCCATCTCTTGGGGCTCAACCGGCCGACACGGTCTGTCTCAAATACTGTGAGTTGTTTTAATAAAGTGCCCCAAGGGCTGGCTGGGGTGTCTCTCCGAGGGACAGGTACAACCAGGTGAACCTGGGAAGGTTGCTTCTCTAGCAGAGTGCCACCCCTGTCACAATCCACACAATCAACCCTAGGCTGGTTTCACTGAAAACATTTATTATAACAAAACACCAGCACCAGTGTGACCGTAAGTTTCCAGCAGCTGGGGGAACTGACTGCCTGCTGCTGGCCCAGCTCTCGCCTGGAGGGACCTGCAGCTGACCTGGATAGAGGATGGACGAATGATGGCCAGGCGACTGTCATCGGGCAGACAGGTGAGAAGGCACCTGGGCAGCTTCCTCCACCCCTACATTGTCAGACACCGCGGCAGATGGGGCTGGCTTCCTGGCCATCTTGTTGCTAACAATGATGCTACTGTTGGTGACCCTGGGCCCATACCAGCCTGCCCAGAACTGGGTGTCGTGGCCCCCGTGCTGGAAGAGGATGTGGCGGACGCCTGGAGGGTAGTCTGAGAAGGTGTGGGAGACCTGGGGGAAGGCGGAGAGGTGACCACCGAGGAGGGAGATGCAGAGCTTGCCAGGTTGGGAGGAGTTGGCGGGGGGGTGGGCGCAATCTCACCTCTGTCCACGAGGCATCGTTCCATTGCTGGATGGTCACAGGCGGGGGCTCGAAGGAGGCCAGGGTGATGTAGTCGGCTGAAACCAGCTGGACTCGTATCTGGTAGGTGCAGCCGCAGTCTCTTCTGGCGGCGAACCTGGGGGCGGTGGGGAGAGCTGTGTGTTAAGCCCCCTCGCTGGCCCTGGGGACAGACAGAGGCAGCAGGCCCACACACCGGAGCCACTTCGTTTCCTGAGCTTGGCCCCTCTGCCCACCAGCCTGCCAGGGCCCGGCCAGCTTCGGTGGCCTCTCTGTCCCTCCTCGCCCAGAGAAGGCCATTATCCATGCGGGGCCTAAAAGGGCAACTTTTGGGGAAATCCTACTGAAGAGGTGACCTTGAAAAGCATGAGGCCCTATTTGTCCCAGCCATGTCACCTGTGCATCGCAGTGTATGGGACGTCCAGGTGGGGGCTGCACAGAGCTCAGCCCTGCAGGGATACCCTTAGGCCTCACCCCTCTTCTCTCGGAGTGCTGCCTGGGCCCTGGGTGGACTGGGGTCCAGATCCGCGTGGCCCAGGCCAGAGCCTTGCAATTGGTTCTGTGCCCAGAGTATCGACTCGAGAAAGAGCTGCATGCTGGGTGGCTCAGTGGCACGGTGGGTGTTCTGGACACTCAGGGTCCTGGGTTCAAGCCCCAGGACTGCACAGAAAAAAACATCATGGGGCGGGAAGGAAAAACATGGGCAAGAAGCTGTGAAGTTTCCACAAAGTCCAGGGAGGCCTGGGGTGCTCTTCCTGTTAGGGGCCTTCGCTGGCAGGCCTCAGTCTCCATCTGCAGCCTGGTGGGTCATATCCTGCTGGGGACCTCACAGGCACTGGGTGTCGGGAGAGGGAGGGCGGGGCCAGGCCGCCGAGCTCTAGGACAGGCTGCATGCAGAGTGGGCACTTGCTGTGGGTTCTCTGAGGAGGGGAGGATGTGGAACGTGGGGATGCAGGCCACTCACCAGTCCTTCACCTCGATGTCGGGCCGAAACGTGTCCAGCAGCTCCTCCCAGTAGCCCTCAGCCTTGAGGTCCACCATCTGGGACTTGAGGCACAGCCTGGGGAGTGGGGGGCGGGGCTGTGTGCAGGAGTGCTATGCAGGGCCCTCTCTTGTGGCCCTGGCAGCCCCCAGGGGACCAGGGAGGTCAAAGGGACCCTGGGCCCCCCCCTGACCACCATAGCAGACCCATGGGAAGCATAGGGCCCATGTGACCCCTGATCCTAGCTTGGGGACACCTGGAGGACACCCGGACTTCCCTGCCCAGTTGGCTCCCGGCTACCTGAACCCAATCTCTTCACCCACTGCCCAGTGCACTTCCCTGGAAGCTGGGGGCTTTGGGCGTGTTTGGGAACCGCCACCCTCCAGCTTCCAGAGACCCTCACCTGGCCTGAGGTTTGGCAAAGGTGTCCCGACCCGTGTCTGTCTGTGTGGTCCGGTCCCCCCGCCACCCTCTGTGCACAGGCCTGGTCTGCTCAGTCCTCACCCATAGGAGGTGACAAAGTACTTCTTGACTTTGGGGTCAGGAAAGTCTGTGCCATGGTCCCCAGGGAGCCTCTCCACCTTCCACTGGTTCCCCTGGTTGGCGTCAAGTTCCCAGGATTCCATGTTCTCTAGGAAAAGCGGAAGCCATGGTGAGGTTCCATCGATGTGTGTTTTCTTTTTCTGTGGTGCTGGGAATTGGATGCAGGGCCTCACAGCCCAGCCCCTCTGTAAATCTCAAGTCCTGGCCTGGGAGGAGAGGGTACTGCTCGGGTTCCTCTCTGGACGTGAGGTTTGCTGTGCTCAGCTTTCTGGGGCTGCAGACACCCAGGGTTCATCATCTTGTTCCTTCCCAAGGGCACTGCAGCCAAGGTCAGCACTCTACCTGCCCAAGGGCCCTGGAGCTCCCCAACAGTGCTTAATTCCCCATTATCGGCTCTGGCTGGGGACTTGCTCCCTCCCACTCTGTCCCCAGCTGGCATGCCTCCTAAAGTCGGCATGGGAACAACAAAAATGATAAAACAACCCTTTCCTCACGCCTATGCTGCCATGGGGCTCCAATACGCAAGTTTCAGTTCTTAAACTATATGAGGAAGGACCCTTAACAGTGCTGACCCCAGGGCTGCTGGGACTTCCAACCATAGGACAAGACCCTAGGGGATGGGAGAGAGGCCTGCCCCAAGGGTTTGTCAGTGGGTCAGGGGAGCCTGCTGTTGGGACATGACTCAGATACTTGGTGCCTAGGGTCGAGGTACCAGATGGAGGCCCAGGATAGCAGTTCATGGCCCTGTGTCCATGAAGGTCATCTGTTAGGTGGGTCCTCTTTCAGACTGAGCTCTGAGGACCTAGAAAAGCCACCGTGCTTCCCTGCCAAGCTGTCCAGAACCACCATAGGGAGACCTGTTTCAAACTGATGGGGGTTTCCAGGAGCTGGCCCAGTGCTGAGTTTAGGGCTGGGCACAGTGGCCTGAGCAGCCTGGGCTAACTGGATGGCCGCAGGGCCGGGCACCAGACCAGGTGCAGACTGCTAGTGCTGGTGCTGGAGCTGGCTGGCTGGGCAGCTCTGGAACAGAATCTAGGACAGGTGGGGAGATTAAGTGTCTGGTGTCACCTGCAGGGCCTCCGAGAGAGCCTGAGGCTTCATCAGCCAGGCCCAGACCTCAGAGGTGGCGGTCAGGATCTCTGGGGAAGCCATGCCTCTTGGGGACCAAGGCGCTCCACCTACCAAATGCAGCACAACCTAACTGTCAGGCTGACTTCTTGGGATCCTAGATGGTAAGGGCTCTGAGTGCACAGACAACTCAGTGGGAGCTGGAGCTGCAAGGAGCACATGCCCCAGACATAATAGGTGCTGAAGAAGCGAGGGCATGTGGCAGGCAGTAGGGGTCTGAGAGCACAACAGGCAGTGGGAACTGCAGGTGCAAAGGCCTTGAGGTCTAGGAAAGGGAAGGAACGGCTGCAATAGCAGCCCCCGCCCACCTCAGCCCACCTTCAGCACAGGGGTTGTGCAGGAGGTTCCTTCGGAGGCTGCACAGGAAGTAGAAGACCTTCCAGTCGGCCACAGGCTGGTCCCAGTCCTCGGTGATGAAGCCCTCGAGGAGGCACCTGCGCTTCCAGAGGGTCATGAGGTCGATGAGGTCCCGCCAGAGGCTGCAGACCAGACGACAGCGCAGCAGCAGCTGGCGGGCAGGCACGTGCATGAAGAGCTCCAGCAGGATGTTCTCGGGCAGCTCGTTGATGCCGATGGGGTCCATGGCACGTGCGATGCATAGGCCTGCGTGGGGACAGTGGTGAACCTCAGCCAGGAAGGAGGTCCCTTGGGTGCCTAGGGACTGACTCCTCTACTCCTGTGTCCTCTGTCGTGCAGTTGAGGCGACGGGGGTCTCTGAGGACCCTTCTCATATGCAGGAGTGGTCCCAAGCTGTGTACATTTGGAAGACTACAATAAAAATATGAAAGTCCCTAGGGACAGAGTGGAATGTGTGATGCGCACCTGTAGTCGCAGCTCCTCCTACTCAGAGGTGGAGGCAGGAGGAGTTGGAGCCCCTGTCACAAAAAGAGAAAAGTTAAAGGCTAAGGACAATTTTTTTTTTTTGTACCGAGGATTGAATTTAGGACCTTGTGCTTGCCAGGCAGGCACGCACCACTGAGCTACATCCCCCGCCCCCCATTAAAAAATAATTGCCTCTTTTTTTTTTTTTTCAGTACTGGAAAGTGAACCCAGCGTCTTTGTCCTGAGGTACATCCCCAATCCTTTTAAAATTTTTAATCTTGAGATAGGTTCTTACTAAATTTTGAGGCTGGGCCCAAACTCCTCCTGCCTCAGCCTGCCACACCACTAGGAATTGCAGGAATGTACCACCAACCCCTGCCAGCCTTGCTTCATTTGGAAGCCAGTTGAATAGGTGACCTGTAAGATTTTGCTGAGGCCTGTGGATTCCGTGAGGGTTTGGCTGACTGTCCTGTACTAATGCCGAGAGTTCCCCGTCAGAGTATAAATCTGGTTGTGGTGGAGGGAATGCTGCTGGGAAACAGCTTCCCTACCCTTAGGTGCTCCTGGGGCCCCAAGCCAGATGAGGTGCCACGCCCAGGAGGGTCACAGCATGGAGGACTCCAGAGGAGGCAGGAATCTGCAGCAAGGGGACCTCAGGGCGGGGGTGGCTCAGGCAGGCTCAGGGCCCTCACAGAGGGGCCTTATCTGCCCACACCTGGGGGACAGGATGTGCTCCCCACACACAGGGAACAGGAAGCTGATGGTCTCTTCTGCTCGTCCATTGAGATGCGGCCCCCAAAGCAGTTCAGTCTCCTGAGAGGCCCTCTCCCAGGAACGGGTGGGTGTGCACTCTGGCTTTCAGCAGAGTAAAAAGGATAGGCGGACAAGCAAAGTACCTGTGCCCTGTGGGAAATGGCTGGTTGGGAAGCCGGCCCACACCGCCACCCAGGCAAGGTCTGAGCGCAAGCAGTTTTTAAAAACAAAACCTAGCTGGGAGGGCTGAGGCATGCCTGGAATCCTAGCACTTGGGAGTTGCTGAGGCAGAAGGATCATAACTAGTTGGGCGACATAGTTAGACCCCATCTGGAAAAAATAAAATAAAAAGGGCTGGGCATGTAGCTCAGTGCAAAGGCCCTGGGTTCAATCTCAGGTACAGGGGGAAAAAATCAGGCAATTTAAAACAGCTGACAAGCCGGGCATTTAGCTCACTGGCGCCGCGCCTGCCTCTCAAGCGCAAGGTCCTGAGTTCGATCCCCGGTACCGGGGGAAAAAAAATTTAAAGAAAAGAAAACTGCTGACAACCTCTAAAAGCACTGTAAACCAAATTAAGTCACAGGGTTCCGTGGTGGAGGGGTACTGGGTACAAAGGGATTCCCATTGTGAGATCCAGTCTGCGTCATACCCCTCCGAACCTCACCCCATCCCACGCCACCCCCGCCACCCGGGCGGGAGACAAGGCCCGCACAGGGGCGGAAACTGTGCGGGGGGCGGTCACACTGTGCTCACTGGTGCCTTGGCTGTCCTGAGCTGGCCTGTCCCACTCCCTGCCACCCCCGAACCGGGGGACAAGGCCCTGGGAGCCGCGGGACCGCCAGGGCACGCGCCCGGGCACGGCGTCCGCAGCTCTACGACCGCCCGCGCCCCCGCCCCGCCCCGCCCCGCCGGTTCCCCCGAAGGGTCGCGACCTGAGCGCGGGACCGGGCAAGCGCCCCGGCAACAGTTCCGGTAGCCGCGGCTCGGGCCTCGGCGACGTCGCCTCTCGCCCCGCCCCGACGGTCCTTCTGCGTCATGCGCCGTGGGACACCAGCGCCCCCTGCGGCCGCAGCACCCACCTCTCCCAGCCAGGAAAGCCAGCCTCGGTTCTCCTTTTATCTGTTCTCCCTGGGCAGACGGAAGTGGGACAGTCCCCGGCTCTGGAACCACCCACAGATCCCTCCCTGAGAGCCCCAGGCAACCAAAGAGCCGGTAAAAACCTCTTCCGGGTTTGCTCCAGACTCTGCATGAATTCTTTCTTTCTACGAGGGTTATGAAGCATCGTTTTCAGGCAACCACCAAGGGTTTTCCTGGCTGAGCGCTGCACAAGGGAGATGACCTTGTGGCCCTGTCGCATTCAGGTCTCTGTCTTCTCTAAGGAAGACTGGCTTTTTCCAGGTGGTGGGTGGTGGCCCCTGCCTGCCCTGACTGGGCCCCGATCCAGCTCACGGTTGAGATCCGGACATTTGAGCATTTATTGAGCACCTACTGTATGCGAGGGACCATTCCAAATGCTTCGGCTGCATCCAAGGTCAGTAAAGCTCTTGGTAGAGAGTGACATCAGAAGCACAGCTTGGGTGGCACTGCACAGCCAGCGGGAGGTGTACTGGTGGGTTCCGTGGAGTGAGGTGTCTGCATGTGGCTGAGGGATCTTGCTGTGACCAGGCTCTGGGATCCAGCCCCTTAAATGTCAGGCCCTCTCTGGACAGAAGCCACACTTTGTAGCCACAGGCCTGCCCCCTGCCTGTGGCACAGGGACAGCAGGGCTGGGAACACCTTTATTTGAGTGCATGCAGTAGGTTTCAGTCCTTCCTGCAGGAGGGAGGCAGAAGCATGGTGGGAAACCCTGGGAATGGCACTTCTGGGGCAGGGGGCCTGGCCAGGGGATGGAGGTGGGCAGGTGGCCCCAGAAAATGCTCCACCCTATTCACCCTGGGCTCCCAAATCCCAACCCTCAGAGTCTCAGCCAGGTCCTGAGCCCAGATTCCCTGGGATGCCTGTGGAGGACTCCCTGGGGCCTCCGGAGAGCCCAGCCCCCACCTGGTGCCCGTCTGGCTTTGGGACAGTCCACCCCCTCTGGACGCCACCCACTTCTGGTCTGCCTCGTTCTTCACAAACCCAGCCACAGCCACCTCTTCTGGGAAGGCAGGAGGAGTGGGGGACACTTATGAGTGGCAGAATGGGGTGGGGACCATCTGAGAGCTCTCCTCTCTCCCACATCTGTCTGGTTGCAGGCCCACCCCACCCCCCAACATCTGCACTGTCAAAGGCAGTCACACTGATGCCTTACTTGGCCCTGCTCCAAGGGCCCCCAAGGAATACCCTGAGAATGGGCTCTGTGCATGTGTGTAGGTAGAGGCACAGATCTAGGCTGGTGTCTGAGCTTGGAGCCCCCCTCTCAGAGCCTGGGGGACCCCTTGCACTCCCCTAACCTTGGATGCTCCATCTCTAGAGGGCTCCTGTAATCTTTCAGGTCTGTGTCAGTGAAGAGCTGTCCTGCTGCTGGCCACTGAGGAAGGAGCAGCTGGGGTCCAGGTCTGGGGACACCTGGCTTGCACACCTCCTTCCCTTCCCAGGCCCAGCCCCGCTCCGAGAGCAGTTTACCCATTAGGGTTCTGTGGCTGGGGATTCAGGGAGGCATCAGGGCTGTGTGGGCCCAATGGTGATGCTGCTGTTAGTGACCCTTGGGCCGTACCAGCCGACCCAGTAGTGAGTGTCCACGCCGCCGTGCTGGAACCAGATGTAGCGGACGCCAGGAGGGTAGTTGGAGAACGTATGGGAGACCTGGAGGCAGGCAGAGGGCAGGGAGAGGTCATGGGGGGCTGATGAGATGGGGGCATTGGCTGAGGGGCCCCAGGAGCAGGGGAGCGACTGGATTCTGAGGGTCTGACCAACCGTGCCTCAGTTTCCACATCTGTCCTAGGGAGCAAAACCCTGCCTGGTCCACTGCACAGAGTCATCATGGGGCTCAAAGGAACTGAAACTGCCAGCTGCCAAATGATGTCCAGTGAGGTCATCACTGGGCACGTGTGGCTATATAAGATACCACTGATTGAAATTACATAAGATGTAGAAAGTTCCTTTATGCAGTCATCCTAGGACGTGGCTCTCAGTAAGGGTTCAGTTCTTGTTGGTTGGTACTGGCTACCGACTGGACACAACAAAAACAGGCCATTTCTGTCACTGCTGAAAGTTCTCTGGGATGGTGCTGGTCCAGATCAGAGCTTAGCAAACTACCTAACAGGCCCACTGTCTTTTTTTTTTTTTTGGACCGGGGATGGAACTCAGGACCGTGCACTTGCAAAGCAGGTGGCGGAACCACTGAGTTAATTCCCCAGCCCCCACTGCCTATTTTTATAAATAAAGTTGGGTTTTTTTTTGGTACTGGGGATCGAACTCACGACCTTGCACTTGAGAGGCACACGTGGTGCCACTGAGCTAAATCCCTGGCCCCTATAAATAAAGTTTTATTGCAACACGGCCACGTGTGCTGGTTTGCACACCATCTAAAGCTGCTTTCACAGCAGAGGTAAAGGGTGAGTTGCTGTGACAGAGACAGGACAGCCTGCAAAGCCCAAGATTTCTGTATCTGGCCTTAAAAGACAACACTGGTGACCCTAGTTTGGATAACACAGATGTTTTTCAAATCACAACTGAATCGAGGGCTCAAGTGCCCATCAACCTATTGTAAGTTGAAAATGCTGTAAGTGGCAATGCATTCAATGCCCTGATAAACAAATCTGACTTTTGCAAAATCTTAACTGAAACCCTTGCAGGTCCAGATGCTCCTGGCCATAAGATGGGATCATACCCAATAAATCCATCGTTAAGTCAAAACACAGTAAGTGAAGCTATTGTAGGTTGGGCACCCTATGTAGTAGTAGTCAGTATTAGTTAGTTAGTGGGCTGGGGATTTAGCTCAGTGGTTCTGCTGCCCATTTCGAAAGTGCAAGGTCCTGAGTTTGATTCCTGGTACCAAAAAAAAAAAAAAAGTTAATTAGTAAAAATCAACCTTTCCGTGTGTGTGTGCACAAGTGTGGTGCTGGGGACAGAACCCAGGACCTTGCAGATTCTAGGTAAGTGCTCAATCACTGAGCCACACTTTGGCCCCCACTTCCTGAATGGTTTTTGGACCTGGCATTAGACAGTGCAAGGGAAGCATCATCATCATTATTTTTTTGGTACCAGGGACCGAACTCGGGACTTTGTGCTTTTGAGGCAGGTGGCAGAACCACTGAGCTAAATCCCCAGCCCAGAAGCATCACTATTCTTGTTGCATGGATGAAGCAGGTGACATTCAGAGCAGTGGAAGCTCCTGGGAGAAGTGTCAGAGCTTGGACCTGACCCTAGACCGCCCTGACTGTTGTCTTGCCTTGGGGATGCTGCCCTGCCCCTCCGAGGCCATATACCTCTCTCCACTTGGCGTCACTCTTCCGCTGGATCATCGCAGGGTCTGGCTGGAAGGTCCCCAGAGGTGTGTGCGCGGATGACAGCAGCTGGACGCACAGTTGGTACTTTGAGCCACAGTCCGGCCTGGCTGCAAACCTGTGGGGATGGAGGGCCAGGTCAGCGCCTCAAAGATGGGGAGCAGAGTGGGGTGGGGGTCCTGAATGGCAGCCACCCCCAGACTCGTGTGCCAGCCACTCACCAGTCCTTGACCTCAATGTCTGGCTGCATGGTGTCCATGAGCTCCTCCCAGTACCCTTCAGCCTTGAGGTCCACCACCTGGGACTTGAGGCAGGTGCTGGGGGCGGGTGGAGGGGTGCTGGGGTCACCATGGGGGCCCAGAGGCTCTGAGCGTCCCTCTCCAGATGGGCAGGGACTTGGGCTTCCCCCTGCCCCAAAGCCCGGATCTTACTAATAAGAAGTCACGAAGTATTTCTTGACCTGGTCACTGGGGAATTCCTTCCTCTGCTCCCAGGACAGGTCCTCCACCTTCCACTCATCACCGCCGTTCACGTCCAAGCTCCAGAACTCAAACCCCTCTGGCAGGAGAGCAGAGCTCATGGTGGGTGGTGGCCCTCGGGAATCACCTCTCCCACCCGCCCCTCCCTCCCTGGAACTCTGCAGCTGACTCCATCCAGCGCTGGGGGGGCACTGCACATCAGTTGGGTCTACCTTGTGTTTGGTGCCTTCTGAGTCCCAGGCATAGGTAAGTGATTTACACTGAGAAATCTGGACAAAAGATGATGTGAACAAACAGACCCCTTCTGTGACAGAGAAAGCTCTACATGGGCCAGACAGACCTGAGTCTTATACCAGCTCTGCCATTACTGGGCTGTGTGACCTTGGACAAATTGCTTTCCTTCTCTGAGCCTTGGTCTTCTCTGGAACTGCACTCAAGAACAGGCTGGGAGGGCTGGGGATTTAGCTCAGTGGTTCTTGCCCTTGCCTCAAAAGTGCAAGGTCCCGAGTTCGATCCCCGGTACCAAAAAAAGAAAAGAAAGAAAAAGAAGAAGAAGAGGCTGGGAAACTTTCTCAAAAAGCAATTTCACTTTCGTGGGACCTCACCCCATCCCTTGTCCCTATCACATTGTTTAGGGTTTCTTTTTCTTTCTTTTGTGTATGTATGGGTCCAGGAGATTGAACCTTCACACTCAACCACATCACCAGTCGGCTCCCCCTTTTTGAGATGGGGGTTTCACTAAGTCACTAAAATGCCCTAACTTCTGACCCTTCCAACTCAGTCTCCCCAGCAACCAGGGCTACAGGCATGTGCCACCATGCCCAGCAAGTATAGTTGCTTTTAAAGGGTAATAAAAGCCAAGCACAGTGGTGCATGCCTGTAGTCCCAGCTACTCAGAGGACTGAGGTGGGAGGATTATAAATTGGAGGCCAGCCTGAGCTACTGAGCTACACAGTGAGTTCAAGGCCACCCTGGACCACATAGCAAGACCCTATCTCAAAAACAAACAATCAAAAAAAAAAAAAAAACCAAAGAAAACACACAGGGAAAACAAAGCAAAACAAAATACATTCTTAATTCCTTGTCCAGCTCTGGCTTGTGGCCCAAAGTTTGCTTTTGTTGTTTTGTTTTTCGAAGCAAGGTCTTGCTCTGTAATTCAGGCTGGCCTTGAACTCACTATGTAGCCCAGGTTGGCCTGAACTCATGGTGCTCTTTCTGTCTCATCCTCCCGAGTGCGGGGATTACAGGTGTGTGCCACTACGCCTAGCTGTGGCCCACAGTTTGCCAAATGCTGGTCAAGTGGGCAGCTGTTGAGGCCTCAAAGGAGACAGCATCTGATAGCTCACAGTTTTATCATCATTTGGCTCCAGAATCTGACCACACAACAGAAGACGATATCTTCATCCCACTCCAGTGTCCCCCCTCCCTGACAAGTGACAGCATAGCAAGGTAGAGGGTTCATCTTCATGTCAACTTGACTTACTCCAGAGCTACCTAGGGGATTAGGAAAGCACACTTCTGGGTGTGTCTGGGTGGGTCTTGGTGGCATGACCCTGGGGACTCTATCTGTCCCTTACTTCCTTTGTGGCCCTCTTCCCTTATGCTCTGCTTTCTTGCCACCATGATGTGGGCAGTGTTCCTCCGCCATACCCTTCTGCCGTGATGTTCCTGTCTTGGAGCTAGCTGACCATGGACTTAAACCTCTGAAGCCGTGAGCCAAACAAGCCTCTCCTCCTTTAAGTTGTTGGGTGTCAGGTGTTTTGTTCCAGTGACGGGAAAGCTGATGGATCCACAGGGGAAGCTGGGGTTCAGAGTGACATAGGAGCCTTATTTTGTCTGTTGCTGCTACCCTCTGGAAAGAAGACTGGATCTCTCCTTCTTTCACAAGAACAGCCCCGCCCCCAGCCCTGCCTGTCTTCTGGGATAGTCACAGTATGTTCAGCCCTGTGACTTGTATCTTGGGCACAAATTTTTTCAGGTGGCCAACAATCTTTTTAGTAGTAAAGGTCACTGGAGAAATAATTTTAGAAGTGGAATAAGAAATACTACCCTTGGTCTCTCTCTCAGTCTGCCCATCTGGACCGTGGGTTCAAGGGCAATCCCTACCTCGAAGGGTTGTTGTGAGAGGACTGAAGGCATTAAACCACCCAAAGGACCTGAGCTGGTGTTTGGTGCTAGGGCACACCAGACCCCACCGCACCCCACCTTCAGCACACAGGTTGTGCAGGAGGTTCCTTCGGAGGCTGCACAGGAAGTAGAAGACCTTCCAGTCGGCCACAGGCTGGTCCCAGTCCTCGGTGATGAAGCCCTCGAGGAGGCACTTGCGCTTCCAGAGAGTCACGAGGTCGATGAGGTCCCGCCAGAGGCTGCAGACCGGGCGACAGTGCAGCAGCAGCTGGTGGGCGGGCACGTGCATGAAGAGCTCCAGCAGGATGTTCTCGGGCAGCTCGTTGATGTTCCCCACGGCCATGGTGGTGGCTTTGGTTACCCCCTGTGGTTACGGAAAAGCCACACTGGCAGTCTGTCCTCCCCCCAGAACCCATTATTTGCAGCATCGGGTGGTGGTAGAGGGTCCCATCCCAGCGGCCACTGACTGGGCCTTTCTGTGCTTCAGTTCCATCCTCTAAATGGGGTCGGGAAGGGGGCTTCCTTCCAGGGTCACTGGGCCCATCCGAGGAGCATGGCGAACAGCAGGTGCTCAATAACAGGTGAGCTCCGTGACCTTCCACAGCACCTAAGCACAGCTTTGAGGAGGCCGGGAGGGTCAAAGCAGCTGTCCAAGGTCGCGCAGCAGGGACAGAGGGGGAAAGGAGCCCGGGTCCTCTCAGATCCTGGAGCAGCCTTTTTCAGTGGGTCGCGGTCTTTGGAGAGGAAATAATGGCAGCCTGGCCCTGTTCCATAGGGATCTCCTCTCTCAGCCTCAGCCTTGGTGATGGAGAAGAAATTGCAAGGGGATAACATATCACTCTCTCCACAGGAGGCCCAAAGGGCTCTGCAACTTTCTCAAGATCACAGAGAAAAATGAGGGCCTAGCCGGGATTGGAGAGAGGTGGCCGATAGATGAGGACGCGCCTACCCCGAGCCTACCCTCGCTCTGGGCTCCAGCTCCGGGGCCCCAGCGCGCCTGCGGCCTCCAAGTCTCACGCTGTGGTTTGAAAGGATCCCCCACGTTAGGACCCAGCGCCCCGATGGCGACCGCAGCCTGCGTCCTCGCCGCCCGCCGCCCGCCGCCCGCCGCTCGCAGCCTGGGCCTGGTCGGCGCTAGGCGCACTGCGGCGCACGGAGACGGCGAGCGCGCCCGCCCCGCCCTGAGCGCCCCGCGGTCACCTGCGGTCGGCCGCTGCCGCGCGATCGCGCTAGGTCCCCGGGGCTGGGCCGGCTCGGCCCGAAGTCGCCGGTGGACGTGGCCCCGCCCCGGTCCGCCAGGCCCCGCCCCTCTCCTCGCCCCCCACCGCACATAGGAAATTTACGGGGGGGGGGGAGAAGGCGCCTCCCGCCCCCCAGCCCCGCCAGGCCATGCGCCCCACATAGCGCGTAGGAAAGACCCCAAATACCCCTGCGCCCCTCGCCACCACCTCCGCGCAGCGCCACCAGGGTGAGCTGGGGACCCCCCCTCCCCCTCAAATCGGATCCTCCCTAGAGAAAACCCGACTCCTGACCTTTGTGGGCCAAGCGCCCGGACCGCGGGGCGGGGCGGGGCGGCGCGGAGCCTTTAAGAGGCGCGGCCGCCCGGGCCGCCCCAGACGCGGGCAGAGCTCCGACTCGCCGCCCGAAGCGACCCGGCTCCTCCTCCGTCGCCTCCTGCAACCGCGCTCCGCAGCGATGGACGGAGACGGGGACCAAGGTAGCCGGCGCCCGGACGCACGGGCTGCAGCCGGGAGGGCAGGCGGGCAGCGCGCCGGGGCCCAGAGGGGTCCTCGGAGGGCGAGGGGCCCCCGAGAACCGCGCGCAAACTTTCCCGCGAGCAGAGCCCTTTCGATGAGCCCTCCAGTCTCAACGGAGCACGGATTTTCTTCTCTGTCAGCTGTCTTGCGCTGCTGGGAGGCCTGGAGAAATGTCAAGCAGGGAGGGGGCTCCTGGGTCCCTGCCGAATTCCCAGTGGGGCTGGGGCCCGGAGCCAGGTGGCTGTAGACTTCTTCTGTCTCCACTTTCTGCATCGGTCAGCTCTGGCCCGTGGGTTTCTTAGGGCTACCGGCCTTTTCCCACGCACTTGGGCGCCACATCGCCGTGGAGTTGGGGCCCGCTGTTTCTCAGTGCACTCTGCGACTGCTCAGTCATCTTTTCTGGCACCCTAGGACCCCGCCCCCCACCCTCCAGCTTTCTTCTGGGCCTGTAGGGTTTGGCCTGCTGAGTCAGGGTGGGAACAAGACCTGCCGGCGCAGCGCTTGTCCCTTCCTCTCCTGGCCCAGCTCGGGTGGGCAGTGCTGGGGGAAGGCAGTGGAAAAGTCAAGTCAGCGACCCCCGTCCTGAATCCTGAACCCCCGGCTCCCGAAGCCCCTGCCCCTAACCTGTGGTTCCCCTGCCACACCCTGGAGAGGGCCCCAGAATGGGCTCCTGATTTTCCCCAGGGCCCAGCTATTCCCTGGACTCCGTGGCCCAATCCAGGTGAGTGAATCAGCCAGGAGGTAGCTTCCAGGAGCCAGATAACTTTCCACAACAACAATGTGGGGAGTTGTGTGCACTAGAAGGGGGGCAGTGGGGGGCCGTAATCGGATCTGGGGCCTCAGCACCAGGCCTGGGGGCCAGGAGAGGGGACTGGGCTAGGGCACCTTTCGGGGAGCATCAGGTGTCCATCCACTGGGGCCAGGGCAAGGGAGGGGGAGTGGTGGTGGAGAGGGGAGAACACTGGCCAGGCTTCCCAGAGACCTTTGGGCTGCCAGATGGACATAGATGGACATTTATTTCCTCCTTGCTTTCCCCATGGTGTGCGGGGTGACCTGATGAGTCTCTGGGGCTCAGTTTCCTCTTTGCCCAAAGGGAGGGGGCAGAGCCCTGCATCACTCAAATGTGGTCTCGCAGTGCTGGTCACGAAGGGAATGTGCTGAGTTTGATAAGATTCCCTAAGGGTTGCTGAGGATACCCTGGGTACCTGGGCTCAGAAAGACTTGGTCAAGCCCTATTCAGCATAGGGTGCCTGGCTGTGTGCATGTGTGCTGTGTGTGAGGAGGTTCAGGCCCAGATTCTGGTCCTAGGCCCTGCCACCTGTCCCCTTCCCCAGTGCCAGGCTCTTTCCCTCATTGCAGGGCCCAGGGCCCAGGAATGCCTGGTCCTGGGTCTGACAGCAGCAGCCTCCCCACCGAGTGGCCCCGTCTCCTCCCCACTGCTGTCCACCCTCCAGAGGCACTGCGTTCTTGGTATCTGCTTTCTTAAGCTTCCGTGGCCGAGTGAGGAGAGCGGGGACCCAAGTGACATCTGCCTGCTGCCTTTCAACTCCTGATGTCCTCATCCCTCCTCAGGGGAGCTGAACCTCAGCACCATCAGATGGCCAGGCACGATGGTTACCCTATTTCGCAGATGAGGAAACTGAGGCCTGGGGACTGGAAAAGACACACCAGCCATTTTATGCTTAGAACAAGCCTGGCACTTGCTAAGTGGCCAATAAATAGGAGCTCTGGACAGGCCAGTGCCAGGCACCTGGTTTCAGGATTCAGGAGGTCATTCTGGTGAGGAAAAAGGCCGATCACTAGCCAGGCACTGTGGTGCGTGCCTGTGATCCCAGCCCTTGGGAGGCTGAGGCAGGAGGATTGCTGGGAGTTCATGGCCAGCCTGAACTGCATACCGAGACCCTATCTCAACAAAACAAAACAACAAAAAAGCTGATCACATCCCAGGACAAATGTTAGGAAGCCTTTGAATTTGGGCTGTGCGAGGGGAAGTCCAGGAAGGCTTCCAGAGCGGGTGAGAGAGCAGAGGTCTCGGAGGATGCTTAGGAGGATTAACGGGGTTCCGAGTGAAGCTCAGGACAATGCTGTTGGTGGCTCTGCTCAGGGATGGGGTTTATGGGCCCTGCAGGGGACACGGAGTGGCCAGGCAGTTCTTGGACTGCGACTGAGGGCACCCATCTGGGGCTCAGCCGCCTCCCTGGGCACCCAGGTGGAGTCACAGAATCTCTCCTGGCAGCTGTGGTTGCCCTGGGGGGCAGGTGGGCGCGGAGGGGGACAGTCTGGGGGAGTCACAGCCTCGCCACTCCCCCATCTGCCCGCAGAGAGCGTGGGCCAGGCTGAGGAGGCGAGCCTGGAGGAGGCCTGCACCGAGGGGGAGCAGCCCGGCGAGGAGCAGGAGGAGCTGGAGGAGGCCGCGTACCTGGCCGAGCTGCCCGAGGCGCTGCTCCTGCGCGTGCTGGCTGAGCTGCCCGCCGCGGAACTGGTGCAGGCCTGCCGCCTGGTGTGCCTGCGCTGGAAGGGGCTGGTGGACGGCGCCCCGCTGTGGTTGCTCAAGTGCCAGCAGGAGGGGCTGGTGCCGGAGGGCAGCGGTGAAGAGGAAGAGCGCGACCACTGGCAGCAGTTCTACTTTCTGAGCAAGCGGAGGCGCAACCTGCTACGCAACCCGTGCGGGGAAGGTGAGGCCAGGCCGGCCATGCTGGAGGAGGGCAGGGGAAGCCAGGGGCCGGAAGGGGCCATGCTGCGAGTCTACCGCTGTGCCTGGCCGCTTTCCCTGGTGTTCGTCCTCAGTGAGCCTGGGCGGAATGGCCCTGTGCACAACCGCCCAGGAGGAGAGGCCGGAAGTGGCCACCATTGCAGCCCACCGCCAGCTGCCCCACCCCCTAGGCGAGTGTGGTGACACACGCCTGTCATCCCAGCACCCTGGGAGGCTAAGTTGGAGCCCAGCCTGGGCAATTTAGCAAGACCTTGTCTCAAGATAAAAAATTAAAAGCGTTGGGGATACAGACCCGGGGAAGGCCCTGTGTTCAATCCCCAGCACCAGAAGGGAAAAAACAGCAAAAAAAAGTCTTGCTGCAGCCTCAGCAAGAACTGGGTGACCAGGGTGGGGCTGTCCCTGTCCCTACAGAGGACTTGGAGGGCTGGTGCGACGTGGAGCACGGTGGGGACGGCTGGAGGGTGGAGGAGCTGCCCGGGGACAGTGGGGTGGAATTCCCCCAGGATGACAGCGTCAAGAAGTACTTCGCCTCCTCTTTCGAGTAAGGAGGAGTAAAGAGCGTAGGGGAGGGAAGGGGGAGGGGGGAGGGGGCAGGGGCGGGGAGGGGGAGGGGAAAAGGGGCCTCCACTTGTCTTTTTTTTTTTTTTTTTAATGGTCCTAGTTTTTTTGTTGTTGTTGTTGTTGTTTGTTTTTTTTGTACCGGGGATCGAACTCGGGTCCTTGCGCTAGCACAGCAGGCGGTGTCCACTTGTCTTAATTCCCTTCTCCCAGGTGGTGTCGCAAGGCACAGGTCATTGACCTGCAGGCTGAGGGCTACTGGGAGGAGCTGCTGGACACCACCCAGCCGGCCATCGCGGTGAAGGACTGGTGAGGGCCGGGGCCAGGCGGGCTGGGGGGAAGCCAAGGACAAGGAGGGACCTGTTAGCGCTGTGGCACCTGGGTCATGGTCCGCAGCCTGACAGCTTCTCCTGAGTTTGAAAGGTTTTCGAGACCAGCGGGTCCACCCCTCCGGACAAAACCTGTTTGCAGCCATGCGTGGTGGTACGCACTTGGAATCCCAGCACTCTGGGAGGCTGAGGCAGGAAGATCGCAACTTCGACCCCCAGTCTGGGCAACTTAGCGACTTACACCGTGTCTGAAAATAAAAAATAAAAAAGGGGAAGTAGCTCAGGGTCAAGACTGGGACAACAACAAAAATTCAAACAAAACCCCTGCCTCTGTGGGCAGCTTTGGCTCCCAAGTTGGGTCTGGCCGACCTGGGGTTTACTGCCTCCACTGGCTTCGCTGCTCTCGTCTTTGAAATGGGGACCCGGATAGCAGAAGCGGGGTTCCATCTGTCCTCCTCCGGCAGGTACTCAGGCCGCTCTGACGCCGGCTGTCTGTACGAGCTCACCGTGAAGCTGCTGTCCGAGCACGAGGATGTGCTGGCCGAGTTCAACACCGGGCAGGTGGTAGTGTCCACGGACAGTGAGGAAGGTGGCTGGACAGAGGTGAGCCGGAGCGCAGCCTAAGAGGGGCGGGGAAGGAGAGGCGGTCCCGAGAGGGAGGGCGGGGCGCGTGGAGACCCCTCCCACGGCGCGCCGGTAGGAGGGCGGGGCGGGGCGAGGCTGCACGGGAAAGTCTTGGGGAGCGTGCACTACACAGAATCCGACCCCGGGCTGGAGACGGGTCCCTGGGCCGGAGAGGGGTGGTAGAGGAAGCCTCAAGAGCCCCAAGGCTGACTCGCTCCCCCTCCGCTCCCCAGATCTCCCACACCTTCACCGACTACGGGCCAGGGGTGCGCTTCCTGCGCTTCGAGCATGGCGGGCAGGACTCCGTCTACTGGAAGGGCTGGTTCGGGGCCCGGGTGACCAATAGCGGCGTGTGGGTGGAGCCCTGAGCGTTGTCCCCCGGCCGCGGTGGACAGGCCTTAGCGTAGTTGGTAGCACCCTCGCCTTGCCCGCCCCTGCCGCGTGTGCGTCCTGCGCGCGTGGCCACCGCTAGTAGAGTGCGCGCTAGAGGGCGCGGGCTGTGCCGACCCCGCACCTTCCTGGGCAGGGCCTGCCACCTGGCGGCGCGCAATAAATGTCATCTGTCCAGGGAAAGAACGGATACAGAGCGGATGAATGGACACCTCTCCCTCTCTGTCCCTCGCGTCTCCCGAGGGCCCCGGGCCCAGCCTGGAAAAATACTTGGTTGTTCTCCAGCTGCTCCGGTTTCCAGGCCCTTTGGCCTGTGTGGAGCCAGCCGGGCCGGGCCACCGGGCAGACAAAGGCTGGGATTATTAGGCTCAGGACGCCAGGCTGGGCCTGGCGCCTGGCCGACACCCAAGCTGCCCAGAGCCCAGTACAGGGCTGGGGTGGTGGCTCTCTCCGTCTCTTGAGAGTCGTAGGGCGTGCTGCACTCCTGCCCCCATTTCTCTTTGGAGGCAGGACGGTGGTGGTAGTTGCACCCCGTCTGGGGATCAGTTCCCCAATGGAGGTGAGTGGCTGGGGCGGAAGCGGTGGGGCGCCGTCCCTCTCACGCATGCGTACTTCACACTGCCCGCCCTGGCCCGGGTCTGGCCCGGACAGGAGTCCTTGGCCTCCGGTCTGGAGGGTCGTTTCCCAATCCCTGGCCTGGTTGCAGGGGCGGGGTGCTGTGTAGGGCTTGAAACCTCTCCTCTCCGGATGTGCAGCCTAGTAACATCCACAAGACCCCTGCTCTGCTTGGACGAGCTCGCTCATTGATTTACTCAGTTCCGGAGCCCCTCATGGCTCCCTGAGTGGGGGCGCTGGAGTGAAAACTGTCCCAGGGAGAATCCGAAGCCTGGCCACATGGAGAATGAGTCCCCCCGGGGCCCTCTGGTCTCATGAGGGACGCTCAGTCACTGCTGGGGGCAGCCTCAGTCTGATAGGGGAGACTCTGGAACTGTGACCTCCGGGAACATCTGGTCTAAGGGAGGATGCTCAGCTGTGCCCCAGGGATACCGCAGTCCTTTCTCAGGGTCTCAGTCTGAAGGGGAGGGCACAGCCGGAGCCCAGCTGACTTTGTGACAAGTCACAGCGCCTTGCCCCGTGTGGTGAGAGACAAGGGAAGCGTGCACCCTGTGAGCTCCCGTGTTGGAATAGCGAATGGGAGGCAGGCAGTGTTGGGGTCACGGCTCTGTTGGGCATGTGGGGAGGACCTGCGTGGGATCATCGGAGAAGGACGATGGAGATGCGCAGTGGGCAGGAGCGGCCAGCAGTCCCGGCAGGGCTGGCGGAGATGCTGCAGGTGGTGGCTCCCTGAGTTTGAGGGGCCAAGGCCATTCAGGAGAGAGGCCCCTGGGGTCGGGCTCTGGCTGGGGTTCTGTGGCCAGTGACCAAAGCCAAGGGCACCCAGAGTGTGGGAGCAAGTGTGGAGGGAGGTGGGAGGACCTCTGGGGTCCCGTGGGCAGGGTGCACAGGGGTGGACAGGGGACACCACCCAGCAAGGCCACCTCCAGCAGCGGCCTGGCCTCAGGGGAAGGAGCCAGAAGCCCAGAGGCCACATTCTCCACCCCGGTCGTGGAGCACACAGCAGGGATGGGACGGCTTGGTGGTGGGGTGTCCTGGACGCATGTCGGTGTTGTCGCATGGTGGGGTAGGACTCCTTAGTGGTTTTAGCTCAGGGAGACCAGACAGCTGCCTCTGAGCCTCCCAGTGGCTGGGGCTGTGCAGAACACGGGGCCCTTCCTGCCAGGTCAGAGATGACCATGGGGCAGCAGTCATCATTTCTCTCATTTCTCTTCTGCATGAGGCTGTCTAGGAAGTGACACACAGGGTGAGGGGAGCCATGTTCCCGCCCAGGGGCTCCTATGTGCTCAGCCCCTCACCTGTACTCCCCCCTCCTGGAGGGCAGAGCAGACACACATGTAGGTGTTCTAGGAAGGCAGGGTCAGCGGGGGGCGTCCCAGGCTCTCTGGAGAGTGGGGACAGTCGGAGCCAGAAACAGCACACAGGGCCCGTGTACCACCCAAGCTCTCTTCTACTTAATCAGTATTTGTTGAGCACCCACTATGTGTCAGGCAGGAATAAAACAGACAAGGCCCCTGCTGTCCTGGAATGTACAGTCTAGATGGAGAAGCACACCTATGAGATGAGATCACAAAATAAAGTGAATGTTTACACTTTTTTTTTTGGTACCGGGGATCGAACTTGGGACCTTACACTTGTGAGGCAGGCGGCAGAACCACTGAGCTAAATCCCCAGCCATGAATGTTTAAATAAAAAATGATTACAGTAAAACACATATTGGCATAATCCCCCTCAATTCCTTCCCCTGAGTTCAAGTACACTTAGCCCATTGTCCTTGCCACTGTCCGAAGCAGCTCTGGAGTCCTCTTTCCTCACTGTCTTTCATGGTCATTTTGACTTTGGGGAAGAGCCAGAAGTCACAGTGCCAGATCCGGTGAATCAGGTGGATGAGGACATACTCCCATGTTTTTATTTGCCAGAAATTGCTGTAAACATTTGACCAACAAGGTATGATAAAAACTACGACATGTTTAAATAAAAAATGATTACAGTAAAAGACATATTACCGCAAATCTCTCAGAACACCTCCTCCCTGCTCTGAACACACTTATGCCATCATTTTTGGCAATATGTCTTTAAAAAAAGAAAAAAAAAGCATTCACCGTACTTTTCGATCATCCCTTGTGCAAGCAACTAAATACAAGAACAAAATCATTACCAACATGATTGAGCGATCAGTTTACTACTCTAAGCTTTATACGTATTGATTTATCATAGTATCCTTGTGAATTGGAAACTATTATTTCTATTTTTTTAACTGATGAGAATATTGAAGCACAGAGAGATTGAGCAACTTGCCTGAGGCCACAGCTAATCAGTAGTGAAGACAGAAATTAACTCAGCCACTTAGAAGCGTGACCTCTACGGTGCAATAAACAAAGTGGAGCGTGAGGGTGGTAATGTTGCTCTGCTAAGGTGAAGAAATGGCATTGGGATTGAATGATGAAGAGCACCCAGCATGCAAATTTCAGGGTGAGCATTACAGGAGCAGCAAGTGCAAAGGCCCTGGGGTGGGAACAAGCTTATTTACAGATCAGCAGGCAGCCAGCATGGCAGGAATGGTGACCACGTGGGGAAGTGACATGAGCTTGGAGACCAGCAGGGAGCCCACTGTATGCTCTGCCCTGTGTATTGTGAATACCCCAGGAAGGGACAAGGGATTGCTCTGCCTGAAGGAGCTGGAGGTGGGTGTTGGACATCAGCAGCTTCCAGCTTCGGTGATGAAACCACGTCCCAGAGTGAGGACAAACAGGGTGCAGAAGATGATAGGGGACAGGGCGCCTGGGTGAGGAGGCGAGGCCAAGGACCGTGCCAAGGGTGTCTACCTGAGATGTCACCCCAGGTGGAAAGAAGGGTGCTGGGGTTCCTGGGCCATTTTGGTTAGGGGGTCTGGGGAAGTAAAACAAATTTCTTATTAGATTTCTTGGTGCATACTTCTCTACAGTTTAGTGGGAAATGTTCCTCTTTGCCGACTGATTTTACGGTGGATGTAGAGGGAAGCCAAGAAGAGCCAGTTCCTCTAAGCACCACTAGGTGTCAGCATTGTCAAGCCAGTCCCTGGCCGGGCTGCTCCTTACAAAGGGAGGGGCGAGGAGTGGGGATTTGAATCCAAAACCCAATCCGCGTCCATTGCTAGGGGCTGAGCTTTGCAGATGTTCTTAACACAGGTGCCTTGAACATTTAGGAGCCTGGGTTAAGGAAGGGCTGGTGGCCATCAGGGCTGTAGTCCCAAGGGGACTTGTCTCCTGGAACCCTATTCCTCACCACTGCCATGGAGCCCTAGGGCTCCCTAGGGCCCCCGCCTACAGTGAACACAGGACACAGGCAGACCCACAGCTGATCTCCTGGTGAGCAATGACTTTGCTATTTTTCCCCGTAAATTAAACCTAATCTTGTGTTGACTCTGCTGAACAAGGAGAATAATGAAGAAGATTAAGATGAGATGGTATTCATTCTCCTCCAACAAAAGCCAATTAATTGTCAGCAGGATTATTGGCCAGAGCCAGAGCCGCTATCAGCTCTGCAGCCAGGAGGGCAGGGCTGGGGGCTGCTTCTGGGGCCCCAGAGAGGGTCTGGGGCCGATGCAGCAGGAGAGGTTTCAGTGAGACGTGGGGAAGAAGGGCTCGGGTGGGGAGGGGCTTCAGCCCGGAAGGGGAGCATGGAGGCCCAGGCAGGTGATGTTTGTAAGTCACAGAGTGGCTCACACAGCCTGCCAG
Source organism: Heterocephalus glaber (assembly GCF_053883595.1). Lineage (NCBI taxonomy): Eukaryota > Metazoa > Chordata > Mammalia > Rodentia > Bathyergidae > Heterocephalus > Heterocephalus glaber. Next base: position 7,316,054 of record NW_028258299.1, on the reverse strand, counting down.
ACGCCTGCACACATCCCTGGCACAGGCTTCCTGAAGTCCTGGGCCACCTGGTCATGTCCATCCCAGACCTCCTGGGACCCTGCCCTGCCTTTTTGGGGTTACCTTTGATAAAGCTGCACCCAGTGTCTCCAGCCTCCTCCTCACTCTGCTTCCCCTTTTCTCTTCCTCCCCCAGGCATCAGGGAGGCCCCCTGTCCAGGCTCAAGAACACAGATTAGCAAACCAGGTGTGGCGGTGCAGGCTTGGTGCTCTGGGAGGCTGAGGCAGGAGGACTGCAAACTGGAGCCCAGCCCGGGCAATTTAGGGACTTGGTGAGACCCTGTGTTCAATCTCCAGTACAAAAACAGCAAACAAAACAGAAACAAAAACAAACAAAAAACCCTCCACAGGTCTGCAGACAGGAATCCTCGGGCCTCACTGGATTTCGCCTGCAGAGATGGAAGCAGAAACCCACACCTGCCTCTGAGTCCCCAGATTCTCAGGTCAGGGAGGCTGCAGCTGTTCGGCTCTGGAGGCCGGTGAGAGGGAGTCACAATGTTGATCTCCTTGCTCCCCATGAAGCTCTCCCAGGAGGCCTCACTTTGTCTTCTCAGTTTATCCCAGAGGAGGCAGAGGCTCCCAGAGGCAGGCGTCTGAGGTCGCAGGGTGTCACCTTCTGAGCCGGCCAGAAGTCCCCAAAGCTTTGCCCTTCCTGTCTCCATGTTGTACATGGAAGACTTCAGTACTTGGTCATTGAATGAATGCAACCCTCGCCTGGTCCTAAATCTGGCCCAGCAAGTCCCCCTCTCAGACGCCTCTGCTTCTCAGCAACTCCCAAACTTGAATGGCTCGCGCACGATGCCTACGATTCTCCTTGGTAATCCTTGCCAATTCACCTGTCTTACTGCTGTTCAGAAAACCACTCTGCCAGCCAGGTCTCGGCTTCATTTACCTGAGCCCATACCACTGGGTTATTTTCTGAGCACCTGAGAAATATCTGAGTCCTCTGTCATAGTCCATGCTACGTCATAGCTGTGCATGGTGTGTTCAAAGCATGGTTCCTGTGTGTGTTACACGTCCTCCGAGCTCCCTTTCATACTGTTTCGTTCCCATTTTCTATTAAGACAGATTTTTGCTGTATGGTTCAGGCTGGTCTTACTCGAAGCAATTCTCCTTCTTCAGCCTCCCGAGTGCTGGCATTATAGGTGTGCGCCATCAAACCTGGCTTCCTTCCGGTTTTAGTGGCTGAGATGACCCGGGATCACACAGCCAGGGGTTTCCACAGTCAGGACCTGGTAGAGCTCTGTGACTCAGGGGTTTCTCCGGGGGCAGATTCCAGCCCTGTGGGGAGGGAGCTTGGTGAGCTTCCAGTGGAGACAGTGGGGACTTCCGGGTCCCACAGACATCTCAGACTCAGCCTCCGGGGCGGACCTGTGGTTCCTGTGAGAATGCATTTGGCATTGAAGCCTTTACCAGCCACCTTCCTAATGCAGGCACCTTGAGAACACACCAGTGACCACCACGGTCCCTGTCTGGGGAGTGGGCCACATATGCAAGGTGGAGACGGACCAGGGCTCCCAGCTCGAGCTCGCTGGCTTGGTAACCTAAGCCTTCCCTTCAGCAGCCACTGCCTCAGTTTCTTTATCTGTAAATCGGGAGATCCTAGTACCATCTCTTAGGTCATGATGAAGATCAGATGAATTAATATCTGCGGGTGCTGGGATCAGTGGCTGCACAGAAAAGGAGCCACATGCAAGTGTGAAATAAATAAGAGTAAGTCCCGTATAACTGTCATGTGATAGAGAAAGGATGGAGAGGGGAAGCCCATTGTGTGTTGGGAGCCCCAAGGAGGAGCCTTCAGCTTGGAGCCCAGGGCCTGGTCTGGGAGGAGGACAGGTGGCTTCTCTTGGCCCAAGGGACAGCGGAGGCTGGAGGGCTTTCTAGGCAACCCACACGGGCTCTCAACACACCCTGGGGCCTAAGGCACTCCATCAGTGCCCTAGGCACACACTGGCTTCGGTTTCGAATGGAAATCTCTGTCCTCAGGGGCCAGGGATTTAGCTCGGTGGTTTCACAGCCTGCTGCGCAAGCACAAGGACCCGAGTTTGATCCCCGGTACCAAAAAAAACAAAAAAAGAAATCTCTGTCCTCAGGGGCCCCTATCGAGGGGTAGAGAACAGAGCCCAAATGTGGGCAGTGTGTGGCCAGTGGGTCAGGTGTGGAGAGGCCCTCTCGAAGCTGCATAAAGACAAAGACGTCTGAAAAAAAAAGGAAAAGAAAAAAGAAGGAGCAGCCGACAGAGAAAGTGATTTTCTTGGCTGGAGTTTCTAGGGGAATTGAATCTTGTTTTTCGTCACTACCGAGTGGAATAATCCAATCTATTAAGGCAGAAGCCCCCCCTCCTGTTTATTGCTGTGTCTCTGGCCCAGCAGTCTCGGGTCTGCAGGGGAATTAGACCGTCCCGGGGAGGGAGAGGGAGAGGAAGGGCGTCGGCAGCTCCAGATCAATTACTCTCCTCTCCCACACCGAAAAAATGAATTATTCCCTGAAAAGCTGGCTCCTCCCACTGCATGACTAGCGCTGCTCTGCGGCGGAGTTCTTCCAGATTGAATTTGGTCTTGGAGAGCTGATGAAAGCCAGGTGGTGTGCGTGGGAGTGGGGGCGCCGGGCAGCCACTGGGGCTCCTGTGAGAGGGCCCAGGAAGCCCCTGGCTCAGTCCTGGGGGGGCGGGGCGGGGCGAGAGAGCCGCTCTGCCTGCCCCAGGGGCCCCCTAGTGCTGCAGGGGTGGGAGGATTTGTACCCAGCCCGAGGCTCAGAGAGGAGAGGCAGCCTGTCTAAAGCCACACAGTGAGCTGGTAACCATGGCAACCTGTTACCTTCCAGCCAGGGGCCAGGGCGGGAGAGGTTCCCCCTGTGTCTTCGCCCTCCCCAGGAGCTCCGATTGAGTAAGCTGGGGCACGGGCTTTCCATGCTGGAGCACTGCTTCTGTCCGTCCACAGCTGTGTAACTTGGGGCCGGTAGTTTAACCTCTTTGGGCTCCAGTTTCCTGACCCTAAAAGTGAGGTGAATTACAATCCATGGCCTGATGGCCACTCAGTCAGCTCCTAATGACAGAAATGTGCCTCAGGGTGGCTTAACAAAGCACACTTTGGGGTTCATGTAATGAAGAATGGCAGTACAGTTTTCTTTCAGGTACGGCTGGATCCAGGGGCTCCGAGGGAATATTGAGAATTCGGGTCCCATGAGGCTTCGCTCCAGTCGGGCTCACTCCAGATGGGGTGAGGGTACCCCGGGCCAAGTCTGCCCAGCATTAAGGCAGTGGGTCCACACACCCGCCTCGCGCACCTCGGAAGCCGGTTCCTGGAGTGAGAGGGGCAGGGCCTGGGCGGGGAGGGGCAGACGCTGTGGGGCTCAAAGAAGAGAGCTGGGCGCTGGGTCAGACACTAAGCAGGAGCTCCCACCGTTCTCACACAGACTGTGGGCGTCACCACGGTGCTTGGGCCCTGCTGGCAGGGACCAGGCCCAGGGTCCACCGAGGGGTGGAGGCCCGGGTGAGAGGAACTTGGGCGTGTGTCGCCTCCAGGGAGCCTTTCGGGACTTCCCTCAGCACTTCAGCCCAGAAGTGATGGTGAGGCCATCAGCCTGGGGGCAGTGGGGCAGCTAAGGTGCTGGATGGAGAAAGGGCCGGCGCGACCTTCCAGCACTAGCAAGCTGGGAGGCTTTGGGTAAGCTGTGGACCTCTCGGAGTCTCAGATCCCAGCCCCAGGATTGAACCCAGGATCTTTGCACTGGGCTGATCCCCAGCCCTAATTCACTTCCTTTACTTTAAGACAGCGTCTCCCTAAGTTGCCCAGACTGTGCTTGAACTCGCAATTCTCCTGCCTCAGCCTCCCAGAGTGCCAGGATTACAAGCGTCTTCTACCACATCTCCATCTCCCAATTTCTAAAGCCTTTGGAGAACATTCATCTAGTGGGCCGGCCTTCCCTGAGAGGCAGGCGTCCGGTTTTCTCTGGTCCTTTGCTGCCCTATAATGTGGGGGTGCTAATCGCCACCTTCTTCCCTCGGCCCTCGGCCCACCCGGGTGGAAGGTGCCCTGGCAGGTCCACGCTGAGGGGCCGCCTGAGGCTTCTCCAAGGCCAGCCCATTCCTCCTTAAGTACACAAGTTGGCCCAGTCAACAGCCGGCCCAGAAGGAAGACCAGGATCAACCAGGCCAGCAGAATCGTCCCAGCAGCTGTCCTTCCGTTTAGCCAAGGTGGGAGGTGTCGCGCTTTAGATCTAAATGTCCCAGCGAAGTCTCACTTCCGGAGGTGGGGCCTGCCGGAAGGGGCGTGTCCCGGGCGGGCGGCTTCTTCAGCACCCGCCAGCAGCCCGGCCAGCAGGGGGAGCGCGCCAAATCGACAGCTATGACAGTCCCTCCCCTCAGGGAAGGAGAGAGGAAGGCACCTGGACTGTCGCATTTTTATCAGCCAGGACACTAATACTCTGACCCATCCGCCTCGACTGTATTCTCGTTTTCCAGCCATGCTCGGCAAGGTAGACTAGGTCTTCCCGGGTCACACAGCTCGTTGGTGATCGGAGTTTGCCTGGATCCAGCTTCTCCAGCTCTCTCGTCTCTAATCAGACGAGGCCCTGGCTTCTCACCCTGTGACAGTGACCACCCCACAGAAGCCAGGCAGCCGGATCTGCCCCGGTGTGTGTGTGGCTGTGTAAGTGTCTGGCCTGGCGGGCGTGTGCGGGAGATGGAGGTGATGCCTCGTCTCAGAGACCCTCCGCGTTCCCAGCTCCCAGAAGGAGGCCTAGAATTCACCGCTTTGCCTTTTCCCCCCCTTAAGCACTTAAAGAACAGACCAGAACTGATAGCTAAATTAAACCTGCTGAGAGCGCCTGTTTAATTGAAAATGCCATCTGTAATTTAAATGTCAGAACCGGGATGGTTATTACTTCTGCATTGAAGACCGGGGCTCATTTCACAGTTTCAAAACAGACCAGGAAAAGCAGCAAATGGACCGTGGCCTGCGGGTTGTGGAGCGAGTAATAACTTCCCTGGTCCCACTGAGCTGGAGGGACGAGCTGGGGCTTGAGTTTGGGCTCCAGGACTCGGGCTCCGGCCCTGGCCTGCACACCTCCGCTCCATCCCCTGGTCTCCCTGGCACTTCTGCGCTGCAATCCCCACCTCTTAGCCAGGCACTCAGGGTCCTGCTTCCCTGTCAGCTCTTTTCGCTCCATCCTATCATTTCCAACTCAGGCCTAGTGTCACTGCCTCCAGGAAGCCCTCCCTGAGTGCCTCGGGCATCCTCAAATCACTGATCCAGGCCAGGTCAAATGCTTCCTTCCTGGTCTCACCTCCACAGCGGACTTACTATGGTGCAGTGTGTTCCTCACTGTCCTATCCCATGGGCTCCTCCAGTACAGTCATGGCACCTTGTTCTTCCGGGTGCTGGGACCGGCTGAGCTTCACTGCCCTAGGAGCCTGGGATGGAGGTAGGGGAGCTTCCTTCTGGGTGCTGGGACCGGCCCAACTTCTTGGCCCTAGGAGCCTGGGCTGGCAGCAGGGAAGCTTCCTTCCGGGTGGTGGGACCGGCTGAGCTTCACTGCCCATTTCTGTACTTAGTTTGCAGAGGTTTCAGTCTATCGGCTGGCTCCAAGGCAGGGGCACCTTGTTCTCCTTGAGACCCTGTGCTCTTCCCTGGGCAATCCCAGCAGCGAACACATGTAGAGCATCTACTGTATCTCAGGCACCATCACCAGTGCATTTTAGAGATGAGAAGACCGAGGCATGGAGAGTAACTTGTCATAAGCTGTCCAGGGACCAGTGACTGCTGGACTTGGCAGGAGGCAGTTGGCCTCTGGAGGCCAGGGTGTAACAGCTGGGCTTCAGTGCCTCATTTGCAGCCCTCAGCTTAGAAATATTTGTTCAGTTAGTACAAAGAGGGCTCTTCAGATGTGTTCTAGTCCTGCCTGGAGGGGAGGTGCCAGAACAAAGCAGTTGGCATGAATTCCACAGGAAGTTAAACTAGTCCCCGGGAACTTCCTGCTCCAGGGTCCTCCTGCCTTGGCATTTCCTTCTCCTTTTTTAAAAAAATCTTTTTGAGACAGGTTCTTGCTATGCAGATCAGGCTGGCCTTGAACTCACTTTGTAGCCCAGGCTGGCCTGGAACTCGCATCAATCCTCCCACCTCAGTCTCCCGAGTGCTGGGATTACAGGCCTGCACTACCACACCTGGCCTTGGCACTTCCTTCTTGCATGAGGAAACCTTAAGAGGGGGTCCAGTTTTGCAGGTGCTGCCCAGGCAGGTCAACCCCACTGTGTTCTTTGACACTGCCACTGAAGTCAGCCTTGGGCAGAGCTGTTTGCAGATGAAGTTCTAAAGCCAGCAGGAAACTTCCATGTCCCAAGCACTGGAGAGAAAGGATTTGGTTATAAGAGTTTGCACTTTCACAGAATTATTCCAGGGCTTGTGGGCCAGGGTGGTGATAGTAATACCGGCAGCCAGTCTAAATGCAGGGAGAAATGTGACGACAGGAACTTTATCTGGAGTCAAACAGGAAGTGGCATCTTATCCATGGCAAATGCTGGACCCAACACAACGTTTCCTGTGTCTCATCTGCAGGGCCAGGACTGAGTGGTTGGATGGCAAGTGTGTGATCTCCGGGAAGGTGACAGAGGGCATGGACATCAGGGAAGCCAGAGAATGCACTGGGTCCGGGAATGGCAAGGCCGGCAAGAAGAAGGTGGGCCTTTTGTGGGCAGCTCGGCACCTCTTCCTGCGCTCAGGTTAGGCACTTGCCATTCCTTCCACAGCTCAGGAGCACTTCCCCGTCCACCTCTCACAATGTCCCATATCTCTGTGATCTCGCTCCGGTTCTTTAGATTCCCTATGGTCCTCATTCCCCTCCAAGCCTGCCTGGATTGCAAAGCTAAGCTTATGATTATGAAAAAAAAAAAAAAAAACCAAACAAACTAGTAACAATTGCTTCTCAAAAAAAAAAAAAGGATCCCCAAGGCCTCCAGAGCTTTGAGAGAGGTCCCTGTCCCCTCTTCCATGCATCCCCGGACGGGTCTCTGCCTGCTGTGCACTGCCTAGGATCCCCAGTTGCATTTGGCAATCCACAGGGGTGCAGGGAGGTTGCTGATCAGAGCTATGGGGTCTTGGGCAGCGATGTTCCACCTCCAAGACCACAGTGTCTATAGTGGTATCCAACTCAGAGTGTGGAGGGGTCAAGGAGGTCCTGGAGGCACAGTGCTTGGCAGAGGCTCAATTTAGGGGAGCTCTAATACTCATTGGTTCATGCTTGCCTTTTTAGTGTGCGCCCAGGGTGAGGGACTATGCCTATTGAGTCCTGGGTCCCCACAGTGCAGCTTGAGGTGAGCAAAGAGGGTCTCCAAGGTCAGTTTTGTTCTGTCTGGTGCTACACCCATCATGACCTCTGGTCCACACCCCATTTTGTGTTCCATCCACCCCTACTGTGCTCTGTCCCCTGATCTTCTCTTTTCTAGAGTTGTCACATAGTCCTTCATTCCCTCAGCTGAGAGAAAACCAGAGAAACTCAGTCCTAATTAGGTGGGTTTTCATCTCCCCAGGTCCTCGCTGCTTGCATGTTCTTGACTTGTTAGAGGAAATCGTATATCGACATTGGTATTGATTTGCATAATTCAGATATAATTAGGAGAAAGATTTGCCAGTGTGGAAGACAGCGAGTTGGCCGTGCTGCATCCTGCCTACCTTGGGGGGAGTTTGGAGGTGGAACTTTAATTCTTACCAAGTCCACAGCTCCCTTCTCCTGCAGTCCTGTAGACAGTGGTCCCCAGGACCTCACTCCTCCTCCGTCGGTCCCCTCCTTCCTCTTGGCTGTTTCCAGGCAACAGCAAAGCCCTCTCACCCCTGAGCATCTCCTGCCTGACCAGCACCTGGCTCCTGACCATGAGCTGTCCCAGGGGGCCCGCTGGGATGTGGAAGGACACAGTGGACACCCTGCTGTCCAGGAGGGCAGTGGCTGCAGGGGTCACCTTGTTTGTGACGCTACCATCTGGAGCAAGGAAGAGGACTTCAGACTAGTGTCATTTTGATAGTAGGAGGAAAGCAAGAAAAACTGAGCAGGGCTTGAAGCAAGCAGCTAGAAATCAGTGTGAGCCAGTGAATTATATGGCTACTGTGATGAAAGTGGTGGAGCACCCTTGGAGAGATTAAAAACATAATGAGGCGCAGAAAGATTAGAAATGCATGCCCTGCCTGCTCTCTTCTGTAGCTATTTCTTCAGCCTTTATTTATTCTTCTGTTCATTCCACAAATATTTATTGAGGGGCTATTATGTGCCAGGGAAATAGGAGCGAATTGGGAGCTAATGTTGGGAAAACAGATGTGATCTATTGCAGTTATTATGGGGGGATTTGGCCCAGGAGGGCAGATCTGGGACCCGAGGGGTGGCATGCAGGATGTTCCAAGACTTTATGGACATGAAGAGAGTGCTCTGGAAAGAAGTTATGATGCCTTGCTGTGTAATTCAAGCTGGGCTTGACCTATGTAGCCCGGGTTGGCCTCAAACTTCCAGCGATCCTCCTGCCTCAGCCTCCTGAGTGCTGGGATTACAGGTGTGTGCCACCATGTCTGATTCGATACCTCCTTTGAATTGTGCCTCTGGGAGTTTCCCTGTGAGCTGCTTCTGTCCCAGGAAGCCATGGCTGGGACTATGGCTGGCACGTTCCCTTCACAATGACCTCACTGTGCCAAGGGGCACCTCATCAGGTGAGCTTTGCAGGAAGCAGGAAGGTGAGTGGGAATTTTTGTCCCCCAGCTGCCCCCACTCCTGTCCCGGAGACCTCTACTCCTCCCACACAGCTTGGCAGAGTAGCCTCACCGGAAGCCACATCCAATTTCCCCAGGGAACAATCTCTAGGCCACTGATTTACTTGTTGCCTGTCACCACGGGTGCTGAATAATAAAGTCTCTTCCCCGGAAAGGATATTAGAAGCTGGGATGGGAAGGGCCGGGGCAGTGTGATATTTATTTCCCAGGCATTTGTGACCGTGAATCACAGGGCTGTCTCTAACCCACATCAGGAGGTCTGCAGGCCCCAGGATGCATTTCCAGGGTCCCTGGGGCCGGCTTGCCTGGCGATCTGTCCCAGGGCTCAGCCTATAATTCAGGCTGCCTGTCTGGGATGCATGGGACATATTCCTGCCCTGGGGACAATGAGATAGGAGAGGGGGCAACCACTCCACATTCGCAGGGAGTCTGGATTCATTCATTCTTTTTTTCTTTTTTTTTTTTGGTACTGGGGATTGAACCTTGTGCTTGGGAGGCAGGCACCGGAAACACTGAGCTCAATCCCTGCCCCATTCTTTTTCTCTTTTGAGACAGGGTCTCGTTATATAGTCTAGGCTGGGCTTGCACTCACTGTGTAGCCCAGGCTGGCCTCAAACCTGCAGCAGTCCTCCTGCCTCAGCCTCCCCAGTGCTGAGATTACAGGTATGTGCCACCATGCCTGGTTGGATTCATTCGTTCTTTCATTCACTCCTGTGGCAAACATCCACTGGGCATTGGCTGTTTCCTGGGCTGAGGGGTGGGCATAGGGGTGAGCCAGCCTGGCTCGGTCCTTGTCCTTGGGAGCTTACACAGTGCCCCCTCTCCACCCTTCTGTGACCACCTGCAGATGACACTGCTCTGAGCACTGACTTCGGGTCGGAATAGATTCCCAGGTCTCTGTCCTGGCCTCTTCACCTTTCTCTGTCCAGAAGGTTCAGTCCCTAAATGCACTGCCTCCCAGCTTTGTCCCAGACTCCTGTTTTCCTTGGGCAGAGGCAGGAAGCCCCTTACCCCATGGGCACCAGTCTTGGGCAGCTAAGGACGCCCTGCCCGCTGGCTGGGAAGCGGCTGCTGGCGCTGGAAGAGAGGAGGAAAGCAAAGTGGACTCTGGAAGGTGCTAGGTGTTTGCAGCCCGGCTTGGCCAATGGTAGCATCAGCTGTCTGAAGCCTCAGAGGTGGCTCCCCGCACCTCCCCTCACACGCCAGGTTAATGATGGAGTGAGGGCCTTGCTGCTGATTTGAGGGCCTGCTTTTATTGGTGTAAGTGGTGGCTTCTCTCTGGGCCCAGAACAGGAGGCAGAAATGTGGCCGGGCGGAGACCCGGGAGCTGACCTGACTTGTGTCTTCCAAAGCTCTGTCTAGGAGCACGGCTGCTGCAGTTTGGTCCCCTTCCCACATTCTTCTGGTTTCGGCTTAGATGTCACCACTCAAGGGTCCCTCACCCTCACCATCCCCTCTGTAGTATGTTTGTCCCCACCGTTTTCTCTTTCACTTTGTTTTCTGATTTCTTTCTCTGTTTCTGTCATTAGACTGCAAGCTCCATGAGGGCTTTGCAATTTGTAATTTTTGTTCTTTAAATGAGACAGGGTCAGCTATGTAGACCAGGGTGGGCTTGAACTCCTGGAAGTTCTCCTGCCTCAGCCTCTCCAGGGCTGGGATTAGACCACCATGCCTCAAAAAAAAAAATCTCTTTTTCTTTTTTCTTGGCAGCACCAGGGCTTGAACCCAGGGCCTCACACATGCAAGGCAAACGCTCTGGCACTGAGCCACATTCCAGCACTATTTTTCTTTTTCTTTTCTTTTTTTCTTCTCAGTATAGGGAATTGAACCCAGGACCTTCACATTGAACTATATCCCCGGCCATAGATGTATTATTTTGAAAGAGAGTCTCAGTGGCTCAGGCGGGGCTCAAACTTGTAATCCTCCTGCCTCAGCCTTCTTGAGTGCTGAGATTACTGGCATGCACCACCATGCCTGGCTAGCAGTTTGCAGTTTCTGAGGCTTCTTGTTCTGCCCTGTGGCCTCCTGACCCCTGCCATGCCTTGAATGTGCTTTGAGGATCTCCGAAAGGTTCATATGCTGGAAGTGGGTCTCCCTGGAGGTGGAAGGGCCTTTCGAGGTGGGGCCCAGTAGACCGTGACCAGGTCACAGGGCTCCACCTCGGCTTGTTAGAAAAGAGTGGGCTTGGCCCCCACTTCTCCTCTGCTTCCTGTCTCACTGCGACGGCTTCTCTAGGTGCCCTCTCAGCACTGTGATGCTGTCTGCTCCTAGCCCTCCAGAGCCAGATACACCTCTTCTCTTTACAAAACGTCCAGCATCAGGTCTTTTGTCGTAGCCATGGGAAACAGGCTAAGCCAGTTCCTGATCTGGGGAAAACTTTGTTTATCCCCAGCTGTTTGGTGCCAAGCCCAGTTCCCATCCAAATGCTGGGACAAGGAGGTAATGGGTCGGGGTCAGGCCCCTGGGCTCAGACTCAGAGCCCGGATTTTGCACCCTGGCTTTGATGCTTGCTAGCTGGAGGGGACAGAAAGGACAGCCTGGAACAGAAGTGAGTGATAAAATGGAGTCTGCTCCCTGCTGGCCCCTGGCCCAACTTCCTGTAGCTCTGGACTCCAAGGACAATTTTCCTAGATCCCCCAAGGCCTACCTTGCCTTAAAAAAAATTGACCTCTGATATTACAAAAATAATGGTTTTCTTAAAAAATGTTTTTCTGGAGACAGGGTCTCATTGTGTAGTATGGACTGTCCTTGAACTCACAGTGATCCTCCTGTCTCAGCCTCCCAAGTGCTGGGATTACAGGTGTGCACCACCACACTCAGCAAAAATAGTGGTTTTCATTGGAGGTAATTTGGGAGAATGAAGAATAGTAAGACAAAGATACAAGTCATCTTTTAATTTTTACTTTTAAAATTATAGTTATTAGCCCACATACATTGTACAAAAATAATGACTTTTAGGGTGGCATTGCCACACAAGCATGCAACGTGCTCTGACTCTATCCACCCTTCCTATTACACTCTTATCACCCTCATCCCTCCCTGTGGTCCCCTTCCCTTTTCCTAATAGGCCCCCCAAAAGTCTCCTTTGAGAGGAAGAGTGGGCTGACTGCCCGCTTTCCTTTCCTGAGCCGGCTGCACCTTCGCCCGAGACCCCACCTCCTCCAGTAATTAGAAGTAGCGTGAAAACTGCCTCCCGGACCAAGTTATTACTTCCAAGAATAATAGTCTCTGTTACTACAAGAAACTAATTAACAGCATGCAATGAGGGGGAAAAATTCAATTAATTGGCGGCTTAATATGTGCTAGCAAGGACTCTGAGCTTGGCTCCGTGAGGGGCGGGTGGGGACCCCCAGAGGGCAGGGTAGGGGGCTCAGGGATCCGAGGTCTGCAGGGCCCCGCTGGGCTGGGCACCCCCTGTGGCCTCGGGGAGTTTGGTTTCTCGGGTGGCGTGGTGGGGAGGGAACTGTTGTTCTCTTCTGGGTGGGCTGGGGCTCGGCCCTGGAGGTCCTCTCCCTACTGCCCCTTCAGACTCCATGGGGTCCCCCCAAGCCCCACCTCCAGCCTGTCACCTGGTCTGGAGCCCCCCCACACTGCCCTTGCCAGGTCCTCCTGGGCTCCTGCATGGCCAGCTGGGTTCACACCTTCTCCTCCTGCCCCTGCCCCTGTCCCGCTGGCCACCAGGATGAGGTCTGTACCCTGGGCCGAGGTGCTGCCTTCTGTCCAGGCCCCTTCTGAAGCGCTGGGTGGGCGGGGCCCTGGAAGGTGTCTGCAGGGTCCTGTGTGTGAGGATGTGGCACTCACAGAGGATGCGAACCACAGTCCGTCCAGAGCACCCTCTCCCTGACCCAGACCTCGGGTCAGTGGTACGGTGGCAGCCAAGGCAGGCATAGGATCTGTCTAAGAAGCAGTGGAGGGAGAGACTCATTTGGTGAGGGTTCAACGGGACACAGGTAAGTGGGTTAGGGACTCACCCATCAGGACGTGGAGACAGAGCAGGGCTGCCGAGTCCTGTGGCAGCACCCAGCACAAGTGGTGTGCGGATGGGAGGAGTGCTGCTGTGAAGAACTGCCCTGAACACTGGGCCTTGCACAGCTCAGACTTGTTTTGTCTTGTTTTTTTGAGATAAGGTCTTGTTATGTAGCCCAGGCTGAGCCTGAACTTACTTTGATCCTCCTGCCTCAGCCTCCTGAGTGCTGGGATCGCTAGTGTGCGTCACCAGGCCCAGCTCAAACAGTGCAAACTTACAGCTGTGGAGGTCAGCAGTCCAAATGACTCTCCTGGGGCCAAGGTCGCAGTGAGGGGACCCCAGCTGTCCTGGCCGCCCCAGCAGAGAGGGCATCTGCGGACCCCAACTCTCCGAGCTGGGCTGAGTCCTCCTTACACTGCCACCCATCTGGCTTTCCTGTCTCTCCCTCTCTGGGGTTTAGGGGCCCTCGGGAGGATCTGGGATAATCTCCCTATCTTACAGGCCCTGGGTTCGAAGCCTTAATTTCCTGTTGCAGAGGAAGCTCACCTGTTCCCAGGTCCTGGGAGTCAGTGTGTGGACATCTGAGGGGGCCGTGATCTTTGGACCACAGCGAGGCACAAACCCACAGTAGCATTATACACAAATGTGTCTGCATACTGCCGTGCTCTAAGCGTCTCATATACACAATATGGTTACTGTAGATATCTGTTCACGCAAACACGTGTGTGAGTGTTGGTGCATGCGGGTGTATTTCACTCAATCCGCTGGATTTCTAGAAAATCCATTTCTGTTTTCTTTCTAGAAAATGAAGTTACAAAACCTAGACATAGAAAGAATCCAAGTGTATGCAGCCAGACATGTAATTAAAACAAATCATACAAGTTTGAACTGGGCACGGTGGTGTACATCTGTAATCCCAGCTACATGGAAGGCTGAGGCAGGAGGATTCCAAGTCTGAGGTCAGCCTGGGTAATTTAGGGAGAGAACCTGTTGCCAAGGTAGATAGATGGCAGGTAGGTAGATAGGTAGGCAGGTAGGTAGGTCTGGGAATATAACTCAGTGCTCCCTGGGTTCAAAAAAGTGAGTCAGGCAGTTAATAAAAATATTTCCTCTGTATTTTGTGATGTTTGTGGTATTTGTCAGCATTCAAAAATGTGGAAGTTGTAACTTCTTCCTTCTAAATGAATACCAACTTTTCTGTCTGTTTTTTCACTCTTTAACCCCTTAACCTCTCCCCATCTGGCTCGCTGGACTAGGGGGTGCTCTGCTGCACCCCGGGTCCTTGGACCCCTTGCACCTGGCTCTCCCTATAGAACTCAGCTTGAGCTTAGTTCTTCCCAAAGGCCTTCCCTCATCAGGAGACCTCCCCACCTGCCTCTCCTTCATGCCCCTCTCCAGTGCCCGCCTCTCTGTGCCCTCCCTGGCCCACCTGACGTGCTGCCTGGTTTCCCACAGAGCTCAGCACAGAATCTGGTATACAGTCGGCGCTCAACAAACACACGCAGAGTGGGAGGGAGGGGTCACTCCTGAATGCAGATGCTCATGTGAGGTTGTGTGCCGCCGCTGGGATTCCAACCCCCAACTTTCTCCTGGCAAATATCACTCCCAGCTCACCACGTGTTTGAGGCCAGAAGCCATTTGTGTAAATGGGTGCCCAGGGAGTGGAGGGCAGAGTGTGTATCAGCAAATTCCGAGGCAGGAAGTTGGTGAAGAGCTAGGCTGGATTAGATCACAGGGGTAATAGGGAGCCACAGCTGGTTCTGGAGCACCACCAGCTGTCATGGCCTGCCCCGTGACAGTGCTCTGGGGAAGGGTGACCTGGCCCTGGTCAGCTGGGGTCCCAGCTGAACTCACAGCTGCCTGGTGGCACCGCTGTCTTTGCACAGCCCCTCCATGCCGCCTATTGAAGCAGCTGCTGTGGGTTGGCGTTGCCAGAGGGAGGCCGCTAAGGCACTTATTGAATTTATGACTTTAATTTATGACGATTCTAATCCCATTACGGGTTTCCTTTTGTCTGCAGCCTGCACCACAGTGGAGTTTAATTATAGTCAAGCAGGGGTTCCCTGCCCAGGGGACCTTTCCTGCCACCCGGTGGCCCCTCCCCGGTGGCCTGGGGGCCTCTGACCCTCTGGGGTCTGCAGCGGAGGGGCAGGAGCAGGCTGCTGCGGGAGGGCGAGTGCCGAGGGACACCCTGCGGTGCCGGCTGCGGCTGCTTCAGTGTGTGCCAGTCACACTGCAGTGTGCCGCCGCGCTGAGTGAGCAGTGGGCGACCCGCACGGCTGTCCGCTGTCGGCTGTTCGCAGGCCCAGGTGGTGGGATGGAATCTTGAGATCACAGGGCTCTGGGAGAGTAGGAGGGAGGGGAGCTCAGGGACCCACCAGGACTGTGGGTAACAGGCTGAGAAAACCGCACCATTGGGGAGGGCGTGAGACTCCTCCACCCACCCCGGGACAGAGGACATCTCCCAGGTGGGGGCCCCTGAGGCAGGCCCAAACCCAGGCCACAGTCACAGGGATGGTGCCGAGTCCCTTCTTTGCAGAATGGGGAGCCAAACCTGGCAATCCTGGGGCTGCTCCGGGGTCCTCCTTCTCCAGCTCCAGGCCCCATCAAGCCCCAGAAGGATGTGCAATGGGGGAGGGGAACGAAGGCCTGGAGTCTGGGTAGGGCAGCTCAGTGGGCAGCACCCAACGAGGACGAGGGGCTCAGGGACTAAGGGGAGAGTCAGGGGTCCTGGGAGGGGAGATCCCAGAAGTGAAACTGCCTTGAGATTGGCAGGAGGGCCAGCGCTTCACCCCAGTTGCTGTCTCCGTAAAATGGGCCTGAGGGCCACAGCAGCCTGGCTCCTCCCTGCACAGGTAGGAGCAAGAACAGAGCCAGCATTGGCAGCTGGGCTGTGGTAACTGCTACAGCAAGGGCCCAGGCCGGGAGCAGCATCTCAGGGGATGGGGAGGATCAGACAGCCGAGGAGGATCCAAGAGTGGAGGAAGACCCAGTCGGTGTAAAGGGAAGGGAGAGATGGGGACCTCTGATGATCTGCAGGCCCCAAATCCTGCTTCCCTGAGATCCAGACGAGAGCGGGGGAGGCACACAAGAGCGGGGGTGGGAGGTTCGGGGGGGCTTGAAAACTCTGACCGCTCCAGGAGCAGGGTGCACGACAGGGAGTGGAGTGGTGGGGACAGTGGCACACTGGCGGCACCCAAAGGAGGAGCCATTTCTGTGCTCGTTCTCCATCCATCTCCGAGAGACCGATGTCTCCTCCCTTCCCTCAAGGGCTGGTGTCCGATCCCAGGGGTCCAGATGTCTGGGGTCTTTGGAGCCCGGACTTGGCCTGAATGGCTGTTGTAGCCAGGAAAATGGCTTTGATCGGGGGAGAAAGCCGACACTGGAAACGCTGCTGAGAACTTTGAGTCCCCTGGAATCACTTCTTGGGGGTTTTGATTTCATCTGGGGAGGTGCCGCGGGAGGATGTCAGGCCTCACTGGGCTGACAGGCTGAAAACCTTGGGAGATAGAGGTCACGTGACCAGTGGGATGCGGAAACAGTGCCAGGTGGAGAAGGGGCCTGATGTGAACTAAAGAGATTCCTGACTGTAGCCAAGGTTGGGGAGGGAAAATCAGGAGCAGGACACATGTGCTGAGCTCTGCCGGGCCGGAAGACAGTGCAGGTGTGTGTGTTGCATGTGGGTGGCATGGGGCCTGCTGCTCCTGTCCTCTGTCCTCCATAATGGCGGTGAGCCTGCGATTATGCTTTCTGCCTTTTCTTGATTTCTAGAACTGGATCTTTGGATGCCCAGGCATGCCTCAGTTTACCGTTCTGGAGAGGGGGTGGTCATTCTGGTCCTCCTGCTTGAGGTTTGTCCTTGAAGGACTCTGGGTGTGACCATGCCTGCCTCGTCCCCTGCACGCCAGAGTTCCAAGGGTCTTCACCCTGCAGTCACATCCGGTTCCTGCCAACACCCCTGGAGGAGGTGGGGGCCGCACCCTTTGTTACCAAAGGAGGCGCTGAGGCTCAGAGTGTTTCAAAATATAGGTCTATTAGTATGACACTTGGCAAGGCCACCGGCTCAGGAGACAGCTGCCACGGAAAGACATTGCTGGAGTCACAGATCCCAAGCAAAGTTCTTAGGTCACGCAGTGGGGTTTCTGCACTGGTTTCTGTGGGAGGAGCGAGCGGGGCTGAGTCAGCAGGCCTAGGCCTGCAGATTTGGATCATTTCAGGCCGGGCACAGGGGCTGCCCTGGGGTGGGGTGGGGCGGGGCAGGTGGCTGGGGCCGGTGTGTGAGTGGCGAGGCTGGAGTGGTCGGGTAGTCGCTCCAGACTGTTTGGCCCTCATCCAGGCAAGCTGTTTCCTTTCTCTAGGAATAATCAGCCCTCCCATGCCCACAAAGCCCCACCTGGCAGAGCATGGGACAGACAATGAAAGACGTGCTTAATACAGAGGTGTGAGTTGGGTAGTCAGAGGTCAGCCGGCAGGGACTGCAAGAATCCAGGCGTCTCCATGCTTTGTCCAGCTTGAGGCTTGTTTGGCTTCAGGCGGCTTTTCCCAGGATCTTGTGTTTTCTACTTTCTGCTTCCAAATAGGTCTGTTCTCCTGTATTTGTCCTCTTCCTCTCTCCCCTCCCTGTCTTTCCCTGTTTCTTTCTCTCTCCTCTTGCAGTACTAGGAATTGAACCCAGGGCCTTTGCATTGAGCTACCTCCTCAACTCCCACCTGGCGCTTTTAAATTTGAGACAGGGTTTTGGTAAATTGCTACATTGTCCAGGCTGAGCTTGAACTTGTAATTCTCCTGCTCCAACCTCCCTGAGTGCTGAGATTACAGGCATGTGCCACCAAGCCCAGCCATTCAGCACTCTTAGTTACAAGTCAAAGATACTCACTTTAAACTAGTTTCAGCCACAAAGTGAAGTTATCGGGTGTCCAGGTTTGTTGGGCCCCAGGTGAGGTTAGATCCAGGGACCTGGATGCTCCTTGGGTCTGTGTCTCAGCCTGTTGTATGCTGATATAACAGGATGCCTAAGGCTGGGAGTTTTTTTAAAGAACACAGATTTATTTCTTGCAGTTTTGCAGCCTGGGAAGCCCAAGGCCCGGGGGCCTGCGTCTGGTGAGGCCTCCTTGCTGTGCTAGCCAGGGCGGAAGGAGGGCAGGAGCGAATGCATGTGCACAGGAGAGGGAAAGGGGCCAAACCCATCCTTCATCAGGCGCTCACTTCTGAGATAACCAACCCGCTCTGTGACAGCGACATTAATCCATGTGGGGGACAGAGCCCTCTGGACCTCATCCTCTGGTGAAACTTGTGCCTCCCTGCACTGTGGCCCTGGGAAGAACCTGTCATCTGAGCACCGTGCTTCCCTCTGGGCTCCGTGCATCAGGAAAGGGGCCAGGGCAGAGCTGAGGGTCACTGCTACAGAAGCGCGATCCTCCTGGCTGGGGCTCAGATGCCACACCTCGGGGAGACTGCTGGGTCTCGGGCTGGGCATCCATGCCTGCATGGGACCTTCTCGCTGTCTTCTAAGGTGACATCACAGAGAGCAAGCATTTCGGTCCAGGACTCGGTGCTCCAGGAGTGGAGTGGCCCATAGCACTGTCGCAGGGCTGTCCTGTGACCAGGATGAGCCCCCTGGGCCTCGTTGTTCCCTTCACAGGCAGGCTTGGCGAGGTCACGGAGACGCCTGTGGGTGATGTGCTCCAAGCCCGCTTGCCAGTGTCCTAGGTGGGGACCGGGTCTTTGCCCATGCTGATTCCTGAGCCTCTCCTCCAGCTGCACCCTTTTTCAGGAAGTAGTCGTGATGTGGCCGGCCTAACCTGGCACTTGTACCACTGGCTCACAGGTCAGGTCCCTCAGAGGGACACTTCTAGGTTACTTTTGTGGCACGGGGCCAGCCTCCTCTCCCAGGTTGAAGCTAATAGGGCATGCCTTGCTCGTGGTTGGCACCAGACCAGCTGCTGAGCCCAGTCTGGACCACGAGGCCCTGGTAGTGACTGTCCTGTGTCCTCCTGGGCTCTGGTCCTGCCGGCTGGGGCAGCCTCTTATTGCTGGCAGGTTTCCTGGGTGTCGGCAGAAGCCTCGCTCCGTGCCAGGTGTTCGGGAGAGATGGGCGAGCCAGCTTGGGGTGGCACCGGGAGGCCCGGGAACAGGCAGCTTGGGTCTAGTGGGGGTGGGAGCTGCAAGTGGCCCTGGGCAGGTCTGGCTGTGTGACCTTGGGCAGGGCCCTTGACCCTCTGTGCCGTTTCCTCACCTACAAATGCTGGGATGCTGATGGCACCTCCTGGGGGCCCCAAGTGACACATACAGGGCGAGATCAGGGGTAGGTGGCACTTATCTCCTGCTCCTATACCTGGCACTCAGTGTTTGGGTGCAAGGCTGTGTGGGCTGAGCCATGAATCCCCTGTGTCTGACTTCTGTGCCTCAGTTTCTTGCTTTTTATTCTCTGGGAGTACTGATGGTTGAACCCAGGTGTGCTCTACCGCTGAGCTACATCCCCATACATCCCCAGCACCTCTTTTTTTTTTTTTTTTGAGGCAGGATCTCACTAAATTGCTAAATTGCCAAATTGCCAGGGTAGGATTTAAACTTGAGATCCTCCTGCCCCAGCCTCCCAGAGTGCTGGGATTACAGATAGGCACCACCACACCCAGCTGTTTCCCTGATTCTGAGAGGAGGAGGCCAAGATTTTCTTTATGAGAGTGAGGCTGGGTGAAGGGCTCAGCACCATGTCCCCCTGGGGGACACCCCCAAAGAGCCAGTGTCACTGCTGGTGTCGTGACTCACAGAGGGGACCTGGGTTCATGACACTGGTCTGTTGTACTTTCCTGCAAGCTGCTGGGCTGGTGGAGGGGTTCTGGCAGGGGGCCCAGGCTCCACATGCAGATGGTGCCTCCAGGGCTCTGCTGAACTGTGCTTTTGCTTCAACCCTCAGCTTCCCGGATGTTTGTGCCCTACAGTGAGGGGACCACTGGGCTTTCGGTCCCAAGACCCGGGTTCAAGGCCCCACCCAGCCCTGGCCGGGACATCAGGTGGTCTGAGCCTCAGTTTCCACACATGTGAAGTGTGAGGATGATTTTGCTTCACCAGGATGCAGGGAGGTTTAAAATGGAAGCCACTCTGGGTTTGGTGGCACACGCCTCTAATTCCAGTAATCTGGGAGGCTGAGGCAGGAGGATCACAAATTAAAACCCAGGCTGGGCAGTTTGGTGACTTAGCAAGACCCTGTCTGAAAATGAAAAATACAAAAGGAGGCCAGGGATGTAGCTCAGTGTGAAGGCCAGGGTTCCATCCCCAGTACTGGAGGGAGAGAGAGAGAAAGTGTGACACTGAAGAACCTGCTGTGCCTCAGAAAATGCCATGGCCTGGGTGGCAGGCTTGCCCACCATCAGGGGACCTGCATTTGTTTCTCTGCTCTGTCACTCACCACTGGGCCAGCCAGGCACACGCCTTGACTTCTCTGAGCTCCATCTCTCCCCTGTACCAAAATAAGGGCGCCCTGGGACGCTCGTAGGCTGTCCAGGAGAGGCTCAAATCGGGACCGCTCGTACCCAGGGAGGCCTGTGGTTCCCTCTTTCTCCTCTCCAGCCTCCTGCCCTCCCCTTCCTGAGCAGAGGTCCCACCTGGGCCACCACTCCGTCCACTCCTGGCCCCACTGGCTGCCTCGCCTTCCCTTGTAATTTAAAACCAAATTTCCTGCTGCACCCTGAGGACGCGATTGTAACACCCTGGCATCTCTGTGGATTCTTGGGTCTGTCACGGACCAGACACACATGGCAGCCCTGCTCCGCGTGTGGTTGTGCGGACCCAGGGTGACACAGGAGGGATTTTTTTCCCTTTCATTTGTGCCGCCTGCCCCCGGCCTCCCCCTTCTCCCGTGATGTTCGCTGCTCTAGTTAAGTGGAAAAGACGTTTACTCCTATGATTCTCCAGTCATGAATAATGACACTGGCTCATAAATGAAAATTGCTTTTCTATTTAAATTCTATGAGTGTGTGCATGTGTGTTTTGTTTCCTTAAAAAAAAGAAGGTATGGAACCGAGGCTCTGGGGTCATTTGAAGTTATTAATTTCAAGAGGAGCTCTTAGCCAGCTTATTAACAGGGAGCTAAATGGTGGGATATTAATTACCTTGCAGGCGTCAGCATTTCTGCGCTGGTGGGTGGTCTAGGCGGCAGACGGAAGTCCCCTGGCGGACATGGGAGAACATGGGTCCCAATGAGATGAAGCATGCACAGGTGCCAGGGACAGGACTCTGGGGCGAGGGGGCTGGAGGTGTCTTCAGGCCAACGTATCAAATGCTGTCTCCACAAAACTGATTCGTGTACAAGGGGATGGAAATGTGAATCACCCTGTTTGGATCGTTGCATAATGTGCACGTGTCAGGTTGTTACACTGTATCCCATAGATATGTGCACTTACTGTATGTCAAAAGAACGCTAGAATCAAAGTCTTTGTAAATAGGGAAGGGTGGAGGGGGTGAAGGGAGGACAGGGAATAGGGAAAAAATAAGAACTGAGATACATCATGTACAGATACAAGCACCCAATGAAAATGTAAATGTATTGTATACCTAACATGTACCAATAAAAGAATTAAAAAATAATAAAATAAAAATCCGATCAAAGACCTGGATATAAAAACAGAAGTGTCGACACTGCTGGAAGATAACAGAGATAGCACTTGAAACCACAGGGACAGGCTAGGGCTTCCTAAATAGATGTGCAACAGCACTGGAAGTAATACCTGGAGTCAACAAACCGGACCACATCAAATTAAATAGCTGCTGCACAGCAAAGGCAGCAATCAGCAGAGGGAAGAGACCACCTACGCGATAGGAAAAAATTTTGACCACAACTCTTCTGCTAGAGGACTGACCTCTGGAATATATAAAGGACCCTCCCAAGTTAACCCTCCAGAAAAAATGACATGATCAAACAGTGGGCAAATGGACCGAACAGACATTTCTCATAAGAAGTACAAATGGCACGTAAATACATGAAAACACGTTTGTCATCTTTAGCCAGGGGAGAAATGAGAATCAAAACAGCTCTGAGATTCTGGTTATCCCAGGAAGAATCGCAGATGTGGGGAGAAGGAACCCTTTTATGTTACCACTGGGGATGTAAGGCAGCACAGCTACTATGGAAGTCAGCGTGGAGATTCCTCAAAAAGCTAAAAATAGAAATTCCATCTGACCCAGTCATACCTCTCCTGGGTATATTCCTGAGAAAGTAAACATCATGCTACAGTGATACATGGATATTGTGTTTCTAGCAGGACTATCCACAATGTCTAAGCTCTGGAAACAGCCTAGATATCCATCAACAGATGAATGGATAAAGAAAATGTGGCATATACACACAGTGGAATATTGTTCAGCCATAAAAAGAGTGAATTCATGTCATTTACAGGAAAATGGATGGAACTTGAGACCATAATGTTAACTGAAATAAGTCAGACACACAAAGTTAAATATTGTAAGGTTTCTCTTATATGAGAAACCTGAAATATATATAAATAAATGAATGAATGAAGTGAAGGAGAAATGGGGCGAAACAAGACAGACTTCGTGGATAGGGAAGGGGATGAGGAGGAGGGAGAAGGTAAGGGAAGAGGAGAAAAAGATAAAAAAAGACCAAGGTATGTTTTTTGGATGTACCAACTCCCTAAAATGGACATCATTATTTTGCACTGCAAATATACACTAATTTAAAAAAAAAAAGAGCTGGGTGTCGTGGGTAAGCTGGAATCCTAGTACCAAGGAGGCTGAGGCAGGAGGATTGCTGCAAGTTCAACCCCAGCCTGGGGTACATAGTGAGACCTGGTCTCAACCAAAATAAAAAAGAAAGAAACAGCCAAGCCGGGCGTGCTGGTACACGCCTATAATTTAATTTACAGTGAAATTTTATATCACAGCCATAAATAGGAAACCAGCATCCCTCATCATAAATTCACAGCAGCATAAACATGAACACAAGACTATTAAAATAAAAAAGTGTCCGCGCCTCGCCTCCCGGAAGCAGCCCCCACGTGGGCAGAGCAGCGCGCGGGCCGGGTGGGGGAAGGGGCATTTTGGACGGTGTCCGGAGCCCAACGGGGACCAGGGCCGCTCCCTGAGGGGCTTCCGCGTGGATGCCGCCCAGGGTCCCGGGAGGCCGCAGGGGCCCTGGCAGGACTGGGATTTCTGGGTCTTTTGCAGGCTGGGAAGCAACGCATAAATGAGGTGCAGATTCCACACCAGCCATATCGGCTCCCAGCTGGCCTGCCTGTCCCCCCGGGTCCCAGGATTCCCAGCCCGAGCCAAGGGATGGTACGACCCTGGACAGACCTCGGGCCTCTCCCGACTCTGTTTCTTTGTCCTTGTGGCCTGCAGCCCTTGTGCTGGCGAAGTTGAAGTGTCAGCCTGGCCGGGCAGGGCGCTCAGATCTTCGGCTCAGTGATATTCTGGATTTGCCTGCAAGGTTGTCTTGGGATGAGACTCACATTTAAATCCGCCAATTTTGAGTAAAGTGATTCCTTAAATGAGTCTCTGTCTCTTTTCGTCCTGGCAACTCTAGGTCCTGTTCTCTGGACAGGAGGCCTGCAGCCCCCTCTGGGGCCTTTGGCAGGAGCCAGCACTGGGGAGAAGAGGGGAGCTGCTCTCCATTTCCCTCAGCTTTTCTGCTGCCTCTGCAGAAATATAATGGGAAAACTCAGCTCAATGTGGCTTCACCATGAAGCGGATTTATCAGCGCGCAGCTCTGAGTCTGAGTAAGTCAGCCTTGGGGGCCATTTGACTCAGCAGCTCAGGAGTGCTATCAAGGCCCCAATTATTTCCCCATCTCTCTACTCTTTTCTATTCCTGATATTAATTTTGATGAGTTGATGGCATCCCTCATGGTTACAAAAGGGCTGCACAGTTCCAGCCACACCTTCTAGTCCAAAAGGACAGAGATCTCTGTGTCCCAGAATCCTAGCAGAAATCCTTGCCCCTGAGGTGGCTCACTTCAGAGGTGATGGCTGTGACCACAAGAAGGATGTGAATGTATCACTTTAGACCTAGTTTGTTTATACTGGGAATTGAACCCAGGGTCTTCTTACTGAGCTATATCCTCATTCCTTTAAAATTTTTGTTTTGTTTTCTTTTAATTTTTTTTTCTCTTTTTTTTTGGTACCGGGGATTGAACTCGGGTCCTTGAGCTTGCTAGGCAGACAGTGAAACCACTGAGCTAAATCTCCGGCCCTGTTTTGTTTTAATTTTTTTTGGGGGGGGGTACCGGAGATAGAACTCGGGACCTTGCGCTTGCGAGGCAGGCGCCGGTGTTTTGTTTTAATTTTGAGACACATCTCACTAAGTTACTGAGTTTTCCAGGCTGGTCTCAAACTCCTGCCTCTGCCTCCCAGAATGCTGAGATCCCAGGCATTAGCCACAATGCCCTGCTGAGATCTGGTGTACTGAAGCCAATCACCATGGGATAACCTTGCAGCAAGGGCTACTGGGAGAGAGTGGGATTGGCCCCCACACAAATGGGGAGGCAGCTGTGTGTGTCTGGGGCCCCCTCCCTGCCTTGCTGTGCAGCCTTCTCCCTCCTTCCCCTCCTGTCCTCTGTGGCCACCCATCCAGCCACCACTGGGACCCTGGACGTGTCCATGCTGTCTGTATCTACCCTGTGCCCTTCCCTTCTCTGGTTCAGAGACCCCTCCCATGAGGGACCCATCCCATCACTCCTTTGGCCTGAGGGAGCTCTTCACTCTGCACCTCAGTGCTTGCACAGAAAAGCCCTAAGATCCAGGCTGGGGCAACCTGACTTCTTCTTTGGATTTCCGTTCTTGTTTGCAGTCAGCTTTTCCGTCGCTGAGACAGGGCCAACACCTATGACATACAGGAGGAGGTTGAATTTGGCTCTCGGTTTTGGGGAGCTCAGTCCATGGTTGGCTGGCTCCAAGGGTGAACCCTCATGGTGGAAGAGCCTGGCAGAGCAAAGCTTGGTTCACGGTGGCCAGGAAGCAGAGCAGGGCGCCAGTGTTGGGGGGAGGGGCCAGGGGCAAGATACAGTTCCCGAGTCATGAGCTGGGGGGTGTGAACTGGCCCTGTGGTGGCCCCCTGCTGCCCCTGTCCTGAGGAGAAAGCTGTGTGCATGTTGAGAGCAGGGAGCAGTCTTTGGATGGGATGAAGGTCTTCCCTATGGACCCAGTTAGGTTTCTGGGGGTCATTCTGAAGGTGGAACCCAGCTCAGCATTTGCTCCTTTCCTCCTACACTGCTCCGGCCACGGCCAACTGCAGAGCCCATGCCAGAGCCCATGCCAGGCCATTTGTACTTCAACCTCCCAAACCATGAGCTAAAGCAACCTCCTTTCTCATGAGCAGCCTCAGGTATTTTGTTATAGTAACAGACTGGTTTAGCCCATTAAAAAAAATCATTTTTATTAGTCCATGTTTGCAGTACTTAAAGATTACATTCACTGTGGAAAATTGGTGCATGTACATAACACACCTTCCTTCTCTTTACGTCTCCTTCCCCTCCTTCCTTCATCTCCTGGTCCCCTTCCTATTTGCAAAAGATAGGTCTCCCTGTTTCCTGTTATCTCTCTTTTTCCTGCCCTTTAATCTATTTGCGCTTTGCACTTCTCCTCCAAGAGAAGCCATGTGATATTGGAGCTGTGTGTCTGATTTATTCCACCTAACATCATAGTCTCAAGGTGCGCCATCTTTTAAAGGCAGGATGGAACCGAATTTGCCCCTGGCCAGCAGTGTAAAAACTGGCCTCGGCCTCCCTGGGCCTCTGACCTCATCCGCCTCCCCGCCTGGACTGGAAACCAGCCAGACCACCTCAGCCTCGAGAAGTTTCCAAAGGCTGATACTTTGGCCTAGAAATCCCCACCCAAATCCTAATTTGCTTCTCACTTTTTTTTTTTTTGGTACCAGGGAGTGAACTCAGGATCTTGCGCTTGTGAGGCAGGCGGTGGAACCACTGAGCTAAATCCCCGGCCCTTCACTTTTTATTATAGAGAACTTTTAAATAGATTCGATAGAAAAGACAATAGAATAATGAGTCAGCTCTTTCCCGTCAACTGGCGCCAACAATTCTTAACTTGTGGCCAATCAATCCTGATTTATTTATAGCCCAACACACTTCCACCACTGCATTATTGTGAAGCAAAACCCAGGCATCTTGTCATTTCATTGGTAGATATTTTAGCACGATATCTGAAAGATACCAGTCTTCTCTAAAACATAACCACTCTGCTATTATCATACCTCGCAAATAAACTCTACTCCCTTAAGATCTCTCCACATCCACTCAGTGTTCTTATTGGCTCATATTTTGTTCTTTAATGGCAATGTTTCAATTTATTTTTATTGAATTTTTAGTTGGAACACCCTGGTTTCCTGCCTACCTCCAGAGGCAGGTAGCTTCTTAATTCGGTGTTTAAAAAAATAATGTCACCCTTGAATATGGCTTCTGCCCCGTTTGTCCTGCTTTCTGTGAGAAAACACATTTATTTGAATTCAAGTTTCAGCAGTCCGTGTTGTCGCCCCTCCTGTCACTCTCTTCCTGTTTCTGTCTGTCTGCAGGCTGGTAGCACCTTCTCCGGGGTTCAGCTCTGGCTGCCAACCTGATTCGCTGCAGTGACTCGCGGTGGTACCGACCGTCCCTGATTTTTTTTTTTTGTATTAAATTATTTTGTTGGTACATTGTAGGTATACAACACAATTACATTTCTCATTGGGAATTGTACGTTTACATAATGCATCTTGGTTCTTATTTTTTCCGCATTCCTAGCCCTCCCTTCACGCCCTCCACCCTTCCCTATTTACAAAGACTTTATTTCCATTTTTCCATTTTTCATCATTTTTTCCTTTCCCTTCTTTCCTTTCCCCTGCCCCTCCCACTACCCCTACCCCTTTGGACCTTTTCTTCCTATTTTGCATTATCGAATATTCATTCTAATCATTGGTACATTTTAGGTATACAATATAATGACATTCATCATTGGAAATTTGCACCTTTACATAGTCTCTCTTGGTTCTTATTTTTCACCCTTGCCCAGCCTTCCCTTCAACCCCTCCAGTCCTCCCTATTTACAAAGATTTTGTTCCTATTTTTCCATTTTCTCATATTAATCCCATTTCCTTCTATCCTTTCCCCTAGCCCTCCCACTTCCTTCCCCTTTGCCCCTTTTCTTCCTATTTCACATTACCTATTATACATTTAGTCCTTATTTACACTTTCAGTTTCTCACACCAGAGAAACTATTCGGTACTTACACATGTGTGTCCTATTTATTTCACTTAAGAGTATTGCCTCAATGTGCATCCATTTAGCTATAAATGTCTCTAATTTCTCATTTTTTATGGCTGAGTAGTACTCCATTTTATTAAAAAACCACATTTTCTTTATCCAGTCTCCAGTTGATGGGCATTTGGGCTGTTTCCAAGTTTTAGCTATTACAAACTGTGCTGCTATGAACATGGGCACACATATATCACTGTGGTATGATTCTTTTAATTCTTTGGGGAAGATCCCCAGCCATGGAATAGCAGGGTCAAATGGGACTTCCAGTCCTAGTTCTTTGAGGTATCTCCATACTGATTTCCACAGTGCTTGCACCAGTCTACACTCCCACCAGCAGTGGAGCAGGGTTCCTCTTTCCCCACAGCCCCACCAGCATTTGTTATTGGTTGATTTCATGATAGCAGCCATTCTTTCTGGAGTGAAGTGGAATCTCAGCATTGTTTTCATTTGCGTCTCTCGAATGGCCAACCATCCCTGATTTTTGATAGCTTGACTCACAGTTTGTGACTTTACAATGGTTTGCAAGTGATTTACACATTCTTTGGAAACTGTAGTTTGAATTTTGAGCTTTGAATCTGAATCTTTCTGTGGGCCAGTGATGTGTAGTCGGATCCCATCCTGCTGCTGGGATGAAATGTCGGGCACCCACAGCTTAAAAGAGGAGAAGTTTATTTTGGCTCACGGTTTCTGTCCCGGTTGGCCGGCTCCAAGAAGCAGGGTGGCAGAGGGGCTCGATGAAGAAAAATGTGCTTAACTTGTGGCAGTCAGGAAGCAGAGAGAGAGAGAGAGGGAGAAGGAGCCAGGGACAAGACTATCCTCTTCCATGCTAGGCATGGTGGCACCTGTGTGTAATCCTAGCACTCAGGAGGCTGAGGCAGGAGGATTGCTGCAAGTTCGAGGCCAGCCTGGGCTCCATAGTGAGTTCAAGGCCAGCCTGAACTACATAGTGAGACCCTGTCTCAAAAAACCAAAAAAACAAAAACACCAGGTCATGCCCTCAGCGACCTACTTCCTACCAAGCCCCGTCCCCTAGCAGCAATCAGCTCTACGCCCCACCCCATGATCCAATCACCTTCCCACATGTGAGATAACCGGGCATTTCCAGTCCAAGCCACACTCTGCTTCCTCTCTCTTGTTCCAGGCAGCAGCGGCCAGCAGGTCCCGCACACTACCAGGTCAGACCACAGCGACGCCCATTCTGTGCTGTTGCTTTTTTTTTGGATGGAGGTGTTCAATGAATGGCATGCGATGTTTGACATTTTATCATGAAATGGGCTTTGTGTTAGGTGTTTTTCGCCCCGCGAATATAAGTGTAAGGGAGCCTGGGCTGAGCTGTGATGGGAGGTGGGCCTCGTGTCTTGAAGGTACTTTTGATTTAAAATGTTTTCAGTTTATGATGGGTTTATTGGGATGTGTGCTCTCTCGGCCAGCCCCTGCTTATGCATCTTTTAATTGTTTGTTTTTGGGTAATTGGAACATTGCAATTGTTAATGTATCTCTTAAGTCTTAATGTAGTCTGTTCTCTCTCTCTCTGTCTCTCTCTCTCTCTCTCTCTCTCTCTCTCATATTGGGGTTTGAACCCAGGGCCTTGCATTGAGCTATATCTCCAGGCCTTTTTTCAACTTTTTATTTTTAGAGAGAATCTTGCTAATTTGCTCAGGCTGGAACTTTTGCTCCTCCTGCCTAGGGTGTGCTCCCATGACCTGGGTTGGGGTGGGGGAGAGAGAAGGAGAGAGAGAGACAGAGAGAGACAGAGAGAGAGAGACAGAGAGACAGAGAGAGACAGAGAGACAAAAAGAGACAGAGGGGGGTGAGAGAGAGGGGGAGAGAGAGAGAGAGAGAGAGGGAGAGAGAGAGGGAGAGAGACAGAGACAAAAAGAGACAGAGCAGGGGAGGGGGAGAGAGAGAGAGAGGGAGAGAGAGAGAGAACACGTGTGTGTCAGGACCCGATCCCTGTACACTGGCACTGTTGGGTGGGTTCAGCTTCTTCTCCTCATGCCCTAAGTATGTCCCAGGCCCTGGCCTTTTCTCCCAAACTCACTTAAGTAGAGGGCACAGCTCATAGTGACTTCTGGGCCTGCCTGGCTGAGGAGACAGCAACAGAGCCACCTCTATATGCAGACTCCTGGAGGTGACACTGGGGCCTCAAGGCCTTTGAGGCTGCCACAGAGTCCATGCGCTTTGCACCCCACTTTCCTGGCCTGACCACACCCTCTGGCCCTGCCAGCCCTGCTGCTGTCCCCGAAGCACGCCACCTTCCCCTTTGCTCTTGCCCCTTTGTCCCCGCTGAACTGAGAAAGGCAGGTCAGAGATGTGGCAGGTGCTCTGACCGGAAGACACTGCAAACCACACAAGTGAAATTCAACCCACTGGCAACTCAACGGTTTTTACTGCTTTGCTGTTCATGGGCCCAAGGGGTCTCCAGTTCTGAGCGTCCAGCAGCCCTGTTGGCCTTGGCCTTGGCCTGAGCCGTGTGGGTCTAAAGGTGTCTGCTGGGGTGGGTCAACCCGCAGGTTCATCTGGGCTAGAGAGCACGATGGGGAAACTGAGGCCCAGAGAGCTTCCACCCCTTCTTCAAGGTCACAGTAGGCCTTTGGGTGTCTGAACTTTTGAGGATCCTGCAGCAGTATCCAAGACCTTAAAATATTTATTGGCCACCAAATGGGAAAAGAAAACTGTGAAATCGAAATTAATAAATGTTAAATGTCTACCAAAGTGGGACATTAGGTCAGCTGCATTAATTACTACATTTGGTATTCATAAATGTGTCATTCCATGTGAAAGCAATTTGTCAGCTGCGCTTTCTCACTTAGTGAGAATTCCCGAGCAGGCCAGGGGATGGAGGAGCAGCTACAGCCAATTTCCAATTAGCTCCGTGCCTGGGAGCTAGGCAATTCTGAGAGCAAAGTTAGCAAAACCCTTTAAACAGCTGTTGGCACTGGTGTTGGTTTAAGGGCTGCCGGGTGCCCTGTGCCCCAGAGTGGAGCTGTCGTGCTGCTGCCTCCACCCTGGGCCTCTGTGCAGCTAGGGCTGGAGCCCTTCCGAAGCCTTTGCCATTGGCGGCTCTGGAGACCGCAAGGAGCCACCTGCCCCTGGCTCGCTCACCGAGGTCCCTCTGCAGGGCCTGTTGCCATCTCCAGATTAAGAAAAGCTCCTTGGCACCTGGGAATCAGATGCAAGCCCAGCGCCTCATCCTGCTGCGGGCAAAGCCACAAGCTAGGAAAAGGAGGCATTGGAGAAACACGCAGGGTGTTGGGCCCAGCCCTGGCTGGCAGTGGTGTCTTGGATCTGCCACGGCCTTGCCCAGTCAGGCTCCAGCTCTTCATCTGGCTCTGCCCTGCAGGGCTCTTCGCTCTCGGGAAGCTCTGTCCCTCTCTGTGGCTCCCTTCGCTCCCTCTCCTGACCCTGTGAGGGGTGCAGCACCCCTTTGGAGTGTGGGATCCAGAAGAGGGCTGTTGGAGAAACTGCCCATTTCACAGCTGGAAAGAGTGAGGCTGAGGGACGAGAAGGGATCTCTCTGGGGTCAGAGGGGGAGACGGGGTGGGAGGGAGGCCAAGTCCCTCCTGGTTCTTGCCAGGAAGCAGTTTTGGTTTTTTTGTGGGTTTTTTTGGTACTGGGGATTGAACTTGGGCCCTTGTGCTTGCAAGGCAGGCGGTGGAACCACTGAGCTAAATCCCAGGCCCTTGGTTTTTGTTTGTTCGTTTTTGTGTGTTTTTTTTATAAGGTCTGGCTCTGTAGCCCAGGCTGACCTCGAACTCAAGTGATCCTCCTGCCTCAGCCTCCCGAGTGCTGGGATTACAGGCGTGCACCATCACGCCCCAGCTCTGAGGCAGTTCTGAATCCTCTTTTGTGAGTGTCTTTAGTTGTGCTGTCCCACCTGGCTTGATGTCCAGAGTTGATTCTAAACGTTTACCTTTCATGGTCATTGTGACTTGGAGGGAGAGACAGGAGGTGCACGGTGCCAGAGCTGGTGACTAAGGTGGACGAGGACACACTGGTTTTCAAGTCTGCCTTTCTATTGGCCAGCACTCAGCAGCAGCATCACTGTATTATGTTTGATCACACCTGGTAAAGACACCCATGAAAGAGGACTCACAGAGCCACTCCAGAAAGTGGTGAAGACCACTTGGGCAGCCTCCAGCTGGCACTGGGCATTAGCGCAGCCCTTTCTCCATCTCCCTGCCTCCTGCCCAGAACCTGCTGTGACTCCCAGCTACCTCTTGTGTTAATCTCCCTCTTCTCTCCCTTTACCCTGGGCCACGTCCCATGTGGATCCCTGTATGCCGTGGGGATCCAAACCCACAGGCCTCCTGCACTGTGGGGGTCCCCAGGAGGACATCCCAGGCCCTCAGGCACCACACAGAGCACAGCCACAGGTCACTCGCCTCCCCAGCATGTGGTTTCCTCTGCCTCAGGTCACTACTTGGTGGCCCTTTCCCATCATGGCAGTGAACACAGAGACACAACACACATTATATATGCACAGAGGTAGACAGGAGGGTTTCAGATAATTCAGGGTGATGTGGGGAGCCAGGAGTGCTCGGATGACTGAGTGGGTGGGACCTGTCTAGCAGCCAGGGGAGCCCACTGTGAGAAAATGACACTAGACTTGAGTGCTGAGCGAGGGGACAGAGTTGGCTTTGCAAGGAGCTGAAGAAGGGTTTTCTGGGTAGAGAATCAGCAGGTGCAAAGGCCCTGGGGCAGAAACAAAAGGAACGCCAAGGCAGGCCAAGTTGGGAGGTGGATGTTGTATGGGATGAAGCCAGGGAAATCATTGAGGAGCAAACACAAGCACAAATATCTATTGCACTTATTCATTTAGATATGTGCTGGTTATAAATGAAAATGGATAAATGAGAAGCCAAAAAAATTAATTTTTTCCTGCTAAGCACTTATCCTGCCTGGTTCTGTTCTAGGGGACGTGAGTGAGACTTCAAAGGGTGATGTGGGCCAGAACTGAACAAATGAGGGACAGTGACAACAGGAAATGAGCCAAGATAAGGAGCTAGAGTGCTGGGGATGCTCTTTACGAGGGAAAGTGGGAGCCTTTGAGCAGAGGACATCTGAGTATAGATGTGAGCAAATGAGGCTTGAGTTGTGTGGTTGTCTTGGGGAAGAACAGGCAGGTGGAAGGAACAGCATGTGCAAAGGCCCTGAGGCCAGCACAGATGTCTCATCCTACATGGAGGATGGGATCAGGGTCCTGCCAGAAGGGACAGGAGGAGAAATACGTGCCAGCAGGGAAGAAGAGAGGGACAGGCATGCAAGGTGGGGGGCTGAGGGGCGGGCCAGGGGCTTCCTGACTCCGCACTTGGGCAGCGGCATTCTCTCAACTCCGTGGCTTGACAAGGAAGCTTGGAAATCCGCTAGCAGAAGAGTTGGTTTCCTTACTGGGAATTTCTATATTCAAGCAACCCCTCAGCAGAGAGGCTGAGAGGCTCTTTCAGGGAAAGACAAAAGGAGGGATCACATTCCTTAGGTGGAACATCAGCCACCACTGCTGTCACTATAGGGAGGGCGTGGGACACTCCGTGCCTGTGCCTCAGTGACAGTGCCCTGCCACAGAAAGCTTGTGCCCAGATTGTGCTATTGAGCCCCACGATGTTCCCTTTCGGCATGGGGGCAGCAGGAGTAGCACCCCCAGTTTAATGATGCTGACTTCCGAGAGGAAGCAGACCCAAGGTTTCAGGCTTCTAAGCCCTGGCCCCAATGCTGGCCTCTCCTTCTTCCCTACTAACCATGGGGAAAACTGAGGTCACTGTTGGCCTCGTGTCTCAGAGGAGAGGCGGTGCGGTGGCCCCTCACATACCCTCAGCCCCACCCTGGCCAAGCTCCTGAAGCTGGGG
Source organism: Heterocephalus glaber (assembly GCF_053883595.1). NCBI lineage: Eukaryota > Metazoa > Chordata > Mammalia > Rodentia > Bathyergidae > Heterocephalus > Heterocephalus glaber. Next base: position 7,283,196 of record NW_028258299.1, on the reverse strand, counting down.
TAGCTGGGGTCTGTCCAGAAGGGACAGACAGGAGGCAGAGGAGCGTGTACCATCGGGGTAGGGGAGAGGGACAAGGGCTTCCGGCTTCCTGGAGAAAAGTTCCTGTTTCTTGAGCCCGTGGCTCAGTAACAGTGTAGTCCTTGTTTTGTGCTAACCACCAACCCCTTGGAAGAGCGGGAAACCAGCTTGGAGAGGCTGGGGGACTTGCCAAGATCACCATGCAGGAAGAGGCAGAGGAGGAACTGGAACCCTTATCTGGCTGACCGCACTGCTGGCTCTGTGTCCATGTGCCTGGCCTGGCCACACTTTAGGGCACTGGCTGCTGCCTCTTCTTAAACTGCCTCAGGATGTGGCTGTTCTGACAGGGCTCTGCCGGGCAGTGGCCTCTCCTGGAGCTTGGGCCAGGCATGGAGCCCCTGGGGCTGCCTCCTGCTGCTTGCTGGAACACCTGCTCCCATGCACAACCCCTGCTCAGAAGCCATGGCAGTGGGGAGGGAGGCACATCTCGAATGCTGGTGCTGGGCAGGGAAGGAGGTGGGATTTCAGACGTTTAGGGGGGCTGCCCTCTGCCTGGCTCCTCCCTCTTGCTTTCTCGGACCCTTAAGACGCTCAGCCTCTACCCAGGAGGCCAGGAGGCTGGAGTAGAGCCTCCTGCTGCCAGGACTGTGGATGGTTTCAGTTCTCAGCACTTTCTCCCAGCTGAAGAGGGAGGTGACACCCATAGCTCACCTGAGAAGACAGATGAGGAGCCCAAGGTCTGCTCGAGGGTGAACCAGGACTGCAAGCCTGGTCCTCCAGAGGTGGAAAGGGAGTGCTGGTGACCAATCCTGCCATTTCCCCTCTGGGGAACAGCAGAAAGGACAGTTGTCATGGTTAGATTAACCCCCCCCCGAAACCACATCTCACATGTTTGCAAAGTGATGGCTCATGAGGGCGCTCTACTCAAGTAACCTTTATTTTACTTCATGTTGGCCCCAAAGCACTAGAATAGTGTCTTTTTGTTGTTAATTTTTTTTCATTGCTAGGACAAAATACCCGACACCTACAGGTTAAGGGAGGAAGGTTTATTTAGCTTACACTTTGTAGAGGTCCATAGTCAGCTGGCTCCAAGGCAGAGTGGCATGGCAGAGGGGCATCACAGAGGAGAAACAGTCCGTGGCAGGCAGACAGGAGAGAGTGAAGCAGCAGCAGCAAGCTTGCCTTCCCTCTCTCCCTTTACATTCCATCCAGGCTGTAAACCTATTGATTGAAGTCACCCATACCAGGGTAGGGCTGCCATTAGCCACACCTTTAGTTCCAATATCACACCCTTAATCCACATTCACACACCCTACTCCAGCTACCTTCAAAACTCCCCACCTATGACCTCATGAGGCTTTGGGGGGACATCTAGATAAAAGCCATAAGAAATAGTGATGGTAGCAATTTTATCACAGTATATTATTAAATTGTTCTATTTTATTTGTAGACATTATAGTTAATCTCTTAGAGGGCCTAATTAGGAATTATTTTATGATGGTTACACAGCACTTGATTAAAGTTAAATTTACTAAACAAATTTATACATTCAACGTGGTTATCCAGTTTTCACCCTACAGTGTTTATCTTCCTTAAATTGCAACGTGCCCACAGGATTTGGGCTCTGACTTCTTGCCCAACAGCGGAGGTCTCGGGACCACAGTGTCCTTAGACACAGGCATTCACCCATGATTCCTTATGAAAAATGAATTTTCATGGGCACCCAAGGCAGAGGGGAAGAGAAGAAGAAGGAGGGAAGGGCTGGGGATTTAGCTCAGTGGTTTTGCCACCTTCTGCGCATGCGCAAGGACCCGAGTTCGATCTCCGGTACCAAAAAAAAGAAAGAAAAAGGAGGGAAGCTGTTTATGGGAGAACCACTGGAATCACCTCAGCAACTCTCAGTTTTGTTGTCATGGTCCAGAAACACCCTACCCTACCCTAACCCTGAGGGCTTGTACATAGCGTGTTTAGAATGGGGAGTGGAATACCTCGGTCAGCTCTGCTCATTTCTGTTGTCCTTTCACTCTGCTGGGTCGCTCTGCTCTGACTTCTGTGGCCCCGAGTTGGTATAAAATCTCTGTTTCTCTGTCCAATCTCCAGATGGAGTTGCTCCTCTTCATAAAGCAATCGATGCCTCTTTAGTTTTGAGCTTGGACCATCACCTTCCTTAAGGGCCCATAGAGTTTGCCAGTTTCCGAATTTATGTTGTTTTTCATTTCCGGAGTCATTTTCCATAAAGAATCTGTTTTCGGGCTGGGGATTTAGCTCAGTGGTGCCACCGCCTGCCTTGCAAGTGCAAGGTCCCGAGTTCGATCCCCAGTACCAAAAAAACCAAAACCCACCAAGAATCTGTTTTCTTCTCAAATTTCTTTTGCATTGAGGACAGCCTTTGGAGTGTGGGCTTGCTCCCTGCAGAGGCTGAGGCAGGGGTGGCACAGACTGGGAAGCAGTTCGTACAGCTCATTCTAGAAGACACTCGAGGTACAGCAGTCCAGGTTTCAGTCTGCTTTGGGTATTCTCACCCTGGAAGATCTGGAAGATCTGGCAATATCTGTAGAAGTTCTGTAGAAGTTCTCAGGTCTTCAAAGCTCACAGCTGCAAAATCAGCCTGGGAGAAGTGTGTTCCCCGGACAGCCTGCTCTTCAACTAAGGCCGGCAATCTAGGGCCACGCCCACTTTTGGAAACTGACAGGCAATTGACTATTGCCCTCAGAAAGAAAAGGAGATGACCATTAGGACACACTTAACTAGGAAACCACAGCAAAGATACCGTAGATTAGGTTGGGGGGAGTTACAAGAAAGTCGACATTGACACAGGTTGTCCAAGGAGACATTTTAATGGAAACAGTGACTTAATTATATAACTATACACGTGGTGGGCTTGTTGGCACACACTTGGAATCCCAACTACTTGGGAGGATGAAGCAGGGGTGTTATTGTGGTGTTGGTTACCAGGGTGTTTGTGGATCCCAAGGGTCCAGGTTCTTGTGTGTCATGAACAAAGAATTGGACAAGCCACACAGATACACAGGAGCAAAGGAAGCAAATTTTACTGAGATGATAGAATGCTCAAGGAGGAGCAGGCTCCCACTGGAAAGGGAATTGGTAAGAGCCATTATTATGCTTTATCAAAGATGTTCATAGACACACAGGGTCTGGTACTGTCTGAGGCTCGGTCATTCCCTGGGGGGCTTGGAATGTATCTCCTGTGGATAGGGCGCTGCTATGTCTTTAAAAACTTGCAACTTGTTGTGCGCATTCGGGGGTGGCAGGGAGATGCCTAGGACCTCACAGCTTAAATGTGTGCAGTGTAAAGGGGGAGAATGTGGGTCTGCAGGAGCCAGAAGGGCTGGGGATATGGGGTGCCCACCCTTCGTGATTTGAATTGAAACCTCCTCTCCATTGGCCCTGAACTCCCACCCGAGTCCCTTCTCTGAGTCCATTTTGTCCCCTAGGCTGTGGTGTGTTCCTTAAACCCAGAGTGGCACTAGGAAGCCAGGATGAGGGGTGTCAGAAGGAAACCAAGTAGAGCAGGAGGAGGAGGAGGAGGAGGAGGGGGAGGGGGAGGGGGAGGAGGCAGGGAATCAGAGACATTAAGCTCTGGGAACTTGGAAAGCATCAAGTTGTATGCAGGTCCCACAACAGGCAGTGAGAAATGCCCCATAGCTTCTCCATTGATTTGGAAACAAATAGAAGACGGCTTTAAAGCCTCTCTGCTTTTATTAATGATAAAGCTAAAAATAAATATAAAAACAACAGATGCTGTCTCCCGAGGAACCACTTGCAGTGAGTACTTTATAAACGTTCTCTTATTTAATCCCATCACCCCCAAAAGGCCACTGGTGAGGCACACGATTTCCCCCCTAGGAGCCACCTCTTTCCAGGTAATCAGGGCTGAGCAGGCCTGGGAGGGGCCTGTCCTGTCCTCAGCTCTCTGTAACTTACCCTCAGGGGGACTCGCTTGCCATCTTTCTGACTCAAAGGGATTGGGGATGAGGGATCAAAATCAGTGTCTGTTTTTCTCAAAATTGTGTCTTAACTTGGCCCATGGTAGAACTCACTTTGTATTTGTTGAACAAATGAATAAATAAAGGGTTAATTTCTCCAGGACTTCTAACACGCTCTCTTGGACCTGGGAGAGGTGGTTCTTACACAAGACATAGAGTTCAAGTTGAACTCACATTAAATTTGGAAAGAGGGGCCTGGGAATGCTGGCAGCCTGGCTGCTGTAGCTGCCTGACAACTGCTCCTTTGTTTGAAAGTCACTTGTATCCTGATCATTAATTGCTGCGGATTAGACCACCCCAAGACTTCCCCGCTTACAAAACAATCTGCTATGGATCCTCACAGGGCTGTGGGCTGACGAGCTCAGCAAGTGGGCCCTCTTGGCCCCTCTGAAGGATTCACCAGGCACCAGGCTTTTCCATGGAGGCTGCTGTCCCCAGGGCAATGTGGCAAGATGCCTACATACAAGACGCCAGGTTTCTGTGACCTGGCCTTGAACACGAGGAGGCAGCACCACTTCTGGTGCTTCCTGTGGGTCAAAATCAAGTCACAGGGACCCCTGACAAGGGCAGGGGACCACACGAGCGCGTGGGTGTCAGGAGGCAGGTTCATGAGGGACAGCTCCTAGGATGACCCCAGGGTGAGGAGGAGCATGGGGGAGGAGACGGCTCTGTTCCGGGGGTCAGAAGACCCGGGTCCCAGTCCTGGTACCTTTGGATAAATCTCTTGATCTTCCTACGTCTCAGCTTCCCAAGGCACCAAATGAGAGGACAGGACTAGACTGTTGAGAAGGTTCCGGGCACTGCCAGATGACAGCTTGGCTCCTGAGCCCCAGGCTGACCCTGCTCTCCAGCCCAGGCATCTGGGGTGGGGGTGGGCCAGCTGCCCCCCTTTAACAGCTGGGGCTCTGAGGCCTGAGCTCTGGTGAGAAGCTTGCCTTCCCTAGCCATCTCTGGGTACATTATCCGTGGGTTCATTACTATTTAATTTAATCACCAAATGTCATCCAAATGCCATTTATTCTGCCTTCTCACCAGAGAGCTACCTATTTATTTTACATTTCAAATGAATTCCTCATTATTCTGTCATTTGGGGCTTTATTTTGCAATTCCTTTGGCAAGTCCTGACAAGTTTGAAAATGATGCGGTATTGAATAGGATACCTTCTGGACCTGTCTCAGGCTTTCTTCAAAAAGGGAGCCCGCTGAGCCTCTGTCCTTTCGAGGCCAGCCCAGGCCCCTCCACCTTCCTGATTGGTAATTCTGCTCTTTCTGGGTGCTGTGAGACTCTCAGATATGCACAGTGGTGACCAAGGCAGGGGCTGAGGAAGCTGGGGGGGGCGGGGGGCGGGGACGGGACTCTGCTGCAAAGAGATCCCACTCTGAGGCCTGACTTAGCCACTCAGTGGTAGCTGCAGGCCTGAACTCCCTTAGGGAAGTGGCTTCACTTTCTGAGCCTCAGTTTCCCTACCTGTGAAATGGGACCGTACTAGTTACCCACTTCAGCAGGACTGTTGTGCAGATGGCAGGAATGAGACTGGCACTGTCTCTCCAGCCCTAGGTACCTCACCTGGTGCTGCGTGAATCAGTGGTGAGGTCTACCCTGAACCCAAGGCAGGACATGATGACCCAGAGGCATCCCTGCCCAGAGGAGGGGAAGAGAGGTCCGAAGTCTTGGGGGGGGGGGTGGCAGCAGGGGCGCAGGCCCCGTGGGGTGCAGCTGACCCAGCTTGGCTCAGGCCAGGCGGGATCAGGCGAACCCAGCAGCCTTTGCAGATTTCTTCACTGGCCCCGAGATATGGCTGCTGATCCAGGGACCTGAAGGGGTGTGAATCTAGGAGACCAGCAGCACATGGGCCTGGGACAGAAAGCAGGCACAGGTACTGGGGTCCCCCACCTCCCACCCCAAGAACCAACCCAGAAGCCTATAATGGGGCCTGGGGGATCCCGGTGGGCCTGGAATCCCAGCTTTCTTCGTGTCCTTCTCTGATCCACAGTTTCCCCAGCCTCCTGGAGTTTAAATGAATTTATTTGCTTTTCTAATTATGAGATCGATAGCTGTGAGATGTAGGAGACTTGGAAGAAAGACAGAAAAACCCACGCACAGGGAAACAGAATTCCTGCTGCCGGGAGAGCGCTGGCATTGTCGGTGATTTACTGGGAGACTTTCTTTCCGTATAAATTGCGTAGATGCAGCACTCCACAGTGTGCTGCTTAGAGGGCTCCGCATGCAGGTGAGGGAACCTGCAGCACATGCTGCTCCTCTGGAGGATGTAATGTCGGCCCCAGAATCCATCCCCACCCCACACACCCTCCCCAAGCACCCTCTCCTTATCAAGCTACGCTTTCAGGTTCCTTTTTTGTGGGGAGGAGTACTGGGAATTGAAGCATTCCCTTCACACTGAGCTATACACCCTTTTTAGTTTCTATTTTGAGACAGTCTTGATCAGTTGCTAAGTTGCCAAGGTTGGCCTCTAACTTGTGATCCTCCTGCCTCAGCCTGCCAAAGTGCCGGGATTACAGGCTGTGCTACCACGTCTGGCTTCTTTTTCAAATTTACTATCGATTTTCAGGAAAAAAAAAAAAAGCAGAAAACCACCTTTCCCCTGCTTCCCTCCCACAGTCTCCTTTTCCGGTGTTCATTTCCTGACCCCAAAACTTGGTCTCTTGTTCCTCCTTGGCCCCTGGGAAGGCTCTCAGGCAGCCCTGTAGGATAGAAAGAGAATTCGAGCCACATATGGAATTTAAAACGTTCTCATAACCATGTTCAAAAAGTAAAAAGAAACAGATAAAATGAATTTTCATAGCACGTTTGATTTAACCCAGTACGTCCAGGCCATTATCATTCCAACATGTAACATTTACTCAGTACAAAAATGATTAATGGGCTATTTCATTCTTCTCTCTCTCTCTCTCTTTTTTCGTTCCAGCTTTCAAAATCCAGTGTCTACTTTATTTGCACGTATAGCATCTCTTGATAGGGACTAATGCCATTTCAAGTGCTCCATTGCCACATATGGACACTGGGCGTTGTAAGGCACAGTGAATATCTCGGGACTTCAGAGGACCCTGTGACAAACTTCAGCCACTGAGATTCCTGGAGTTTATTCTCGTGCCCACCCCAGGGCCCTCTGGTTTCTGAAGCTTCTCTTATGATATCAGTGAGACATGGCCATTGCTGAATGTCAGGAAAATCCAGACCGAACACAGCTGCCTCCACCCCCGCCCGCAGAACCGGGACCTGTGTCCTTCGTCACAACCCCAGGGCCCTGGAGCTTCCTGAAAACGGGGCTGGGAGCAGCAGCTCAGCCCGGGTGCAGGGAGGAGGGCTGAGTGGTGAGAAAAGGAGAGATGAAGAGATTTTTGCCTTAAGGATGTGGGAGGGACTGGGATTCCCACACACCAAACAGGAATGGCGTTTGTATCAGTCACTCATGCTGCTGTGACAAAGCACCAGAGATGGTGGCTGAAACTAGGGCATTTGCATCTTGTCTCTCACCGTTCTGGGGGCCGGGACTTTCCAGATAGAGGTCACAGCCAGTTCAGGTGACCGTCCTGGCTGGCAGAGCCCTCTCCTCTCTCCCCTCTGCCCCTGGGGTCTCCTTGACCTTATCTGACCCTCCAAGTCCTTGACATTGGGGGCCAGGGTTTCAACAATGAGTTACTTTTCGAGGTATGTGGAACAATGCAGTCCTTAGCAGATTTGTTTTTTTAATGCAAGGTTATGTTGAGGCTGCAACTACAGAGGAATCTGGGAAACAGTGTTCATGCTTTGGGCTTTCTGACCCTGGTACGGGGACGGTGCTTTAGAAGGGCCTGGGCCGATGCTGCCTACCTGGTGGGGATTGGCAGAAGGCAGGACGAGGGGCCACTGGAAGCTGGCCCGTACCCAGGCCTCCCACTGTCTGTCTGTTCCTGCAGAGTTGATTAACAAGCATTAATCCCAGGCACGTGCTGGGACCCTTGTGACCAGCTTCCCTTCCATGGCATCTTTTCTCGTGTCACTCAACCTTCCCGAGTCCGACCCCAGCAGCTCCCTGGAATTTCACAGTGTGGATGATGTAACCAGATATCTATTGCTGGCCTTTTAAAAATAATAGGTTGTTCCCAATTTTCCCCGTCAGAGACTAAATTAAGAAGAACATTTCAGAGGCGAAAATGACCAAGATGTGATCGAGAGAGAGCGAAAGTGCTGAAAAAGGGCGTGTGGATTTTAAAGACCATGGATGCGAGTTAGCAAATTGCCCTGCAGGAAAATGACCTCCAATTACACTCCCATGGACAGTGTCGTCGCCCTCCTCAGCGCTGTGTGTTAATCGCCGTGATGTGCTGTGAAAGTGACAGTCCCCACTCCCACCACTGTGACTTCCCTCCTCCTGACTTCACCCCTCGCCTAGTTCTTGGAACCTTAGCCCACTTGGCTTCCCCGTGTCTGTGCTCCCAGCTGTGTGCCCAGCCCCCCTTTCTTTCCCAGCATTCCTTCATGGGTTTGAATGAAGCTGCTGTCTAATAGCTCCCTGAGTGTCACCCACTCCGAAGGCCCTGAGGACAGACACTGTGTCTGTTCCGTTCTTGGTCCCACCTAAGTCCATGACCAGAAAAAAAAGAATGAGAGCCAGGCATCGTGGTGAAACCTATAATCCTAGCACTCTGGGAGGCTGAGACAGAAGGATCGCAAGTTTAAGCAGAGTCTGGGTGACTTAGTGAGATCCTGTCTCAAAAAAAAAAAGGGGTGGGGTTGTAGCTCAGTGCAAAGGCCCTGGCTTCAATCCCCAGTACTGTCAAAAAAAAAAAAAAAAAAAGACTTTTTAGGTTGTTGTTATTAAAGCCTTGGTCAAGTCCGGGATGAGAAGAGCATCACAACCTTTGTCTCTTCCGCCTGTTTGCTTGGCTCAGTAGTAATAGCAATTAGTAATAGCAATAACAGTTACTGTGGACCGAGGGCTTGCTGCCTGCATAGAGTGCCACACCTGTGCTAAGTTTATATTGTATTTGGCAAACATTATTTGCATATACTACTATGTCTACATACGTAAATTTTGCACTATTTAACCTTGTGAGGGCGGCATTTTGCAGAGGCAGAACTGGAACCCTCTCTTTCCGAATGTACCACCTCTAGTTTTCTACCTCGGCTAATCAGATCCACTTTCCAGTTGGGACTAGGTTGAAGCTGGTCCCGGTTCTGGGTTCCAGGAGCCCCCAACTGCAGCCTCCACCCAGGGCTTTCACTACAAATAAAGACATCATCTCGTGACTCATGGTGGGTGGGTGATGTTTTTACCTTCAATTTCTTCTTTTTTTTTTTTTGGTACCGGGAATCAAACTTGGGACCTTGCACTTGCAAGGCAGGTGCTGGAACCACTGAGCTAAATCTCCAGCCCTACCTTCAATTTCAGTTTCTGTTACGCTGGCTGCATGGTAGACACAGTGAAAAGTAAGTAACAAACACATCCATCTTCTCACTCTGCTTTCCCTCCTGCTGTCCCTTCTGCCCTTGTTCACCTTGTGGAGCATCTTATTTACTTTTCTCTTGTTGCTGAGACAAAATACCCGACACTCAAAGTTAAAGGAGGAAAGGTTTATTTAGCTCACAGTTTGTAGAGGTTTCAGTCCATAATTGGCCGGGCAGGGTGGCATGGCAGAGGAGAAATAGTTCATGGTGGGCAGAAGGCAGCAAAGCAAGCAAGCTTCTTTCTGCCCCTTTTATACTCTATCTAGGCTACTGGGATTAGGGCAGGGCCAAACCAATCAGTGGACTGATTTAATAATCACACACCCTTACTCCCAGCATCATGGTAGATTCAGCCACTTCTGAAAAAGCCCCACCTATGAGCACATGAGGCTTTGAGGGGACATCTAGACCCAAGCCATAACATGGCCCATCTTGGATCAGAATGGCTGTTCACCAGCTCCAGCAGCCCCACTAAGCTGCTTTCCAGCTCTGAACACACTTAAAACCTGAAGCAGGGGTGAGTGGGAGCCATGTGGAGTTGTAGGGGGAGAGCATTCCAGGTAAATGGATGGGGTAGGACAGTGCCTTTGAGGAACAGGTATCCACTGTAGCTGGAGCAGGTAAGAAACCTGTGCCAAGATGCATGGCTCTGACTCTGAAAAGAGCCAGGCAGGGGCTGAGCAGGGGTGATCTGACTTACGAAGTCACAGGATCCCCTGGCTGCTATGGGCGAGTCTGCTATCTGGGGTGAGGTTCATGCCCCAGGTTGGTGTCCCAGGGCTGCTGTCCCCAAGGGCTGCAGATGGGACAGGGAGACAGCAGAGGGCGCCGCCTCAGCACCAGAGGCTGGGAGGCAGGGCCTGCGCTGTTCCCCTAAGAAGGAAGGGGGCTGGGAGGGGTGCCCAGGAGGAACCAGGCCGGGTGCCAGGCCTTGGGCGGAGCCAGTGGCAGAGCCGGCCACGCCCAGCTCTCCCAGGAAGCCTCTCTGCCCAGACGATCCTGGCCCTGAGATGGCCGTTCCACACGTCACCTCAGCCGAGCTGTGTGTCCAGTGCTGCTCAGACCTGCGTCCAGATGTTGCCGTGCAAGTGTCTGTATCTGTGTTAACACCAACAATGGCTTGACTTCAAGGAAAGTAAATGACCCTGCCCCAGGAAGAAGCAGTTCCACCCAGAGACTGCAACACAGAGCCCTGGCCCACGTGTCCGGGCTGCTGACCACCCCTCAGATTTCAGACCCAGGCCTGCAGCCCGACTCTGACCTGGATTCCCACTTTGCCCTGCGAGGTTCACATCTGCCAGGTCCACAGTTGCACAAGCCTGTTCCTTAAGACATCTCTGTCTCTAACACAGAGTCACATGCTGCGGAGCGACATTTCAGTAACTATGGGCTGTGTGCATAGCTGCTGTCACATAAGATTTTTTTTTCATTTGCAGTACTGGGGATTGAACCCAGGACCTTTGCACTGAGCCACATCTCTAGTTGTTTTGAAAGCATTTTTTTGAAAAATTTGAGACAAGGTCTTGCCAAGAAGCCCAGACTGGGCTTGAACTTTCAATCCTCCTGCTTCAGCCTCAGAGTGCTGGGATTACAGGCGAGCCCCACCATGCCGGACTACAGAAGATTTGATTATGGCTCCAAGTACCTAGGACCTAGAGGCTCCTATGTCCTAAGGGCGAGTCCCTGCCTGCCTTGGGGATTTGTGAGGCCCTGGATTTTGTTCCCAGCTCCTACGATGGTGCACAGCCAGTCACACTTGGAAATGCTGACAAACAACAGGGCCATTGTGCTGTCCGTTTGTCAGAGTGAGCCCTGCTTACATTGCCATTTCCACTGAGCAGGGAGGTGGGCCCACTTCCTATTCCCTGCATCTTCCGCTCGATCTGTGGCTCTTGTGCCCGGGCTGATCCCGTGTCTGTGCAGGCTCTCGGGACACTGTTTGCAGTGATGAGGAGGACTGATGATGTCTGTCTGCTCACTGGTTCGGCTTCTCTGGAGAGCCAGACCCATGCAGACTCCTCCATGGTTTCCGGAGCCCTGGGATAGTAGGGAGCCTCGGATCCAAACATCAGCCATGAAACGCATCAGGGGACAAGGTGACAGGTCTTTGCATTACGGGTTTCAAGGATTAATATTTACAAAGTTCCTGGTACAGAGCTGGGGGACTCTACCGTGTTAGGAATGATTATTTTAAAATGACACAAACGAACTAAAGAAAATGTTGGGCATGGAGAAAAAGGTTAAACCCCACTACTGAGGGAATGGCTGACTTAGGGTTAATGGTGCCCGGCTGAGCCTCCGTTGCACCTCAAGTCTGAGCAGGTCAGGTGCGCGGGCTCCTGGACTAAGTGCCCTAGGTCAGAGGTGACACGGGTGGCCCCAGGCTGGCTCCCTGCTCTGCCCCGGCCTCTGTGGAGAAGCAGTTTTCCACCACCCTTCCCCTTTTCTGCAAGGGAAGCAGCCCCACCCCATTTGCCCCCTCCGCAGGATCTCTTTCTAGAGACCTTTTCCTTGTGGCCTTCAGCTCTGGGGCAGGTATGCTGGGGACACTTGACCAGGAGCTTCCTGGAGCCCACAGAGACACAAGGGCTCGGTGGCCCCAAGGCATGGCCACAACCTGCACGCCCAGCCTTTATGGTCCGTTGTGCAAAGCCCAGTCCCTTTCTCTAGGTCTTTTAGTACCATCTGATAGACAATTGTCCTAATTCATATGCAAATCTATAAACACGACTGAGTAGCATCCCCTCGATTTGTGCACTGCACGGGCTGCAGAACTGCGTGTGACAACCCTCCGTGTATCCTGTTTTTACGAACTGACTATCGTTGTGCATAAAACATAATTCAAATGCTCAAATAATTTAAGTAACAAACTGAGTTTCTGCTTGGGGGCAGGAAAGAGTCCAACCTTTGGTGTGAAGGGAAGAAACTGGGCCACAATAAATGGCCAGCCATAAAGAGGCTGTTTAGAAAGGCAAGACCAGAAAATGGGTCAGGGCTTGGTCCCACGCAAATTAGTTACTGTTTATTTAGCGACTTTTCTCCAGTGTGTGTGGCTGCACAGTTGGAGACTTAAACTCATTGGAAGATGGAGTTTCAATAGAATAACAAAATTCCTTTTAAAAAATAGCTTTCCCTTCTTAAAGGGACCCAGTTTCTGCTGCTGGGACTGGGGCTGGAATGGGGTGGGCTGGAAGGAAGCAGCAGAGTTTCTGTTGTGGTTTCCCGGTGACTGGAGCTCCGCACCCCCCTCCCTGCCATGTGACCAGGCTGTGGGAAGCTCTGTCCCAGGCCCTGGTGCCCAAGGAGCCCCTGCAAGGGGCCATGGTGGGCAGGGCAGGCGGGAGAAGACAGACAGCAGCGATGGCGCCTGGCCACATTCAGTGTTCCAATAAAACGTTATTACAACACTAGGCAGGGGCCAGATCTGCTGCACCCATGTCTGGGTTCCAATAAAACTTTATTTACAAAAACAAGGTGGGGGCTGGATCCACTGCACCCAGGCCTAGGCTGGCTGACTTGCAAAGTGGAGGTCAATCAATGGGACATCATGGAGGACCTGATCACGGTAGAGGGCACTTGGATTTGAATCCTGTCTCCCCCACTTCCTAGTTGACCCCAGGAAGATTTCATAACACCTTTGTGCCTCAGTTTCCCCCTCTGCAGAATGGGCATGATATCAGTACCTGCTGCACAGGATTGTGTAAGGAAGGGGTGAGGAAGGCAGGAAAAGTGCCCAGAGCCATGCAGTAGCCTCCCTTGTCCATGGAGAACAAAGGCCAGATGCTCAGTAGTACTGAGTCTTAGAGGTGCTGCTATGTCACTTCCTACATGTACACAACTGTGAGAAAGTTTACTTCCAAATTAAGCACAATAAGAGATGAATAATAATATTAATAATAGAGCTGTTATAACAATATACTGTAATTATAGTTATCCTTCTTTCTTTCTTGAGACAAGTTCTCCCTCTGTTGCTCAGGATTGTCTTCTTTTATATTTCAAGTGATCTTCCTGCCTCAGCCTCCCAGTAGCTGGGATCCTAGGTATGTTCCACTGCCCCAGGTTTAATTCATTTCTGGAAGTTTCCGTTTACTATTCCTGGGCTGTAGTTGACTTCGGGTAACAGAAACCATGGAAGGCGAGACTGCGGATGAAGGAGACAGCAGAGGTCGGGCTGGTTGCTTATAATCGGGGCCAGGGCTGTGTGACTTCGAAGCCAGACCCTTGTCCCGCAGATGGAGGGTGGGCACTGTCCTGCCTCCGACCCTCTCGGCCTCTCCCACCACGTGGTCAAAGCTGAACACTGAGGAGTCGCAGTCCGGGAAGTCCCCTGGTGCCAAGCTCGCCCCAGTTCTCAAGTCTCCAAGACAGCCCTGGAGGCAGTTTCTGCTATTTTGTCTCCAATTTGTAAATGGAGAACCTGAGGCTCAGAGGCACCCAGTGAGTGTGTGGGGTCACACAGCCTGGAAGGGGCCCTGAAAGCTGACAGTCCAGGCCCGATCTGACCAATCACTGCTGTGTAAGCTCAGAGTCATTTGCCCCTCTGAACCATGAGAGGAACGAAAGAGCTGATCTCGTTAGGCAGTGACTGCCGTGTATTCATTTCCTAGGGCCTCTGTCATCCATCTATGACTGGACGGTTAACAACTCAGGAAATTTACCCTCATGGCTCTGAGATCAAGGTGAGGCGGGCACCCCCTTCTGGAGGTCCCGTGCTGGCCGTCTCTGGGGCTCTGTCTGACTCCCCATGACCTTCTCCCTGTGTGTCGCCGAGTGTGAGGTCACCCAGTGAGTCCAGCAGGATCCCATCCCAATCCTTCATTATGTCTGCAAAGACCTTTTTTTCCAAATAAACCCTCGTTCACAGGTGGTGAGTGGACAGGTCCTTTGGGGATCACCCCCCCCCCACCGCAGCCCTAGAAGGGGCTCAGTGACTGGTCCTTGTCATCCTCCAGGGCTTGAAAATCTCCCCTTCCGGACCCCTGGATGGAGCTCTGCTCTCTGTCCCCACCCCACCCCGGGTCGGAGCTGTCACCTCCCCTAGGGGCACGGGACAGGCCACTGTCCTTGGGTGTGGGCGATGAGTGAGGACTGGCTCCCCTCTCGGCTCAGCGGGCTCCCGGAAGCTCCGGGCCTCAGGGAGGTGCAGGGCCTGGGCCAGGAGCGCTGCCTCCCAGGTGGCGGAGGGGGAATAGACTTGGTCTGTTCATTTTTTAAATAAGTGCTGCTGCTGTTAAAAAAGCAGTCATGCCCAGTGTGGGAAACCGGGGAAGGTAAAAGGAGACACAGGCGGTCACTCTGCCCCTACCGCCCAGCGGCAGCCGTCATCCACGTTCCAGGAGCAATCTCTTTTCAGCTTGTTCTTTTTAAAAAATGTGTAATTTTCATTTCACTGGGTTGATACTGTTGAGTATAATTTTGCAGGTTGCTTTTTCTCTACTTATTCTTTTATTTTTTTGGAGACAGGGTCTCTCTATGTAGTTTAATTTGGTCTTGAACTCACCACATAGCCCAGGCTGACCTCAAACTCACAGTGATCCTCCTGCGTCAGCCTCCTGGGTGCTGGCATCACAGGTGTGTGCCACCACACCCAGGTTTCCCATTTACTCTTTTTTTTGGTGGAACTGGGGATCAAACTCAGGACCTTGTGCTTGCCAGGCAGGTGCTGGCACCACTGAGCTATATATCAGTATTTCCAAGCCTTTGCAATATCATTTCAATGGCCAGAAATATTCCCCAGAGGGAAGGTTGGCTCACGGGCCTGGCCCCTGGCCAGTCCCCTCCGACTGGACAAATTGGTTGTTTTTAGGGCTTGGGCAGCAGGGAGTTTGGGCTGGAGTCTCAGGCCACCCGGACAGGGCTGGGGGCAGTGCATCAGGAAGGCTGGCTGAGCCATGCTCATAGCCGCTGTCCCCACTGTCCCGAGGTCCCTGCTGTCAGAGTCCTTATCCGCAGCAGCTTCATCTTCCCTTCCGATGGGTTCCCAGCAGCTGGCCCGAGACTTCCGCTTTGTGTCCCTTGCTCCCTGGGCCTCTCTGTAAGTGGCTAATGGACTGTAAAAGCTCAGCACCGGAGCCCTTGGGACATGGCACAGTGCTATCCTTGTGCCTGTCCCTGCTGAGGACACAGGGCCACAGGGTGAGGGAGCCTCAGACAGCTCCTGGCTTTAGCAGCCCTGGTGAGCCCCTGTGCCCACCTCACCCTGAGCAGCTTCTCCAAACCCCATCACTGGACGGGGTGGGGACGCTGCTTTTGGGAAATGCAGATTCCCAGGCTCCAGGCTGAAGACTGGGATGCATAAGTAGATGATCAGGCTGCTTTGGGGACCACTGGCCTAGGCTGGGACACCCCAAAGCTCTGTCTCCAAGCCCCCTCCTCACCTGGAGCTCACAAGGCTTCACTCTGGGGTAGGGGTGTTGCTCTGGGGGCCCCCAAAGCAGCAGGCACTGTGATGGGCCCCTGCCCCCACCTGCTCATCCTTGAGGCTCCTTAAGGCCTGGGACCTTTTACCACCACCCCCACCTTACAGATAGGGACACTGAGGCCTGGCAAGGTTCCCTAAGTCCCCAGGGCCTGCGTGTGAGAGGGACACAAACTCTGAGCTCCTCTGGAGAGAGTGTGACTCAGACACGAGAAGTGACAGCTGGGGCCGGGGATTTAGCTCAGCGGTTCTGCCGCCTGCCTCAAAGGCCAAGGACCTGAGTTCGATCCCCGGTACCAAGAAGAAAAAAAAAAAGGGACAGCCGGGGCTCATTTCTTTTTCTTCTTCTTTTTTTTTTGGTGCCGGGAATCCAACTCAGGACCTTTTGCTTGCAAGGCAGGTGCAGTGCCACTGAGCTCCATCTCCAGCCCTCTTTTCCCTCTTTACAGCAGAGGAGGGTGCAGCCCGGTGGGCCGTGGGCCGTCCCCGAGTGGAGCTGAGGGGGAACAAGGCTCCCCGTATCCTGGAGACTCGGGCCCCATGCCTGCCCCATGGTCACTCCCCCCGCTCCCCTGCCCCTCCGTGCCACCGTGTCCATCAAACCCTGGGGTCTGGCTCCCCCGAGCCTGCAGGAGGGACAGCAAATGCCTTCGCTCTGCCGCTGGCTGGCAGGGAAGAGCGGCGCCCGTGTCTCCCAAGTCTCCTCCTACTTGGAATCTGGTCCCAGATCTAGGTGAGGTTTTTCTCAAGGCTGCTAACTCGGTCACTGGGCCATGGGCAGTGCTGGCTGCAGGCCTGCAAAGTATCTGACCCGACGCTGGGCGTTTTCAGGGAGTCCCAGCTGTCCCCCAAGTTCCTTCCTTTGTGGGGCCCTGGGGTGGGTTTGCTGGGGGACCTGGAGCAGAGAGCCAGGGCCCACGTAAGCTCCATTCTGGGGTGCGATGTCCCAGGTGCCCTTTCATCCTTCCGAGGACAGTGACAGTTCCTGCCACATCTGCCTGTCCCCAGCACAGAGCTTGGCCTGTGGGGTCTGCTGGCATCATTAGCTGGGTGAGTAACTTCCATGCTCTACTCTCTCCCACAGATCAGCATGTCACACGGCTCAAGCTAAGCCCTGGGCTTTGTTAGTGGAGGCTGATTTATTCCTCAGCCAGGGTTTATTGAGCATCTGCTAAGTGCTAGACCAAGTCCCTGTGGGCAGGATGCTCACACCCAGTGTCAAAGGGTTGCCACTCTCCGGAATTTAAGTCAAAATGGTCAGGCTGGCGAGAGATGTGTGGGGACTAGATGGTGAGGGGCACAGGAAGGGCTCTGTGGCTGGGAAAAGGGAATAGGGATTTTGCGATGTCTGACCTCGCCTGAGCCTCACCTCGGCCTGAGCCAGATGGGGCAGCCAGGGGAGGGAGAGGAGATTCCAGAGTCTTGTCCTGTGTGACCCGGAGCTAGTGGCAGGGCTGGCTGAGTCAGAAAGCCTGGCAGGGAGAAGCAGCCACGTTTCCTTCCTCCAGTGCCTACTACCCCAGCTCTGCGCCTGGCTGCAGTTCCAGGGGACCGGGGTTGGGGTAATGCTGCTGGGAAGGGACGGATGCCCGCCACTGAGTTCTCATCACCCCGCTGGGCGTGTGACAGGACAGGAGGGAGTCCTCTGCCGATGTCCCGGCCTGGTCCTCTCCCCTGCGTGCTCAAGGGGGTTCTGGCTTGGATTTCTCACTTTCCTCGACCTCCCCACCCGCTCCCTCTGGGGGACCTGGCGCCCTGGAATCTAGTGAGGAAGACTGGGGGGGCCACAGGGAAATTGGGACAAACCAGTGGGAGCCTGGGGTGGGGAATTTGGGAGGAAGGGGGCGGGAGAGGAATCAAAGGGAGGATGAGACAGGGGAACCAGACGCTTTCTGATCAGGTGTTCCCTTCACAGGCTTTGAGCTAGAGCTGGGTGAGGCGGTGCACGGCCGTAACCCCAGCACTCTAGAAGGCTGAGGCAGGAGGATTGCAACTTTGGGCCCGACCAGGACAATTTAGCCGCTTAGTGAGACCCTTTCTCAGAATTTAAAAAAAGAGTTGAGGAAGTGGCTCTGTCCTAAGGCCCTGGGTTCAGTCCCCAGCACTGCCCCCGGTGTTCTGAGATATGCAACTGGAGAATTTAAAATAATTTCTGATCATATTTCCGTAGCTTGACCGTGTGTCTTCCTTCAGTTGTGGTGACATTGGCCCTGTGGTCTCCAGCTTTATGGGCTGCATGCCTTAGGCGCAAAAACAAAAATGACACTTAACAGGTTTCGAACATTGTGCTGTGCTCTGTGAGAATAAAAATGATTAAGCACCTGGCATTTCATTGAGAAAAAGCGTCTGTCTTTTCCTCTTTCAGAGCGGGAGATCCGACCAACCTCCTCGGGCCCCAGCCCCTCTGGCACTGACTGATAGAATTCTAGTGTCTGGTCTTGACACCGTGGGTCCTTAGAAATGCCGGCAAAAGAGATTTCAGCAAGATAAGATGTAAACAATGTCTCCACTTTCCCTGCAGCTATTGGAAAGTGGATTCTCCTCAGCATCAAAAATCCATCCTTGTGAATGGTGTTTGTGGGGAAAGGGCCTCACTGCAGAGACAGCCAAAGACCCCTCGCTCTTCAAATGCCAGGGACGCTGATTGACTGTCCAGTTTCCTAACTTACCCTTCGGGTGCTAACGCGTAAGCCGCGTTCCTGCTTTCTGGAAGGTCTAAATGCTCGTACGGGCGAGACGGGTGCAGGGTGCCCGAAACCAAACCTAGGGATCTACTGTGACTCTTATTTCTACAGGGAGTCGGACAGCCCTGGTCTGACTTGAACGAACACAAGCCAGGCACCGGGCCCCTACCTGGTTATCCCTGTAATGCTCCTTATACCTTTGGGACCCGTGCTGTTGGCATCTCTCCTCTATGGCCAGGACAGCGAGATATAGGGAGGCTGACCAAAACTCCAGAGGACAATGCAGCGGGCAGGTACTGAGCGCAGAGGCCCAATTTAGAGCTGTCTTTTTATTTATTTATTTATTTATCTATTTAGTTATTTATTTATTTGCAGCACTGGAGATTGAACCCAGGGCCTTGGCACTGAGCTACATCTCCAGCCCTTTTTTCATTTTTGATTTTGAGGCAGTCTCACTAAATCACTAAATTGCCCAGGCTGGACTGGAACCTGCAGTCCTCCCACCTCAGCCTCCCAGAGTGCTGGGATCACGGGCCTGCTCTATTAGGCAGGCAGAGCTGCCTTCCTAATGGCAGCACAGCGCGCCTGTGAAGGGGGCTTTGTCTCTCGTTGGGGGTAACTGCCTCTGGGAAGGAGAGGCTGTGGAAAGGGGGCCACAGATTCTAAGCGTCCAGAAGACAGGAGGGAAGGAGTTGGGGGGTGGGCAGTTCTGGAGAGGCCAGGAGGAAGGAGGAAAGGCAAGGCAGAGACCCTGAATCAAGTGTGCATGGGCCACTGTCCAGGAGCCTGCGGGAGGTGGGGCACAGGGAGCAGGGAAGAAAGAGCCCAGTGGCAGCTTCGAGAAGGACAGGTGTGGGTCTGCAGGGCGAGAGGGCTGTCAGAGCCAAGGCCACTGACACGCCCAGCTCAGGGGCCCGTTTGCCAGGAAACCTTGGTGAGTGGGCATCAGGAGCCCCAGGTGGGGAGACCCTGCTTAGAGGAGCAGCCACTCATGGCCTGAGAGGGCAGGGGGGATTTGCAGATGAGACTGACAAGGGCTTTGACCCCTTGCTGTGGCAGCTGGCAGGTGAGGCCCAGGACCTGGAATAACACTGCCCCACCTCCCTTTATGAGAGCTGGCACATTCAAACATGGCTAGCATAGCTGGGCATAGCGCACGTACCTATAATCCCAGCTCCTTGGGAGGCTGGGGCAGGGGGATTGTCATGAGTTCTAGGCCAGCCTGGGCTACATAGTGAGATCCTGTTTTGTTTTGTTTTTTTAAATAAACAGCCCAGGCAATTTACCGAGACCCCCTGTCTAAGATGAAATGGGGGCCAAGGCTCTGCAGGTGTCTCAAGAGGCAAGAAAAGCAGCTAGAAACAAGGACTGTGCCACCTGTGCCATTTTTTTGTTGGTTGAGGAAGCCACAAAAGTCCATCAAGGGGGAAGGGACTGATCGAGAGGTGGAGGGGCTGTGGAGCAGGCTCACCAAGATGGCTCCCCGCTTGTCGGTGCCAGGTGAGATGGGACACGCTGACACGCAGCAAGGTACACACAGCTCAGAGAGGCAGCAAGGGACAGAAGCCCGGCACCCACGGGGCACGGTGCCCAGGTGGAGGAGTCTCAGCCACTCGCGCCTGCTTGTACCACTGCTGGGGACCAAAAGGTAGCAGCTGGGGCTATAGACTCCCAAGTGACAGGTGTCACTGGGCTTAGGCATTGAAGGACTTTCTGTTTCCAAGAGGGAGGGACAAAGCGCGGCTACCCTTTGTCCCTAACTCAAGGTGTTATGTTCCCTGAAGGGACAGGAACAGAAGTGGGCTGTTCCCTCCTGATCCGAAGACCCCACACCCTGGCTCGTTCTGCAGCCACTCCTGAGACCTACAATAAAAAAGAGGCTGGACGGGGCCAGCCCAAGGCTACCCAGAGGACCGGGCTGCAGACTGTTGATGTCACCTGTAAGGAAAGGGCGGGGGTGGAGATATTGTGGGGTCATCTTTGGAAATTAGGGTCCATATCTTAGGTATGCTTACCAGCTATAGTGTCCCCTGTCCCCCCAGGGGTGGTCACCTGGTCTATGCTGATTGGTCACATTGCCCAGCACCCTGGCAACGACAGCTTTAGGGTTGGATTCGTGACCCATGCAGGACCAGATTTCTGTGACATTGTTGGAGGCTCTGGGAAGCATCATGCCCCACACACGGTCCTGTCCAGGGGTTTCGGGCTCCTGGAACAATTGAAAGAATTCTTTTTGTTTTGAGACAGGGTCTCAGTATGTAGTTCAGGCTGGCCTTGGACTCACGGAGATCCTCCTGCTTCCCAGGTGCTGGGATTACAGGCTGTCAGCACAACGGAAAGAACTCCTAACGATCAGGCAATGGAGAGAGAGGACTGCACTGCAAAGGGAGTGAAAACACCAAGATGTTGAGCCCCAGTACTCATTCTTTGGAAGAGACTTCTTCCCTCCAGGGGAGGCACACGGCCAGGGGAGAAACTGGGAGATGCTTTGGGAGCGTCCCCACCCCAGGCATCTCCCACCCCATCCCTTCCTCTCTCCCCACCATGATTTTTGCCCCAGAGAATCATGGAGATGCCCTGGAGTCAGGGCAATGAATGGCAGCTGCTTTCCACTCCAGTGACGAGTGAGTCACTTCAGTCTCCTGTAGCATCTGGTCTCATATGAAATGTGAGATCAGGAGGCTGTGAGGGAGAAATGGTTGATGCCTGTGGAACTCTGGGGGCAGTGCTAGGCACACAGCATGCTCTAGGGGGCTGGAAATCGTCACACATGCTCTTTGGGTCACCGAGATCCCTCTGATGTTAGCACAAAGATGAAGGTCTCAGCATCTCCAAAATAGCCTCTGTTCTGCTCCGGCTTCTCCTGGTGCAGCCTGTGGAACTATTGAAAATGACAAGAGCTCTCTTGTAGATTTAGAAGTATGGGCAAATGTAATTTCCATAACAAACACGGCATCCGCAGGCAGGATGCAGATTCCTCCAAGGCCCAGTTGCTGTGGAGGGAACACCTTCTAAATCAGGACAGCTGCAAGAAGCCCGCAGTGCTGTCCTCCCCTCCCCATGCTAATGAGCTGACAGCCTCCAATTACAAACCCTGTGGTAGGGCCTGCATGATGGGCTTTGACAGTGGCCCTGAAACTGAAATAGCAGAGCATGGCAAGAGACAGCATGGAGCTCAGGCACCTCCAGAGCCCCGAGCACCTCTCGATGATGTTCAGGGTTAGCAGGACAGCTGGGGCCCACCAGGGACCCGAGAGGTTGGGAGCGGGGAAAGGGGATGTCTGGGGCGTGGGGTGAGCAGGGTCTCGCAGAATGTGCCCTTGCCAGCCCCCTCTGGGGGAGCTAAGTCTCCTCTAGTTCATGCAGTTTGCAAATTTGAATAGTATCTCACAGCCTTGAGGCCTCTCAGTGTCCCATCCTGAAAAACGGGCACAGAAATATATGACTTCTATCTTTTTTTGGGGGGGGGGTGGTTAGGAGGACCAGAGGAGATATTTGGGGGTGAAAGGAGAAGTCATGCAGGGCCCCTTGCAGACTTACAGGCTGCTAGAGCTGGAGGGTCTTGGGAGTGCAAACAACTCTCCTTGTTTTACCAGTGAGAAGAATAAGAGAGGAAGGGATTTGTCTGACGTCCCTTAGTGAGTCAGTGAGCTGGAATCAGATACCAGGGTCTCAGTGTTAAGCCAAGTGGTTTTTGTTTCCCCTCATTATTCAGTTTCCTTCCTTCCTGGCAGTCATCCTGGGCTAAGCCCTAAGGTGCCAATGGTGGGGGCATCGGATGGGGTAGAGCATAGGTTTGCCTCCCCTGTCTGTGGTCTCCCTGAGTCCTGTGCCTGGTCCAGCAGGCGATCTATGTGCTGTGATAACGCTTTAAAGATCTTCCACGTTGACTCTTCTGCTCACTGCATAACTGATAGTGTGTAGGCTGGGCTCAAACCTCCCCTGGCTGTGGTGAGGCTGGTTTCTCAGATGAAGAGCCCCGAGGAGTGGGTTAATTGCCTTGCCTATCTTTCCTCATGACGTGGTAGGCCATGAATTAAGAGTTTGAGAATACACAGCTCCAAAGCCACCATTCATTCATTCTTCCAGCAAGAAGTAACTAAGCCATAAGAAGCGCCCCTCTGTATGTCCTCTGGCATCCCATAAGGCATGGCACTGTCGGGAAGGATGGGCTGGGTGACTTGGAGATAAAATGCACCTGGTGGGAGGTAGGAGAGGTGCATTGCACAGCGGATCGCTGCAACAGCCTCGCTTGGCCTCCTGGCCTCCCTCCCATCACTCCAATTTATTCTTTACATGACATTTGTAGTAGAGCTCTCCAGAAAACCAGAAATTCACATATTAGAAAGAATTCAGTATTATAAGAAATTAACTCATCCAATTATGGAGGCTAAAGTGTCCCACGAGCTGCAGTTGGCATGCTGGAGGCCCAGGAGAGCTGATGGTGTAGTTCTGCTTCTGGTCTGAAGGCCTTAGGACCAGGAGAGCCAAGGGCAAAGTCTGGCCCAAAGGCCAGTAGGCTTGAGACCTCCAAAAACCAACATTTTGGTTTGAGTCCCATGGCAAGGAAGAATTGAGGTTCCACCTGATGCCAGTCAGCGGGAGGGATTTTTCTCCTTTTTGTGCTGTTGAGGGAAGATGACTTGTTCTACTGTCTACAATTCAAATGTGAGCCTCACACAGGCCACATGCACAATAATGTCTGACCAAATACCTGGGCACTTTGTGGCCAGTTTTATGTGTAGACCCATAAAATTAACTGGAACAGCAGCTTAAAAAGCAGGTTGCCATAAACATAAGTCAGGTCATACAGGGCCCATGTGACCAGCCACCTTGCTTTTCGCACCCTTATTTCTTCCATGTCTTCCTCTCACCCGCTCTGCTCCACCCACACTAGCTTCCTTCCCACACTTGGGACACACTACAAATTCCTACTCCAGCACCCCTGCAGTTGGCGGGGTCTTTTCCTAGAATGAATTTTTGCTAGGTCTTCACAAGTCTGGCTCCTTCTCCTGGGTCAAGTCTCAACACCAACATTGGTCCTCTGAAAAGGCTTCCCGAACACCACTCAGTGACTGGGTAGTGAATTATCCTGCTCATCTTCATAGCACTAAGAACAAACTGAAATAATCCCAGGTATTGTTGTTTGTTTTCCCTAGGTGTTGTTTTAGTTTTTCCCTTCTACTAGAATGCAGTTCTATGAAGGCAGAGATTTATTTGGCTCACCACTGTATGTCCAGTGCCTGGCACACAGTAGGGCTTTGATAAAGTCAAATGGATGGGTGGATGGATGGTGGTACATATTTTAAGGAAAAATTTAAAATAGCCTCTTTTTTTCACTATTTTAGAAAGTACTCTTGAGTCTAGGTTTTGGAAAATAAAGTGAGTCCCAGGGTTTCTGTTCTTTTCCCACGTACTGCAGTGACAATCGCAACTAGGAGAAACCCCCGTGTAGCTGGGCTTTTTCCGTGAAGGTCCCTAGGGAAGCACCTGGATTGGAGGAAGGTGATGGCCACGGAACGTAAATGTTGGGTATTTTCCAAACCAACCTTTTCACCACCCATACATTTTTAACGCTGTCAGAATTTAATTTGTTGTATAAAGCTGGGAGCAGTAGCGTTGTGTAAATTGCTAACCAAGGGAAGACTGCTCTCTGCAAAATACACGTTGCCAACCTAGTCTGTTTCTGTTAGGAGGGAGGCGCGGGGGGGGGGGTGTCGCTGTCCATGGTTCTGAAACAGGTCCGCCCGGACCCCCCGGCTTCAGGAGCTCCGTCGCTGTCCAGAGTGCTGAAACATCATCCTGCCTCCATTGCGGGAGCCGCGAGGTCACTGTCCCTCACCATTGTTGGGTCGCACTGCAGTGATAGCTGTTGGAAGTCGCAGGGCTGGAATATAATTCCACCGTCATCTGACGTCGCTTGAAACTGATCCCGGAGGTGCTTCGCCTGTCTTATTCTGCTCTAGGGAGAGTGGAAGGGCTACAGGGGTGCTAAGTTTTTTTTGTGGTTTTTTTTTGGTACTGGGGATCGAACTCTGGACCTTGTGCTTGCGAGGCAGGCGCCGGAACCACTGAGCTAAATCCTCAGCCGGTGCTAAGGTCTTTTGGCAGTTCTGCGGGCGGTGCCCAGTCTCAGGTGTTGCAGGCCATATCGATAACCTCACAAGAAAAGGCAGAGGTGCCACAGACCTCAGTTCACAGACTCCACCTGTCATGAAACCTGCCTCTGCAACCTCAGCCTGCATGGTGTGTGGTGGTACATGTACCTAGGAGCCATGCCTAAGTATGCCCTTGTGGCCAAGGATGGAGGTGGTCCATTTCCTTCAAAATGGAAAATAAGGAACAAGCTCTCAAGAACTGGAAAATGAAAAGAAAAAGAATTGGAAAAAAACGATGATTTAAATTTTGGAGTGACAGGGTGACCATATAAAGATATTTGTTAAAAATTTTGAGGTATAATATAAAGCACACAGATTTAAGTATACAGCTTAAACAGTGTGTGTGTGTGTGTGTGTGTGTGTGTGTGTGTATACCCATCATCTAGATAAAAACATCCATTTCCAGCATGTCCTACTTCCTTGTGGTGACCCAAAGGAAAACTCCTTTTCTGATATTTATCATCATAAATTAGTTTTTCTTGTTCTTGAACTTCATATAATTGAGCTTCTTTAATATGGATTCTTCTGCATTTGACTTCTTTCTTCACTGCCTTCAAATTCGTTCATATTGTTGCATGCCAGTATGTCATTCTTTTTAGTTGCTGTATAATACTATTTTATGTGAATAAGCCATGGTTTATTTATTCACTCTACTGCTGAGGCACACTGGGGATATTTCCAACTTGAAGCTCCTTTTAATAAACCTGTGAACATTTTGTGCATGTCTTTTTTTTTTTTTTTTTTTTTTTTTGTACCAGGGATCAAACTCAGGATCTTGAGCTTGCAAGGCAGGTGCCAGAAAACTGAGCTAAATCCCTGGTCCTTGTGCATCTCTTTTTTTTTTTTGGTACCGGGGATCGAACTTGGGTCCTTGTCTTGCGCAGCAGGCAGCGAAACCACTGAGCTAAATCCCTGGCCCTTGCATGTCTTTTTGATTGCTTTTTTTTAGGGGGGTACTGGGGATTGAACTTGGAACCTTGGGGTTGCGAGGCAGGCAGCAGAACCTTGTGTATGTCTTTTGATGGATAATACACTCACTTATTTTTGTGTACATACAAAGGAGTGGAATTGCAGAATCACAGAGTATAACAATGTGGTTGTGTCAGTTTATAGTCTGTGATAGTCAGCTTTGCATCACTGTGATGGAATGTTTGAAATAAAGGATTTAAAAGGAGGAAAGGTTTATTTTGGCTTATGGTTTCAAAAGGTTCAGTTCATGGTCACTTGGTTCTGTTACTTCCAGGTCCATAGTGAGGCAGAAATACCATGCAGAAAGGCATGGCAGAGGGAGGCTGCTCACCTCATGGCAGAGGAAGCTGAGAGAAGGGGAAAGAGTCAGAGGTGAAGGGGTTAGGGACCACATACAAACGCTAAGATTTTGCCCCCATGATCTATTCCCTTCTATTAGACCCCATCACCCATTTCCATCACCTCTCAATAATGCCATCAAATTATGGTCTCATCAGTGGATAATGCACTTGAAGTTAGAGCACTCATGACCCAATCACTTTCCAAAAGCCCAACTTGCCTTTGGGGGAGCATTTTATATCCAAAAGATAACATATTTATTAAAAAATTAATTTCTCCTCCCTGATTTTGCATTTTCTGTGTTCTCTTGATCAGTGGAGAAGAGGTTCTGGGGTAAATCTCTGTTGAAATAATTGTGGTTTTAGCTTTCAAAGTCACTTTATTGATCAGTATTGACTAAACCACTATTCTCTACTAATCTCTGCCTAGAGGCTGGAGATAGTCTTCTCTTATACCTCCTCTGTGACTATTGCCATGGCTGACTGCAGTGGCATCTAAATGAGATGATGCAGAGTTTACGATGAATAACCTCCTCCTCTTCCTCCATACCCCAGGCTGGAGCATGCTGGAGAGAAGCCAGCCAAGGAGAGCTAGGGGCATGGCCTCCCCCAGAGCCCTGGAGAGGAGCCCTGGTGGCTCCAGGGGCTCAAAGGCCAATTAAACATCTGCGGGAAATTTTCTGCTGCAGGAATATGATGGAGACAGACAGGTAGCAGGGAAACGAGCTCTCTCCTCTTTTATTCTTCTCACTTCTCACCTTTCCTCCAGATTTTATGAGATCCAGGAGCAAGATACATATAGCTAATGTATAGTTTTTGGGTTATTTTAGGGCTCAAACTGAGTCTGTGTTATAGATAGCTCAGCAATCTTTGGGGCACATGTAGAGTACTTTATAGATTGTGGAAGATCAATTCACTCATGAGAGGGCTCAGTCCCCTTCAACTTGGTGGCTCTTCTCTGACATCAGAGTCATGAGATTTCCCATTACACAGTTTCTCCTCTGCAAAACCTCTCTGCCTCTTTTCTGTCTCCTTTGCCTCTGTCTCTGCCTCCATTTCTCCCTGCTTAGAGTTCAGTCTCCAGCATCCTCCTCCTCCCTTTCCTCTGGTCTCTCTGCTGTTTCTTTTCCCACTTCCTCTCTTCTGATGTACTCTTTGGAGAGAAGATCTCTGAATATGGAACATCCTGAATGACTGGTGCACAATGAAATGAGCCTCTAGTGCTCTGTTGAGAGGAAACTCAAGGTTTCTCTGGCCCCATTAGAGGTAGCAGGAGAGGTGGTGCTGCTCTGTGCTGTGAGGTAAGTGTGATTGGGCTGTGTCTGACCCAGTAGAATCCCTGATCTTCTACTCTGCCTCTCTGAGTTGGGGTCGAGGGACCTCTTGGCTGGGCTCAGAGATAAAGGACTAGAGCACAGGATAAGGAGGGGGCACAGATTACACTAGGGGGGCGCCCTGGCCTGCATTCCTTTGGCCTGGACAGTGGAGGCCAGACAGGCATGGTGGGGCATGAAAGGGGGCAGTGTGCACCCGGGAATCCGGGGATATTAGAGGGTCACAGACAGCAGGGGGTTGGGAGCTCTGCCTGATCAAGGTGGTTCAGTTCCCCTGCCAGCCACCAAGGCCAGCTGCAGGTCATGCGGGAAATGGTCTCCAGTCTCCCAGGCCCACCACACCCCTCTGGCTTGAGGATGGCCACTGTCAGCACTTTCTCTCTCTATGCAGATCAATAGGGCCCTTGGATATGACCTCGAGTTCAATTATGGCTTCCATTATGGAATAAAGAGGCTGTTATCGCACACCTACCGCTTACAGAAACAGTGCACTGGGGGGGCCGGCCGAGACAGGTCCTGGGGGAAATCATTACCTCACTAATTTGAAATCAATTTAAAGCACATTTGCTTAATGGTATGAGCATTGAGAATTATCTATAAATTGTTAATTTAGTGGAATGTCACACCAGATTTTCATTTTACAAATTGCACTTCTGGGTTGGCCGATGTGAGGGTGGGTGTCCTTCCTCTCCCTGTCACCCTTGCTCTCATGAAAGGAAGCTCGATCTGCCTCCTGTGGTCTGAGCTTGCAGACTTCAGAATCTGAGGCAATGAGGGCAGAAGAGGCACGGTGGGAAGAGCTTGCACACACGTGACCCACCCCTGCCTTGGGGACAGTTTGAGGAGGAGGATGGGGCAGAGCAGGGGACCCCGGAAGAGCTGACCTCCTTCTGAGCTGCCTCTGCCTGGCTCGGTGCGGGAGGTCGCTATGGCCTCTCCTCGGTGGGTCACTGTCTCTCTCTGGACTGGAGGACGGGAGCACTGGCAGCGAAGCAGCCTCCAGGGTGAGCGAGCGCCTAGTGGCCAAGGTCTTCTATGTCCCCCACAGCGGGTGTCCAAAGAGCCCGGGTATTGGCTGAAGTGACAGCTTTCTCCCTTCGCCTTCAGGTGTGCGGGGCATTGGGCTGGCTCTTGGGAGCAGGTAGGGATCTCTGTACCCAACCAGCTGGAACTGTCCCAGGCACGGGACTAGAGACTAGAATAAGGAAACTGCCCTCAACAACAGCCACCCGGACAGGTTATCACTTGCTTTTATGGAGCCCTTTGTGCCCTGCTCTGTGCCCAGGGCTTGCCAAATCCTCGCTGGAATACTGAATTAGGGTTATCATCAGCCCCATTCAACAGATGAAGTTCTGAGACTGGCTGATTGTTTGAAAAAAGTGGTCATAATAATCCTCTCCCCAGCCCTTTGCAACATGATCGTGGGGTCCCTCCTGTTAGGAGGTAGGAACTGTTCCCCACTGGAACCTGGGCTGACCTGGGGCCCACAGCGACACCAGAAAGCAGCCGAAGTGATGTGTGCCAGTTCTGATGCCCGGCCTTGGGTCTTGGTTCCCTTGAGCTGCCATCACAAAGCACCATAATTGGTGATTGAAATTTATTTTCCCACAGTTCTGGAGATAGAAGTCCAAGATCGAGGTGGTGGCAGGACTGGTTTCTCTCCTGGGTTGGCACATGGCTGTGTTCTCCCTGTATTCTCATATGGTCCCTCTGTGCCCTTGGTGTCTCTTTGGGTCCTAATGTCTTCTTGGAAGGACAATGGTCAGACTGGAGTAGGGCCACCCAAATGCCCTCATTCTAACTTCATCTCTTGCCAAAAGCAGTCACAATCTGAGGTACTGGGAGTTAGCCCTTCAACGTAGGAATTTCGAGATGGTAGTGTGTTCTGGTTTATATCCAAAATGCCCTCCCTCAAAGTCTCATATGCTCAGAGGTGGAGCTTTTGAAGGATTGCATCATGGGGATGTTATACTCATTGGTGGATTCATCCATTGATGAATTAATAACTGAATGTGCTGTTAGGAGGTGAGGTCTGGTCAAAAGAGATGGATCACTGGAGGTGTGACCTGAAAGGGTGTGTCCTTGTCCTTGGCTCCTCCCTTCTCTCTCTCCTTCCTGGCTACTTGTTGAGCAGCTTTCATTCACCAGCCCCTTCTGTTATGCTGTTTCTTCCCTGAAGCCAGCCAACCATGGACCGAACCCACTGTAACCATGAGCCAAGTAAACATTTCCTCCTTGAAGTTGTGAGAGTCAGGTACTGTATTTTTCCCCAATGACAAGAAAGTAACTAACATGCTGAGGGGCAATTCAGCTCATAACATCAGTCATATTGGATTAGGACTCACTCTAATGATCTCATCTTAACTAGATCATGTCTGTAAAGATCATATTTCTCAATAAGGTCACATTCAGAGACACCAAAAGTTAGGACTTCAACATAGCCTTTTTGGGGGACACAATTCAGCCCATAACAGGGGCCATGTGCACAGGCACACATTCTCCAGGAACCCTGACACCATGAGCAAGCCAGAGCTAGCCCACTGCAAGGCAAATGATACATGGCCCTCTGACCTCTGCTCCTTGGCCTGACTGTCAGCCAAGGCTTCCAAAGCACAGCCACCAGCTAACCGAAAGCTGGGTCAGAAAAACCACTCAGATGAGCCCAGCTTAATTTGGGATCTAAGAGAACTGTAAGATGAACACAAGGTTGTTTTAAGCCACTAGAATTTGAAGTGGTTTTTCAGGCTGAAGAAGCAATGGATAAACAGGCTGAGTGAGATTAAGTGGCATGTGCAAGGTTGCATAGCTCCATGGCAACCCGGGTCAGGGACAGGACAGGTGTCAGGTTCTGCCAAGCACTCACAGGGGCAGGGAAGGCAGTGGGAAGCCAGGACGGGGAGGGCAGAAGGTGCAGAGGATCGAAGGCTCCATAATGACATGTCCCCCTGCAGCCAGGGCACCCTTCTCCCCAGT
Organism: Heterocephalus glaber; assembly: GCF_053883595.1. Taxonomy (NCBI): domain Eukaryota; kingdom Metazoa; phylum Chordata; class Mammalia; order Rodentia; family Bathyergidae; genus Heterocephalus; species Heterocephalus glaber. The sequence continues at coordinate 7,252,849 of NW_028258299.1, read as the reverse complement.
TCTGATGAGATCATTCCCATTTCACAGGTGGGCAGACCTGGGGCTCTCACGAAGGCTTCCTGGAGGAAGCTGAGCCCCGAAGGATGAGGGGGGCGCTACCCAGTGCAGTAGGAACAGGATCACGTGAGGGAGAGGGAGCAGCCACACAAAGCCACTGAGAATTTGGCTCAGGAGAGGCCTGAGGTGCAAAGGGGAGGCTGTGGCATGAGATGAAAACAGGCACAGTGAGACCCTGCCGGCCTTTGAAGGCAGTGTGAAGCTTCGCCTTAAATTCTGGAGGTAGTGGGCAGTGGTGCAGTCAGCTACTGCTCTAACAGTGCTGCATAACAAGCACGCACAAGTCCAGTGGCTTCAATCATTCCCTGTCAGCTGGGAGTTGGCTGATCTACAGTAGGATGAGCTGGGCTTGATTCCAGGGGTGCCGGCAGGTCCATGGGTCCCTTGGCCTCCTGAAAGCAGGTGGTTCTTGGGGACATATCCTTCCCCTGGAGGGGCAGAAACAGGGCCACTTTCAAGGTGGCACATTTCAAGCCTTCGCTTGCTTTACACTTGCCAAATCCCAGTGGGCAACAAAGTCCCCCTGGCCAGATCCACCATCAATCGGACAAGAAAACCTATTCCGCCCTTAGTCAGAGAAGAACAACAGGGCAGGGATCGGTTTCTGTTTATTGAAGAGCTTTGCAACTGCAAGTACACACACACTGTCCTGAGTTGGGAGAAGCCTGTTTGGTAACAGTGATGAAGATAGCGATGATGGCATAGCAGGGATCGCTGTGGCCAAGGCCTGGACAAACACTATCTTATTAAAATGCAATCACCATGCATGGTCGGCATTATTCTATTTAATGGATGAGCAAACAGGTAAAGATCGATCCATGACTTGCCCAAGCATGCAGCGGGTGTCACATCGCAGCAGGGTGGTCGCAGAGCCAGCTCCAGCCTCCTGTTTCCAGGCTCCCTGTTCTAAGCACCCCAGTGCCAGACTGCGGCACTGGGCAATGCCACTCTCTTGATTTAAGGGCCCTTGATCTAAGGGTTTCTGCTCAGAAAAGGTATTCAGAGAAGTGCTGGTCCCAGAAGCTTTGGTGGGGAGCTCTCAGGACTGACAGCTGCTGATGCTCTCCCCTAGGGGAGGCTGCGCCCCCTGCCTCCCTCCTCCCTCTGCCCTGCAGCCAGGGTGAGCTTTGGAAGGAGCAAATGGCAGCCACCTCTCTCCCCTGCTTTCAAAAGCATCCAGAGCAGTGGTGGCGAACCTAGAGCAAGTGTGGCACAGCGGGCTGTTTGTATCATTGAAAGCTCTAAGAGGTTCGCCATTGCTGCTCTAGACAATGCAACCCTGCAGTCAAAACCCGAGGCCTGGGAAGCTTCAGGACAAAAGCCTTCCTCTGCTGCACTCTGCCCCCTCCTGCAGACACACACAGGTAACCACTCTTCTCATTTTTCTTGGATTTTCTTCAGAATCAGGTTTTGCATATATAAGCAAAAACGAATATAGATTCTTTCACCTGCACATTTTTTTTTCCTAAACACATAATCTAGTGTATTTTACATGGCCTTGCGAGCTCTTCTCCCCCACTTAACGCACCTTGGCAATTTTTCCATCTTGGCTTGGAAAATTCCCTCATCATCCTTTCCAGCTGCAGAGGATCTCACTGCCTGAGCGGGGCTGTCACTTCCTTTATGCATCCCTGTGCTGAGGGACATTTGGGGGCTACAGTTCCTTGCTATACCACACATTTTCAGGAACTTCTGCACGTGGCCAGGGTAAGTTTATCTGCAGGATAAATCCTCAAGCAGGACTGCTGAATCAAAAGGGCTGTGTGATTATAGTTTTGATAGTTACTGCTGAATTCCATTCCACAGCTGAACCAGTTTACAGTCCCTCGGGCAGTGCCTAGGAGAAGCTGTTTTCCCACCCCTGGCCAGTAAACTTAGCTTCTTTGCAGATCAGTTAGGTAGGAAATGTCCTTCTGCTTTTAAAATCCTTTCATCACATCTCCAATCCCCTCAGGGTAAACTCCTGGTTCCCTGGGCAAGGGTGGGACAGCCCTGTCCTTTTTCAAGGCTCACAACAGCCAGGAAAGGAGATGGGGACACGGCTCAGCTCTGTGGCCTCAGCCTTAGCAGCAGCAGCACAGGGCACTTATCTTGAGGCAGGCTGAGGGTTCCCAAGAAGGACAGACGTGGCCCGGCAAGATAGGCACCAGAAAAACTGGCTCTCACGGACATCTCCTGGTCCCGGGCGGCAGGGAGGAGGTGCGCTCCCTTGTCTTTCCTTGTGCTCTTGGCCTCTCCTCCCTGCATGCCACCTTGGCACACAGGATGCCTGCACATCCTCGCAGACCCCAGCTGGCTGCTGTGCCCAAGCAAGCGAAGAACATCTCATTAAGCTTGGTAAAGCTCATTAAGACCTCAGCCACAGATCGGCAGCAATTGAAGGTCAAGGTTCTTTGCATGGGAGTCAGTGCCTTTGGGACCCTGTGGCATCAGCAGTCACAGACAAGATGATGGACGACCTATTTGTAGGTGAGGAGGCAGCCAGCTGTGTGGCCAGAGTCCCCTGGAGCACCCAAATCGTCACCCAGGTCTTTCCCCCAGGCTTGTCCCACCCTGCTCTGGGAGGAGGACAACTGCCAGCTGGGGGTGGGACAGATCAGTCAGCACTCAGGGCCTCAAGGGTAACATGGGAACCCAACTTTCAGGGGTCCTGAGGGTCACAGCAGCTGCACAGATGCCAGCGAGCCCTAGCAACCTTGGAAGAGGCGGCACTGGAACATGGTGTGGCCTCCTCCACCCTTGACTGTCTACCCTGCGCCATGGTACTGACAAGGTAGAAGCCAAGGGGCGGGAGGAAGAGCTGTCCCTTCAAAGTAAATGGGGCAGGAGAGGGCTCTTTATGAAGCGGCTTCATGTGGGCTGCATGCAAACGATGTGCAAATGACCCACCTCCACCTTAGAGATGGGTTATGGGGAGGGTCTCAGGACAAGGACTTGAGATGACAGCCCTTTCTTCGAGCTCTTTCCAGGTGTCCAGGCCTCTCCCCATAAGGTCCATGCTCTTCAGGGATGGCGGGCATTTGGGAGAGGGCCGGCCCTGCAGATGTAGCCCCCACACAAGGGTCAGTGCCGCGCATGCTCCTGGGCAGGACCCTTCCCCTCTGCCATGGCGATCTGAGAAAAGCAGGAAAACAACCGTGCAAAGTCTTTTGCAAACACAAGGGGTTTCCTCGCGTATTTTAAGAACGGGCCTCTCAATCGGCCCGCCAGCCTCAGATGTCCCTGTAATCATCAGCCTTATTTATTTTATTTTTGGTACCGGGAATCAAACTTGGGTCCTTGCGCTTGCAAGGCAGGTGGCGGAACCACTAAGCTAAATCCCTGGCCCAGCATCGGCCTTTGTGACAACTGTAGTGAGAAGCTGTGTACACCTTGGGGATCGAGCTTGGCTCACCAGTCCCTTGCTGCACGGTCCAGGCAAGTCAGCCCCTTGGGGCCTTGACTTCCCCACGAGTGGAATGGGTACGACAGCAGCTATTCCTTAAGTCGAGCCCATGAGCCTGAACGTGTTGAGCCTGCTACACAATGGTGTGTCCCCCCAAAACAATGAAGTCCTGATCCCGGCACCCCTGAACAGGAGCGTGTTTAGAAACAGGGTCTTTGCTGCTGATCAGGTTAAGATGAAAGCACTGGGGTGGGGCCCGACCCAGTGTGATTGATATTCCTCTTAACCAAGGAAGAAGCTGTGAAGAGAAACAGTTAGAAAAGACGGACATGAAGACTGAAGATGAAGGCGGAGACTGGAGTGATGGATCGGAAAGCTGATGGTGCCAGCAGAAGCTAGGGAGGCCCAGAACCTCCAGAAGGAACCAGCCCTGTCAACACCTTGATTTTGGATGTGCAGCCTCCGGAACTGGGAAGAGAGACTCAGTTCCGCTGTGCAAGCCAACAGCTGGTGTTGTTCCAGCAGCCACAGAACCAAACGCCAACCCTGAGAAGAGTGCCCAGTGCAGTGCGGGGTGCCAGCTGGTACCACTAATGGCTCAATCTCCTCACCACAGATCTGATATTCTTTCAACAAACACCAAGCACGGCTCCACACCAGCTGGCACAAGAAGGGCACAGTGGTGCACACCTGTGCTGGAGGTCACTCTAGGTTTCCTCCTCACTCTGAGATTACACCCAGCTCAGCGTGCCCAGCTTCACCAAGTTCAGAGAGCAGCGTGTATGCCCGGGAAAGGCAGAGCCAGGCATTCAGAAGGCTCACAAACACCCACCCGTGGAACCAGATGGGCCCTCGAAGACAGGAGCAGCTGGCGCCCACCTCCCATGGCAGAGGTCCCCAGGGCACCCCGGACCTCGTTCCCAGAAGAGCTGGACACCTTCCCTCCATGCCCATCCAAGGACAGGCCAGCTCTGTACCAGGCTCTGGCCGGGCTGCAGAGAGCACTGAGCTCTTTCAACATGAAGAATGGGATGTAGCCGGAGATGCTTCAAAGGCTCACGTTAGTGGCAGCGGTCTGCAGTCTCATTGCACTTTAACAGGAACCATCTGCCGTGAGCAGGCGGCAGGCACGGCCAGCTCTCCCCGCAAGGGCTGCCCCCCAACATCCACCCTCAGAGCTGCGTGGGGGAGACGGGCTTGGACCTGTGGGGAAGGTCATGCGGAAGCCTGCACCCCAGGAGGGCCTCAGAGGAAGCCCCAGGCTGGAGTTGGGACATGCACAACCCCAGGCCAGTCCCTCTGTCCTCACTGGTCTGCAACAAAAGGCCTGGGGAGGACATAGGTGTCACCCAGCTGTAGCCCACACAAAGAAGACGGGAGGGGACGAGGAGCAGGAGGTGAGGTCCCCGTCCCTGAACCTGCTGTGCTCTTCCTGCAGAGGCCCCTGGGAGGCCCAGGCTTGGGGACAGCGCTGGCTCTGGGCTGACCCAGCCCCAGGACAGTCACTCTGCCCCCTGGTGCCTCAGTTTCCACATCTGTAGCACGGGGCACTGGAAAGCCCCAGAAGGCTGTGAGCACTGAGCAAGTGAGGGGAGGCCCCTGAGGCAGTCAGCTGCCCCCACGGTGACCCGGCACGGGAGAGGGCTGCTCCCTGGCACTGTGGACAGAGCCCAGAGAGGCTGTCTGTGGCCCCAGGTGGGCGTAGTGACAGCTGGCTTCAGCCCCAGCTCGGGCTCTGGCTGCGAAGACCACAGTGTGGGCTCCAGTGTGGCCAGGCTGGGAATGGGTGTAGCCGGAGCTGGGCAGGGCAGCAAGGGCCTCCAGGCCGGGCCCAGCCCCAGCCTCCATGCCGAGGTACACGAGTCAGGATCCGGCCCGGCTATAGGGCTGCCCCGCTGGGCAGGGGGATCTTATAGCCGCTGCGCAGGAGCACGAGGCAGGCGCCCAGCCCCAGGGCCCCCGCCAGCAGCACGGCGCCCAGGGCCTTGAGGAAGGAAGTCCTGGTCCGGGTGAAGGAGCCGGGCGCCATGACGCCCAGCAGGGCGGTGCTGACGGTGAGCGTGTAGAGGATGGACACAGCCGTGTTGAGCGCCACGATCTTCCCGAACTTGGCAAAAGGGGCGATGACGCAGAAGAAGAGGGGCACCGTGGCGATGACGGTGGTGAGGGCGCTGGACACGATGGCCACGCCCACGTGCCGCACGGCCTCCAGGGTCCGCCACTGGCGTTGTGCGCCGGGGTCCTGGGGCGGCAGGGAGTGAGAGCTGAGGCCCAGCCCGTCGGGGAGCCTCGAGCCCAGCACACAGCCCTGCCCAAGGCCAGCCCCGCGCCGGGCCCTGATTCCGGCCCTGCAAGTGGACGAGGGCAGGGCGACTTCACAGGGTGCAGGTGTGCCGAGCGCTGCCGGCTGCTGGGGCATCTGCCGAAATGGGGGTCCTGACGGGAACGTTGTTGGGTGGTACTGGGGCTGGAAACCTGGGCCTCAGCTATGCTAGGCAAACATTCTGCCACCAAGCCACACCTCCAGCCCTTTTTATATCTTGAGACAGGGTCTAAGTTGTGCAGGCTGGCCTTGAATTTGTGATCCTCCTGCCTCAGCCACCTGGTAGCTGGGATCATAGGCATGGAACACCACACTTGGCTCTATTTTGTTTTTTGGGGCAAAAGCAATGAAATGTATAACTGACTTAATTTTTACACGTTTATGAATGTTTTGATACCAATTCAATCCCAAAGTAGGAAAAAAGCAAACCCACAAACAACTTCACCAGGCCCGTAGCTGGTTTTCGCTCTGAGTACATGAGCCCCAGAGAGCCGGAAGGGGGTTTGTGGCCTCAGGGTCCAGCTGGAATGGCAGCAAGGGCCGGCATTCACGGTGTGTCTGGCCCATTCCCTCACTGCACTCTGGGGAGACTGAGGCCAGGGACACAGATCTGCCGTGGGCCCCGCAGTCCCCTCTGGCTGCGCTGGCATCATGTGAGTCCCGGGGCCGCAGTCCTAGGACACAGCCTGCCTAGGATATGGTGGCGCCCTGGGGGAGGCAGAGGGCACTCACCTCGGCCTGCTGCGGGGGCAGATTCTCTCCAGCCAGCAGGTAGCCCTCCACCAGGTGCACGCAGTAATCCACAGAGGAGCCGACCAGGATGGACAGGGAGATGGCTTCCACGGCGCCTATTTCCCACCCACTCCAGTACATGATGCTCACCACCAGGCAGACGATGCCTGCAGGGCGGGGCGGGGCAGCAGCTGGGACCGGCCCTCCTGCAAGGCCCCGGGGCACCCCTGGGGAGTGAGTGGGGTGCCTACAGCTAAGCCTCCCCATCGGGTAGCAGGGAAGCAAGAGCTCCACTGGTGGGAGGGGACAACTTCGGTCCTGAGCTGCACACTGCTGTAGCTGGACACCTGCCCCTGCCCAGCCAGTCACCCCCTCGCCCACCTACCCAGGATGCTCAGGAGCACAGGCAGCAGGAGCAGGATGTGGGTGGTGAACACGGCCACCGAGGCCACACAGATGAGCAAGGAGAGGACCAGGCCATATAGGGCACTCTGCACCCCTGGGAGGGAAGAAAGGGGACTGAGGGACTGCGGGGCGAGGAGCCTGTGGACCCCAAGTCCGTGGTCTAGGGGTTGCAGGGTCACCGATGGGCGGTGACAGCTGGCTGTGCTGCTCTGGGCCACGTGACCTTTCTTTGCTGACAGGACCAGCCCCCTCCCAGGGAGGGGCTTATTTGAGGTTCAAGAGCTAAGACAGGGCCTGGCACCTCAAAAGGGCTTGTGATGACAGCTGCCCGTGGGCACGAATGTTACCTCTTAGGTGACCGAATTCAAGACCAGACAATGTGGCCAGAAGCCTCCAAGCAGGGAGGATCCAGCCCTGACCTCTGACCAGCGGCCGGCTGCTGTACAACGTTTCTCCAGGGCTCTCAGTTAGGACTAGGGAGGCCACCCCTGCCTGCCCTGTGCCCACTCCCTGTGCTCACCTATGATCTCCATGAAGATCTGTTTCCAGTGCTCGCAGGTCTGGAAGCCGTGGCGCAGGGCCGAGCCCTCAGGGAAGGCCTGCAGCTGCTGCCGGAGGAAGCTTTCCCAGCGCAGGTAGTCCGAGTAGGTCTGGAAGGAGGACTTGCCCTTGTACGTGGTCTGCAGGGACAGGGCTGGTGAGATGGTGGGCTGTGGCCTGCTCACCCTCCCCATGCTGTGGCTCCTACGGAGCCTGTGGATCATGGGGGTGAGCAACGATCCAGCCCCAGAGAGCTGCTTCGGCCTCTGGACACAGCACACACGTGTGGCTCCTGGCTTTTCCCAACTGAGCCACTGGAGCTCCCAGAAGCCCCTGGGCTCGCCACCTGCACAGCAGTATAAAGCTCTGCCCTTGCTAAACATGAGCCAGCCTCCAATGTGTGAGCAGTGTGTCCGTGTCTGTGTGTGTGTGAGCATTGCCGGGGTCAGCTTGGAAGTGGGTGCCCTGTCCTGGACGCCCTGACCAGAGAGACTTCCACTCTCAAACTGTCTGGGGTTTCAGCCTGAAACAGGAAGAAGTCCCAACTGAGCTACCCGGGGTGAGCCAGCCTTGGGAACTTGACACTGAAGAAAAGGACAAATCTGCATGGTTACACTCACACGAATTATTTAAGAGTAAACACAGAGAGTGTGAAACGGGGTGGGTGCTGGGGCTGGGAGGACGGGTGGGGAGTCGGTGTTTAATGGGACAGAGTTTCAGCTGGGGAAGATGAGAAGCTCTGGACAGGAGTTCTTTATGCCACTGAACTGTGTGTTAGAAATCTGTTAAGTTGGTAGGTTTTATAATGCATGTTTTACCACAGTGAATGAACAAACAACTATACAGAAAAGCCTGTCCGGGGCGCTGTCCTGGGCTCCGCATTAGCCTGGGGGCTTGAGAGGGGTGTGAGGGTCTCGAGGCCCTTCTGCCCAGTGGCTGGAGGTTTCCCATAGTCAGGAAGGCAGAAGGGTCAAGGGCTGGAGAGGGGGCATCACCTGCCACTTGTCACCTGGTCACTATTTTTCTTAGAGCTTTCCCTGTTATTTCCTGTGGTTGTAGGGAGAGGGCTTTAGCCCCTTTCTGCAGATGAGGAACTTGGGGATCTGGGGAACAGGTGACTTATTCAAAGATACTGAGCACCCCAGGCTCGGGGAGGACTGGGCTGGGGTCCTTGCATAGGGCCAGCAGGGACAGCCTTGCTGAGCCTCAGAGAGCAAAGTGCAAGGCCCATATTGGAGGTGTGCATGTGTGTGTGCGTGTGTGCGTGCACCTCCATGGGCAGAGCCCCAGGGTCCAGTGGTGACAGAGGAGGTGGGGAGACATGTAGCTGGCTGGTCTAACCTCAAGCTCTCCTCCCCTGGTCACCTGGGCGAGGCCATCACATCTGTGGCCTTGACCTTGACTGCACAGTGGTGCAGGGCACTGTCCCAGGCTCCCAGCAGCCTGCAGCTTGACATAAACCCGGTCGGTCAGTGCAGGCCCAGGGGTTGGGGGGTGGAGCTCTGCAGTCGGGTAGCCTGCCACTTGATGCTGACACTTGCTAACCATATGGCCTCAGGCAAAGTTCTCAGCACTCCTCTGGGTCTGAGGCGACACCGGCTCAAGACAAGCACTGTGTGTGGTGCCCAGCGGGGCGCTCGGGCTCACCGACTCAAAGGCCATGGAGATCCACTGCACGCGGCCCTCCTTGACGCCCACCGCCCCGTGGGACAGCTGTCCCGGCAGCAGGTTGGGCTCAGGCAGCTCCTTGCACTCGGGATGCAGCATCCGCAGGAATGTGGAGATGCTATAGCCTTTAGGGGATGCAGGCAGGGGTGCTGGTAAGCAGGGGGTGGGGCAGCCCATCCCACCCCTCCCAACTGCCACCCGGGTGTCAAAGTACCTGTAACTACTGGCAAACCTTCCATTGGGTAGACAGTGACGTTTGGGGCCCTCTCAGGGACAGCCCAGGTGTGACCTCAGCCAGGGTACCTGTGAGGCCCTCAGCCCTGCCCCCATCATGCCTGACCTCGAGCCCTGCCTCTGGGTACCCGGATCCCACTTACACACCTGAGGGCAGGCACTGGGCCCCACCCGGCTTCACCAGCTCCGAGTTGCCTGCGATGGCCTTGCAGAGTCGACACAGGTGTCCGATTTCTTTGAAGAGGTCAAAGCTGCTATCATAGATGACACTGCCCTTTCCCAAGGAGACACAGATGGCCCGGGCCCCTCAGTGAGACGGGGACTTGGTCCTGGGCTGCATCCCCACCACCCACCCCTGGGTCTGAAAATGGGCAGACTCCAGCTGGACTGAACAGATGACCCTCTCCTGTGCCCTGGGTCCACTGTGGCTGCTATGTCCACCAGGCGCTCTGACCACAAAACCTCAACATTTGTCACCCGTCCTGGCTTAACCCATGCTTTCCAGAGCTTCTGCACACAGCTCAGTACTGGAGCGGGAGCGGAGGGATGGGGACATTGTGGAGTACGAAGCGTCACTGAGGCCAAGAGGCAGGGCCGGGCCAGGCTGCCCCCTCTCCAGGCACAGGACAAGGCAGGAATCTTCTTGCATGTGCCTCATCTGTGACCCAGTCCCTTGGGGGCTCCACATGTGCCCTGATTCCCTAGTGCCTCTAAGTCAGCCCTGCTCAGCTGTCTGGAGGAGTGGGGCTCCCAGCATCCTGTCTGGGCTGGAGGAGCCACCAAGGAGCCAGTGGGCTGGGAGGGGCTGGGCTGGTGGCCTGCATACCGGGTCTCCGATGACGTGATTGTCCACCTGTCGGGTGCGGTTGATGCCAGTGATGCCAAAGACCACGAAGACCATGGCCCCCGTGTCCACCAGGGGCCGCACTGCCGGCTTCCCGCAGCCTGTGTTCACGCAGGGGTTGAAGCCAAACGTGGCGGAGAGGTGGGCCTTGGGCACTGCAGAGGGCACCAGGGCTGTAAGGAGGCCAGCCTCAGGTCCCAGGTCCCCAGCCCCACGGCAGCAGCCCATGAGTACCTTTCTCGCTGGGCACGTAGAAGGAGCCTTTGGTAGGCCCATCGGGGCTGGAGCTGAGCAGACAGCCGGGGGGCGCCGTGCACACACGCCCATGGAAGGGGGGCTTGTGGGACTGGGCAAAGTACAGCTTCCTGTGGAGGCAAGGGAGGCCCAGGCTGGGGCTGCAAGCACAGCCAGGGGTCTGCAGACCCATCCAGTCCCACTCCTGACAAGGGAAGAGGGAAGCAGTGTGCTCAGATTGTCCTCCAGGGGGCGCAAGGGTGCTGACCCCGGCCCCACCTCAATTAGGAGCTGTCTGAAGCAGGGGTGGCTCCATGGCAAGCACCCTGCTGACCACTGGACCAGATGGAACTCAGAGCTCTTTCTGGAACGCATCATGCTCACCCAGCAGCCCCCGCCCCTGGCCACTGCGTGTGTGCAGAGCCAGCCCAGCCTTGGGCTCGAGACGCGACAGGCGGAGGGCTGGAGGGACGCAGTGCGAGTTGCCTCAGCCACCCTGACTGCAGCTGCACTCTCTGCCCCGTGTGTCCAGCCTTGTGTGGGACCTTGATGGCTTGAAGTTGGTCCCATCAGAAACCTTGTTCCCCACTGTGTCACCGCATGGAGTGGGGGTGTTCCTCCTCCAGCACACACGGTACTGTGACTGGCTCATCCCCGTTCCCCAGCCCCACACAGGGCCAGTGAAAAAGACCCTGCATCTGCAAACTCAGGGCCTCATTCAGTGCCTGGGGAACAGAATCTGAGATGGGATGACCCAGGGCTCTGGAGGCCCCAGAGGCAGAGAACGCAGCCTCTGGTCCTTTGGCTGTCGGGCACAGGCCCCAGCAGGGACTGAGTACAGAGCAGGTGGCTCAATCTGCTACAGCCAGGGGTGGGGGCAGGGAGTGTCATTTCCCACAGGAATACCACACCTGTGGAGTGTGGGTCAGTGCTAGGAGGAAGTGCTGGGAGAATTCACTTCCCTAATTGGCAAGTATTTACTGGGCAACCGCTGCGTGTCAGACAGACACTGTGCCAGGTGCTGGGGACACAGCAGGGGTGAACCTGCCAATGTGCCCTGCAGGATGGGGACTGCTCCTGGGGACAGACAAATCACAGCTGGGACAGGGCCAGCAAGAACAGCGGATGATGCATGGAGCCCGGGCAGGTGACTCTCAATGGGGGAGGTCCACTCAGGGACAACCTCTCTCAGGAGATGACACCTGAATCTCGAGAGGTCAACCACATGGGAGGCAGGAGAGCTTTCTGTACAGAGGGACAGCAAATGCAAAGGCCCTGGGGTGGAACCCTGACTATAGAGTAGTGACATGGCCACCGCAACCCCTGTGGAGCTGGTGGGGACAGCAGTGGAGTGGGTGGACAGATTACGGGTCTGCTGTCTTTGCCAGTGTCCCCATCCCCAGCACAGGGCACAGAGAAGTCTGAACAGGTACGGGAAATGGACAGAAGTTTCCTGAAGGTGCCTGGTGGCATGTCTCATGTGAAACAGAGAGAGAGAGAGAGAGAGAGAGCTCATCTTCAGCATCTGCAAGGCTGTTACCGGGTGTGCTGCTGCTCCTTGGCGGCCACGTAAAAGCTGAAGTCAAACTTCCAGCCCCGCTTGGCGTCACAGGCCAAGGTCGTCACCATCCACTTGCGGGAGGGGCTCGCGGCCTGGAGCAGCCCTACTGTAGACATACAAGCGGTCAGCTTCTTGGTGAAGTCACCAAAAGGCGCTCTATACACCTAAGCAGTGGATCGACAGAGACAAGACACGTGACTCTGGGAGGCTGCCTGGCCTGGCCTGGCCCGGCCAGCCTCAGGGTCTGCCCCCTCCCTCTTGCAGGTTCCACCCTGCCCCAGCCCGGAGTGGAAACAGTGCTCTGGACAGAGGCTCCGGAGGCCTGGGTTTGAGCCTGAGAACTGGGCAAATCCTTTCTCCCTCTGAGCCTCATTTCTTCCTCCACCAAATGCTCACTGGGTATCAACTCAGTGCCAGGCTCTGAGGGCACAGTGGTGACTGGAACGGGCAGGTCCCTGACCTCACGGAGCTGGCATGTAGGATGGGCAGAGACCCGACCTGGTTCTGGCCAGGGCTGGGTTTAGACAGTGAGGGTGATCGGAAGGTGAATGCCAGGGAAGAGGAAGCCACTGAGGAGGCAGGCCAGGCCCGACAGGAAGAGGAAGAGGTGACATCTGTGCCATTGCCCGGGAGAGGGCTCAGGAGACAGCTGCACACAGAGCTGTAGGAGACTCGGACCGAGATCGGCACAGTGAAGGCCAGCTGGGAACAGCAAGGGAAACGCAGACCTTGAACCAGTGAGGGATATGTGTGGCAGTCACCTGGGGGCATGACATGTTCAAGGGATACAGGACCCCTGTGAAGGGAAAAAGGAGTCTGGACTGGCCCGGGAGACTCCTCAGGATGCTGCAGCTGCTGCTGAGAGCAGGAAGATGAGCTAACAGCTATCAATCCCTGGGCATCTGCTGTGTCCCCGCTTGCAGCGCACGGGCCTTGGTTCATACCTCCAACGAGGCCACCTGGTGCTGTTTATATCCCCATTTCCCAGATGTGGAAACCGAGGCTCAGAGAGATGAGGTAATCTGCCCAAAGACACAGAAGTTATGCAAGGCAGAGCCAGGACTCGAACCCAGGCCAGGCTGATCTGGAACCTCTGGTGGCTACCACTCTGCTGGTGGCTGTCACGGGCCTGGCTGATGTGTGGGAGTCCTCATCTGCTAGTAGCCCCATCCTCAAGGGCAGGGCTCCCCAACCCTCAGCCACGGGTCGGTGGGGGTCCCAGCAAGAGGTGAGTGGCTGGCACTATTGCCTGAGCCCTGCCTCCTCTCAGATCAGCAGAGCATTAGATTCTCATCGGACTGCAGACCCTGCAGCGACCTGCCCTGTGAGGGGTGTGGTCATGCCTTCCTCATGAGAATCTAATGGAATCACAATAGAAACAAAGTGCATAATCCATGTAACGTGCTTGAACCATCCAGAAAACATCCTCCCACTGCCCGGTCCGTGGAAAAACTGCCTTCTACTAAACCGGTGCCAAAAAGGCTGACATTGCTGCTTCCCTCTCCCAATGTGGCCCGTGCCCACCGTGTGGCACCGAGGTCCCCTCCCTGGTGGCGGCCGAAGATCACTTCACAACAGCCCAGGCTCACCTGGAAGGAGGGCACCTCTCCATCCCCGGGGGACATGGCCTGCCACGGGGCAGGCACGCTGGCATTGAGGGACAGCCTGTAGACAGCTGGGTGGCCTTTACTCTTCACCTTGGAGATGTACACGGTGCCCACAGAGTCTAGGGACAAATGAGGATGGAGAGGAGTGGACAGTCACCGGGACAGCCTGTGGGCCGGGGAGCAGGGGCCTGGGCTTGGGCTGGCCTCCAGGTGAGCTTTGGGCCTCTGGTGGGCCAGGTCAGTGAGGACAGGAGGCAGCGGCCACATGGGTAAAGGGCACGGCAGTGATGGGGCCCAAGTGTGAATGGTGAGCTTGGTGTTGGGAGTGACCAAGGCAGGTGTAGCAGTGGTGGTGACAAAGCTGCAGGGTGACAGGGACTCATGACCACCCACACTGTTTAATCCTGCAGCATCTCCCTGCGTCTCTGCTGTTTCTGACAGCGATCCCAGCAGGGCTCCGCCAGCCTCCAGCCCTCAGGTGCTCCTCCAGACACTCGGGATGGTTTTGGTGACCGGGGCAGGTTCCTGGGGCGCGGCAGGCCAGGCTAAGCCTTGGGAGGGAAGCCCAGGGCCCAGGCCTGGGGGAGCTGCTGGGATGGCAGGCAGGAGCCCCAAATTCCCCATATGTGCAGCCCCCAGCAGTGCAGGAACACAGGTGCTCAAGCTTGCAGGAGAATCAGGATGGATCTCATACCCTCGCCTGTCCGTGGGTCCCCGTACCCAGCACCCGGCACTCACCCTGCGGGGTGGCCTCTGGCCGGCTGGCCCAGGAAGCCCCAGAGCCGCGCTTCCTTTTCTCCAGTGATGTCCGGATGTTGCTCTGCAGGCTGTGAGGCTTCTCCTGGAACAGACCTGTCCCCCCCGCATCAGGGACAGCGGGCTTCCCTGGCCAGGCTCGGGGGCCAAAGGCAGAGGCCGGGGCTGGAGGGATGGGTGTCAGGGGACTGAAAGGGTCTTGGCTGAACTGACAGAGAGGGTGGGTTTTCTCCTCTGGGCCAGGCCTACCCTGAGGGAGACCTGGGGGCATGCACCCCACTGTCCCTCTGTGTCCCTCCCCCTGTCAGCAGGAATGAGGCCACACCTCCCACACAGGGTGCGAAGAACCAAACAGGAAGTCACCCCTCCTACACTCAGCCCAGAGTCAGGTACAGGAGAAGAGCTCAGCCCCTAGCCCCCAGCAGCACAAGTGGGCACCTGGACTTGGCTTTCGTGTTTTAAATGAGAGACACTTTGCATGTTAAAGTGTCAGCCCTCAGAGCAATCTGGGAGATCATCATTGTCCACGCCCTCAAAGAAACAGGAGAGGTGCTGAGTGACCTGCCCAGGTCCCAAGTGAAGCCTGAGGCACGTGGCCTAGGCTGCCTCTGGCCACCATCCCAGGGGGCCTCGAGGCCCAGGCCTCCACCAGGTGCTATCCTGGAGCTCTGGGGCTGCTCAGGCTCAGCCCCTGAGACCTGGGAGCGAGGCCTGAGGGCGGGCAGGTGACCTGAGGGGGCAGCAAGGACAGTGTGGTTCTGTGCCCAGGCGGGGGTCCAGGGGCTGGCTCAGGCCTGGCTGCCTCCTATCCCGAAGGCCCCGGGCACCTCTCTGAACTGCACTCGATTGTCACACACTCGGCTAACGCCATAGCAGAGGGAAGGCCAGGGTAATGGGAATACCACCCTAATCGATGCAAGCGTGGCAGCCGGTGGCTCCTCGCCCACAAGGGAGCCTTGCGCACAGCGCCGTGACACCAGGCTCCCTTCTGCAAGGTGACAGCTGGTCCAGACTCCTCAGAGGCCAGGACCTTCTGTACCTCCCCCCCTCATCCTGACACCCGCTCGTCACGCCCTATGGGAAGCAGATCACCCTGAAAACCTCTGGACCCCACCACACTGTCCTCACTGGCCCTGGCCCACTATGCCCCCTCTCCTTGGGCCCCCGGCCAGCATCCACCCTGCCTCTCCAGCCCACCTCTACACAGACCCTGGGGGACCCAATCACAGCCCTTCTTTGCTCACCTGCCTGCAACAACTAGAATGGAGTCCAGAGCTCTCACCTTAGCCTACCCAGCCACTGTTAGCTATGGCAGTGCGTGCTCAGATGTGGTCTTCCTCTTCCTCAGCGCATGCTCTGTCCTCTGTCCAGGTCCGCCCTTTCCTCCCAATCTGGCCAACTCTTCTCCCCTCCCCCAGCCTCATAACTCCTTCCTGTTCTTCCAGCCTCTGTGCAGATGCTGCCTCCTCCAGGAAGTCTTCTGATATCATGTCCCAAGGCACCTTGTCATCTTCCACCAGGGCCCACACCTACTATTGCAATGGCCTGTCCCTAGTACCGGAAGCTGGACTCTTCTGCCCCTGCGTTTCCCCAGAGCCCATGTATGGCAGGAACCCAGGGAGTATTTGCTTAAAGGAATGTGGGGAAACAGTGGCCTGAGGTCACACAGTAATCGGGAGCCCTGGCTGCTGGACCCTCACCTGAGCAGGTGATGCAGGAGATGCCCTCGGCGCTCAGGTTGTACTTGAGGTCCAGCAGCACCTGGATGTTAGTATCGGGCCGGAAGAGCAGTGGTGCCCGACTGGCAGGGCGGAGCCGGCTGGCGAACACCAGGGACAGGATGAGAGTGGACACAAAGAGCCCTGTGGGGAAGGACGCTGCGCTGGGTTCCAGGGAGGACCCACGCTGGCCCAGCCTGCTCAGTCCGGGGGCAGGGGAGCCAAGGAGTGGGCAAAGGCCAAGAGCACAGCTGGTAGGCAGTGCTTGCTAGGGACAGGTGGCTGTCACTCAGGGGGACACCTGGGTCTGACTAAAAGCTACAGGCTGATGGCGTGGCTTGGATCCTAAGTGGCCCCAAAGCACATGTGTTAGAAGGTTTGGTCCCTGCTGCAGGTGCTATCCTGGGGTGGGGACTGGGTCCTTGGAGGCTGTATTTTGTACCAGGACCCCTTCCCCCCTGCTTCCTGGACTGGGATCGGCCAGCGTCTTGAGCACAAAGCAGCTCACGAGGGGCCAGGCTGTGCCCTGATCACACGCAGCTCTGACACACTACCAGAGATGACGCTGGCACTTAACTCTTACTGAGCAGTCTGCATGTCGAGCGCTGAGCTAGAACCTCCACAGATGCGGCTACAGCACTACCCAAGTGTCCCGCGGGCTAAGCGAACTCCACCTCTGAGCTACACCGCCAGCCCTGCATTGCATCCTCTGCTGCAGAACAGGAAACCCAGCAGCAGGCTGGCTTAGCCAAGGTCACAGACAGCACGTGACAGATGGGGGTTCAAATCTGCCAAGTTGGTCTCCAGAGCCCAGCACTAGCACTCTGCTCTGCCGCCCAGTGGGAGGGCTCGTATACAGCAGGTGCTCACTGAGCAATGGCCGGCAGTCAGGGCCAGCTCAGGCTTCGCAGGCAGGTGAGGCTCGGAGTAAGGGCCTGGCCCAGGCCTCTCAGATGCTGCTCCTCTCTCCCCGGGGGTGGTGCTGTAAGCGGGGCAGGGGCTGCAGGAGGGGTGGAAGTGTTCAGAGGGGCTGGGTGGGGCATGTACTCACCCACGATGACCCAGCGGCTCTTGACCGCTGACCACAGGACCCAGTGGTGCAGCAGTTCCTGCAGCTGCCCGAGGAGCTGGCCCCGGCTGTCTGTGTTGGGGGTCCGCTGCAGGCCCGAGGTGGGTACAGACACCAGGGACACGTCTCCCAGCTCCAGTGACACTGCAGGGGCAGAACAGCAGCTGCTCAAGGCCATGACGAAGCCAGCCTGGTCCGGCCCTCTCCCGGGAGGCCCCTGCACAGGGTGAGGGTCCCATAGGCCGCCCGTCCTCACCCTGGCAGCGCAGGGGCAGTGCAGGCAGCGCCAGCTCTCACCTGGCTCCTCGTCCACGTTCAGCAGGGGGATGTCGTCATCCAGGTAGGGTATGGGGCCCTGGGCAGGGCTGTCCCCGGCCCGCTCGGGGGTGGCAAACACGTCCCCAGGGAAGTGCAAAGAGCTCTTGCGGCCACACTTCTGGTGGCAGCTACAGAGAGAGGAGGGGACACAGTGAGGCTGAGGGTCAGGCACACAGGGGACCGAGGAGTTGCTTGGGGGCTGAGGACAAGAATAACACCCATGTGATGAAACTCAAAGGGAACCGGGGCACAGACAGGCTGCATGGCCTCCTGAGGTCCAACAGACCCCGCATTCAGGGCTGCGGGAAAGGCGAGCCTGGGATGCGGTCTCTGTGGAGAGCGTGAAAAGTACCCTTCTCCCAAGACACTCTGCTTTTGCGTCACGAGGCTGTTACAGAAATAACCATGCTGAATGGTGCAGGCCATGGTGGCGTCAGGCAGTGCCCAACCTGTACCACCATACGTGGCGGTCCTGAAGGAGTCTGCCGCAGGCCCATGTCTGAGCTCCTTGCAGGCCCTCATCTCCCTCCAGCCCACCTGGCTCACTGTGGGCAGGTGGACGTCGATGTGGACCCCCAAGCTGCAGACCCTCCCTCATGCCCCCAGCCCCAGGCATGCAGGTCTGATCCACCCTGCCACGCCCTCTTCACAGGGCCCGCTGTGTCTGCAGGCTGCTGGGGAGAGGGGCGTCTCATCTCCACGGCGATGAAGCCAAGGGTGCCAGGTGTGCCCGGGTCAAATCCCATCTCTGCTACATTAAGGGAGCGACCCTGAGCAAGCTGCCCGCTTTCCTGAGCAGCAGCCGCCTGGCTCACCTGGCCCAGCAGGAGCTCTCCAGTGGGCCCAGGTAAAGGCTCCAGAGGCCCAGGGCAGCGGGCATGGTGAAGAGGACAGCCAGCCAGCAGCAGGACACGATGAGCGACATGAAGAGGCCGAAGTCGTGTACGGCGGGGATCTGGAGGGGGGCGGGAGGGGCTGGTCAGGCCGGAAGGGCGTGGAGGGCCCCTGCTGCCTGCAGCCCCAGCCCCAGACAAGCCTGGCCCAGGGCTCACAGCTGTCATTTGAGAACGGGGCCGGGAACCAGGCTGACCAGAGCGGGACGGGAAAAGGCAACGCCCAGTGACGGAAGGGGGAGCCTGCCTGGGGACGTGCCACGGGGGAGAAAACGGAACCGAAGGGCTGACAAGCTTGCACTTGGGAAATGGCTTCACCATCGCCTTCTCACTTCACTCCCAGAGTAATCCACAGGAGAGGAAAGTGAGACCAGAGTGGTTAAGCAACCTGCCCAAAGCCACGCAGCAGCACTTGAACCAGCTCTGCCTGCTTTCTGGATGTGGTTCTCCAGGATGGGCCTGGAGCACCCAGTGGTTTCTAGGTGGGCACTGGGTGGGCTTCTGGCCTCAGGCCATAAAGTCCTCCGAGGCAGGGGCCGACCCAGTGTTTCAGGTTCTTTCAGTACCAAGGACCCAGCCCAAATTTAGCCCCTTTTCTGAGCTGCACCAGGGGCCAGAAGGCATGTGGATCAGCCAGAGGACATCAGTGTGAGGGGTGACAATGTGAAGCAAGGGGCCAGGGTCAGGGGACATGGCCAGGCTCCCACCTACCGGCTGCGTGACCTTGGGGAAGTCACCCTCCCTCTCTGCCCTCCCATTTCTGTATTAGAAAATAGGGATGGTGCCGTAATAAAGCCCGGGTGGTAGAGAGTAAATGCGAAGGAGTTCTGGAAACTATCAAATGCCAGTGGTAGAGGGGGAGTCACACTAATGTCATCAGTCACGAGGACTGTTTTTATTCTCATTTCCTACTGATTAGGGAATGGTGACAGCTGCCAGTCACAGCAGGGCAGGTGGAGGGGTGGGGATCAGAGCGTCAGGGAGCAGCATGGGGCAGGGGCGGCTCCCACCTGGGAAAAGACGTTGGCAGCGTAGGCAGCGGCCGTGGTCAGGGAGGTGAAGAAGGTGGCCTTGCCCGCCGTCTGGATGGTATGGATCATGCGCAGCTGTGGGTCCTCCAGGTGCGCAGCCTGGCGGTAGGTGTTGATGAACACGAAGACGTCGTCCACACCTGTGGGAGGAGCCGGAGAGGTCAGGCACCAGGAGAGCCAGCTGCTCAGCTCACGGCATGGACAGACCCACCTGACCAGCCACCCAGCCCTTCCCAGATCTCAGCCTCCTGCCCATGCTTCCTGGGCCTTCCTATCACCCTCACCTCCTTCTGGCTTTTTCTGCCCACCACATGCTAAGCACTCACCCACCACTCATGTTCTAACCCCAGTGCTGCACTCTGCCCTGCCCTAGATCTCTGACACCTGGGAGGTGACTCACCAATGCCCACTATCACGAAGGCAGCAACTCCATTGAGGATGCCCAAGTACTGGATGCCAAAGACCACGTGGTACAGGAAAAGCGCCACCAGGCAGCTGAGGCCGATGCTGGCAATCCCAAAGAAGGATAGGAACACTGGGCAAGGAAGAGGTTCAGGGCCTGAAGTGGGATAGACTTGTGCAGAACACAGGCCCCTTCACTGCCCCTGAGCCACCTGGGCACCCTCTGTCACAGGCGTGGGGCCGTTTTCAGCTTTCCAGGTCCAAAGATGGGGCTGGGCAGGAAGTCTGAGAGCCACATGAGGTCAGAGTGCCCACGGGACCTCATCTTTAGGAACTTAAATTTATTAGTAGCGGAGAACTATGACCATTATATAGTGTTTGTCACCTAGGTGGCCAGCAGTTCTGTGGGGTAGGAACTGTGTTAGGTTTACTGCTGCATCCTAGTGCCCTATAGGACTGGGCACATGGCTGGTGTCCAATTAGTGTTTGTGGCATGGATGATTGCATGGCTTTTCCATTGTAAAGGCATTACCATCTCTTGCTCACTTGGGCAACAGAGAGTGTGCCAAGGACATACAGAAATCAGTAAGAAGTGGATAGTAAACATGGGAGGGAGGTGGAGGAGGAAAACAAACTGGAGGCCAAGGGCAGCTGACTTAGGATATAAACAGGCTGCTGACTAATCTGTAACAGAGTCCAGCTCACCAATACAAGGTCATCCATGGGAAAAAAGGGCCAAAGACAAAAGATTCTGGGGTGTGGCTCTGAAGAATCACCCAATATGCCTCTGGACCACTGTCTGCCTGCCTAAGGTTATCAGGTGACTGTCGAACAACCCCTGCTGCCCTGTGCCCAGCTCCATCAAGCTGCATTCAAGACTATCCTAGCACTCTCGAGAATGCAGGCTTTGGCCAGACAGGAGCACACTGGCAGGAGAGAAGGGGGTGGCTGCACATGGGCCACAGGAGGCCCTACCTGAGCAGGAGGTGAGGATGTAGACGAGGGCGGCAATGCAGCTGCTGCTGATGAAGGCCAAGAGCATGTCGTTGTTGAAGGTCCTACGCACCTCATAGTCAAAGAGGTCTGTTCCACCATAGAGGACCTGGACTTTGCTGGTGGAAGGGAGGACATGGAGACGGGAGAAGCAGGAGAGGGATCAGAGAACAACAATGCACATCATAAGTCAACTGCTCAAAAATGTGGACCCAGAGAAAAATCTTAAAAGCAGTCTGAGAAAAAGAGACACATCACATACAGAGGAACAAAGTTAAGGACAACAGCAGATTTCTCCCTGGAAGCAAAGCCAGTTAGAAGACGCTGGAGTGGTATTTCAGATACTGGGAAAACTGCCCCAAATTCTATATCCAACCAACATATATTTCAAAAACAATGGCCAAATATATATTTTTTAGATATACCAAAGCTGAAATAATCACAAATAAACCCATACTACAAGAAATGTTAAAGGAAGTCCAATGACAACATATGAAAATGTGAATCTACATAAAGGAACAAAAAATTTCAGGAATGGAAATAATGTGAATAAATATAAACATATCAATTAAAAGGCAGAGACTGTCAGATTTTTTAAAATGAAGACTAGGCTACCTATAAGAAGCCTATTTAATTAATTTATTTAGTGCTGTGGATTAAACCCATGGCTTTGCACATGCTAGGCAAGTGCTCTATTACTAAGCTAAATCCCCAGGTCTGAGAATTTCACTTTAAATATAAAGATAGAAATTGGCAAAAAGGCAAAAAGAAAAAAAGATAAACTATGCTAATATTAGTCAAAAAAGTGGTTATATTAGTAACAAATGAAGTAAATTTCAGTGCAAAGAATATTACCAGGGATAAAGAAGGTAATTTCAAAATTATAAATGTGTCAATGCATCAAAAGAATACAATAATTCTAATGTTTTTGCACCTAATAACAGAGCTAGCTTCAGCATACCGAAGCAAAAACTGAAGGGACAGAAAAAAAGAAAACCCACAATTATAGTTGAACATTTCAATACCCTTCTTATAATAATTGCTAGAACAATAAGACAAAATCAGTAAGAATCTAGAATACTTAAGTAACACAACCAACTCGATCTAATTAACACTAACAGAACACTCACCAAATGACAGAAGAATACCTTCTATTCAAGTGCTCAGGGAACATTTAGCAAGGCAGACGGTAAAATGGACCATAAAACAAGACTATAAATGGAAAAGGACTTAAAAAGTATGTTTTTGACCACAATGGAATTTAAGTTAACATCAGCATGGTTGCGGGGGGTGGGGGTGGTGCAGAGACAGAGACAGACAGACATCTGGAAAACCTGCAAATATCTGGAAATTTAACAACATGCTTTAAGTAACATGAGTTGGCCAGGGATTTAGCTCAGTGGTTTTGCTGCCTGCTGTGCAAGCACAAGGACCCAAGTGTGATCCCCAGTACAATAAATAAATAAATAAATAAATCAATATAAAATAAATAACGTGAGTCAATGAAGAGATCAAAAGGAGAAATAGGAAATGTTTTTCACTGAATGAATATGAAAACATAAAATTTGTGGGATGTGTTAAAGCAGTTGTTCTTACAGGAAATTTTATAGCACTAAATATCTGTATTAGAAAAGAAGAGGGTTGGGGATATGGCTCAGTGGTAGAGTGCTTCCATAGTATGCCCAAAGTTCATAGTGTGCTGGGTTCAATCCCCAGCACCACAAAAAATAAGCACCTAAATAAATAAATAG
This sequence comes from Heterocephalus glaber, assembly GCF_053883595.1. Classification (NCBI taxonomy): domain Eukaryota; kingdom Metazoa; phylum Chordata; class Mammalia; order Rodentia; family Bathyergidae; genus Heterocephalus; species Heterocephalus glaber. Next base: position 7,230,328 of record NW_028258299.1, on the reverse strand, counting down.
AAGAAAGGTTTCAAGTCAGTGACTTGAGGTTCTGTTTTTGTTTGTTTGTTTGTTTGTTTTTGGTACCAGGGATCAAACTTGGGACCTTACGCTTACCAGGCAGGTGGCAGAACCACTGAGCTAAATCTTCGGCCCCTTTGAGCTTCTGTTTTAAGACAGCAGAACAATAGAAAATTAAGTGCAAAGTAGGCAGAAGAAAGGGAATACTGAAGATTAGAGTAGAAATCAATGAAACAGAAAACAAGAAATAAATTAAATGAAAATATAGTTTTGAGATCAATAAAAATGATAAAGTTCCAGCCAAACAGCATGATAAAAAGAGAAAACAAAAAAGAGAGAAAACTCACATGAAAGTGGTGAAATCACTAGTTTTTATAAATATTGAAAAGATAATAGAATATTATGAATGTTTTATACCAAAAATTTTGAATATAAATGAAATGGATAATTCCATAAAGGACTTGAATCACCAAAGCTTACTTCATTCAACATTGTACTGGAGGACCAGGGATGTAGCTCAGTGGTGCTGCACCTGCGTGGCAAGCACAAGGTTCTGAGTTTGATCCTCAGTACAAAAACAAAAAACAAAACAACCCCCCCCCACAATGTACTGGAGGTACTAGCCAGTGCAATAATACAAGAAAATAAATCAGAGGCATCTAAATTAGAAAGAAAGAAGCATTCGATCCCCGATACCAAAAAAAAACAAAAAAAAAAAAAGAAAGAAGCAAATTGTCTTCGTTAGCAGAAGACATGATTTTATGTAAAAAAAAAAAAATCCAAAGGAATCTACAAAAACAAAGCAAAACAAACAAAAAGCAACCCATTAGAACTAGTAAGTAAATCAGCCAGGTTATAGGACACACAATAAACTATATTTCTACGTAGTAGGAATTTAACAGTTGGAAGCTAAAATTAAAATCACCATTTACAATAACAAAAATATTAAATGCTTGGGGATAAACCTGATGAAGACATCAGGTATACTATGTTCATGAGTCCTAAGACTTATTATTGAGATATCACTTCTCAAATTGATCTATGGATTATATACAATCATCCTCAAGATCCCAGTAGACTTCTTTGCGTTTTTTTAGTAGAACCACACTGATTCCAAAATTCATATGAAAATGCAAAGGTTCTAGAATAACTAAAACAACTTCAAAAAAGAACAAAGTTGGAGGCCTAACATTGATTTCAAGAGCTGGTATAAAGCTACAGTAATCAAGGCCATGTTATTCGAGTGTGCAGACAGAAATAGAATAGAAAGTCCAGAAATAGACCCACATTTAAATGACAAGGTACATCTAAGGTACAAAGGAAATTCAGTGGAAAGAGAATAATCTTTTCAAGAAATGCTACTGGAAAAATTACAATATTCATATAACAATAATAAACTTCAGTCCATATCTTGCACTATATACAAAGATTAACCTGAAATGATAGTATTAACTGTAAAACCCAATTTTATTTTATTTTATTTCATTTATTTATTTATTTTTTGGTACCGGGGATTGAACTCAGGACCTTCCACTTGCGAGGCAGGCGCCAGAACCACTGAGGTAAATCCCTGGTAAACCCAATTTTAAAATGGGCAAATATAGCCAGGCAAAGTGGCACACACTTATAAGCCCAGCACAAGGGAGGCTGAAGCAAGAGGATCACAAGTTTGAACCTAGCCTGGACATTTTAGCAACTTAGCAAGACCTTGTCTCAAAATAAAAAATATAAGAAAAGGGCTGGGGATGTAACTCAGTGTGAAGGTCCTGAGTTTAACCCCCTGTACCACACACAAAAAGAATTTAAAGCTCTGCAAAGACAGTTCACCAAAGAAGATAAACAGATATAAATAAGCATGTGAAAAGATGTTCAACATCACTAGTAATTAGGAAAATGCAAACTGAAACCAATGAGATGCCACTATACACCTATTAGAATACCTACAATGTTTTACACTGACCATGCCAGGTGTTAGAATGCACAAGTGGAATTCTCCTACACTACTACGGGTGGGAATATAAACGGGACAATCAACTTGGAAAAGAGTTTGTAGTTTCTTAGAACATTAAACAAATGTCTACTATATGACTGGGTTATTTCATTTCTAGGTATTTAAGAAAAAAATGAAAGTACATGTCTGCACAAAGGCTTGTATATGAATGTCTTTTGCAGCTTTATCTGTAATAGCTAAACCTGGAAACAACCCAACTAGCCATCAAGAGTTGAGCAGATGAACAAAATGTGGCATCTCCAAACAATGGAATAGATTCAGAATTCAAAAAAGAGTAAGAGTTGTTGGTACATGCAACCACATGGACACAATTCAAATTAATTAGATGGAATGAAAGAGGCCAATCAAAAGAGTATCATGCCGGGCCGGGGATTTAGCTCAGTAGTGCCACTGCCTGCCTTGCAAGTGCAAGGTCCTGAGTTCGATCTCTGGTACCCTCCCCCCCAAAAAAACCCCCAAACCCAAAAGAGTACCAAGCCAATTAAGAGTATCATGCTGTATCATGCAAATTATGTAAAACTGCAGAAAATGAAAACCAATATATAATGACAGAAAACTGAGAGTGGCAACTTAGGGTGGGTGTTGGGAGAAAGGATGGACCAATTACAGGGATATGAAGAAACACTGGAGGTGATAGATATGATTCTGTGTGTGTGTGTGTGTGTGTGTGTGTGTGTTACTGCAGACTGAACCCATGGCCTTGCATATGGTAGCCAAGTGGTCTATGATTGAGCTAACTCTCAACTCCTTTTTTAAGATTTAAAAATGTTCAGGGGCCAGGGATTTAGCTCAGTGGTTCTGCCACCTGCCTTGCAAGCGCAAGGTCCTGAGTTCAATCTCTGGTACCCGCCGCCAAAAAATGTTTGAGATAGGTTTTGCGAAGTTACTCAGACTGGGCTTGAACTTGCAATCTTCCTGCTTCAACCTCTCAACTAGAGCTGGGATTGCAGATGTGTGCTATAGCACCCAGGGGGGTATGTTCACTACCTCCATTGCAACAACAATTTTGTGGTATATATATATGTGTCAAAGCTAATCAAATTGTAAAGTTAAGTATTTGCAGCTGGTTGTGTGTCAATTATACCTCAATAAAGTTGTTAAAAACATGAACAGGACATATAAAAGCCAAGTAGAAAAGATCTCTGGATTACCCACTTTGTTGAATTAAACAGCTTAATTGTTCTTTCATTCGAGTAGAAAACTGAGAGTTAAATCAATCATTATTCATTTACACATTAATTTGTGAAGCTTTATAAAGCGCTGTCCAGGTTCCAAGTCTTGTCTTAGTTCTCAGCTATAAAAATACACGAGCCCAAACATTTATTCTCAAGTAGAAAAGAACAGCTCATGGAAGGCTAGAATCCTTGCGTAGAACTACAGCTGTCCCTCTTGATGGAGCACTGGACCAGAAGCCCCTCAAAAATGAAAATCCATGGATGCTCAATGTGCTTGTATACAATGGTGTAGTATTTGCATATAACCTACATATCTCCTTCCATATACTTTATACTATCTTAACATCTGTAGATCACTTACAATACCTAATAAAATGTTAATACTATGTAAATAATTGTTAGAGTATATTAGTTAGGAAAGGACAAGAAAAATCTGTATGTTTAGTGCAGATACATTTTTAACTTTATATTTTCAATCCATGATTTGTTTAATCTGAGGATATAGAACCTGAGGAGTGATGATACCAAAAAGCTAGATAAAACTCAGAAATTATTTGTCTCATGACAGCAGAGTTGCTAAAGTAATAAGAACTAGGAGGCTAAGTCTCCAGAAACTGAAGAACCTAAGAAAGGTAAGCTTCCTTTGTATGGTCACTTTTATCTTGGCAGCATCTGCTGCTTCTGAACATGGGCAAAAGACTACAAATCTTGGCCTGGAGTCAAATAAATTAGCAGAGCTTTGGGCAGAGATGTGCAAACTGGTAGGATGCATGGCTAGCTTTTCCCTCAACACTTTTGCTGAAAGACTGGGCTGTAAGGGGCATGAAGCTAAAAATTCCCAAGCAGAAAGCCTCAGGGAAAAGCAGAGTGGAGTTCTGTAAGTAGCTTTGAGAAATAAAAACTAAGTTTGCAACATGTCATGGGAAAGGACTCTGCAGAATACACCAGGCTCTCAGTTGAAAATCCTGGAGAACCTGGAGCAAACTAGAGGTACAATGAGAACTTTTAGGTCTGCAAACGATCCTTGACTTCCTGTAGTGAAGGTGATCAGTCACACAGCTACCAACCTAGAGAAGGGAAGGATGAACTTTCTGTGGAGGGAAGAACATCACTTCGATTTCTTTGGTTTTTATACAAAATGTTCAACATGCAATAAAAACTATCAGGTTACCCACAGGCAAGACAACATGACTAAAAACCAAGTGAGAGAACAGACCACAGAAGCAAACCCACAGATTATCCATAGGTTGAAGTTACCTGATAAGAACTTTAAAGTAACTGTAATTAATATATTTAAGAACAGAGGGGAGACTCTGTACAAAAAAGTAAAATATGAAAAATTTTACTAGTGATTCAGATCTATAACAAAGAACCAGTGGAAATTTTCAACAGAAAAACAGAACATTAGCAATTAAATTTCAACAGACATTAAATGACAGATTAGACATAATAGAGTACAGGATTAGTGAACGGGAATGCTTAAACCAAAGGATAGAAAGGAAAAAGATAGATAAAACCTAGAAAAGACAGATGGGACCATAGTCCCCAAAAGAGCTACAGAGATCAAGGGAGAAGCAATATTTGAAGCAATAATAGAAAGTTTCTAAAACTGCCGAGGATCTAGCTCAGTGGTTCTGGTGCCTGCCTCACAAGCGCAAGGTCCCAAGTTCGATCCCCAGTACCAAAAAAAAAAAAAAAAAGAAAGAAAGTTTCTAAAACTGATTATAATAATCAACTTAGAGGCTTAAGAAGTTCTGTGACTCAAGCACAACAAATACAAAGAAAACCATTCCAATACTCTCCATAGAAAGACTAGTGAATCTGAAGACAAAGAGAAATCTTAAACCAGAGGATAAAAGATAGTCATTTAAAAGAACAACTAAAAGATTTACAGCTGACTTTTCTGCAGAAAGGATGGAAGTTAGAAGACACTGGGGCGACATCTTTAAAATATCAAAAGAAAATAACTGCCAATTTATAACTCAATACCACCAAGAACAGACTTCAAAAGTGGAAGTAAAATAAAGATGTTTTCTAGGCAAATAAAACAGAATTTATCATTGGCAAACCTGTACTAAAAGAATACTAAAGAGAGTTCTTCAGACACAAGGAAAATGATCCCAGAGGGAAATGTAAAATTGTAGAAAGCCATGACGAACAACAAGAAAGGTAAATACGTGAACAAATAGAAATGAATACAGACTCTCTACAATAATGCAACGTCCTGTGGGGTTTCCAATGTATATAGAATTAAAATGCACACAACAAAAACACAATAGGCTGAAGAAGAATAAATGCAGAGAAGGTCTTCTAGGATTCCAGCATTATCAGGAAGTAATTTGTGTTATTCAATATTAAGTCAAGGTATGTGTTACCATTTCTTGGGTCACCAATAATAGGATAATAAAAAAGACTGTGTTCATCCAAAAGGCAGCATTAACATCAAATCCATGAGGGCCCTGGCTGTCACTACTGTTATGAAGCTCTAGGAAGAAGGAAGAGGAAAGACTGGCTTTTTCCCTAAGGCCAGAGATTTTGTTTCAGTAGCTGAACACTGAAGGCAGAAATAATTGCCAGTATCTAAAACCCTGAAGATCCTTGTACCATCAGCCCCTCTCAGCTGTCTTTCCCTGAGGCACCACTGCTCATCCATTGTCAGATAAATCCTGAGTAAGGGGGTTGCCTGTACTGAGGCTAGACCTATAGGAATGTGCCCGAAACAATCCCAGACCTCAACAAACTCACATTCTATTGTGACAGATAATTAAACCAGACCTTTCTCAAACTTTAAAGTGCAACTCGCCTGGAGATACTGCAGTTCCGGGAAAGGCTTGTGATTCTGCACGCCTAACAATCTTGCAGATAATGCTGATGTTGCTGACTTGAGGACTGCGCTTTGAGTTAAAACTAAAACACAAGCTGACAAGTGCTAGGATGAAACTGGAGCTCAGAGAAGTGACACTGCTCATGGAAATGCCCACACTAAGAAAGGAGTAACTGGGATCTGATCCCAGAGATACCTAACTCCAACGTCTGTGTATGCTCTTCCTTGTCTCCCTTGGGGAGAAGGAAGGGGACAGTGAAAATAGGAAAGGTGAGAGTCAATCGATCCTCAGGGAAAAACAGCCCAAAGCTGGATCTTAACAGATGAACAGGAATTTGCCTGTCAAAGAAGCAGGGCAGGGTGTAATCTCCTAATGCATCAATTGGCGTAAAAACTCAAGGGGCGAGGGCTGTGGATTCAAAAGCCTGCACATGAGTCCCATTCCACCACTGATGAGCTTGACGGTTTTGGACAACTTAATTGTGCTGCACCTCAATTTCCATACAGTGATAATCATAATAGCAACCATCTCCTTTGGATGGGGTGAGAATTAAATGACAGGGCATATATAAAGGGCTGTGAACAGTCTGTGATCCAGAGTAAGTGCTCAATAAACAGCTTGGATTATGGTAGTGATTGATCAGTACAATGATGAGCAATGAGAGGAATGAGGGTATTTTAGGCAGAATGATTCCTCCTGGGCCTGGCCTGTCAGGGCTGGGACTGGAACACATTGGAGTTATTACCCAGCAGGACTGTCCCAGAGGGGAGGAGCTGACTGTATTCCCAGGTATAACACCTTAAAGCACTTTCACCTCAAAGCACCTTCACGTCTGTTAGCTCATCTCTTCCTAATCACCAAGCTATCAGATCATGGTCCCCATTTCACAAGCAGGGACACTGAGGTCAAGGGAAATGAAGTGACTTGCTCACTGTCTCCCTGGATATTAGAGGCAGAGAAAACTCCTTCTCCTTGGCCAATGAGCTTCTAGCACCATCTCAGGAGAAAATCAATACCCAAGCACTTCAAGGCAAAAGATCTGGAATCACTGACCTCCCTTATAAGCAGTCATGTTCACTAACCATTAGCACTGATCAAAAAAAAGGGGACTTTCACTTGTCAGGGCGGAAAGCGCAGATGTACCTGGCTCTGGCTCTGATTTGGGAAGAAAGACTTTCCAGGGAAAAGACTGTTGGGAAGGAGATCTGGAGCTTACGAATAAGAGTCACCTGGAAACCAGACAGCTGTGCTCTGGTACGCACAGGGGCAGGGACACCCTGGGTGGGACTACGTTTCCTACCTAGTAGACTGCTTGGCCAGCATGGCCACGTAGGTGACCACGAAGCTCTGGAACTTGGCCCGTTGCTCCTCCCAGCGATCATCCACAGAGTAGTAGTTGGGCAGGGGCGCTCCAAACAGGATCTCGCTGCGCAGGAGGGAGCTCTTCAGGTTGTCAGCAGAGAGGCCCTCGTCCACGTACCAGTAGAACTCAGGGTGTGTCATGGCCAGCTCTAGGGAGCCTGCAGGGGTAGGGTGAGGCCCAAAGAGCTCAGCATCACCCTTCCCCACCACCTCACCCCTACCCAAGGAGCTGGGAAACTCCTACTCAGGGTGCCTGTGGATCCCCAAGGGGGCACAGTGATGGTGGTTTAAAGAACCTACACTAGGTTTTCTAGGAAAAGTGTCGCCCCCAGACCCGGCGTCTCAGACAGCTCATTCCACTTTGAACCCAACCTGGTTCTCGGTCTCTGTGCTCCTGTAACTCTACCTTCTACATCCTAGTCCAGTGCCCTCTCTCAGGGTTCTGCCTGCCCACACCCTGCCCCAGCTCCCACAACTGTTCTCTGGCCCTATCCCACCACTCCTCCAGCCCAGTCCCTCATTCACCTACAACTAACCCCTCTTCCTTCAACCCCAGGCTCTCTTCTGTCTAGCTCCTACCAGATCCCTGGTTTTTCCTCTAGCCAGCCTTGTGGCCAAGCTCCACGTCATACTTTCCTTCCCTCTGGCCACAACATAACCCTCAACATCCTGCCTTCCCCTCGCACTGCTCACCCCTAGTCCTGCCTGCACCCTCCCAGCCCTTTCTCCCCTTGCCCTCACCTTATGGCCAGCTCTCAGCTCCAGCCTGGCAGAGCTCACTGGCCAGACTCCGAGACCCAAGGCCCGCCCGGACCCACCGGAATCTACTCACCCCGGATGTCAGCCAGGTCCTGGCCCATGCCATCGTAGTAGATCTTGCCACCCCTCTCGGTGGGGAAGAAGTAGGTCATGAGTGAGCTGGGTGGGGAGCAGTAGGAGTAGGAGCCTAGTGGCAGGTCCTTGAGCACCTCATGGGGTTTCCAGCAGAACTCCCGGAAGCCTGGGTGGTCCATGATCTTGCGCTCGATCTCGTGGATCGTGACCAGCCGCTCACTAGTGAAAATGTTGCGCTCTGCATCGCCGCGTGCGAGGAAGATGAGCTCGATGCGCCAGTGTGCGTGCGTCTGGGTGTTGGCACTCACATAGGCCCTAGAATAGTCCCAGCGCGAGGCACCCCGGCGGGCACGACTCTGATTGGTCGCTGCAGCCACAGGGGGCGCAGCGCTAGGCTGGTGCCACGCATTACTGTCTGTAGGCGGATCCCTCAAAGTGTTACTCTGGTTGGTCACTAGAACCTTCGGGGGTGGGGCCTCACGCCGAAGACACCCGCTCCGATTGGCCGTTGGCTCTTGGGCTGCAGAGGTGTCCCAGGTGGCCGCGGGGACAGCGCGTGGGACTCTGGAGGCCTGGCGCGAGCGGTTGCTGAGATGGAGCTGCTGCAGTTGCTCTGAGATGAGGCGCTGAAGAGTCTCGGAGGTGAAATCTGCCAAGTCCCGTCTGTTGCGGCCCCAGGATCCAAACTGGGACTTGAGCGCCAAAGCCAGGGCATCAAAGCGCTGCGAGGCCTCGTGGTTGCGGATCTCAAAGGCGTTGTAAGAGATGTCGATGTCCAGCGGCGGGTAGTAGAGGAACATGAAGGCCGACAGGGCCATGGGGATGCTGCAGCCCAGGAAGAGCACTAGCCCAGCGCAGCACGGGTTGGTGAAGGCCCACCCCAGGGTGCTCCAGAAACCCGAGGCTGGGGGCCGGGACGGAAGGGTCCAGCGCCGCCAGCAACACTGGCCGCCTGCCCTAGGACGGGCCCTTGACTTCTGAGTCCCCCTAAAGGCTTCCCCCGTGGCTTCTTCCTCCTCCTGCTCCTCCTCTAGCCACACGTCCTGCAGCAGGGGGTCATCTTCTGAGTCCATAGCCTACAGGAGAGGGAGAGGGTCACAGCTGGACAGAGGGCAGGGAGAGAGCTCGTGGTCCCAACCCTGGCACCGACCCTGCCCCCTCTAACAGACATGAATACAGTGATGGAACACCACCAAGCAGGCATCCAATGCTACTGAATTGGAACACGAGGGCACCAAACAGAAAGAAAAATCCTGTTATTTCCTCATCATCTCTCCCAACTAGATCTTGGCTTTCAAGGCCACAGAAAAAGAATTACAGCCCAATCGCGCGCGGGCGCGCGCACACACAAACACACACACACACACACACAAAACGTTTCTTCTTGTGTAAGAAAGAGACCCTTATGAGAAGAATTTGCCTACAGATGATTTTCTAATTTTTGCTGCATTCTGACTTTAGAACTCAAGGCCACTGTCAAAGCGGATTCCACAGCAACTGCTTTTATATAGTGAGCAGCTGTAAGTACCTTCAGGAAGTAGTACCACAGTAGAAAGGAAAGGACGTGGTATTTGGATGACACACCCTGGTTTGGGTCCTAGCAGTGTGATTATGGGCAAGACAGTAAGTCATCATCTACAGGACAGAGGCAGCCATTCCTTCCTCACAGGATCTCCGGGTCAGAGGTGGCAGTACCCTGCAGTCTCCAGTACATTAGGTACTGTCTGCCACAGAAGCAGATTTCTTTCCTCCCCTTTGGAGACTGTAACGTGCTCAGCCTTTGCCCAGGAGGCTGTGCCAGGGCGAGGCGCCAGTCATAGCTTTGCTCCAGCCCTCAGTAGCTCCCCGCCCCTTCTGGATGCTGCAGCTGCAGCCCTTGTCAGGCTCAGACCACTTATTATGCAGCTCCAGCAACGTCAAACCTTTGGGCATGGGCAGGGGCTGGGCATCTGCCTCCCTGAGATTTGTGCATGAGCGGTGGGGGGGTTGGCTGGCAGGAGAGGGCACGACTGGGCAGCCTGAGGACTCCAGGGGGGTGGCCCAAAGGCAGGACACCTTCTGGCATCTCCAGCATGGCCTGTCCCCTTGTCCTGCCTGCCTCCTTCTGTTCGGACGGAGAGATGCTCATTATCCAGTTAGATGCCAGGCAGCGAGAGGAGGGAGCTAATTATGCCAGAGCTAGCTAATTAATGCTGCCTTTCCTATTAACATGCTCTGGGGTGCTCCATTTCAATTAGACGGTCTGTCCTGGAAGAGAGGGGGCTGCTGTCAGTCCAGAGAAAGTGAGGAAGAGAGGGCGAAGGGAACCAGGGAAGGGGAACAGACATTGGAGAGATTCGAGACAGAGACAGATGGAAAGAGGAGAAACAGGAGAGCAGAGCAGCTGGGGGATGGGGAGAGACAGATCCAAAGAGGGAAACAAAAACAAAAAGAGAAGCAGAGTGACCGAGACGGGGTTTCCCAGGGTGGGTGGGAGAGGAGGGGTCCACTTTTGAAAGAGAGAGTCCTGGAAGGGGTAGGAACTGCTCCTATAATAGGCAAGGTTCTTACCAATGAGATGATGAACTTCCTATTTTACACCTTGTCCGGGGACCAAGTCAGCCCATCCCATCCCCGCTTCCGCCTGCCCTGGAGGGAGAACACTGTCCAGTGCGCTGCGGTATGTGGGGGTCAAAGGTCGGGATTCTGGGTTGCAGCAGCCTTCCCTGGGCGATGTGGGGCCGCTTTATTGCACTGCTGCTTCTCCAGATTCTGCCACCTTCTTCCAGAGGTCCCCAGATCTCATTCATCTTTCAGGGCTTTGCTCAGGGTCACCTCTGTCAAAAAGCCTTCCCAGATCTGAGCCCCACAGCTGTCTGTCTAAACTTCTTACCTCCCTCAGCACACTCTGCCTGGGGGCAAACTTACTTTGGAAGAGGTGTGCAGCTGGATGTTAAGGGCTACGGCTTTAGAGGCCAGCAGACTTGGATGCAAATCCCAGCCAGTGTGACTTAAAGCGGGCAGTGTAACCTTCCTGAGCCTCGATCTTCCCATCTGCAGAATAGAGACAACAGTACCCACCATAGAGGAGGTCGGAAGACTGGTATAAACAGCAGACTGAGTGTGGTGCCTCGTAGGTCTATGCATGAGAAAGGATAGCATTTATTATTCTATCCTCTATGTCCCCTGCCCTCAAAGGCAGTGAACTCCAAAAGGATTCACACAGCCGACTGCTTTTTCCCAAGATGCCACGCCAGTGTCTCCTGTGTCACATGCTGTCTGCTGATGAGACTTTCGCACATTCCTCCCCCCAGTCTGGGTCTACGGTGGGCACGCTGCCCTGAGGCCTTGAGAATAGGGATAAAGAGAGATGCAGCTTCCGCTCTGCTCTCTTGGGACACTGATGCTGGGAGCCCTGTGCCATGCTGGGGGATGCCTGCCTGGAGACCAGCTGCAGCCAGGTCAGCCACCTTGGGGTGTGAACATGTGAGTGACACCACCTGCAGGTGGTCCCAGCCCAGTCACGGAGTGACCCCGGCGCCATGCTTTCCCAGGCAAGGCCCAGATACCACGGAGTCCCCTCCTGAGCCACAGACTCCAGGAGCACAGCACAAAGGCGGTCACGTGTCACTGTGGTGGGCACACAGGAGCAGTATCTGCTTCGAGGAGCCCTGGTCCATATAAGTGATGCCAGGCCCTGCCGACAGCATTTGGGGGACTCCCATGAGCAGAAACTTGGGAGAGCCAGGCCACCTTCCAGTGAGAGAGCCATAGCCAGGGGACATGGGCTCCAAGGGAGCAGGGTGTGGCCTTAAAAACTCCTGGAAGCCAGGTGTGATAGTGCACACCTGTAATCCCAGCACTTCAGGTGGCTGAAGCAGGATGATCACAAGTTCTAGCCCAGTCTGGGCAATTTGGTGACTTAGGGAGACCTTGTCTTAAAATAAAAAGGATTGCAGATATAACTCAGTGCAAAGGTCCTGGGGTCAATTCTCCATACCAGAAAAAAAACCCACCCTCCTGGGAGAGGTGGTCAGTGTTTGCCAGGTAGGTGTTGAGTGAAAGAAAGGAGTCTCTGATGATCTTGGGTTAGACATTCTCAAAACTTCCCCTTTGCACAGAAGGGACAGTGAGTCACCAGAGGGGACAGCTCCATCTGGGTTTGGAAGTATCTGGAAGCATGTGAGGTGGACCTGATGAATTCTTAGTCTGTTACTCCCATCCCTGCCTCCTCAGTCACCCCCAAAATGAAAAGCAGCCACGTGGGGAGTCACACCACACATGGTCCACTGACATCCCCCAGCCCGTCTCTGCCACCAACTCTCTGTGTGGCCCTGGTCCTCTCTTGGGGCCCCGTCTCAAAGTGAGAAGGTGGCAGGCCTGGTCCCTCCAGCTGTGACACCCCCAGGTCTCTAAGAAGCCCCAGACTCCCAGCATTGTCTCTTCCCGGTCTGTGGCCCAAGAAGGGCAGGTGCTACCTCACAGGCCCTCCACCCTGTCACGCCGGGCTGTGTCACCTGGCCCCAGCTGCAACCGCCTCCTCAGGCCCCTGCAGGCAGGAGGGCAGGCCGGGCAGCAGATTGTAAATATGCTTTCCCTTCTCAAGTGATGGGAATGGATTAGCTCAGCGAGGCGCTGCAGCTGCTCCATGGGAAGGAACAAGGGTAGCCCCGCTGCAGCTGTGCCCGACACAGGGAGCAGGACTCTGGGCTCCATGACAGTGGGTGTGATCAGCACCCTCTCTCCCTGTCTGTCCCTCTGTCTGTCTGTTTCCTGTTTCTTTTTCATGCTGCCTCTGTGTTTCTTTCTTACACACACACACACAGACACACACACACACACTCACTCAGAGATAGTCAAAATTCAAACTCTGGGTCCACTTGGGGGCCGCAAACCCAAGTGGGCCGCCTACAAGGGAACAGCAGCCCTGGGAGTCTGAGAAAGAACAACTTCACTCAGGTTTGAGGCCAGCTTTTGGGTGACCTGAAGCTACATCTGCAGCAAAATCCTAATTCTATAACAGGAAGAAAAAAAGCCCCATATGTGTGTATTTAAATAAAACCCATTAATAGTGGTTATCACTGTTTGGAAGGATTATGGGTGATTTTCATTTTTCTTTTATACTTGTCTATTTCCAATTCTCCCGCAATGATCAGGTACAGCCTTACTTTTAGAATCAGAAATAAATGTTATTTAAAAATAGAATGTGTGTGTGTGTGGAAGGGATTTGCTACCAGCCTTCTACTCTTTGAGGAGTTACTATAATGGGCATGGGAGGAGGACTCTGTCCTCCAAGGAGAAAGTCCAAGGAGAGCTGGCTTGGGTTGGAGCAGGAGGGAACCCAGCAAGAAAATGGACATGGAGACTGGCAGATGCTCAGTGGGCAAAGGAGTGTGGGGCCTCTTGGCTCCCCTGACTCGGAGAGAGGAGGCCTAAAAGGACTGGAAGTAGATCGTCGCTCACTGGACCCAAAGACTCGGGGCTTATCTAGTCCAGTGCCTTTATTTCACACACAGGGGTACTGAGACCCAGCGGGGAGGAAGTCAGAATGTCCAAGGTCACCGGGGCAGAGGCAGGGCCAGGTCTCTGGGCTGGAACTTTTCATCTTCCTCCACCACCAGATTCTAAGGCCTGGAGAAGATGGCATGTGGATCCAAAGAGCCCAAACAGGAAAGCTATTTTTAAAGTCTAAGAGGAAAGCATTGCGCAAGTCACAAGGCAGATGGACTTGTCCCTCTGGACAGATGGGGCTCTGGCTGGAGGCAGAGCAACACCACCAGGCCCCCGGGGAGCTTGCTCTTTTCCTGAGTGGTCCCCGGATGTGGCACTAGCCAAAGCCTCTCTGCCGCCCTATCAATAAGTTTCCTCCTTTGGGAAAGGATGCCAGAACCTTCCTTCTCCATTCCCCCATCCCAGCCAGACTATTAAAATGTAATCAAAAAATCACATTAGACATGCAGATTCAACTTAAAATACGTATATGTATATATAATTTAACAGCAATTAGGAGCTAATCAGCTTTTTCCTCCTGACTCAGGGTGTTTTGTCTCCATGGCTCAGGTTGGGTCCTTGAACATCTCGGGGCCTGTGATTCTCTAACCCTTGGGTTGAGAGTCTTAGACAGAAGATCCCAGCGAAATATTTTGAGTTGAACAATTCCATTTACCTGTGATGTGCTGAAGGCGGGACCCTTGGTCTCTGCCTCCTGGTTATACCACGGCATCCCGCTCATCCAAAGTGGAGACGGGAGGGGGAGAGGAAGAGGTCTCCGTGCCTCCTGGGTCCCACTGTCCTAAGTCCTGACGTTCCCTCCATCTCTTGAGGATCTGTCACTCTCCAGATGCCCGCCCTGGCCCTGTGCCTGTCACCCAGAATCCCAAACCCTTCCCCAAGACTTGGGTACTTGATTTCAGGTCAGGAGACTGGAGAAGCATCAGAAACAAGCTGGTAGAATTAGAGCAAAAGCAATATGCAGAGGCTGAGGGCAAAAGTTCTGTGAGCTCAGTGCAGAAACTGACACCCATGAGGGTAATTACAGCATGCTATCTAGCACCCACCATGTGGCCAGGGTGCTTTATCTGTCATTTGTTACCATCACACCAGCCTGCAATGCTGGCGTATGAGCATCCCCATTTCATAGAAGAAAAATCAAGATCAGAGAGGTTAACTGACTCCCTCATGGTTGCACAGCTAAGAAGAGAGAACCAGTGTGTGAATTTCACCTCTGCAGATTCCAAAGTCTAGCATCATTTTGCAGCCCCACCCAGCTTGAGGTCCTGGAGAACTGAACTGAAATGCTGGGGATGGAGAAATGCATTGCTCTTTAGCAAGACTGTGCCATCCCCATGAGACCTGAAATCACCCCGGTCTCAGCAATTCTGCTTCCAGTAGGTGACACCTCAGAGCACAACGTAAAGGGAGCAGCCAGCAATCCCAGGAGCTTGGAACGTGAGTGTGATGGCTAATTTCACTGACGCTTTAAGTTCGAGTGGACTTGGCTGGGTCACAGGGCACCCAGACATTTGGATAAACATGACCCTGGGCATGTCTGTGAGGGTGTTTTAGGACAAGACGAACACCTGAATCAGCAGACTGAGTAAAGCATGTGGCCCTTGTCATGTGGCTGGGTCCCAGACTGTCCTCTGAAGAGCTGAATAGCACAGAGAGGCTGAGACAGAGGGAACTCTTTACCCTGAGTTTGGGAGCTATGATACTGGTCCTTCCTGGCCTTTGACTCAAGCTGAAACACTGGATCTCCTTAGCTCCGGAGCCTGTGGCTTGTGGCCTAGAACATGGACCACCAGCCCCTTTGTCTGTCGGCTCTCTTGGGTCTCCAACCTGGCGACTGCAGATCCTGGGACTTCTCAGCATCCATAACTGCACAAGTCAATGGTTCTGTTTCCCTGGAGAGCCTGACTAATACAGCAGGGAATGAAACATCCAGAGAGAAAGTAGAGGTGAAGCAGAGAGCCCCGTCCTAGCAACTGGATGTGAGGGTCACCCCAGGTCCTACTCAGGATCTCAGATGGAAACAGAAATGGCCACAGAGCCAAGGAATTTCCTCTAGACGCATGGAGAAAGGGGTGAGACCCATCCCAGCCTCTTCTCAGCAAGAAGACCCTGCATCTACCACCCCCATCCTCCCTGCCCAGCACTGGCTTTGTGGCTGCAGCTGAATGAGGCACCTGCACCTCCTCCCATCAGGAAACACCATCTGTTTGCCAGCAGGAAAGCCAGGGGGAGGCACGACCATTCCTCTCCCCAAAGAAAATCCAGGAGCCCAGGTGGGGCAGGGAGGGAAGGGGGTGGACAGGGTTCTGTTGCGAGCCTGCTGGAGCCCTCGGGGCTGCAGAGAAGGTGCGAATGAAGGATGGCTGGCCTCCCCGGGGTGACAGCTGGTGAAACTGTAGGCACTAACTTGGAAACCCAACAGCTCAATATATATCAGGCAAACAAGCTCTGCTGCGGGCAATACATCAACCGGGGGAGCGTCCCCGGAAGCCCAGGGGACTTTGCAGCAGTGGGCATGAGAGTGTGTTCCCTGCAGGGGGCTCAGCAGGATGAGGGGATCACTTGGTCCCTTAGCACTAAAAGGTTATAGGGACAGAGAGCAACCAGGATCTGATTTGGTGCGGGTGGGATGGGGGTGAGCTAAGCAGTCTAGATCGTGCAGCCAGACCTGGGTTCAAACCCTGACTCTGCCACTACCCAGGTGCCTCAGGCAAGATTCAGTTTCCCCATCTACAAAGTGGGAAGGTGATGCCGCTGCCCTGGTGGAGTCACACAGCTAGTATGATTATCAGGAACGTCACCCCAGGGAGCAAGAGCCCAAATCCAGCCCCTGCTTGAAAGCAGCTTACAGCTGGCTGGAAGGGACTCAGCTTCTCTGCCACTGAAGTCCCTGGCCTTTAAGGTGAGTCTGAGCCATTTCTTAAAATGCAGATTTCAGGGCCAGATCACTTGGGACGTGTGGCCCGGGAATCTATTTAAACCACCTCCCTAGGCAATTTGGTACAGATGGTTCAGGATCGTCACCCTGTGGCCCTGGTCACCCTCCCTACCCCACTCTGGTAGCAGATGACATATCCAACCACCACCACAGGGGCTCACAGGTGCCTCTGGGAGCTTTGGGGACAGACTCAGGCTCTTAGCTTCTGGCCAGGGCTCACTCCTCACAGCACCTGTTCTTCCAGCCACGGAATGGGAGAAATGATGGCATCTGGGCCAGGAACGGGGCCATGTGACCAGGGAGGGCGACACAAACAGAGCCCCTAGAACTGCCAAGCAGCTCTTCCTGGTTGAAGGCTGAAGGGTGCAAGGGGCTTGAGCAGAAAGCTTACCTTCCTCTGAGTCCTACTGTGTATCTGCACATGCTAGGTGCTTTACTGTCTTGGGTCATCTAGGATTCAGCCTCAGTTGTACAAGGCAGCTGGCTCAGGTGGAGCTGGGCCAAAGCCCCTGCAGGCCAGAGTCAGGGCCCATCCTTTTAGCCACTGTGCTCTGTGGCTAAAGGTATTTCCAGCACCTTCCGCCCTCCACCTCCCACCCCAACCTACTCAACATAGGCTTTGAGGCCCAGGCCCATCAGGCTCCTGGACTCTCGGAGCAGCCTCCACATCATGGAGAAAAAGGACAATAAAAGCTTAATAAAATCAGCAATGCATACAGAATCCGGGAATGACCAGGCTCCCAGATGTCCCCAGCCTGAAGGGTCAGAAGGTTCCTGAAAACCCTCCTCCTCTGTGTGCCTTGGTCAACCCATCCAGGCCACCCTGCTCCCACCCCCTCTCCCCACCCTCGGTCCCACACCCTGGCCTGGACCCGAGTTCCATGTGGGGCTGGAGACTGCGGCTGTGGAGCCCAGGGGACCCATGGGGCCCAGCAGCCAGTCCAGCTCCCAGCCCCCAGACTGCTGGGTTAATAAAAAATAAAAAGATCTCACAATATATGACCAATAACCATGGCTATAAAAGCCAAATTGGATTCCTTCCTGGCTGATGAGCTCAGGGCCCTTCTCTCTTTTGGAGACCAGATTAGCAAATATGTAAAACAATTCGCCTTGAATCTCCGGCTCCAGCCAGCTCTGCCTGTGAGCTCCCTGCTCAGGATCATGGGATTTGAAGGAAACAGATGGGTGCTGGGGCAGCAGAAGTGGCCTAGGGGCAAGGAGTGGGGACCTGCCCTGCCACCAGCCTGCTCTGTGACCAAGAACAAGTCACGCAGCATCTCTGGGTGGGCGATTCTTCCACCTGCCAGAGGGTGGGCAGAAAGAGTTCCCTCCAAATCCTCCAGCAGAGGAAGGGGAGCTGGATGCCAGGAAGGCATCCCTCACCCTGTACAGGAGCTACTGGGTACTGCAGGGTGTGGCACGTGGGGGCTCTGCTGTAGCATCAGCCCAGTAGCAGAAACAGCTAAGTAGCCAGTAGCATTGTACAGGGTGCCACTAGCTTCCCTGGGACACCGCAAGGGGACACCTGCCACTTCCTAGCTCTGGGAAAGTCCCTCCCTCACTCCCCATCCCACCCAGCCCACAATCGGTGGTCCCAGGATGTTGCAAGACTCTTGTGGCTTCCATCTCCTGGAGAGATGCTCAAGGGGAAGCTGGCAGCAATGAGCTAAAAAGACACCTAATGCTCACCCTGCTCAAAACTTTGAAGGATACCACCCTTGGCCCTGCAGGGAGAGAATCGTAGGGTAACCTCTCCCTCTGAGAAATCGGGGCACCCCACCTTCTGCAGCACTAGGAAGGCCGGTGCCAGATGAGAGAGTCAGTGCAGAGATAGGAGAGGCAGCCCCAGGCCCTGTGTCCCCAAGCCAGATCCATTTCTCCTCCTGTCCTTGATCCTTCCATGCCAGGGGAGTGAGTGATGCCGCAGCTCTGCAGCAACTTCCGGCTTGCAGCCCTTTTCACTTAGGATTTCTGCTCCTACGATGATTTCCAATTTGCAAACAAGAAAACTGAGGCTGAACAAGGAAAAGATTTATTTGAACTTGACTTCTGATAAGCTCAGTACTCTTCTCACTAGATTAGGTTTATTTGAATCTTGCATGTTTGAAAACGCTCAGTCCTGGAGTCAGCCCTCCCAACTGCCACTGGTACACGTGCATGCATGCACAAACACGTACAAGCGAACTCGGCTTTGGTTCCCAAGGCATCCTGGTCACAGCCTAGACATAGCTCCGGTGGGACCATGGGCCCCAGGAAGGGAAGAGGGCAGGAACTCAGCCAGGGCAGCCTCTGTCATCACCCCAGGCCTGGCTTGGCTGCCTCTTCCCCTTATCATTTCATAAGAGAACACACCAGGGACTCTTAATCCAGGCCCAAAGCTCCCTCTCCCCTAGGTTCTCATACCCAGAGACCTCAGCTTCTTCTGGGGTGGGGGACGCTCTCAAGATTGTGGGGTTGGGACAAGAACAAGGCTTTTCCTTTGTCAGTACCTGGGGACAGGCCATTGCCAAATCAAAGTCCTGACTGTCAAAGTCCATCAGCCCTGTTCACAAATTCATCAATCTATCTGTCCATCTGACCACCCATGCATCCATCCATCTACCATCCCATGCATCCATCCACCATCCCATGCATCCATCCATCTAACTACCCAGCCATCCATCTCTCTAAACACCTAGGCATCCATCGAATTCATTCACCCAGCCACCCACCTATTGCCTTACTTCATTCACTGGTGGGTGTTGCTATACAAAATAAGAGCTGTAACTCTGTTCAATCATCCTAGTCTTGATTTTGTGATATCTTGAACTCTTCTTCCTGAAGGCCCTGTGAACTTTGCACCCCAGATCCATTTTCAAGCTCATTAATGCCCACAAATGCCTCTTGGCTGACATGTCTCTGTTTATCACAGATTCCTGGCTCTGTTACTCGGGGGTCATTTGCTCTGAGTCTCTGGGAGATCCTGGTGGAAAAGTCAGCCAGCATTGCAGAGAATAGCATTCAGCCTCAATGCTTATTTCCAGCCAGACCAGGAGGGGTCACCTCCCCTGCTGGTTGATAATTTTCCAAAGCCCAATTTCCTTCCACCTTAAGCCTAAGGTCTTTCAGGTCTGGACTGCAGGGAGAAACCAAAACCAACATCCTGCCTCTGTGAAGTCTCGCGGTGATGTTTTAAAACCAGCAAATACTTTTCAACCAGGAATTCCCCACATGCAATCACATCCACAGGGATGCAAGTCCCAGCTGTGTCTACAAGAGATGAAAAGGGGAAACATCTGGATGGAAGCCAGAAAAGCCCTGCCAGTCCACCAGATGCTGCCCACATCTGGACATCCAAGGGATGATCTCTTTGGTTGCTTGCCAGTCAGGAAGCAAATGGGCAATCCCTGTCACCCTGTCATCCAGGACAGAGCCCAAGTCCACATGTACAAATTATCCAGGATTCACATGCTCTTTTGGCTTCCGTGATATTCATCCTTTAAGATGTAAATCAAGTTAACATTAAGGCCAACGCAAGGGCCTTCACTGTCATTGTTCATGACATTGTGACCCACTTGACTGGGTTTGAATCCTGTCTGGCCAGGTCTTTGTCTGCACTTCATATTTCCCAGCCTTAGGATGGGGATGAGAATGCCACCCCCTTGTCAGGCAGAGGGAAGGATGAAGTGTGACACTATCTCTAAGACCCTAAGCCTGGGTAGTCAACATTCAAAAGGTGTGAACATTATTATCATTTTCACTAGGGGACACTGCAGAACTCCCAAGGCAAAGAATATGAGATTCCCTCTAGGACAGCGCAAAGGACAGGACAGCTGGGGACATCCCAGAAGGACCGTTTAGCACTGCCTTCCACCCTGAGCTCTGGATAAGCAGCTTTCCCCAGAGCAGAGAAGATCGCCACCTTCTCCTCCACGACAGGAACGGCTTCCCGCTGCTAGGCGCGTGTCCTCTTTTAACAAGCTTTGGCAAAGGATGCGCTGCCCGGGTGCCAGTGTGCGTGTTGGATGCATTGAGCAGAAGGCAGGGCGGGATTGAGCCTTCCCCATCACACCCCCCTTTGCCACTGAGACACAAAGAGAAGCAGTGCGCCGAATGGTACTGGGGCTGCCGCCCGTGGGAAATGTCCCTCCCAGGCCTGGGCTCATCACTTCCCTGGACCATGTCCTCTGGGGCTCCAGAACTCACCTGGGTCCCAGCCCCACTTGCATCAGGGGACTGAGGTGAGCCATCACTTGTCCTCTGTCACCTCTGCTCCTGGGGTGAGAGGGGGTGGTGTGGGGAGAGGGCTCTGCTGGGACAGTGACAGAGACTTTTCCACTTCCGCATGCCCAGTTCCTGGCACACAGCAGGCTGCTGAGGCAGACACTCAGATGGGAGACTAAAGAGTAGACCTTTTCGGGAAGATGAGATTTAAGGGCCTGGCGCTGTCTCCCAAGACATCGCTCCCTGGTTCTGAAGAGTGCCCCCTCTAAGGGACCTGGATGGCACCTGTGAGTGTCTATGCACACCAGATCCCTCCGCTGTCCCCAGAAGCTCCTCATTCTCAATAGCCTCCCTTGCGGCACACACCAAAACCCTAACCTGCCATCAAAAGCCAGTGCCAAACTGCCAGGGGCCCAGGCTGGATCGCTAGGAAGGAGGAACTGAAAGGAGGTGAGATGCCGGAACCACGGGCCCACAGAGCCAAATACAGCAACACTTTCCCTAGCAGCTTCTCTCCCCAGCTCTGGGACAAACATTCCCAGATCTGGGCTTCAGTAGTGTACTCTGGTGGCTGCTCCCAGACCAGTGCTCCAGCCTTCTTCCTTCCAGGATTTGGCAGAGACACGGATGCTGCTGGCACCCAAGCCAGCGCTTGTGACGAGGCTGGAGGTGTAATATAAATAGCCCGGGGCTGCCCGTCAGCTCCTCCACCCCCTTGGCATTGACTCCCAGCCTTTCCCTTCCTCGGGCCTAGGCTGAACCTGCTGGCTGGGGCTCCACCTGCCCTTTACTCGCTGTGTGACCTTGGGCAGGTGACTCGATCTCTCTAGTCTTGGGAAAAGGAATACAAACCCCTGCCTCCTTTGGGGAGGTTGTGGGGTGACGCCAGTGCCACACACATGGCTCCTGTCCTGTGTCTGCTCTGGTTACCGATCGTCAGGATGACTAAGTGGGGGCCTGGGATTCAGGCCAGAGGGGATGTGCAGGAGAGGACCTGAGCAGGAACAGCAACAGCATTTTGCCGCCAGCGCTGGAAGGGAGGTCTGAGGCCTCCCACCTGCACCGGTCCAGTCCCTTCACTGGCAGCAACTGGACGCATGGCACACATTTGAGAAAGCCGGTGGGGCTGCACGGCAAGAGCACACCCTGGGGTTCTGAGACCCAGCCTCTGGCACCCACACGCTGTGTGATGCTGGCCAACTCGCTTGGCCTCTCTGAATAATCTCCCCATCTGCCGAAGCATCTCACAGCTCTGACATCTTCAGAGTTGTTTTTCAAAGTTCAACCTTCACAGTGAGGGCCCCAGGAGACAGGTCGGGCTCTCAGGCTGAGGACAGAGCTTAAGATGCAGAGGTGAGGTGCCTGGGCCTGGCATGGGGAGACAAACTCAAGTGACAGTACCGGTCCTCACCCTTAACTCTGCTGGCAGAGGAATGAGCATTCTTTAAAAACGTCACATAATGGTTTCCTGACATAAAACAGATGAATAGCTAGAAACAAAGCAGGGTGCTAGGCAAAAGGGCCACTTTTGCTTCAGTCAGATCAAACTTCAATCGGATCAAACTCTGGCTCCTCCAGCTGTGTGACCTCAGGCAAGCATCTTCTACCTCTGAACCCTGTTTTCCCATGCATTTGGTGAGGGTGACAATTCTTAGGCCGCTGCATAGCTGCAAGGCGTAAATGAGATGACTGGCATGAGTGCCTCCCACACAGCACACAGTAGGTGCTCAACAACTGGCAGTGTTATCACCGCTCTGCACCATGAGGAGGGGGAAGGACGATCAGCCTTTTCACGGAGCTTGGACTGACACAGACACAGTTTTCACCACCCTCAGGGGCCGCAGCCATCTGGTCTCCCAGTGGCCCGGCAGGGAATGCGCTCACTGGGGAGGCTCTGGCGCCTTCTGGGATGGGTCCTGGCAGCAGCATCCCTGTCTTTGGCCTTTGTCAAGCAGCTGGAGCATGAGCTGCCCTGTCTGCCCATGAGACCTGGCTTGTGGAAACCATGCGTATCTGTGCCTATTTCAGGCCAACACTGCTCTCTTTATTTATTTTCCCTGGGCCCCAGTGCTTTGGAATCCAGCTCGGAAGGGTGTTTTGATAGACTCTGACACCTCCCTGGGCTCCTCTGGCAGGAAATATGCTTTGGTGGGGAGGACTCCAAATGGCAAATCCTGCCTCCTTGCCTAGAATGACAGACAATCAAACCCCTCTGCCTGACTGACAGTCCCTGTTTCTCCACATTTGGGTGTAGGGAGGGGTACAAATGGAGTGCAGGTGAGGAAACCATTTCAAAGAGGGGGAAGAGAACCAAAGACACTAACCACTGAGCTTTCGATTAAAATAATGCTAATGGAATCATCCAGGCCCACAATAATATTGTCACTATGGAGCCCAGTCTCCATCACCATCACCACCATCTTGGGTGCCTATTGTTACGATGGGCTGGTGATTCCCTTCAGGAAACCACCTCTGCTCTTGGCATCTCACTTTGCTTGTCTGCAAAGGCCACCTGTGCAGGCCCCAGTTCACGGGGCCGTGAGAAGAGGGCCACTGGGCCAAACTGTGGTAATGATCATCTTCTCCCTTAGCACAGGTCCCAACCAACAACCAACTGCCGTCTGCTTGGCCAGGCCTTGGGGACTTGGGGCTGACTGCTAAGCCCCTCCCCCTGGCAGGACCTCTGAATCTGCTCTCTGCCCCTCCTTCTCTGGGGCCACACCTAGCCAGCTGAGAGTCTGTCTTTTGGGAGGAGGACCTTGTCTCAGACAGCCTGATCTGCCTTTGAATGACCAGGCACAGCGAGGGGCCTGGGAAGACCAGAAAGCTTGTCTAAACCATCAGAGAAAAGAGCTTAAATCATGACCCCAAGGACTGGGGGCTCCAGAGATCTGAGTTTAAGTCTCTACTCTTCACTCATTCACTTACTCACTACCAAGCATCTACCAGAAGAATTGGTGGTTCATGCAGAAGATACTGGCTGCCTCCAGAGACTGCACTTCAGCAGTGTAACCCTAGGAAAATTATTTGACATGTCTGGTCCTATAAAGGAAATCATCCAAACATCCCTTACATAAGGGACAGGATGACTCTAGCAGTGATGGGTGCTCCAGGGGAAAGTGCAGGTTCCATAACCTCCAGGGTTACAACCATGATCTTTAATCCCCCCCAAATCAAACTCACTAGAGTCAGTATTTCAGATTATTGGGGCCAAAAAGAAATCTCACAGGTCAATTCAGCCAGGCCTGCCCTTTTACACACGGGAAGCCTGGAGCTCAGGGAAGGGAAGTAGTCTGCCCAAGGGTGCACTGGGAACCTGTGGTCCTTCCCCTACCATGACTATGCCTCTTTCTACCCGTGTTCTGGGCTTTAGAGCAACAGCAGGAGAGCGTCAAAGGGTGGGCCATGGCATGGGCACCAGATTCTTCAAAGGGCCACATCTCCTGGGGCTGGGGCTTGTGGTGATTCCAGAACCTTCCTCCTCCAGGTTCCAGGCCCCTTGGAGAGACCGTGGGGGCTCTGGAGCATCCAGCCCCAGAAGATTCCCTGGGAAGGGAGGCTATGGGCCAGGAAGGGTCAGATTGCCAGAGACAGGAATGAAGGTGTCAAGTCTGCAGCCAAAGAGGCAAATGGGAAAATGGAGTCAGCTGCCCCGGGGTCAGCTGTGTCAGCATCGGGGTGAAGGAGGTCAGACGCAGGCTAAGGAAAATTGGGGACAGAAGTGACGGGAGCTCGGCAGGTGGACTGGAAAGACCACAAAAAGGGGAGAAGGATGAAAGACAACTGGGCGGGGGGGGCGAGCAGGGAAACGGAGACAGCACAAGCAAAGGATGCTGACCCTGGTGGAAGGAGATGTGTCTGCAATGGGTTTGAGTAGTAGACATAGGGGCAAGGAGCTGAGCAAAATGAGCTTCAGACCGGGACGAGACAAGGCGCCTGTCCGCCGCGCTGGGCGCTTGCCCGGAGCTGGTTGGAGCCACAGCCTCCTCCCTCCTTTGGGCAGATGCCTTGGAGGAGCTGTTTCCCAGGCGTCTGTCGGCTGCTTGCCTCTTAGGAGCAGGACTCTGTGCGCGCGCGCACGCGTGTGTGCGTGTGTCTTCACACGAATGCACACGCGTGTCCGTGCCCTGAAGCCTGAGTATTCGGAGTCGTGGGGATCAGGGGGAGCGCTCTCGAGTCTGGGGCTTCCTCGGTGTGTCTAGAGAGAGTTGCCTCGTGAGGACCTGGAGGGAGATGCTCCCCGGGTCCACCCACTGGGAAGATCTGCGTGTGTCCGCGTGCGAGGGAATCTAGGGTCTCCGGCCTGTAGGCTGTGGGTGTCTGTGCATTTTGCGCGAGTGGACTATGAATACGTGTGCGGAATGTTTGCGAGTGGTCTGTAAATGGGGTGCGCGCGCGCGTGGATGGATGCAAGTACGCGTGCACTGTGGGTCTGTGTGTACGTGGGTCGCCTGGAGCCAGCGCTGGCTGCTTTGCGCGGGGCGCGGACTCCCGGGGACCTAGGCGGAGCATCAGAGGGGATGGGGGAAGCTGGTGCCGGCCGAGGAGCAAAGAGTGGCCGTAGAGAGGAAGCCTGGCCAAGGAGGCCCCTTCCTAGGCGGCTGCGGGCCTCCCCGGGGGAGTTGGGAAAAGTTCTCCCAGAGGCAGCATTGGCTCTCGTGACAGCGCGGCTCTTGGGGGGAATCTTCCCCCAACCCTGGACGACGCCGCTTCCATCTCACCTTCACCCCATCTGCGTTCTCGGCAGAGCCCAGGGACCCTCTGAGCTTGGCTTCCGTTGCCTGCCGGGGGTCACAAGGCTCCCGTGCGCCCAGCCGGCTGTACCAGCAGCCAGGTCCATTGGGCCGCAGGACCCGGGAAAGGTCCCGCAGAATGCACGAATGAGCTAGGGTAGGGGCGGGCGGAGAAGGGGTCGTTAACCTTTCCCGTCCCCTCCCTCCGCTCAAGCGGGGCAACAGCCCTCGGGGGAAGATTCAGGCGGCCGCTCAACTTTTAGGGATTAGACATCCAACCGCCCGGATCTGCAGGGGACCGGGGATCGGAAGCCTGGCGGTTTCGGGGCATCAAAGTCGCCCGGGCACAAGGTAGCTGCTTCGACCCCGCCGGGAGTTGGCGCGAGCTGGGGCCCGGCCCGGGGGGCCAAGCTACGGGCTCTGCCTCCCGCGCCGCTCCCGAGGGCTGACGAGGGAGCAGGGCAACTTCACCCGGGCCGCGCAGGCCCGAGCGCGGGGACCCATCCCCTCCTCCTGGCGCGCTGCTCCCCGGCCCAAGACCAGATGGCGCCCCGCGGCCGTGCCACTCACCTCTGCCGGCCGAGCCGAACTGCACCTGCTGCGGGCGCCGGCGGGTCCGGGGTCCTTGGCCACCCCGCCGCGCAGACTTGTGCCCTCCGCAGATGTGTCGCAGGAGCGATCTCCTTGGAGCCTCGGGAGGCCGGCGATCCCCGCTCCGCTCCGGCGCGCTCTTGCTCAGAGCCCGGACAGCTCCCAAGGCATCCGCGTCCTAGGCTCGCCACCTGAGCACCCCGCGCCTCCGCCGCCTTTTATTCGCCGCCCGCCTTTGTTTGGGTCCGGCTTCTACCATGGGGTGTGGGGGTGTCCCGGGAAAGCTCTAGAGCCGCACCGCTCCGCAGCCACGGGTGCCTCGGGTCTCCTTACACCCGGGCCTCGAGTCACTGGTCGGCGAGGACCTGTGCTCCGCTGAGCGCTGTAGCCTCCCAAGCCCCCCACCAGGCCCCGCGCCGGGCGCTGCTTCCCCCGTGCAAACCGGGCAGTGGTACAGCCTGGCTACCAGAGACGGCGGGAGGGGCTGAGCGCCGGGCAGCGACCCCTAGGGGTCAGTCCCCGCCTCTGCAAACTGTCCTGCCCATGCCCCCTGCCCCGGCCCCGAGTCACTCCTCCGCCTTGCTCCTGAGTCTCTCAGCCCACCTGCCCGGCCTTGGCAGATCACCAGCCTCCTGGATACTCGAGGGCATCCCCGAGTGGCCTCCCGAGGGAGGTGCCAAGCCCCTCGCGGTCCCTTCCTCCCTACTTCTCCATTCAGCTCTCTGGCTTCAGAGCCCGGAGCCCTGCCAGCCCCTGGGACCAGGCATCACTCCAGCAACAGCACATGGTCTGCCTGATACCCCTGGCTGGAGGCCCCGAAGGAGAAGTGGCCTGGGGGCCAAGGCCAAGGGTACGGCCCATTCCTCCCCATCAGAGCTCACAGGCCACTGGCACTGGAGTCACCCAGGGAGAGCCAAAGGAGATGCCCCGCAAGAGGGCTGGCTGCCAGCCCCAGCTGTAGGAACTGCTGGGTAAGGGGAGCCAGGAATTGATCCCATAGCATCAGAGTGTGCGGATGGGGGCACTAGGGAGACAGAGAGATGGGTGAGACCTAGTTTCTGTCTTCAGAAGCTTCCAGCTCATGGAAGAGAGAAGAAGGCAGGAGAGTTGTGAAATGTAATACCAAGCCCAACCCGCAGGGGCTCAGCCATGTTAGTCCCTCTCCCAACACCCAGCCCTTATTTTTAAGAGGAAAGCTGGGGGGGGGGGGGGCAGAGTGCCCGTGAGCGTCTGATC
This sequence comes from Heterocephalus glaber, assembly GCF_053883595.1. Classification (NCBI taxonomy): domain Eukaryota; kingdom Metazoa; phylum Chordata; class Mammalia; order Rodentia; family Bathyergidae; genus Heterocephalus; species Heterocephalus glaber. Next base: position 7,202,930 of record NW_028258299.1, on the reverse strand, counting down.
TGCCACTCACCTGCTGCTCCTGCTCTCCCTTGGTGCTCAGTCCCTAGAGTTATCCACTGGCTGGCTGCCAGGTGGGTACATTGGTATTTATGACCCAGGGTGCCTCCAGAGCTCATCTATGCAGAAGCAAATGGCCTGAGTGAGTGTCCCTGCCCTGGCACTCACTTCCATGTGCTCCAATTGTCAGGGGATCCATTGCCAGCCTGACCAAGTCTGTCAGAGGACTCCCCAGTGGCTTCATCCAGCTTTGAAGACACTGGGGGTGGGGGCAGTGCCTGGCATGATGGGTGCCATTCTGGGAGGGAGGAAGGGAGAGAGAGGGAGAGAGAGACAGAGAGAGAGAGAGAGACCGAGAGGTGGAGAGTGAAGTGTTGCTGCCCCAAAACAGAGAATGGATATGACATAGAGATCCAGAAGATCAGCCAGCACTGCCCTGTAAACTTCCAGTCCTGACCCCATACCCCAGAGGAAGGCAGAGAACAAGGGGCCATGAGGGAGGGTGGGAAGAAGGAGAACAAGGAAAAGCTTTATTATTAAGAGAGCAATGGGGAGACACAAACTGTGTTCCCAAGCCCAGCTGAGAGCAAAGGGTTGGCTTCGCTGGGTGAATGGCTTATTCTTTTCAGTGTGCTTTCAGGTTGCTTCCAGAAGCCTCCTCCAAGTTGTCCAAGGCACTCATGATGTTCTTTGTAGTCTCGTGACTCCACGGGACACCCCATTTGTGGCCCCATGATGCTGTACCACCATCAGCCCACCCCTGGGGACCCAGCCCCACTCCCCCGGGAAGTCTTTTTAGTGGATTTGATCAGGGCTCTGATCACCTTCCTGCTGCCAGCTGCCCATAGCTGTGGCCATCTTGGCCACACCCTCCTGAGAGCCCCCCCTAGCCTCTAGGGACCTCCAAATGACCAGAGGGGTCCCTTGGTAAGGGATCTGCTTCAAAGGGAGGGTCCAGAGGCCCATGGAGTCGGGGGTGGAGTTGGGAATGTGGTACCTGAGAACATGGGAAGGATGTGATTTTCCTAGGCCATCAGCAGGGTTTTAAAAATGCAAATGGAACCAGGCCTTTGAAATATGCCTGCTGTAAAGAGGAGCTGGATGTGTCAATGAAGCAGATGTGGGTATGGAAAATTGTGAGAATCCTTCTCCTGGGGCTCTCCCCCACCCCGCTGCAAGCTTTGCCTGCAAAGCTCATTTCAGAGCATGGGAATGCTGGACTCAGCCATCCCTGTCCCACTTCAAGGACACCTCCCTGAGCCCTGTCACCTCCAGGTGACCATCAGAGCTGGCTCCAGTGGCCAAAGGGCCAAAGTGCCCAGCTGAGAGGCTGCATGATGCAGCCTCACACCCGCTGGCTCCCCATTCCAGTGCCGTCTTATGGCAGTTCTTCCTGGATTTGATTTAAATGCCTCATGGTGCCAATGATCGGCTTCCCTTATCCCCTGTCTTCACAGCCTATTGAGAGGCCTTCTTTTGTGAGAAGTCTGAGCCATGAAGGGCTGCTTTGTCTTCAGCTCCTGTCCATCCATTTCTCCTTCTGTCTTCTCTCCAGGAGTGTTGGAGAAGGGCCTCTTGGGGCTCAGTCTCTGGTCTTTGCTTGCTGAGGCCAGTTGTCTCATCTATGAAATGGGGATAGTAGAAGTACCTATCTAGTAGTCATGGTTATAAGGATTTCATTAAATGAGATAATCCCTGTGTAGAAAAAAATAGCGTTTAACACAATGCATGGTACATGCTAAGCTTTGGATAACTATTAGCACTTTCTTTGTACTATCTGCATCTGCTGGCCAAAAGCTGATGATAATATCCTTCTTTGCCCCCTGGTGAGGGGGATTGTGTGATTCAAAGCCCCTCGCCACCAGATGGCTAAGCAGCTGAGGTTGAGCTTATAGGGAGGCCTGGGAGTGTTTATCTTATTTAAGAGTATGGTGGGTGATGATATTGTCCCAGCATCAGGGAATATAATAACTACATTTCTAAGTGTTTCCCTCTCCCACCTGCCAACATACTGGTTCTGGAGGGTCTTGATCCCCATCCCAGTCTGACCTTCTCTCAAAGCCAGGGGACACAGTCAGGTGCAAAGATTTCTGGACTGAGGAAACTAGAGTTGATTTTTATATGTGTCTTATCGACTGTATGACCAAGGGTGGTTCACTTTGTTTCTCTGAGACTCAGTTTCCTCATCTGCAGAATGGGATTAATAAAGATCTCTACCCTAATACACTTGGGATCATCTTTTCTGCAGAGGGAGGACACATTTATACAGTTTGATTGTGAGTTGTCTGTGTAATTATAATTACACAAAGTTGGAAAGATCAATGGTAGAATGCTCAATCCTGTTCCAGTGACTTCCAGGGTTGCTTACACTTCCTGGGACACAGTGGATATAAAAAGTGGGACACTTGCCCAAGTTCATGATGAATGAGTTTCTGACTTAAGGCCACACAACAAGCTAGTAGAAGAGCTTGGGTTGGATGTCAGGCCTCCCAGGCTCCAGGCCTGAGCTTCAAGCTCCATCTTTCCCCTCTCTAACCCCCTCTTCCTGAAGCTCTGTTCAGTAGAAAAGAGTGAGCTTATGGGGGAAAAGGAGAGAGAGGCAAATAATTCAAAAGAGGGAGAGAGAGGTTTGGGGAGGAGAAATAGAGTCAGGTTGGGGTAGGGGTGTTGTAGACAGGGCCTAGGGGAAGCTTGACAGATGGGCACCCCTCCTCCCACCTCCACCAGAATTCTTTGAGCAGCCGGCCTAGTACTCCTTTCCCAGCCTTGCCTTCCCCTCCAAGGAAGCAGCAGCCTGTGCCAGAGTGAATGGAATCCAAGTTATTAATTGCCTGCAACAATTAGCCCCAGTGCCTGGGCCTACAGATGCCCAGGCTCAGAAAGAGGGAGGCAATTACAGCTTAATCAATATTCATGCTGCTGCACAATCCTTTCCCGAGAAAGTGGCCCCCTTGGCCTCCATCGTGTTTCTACGGGCCTTTGCTCTCACCCCAATATCTGCAAAAGACCAAGTATTGCTGAGATCATCAAGAGTAAAAGCCAATGCAAGATCACATTTTTCATTGTAGGGTCAAGGCCCTGCCAGAGATCTGGATGATGTGACATTAACCAAGGACCATCCCACTGTGGGGGAGATTATAGCTCCAGGTTGACAATATTAAGTAGATTCCTTGAGGACTCGTATTGCAGGGGGAGGTCAGAAATACCCCTAAAAGTTATAGTTTTAATCTCAGCTCAGTCACATACTAACTTTATGGTTTGGAAAAAAAATCACTTCACGTCTCTGGGCTCATTTACTTACCTGTCATCTGGGGACAGAGGCCACACCTCCTTGTGGGGGAAGAAGCCACGCAGAAACAGTATGGTGAGTGGTACAGTGAGCTGGAAATAACGGCGTTGCTTGTGGTCCACCTAGAAAAAGACCTGAAAGGAGATTCCATGACCCCCAGAGAAGTGGGAGGTGATGGAGAATGACATGGATGAGCAGTTAGGACAGCAGGATGCCAACCTCAGATTTGCTCTCATTTGCTCTGATCTTGGTGCCTTTCTATCCCGGACCCCTTGTTCCTATTTGCCAAGTGAGTACATGAGAATAGATATGCTCTCCGATACCCCGACTGGGATCTTCCAGGAGGTTGTGTTTAGAATCACTAGGAGCCTGTGGGGCTATGGGATTTCCAGTTTTTCAGAGTCAAATGGCAGAGGTGGTAAATGTGGCAGATTGACAGGAAGAACACGAGACCAAGTAAATAAATAGTTAAGCCAAAGTCATGGATCTTGGTTCTGCAGCAGTAAAAGAAACCACATTCCTTTTTACCGAGACAGAAAATAAAAATCATCTCCTTCAGAAGTTCTGGGATGGGCTGGGTAGAAGTCCCCGGGCCAGCCTTGTCCTTGGGCAGGTTCAGAACCGTGGGCAGTGGCCGGTGTCCCTTTCAGTTAGGTGAGGGTGGAGAGAGGAGTGGCAGGAGCAGACCATTGAGCTGAAAGCTTGCAGAGGGGATAATGCTGGGAGTGAGTGATTTGAGCAGGGTCCAGGGTCAAGAATAATTCAGTTAGACCTGGCTTTTGAGTGCCCGGCGGGGCCGTCAGCCGTTAGAGTGTAAGCGTCTGGTGCAGGTCCTCTCTTCCCTGCCCTTCCCTTGGGAATACCTGAGGCTCAGGTGCACAGGTATATGAGCTTTTCATGACTCATCATGGAATCCCAGTCCCGGGTCTCCCACTCTGCCCTGATCCCTCTGGCCTTGGTGTCCTGGTATCTCCTCCCCTGGCAGCTCCCCCCCAACCCCCAAGCCTGGTTAGCCACCAATGCCAGCAGAGAGGTCAGCTTGAACCCTGACACCAGGCCCCATCTGGGCCTCTGCAGTGACAGCAAGAGATAGTTTTTTCTGGCATTTCCCCAGAATCTGTTCGGCGCTGACGGCCAGCCCGGTGCCAGCTCCTAACCCCGCCTGTCTAGTGTGAGTGGGGTGGAGCACGCTCTATGCCAAAAACACTGCCGTCAGGGCCCCCAAACTGGAGTGAAGGTCTGGTGGGTGGACTGGCATTGTCCTGGCAGTTCAAACACCTTCTAGGCAGCAAGGGATGCTACTAATATCTGCCACTTTTTATTTTTGAGGTACTGGGGATCAAACTCAGGACCTTGTGCTTGCCAGGCAGGCGCTGCGCCATGAGCTCCATCCCGGGCCCATCTGCCACATTATTGATTGCCAGGCCTCATATGTGCACCCCTTCATCCAAACTTCATCACAACCACCCTTGAGCCGGGTCATCTATTGTCCTCATTTCCAGATGAGGAAACTGAGCCTCAGAGAGTAGTAGTTGCTTCAGATCACCCAGCAGAGGACATGAGTACTGAGGACACGAACCCAGGCAGTTTGATTCTGTAGCCCAAGTTCTTTGCCATACTATTTGTCCCATTTTACAGATGGAAAAACCAAGGATCAGAGAGGTTAAGGGACTCAGTTAGGGCCACTGATAGTCAGGGATGGAGAGGATTTGAACCAGTTTGCCCAATACCATAGATGCCATATCAATCCCTCTACCTCTCCCTGATGAACGTGAGTCCCCATGCAATTCCATCCTCAGTGCTCCTGACTGGCCCTCTGATCTCATCATTGGTATCAGATAGGTATCAGATACAACTAAACTCATCTCCCTGTTCGTCCTTATGGAAATAACTCCCAAGGGGAATGTTCCAAGACAGAGCGCACATGCCAGTTGGAAATTGGCTTTGTGGGATGAGCTTCCTCCTTAGAAAGCAGACGGGCCATCCTGCAAAATGGCAGGCAACTTCCCGGGGCCAGGAGGGCAGAGTCACACTCACTCTTTCCAGCACAGGATGCAGGGGCCAGGGCTGCTGGCCACAGACATGGCGTGGGATCAGCCTGCCAGGCACAGCCAGGATGGCTCCTAACTCTCTTCACAAATGAGGCCCAGAACAGTGATGGTGGTGGTATGGTTACCTCCTGACTGCATTGTCTTTTGCCTGAGCTTCTTTGTCCTTCTCAACATTCCAGGTCTTCATTTTGCAGCTGAGCACATCAAGGGACAGCTGTTCTTGCTGGCAACCAGGGCCACCTCTGGCAGATGTGGCAGCAGAATGCAGAAGGAATGCATGAGCAGTCTTAGTGACCACATAGGGGAGCAGCCCAGGCCAGCATAGCTGACTGTGCCTGGAGGGTGGGCTGATGGCATCTCTCCTCCTCCTCCTCCTCCTCCTCCTCCTCCTCTTCTTTCTCCTCCTTGTTTTCTTTTCTCTCTCTCCCCCATGCTTTCAAACTTTCTACCTTCCCTCCATTACACATTTTCCTTCCCTTGATAATGACCACAGTAAACATTTATTGAGCACTTATTGCGGGACAAACCCTGGACCAAACATTTTACATGGACCATCTCCTTTAATCTTCACAGCCACCCTTGGAGGATAATCATCTCCCTTTTGCAGACAAGAAAAACATAGCTCAGAGAGGTGTTTGAAAGTCCCAGATGGCTTCAAGGCCACCCTTCCTGTCCCTTTGTGCCCCTCACCACACATGGGACAAGAGACCCCGAGGTGGGGCGATCTGCCCCTTTCATCTTGGATGGGTTACTTGGCAGATGCTTTGTTCCAGCTGATGCCATCTCCCCACCCAGGACTGACAGCCTGGCTCCTTCCCTATGCATCTTGGCAGCCCAGGTTCCGTGGGTGCTTGACGTTGTGCAAAAGCAGGAAAATAGAATCAGGAAAATGCAACAACATCACTACACGTGGGACCTGGACACAGAGATATCACCTTGTCCATGGGGGGCTTGTGACAGCCATCATGTTTAATCTGTGAATAATGAAGGGGTGTTCAAAGCTGGTGGTTGAGAAGCCAGCATTTGGAGTCAGGTGGACTTGAGTACATCGAAAGCTATGTCACTTCGGGCTGTGACTTTGGGCAATCTCCTAACCATGTTGTGCCTGAGTTTCCTTTTCTGTGAAGGGAGCTCAGAGTTGTGCCTACCTCCTGGGGCTATGCTGAGGAGTCAGGGGTGTACGACAAGAGACAAGATCAGCACCCAGACATAAGTGCTCAGTAAATGCCAACTAGTGTTACAGTTAATCTCCGCTACGTCCTCAGAAGGTGGATGTTATAGCCCTTGTTTCACAAAAGAAGTAACAGAGAGATTAAGTCACTAGTCCAACATCACCCAGCTAGTATGTAGAAGAGCTATTTGAGCCCAGGATTTGGACCCAGGTCTGATTCCCAGCCAATGCATCTCACTCTGCAGCCGAGTCTAGGAGGTAAGAGGAGGATGGGGTTCATGAGCTCCATCTGCAGCTCAGCCAGTCCCCTCCAACACGGTGACTCAGACAAACCCACCTTCACACCCTAGCCTCCCCCTCCTCACCTGCCTTAGCCAGAAGCTCGCCTTTTCCTACCGAATCACTTACTTCAAAGCGTCCGTCCTGCTGTCCCTGGGACAGGTCGGCTGCTCCAAGCACTCTAGGCCCCGCCCACTGCCCACAGGACGCAGCCCTGACACTAGGGGCGCTGCGGGCCTTTCCTCCTCCTTGGCCTCCCCTACCCGTCATCTGGTGCTCCCATCCCCCACCCCGCAGCCCCATCACGGCGCAAACCTGGGGCCCCCGGTGCCTCTCAGCCCTTTGTCTCCCCATTCCCTCTCCTGAGACGCCCTCCCCCTGCTTCTCTGCCGGGAGCAGACACATCCCTCATCTTCCCACTCAGCTTCTCCCTCCACGTGGAGGGACCACCCCCAACCCTGGAGCCTGCAACTCCTCCCTCTGCTCCCAGACCTGACCTCACACATCAACTTCTGTGCTGATCTCAGCGTGACTTGTGACTTGCGCTCTGTAGCGTGGCGCACGGAAATGTGAAGGCACAGGAAGTGTCTCAGGGGGGCCACTTCCCAGGCCAGGAGACAGGCGCATCGTGACCCCAGAGTGCTAGGGCCATCTGGCTCCTAAAGGTCGTAGGTTGGGTCCAGACCCCCTCGTCTTAGACATGAGAGAATTGAGGCTCCTGCAAAGAATGACTTCCCCATGCTCGCATGGCACGCGTGGGGCCTGCAGGACCCCGGGTCCCAGCTCCCCACCCTGGGGGGCCCCAAAGTCCCCATGCAGGGCTGGGCTGACGGAGAGCAGAGCCTCCAGTCCTTCTCGGGCAGCCTGTGCCACTGCAGGGCGGCATAATGAGCCACTTCAGTCTCAGTGGTGTTGGACAATAGCATTTGTATTTTGCATCCAGGTCTCCAGCTGGCCGGGGCTCTGCAGCAGGCGGCGAGTCTGCTCCAGTCTGCTCCTGTGTGTCATGTAGGGGTCAAGGCCACCCTGCTTATGTTCCTTTCCCGCTATGATAGGAGGGCGAGGGCAAGTTCGACCACATAAACCATCTCAGGCCTCTTCTCTCATTATATCCGGTCCCATCCCATTGGCCAAAGCAAGACACCTGGCCAAGGCCAAAGCCAAGTCGGGAGGAAGTAGATTGCTCACCGTGTGGCCTGGGAAGCATGTGGATGCAAATACCGCTCCAGGAGAGCGAAGAATCCAGACCACACCCTCAATCTTTCACGCTGCATTTATGCCTCCATCTTCCCTCTCAGGTTCAAAGTGAAGCTGACTGTCCCCTAAAACCACTAGACAAGTTCTCCCCGTTTCCTTCCTTGCAGCTGCTCCTTGAGGAGCTTTTGATTCAGTCTCCGCTGTCCCCATCTGAACCTTGGCCACACTGACTGCAGAATAGCAACAAAGAAGAAAGGCAAAGAGAACACCTAGGTTCTGGGAGTTGAGGGCAAAGGAAGTAAAGGGCCGTGTGGTTGGGTTGACTGTGGGAAGGCAGGGAGTTGAGGGGACTTTCCTCCCACCTTCAGTCCCACCTTCTTCGAGCACCACACATGGTTCAAGTTCTGGGTTTGGAGTTTCCTCAAATCTTCATGTCAAGTTCTCCTCACATCATGGCTCAACCTGGCCTAGGATCCCAGTGCTGAAATGTTTTATTTTACCCTTCTTCATCTACCTCGTCCCCCTTAATAGAGGTCCCCAGTTTCCAATGAAATACTACCCTTCCCTTCCCAGGCACTTGGCTTGGGTTAGGGGTGTAAGTGTGACTCAGGCCTAAGCCAGTCAGGGACCCCTCTCTCCCCCTGGCCATAGTGACTGGTCCAGGGTTGGCCTCATAGTAAATCCACGCAAAGGAGGACTCAGTTATAAAGCTTTTGTCAAATTGCTGCGAAAGAGACTATTTTCCTGCACAACTTGAACCTGAAGGGATGTAGGCTTTGTGATGCCAACAACCATCATGCCACAACATCAATTAAAAGAATAAAGACACCACGAATAGAGAGACAGAGAGTTGTGGCTTGTGCTCCTGGATCAAGCTACACCTGAAGTCTTAACGCTCGGAATTCTCTATGGCTATAAAGCCAGGAAGAACAAGTTTCCTGTCACCTGGAATTGAAAGAATCCTGATTAAATAAATTTGTAATCACAAAATTTGGGGCGCCTTGAGCTCAGAATGCTTGGAATCATAAATTTGCTGTGTTGCACAGAGTTGAAGTTTTAGAGATTATGCCTGTCCCCGGGGAATATGGGTGGGGCCTAAATCCCTGGGTGTGGAGAAGGAGAAGAACTAACATGCCTTTGCAGGCTCCCCAGGGGCTGCTCACTTGTCCTAGACCCGGGGCACCTGCAGAGCCAGACCCTTGGCCAGAAAGCAGCCAGGATGAGCCAGGTACAATGCAACACAGTCCCAGCCTCCCAGTCTGGGCCATGATCAAGGACACCGGGCGCGAGGTGGCCTGGGACAGTGCAGGCAGTGGGAGACGTGATTGCCATGATCCAGTGGCTGGGACACGAAGGGCCGCTGGAGGGAGAGTGGGCAGTGACAGTGTCCTTCTGAAGGCCTGGCTGGGAAGGTGACCCCAGACTGGACTCCTCCGAGCCAGCCACCAGCCCAGCTCAGGACCATCGGCCACTTTGCCTGGCCGGCCTCTCAGAACAGATCCCAAGGCTCACACCTGACTCTGGCTTCCCCGTCCTCACAGTCCGTCCTCAAAGGTGCCAGCAACTGGCCTGGCTCCTGGGCCACGTCCCTCTGCCAAGGCCAGGCTGCTTCTGGCTGCGCTCCCTCCAGCCCCCAGGGCCCTGCTTGGCCTCAGCTCCTGGACCCAGATTCACTCTGGCCCAGCCACTCTTCTTCCAAAGGCAAACGATTCTTGCCTCGAATGGAGGTTCCCAGGTGTGGCAGACTCAGGTTCCAATTGTTCCATGACCTGCTACTTGCACATGTTGGCCTCGGTTTATGCATCGGGAGCCCAGAGGCCTCCCCAGTAATGCCACAGCTCACCCCACTCATGAAACAATCCTTACCATTGTATTGTACAGGTAAAGAAACTGAGGCTCCAAGAGGTCGCTAGTTCATCCATTCAGATACATTCATTCAGCGATGCCAGTTCAGAGCTCACCACTTGCCAGGCATGAGCTGGGTTCTGAGCACCATAGTTATTAAAGCAAGGTCCGGACCCCCATGTGACTTGCTCAAGGTCAGAGGGAAAATTATCACACACACACACACACCCGCACACAGTAGGCGTTCAATACATGCATGAATTACCTGAAATACCTCGTGGGAAACCGACACGGAGGAATCATGGGCAAAACGGCAGGGGGAAGCGAAGGATGCAAGAGGAGACAGGGAGATGTTGATTTCAGCCTGGAGGCTGGGTTTGCAAACAAGAAGTCCATCACATCTGACGCTGTTTGCTAAAGACCAGAGTGGAGATGAAGGGAGCAGCGGTGGTGCCTGGCGTGTATGGCAGCTGCCTGGTAAGGCGGCTTAGGGCCTGCAGGGGCTGTGCTTGGGCAGCGAGCTCTGGAGTGGTCCCCACGTGTCCCCCTCCCAAGTCAGGGCTCAGAGAGGACGGGAACCTTGCAGTCAGGATACCGCGCCTGAAGCACAGGGCGGTGGGGGAAGGAGGGAGGGCTTGCAAGTATTAGGACAAACCGTTAACTGTGGACTTGAAATGCCTTGCAGTGTGCCTGGCCCTGGAGGTGAGGCAGCAGCTTCCTCCCCTCTGGGGCCTTGCTTCTCAAGGTGTGGTCCCCAGACCAGCAGGATCACCAACTCAGGTGTTTGTTAAGAATGCAGATTCCCAGCCCTGTCCCAGCCCTGTCCCAGACCTGCTGAGTGTAAATCTGCATTTCAACTCGATTGCCCCTCTGTCTCCAAAACCTGGAGGACAGGCAGGGTTAGAAAGCAAGGATCACTGGATCTGCCCCAGAGATTCTGGTTTTGTTGGTTTGGGCTGCAACCTGGGCAGCAGAGCTTATTAAAGTCCAGCAGGTGATTCCAGTGCGTGGCTGAGGCTGAGGATCCTGCTTTAACTCTCCAGGATGTGGACGCAAATGTTCCTCATCTGCCTTTACTACAGCCCCAGGAACGCAGGGGGGTATGGTTGTACCCATTTTCAAGAAAAGAAAATTGAATAGACTTTGTGGAGATGGGAAAGGATCTGGGGATGGGGGAGATGAGAAGGAGAGGAAGAGAAGGGGAAATAAAAAGGATCAAGATGCGATCCACATATGTACCGATTGATTCCCCATAATGAATATATATATCGACTATCTATTGCAAACACATGCTACTCACTTTTTTTTTAAAGGAAGGAAATTAAGGCTCTCTACACCTAGGTCAGTGTAGAGCAGGGATTCTCCAAGTCAGTTTCCTAGACCAGCAGCAGCAGTAGGAGTGACCCCTTGAAGCTCTTTAGAGATGCACACTTGGAAATCAGAAACCAGGGCTGGGGTGATTCTGGTGCAGGCTTAGGTTTGAGAAGCACTGGTACTGAGGAAGAGCCTCGGGTCAGGGGAAGAGTCTGGCATCCTTCCCTGGCTCTGAGTCCTTAGGCCAATGCCTTGGCCCCTCTGGGCTTCCTTTTCTATTTGTGTAAATTGGAGGAGGTGCAGGGAACCAAGGCAGCGCTGCCTCCCTCCCTCATATTTCCCTGGCAGACATTGCTAATCCATCACCACACAATGATTGAGCCCTGAGGGCTGGGCTGTCAGTACCAGGTCTCTAATTGAGCCTACACATCAGGTGGAGTTCAAGGACACAAGGTGGCTGCCCTCTCCCAGCTCACCTGAGTGACCCCTATTCACTGTGCTCAGCCCAGCTGGGGAAGAGGAGGGTTAAGTTCCATTCAGCCACTTGTTCTGTGCACCTGCTTCGTGTTCAGCCACAGACGTGGGCGAGTGGGTGCGGTGGGGAACCCAGGAGAATTCACAGGTCCTGCTGTTCAGGGGAACAAGCAGGAGAAAGACCTTGGTGTATGCTGAACTGAGCCCTGCATCCCATCCTGTATACAGGGCCTGTGAGTTAGGCATGTACTGTTCTTGGAGGGAGAGGAGAATTTATGGAGCACCTGCTATGTGCAGTCCCTGTGAGGGGCATGGGCATTGCAGACCCACTAAGCAGGGTGCTCAGAGCTAGAAGAATGTGGATTCAGCACCTCCCTGTGTTGCATAGTGGGCCCTGGAGAGGAGGCTGTGGATGGAGTGCACACTGAGTTCCAAGCCCTGGGTGAGAACCTCACACGCTCTTAAACCCCACCCTCCGGGCAGCTGCAGTGAGCGGGCTTTGGTGCCTCTGGCTTCCTCCCCTCCAGAAATCCAGTTTCTCCCCTCTGCCAAGGCCAAGCTCAAATGCAAGCTCCCAGGGTCCACTGTCTACCACTCGCAGCCGTTCCTCCACTTGGGCTCTTTTCTCTGCTTTCCCTCAGCAATAATAGGTCCAGCAGGCCGTCTTCCTCCCCATGCTTACACCCGCCCTGGCCAGAGGTGGCGCTGCACACTGCCACTCACCAAGGCCATGCGTTCTGGGTCCTTACCCGCTGGGCAGGCACTGCTGTCACTCACTGAATAGTTGGGGAAACTGAGCCACACAGCCAGCAGATGACAGGAGTAGAGCTTGACCCTAACCCCAGGTGTTCTGACGGCCACTGGGTGAACGACCCAGCCTAATCCAGGTCGCTGGAAGTGGCTGTCCCCAAAGGACATCCACTGGCCCCTGGACAACAGTCAGCTGAAGCCCTTGTCCCCGGCTTGGCTACCCCAGTCCCTGCTTGGCATGCAGAGATCGCACCCCAGAGCCCACCCAGGACACGGTGTCACTTCTGGGGAAAGGAGACTGATCTGGAGGCATTGGCTTCCACCTCCCACCCTGGGGATTTGCGCACTGCATTTGCTAGGAAGCCCTGCCTCCCACTGTACAGAGCAACTGTGGAACAGATTGCATGGGAAGTTGAATTCTTGGATGATGGAGTCATGATTCTACATAGCTGTTAATCTGTGTTTTCCTTCAATTCTTTAAAAAAAATTGCTAAAATTTGAGTAAGTGAAGAAAAGGCAAAGGAGACAAAAACTATGCCCGCCACTGCACAGAGGGCAGGCTGAGCACCAGGGCACGAAGAGACAGGAGCATAATGGCCACCTCTAGCTGTCTGCCGACCTTTTGGACCTGTTTCCTACTGGCCTGCCCCCCCACCCCACCCCGTAGCCTGCTCCATCGTACACAGGAGGAAAAGCGAGCCCACAGCACTGGTGCTGGGGCCTCTCCTTTGACCTGCAGGGCAAATGCCCAGGCCCTGGGGAGGCTCCCTGCTGCCCAGCTGTGTCCCTCGAAGGGCTCATTCCCCCTGCCGGACTCCAATGTCAGCCTCTACAGCGTATCAGTCAGTAGACTGGGACTCTCTGGCTTCAGTTTGTTCATCTGAGTGCCTACCTCATTTGGGTATCAGGGACTACATGAGTTAGTCCGCACACAGGGCTCAGAACTGTGCCTGGCATTAGGATATAGTAAAGGCTCAGTAAATGCCGGTCAGTACCCTCCGTTCAGTAATTTATTTATTGGGCACTTGTGGGCATCTGTGCTAGAGATACAGAGGGGAGACACAGCCCTGCCTGCAGAGCACCCAGGGTCTGAGGAGGAGTAGAAAGTGGGTTGTGACCACAAGGTGGGCCACTCAGTGAGCCTAGGCCAGAGGGACTTCATCTTGATGGACAAGGGGTCATTCATTCCTCACTGGACAGCCATGGGGTCCAGTGGACAGGTAGACGGGAGTCAGGCATCCAGGGAGGAGGAACAGAGCAGAGAAGGAAAGTTGTGCCCCGCGTAGGAACCGGCATGGCAGACATCAGGTATGTGCCGGGCAGTGAGGAGAAAGTGCAGGCCAGGCCCCCAGGAGCTGGGGACTGAAAAGTGTCCTCCACAAAGAGATAGGTCCAAACGCTGAGCCCCGGAGCCTGTGAATGTGACTATACTTGGAAAGAGGACCCTCGCAGATGTAATTAGTTAAGATGAGGCCACACTGGAGTAGGTGGCCCTTAGCCTGCTGACAGGTGTCTGTAGAAGAGGAGAGAGAGACCCAGGGAGGAGTGGGTCAGCTGGAAAGACAGACAGTTGGGGACCAGGCCCTGTGAGGACAGAGACAGAGCCCGGGGCCAGGCAGTTCTGGAGCACTGAGCAGCTCTGGCCACTACTAGAAGCCAGAAGGGACAAGAAGAAACTTCGCTATGTGCTTCAAACCAACCAGGGCCCTGCTGTGTGGACACCTTCAGTGTGGACCTCTCGCTTCCAGAACCAGAGAGGACACATTTCTCTGCTTAAGCCGCTGTGGGTGCGGGGGCTTTGTCAGGGCTGCCTCAGGAAGCTGACTGGGACCACAGGGCCTGGCCATGGTCACGGCTCTGACACTGGTTCCCCCCAGGACACTACATCACCGGGTGTACATCCGGCGCTACATCATCTGCCCTCCTGGCCTGGCCCTTGCCCCTGCACCCATGTGAGCCCCAGCCCTGGTGCTGTGTGGTTTGTTGCTGAGATCTACAGCTGGCCTTGGGCTGGTGACAGGGCCTGGCAGCACTGGCATGAATCATGTTTATCACAAACAGGAAACAAAGGGAAGAAGGGAACAAAGCCCAGGAAGGGAGAGCCGGCAGCAGGGGTGGGGGCGAGGCATCCTGCAGAGTCGGGGACCAGCGTGGCGCTGCCTGTGGAAGACCCATTAATTTCCTGATGTTTGTTCCCAGACCAGCAGGCCAGTGCTCTGGCCAGGTTTATCTCCGCTCCTCAGCTGTCGAGCACGCTGCGTGGCAGCTTCTCTGGGCGCTTCGGAGCTTCTCAGGCCAGGGAGAGGGTGGGAGCATCCACAGCCACTTCCGTCCATCCATTAGGCCCTCGGAGGCCTGGCTTTCAGCATTGTCCATGGGTGAAATTGCGTTACATCCCGCCTGGTAATGAGGTGTTGCGGGCCTCGGCTGGGAGCCAGGGACTGCTCTGGCTGCCTGCCCTGGCCGAGTCACCCCCCAGCCCAGAGTGTTGTGACAGGATGAGCCAAGGAGAGGAGGGGCAGATGAGAGGAGACAGCAGAGGCAGAGGGGCAGCAAGGAGACCAAAGGGAGCAAGACTCGGGGTGCACTGCGTACCTGGCACTGTGCTCTGCAACGAGACTGCACTTCCTTCCCGGAGCTACCACAAAAGTGACCGCCCCCGAGAGTTAGTCTGTTAGCTTCCTGTAGGATATGAGTCCAAAAGTGAGGAGTTGATGGGGACCTTGCTCCAGGAGGCTCTGGGGCAGAATCTGTTCCACGTCTCCTTCCAGCTTCTGCTGGTGGCAGTGCTTGGCATCTCCAGGCTGGTGGATGTGGTGCTCCAGCCTCTGTCTCCAGCCCCGCACGGCGTGCTCTCTGTGTATTTATGTCCAGCCTTCACTCTGTAAGGACATCTGTCCTTGGATTGGAGCCCGCTCTAATTCGGGATGCTCTTGGTCTTGAGTGCATCTGCAAAGGCCCTGTTTCCCAAAACCGTCCCACTCCCAGCTCCTAGGGACCTAGGGCTCCTGCACAACTTCCCATGGACACAACTCGCCCCACAACCAAGAGTGAACCAACGTGTGCTGACCATGTACTGACGCCTCGCACCCTGCTAGGAATCGCTCACGCTTTCTGCCCAGATCCACATGACAGAAAGTTGAGATAGACACTGTTACTGTCCCATTGACTGATGAGAAAACAGAGGCCCGGAGCGAAAATGTAGCTGGCTCAAAATGCAGGTTCCTGGAGCAGGGGGCTGTTCTTTTACAGGCATAGACAGAGAGGCCCAGAGGAGGCAAGAGCAGGCTCCAGGGCCCTGGTGAGGGCTGGGTGTGGCGGGCTCCAGCTGTGCACCCCAGGGTGCGACCCAACAGAACCACACTCTCCTGCCCTACTCTCTCCTGCACACTCCAGCTGTGCTGGGCCCCTGCCTTTCTCTGCACGCACCAGGCTCCCTCCCACCCTGGGCCTTTGCACTGGCTATGCCCGGAGTAGAGTGTGACACACTGCCTGGGTGACCTTGGGGATGTGACCTTCCCTCTCAACCTCAGTTTCTGTGAAGCAGAGATCACACTGTCTGCTTCGTAGGGCTGCAGTGAGAATCAAACGAGACAATGTTCATAAAGTGCTGGGCCCAGTAGCTGGTATCATTGCCACAGGAGGAGACAGTGGTCGTGTCCACTCGGGTGGCTGGGAGGACCCTGGTGGCCCCACCTCCACAAACAGGAAGCATAGAAGGCAAGGACAGACTCAGGAAGGAGGGACAAGACTTCAGAGCTGAGAACAGGCCCCAGCATGGCCTGCTCTGCTTCCTGCCCTCCGTGTGTCTTCTTTATGACATTCAGTCTTTTGCAGAGAGCTTAACGCATCCTTGGGGACTCATCTTGCTCACTCCTTTCTGAGGACGCTTCTGACTCCTTCCTTCTTCCTGGCCAGCTTTCACCACCTGAGCTCCCATGAGCTGTGTTAGTTTTGTGTTTTTGATCACCGAGCCCAACGCAGGACGGGACATTTTTCAGTGAATCAATGAATTGAATGAATGAATTGTGGGTGAGAGAACAAATGAGTCACCAGCCCTGGCAGCCCCAGTATGAGTGTCCCTCTCCCCAGCCAATGCCTTCACCTTCCACCTATGAGCAGTCCCACTTGTACCCCACAAGGCAGGAGCCTTGGGAATGGGGCTCAGTGACTTCTCTGTCACCACCCTGCAGGGAGGACCAGCCCAGAATGCCAGGTCCTCGGGGCACAGTCGCTGGAACCGACCCTGGCCAGTTGTCCCTGGAGGAGAGACCTGGATGGTCATGGGAAGAGGGGTTCCCCGCCAAGGGAAGGGGAACAGGATCTCAGTCCTTGTCCCCAAGAGGAGCACGTGTCCTCCCTGCTGGCCAGGTGCTCCATCTTTCACCCCCTGATATTTAAGGAAATTAAGGTCAGGTCTGGCTGCTAAATATTTGTCTAAGCTGAACAGAAAATGGTGCCAAAGAAGTAGGCCTTCAATTTTATGAGCAAATAAATCTTCTGAGGGAGAGTGGGACAGACGGGGAGAGGGAGGAGGGAGGATGCTTGATTATTTAGAGCAGGAAAGGGCCTCCCAAAGTCTGGGGAGACATCCAAGTCTCCCTTCTTCAAAAGTGCAGCTCCCTCACCTTGCTCCATGTGCCAAGGCTGAGGCAGACCCTTGAAGGGTCTTGTTCTGCTCACCTGGATCCAGGCCAGGCTATGCCAGCCTGCTCCTCTCTGGATGGCTGCACGTCGAGACCCTCAGTGCAGCAGTCAGAGGAGCCTGGTCTCTGGGACCCAGGGCCCCCAAATCTGTGTCCCAGCAGCACCACCAAGCAGCTCTGTGGCTTTGCAAATCTCAGCCTCCTTGAGCTCAGTTTTGTCATCTGCATAATGGGCTGAGCACTACATCACAGAATTGTGGCAAGCGTGAAGTGAGGTGCTGGCTGCTGGTGTGTGGCCCTTCAGGATGTTGGTAGAATCCAAAGGTCCATCCAAGAACAAAGATGTCCTTGTCCTACTCACCAGAAGCTCTGAATATGGTGGCAAAGTGGGGTCAAGGTTGCTGATGGAATTAGGGTCGGCAATCAGTTGATCTCAAGGTGGGGAGATGATCTGGGTGGGCCATTGTGATCACAAAGGAACAGGGAGATGGGAGAGTCAGTGTTGAATGTGAGCTAGACTTGATCTAGCTGGCTTTGAACATGGAAGGGGCCACAAGCCAAAGAATCTAATCAGCCCCTAGAAAATGGCAAAGGCACAGAGATGGGTTCTTCCCTGGTGCCTCCAGAAGAAGCCCAGTCCTGCTGACACCTTGATGTTAGCCCAGCTGGACCCATTTCAGACTTCTGACCTCCAGAGCTGCTGGGTAATACCTTTGCAATTTATCTACTGATTTATTGGTACTGAGGATTGAACCCCTGCTACGAAAGTGCTCTGAGCTACACCCTCTGGCCCTTTTCAAATTTTTGTTTTGAGTCTAGGTCTTGCTAAATTGCCCAGGACTTGCTAAATTGCCCTAGACTTGCAGTCCTCCTGCCTCAGCTTCCCAAGTAGCTAGGATCACAGGTGTGCACCATGGTGCCTAGTATGTTTGTGTTGTTTAAACCCCTAAGCTATGGTTATTTGTTACTACTGCCAGAGAAACCTAATATAGCAACCATTGAATGATAAATATTATTACCACTTAGTAGTCACTCACAGAAAATAAATGAATAAAAGAAACCCTGCCTGGACATCAGGAATCTTGGATTCCAGCTCCAACCCTGCCCCCGACGGGCTGTGCAATGGAGCCAGCTCCCCACTGCTCTCTGAACTCAGTGTCCTCATTTGCAAACATTAAAGCATGGATTACAAATGATCCTCGGGGTCCCCGCCTGCCAACTCCAAAAGTTTTCTTGTTATAATTATCCCCTGGAAGGTCTTCCTGCCCGCTGCAGCCCTCTCCACACCCGTTTCTCCATCTGCAATCTGCTCCCTGCTCCCGGCAGGGTCCAGCCTGGCACTAGCGGAGCCAGCGGCCCCGGAGGAGACAGTTAATAAAGGCAAGAGGAGGAGAATCAATGTGCGCTGACATCCCTATGACAGATTGGTGAGAGCGACAGATTTAATATCCTACCGTTTTCCTTCCCCAGCCCAGGGGCCGGAATTGATTAAATAAATTAAAGCTCGGCAGCCTGTGATGCTCTGGGTAAGATCATGTGGTCTTCCCGCCGTCACTGTCCGGCAGGGCGCTCCCTTCATCCTGAGATCGCGCTGCCCTGCCTTCTTGCGCAGCCTGCCCCTGGGTAGAGTCCTACACAGCGTGGGCATCTCTGTTTCAACCACACTGCATGCAGAGGGACACCAGGATCAGGTGAGAACATGGACAGGGAGGGAGAAGGGGGAGCAAAGGCAGGTTGGGACCCTCCCGAGTGCAGGTGTGAGCGGACGCGGAGTGGCACTGCTGCCCTCGGGCTCAGCCTGGCTGTGGGCCTGGGTGGTGTGGAGCAGGCAGCAGCCCCCCCCCAAGTGGAGGGCCAGGAAAGCAGAGAGGGGGAGAGCTGCTCAGGGGAATTGGTGGCCATACTGGAGCTGAGCCCACGTTTCAAAATGTCTGGGTGTCTGAAGGTGGCCTGTGTGTAAGCTCGACTCCCCGAGGGCAAAGCTGAGAGCGCCCTTCCCCTCCCCACACTCACAGCCTTCCCTGGGAGTTTCTCAGCCCTGTCCAATGGTTAGGCCAGAAAGCCTTTTGGTCACTTTCCTCCCAAGTGCTCAAGTTTATTATTCTAGTTGAGGTGAAGGCCGGACCCCTGCTTTATGGATGAGGAAACTGAGGCCAGCAAAGGAGAGTGGGTTGCCTAAGGTCACAGTTGCAGCCTGGAGCCCAGGATGCCTGATGTGTCCCCTACCAAAGCTTACTCCACATCAGTGGAAGGACAGAAGCTGGCCAGGGCTGGGATGGAGCAGAGGCAACCATAGGGCAGGGTGGGCTGGGATTCGATGATGATTTGTCCCTGGTCTCAGGGGCAGAATCTGAGAAATGCACTCCTTTCTTGATGTCCCAAAGACATCCTCAGCTTCCTTTAGTCCATGGCGACAAGGCAGTGCATTTGACAATGGAACAAGATAACAGATCAGATCAATCGGGCTTTATCTCTCAGCTTTCCCATTGACCATGGGCCCCTGGACAAGACATCGGCTGCTTAGCCCCTCTGTCCTCCTATCTGTAAAATGGTGGTGACAAGGGCACCCACTCCATGCAAAGTGGCCCTTCCAGGGCCTGACAACAGGTGACAGAGCCATGGTTTGATTTCAGGCTGCCCATTGTGGGCTTGAGCCTGGGACACCTCACGACTCATTCATGAGTTCGCGATGTCAGTGGACTGAGCATGGCAGCCCTGCCCTTGTTTGTGAGGATTTTGATCGGCAGCCCCCAAAACCCTAAATATCCAACCACTCAAGTCTCTGAGCCCCGGAGAAGCAGCAGGAAGAGGCTGGGGGTGCTCTGTTTGCACCACCTGTGTCCGGGTTGCCTTTTCCCCCGACAGCAATGCACTTGAGCTGCTGGTGGGGCTTAGGCCAGCCACAGGTCTGCCACAAGACCCTGGTTTCCTCCTGGAGTGCAGGTGGGATGTCAGGAGGCCAAAGGTGGCCAGGCACGAGGTGGATCAAGGGCACAGGGTCCGCACTCAGTGTCAGCTGTCTGCCAGCTCTGGGCCCAGCTCCTAACCACAGTCCCAGGGACAAAGTCTCTCCCTCACAATTAATTCTTGCTCCAGTTTAAACCCTTCCCAGGGAGTGTTAAGCAGATGTCCTGTGAACAGGCAGAACCCGGGAAGGAGGGGAAAGCAGGGTGTGCAGAAAGCAGGGCAAGAGGTGACAGAGCAGGGAGGGGTGCACCTGGGAAAACCAGTGGTGGCACCTGAGGGACATGGGGTCCCCGGTCCCATTTTTCAGATCATGCTCTTGAATCCAGAGGCAAATCATGCCATCCTCCAAGCCAGCCCCTGTCCCACCTGTCCACCTGGACCCAGCCCCTGTCCCACCTGTCCACCTGGACCCAGCCCCTGGCCAGCCCTTCCCTCCTGTACTGCCTTTTCCTCTAAAAAATGGCGTTCCTGGTATGTGAGTTGAAACCGCCCACCGTCTCCAGCTGATGATTTATTCCATCTTTCCCCCCCTCCGCCCTCTCTCACTCTCCCAGTCCCTGCTCTCTGCCTCTGCGGGGGAAGAACAGAGGCCCTGCCCTTGGCCCCTGGCCTCCTCGCCCCACCCAGGAACCGCCTGACAGGGTCTCCTCCTGGTGGGGTAGAAGCCACCCCAGCCGTGGAGTGCAGGCGCCTTCTCCAACCAAACTGGTGAGGATAAGCACCCCCCTTAGGGCCCTGGATGCCCCTCTTTGGTGTGGGGGAGACACACGTCCCAGCAGCAGCACCAGGCCGACCATTGTTTTCACTTTGCTCAAAGTTGCTATTTGTGCTGCTAGTGGCCTTGACCAGCCCTCAGAGCTGGAGGGAGACTAAAATGCAAGTTGTCAGAGGAACTGTTTCAGGCACAGCCTGTGCTCTGCAGGGCCGGGGACAGGTGGGGTACAGCAGGAGCTGGAGAGGGCTCTGAGCCCGGGCAGAGGCCGGTGCATGGCCTGAGAGAAGTGCAGGCAGGGGCTGCGGCAGATGGCTCAGGCTGCCCCCTCCTCCTTACAGGGCGGCACCAACCCCAAAGCAGGGGCCGCTCATGCCACATCGAGGCAACCAAACTGCTGCCTGCTGGCCCCTGTCCAGCTCAGCTGTGCCCTGGCACCGGCTAACCAAGGTCAGAAAGTCAGAGGCTGCAGCCAGGGAGGGTAGGAGGGGACATGGCTCCTCGGTGTGCAGAAGGGACACTGACCGAAGCCTGGAAGGGAGGACCAGAGGCCCCCCGGGTCTCCCCAGCTCACCCAGCAAACAACAAGAGCCAGAAATGAGAGCCCTGTGCCAAACCCACCACAGGACACTGGCTTCTCTTCACCCTCTCCCCCCGGCCCGGTGGGTTGCACTGAATGTGGCAGGCAAGGGATCTCCGTGCCATGACTATTTTAAAAACACCTTTAAAAATAAATGCATGGATGTAATTTTTTAAAGATTCAAGCAGTACCAAAGAGTAAAAGGTAACTTTTCCCCTAACGCTGCCTTATTCAACATTTTTCTTTTTCTTTTGGCAAACTGTACACAATGTAAAATTTACCATTTTAACCATTTGTGAGTGTTCAGGGCAGTGGCATTAAATCCATCCTCATCACTGTGCAGTCATCACCATCTGGGACATCTTCAGCTTCCCAGGCTAAAACTCTGTCCCCATTAAACACCAGTCCCTGGCCCTGGCCCCAAGATCCTGGCCGCTTCTTTTCTACTTCCTTCCCCATGACCCTGACTGACCACTCTGGGCATTGTCTGAGTGGGTCGGGTGGCGTCTGTCCTTCCCTCTTTAGGGCTGCACTCTTCCAGGTACTTCTGTGCCCCTCACCCCACCTTCCCCTCGCAGAGAAGCCTGGCGCTGTCCCCACTTGCACTCTGAGCCCCTCCCTCGTCCCTCGACTTCATTCAGATGCAGTGAGCCAGAGCTATCTTTCCAACCCATCCCTATTTACAGGCATCATGTGGCCTCCCGTCCCTCGGCCACTGTGACCGATGCCACCGGCTTGGCACAGAGCTCCTGGTGCGCAGGTAGATCTCTCTGCAGCCGCAGGCCTGGGAATGAAACTGCTGGAGCAGAGGGTCGGTGCACTGTCTGTCCTGGGAGACGCCCCAGTCACCCTGCGAGGCAGCTCTGGGCCCCACCCCACCCACGGGGGCTGCTGGGGAGAGGGCAGAGAGCCAAGGAATGGAGTGGGCGCAGCACCTTCTGGCTCTTTCAGCTTCTTCCTGGCTTCAAGGGGAGCAAGCTGGTGACTCCCCATTTGCTGTCCTCAGTAATGTGGTTTCCTCCTCGGATTCTGGTCCCTAAGGCAGAAGTCCAGGCTGGCGAAAGGCTCAGCGCCCAGCCTGGCGGCTTGTGAGTTCTCAGACCCCATGGCAGCGGCTCATAGCTCAGCTGCCAGGGAGGCCCTGGCTGAGTTACGGCTCCATTGTTCCTCTAGCAGATTCCTCCAAGGGCATTGATCTTGGGCCTTTCTTTCCCTGAGATAAACTAAGAAAATTCACAGCCTGTGTGTCTCCAGTGTAGGCTGGGAGGGGGCGCATCAGAGACGTGGAGTGAGGCCCTGGTGCACTGGGGAGGCTGCAGTGGGGCTGGGGAGGTAGGGCCTGGGTGCTGTCATGGGGAAGAACCCCAGTCCATTTGCTCTGCTCCCAGGAAATCATCCTTGGCAAGTGTGAGAGGCAACAGGCAATGAAACAAGACTGGCAGCCGTTGCTCACCAAGCCCTCGCTGGGGGCCAGCCTCTGGGATCATATTTTCTCACTTAACTCTCCCTCCAATCCTGCACCCCAGAAATGGTCTCATTTTACGGAGGCGGAAATGAGGTCTAGCCAGGCTGGCTGGCTGAGGCCACAGAGCTGAGGCGAGGGCAGAGCCAGGCCTCTCACCTGCCCAGGGCTCTAGACCTTGGCCCTTGGTGCCTGAGCCCCGGGCTCTGTTTGTGGTTGTCTCAGCCTCCCTGTTCCCTCACCCCTTTTCCAGGCCCCAGTCAAGCCCCTCAGGTCCCACCCTCCAGCCTCCCTACGTCTCAGTCCCCCCCGTAATCCACCAGCCCGGGGCTCTTCCTGCCTGCTCCTCCCTGGCTCTAATCCTATAGTCAGCCAGGATTCATTGCTGACAATAATTAGGTCTCACAAGGATAAAACTTAAACGAGTCCAAAGCCTTCAGGGACAGCATTAGCACGCTAACTCTGTTTGTGGTTTAAATATTAATGTCAGAGTGTAATTACCACCCCTTCTGTCAAAGGCAGTGGTTTGGAAACAGTTTCAGCCTGGCAAATGGGATCCATCCATCCCACATGGCCATGTCCAGAGCGGGAACTTGGCATTCTAGAGAGTTCTGGAGCTTTAGAACTCGGGGCGTTTAGAACAATGACTCCAAATGGACAGCCTGGAGACGCAGTCTGGCCTGCAACGTATTTCAACAAAAAGAATACATTTGTATGAAAACCCAGGTCTGTCCTTTCTCTTGAGCAATAAGAAAACTGAGCCATGCTGGACCACAATCCAATGGTGACTGGCACAGGGTAGCTCGCTGTCCCCCGGGGTAGCTTGTCACCTTTAGTCCTCATCACTTTCTTTTTTTTTGGTACCGGGGCTCGAACTCGGGGCCTTGCACTTGTGAGGCAGGCAGTAGAAACACTGAGCTAAATCCCTGACCCCCAAATGGTGAATTTGCATAAACCAGGCTCCAAGGGCCTTTCTTTTTTTTTTTTTTTTTTTGGTACCGGGGATCGAACTTGGGACCTTGTGCTTAAAAGGCAGGCGCCGGAACCACTGAGCTAAATCCCCGGCCCCCCTCATCATTTTCTACAGAGCCCCACACAGCCCGCACTTTGTCCTTTTGTTTCTGGGCCTGGGGGACTCTGAGTTGACCACTCCTGGTTTAGCATCTGGAAGGTTTGGAAATGAGGAAGGTTAGAACTCCAGAGCTAAGACTGAGGACCCAGCAGACCCAGCTCTTGGTCTGGGGGAAGGGGGACATCTGGGGGAAGGCTACCCGGGCCTTCCCCTGCCCTGCCCACACACTGACCTCCTTGGTGAGGGTCCTGATTGATGCCAAAAGCACACTTGCTCCGGAAACGAAGCCTCAGCAGCTAGAGGAGGGTGGCTCAGGAGTCCCAGGCCTGCTGGACTGGGTCATGGGTCTGCTGTTCCCAACTGGCACCATCACAGCCATCCTGAAACATCCCAATTCAGCCTGGAATGACAGGCGTGGCCCCGATCCAGCCAGCAGCCGGGCAACCTGGGCAGGAGGCTCAGGGAGGGGGTCACACAGTGTGCTCCTAAGAGAGGGACCCTGCGACACCTAGAGAAGGGTCTGAACTTGAGGACAGTGAAGAAGGCTCTGGAGTCGGAGTAAGGATGTGAATCGAATCTCTGCTTCTCCTCTCACCTGCTGGAGAGCTTGGGTGAGTAGCCCTGGCGGGTTGAGCCTGTTCTAGTCTGTAAGTGACAGAGACCATGCCAGCGTCCCAGGGCTGTAGAAGAAACAGATGAAGCCCCAGGCCTGGCACATGGCCCGTGCAGGCACTCAGTGACACCACACAGGAGCTGACTGCCCACCAAGCTCAGAAGAGTGAAGCTGCTGCCAGACCAGGACCCCAGGGAGGGGAGGGAATGCTGGCTGGGATGTCAGTGGGCAGGGAGGACAGGAGGACAGTGTGGGGCCCTGGGAGCAGGCGCCAGTCTGCATTCCCCGTGCACGCCCAGAGGAAACAGGGTCACATTGAAGTCCCCTTGGCTCGCTGCTGCAGGGGAGTTTATCATGTGACTTTAAAGGTTCCTCCTGGGACCGACAGAAGAGGGAATGAGATGCTCAAGGCAGAGAGACCCCTCCTTCACCAGGGAGCAGCCCACGGCAGATGCAGGATGGGGCACTGCCCCGGCCTCTCTCTCTCTCCCTGGGGTTCCTCTGTCTCCTCCCTGCTTCTCTCCCCCTCTCTCTGCCTCTCCTCTGCTCTCTCCATCTCTTGAGCTCTGTCTTTCTTCTCCCAGCTCCATCTCTCTCCAGTCCCCTCAGTCCCCTGGTTCTCCATCCCTTCGCCCCCGAGGGTATCCCTTTCCTGGGATGCTCTGCATGTCCCCCGGGCCCTCTCCTTTCCTCTGCAAGCCAGCTGTTCCTTTGTTCCACGCAGAGGTCAGGTGTGGCCCTGGAAGCCTCCACTTGGCGGATCCCAGCTTCAGTGCCTGCCTTCAGAGGCTGAGCACTGGCTGGACCAAAGCCCCCCTCC
Source organism: Heterocephalus glaber (assembly GCF_053883595.1). Classification (NCBI taxonomy): domain Eukaryota; kingdom Metazoa; phylum Chordata; class Mammalia; order Rodentia; family Bathyergidae; genus Heterocephalus; species Heterocephalus glaber. The sequence goes on along the minus strand of NW_028258299.1, from coordinate 7,177,691 downwards.
ACCACCCACCGCAGGGGCTTCGTGGGCCAGCGTGCAGGGACTCAGCACTATCCTGAGAAGAGGGGCCAGGCACCGATGCCTCACAACCTGTGGTTGGGGTCAAGTTGGTTCCTGGCCAGGATTAGTACTGGGGGCCAGGATTTCACTGGCAGTGAGCCTGACATTTAGGGGGCACCCTAGGGCCACGGTGTAGCCATAACTCCCTGAGTGGAGACAGAAATGGCTGCACCAGGGCAGAGGGAATGTAGCCCCTCCTTCCCGGGGACTAACAGGCTCTGAACAGAGCACTTGTCACATGACCCAGCCCAGGCACCCCCTGCCCAGGCAGAACAGCGCAGGGAGAGGCCAGGAATGACAAGGCACCTGCCCTGGTGTGCTGCCCTGAGAACATTTGTTGACTGACTGCATGTGTAAGTGCCAGGTGGAGTTGTGGATTTGTTTATTATCTGTTTGTTTGTTTGTTTGTTTAAAGATGGAATCACTATGTTGTTCGACTGGTCTCCAGCCCCCGGGTTCAAGAGATCCTCCAGCCTCAGTCTCCAAGTAGCTGGGACAACAGGCATACTACCATGCCCAGCTTGGAGTTGCAGATTTTAAAGAAACAAGGAGAAAGGGAATTGGGGAAGCAAAGCTAAGGACCGGGCAACTGGGGAAGAGAACACAAGGCAGATGGCCAGAGGGAAAGGGAACGAGAGGAAGGAGCAGCTAATTCATTTCACTTCATCTCTGTTCATTTTGGGCAAATAGAGCAGAAACTCAGACCAAGGAGGGAGGAAACAGGGCATGAAATTGCGCTGGGCCTTATAATAGCTCCGCCAGCCAGGTGGCCGCACTGATGACCCAGCTTAGTCCCGCCTGTGCCTGTGCCTGTGCCTTGGGCTGGGCACCCCAACCTGGTGATCAGGCAATGGGGCGGGGGATGTCGCCAGCAGCTTCTCTGAGCCTCCCCACCTCCTGTGGCCCGAGTGGCTGCAGAGCCAGGAGGTGGTGGCGGGGAGACTCAGCCGAGCACACTCCAAGAAGCCTGTGAAAGGATCCCCGTTAGACATCAGAGAGAATCCCCTGGAATTTAAGGGATTTGCTGCATTAATAAGACCTGGATCCAGATGATCAAAAGGATTTCTTGAAGTGGCTGCCTAGAAGCCGCTGAAGGCCTCGGTCTGGGGCTGGGCTGCAGGAAACCCTCCCTTCCCTCTGCAGCCCCAGGGCTGAAGGTTGGGTCAGCTGGGATCTCTGGAGGCAGAAAGACGAACAGGCTCCTGTGCACCTGCTCCCGCTGCCTGGTCTGGGCCAGCCCTCTGGGGCTGTGCCTGGCAGCAGCAGGTATGAGGGTGTTGGGAGTGAGACATGCTCCCTGTTGACACACTGGGGGACCCGGCTTTCCAAGCTGGAGTGGGACAAGAGGGGACCCCTGAGCAGCTGTCTCCTACCTTCCACATTTGCATGTGGGCATCTGACCTGCTGGGCCCCAACTCAGGGCTCTGTCCTCTGGTCTCTGTGAGTTACTTTCCTCTAGCTCAGTTCCCACCCCAGTGCTCCCCTGCCTGCTTGGCCCCTTGGCTTTTGGAGAAACTGGATGGACCTTGGGAACAAGTGTCACCTAATGTGGAGCACTTATTCCATCCCAGACCTTGTGCACATGCGTCTCACAGGATATTGCCACCCTCATTCCGAAGCCAAGAACCCCAAGACATAGAGATCGCAGTAGAAAGTGACAGATGAGGCACGGTGCTTGTGACCTCGGCTGCAGGGTGGGTGGCAGGTGGAGGTTGCTCTGGGCTGGAGGGGGATGGATGGGCTGCGTGATGGGTGAGTGATGAGCTGGTGGACTTGGGTGGGTCAGGTTGATGGCTTGGACAATGGGGTGGTGCGAGCTTTGGAGGACAGGATGAGAGGACCAGGGCAGGATAGCCGGGTGGTTAGGCCGGATGGGCAGATGCTGGACCCACAGATCACTGCACACAGCACACAGTCTGACTCCACGTCTGGCCTCTCTCCTTCCTTGCCTCTAAGAATCTCCTTTCCTTCTTTCTGCCCAAGGCTCAGCCCAAATTCTGCCCGCCTTCTCATGCCACCATGAAAAGAGCAAGCTCACCCGTGTGGCAGCCTAGGCCCCCAGGTGGGAACCACTCACCCTGTCAGCTGCTGACTCTGCCAGTGACTACATTTCAGGGGCAGTGCCTGGTGCCAGGTATGCGGGACAGGGGATAAATATCTGGCCAAGAGAGAGAAGCACCCAGGGCTCCTTTCCAGTGCGCCCTGCCCTCCACCCTGGACCCTTCAGAGATCATCTCCAAGGCACAGCAATGTGAGGACTCTGGCCACAGCCGCCAAACCATCCTGCAGGGCTCATTCCAGGCTCCTGCCCTGCAAGGTGCCATGGCCCATGCAGCCCCAGCTGCAGAAGGTGAGTTTCTGACAGCAGTGGCTCCCCAGGCTGCAAAGGCTACTGGGGTGAGCACACAGAGTGGCCACAGCCTGGTCCAAGAAGCCTCTGGCAGCCCCTGCAGCCAGCATGGAAGGTGGAGCCTGGGCCAGGTAGGTCCTAGGTCTGAGGGTCTGGCAGTCTTCGTGGAGGCCAGAGGTCACCCAGCCCTTGTGGCCTGAGCCCTGCTTCCTCCTCTCCTCTGCAGGTGATTTTCAAGCACTGCCTCCTCCTGCTTGTTTACCCTCTTGCAGGGACAGTAGGGGGGCATGGAAAGGAAAGACAGCCTCCCCCTAGCAAGGCAAATACTTTCCCCTCTAATTGGTATTTGCATGGCAAATCCTGGTAAAGACGTGATCATTTGCATGTTCTAGGGGTAATGATATTTGATGTTGTCAACTTATTACAACCTTAATCACCACTCAATTTCCTGCTTTCCAAGCTCCCAATCACACTGCCACCCAAAATAACCACTTCTTTGAAGCTTGCACAGAGCCCTCCTGGGAGGGAGCCATGTGGGGACTCCAGGGAGAAGGCTGAATGACACTCACCCCCCAAAACGTGCTCCCTGTCTCTGCCTCCCCTCCTTCCTCTCTCTCCTCCTGCCTCCCACCTCCTCCTTTTCTCCTCTCCTCTCCTCCTCTCTTTCCTTCCTCCCTTTCTTCTCCTCCTTGCTCGTCCCTGTCCAGTCCTCCCCACTGGGGAGTCAACCCCAAGAGCAGACCCCCAGCAGGAGCAGGAAGAGAAGTTCCCTCGATGAGACAAGTATCTAATTGGGCCATGTTTGTTTCTAGGAGCAAGAGGACCACTTTTTCCGAAGGCTACAATGGCCTCCCCCAGCCTGTTTACAGAAGAAAGATTTTAAAGGAGTAACAAACATGTAACGCGTTCTGCTTGTGCTGGGCTGTGCTTGTAACATCCCTTCCTGTCCACTCCGGGGACAGCCAGGGTCTGCAGGAACCTCGGGACAAACACCCCTGACACCCTCCAGCTGGCCCTGTCCTCCACCATGAGGCCTGCCCTGGCCCCACTCCCATTAAATGTGGCAGCACCGGCTGCTCTGTCCACAGCATTCGCGGGGTGGCACACACAGGACCCTTCCTGTCCTGCTCTTCCTCTTGTCCTTCTAACACACCACACCATCAATTTACTAGGCCACATAGATGCTCCATGAATATTTATTGTCTAAATGGAAGAATCCTCACAGGAACCTTTGCAAGTAAGCACAGACCTTGTCTTCATGAGGAAACTGAGGCAGAAAGAGGTTGGGTGACTTGCTCAGGGCCACACTATGCTCGAGCCCAGTCTGTCCGACCCTTGCTCACCTGGGTGCTGCCCAGCAGTGACGAGTGTGGGCCACCCATCTGGCACTGTCCTGCAGACCAGATGGAGACTTGCCACCCATACTGAGCAATCGAGCAAGGACACGGTCTTCGCCTGCCTCAGTTTACTCATTCATGAAATGGCACTGACTCTTAGAGTTGGGTGAGGACTCAGGAAGGTTGCTGTGGCCCACTTTGCCCAGCATCTGCACTGGCAGGTGCTCCGTGGTGCCACCCTGCTGGGCTCCAGCTCTGAGATCGCTGATGAGCACCACCCATGCTGTGAGTGTGGGCACTACTCACTGACTGAGGGCCATGGGGCCAGCCCAGCAGGCTCGGGGGACACTGTAGATCAGGGGGTGCCATGAATCAGGGGGCTCTAGCACTTCCTTGGGAAGGGAATCTAGGACAAATGCTGAAGTTCATAGAGCCCAGCCTCGGGACTGGAGGAATCTGGGGTTCTGCAAGGGGGGAGGGGGGTCACTTGTCACTGGTTCATGGGACCCTGCAGGAGACGAGCCTATGGTCAGATGTTGGGCGACAGCTTCTTCTATCTTGCTGACTGCAGGCATGAAGAGGACAGGGCCCACCCCACCAGGTCCCCTTCCTCAGGTCCTCTCCAAGAGAAAGCTGCATGCCAGCAGCACCACCCCCCACGCACCTTGGGGGGCCACAGCCTCTAATCAACATCACTGGGTAATCAATGTCCTCATTTTTTGCCTCTAAATGGCTCAGGAAGACAGTTGTTAAATTCCCATGTAGTCATTCAAGGAATCGCAGCCTTTGACGGGACCTCTAGTTGCTGAACTTGGGGGCGCACCCAGCCCCATTCCTTCCTGTGGATTCTCCAGCTGAGAGAAAAATGGCACCGAGGCTCCACAGAGAAGCAGGCAACCCGGCCTCATCCCGGCTGCTGCACTGGGAGGGTTTCCTGGAAAGAGAATGCACTTTGAAGGAGAGAGGTGTTGGTGGAGTCAGGGGTGGGGGACAGCTCAGAACAGATGAATTAAACATTCACTGAGCTCTTTGGAAGCAGCAGCTACCAAAGAGGGGAAATGCTTTAATTAATAAAGCACAGCCAGGGAGAGGAAGCTGTTTTCTGATGCTGAGCCTCAGGGGTCCAAGAACAGGATAAACAGAGCAGAAGCCACTGCCCCCTGCCAGGGTTGTGCCAGGGAGGGCCATGTGTCCCCTTGCAGGGCCTGCCATCCACCCAGACCCAGGGAGGCAAGGCCTGTCCTTTCTTGGCTTCAAAGCTCAGACCAGAGGGAAGGCTACCCAAGTGTGATGCTGCGTAAGTCATTTCCTCTCTGGACCTTGGGTTTCTCACCCATGGTTCTCACCCTGGGTCCTGGGGAGCCATCAGGTTCCTGGAAGATATCTCAGAGATGTCTTTGGGGACCAGGATGCAGGCAGCTGGGGCTCTAGGATCCAAGCCCCTTTAGCCAGAGAGGTTTTTCTTTTATCACCTGATATCAGGCTTCAAGTAAGTTGTCCTTTGAAGAAAACATGGCAGGTTTTTCTTAAAAATTGAAAGCCACTGGCTTAGATGTTTTCTCCTATCTCTTCAGAAGCCTGGGCCGCAAAGTCAAACAATTCCCCATTGGCCAGTCAGCCAACATCTGTCACAACCAAACACCCAGCCTGCACCAGATGCTAGCACTCTCAAAGGAAGCTAAAGAGGCCCTATCTTATTTCTAGGGGCCTCCAATCTAATCCAAGTGCAGCAGATAGATGGTACATGCAGCTTTGCCTCTGACTGTGCCCATGGCAGACATTACTAATTGATCACAGAGTTCATCTGTGACCTCATACCTTTCCCAACCTAGTGGTCCTCTGAGAAGCCTCTACCGATTGATTGGCCCAGGAGCAGAAAATGAATCCTCTCCATTCCCTGTATGTCTGCTCTAACAACAGAAGTTTCTCAAGGATTTAAGCAAGAATCTCACTATTGATCATGTATACATTGGGTACTTATTGAGCACCTACTGAATGTCAGGTTCTATTCTAGGAACATATTCATTCCTCTGTATCTTACAGCCAGGGAAAGACATAGATGATAAACATGTGCAGAAATATAAAAGTAAGAACATCTCAGAGGGTGAAAAGTGAGGCAGACAACTAGTGATACTAAAGAAAAGGGTTGGCTGGCTACTTGGCCTTGGAAGGGCAGGGCAGGCCTCTTTGAGGAGTCTCATCTGAATAAGGAGGAGATATCTGAATAATGGGCAGTACAAAGGTCTAATGAAAGATCCATCTTGACAAAGGCAACAGCCATACAAAGGCCCTGTGCACAGCAAAGAAAACCCCAGGGCTGGGGCTTGAGGGAGGAATGAGCTACAGAATGAGGTGGAAGAGGCAGGCAGAGGCCAAGTCTTGTGAGTCTTGTAGATCATTGTCAAGAGTCTGAGTCCGAGAGCGAGGGTAACCATCAAGTGGAGGGACAGGGCTGATTGACCTTAGAAGCTCTTTCAGCAGCACCGGCCCGTGCCCTGCTAGGCCATGCTCATGGGATTTCCCCGAGCCCACCATAGAGCCTGTGCTCTTGCTGGCTCCTGGGCACACATGGTAGAAGGCTGTGCTTCCATTTCCGGAGACTTCTGCCTGGGGAGACTCAGCCCCATCTCTGCTGATCCTCTTGGGTCCTGTGGGATCTGTCTCTTTTCCAACTCAGCTGCTGGGCTGCCCTTGCATGTCTCCTGACTCCTCACTGACATCCCCATGGCTGCCGGCTAAGGGTTACCTGCCCTGGGGTGAGCAGGGGGGCAGGGGGCTGGGAGTGACCATAACTGAGAGGGGAGGGAATTTGGATGCAAATCACAAATAACAGCAGTGGCTCATTCAACATGTGGGACCTGCTGCAGTCCACACCCACCCCTCCCTGGACCCCGACATACACCACTGGGCCCCCACCCCAGCCCCTCCCAGCCCAAGTGGCCACCGTTGTTCACAAGGGGTCCACAGGCACTTTGGAGATTGCCTGTGGAGCAGATAAATGATGTGTCTCGCCCATCTGCATAAGACCATTTCTGAGGGTATAAAGATGCTGTTATGATTCATGGAGGGGAAATTTTATGTATGCACGCAGGCTCGATTCACAGTCACTGCTGTGGTATTGAATGTTCCCAGTCAGTGAGTGAGAAATCACAGCTGCCGTCATGTGGGACCCCACAGACCCGCCGGACGAGGAATGGAGGAGACTTCGGAGAACGATGTTCATATCCAGCGTTGGGCGGTGGGAGAGGCAGCTCCCAGAGAAGGCAGTACAGTGGGAGCCAATGTTTGCAAATGTGGAAGGAGACGGACCACAGCACACCGCAGTGAAAGGATCAGCGGGCAATTTTATCTTTTTTTTTTTTTCCTTTGTGCGCATTCCTTTTCTCAACATTCTACCATGAGCCTTAGCCCCTAAACTGAATCACATAAAAAGAGGAGACAGCAAGGTGGAAAAGATGAGGAGCTGCGGGGGTCCCTTAGAGAATTCCATGCAACGTCCCTTGTGCCCTGCGAGGGGGCAGAGGAGCAAGCCCTTGGGGCTGCCTGGCCTGTGGCTGGTTCTGCAGCCAGGTGGGTGGGGATGGGCGTAGGGAGGAGCATAGCTAGGGCATGAGCGTCCCAAGCTCTGGCCTGCAGGAGAGCCCTAGGGGTTCTCAGCAGCAGCTCGGGAGGGCAGGAGCGCCGCTCCCCCCACCCCCCCAGCCACCACAGGGGCTGGGGCAGCCAGACCTCCCCAGTGCTGTCTGCACCCTCACTGATTTCTCTCACACCCACGCTGGCCTTCCTGGGACATAAAGGCTTTGGCTCAGATGACAAGGAAAAAAGAAAACCCAAAAAACTCTGTGTTCTCGTTTCAATCTAGGGAATGAAAGTGTGTATAAAACAGCTTCTTATTGGCAGCTCCGACTCTCTCTACCTTCAAGGGTCTTTATTTCACTCTGCTGGCAAATTTCTCCCGACAGTTACTGCCTTTGACGAGTGTGCCGGGCTGCAGCGGGCAGGCGGGTGGGCAGTGTGTCCTTCACATCCTGCCTGTGGGAGACGCAGCACCTGGCTTCCCTTGAGGGCAGGACAGATGGTGGGAGATGGGGGGGCAAGCTGAGTGTGACGCCCCGGCCCCCACCTCTGCCCAGAGCAAGCCCACCTGGTACTAAGAAGCCAGATGGGAAAGGGACTTCATTTCCTGTGTCACACTCTGGCCTAAGGGGGTCGGTCCCCTTTGCTGCTCGGCCTCTGGGCCCTGAGGAATGGCTCTGTCTCAGGTTTTCTGGGTAGCAATGCTGACTTCTGGCCTGGGAGGGACAGAAGATGCACGGTGAGCAGGAGCAGCCTCAGGAAGCATGATGGCCATGCCCTGGCCATTTGCTCTTCTTCCCAGGGGGCTGGCATGGGCTCCTCAGGCCTCTGGGAGCTGTGGGAGATGCCCCTGGGGAGCAGGTGTGGCAGCACCAGGCACAGGGCCAGGTTAAAACTGCAGGTGGCACAGAGGATGGCAGATGACTCTGTGATCGGTGCATGCCCTGGTGAGAGGTTCAGCCCTTCAAGAATGACATGCCCTTCGGTCTGGCGCTCCTGGGCTCAGCATCATCCTTGCATGGGACAGTTCTGAGGCCTTGGTGGACAGGGGTGGGTACACGCCAGGCTGTCATGGCCTGGGTGACCGGAGTCAGCAAGGCCCAAGGGTGTGAGCTAGACAAGGACCTGCCGCGCCCCCAGCAGGGACCTCAGCTGACGAGGCCACTGACTCTCGGTGGGGTTTGCCGCTGGGTGCATCCCATTCCCATCTTGTACCCAGGGCAGGGAGGGGCTTGCCATAGACCCTGGGACCCCTCCCCCAGGCATGCTGCGGCTGCAGGCCAGAAATTCCACCCTGGGCCAACACATGCAGGCCTGTCCTTGACTGGCCTCATTGTAATGTCTCAGAGTCGGGGCAGAGGTGACTCATTTGTTCAACAAATCTTTGCTGAGCCACTGTGATGTGCTGCTGGCCATTAGGGCTGTGACCCTCCTGGGTCACCGTTCATTTGCCTGTGAGAACCCTGCTCCAGCTCCTGACAGGTTTGCTAAGCAGAAGAAAGCCCATCTCTCTACCCTCTGTTGCTACTCTTCCGCACCCTGGGAAATCAGAGCAAGGTCGCTACTGAGGGCCACTGCCTCTGCCCCATGCGATGAGCTCCGAGGGCACAGGACCATGATTCCTTGGCCGGCAAAGCACAGCACCTCACCTTTTCATACCTTTATTTGACACATGTTTGTCGAGCACCTGCTGTGTGCCAGGCTCTATTTTAGACCCTGGCAATAGATCAATGAACAAAACAGACCCTTGTGGAGGTTCATTTTAATGGGGGCAGGAAACAATGAACAAGTAAAATGAAGCAGGAGAAAGGAGGAAGGCAGGAGTGGCAATAAGATTCCAATAGGGTGGCCAGGGATGCTCTCTCTCGCTGGGTGGGTAAAATCTGAACAGAGACTTGGAAGGAATGAGGGCCCACCCTTGGTTTATATGAAGAGAGAAGATGCAAAGGTTTAAGAATGTACTGTTTAAGGAATGGCGGGGAACCTGGGTTTGGAATGAGGGAGGAAAAAAAGGGAGGGAAGTGGAAAGGAGGAGGATCTTTATGAGACTGTCTCAGGGGTGGCCTCCAAAAGGTAGGTCCACACCCTAAACACCCTCATCCTAGGAGCTAGTGAACGTGATATTATTGAAAAAGACTCTATCTCAGTTAATTTCCCATTGTGGGGACAAAATACCTGACATCCACAATTTAAGCAGGAGAGCTTTATTTGGCTCACAGTTTTCGAGGGTTCAGTCCATGGCTGGTTGTCTCTAAGGCAAGAATCACATGGCAGAAGAAAGCTGCTTACTTTATGGCAGCCCAGAAGCAGAGAGACAAGGGATGAGCTGGGGAGAGAGGTACACCCTGCCAGGTCACACCCCCAGTGACCCACCTCCTACAACCGGACCCTCCCTCCTAATAGCACATTCACCTACAAACTCACCCATGAATCCCTTTATGGGTGAGTACAGCACTCTCCCGATCCAATCCCCTTCCAAATGCTCCACCTCTGAACACAGGAGACTTTGAGGGAACATTTTAGATGTACATCATTACAAGGTCTTTCCAATGTAATTAAATTAATGATCTTAGATGTGGAGATCATCTTGGGTTAGCTGAGTGGGCCCTGAGTCCAGTGACAAGTGTTTCTATAAAAGAGAGGTAGAAGAGGATTCAAGACACACAAGAGAAGACACAGACTCAGAGAAGAGCATGCCACAGGAAGACAGAGAGAGAGGTGGCCACAAGCCAATGAATGCTGATAGCCACAAGAAGCCAGAGTGGCATTTCCCCCCGAAATGTGGTCTGGCTGACACTGACTTTCCATGTCTGGCCTCCAGAACGGGAATGGCCCATTTCTGTTGTTTTCAGCCCCGACATGGGTGAAAGTCATCCCTGCAGCTGGGTTAGGACCCACCTGAGGACACCTGTGGGCTCACAGCCTCCAGTGGTCACCCAAGTGCAAGGCAGCTCAAGGTGCTCCGTGTCCATCAAAGTCCCCAGCCACTGTGCTGGGTGCAGCTGCTCAAGGAGAGCTGGAGGCAAATGGAAGGGTCAGGAGGCTTTGGCCATCACCAAGCCAGCCCTGGAGAAGCACTGTGGGAACTGACACCCAAAGAGCAGCCCTGCACCCCCAGAGCTCACCATGCAGAGCGGAACACTGAAGAGGGACGAAGAGACCAGGCTGGGCGGAGGGCTTCACATGTGGCCCAGTGGGACGCACGCCAGTCAGCGTCACATCATTGCCTACGTTTCATGCTCGTCAGAACTGGAGAGAGTAACACTGCTGTACTCATTCTGCAGATGAGGAGACTGGGGCTTGCTCAGAATCACGGAGCTGAGGAGAGCAGGACAAAGCTGAGACTCTCGTGTCTGAAGAACAGGAAGAGTGAGGGAAAGGAAGGAAAGCGCTCAGGCAAGGCCAGTGGATCAACAGGAAGCAGAGTGAGGACTTGAACTCAGGACCTCAGAGTTCATAAACCACAGATTCATGTGTACATGATGTCCTACAAGTTATGTTCCAGGGCAGAGGGGGCCTGGCCAATGCCAGGGCAGGGGCCATCTTCTCCCAGTACGGGGGACTCTACTCTTGTGTCCGAGGGCCATGGGCAGGTGGACCACTCAGAAGTGCCCTCCAGCCCCACCCAACAGGGCCCTACCTCCACCAGCCCCAGGCCCCAGGCCAGGGAGAAGCCAGGAGCTCTCAGACAAAGACCAGCAGCCACGCTGGAGCCACCTGGGCCTTGATGCTGACATGGGCTTAGCGCCCCATCCCCCCGGATTAATATTGTCAACGCAGCCTGAACAAAATTAGCCACATGCTGGCAGCTTGTTTTTAATTGTTTCCAAATACGCATCCTAATGATTATTCAGTTCTAAATAGGAAGTGATGGCACGAGCAGAGTCTGTCTCGGTGACACGGGAAGGAAGGATTACATGTTCTCGGCAGCTGCCACGGGGACCCCAGCCCTAGCCTTCAGGCCGGGTACTTTGTCTCTTCTTGTAGCTGTTCCTAATAACTACATCAGATCAGAGAGAGGAGTGGGGAGCTGACACCTTCCATAAAACAACCGCGGAGATCGGGCCCTGGGGAGGCGCAGCTGACGGGCAGAGGAGAAACAGAACATGGCCAGGCGGCCGGCGGCGAGTCCAGCCTGCAGCTTGTGGGGCACACGCGCGTGCGCAGCTGAGCCCCGAGTGAGGGAGGGGTGTGTGGAGGAGGCGGGAACAGGGGCGAGGCAGGAAAAGGGAGGGGGCAGTTACCCACCTCACCCCAGCTTGCAACACTCCCAACATGAAAGGACGCAGATGCACACGCACACACGCATCCACACATGCACGAATGCACACACACGCACCCCACCCAAGCTCACCCCAGCCTCCATCGCAACTATGCATGCCGTCAAATCAGGTCACACAGAAAGCGAGCCTGGGCTTGGGGGGAAGGCCTGAGACCCTTTTGAGAATCGGATAAACACTGTAGACTCTCGGCTGAAGAGTTTGGGGGTCCCCAGGTGCCCCCCAGGCTGCTCTAGGCCCCCAGGTGAGCTCAGGCTCGGTGGGCGGGGTGGAACTCTGACTGTCATTTAGTCATTTATGTTTGGAGGGTTCAGAGAAAGCTCTGTGGCTCCTCCAGGCCCTGGCAAAGTACGCCTAAGTGGGGATGGGGAGGTTGGGGTGACTGCTGTCAACACCTTGCTGGCAGAGCTGTTGACAGGCACAACAGCACTTAGTACAGGGCTGGACATGGAAAAGGGCACACAGTAATGTTGGGTATGACTGATTAGGGAAAGGGCCTGCAGAGAAGCACTGAAGTCCTGCTTCTGTGGCAACTGCTGTGTGACCTCAGGCAACTTCCTGCCCCTCTCTGACCTTTAGTTTTTCCCTCCATGGGTGATAGGCTTTGATTTTCTGATTTGTTGAAATCAGGAACCCAGGGCTGTGAGCTTCTGTGGATAAAGAGAGCAGAGGGGCCTGACCCCAAGCTCCAGGAACTCAGCCATCCCAGAGCTGGGTCTGATGAGCAGCAGAGCTTGCATCACGAGAGGGAAGGCTTCACGCCTGGGCTGAGACCAGGGCCTCTGCCTTGGGTCCAGGCTGTGTTTATCTCTGTTTCCCCAGCTCCCCGCACATGGCCTGCACATAGAAATTCGAGCAGGCCAGGCCTGGTGGTGCATTCTTATAGTCCCAGCGCTCTGGGAGGCTCAAGTTCACACCCAGCCTGGGTAATTTAGCAACTTAGTGAGATCCTGTCTCAAAATAAAAAATAAAGAAAGGTCAAGGGGTTTAGCTCAGTGCAAAGGCCCTAGGTTCAATCCTCAGTGTGGGAAGGAAGGAAGGAAGGAAGGAAGGAAGGGAAGGAGGGAGGAACAGGAAGAAATGCTAGCCAAGAGGCAGGAGGACACACCTGCATCCCAGACCCTGGCCCCTGATTCTCTGAACCTGCCTACACCATCTCTCCCCTTTCCAAGCAGAGGGGCCGGTTTGGCTGTGGGTTTATCACTTGATAGCCAGTTGCCATAGCTGGGAACGATTTAACTCAGTATTCTGTGTTATACTCAGAAGAAATGCACAGCTCTTGGGCCCAGGGACCCTGAAAGCTAAAGTGTGAAAGAAGACCCAGGTCTGCAGTTTGGGCCTCCAAGGCCAGGGCTGTGGGCATAGAGTCAGAGCAAAGGGTTTAAGGCTGGGTCACGGGGCAGTGCACCAGGAAGAGGATAAAACCCTGGCTTCATCTCACCTGCGTTCCAGCCAGAGGATAAAGCAAGCCTTGGTTCATTTGTCAACGTCATACACAGTACAATGTGCCGGGGGAGGGGGGGGCTAGCCACAGGGAGGGTCTAGACACATGGCCTGGGACAGATCTTTTCCTATCCTCTGCTGGCCTCAGTTTTCCCTCTCTAAAATGGAGATAACCAGCACTCTAGAAGGCTGAGGCAGGAGGACCACAAGTTCTAGCCCAGCCTGGGAAATACACCAGCTTATGGAGACTGTCTCAGAAGGGGCTGGCACTAGGGATGTAGCTTAGTGCAGAGGCCCTGGGTTCAACCCCAGTACTGCAAACAAACAAACAAAGAAAATGCAGAGAAGTCCTCAGAAGGGTGAGAGCTCCCCCTGTGAGCTGTTAGCTCTGCTTCTCGGGTGGGCAGCCTTGGCGAGGGATGAATGAAAGCAGCTGGGCCGGGGGGCTGCTGGTTACTTTGCTCACAGCCTCAGTCCTGGCTACCAGGTTTGGTTACAGTCCTAACCAAGCCTCTCCCCCTCTTTTCCCTGTCATCTCCCCATTATCCAGCTTGGACCACACAGCTAGGGAAAAACATGGTGGCCTCAGTGACAGCCAGCTCGGGACCTCCGCAGAGTTTTCTGATTGACTTATAAAAAGCAGGAAGGAAATCGCCCCAAGGATTTGCCATTCCTGCCTATGTGACCTTGGAATTGCAAGGACGTGGTGGTGAATAAGACATTCAAGGACACAGCGGCTGACCTGAGCCAGTTTCCCCAAGACTGAAAGTCCCGGCACCCACCTTGGGTGATACACAAGGACTGAAAAGTGCCGAATCTCGGGCCACCCAGACAGTCCCCTGGGAACGGGGCTCTGCAGCTCCCCAGACCTGGTGAGAGAGGTCCCCGGAAGGGCCCCAGGAAGAGAATTTCATGAAATGCATCCAGTGGAGAAAGCCACATTTCTACATCAGCACACCTTACGGTAAATATGTACTCTTTTTTTTGTTATTGTTGTTTTATTTTGTTTGGGACAGGGTCTTGCTCTGTAGCCAAGGCTGGCCTTGAACTCAAGGCATCCTCCTGCCTCAGCCTACCAAGTGCTGGGATTACAGGCATGCACTACCACACCCAGCTGATATGTACTTTTAATAGATAGACACAGATAATCTAATAAATTAAGTAAATAAATGTTCGACTACCTTTTCCAATTAATATAAATTCAAGGTCTTGTTGGGAAAATGGAGACCTCCCTTATATTCAGGACCGGGTGCCTTGGGTGCTCTTCATCCGAGTGACCTGGGAACTGTGGATAATTTGGATCCATTCATCCTAGGCAGGAAAGGAGGTTCATCATTCATTCATTCATCAAACACATATTTATTTAGCACCGTGTGCCAGGGACTTGGGACGCAGTAGTAGGGAAGAAGAAAAAGCACAAATGCCCCTGCCTTTGAGAGTTGACATTCCACTGGGAGACCCAGACAATAAATTCACAAATAAATAAAAAAAAGAAAAAAATAGAGCATGACTTGGGATGGGGAGACAGGGATGCTGGGATCTTAGAAGGAGGCCAGAGATTGTTGAGGAGAGATCTGAAGGCAGGGAGGCGACAGAGGCCATGTGGATTTCTGGGAAAGAGAACAGCAGACAGAGGTAGCGGTGAGTGCAAAGGCCCTGGGGCAGGAGCTGCCTAGGATGTCGAGGACTGGCAAGGGAGCAAGTGGGGAGCGAAGAAGTGGAAGAGGAAAGTGGAAGGAGATCTGGTCACAGATGAAGGGGAATCCTGTGAGCCTTGCAGGTCAGAGTCAAGCTTTGTTTTTTAATGTGAGACAAGAACACATTTGAGGGTTTCTAAGAAAGTGAGATGGTTTGTGTTCCACAGGCTCCCTCTGGTTGTTGGGCAGAGGATACAGTGGCAGGGACAAGGACACGCGAGAGAGCAGCCGAGGATCCATTGGCATAAACCAGGGAAGGGTGGTGGCTGTTCAGAGGCTGACAATAAGAAGTAACTGCCTCTCAGGTGTCCTCCGGAAGGAAGTAGGGCAGGCAAGACGTGCTGATGAATTAGATGTGGAGGGTGAAGGGAACAGAGAAGTCCAGACTGACTCTGAATTTGGTTTTTGTTTTTTTTTAATTTTGTTTTGTTGGTTTGTTTTGGTTTTTTGAGGCAAGGTCTCTCTATGTAGCCCAGGATGATCTTGAACTTGAGATCCTCCTGCCTCAGCCTCCTGAGTGCTGGTGCACAGGCATGCACCATGTTGGTTTGGGCAACTGGAAGAACACGGGTGCCATCAGTGGGGGCGGAGAACAAGAGCATTTCGCAGAAAGCTCAGAAGCTCAGTGTGATGTGTGAGTTTCGTGCTGTCCTTCAGTCCTCCAAGTAGACATGCATAGGCTGTTGGCTACCTGTGTCTGGACTTCAGGGGACGCTGGCGGCTGAAGACAGGAGTGCTGGGACCATCAGATGTAGGTGGCCCTGGAAGCTCTGAATGTGGAGATCATTTAGGGAGTGACTTTGGGCAGAGACTTGAAGGCTCAGGACAGTGTCTTCAGCATTTAGAAGTCAAGTTGATACAAAGAGACCAGAAAAGAGGTGGAGAAAGAACAACCAGAAACAAAGGGAGAAACAGGCATCCTGGCCACCAGAGGAAAGACAGGTCTGAGGGAGGGGGCAGAGCATGGCATGTGGCCTGAGGGAGTCACCGGAGACCCGGACAGGGACCGTTTTGGTGGAGCCATGCGAGGGGGATCGGGGAGCCCGATGGGAGGATTCCTGGGAACAAAGGACCTGGGGCAGCAAGCGAGGGACCTTGTGGAGGAGCAGAGCTGCAGAGGGAAGGGAGGCACAGTGGAGAGGGGGTTCTGTCCTTTAATCTCTGCTGTGTGGAGCAGCCGTGGAGGTGGAGATGGGTGACAGAGAAGAGCGAGAGGAGACAGCCGCCAGCCTTGAGCAGGGTGAGGATGCAAAGAGGGCAGAGGTGAGCGATGACCAGGCTCCCCCGGGGAGAGGGTCCCCGGAGCGGCGGGGCCTGTCTCCTGTGCCTTCGATGTCCCAGGCACCAGAGCAGGCCCAGCGCAGAGCTAGGCAGAAGGGGTGGGCGCCTCTCACCAGTGCACATCAGGTGAGAGTTCTTTAAAGCGTGGCCTTGCGTGCCAGGCCTGGGTTCCATTCCTGACAATGCCAAAATTGTCTTGCTTTGCCACCAGGCAGCTGTGTGACCCTGAATACATTTCTCAACTTCTCTGAGCTTCCATTTTGCTCTTAAAACCAGGAGACTAAGAGAACCTACTTGATGCGTGTAGAGCTCTGATCATCGTGCCTGAGAAGAGCTCCCGAGGGGTTAACTATCCTCATTATCAGCCGTTCAATAATTCCCTGTTCCACGCTCGTCCAGAGTTTAATAAAATCCAGCATGTAAAAGGAAATGGATGTCGACATCAAATTGCAATGCACAAGCCCCCAATCGCTCATAATTGTTCTGATCATGTATGACCCGAAGTGGCCCTGGCAAGAAAGCAGCCCCGGGGCCTGTGCTCTTCCCAGATAAGATGCTCCGGTCTTAGCTGCAAGGAAGCATGGGGAGGAGGGGCAGTGACATCATTAGGGAGAGGACATTAAATCTGCTCTACTCGCTCTTTTTTTTTTTTTTTTTTTAAGCAAATTACTCACGAAGGCTGCTACATGGGGATTATTAGTGGCCGGCTGTTGGAGCAGACCCGCAGCTGCTCTGTACTCCTGGGGGACAGGCCGCACCGCCACTCACGAGACACGCAAGCCAACGAACCCAGCCCGGGGAAATGGGCTGGGTCATCCAGGAAGGCTTCCTGTAGGCGGCAGCTCCTCGGTGGGCCTTGAAGATGGTTCCGGCCTCACCCAAAGCTCCCTCCAGGCAACCCACAGGCTCGGCCAGGAGGAGGGAAGGGCATAGAGGAGGTGGTGGTGGCACAGGAGATGGTCCCAGGAGTCCTGCCTGCTTGCAGGCTCCAGGGGTTCTCGGCAGGGGCTTTGTATCACAGAGCCCCCTTCACCCCTACCACAAATTCTGGGCCGGGACTATTACTCCAACTTCATGGATGGGAATAACGAGGGTCAGAGAAGTTAGATGACTTGTCCAATGTCACCCAGCTAAAGGGAGGCAGAGCCGGCAGGACTGAATTCCAGCCATGCCACACTTCATGTCAAAGTGGAAGAAGAGGGGCAGAGGGGTAGGACGGAGAGACAAGGCGGAGAGACAAGGAGCCTGGAGGAGATTCTTTGTCCCTCTGCATAAGACGAGTCCAAAGCAAGGTCCCACTTCCTCGTGTGGGCTCCTGAACTGCAGGCACTGCACGTTAACAACTGTAGGTCACCCGGCGTGGTGGCACAGACCTGCAACGCCAGCACTCTGGGAGGCTGAGGCAGGAGGATCAC
The DNA here is from genome assembly GCF_053883595.1 of Heterocephalus glaber. Classification (NCBI taxonomy): domain Eukaryota; kingdom Metazoa; phylum Chordata; class Mammalia; order Rodentia; family Bathyergidae; genus Heterocephalus; species Heterocephalus glaber. The sequence continues at coordinate 7,160,255 of NW_028258299.1, read as the reverse complement.
AAGTCCAGCCCAACCCAGCCAATTAAGAGAGACCTTGTCTCAAAATAAAAAGGGCTTGGGGCGGGGATTTAGCTCAGAGGTTCTGCCACCTGCCTTGCAAGCTCAAGGTCCTGAGTTCGATCCCTGGTACCCAAAAAATAATAATAAAATAAAAAGGGCTAGGGATATAGCTCAGTGCCAAGATCCTGGGTTCAATCCCAAGTACTGCAGAAAAGAAAAAAGAAAAACTATGCATTAGCTTTCTGTCACCATGACAAAATACACAGACTGTTGGCCATGCCCTTAGCATGCTTTGAGGCTAAGACCAAAATCATAACATGTATTTCCCAGACTCCTTTCTTTCTTTCTTTCTTTTTTTTGCAGTGCTGGGGATTGAACCCAGGGCCTTTGCACTGAGTTACGTTCCCAGCCCTTTTTAAAATTATTTATTTTCAGCCAGTCTCACTAAATTGCCTGGGCTACACTCAAACTCGAGACCCTTCTGCCTCAGCTTCCCAGAGTGCTGGGATTACAGGCGCGAGCTGCTTCCCAGATTCTTCCACAGCTAGGATCCTGGAAAGTTCCCAGTTCTGTCCTGCTGACCCCTTAGGTAATGATGAGTGCCACTCAGAGCATGTGACCCACCAATTACCCATGAGCTGTCCCAGGAGTCCGTCCAGCGGACCCCAGAAGTGGGAAAGGAAACGCCTGTGTCCCGGGGGCAGACAACATACTTGAGACAGTTTTGGGCTGGCGGGTCTCAGGGGACATCAGGGACACTTGGGGAGTGGCAGGAAAGGGACAAGCCAGAGGGGGCAGTGTTGCTTCTCAAAGATTACAGGCCTGGGCTGGGCAGACAGACAGCCTGGGCCTTCGTCCTGGCTCCATCTTCTGGCTGCGTGATGTTGGGCAAGGTATTTAACCTCTCTGTGCCTCCATCCCCTCATCTGTAAGACAGGGCTGCAGGCACCTGGTTACTGCCACTGTACAGCTGGGATGGAGTAATGGCCACAGAACAAGCCCTGGCACCAGTTCCTAAATGCACGACATCGCAGTCACATCCGAACATGCATTCGTCAGCTCCAGCACCCAGCAGGCCTCCCGGTACCTCCTGCACCCTCCTCACGGTCTCCCTGCAAGGGGGTGGTGTTGCTCCCATAGCAAGGGGGGCTCCGGGGCAGCCTGGTGTGTCTGGAAAGCAGAGGGTGGGCCCAGACCCCAAGGCCTCACGTTTGCCTCTGGCAAGGCCTGGGCAGGGAAGGGCTCCCCCAGCCCGAGCACCAGGCCCTGCAGATGGGGACCCTAACTGCCCACTTCCTGGCTGCGGATCCTGCAGCTGGAGCCCCCGGGAAGCCAGGCGGGTGTTGGCTCCTCCCAAGGCCCCCACAGGCCCTGCAGCCCTCTGTGTCTTGGGAGCAGGGCGCAGTCCCAGCAGTCGAAGAAACCGATGGCATCTGCATTTCACCTGGACTTGGGACACCACTGTGCGGACTCCAGATGGAGACCCGTTACGGGCAGGCGTGGAGGAGGAGAAGGAGTCACTCATTAGGTGTGAGCTGAGCTCAGGGGTCAGCGGCTGTGGGTTCCATCCGGCCCAGGCCTGTTGGTGTTGGAGCTGCCAGGATATCTTTGCCTGGAAAACTGAGTCTCCAAAAAGGGCTCAGTGTCCTGGGTTTCACTCCCTTCTCAAACTCATTTTCTTCTTCTGTAAATAGGGTTGATGGGACCCACCTCCTAGTGCCAACTGGGTTCAGGAACAGTCAACAAACACTCTGTGGGCACCTGTTCGGGGTAAGGTGCTGTGTCTAAAGATACTGAAAGGAACAAGTTGGAGTTTTGATTCAGAGCTTTGGTGAGGGCTCAGGGAGGCAGGGAGCTTAGGACGGGGCTCCTCCTGGGACTGGAGCTTCCAGGGAGAGGTGGCATTTGACTTGAGTCCTGAAGAGTGTAGAGGAGTTGGCGGGAGAGGAAGGGCGTCCCGAGTGGCAGGACCAAAGCGGCAAAGGCATGCAGGCCCAAGAGGTCTGGGATGTTCAGGGAGTCGGAAGTGACCCCTGGTGGCTGACGCTGAGGGCTCACTGGGCCCCAGGTGCTGCAGGTGGTGGCTCGGTGACTTGATTCCACACAGGCAGGAGGATGGCTGGGTGGGCCCGAGGGAGAAGCCCAGAGCCGGTTCTTTGGGCATCACGCCAGGTGTGCAGGGGCAGAGGAGGAAGTGACCTTGATCCCTGCCGCCAAGGGCAATGCTCCGGGAGGCCTGCCGCTGAGAGCTGTGGGCAGCTCCTAGGGATCTGGGAGGGGACTGTAGCATCCACGACGCCCTGAGTGACCTTGGAGAAGTCCCCTCTCCTCTCTCCATCTCAAGGTCCTCATCTGAACCTATGGCAGGCAGAATGGCGCCCCCTGAAAGACGTCTGGTCCTGTGGCTAGGTTCCCTTCTATGGCCAAAGAATGCGGATAAGAAACTATCCTGGATTTTCTGGGCAGGCCAAGCGCGTGGGAGGGCCTGTCCCAGCTGTGGCAAGAGGCACACATGGCCCTGCCGGCCTGGAAGATGCACAAAGGGGGAACTCTAGAAGCTGGAAAAGCAAAAGGATTCTCCTTGGTGGCCCCGGAAAGGTGCAACAACACCTTGACGTTAGCCCCGAGAAACCCACAGGAGTCTCGTGACCCCCAGAACTGCAGGGCAAGAGATTGGTGTGGCATTGAGTCACTCAGTTTGCCGTCATTTGTTACAGTGGCAGAAGGAAATTAGCAGGGCCATTCAGAGATGTTTAACACGGTCTAGGGACGACGTGTGGGGTCTCATGGGGACCTAACATGTGCAGGGACCCGAGTTCTGCCTTGTCCGGGGAGGTTTTCTGCCCTGATGGAAATGTTCTGTATCTGTGTTGACCAATTGAAGCCACTAGAGCGTGAGGCTGCTGCACACTTGAAATGAGATGGACACAGCGGGGGAACTGAATATTTCATTTTCTTTGATTTTAATTTAAATTGAAATAGCCACTTATGGCTGGTGGCCCTTGTATGGGACAGTTCTGCACGACAGCTCATTTGGACGCTGAAACTTGAGCCCAAAGCATGAGGCTCTGAGGTCCTGAAGGCCGGGTGTCTTGCTGTCCTTCTCTCCTCCACTGGTCTGGCTAATTAGGTGGGGACTTCCCCATGGCCTCGTCCTCCTGGGTCTCAAGTCCCTGACAGAGCTTCACCCCCACAACGCGGGTACCTTGGTGTCTGCAAGAGCCAGACACAAAGTGTTGGTCGCAAAGAGGCTGCACCGGTCAGAGGGGCCGTCGGCCAATGGCTCAGCGAAGATGCAGCTCCACGGTGCTGACCTGGACCAGGGCTTCTGGTGTCTCAAAAGCCCAGGCCACTGAGTCCCTCAGCGCCAGACTCCACACAGACCCAGATCCCAGCAGAGTTGCAGCAGACAGAAAGGGGTATCCGGGACCAGTAAGAAGTATCGTTGTCTTCTGAGCTAACTGGCACCCTCCAGGGAACCAGCAAGCCCGGGAAAGGACCTCAGCAACACCCTGAATGTCACAAGATGTTGGCGTGCGCTTTCTAGGGGTGCCAAAGCTTACTTTGGATTTTCAGAGAGATCTGTGACCCCCCTGAAAAGGTTAGAAAGCACGCTGCGTTCCCATAGCCTTGGACAGATCACAAAGCTGTGCTCTCCCAGCCTCTTGTAAATACCTGCCCTGGGGACTGTGCCCCCCACCCCAAGCTCGTCTCTGGGAGGGAGAAAGCCGGGTATCAGATGCACTTTCCCAGGAGACGAAGTGGGGAAGAAGGCAGGCACGTGTACAAACAGACTGATCTCCAGAAGAGAGGAATTACGCGAATTACAATTGATTTTCCACTGCTAATGAAGCATGAACCTGTGTGATTGCATCTTGAAAAGATTTATAATTATTCATTGCATCTTGGAAGATAATTAAACTTCATTAAATGCAGACATGACAAGCCTTCAGAGCACACCGAGAACTCCATGCAGGGTTCTGATCCGTGCAGGAGATGCAAGCCTGGGTCCTGTTGTGTGGGAGACAGGGTCGAGGAAGAGGAGGAGGAGGAGGAGAGCTCAGGGGAGAGCAATCGCCTGGAAAGCTCAGCCACTCATAGGTCTTCTGATTACTCTCCCTGCTCTTTGCGGACCGCCTCCCAGGGACCCCCAACCCTCATCACCCTCTTCCCATCCCTACCCTGGCCTGGTCCCTCCTTTCTATATCACTTGTCCTCCTGCTCCAAAGGACTCTGAGCCCAGGACTGGGGAGGGCTTGGAGGAGGGGAGAAGGGGGTTCTTCCAGATCTGTGGGTGCCAAAGCCAAGCCGGGGTGGAGGGGCCCCAGGGTCTTGTGTGAGTGTGCATGCATGCACAGTGGGGAGGGGTGTGTGTATGCGCACGCAGAGTATGCCGTGGCCTGCTCTGGGGGAGCCTGGTGCACACATTCTGGAGGACCATCTGGTAGGAGACAAATCAAATCACTAGCTACGGTTGCCTTGGCAGGAGGAGAAGGGGTGGGAGAAAGGAGGGGATTTCACCCTTGCTCTGTAATAGGTTCCCTTCATGTGGAATTGCGCTAAGGGTGATTCACAATATAGATTCAGTTGTAACACGTGTAATTAAAAACATTTAACGATCTACAGCCGTGATCTGTTCAGCAGCTATGTATGAGAGTCAGGCTCTGTGTGAAATGTGCAGGGGACAAAGAGGTGACTGAGACAGACCCACTCCTTCTTGAGGGAGAGCCCAGTTGTGTGTGTGTGTGTGTGTGTGTGTGTATGCACGTGCACGCAAGCATGAGGACTTCATATAACACATGGCTGGTTGATACAGAATACCCAATGCTGGGAATGGCCTGGCTCTCCCTTCCTAGGTGGGCAGGGCCCTGTCTCCTCCCCTTAATCAATTCCTGAATTCCTAGACATCTGCCCCCAGTTTTGGGTCCTTCTGAGGACCCCTCCCATCGCTCCACCCATCGTGATGCCATGCCGGGCTTAAACCCCCTTTACAGGTGATGCCATGCAACCCCTCCTCTTGCCAGGTATGCAGGCGGCTGCCTGAGGGAAGGCTGTCCCCAAGGCTGAGGGTGCAGAGGTAGGGAACTGGCCCTTAGCAGAGGCTGAGATCCCACGTCCTGCACCCAATGGCCTGGCCTCCCACTATGGCTCTGCCATCTTGGGAATTATTTCTCCAAATGCTATCCAGTCACTTTTTTTTTTCCAGAATTGGGAATTGAGCCCAGAGCCTTCCCACTGAACTGTACCCCTAGCCCTTTCTATTTTTATTTTGAGACAGAATCTCTTTAAGTTGCCCAGGCTGGACTTGAACTTGGCTCACCCTCTCAGAGTGCTGGGATTACAGGCACATGCCACCCCACCCGTCTCTAGTCACTTTTATTTTGTGGTGAGCTCCTAAGAGCCAGGGCTGTGTCTCAAGAATTGCTCTCTCCCCTTTGCCTAAGCCAGGACTTGGAACTCAGGAGGTCCTGGGGGAAGTGTTTGTGGCATAACTCAGTGAACGAATGAGGAAGAAAGAAAACAGGCCATATGGCTGGGTTCTGGGCCACCAGTCCAGGTACACCTAAAATTGCTGGCTGAACTGTTTAGAATGCTTCTGAATGCGTGGCCAGGCTTGTGAGAAAGTAAAGAAAAGCTTCACCAGTCAGAAAGGGCAAGAGATGCAATTCCAGGGAAGGGAGTGAGCTAGCATTGAAGGTAGCACCTCCCTGGGGTGATCTGGTCACCCCAAAGCCTGGGCTTTAATATACCACATTAGAAGAGTGAGAAGCACAAGGCAGGAGGTCAAATTGGCCAATCTGCATGTTGCAAAACCTCCAAACAGGATCCAAGGAAAGCTTGCCTGGGCTCTGGTGGGAAGAGGGGAAGAATGAAAGAAAGAAACAGAAAAAATAGTTTGCCCTCTGTGAGAATCGTAACCATATGCTGTCCCTTGGGAGTTCAGGACCAGAATCCATTCCACTCACATGGCCAAAAAAGCTACACGCAGAAAATGGGCCCACCACGGGCAGTGGCACCAGGCAGGAGTACATACAAGTCTGTCTCAAGGAATATCCCCTAAACCTGGCCCCAAAGAATTCCACAGAAAACAAGTTCTGCGATGCACGAGTGGACAATTAAAGTCAACATGTTCCGAGTTGAGCATCTTGCCCAGGTTCTTGATGTCCTAAACAAAAAATTGAGCTGGACACTCAAGAGTACCAGCAGGATGGATGATTTATTAGAGAGAAAAGACAAGATCCCCTCCACAGGATGAGAACAGGCAGTGAGAAGATCTCATGGCACCAAGAGGGCTTGGTGTTGAGGGCTTTCAGCCCTAGGGCTTGGGTTGGGATTGAACGTTTGGTCTAAGGTAGGACTCCTGCCAAGGGGTGGCTTGACTCAGCCAAGCCTCCACTGGGCGGTGGAGCTTTTGACCTTTTATGGACCTTACAGGAACTGTCATGATGCCCAAGTGTGGGGGGTCAAATCTGCATAGTCAATGACATGGTAATTAGGGTTGGGTCAGCCAGAGGCTGCAGAAGACCACCAGGTGCATCCCAGGGACTTGTTGTGTAGAAGCTAAGTTACCTGGTTACCTTTTCCCATTGTATTTAGAGCTGGGCATCCTGGTCCAGGGCTAATGTTCAACTCAGAAGGTGGCTCTGGTCCCAGAAAGCCAGCTCCGAGGAGGGGCCTCCTTTCTTCCCAGTCGTTTCCTTGGTTACCTGATCCCTCAGATCTAGCTCAGAAAGCAGGTTCCAAGATTCTCCTCTCTCTCCAGCCTTTCCCCCAGCTAGCTCCTGCATCAGAAACACATCAGAAACAGGCATCTCTGAGCAAGAGTCAGCAGAAACAACCGCCACAAATCTGACCTGCAAAGACGGCAAACGCTGAATTTTCAGATATAGAATATAAAATACATACATAAGTATTTTTATATGTAAAAGTGGGTATCAAAAGTATGACAAAAGAAAATGAGATTAAGGAAAATGACCAGGCTGACTTCAAAAAGGATCAAATAAAATATCAAGAAGGGAGAAGTATATTCATGGAAGTGAAAAACTTAACATGAACTAATTAGGATCAGACAGAGGATGAGACACAGCTGAGAAGAGAATTGGTGAACTGGAAAGGAGATAAAAATGCATTTCTCTGGAGGCAGTGGAGAGAGACAAAGAAGTGGAAACTACAAAAGCAAAATCAAGAGAGATGTGGGTGAAATGAGGAGGTCTAACGTGTGTGTGATCAGAGAGCCAGAAGGAGGTATTAGAAGAGGAGAGACTCCAGTTCAAAGAGAGAATAGCTAAGTTTCCCAGAATCGTTGAAAAGCTCCAACCCTCAAATTCAGAATGCTCAGTAAATCCAAGCAGGCTAAATAAAAAGAGATTTCCACCCAAACTCACCATGACCAAACTACAGAATATCATAGACAAAGAGAAAATCTTAGAAGCCACCAGAGATAAAAAAGAGGTTACCTAAAAAGAAATGTCAAATAGACTGATAGCAGTGTTCTCACAGAAGCTCTGGAAGCCAGAAGACGAGAGAATAACACCTTCAAAAAGCTGAGAGAAGATAACTGTCACAGAGAATTCTGAAACTATTTTTCAAGAATGAGAGCAAAATAAAGATGTGTTTGGACAAACAAAATGTCAAGAGTTTACAACCAGGACCCTTACTAAAGGAAATCGTGAAAAATAAATTTCAGGAAAAAGGAAGATGATCTTAGCCAGAAGGTCTGATGCATAGAAAGTGAATGAAGAAAGGGTGAACAGGTGAGGACATTTAAACAACCATCGACTATTTGGTATGTTTGGTTATGGCATTAAAACAAATGAGCAAGGGCTGGGGATTTAGCTCAGTGGCACCGCACCTGCCTCACAAGTACAAGGTCCTGAGTTGGATCCCCAGTTCCAAAAAATCAAAAAAATAAAAATTTTTAAAACCCCACAAATGAACAAGAGAGAATAAAAGTACAATTGCATAGAAGGTGACCAGAGGGAATGGGAGGGTGTGGGAGGAGGATAAAGGCAGAATCAGCGATGACAATGATGAGCTAAATATATACGTTAAATTTTCTAGGGTAATTATAACAGAGTAGAAATAGCATTTATTATAACTTCCACGTTCATAGAGAAAAATAGAGTGATGGGGGTCTGCCAGTCAGTGCAAGTGAAAGAAAGAAGAGGAAGAAAGAAAAGGAGGGATGGGGAAAATCAGGACCAGAGAGCTAGCAGCCCGTCCCAGGTCACACACACAGCAAGCTGGAGGCAACATGAGGGCTGAGTCTCAGATTCCCTAACTCCAATTCCGGTACTTTCCCTCCCCAAGCCAAGCATCTTTCTCTAAATGGGGATTCTGAGAGCAGTAATCTAAACCCTGGTAGGCTTCCCAACTACAGTGGGGCCTCAGGGCCCGGGAAATGCCCACAGAGGTCTATGAGATCGCCAGAGGTAAAGAGTGATAACTGTCCCTGTGTGCAGTCAACAACTGGATCTCCTGAGAACTCCTTGAGATGGGACACAGTAACACGCTCCTTCTGCAGACGTGACCCCCAGAAGGAGCGTCCCCAAGGTCACGCAGCTGGGGTGTGGCAGTGCTGCCGCCCTGCCTCAGTGCTCCTGGTTAGAGATTGGGCTGTGCTTACCAACATCTGCCTGCAGGCTCGAGGAAGTAGGCAGTGTCCTGGAATGATCCTAATTACAGCTTGGATCCAAAACAATACATAAAACAGCCATAAAGGCTGTTTTGGGCTGCTTGGGAAAATTTGAATATGTTCTCGATATTAGATGATGTTATTGTAGCACTATTTTGTGTCTTGAATGTGATCATGATATTGGGGTTATATAAGAGGCTGTCCTTAGGAGACAGATGCTCAAGTATGTCCCATAGACATGTCCTGATGTTGGCAACTTTCAAATATTTCCAGGAATGAAATACAAAAGAGGCAATAAAGCAAATCTGACAGAGAGCGAGCCCTATGTGCTTATGGCTGTATCAATAGCAAACCACCCACAAACTTAAAATGACAGCTATTTACAGTCTCTTGCCAGCCCATGATCACAGGCAGAGCCATTCCTCAGAGCTTGCTTGGGCTCCGTCACCAGCTGGTGGGTGAGTGGGTTGGCCCCAACAGGTCTTGAGTGATCCCAGCTTGTGCAGCATGACTCTCCTCCATGGGCCTCAACATCCTGGGGCGTGGCTGCCCCAGAGGTCCCCATGGCAGTGGCAGTGGTCCAAGAGAGGAAGAGGACAAGGAACCACAGTGTTTCCCAGCTGTTTCTTGTATCCGACATGCTGTTATCCCATTGGTCAAACATGTCACGTGGCCAAACCTAGAGTGTAGAGTGGGGTACTGGGAGACAAGGGCCATTAATGCCATCAACTTACCATACTGCATTACTATCTTCGTTTAAAGGTAAATATGAAATCTCTCAAAATGGAGTTAGAGTGATGCCACAATGATAAGATAGCACTACACACCCTTTGGAATGGCCAAACTGCAGGACACCAGCGAGCGCTGGCAAGGATTAGAGGGACAGGAACTTTCCCTCTGCTGGGGGGAATGCAAAATGGTACAGCCACCTCAGCAGCGCGAAGCAATTTCTCCTAAAATTAAATATGCTCTTCTCATACATCCAGCCATCACAAGCCTTGGGATTTATCCAAATGAACTGAAAATGTATGACTACACAAAAAGCCACCCATGGATGTTTATAGCAGCTTCATTCATTATTGTCAAAACTTGAAAGGAACCAAGATGTCCTTCAGGTGAATGGATACGCTGTGGTACATCCAGACAAAGGAATATTATTCAGCGTTAAAAATAAACGAGCTACTGAGTCCTGAAAAGACACAGAGGAACCTTAAATGCATATGACTTCATGAGCGAATCTCAAAAGGCTGTGTGTTCTCTGAGACTCTGAAAAGCAAAACCACTGGGACCCTGAGATGAGAGGTTGCCAGGGGTGGCCACAGGGTGGGAGGGAGGCACAGGTGGAGCCTGGAGGATTTTAGGGCAGTGAAAGTATTCAGCACAATGGGGAGCTGCCTCACTACGAATTTTATCCAAATCCACAGAAGGATCGATGCCTGGAGTGAATCTAGATGTCAACTTGGACTCTGGGTTCATCTACTCTCACAAGTGGACCACTCTGTGTGGGGCAGGGAGAGGATGGGACTCTTAGTGGCTTCTTAATATTTCTGTGAATTTAAAACTGGTCTTTAAAGAAAAGTCTTAAATAAGAAGTTAGAAGGACAAAATCATATTTTAAAAAGCCAATATAATCACGTCACTCCTCTACTTCATCACCCCCATAGAAGGACACGTACAAGAGCATTGACTGCAGCTTAACGAGTAGTCGAAGCCCCAAACCACGGCATCCACCAACCATAGTGAAGAGGTATTAAGCGATCTCTATTCCTCCTGTCGTAGAATAGTACACAGTCAGAAGAAGAGTGGTCAGCTACATGCAGCATGTGAATGAGTCTTACAGATGATGATGAGTGAAAGAAGGGAAAACTCAGACGCATCCTCACTGTATGGCCCAACAATGTGAATTCAAGGACAGAGAGGGGACACAGTGACAGACATGCGGAAACACTCTGGGGTGCTATGCATGCCCTACATCTTGATCTGAGTGGTGGTTACATGGATGTGTACATGTGAAAAAAATCATCCAACTGTGTATGTAAGATTTGTGCACTTTATAAGTCAGATCTCAGAAAATATAAACACATGTGTGCATACACGCAAACCCCTTGATTTCTTTCTTGATTCTTTCTTCTGCCCTATTTTTTCCTTCCTTTTTCATTTCTTCCTTCCTTCCTCTCTTCCTTTCTTCAAGTGTCTTTTTTTCTTTTTTTGGTACTGGGGATGGAACTCGGGTCCTTGTGCTTGCCAGGCAGGCAGCAGAACCACTGAGTTAAAACCCCAGCTCCCTCTCTTCCTTTCTTTCCTTCTGCACTGCCAATTGAAGCCAGGGCATTTGCACTGAGCTACATCCCCTTTTAAGATTTTTTTATTTTAAGACAGGGGGGGTCTCACTAAGTTGCTAAATTGCCTGGGTTGGGCTTGAACTTGTGATCGTCCTGTGTCAGCCTCCTTGCATGCTGGGATTCCGGGCATGTGCCACTGTACCTGGTGGAAAACTCGATTTCTTGGTCCTCACCGAACAAGATCTTAATCTCTTAAAACTCAGTCCAACTCAATGGGGCACATGTTTATTCTTCTCTGCCAACGTGTCAAAGACAGCAAGCAAGACATCCTGCTTAGCATCTCTTCTGCCTGGCATAAACGCTTGTGATCTGCATGGGGACCTCAAGGATGAGGACCTTAAGGGTCCCCGGGCATTGGATGGGTGACACCCTCGGTCCGGAAGCTCCTTCCAGGCCCACTTTGGGGACCATGTTCCCCTTCTTCCCCTTTCCCACCCCTCACTGTTGCATACTTTACAGCCATTGTCAAAGGTGATGATTCTTACCCTGGAGAGAAATTGGGTTCCATTTTATATTTTATTACCTCAAAAAGGCCATTTTTTTACCTTCCCACAGTCTGCAGCCAGTAGGAACAGGACAATAAATTTCAGCAAAGGTTCCCACTGAGATAGATGGTCCAGCCAGGGACCATGATGTTCTAAGCAGGGAACGAGAGAATAAACAAGCAGCCATTTCCACTCTGCCACCCTGTCCCCAGCACACGGGTGGGAGGGCTGTGGCTCTAGGACCCAGAAGCTGGCAGGCAGGTGGGTGGGTGGAAGAGGAAAGGCCTGAGCTTCCTGCCACGCCCTTTCTCCAGGTCCTCTCTCATTCAAAGGCTTCTTGTCCCTGAGACCACATAGATGCTTATCAGGCACCTGCTGTGTTTGCCTTGCGCCTTATCAATGTCATTTCCAGCAGCCCTGTGACACAGATGGGCATGGCCACCCATGTTCCAGAGGAGGGGCCCCAGGCCTATCTGTGGAGGTTCAGTGGCAGCACAGGAGGCCACTGGATGCCAGCGTGGTCTTTCCAGAATCCAATCAATGCTCCTATCCATGGCTTCCCTGCAGTTCCCAAGGATCTGGCAAAAGAGACCTTGGGGCAGATGGCAGTGGAAGTGTCAGGGCCACTGCAGGACCAGCCCTGGGCCTGAGCCACCTCGGAGTGCCCACTGGAGGCCTGACCCAGAGTTGGCCTCACAGGAAGAGCAGCCACCACTGTGGTCTCTTTCTGTCTGTCACTGTGTGACTTGTACAAGCATCAAGGTCCCCAGAGAGCTTGCTGCCTGGCACAAGCAGGACTAGAACTTGAGGGCCCTGACTCAGAGCCCAGGGTCCTGCTTCCTACCTCACATCCTGCCACACTACTGTCTCCCAAATATTTCCTGTTATTTCTGTCTAATACACTGGAAAATGTGGGTCTCACTATTGTTTATTTAATATCAAGATCACAGAGTTGTAAAATCTCTCACTCGTGAAATAAATCAGTCACACAATACCACAGATTGTGTGATTTCCATATATATGAAATTTCCAGAACAGGAAATCCACAGAGACAGGAAGTAGATTAGCGGCTGCCTGGAGCCAGGACAGGGGTTGGGAGGGATGGGGAATGACTCCTACGGAGGGGAGGGGAAAGCTCTAAAGCTGCCTGCAGTGATGGCTGCACAACTGTGGACATCCTAAAACCATCGACCCGTGCACTTTAAGTGGTATGTAAATTGTATCTCCATCACGCTATTTTTTGAAAAAATCACCAGCCTCCCTTGGCCCATTTCCCTGCCTGCAAACCAGTGATCATGAGGCTGCTCTTGCCACTGTAAGAAACAGGATTTGTTATTTGATTTTCACTAGTTTACATTTAAGGAGCCACACGTAGTGAGCAGCAAACCTGCTGGACCGTGAAGTGGAAATGAAGCGGCCAGTGAGGATTTAGAAATAAACACTGGGTAGAGCTGCGAGGAGACGGCCAGGGAGAGAGCAGAGCGGATGGTGGATTCCTTCACAGGCGTTGCTGTAACAAATTGCCTGAGGAAGCCAGCTAGATAAAGAGGTTTATTGGCTCACAATTCTGGTGACAAGGAAGGTCCAAACAGCTCGGTGACAGCATCCTGGTGAGGACCCCAGCTGGGATGCAACGCGGCGAGAAGCAGAGGAGGAACGGAGGGGTCGAGCACGCGAGGTGGCCTTGCTTCCTCACCACCTGCACCCTGGAGGACTCCACAAGACCAGCGCTGATCTCGTCCAAGGACGATGTTCCCATTGTTACAGCCCCTCCACCAGAACCCACCCCTTAAAGTTCAGCACCTGGACACTGAGACACTGGGACAAACAGTCTGGCACCTGCTCCTTTGGGGACAAACACACCCTAACCATAGCAGATGCAGAGGGTTGACATGGGTGCTGGGAAACTGAACAGAGAAGGAAGGAGTGAGCCATGTAGCTACCTGAAGGAAGAGCATTAGGGCAGAGGGTGCAGCAGGATGAAGGCCCCGAGGCAGGACGTGTTTGTGGGATTTAAGGAATAGCTGAGACGCCAGGGAGGCTGAAGAGAGTGAGAGGTGGCTCTGCCCAGGCTAGAAACAGCCACCTGGTAAAAAGTTGTGGAGGTCTGTTATCCCTTGAAGGCAAGGCTGACAGGATTTCCTGGTGGAGGACCGTAGGCAGCAGAGCTGGCCAGGCAACAAGCCCCAGGCTTTAGGGCTGAGCACCTTGGAAGTGGGGGCGCCATCCGCTGACACCACAGAGGCTGGGGTGACACAAAGGAGCCGAGTTTGGATCTGTTCTGCTTGGGGAGCTGACTGGGGACCCTCAACAAGAAGCGCAGGACACTGGGGAGCCCAGGGGTTGGGCAGTGGAGGCAAAATGTGGGGACACCAATCCATCTGTCCCTATCAGGAGGAGGGGCATGGCTGTGCTCAGAGGGATGGGCCAGAGGACAGCCACATGAGGCTCAGCAGTGGGCTCGGAGAAGCTGCTGAGTGGTTCCCCGGATGTGGCACTGGGGACAGAGGCCACCACTGCGCACACAAACATGGACAAAGCCCTCTGAGCAGGTGGCGCAGTGGCTGGTGGCACCGACATCTTGGCTGTCAGGAGGGAACTTCATGACTCTCCCAGTGTGCCCGAGAGGCTGCCTGCTGCATCCTGTGCTGGCCCGGAGAAGGCGCTGGAGGGAGCGGAACTAGAAGAGGCAGGAAAATGGGGAGGGGCCAGGGAAGGCAGCCGCAGCCCCTGCTTCATCATCCACTGGCCCTCCTCTCCCTCAGCCCTGGCCGAGGACACCCCAGGGACATCACACACCCAGGCACAAAAGCAAAATTCATGCCAGCAGGAGGGGAGCGAGCTTAGAGAACAAACACACTAAAGTAGTGAGTGGCATGGTGCCTTGGAACTCCGAGCTGGCTCTTTGGGGAAGAGGAGAAAGGCAGAGGAGGTAAAGAGGTAGGTAGAAGGAGGTGTGCGGTGTCAACTTCAGGACTGAAGAGGGACAGGCTGGTGGAGGAGGTGGCATTTGGACAAGACTGGGAGGAGGCGGGCTGAGTCTTGGGCCAGGGAACACTGCCCCCTCCCTCTGCTCGCCTCCCCCCCCCTTCCCTACAAATCCCCCTGCCACTTTCTCCTCCATCTTTTCTCTGTCCCCATTCCCTCCCCTGCCTCCCCATCCTTCCCTTCCTGTTGTCTTCCTCCTATATCCTCTACCTCTTTCTTGTCCCTGTCCTTGGTGGGAGACAGAGAGGTGAGAACAAAAAGCCAAGAACAGCAAGGAGGAAGGAGCTCCCACCCAGGGAAGGGCTCTGGTGCAGCCTGGGGGAAGGGACTGGAGCCACCCAGAGTCCTGGGGTGGGACCGGTACCCCAGGAGGATCACAGGCCTGTGACTCTTTTATGAGAAGTAAGAAATATGATTAGCAGATTAGAGGAAACACGTGGCTTATTTCCCCTTTCTACCACGGCCAATTAGATAAAGGGAAATTAAGTCACAAAGCCTGGGCTGTGTCTGGTCAGCGGGCCAATAGCAGGTGTTTGCCCAGCCCTGCACAGAAAGAGTGGATCCCGGGCCCTCCTGGCTCAGACACTTCGTGGGGACCTCTGGGCTACTAAGTCCCAGGCATCCTCCTGTCCACCCCCCAGCCCACCTCTCCCATCAGGACAGGTGACCACCACGGTGAAGGGTGAGGTAAGCAAAACATACTTACCCAAGCCACCCTGTCCACCAGGACTGTGCTGAGTGGTTGGAAGTTCCAGAGGGTTCCAGAAGGTTCCAGAAGGGACCAGAAGGGAGGTGCATCCCCCTCCCCCATCATAGACCTTGGACCTAGACAGGACGTGTCACCTTCAGAGCCAGCAGGAGTGACATCCGACACACAGAACAAGCGGGCACACCATTGTTAGAGATGGCAGGGGAGAGAGGGGACAGGTGCCTACTGCATCCAGGGGGCAGGGGTTGGAGGCTGGGTCCAACCCACCGTGCTCTGCCCTGAATGCTCCGTGCAGCATGTAGGGAGGAGGAGGATCACTGAGGCTGGCTGCATGAGCGTCCTAGTGGCCGAGGAGAGAGGTGGGTCCTGCGGTGCGCAGAGTGAGCACCGTAGGCTCCTCTCTGGCCAGAGCCAGACACCCCCTCAGCGTGTGACTCTGCCAATTCCATCTTCTGGTGACCTTACTCCAGGAAGATGGATGGGCAGGAGTCAGGGTCATCAGATGTGCTGTTTCCTCACTGTAATCAATCACTCAATCAACTTAATTTACATAGCATAGCACTCAAGCAAGCATCAGATCCCCCATGATCTAGTGACTCAAAGCCACCAGCATTTGTATCTCACACACAAAGTCCAGAGGTAGCCATCAGCGGGCTGGGAAGGTCTTCCTATCAAGTCGTCAGGACCCAGGCTCCTTCTTTGTTTCCGCTCCTCCATCCTAGAGGCCACGTCTTAGTTTGAGATGGCTGCTGGTGTTCCATCTATCACAACTACAATCTAGGTGGCAGGAAGGAGGGAGTGAGAGGGGAGAGACAAAAAGGAACAGCCCCTTACTATTGAAAAGATTTTCTAGATATCCAATATCTCACCTCTACTGACCTTTCAGCAGCCAAAACTTAGCCACATGTAAGTTCCCCCGAGAGCCTTGGTTGAACTAAGGACAGTTCCAGAGATCTTGTGTGTGATAGCAGATCTTATGATGTGATCTTGGACATGTGATAGCAGGTCCTGGTCCTGGAGCCATCAGCCTTGCCCCAGTCGCTAGCTCTGAGTGAAAGGGTCAGGCTGTGAGTCGTGCTCTTAGTTACTACACCACACTACATCCTCAAGTTCCGGTTCCAGCCATGGGACCCTGGCAAAGTCCTCTTAGCCTCATCTCCTATATCCATAAAGTGGGAGAAATAACAGCAGCCACTTCGAGAGGCTGGATGTGGAGCAAGACAGATTCATGGAAATAGATCAAGATCATGTGTGAAGCAGATCGAGGAATCAAGGATCTGATTCTGTTTAGCATGAGTTAAACTCACAAGAGAGGTGCTGGGCCCCACTGCCACCCTCGATGTATTCACAGACCCTCACTGATGGAAGAGTCCACTCTGCAGTAAGTGAGGGGTCTCTGAGGTCCCTGGAAAAGTCCACTCTACAGCACAGTGAGGGGATACTTTCCAAAGTCCTCACCTCCAAGATGCCCATGGGCCACCTGGTGCTTCTCCTCAACAAGATACTCAGTGCAGGTCTGGCTGGGCTCTGTCCTCATCTCCTGTCTCTGTCCCATTGCCCCCAACCCCATCACTGTCAGCTGGTCCAGAGAGGAGCAGACTGCAGAAGGAGGTTGTCCATTGCCTTGGAAACCAGGGCTAGAACCCAGCACCCTGCAGCTCCTGGGATGGAGGATGTGCTGCCTCTGAGTCCTAAGTCCCCAGATGTCCTCCCAGCATGTGCACATGCATGTGTGTGCACACACATGTATGCACACATACACACATATGCACGCACTCCCAGCAGCCAGCCAGCTGACTTACTGGGTGTCTCCAGCTAGTGGAAGACTAATTCTCTGGCCAGAGAAACTTGTCCTACAGTCCAGGACAGCAAAAGAAAGGGTTGACCCAAAGGGGCTAGGAGAGGTCACTGAGGACAGTCCTTGGCTGTCACACTCATGAAGCCTCCCACTCGGGCCAGTGCATGGCCAGGCATAGAAGCCACACCCCAGCAAGAGCTCGGGTCCTCCCGGAGACAAATAAGTTTTGCAACTTTCAGAGCAATAAAGTGACCCAGGCAAGGTCTTCAGTGGAACCAGTGAAGATGACTTATTTGTTACAGAAAAGAAAAACAGATAAATTTCCAAGGGACAAATCTAGCACACATTGCCTTAGCCACCTGATCAAATGTAAGGTCACCAAAAGTGAGACAAACTGACATTATGTACCTCCTTAGGTAATGCAATAATGAAGACACGGCACCCCCTATGTGGCATTCTCAGCAGAAATTTGAACTACACAATCAGATGTATTCAAGTTGTGGGGCATTTTACAAGACATCTGATATGGACTCTTCAAAAGTGTCCATAACAAGAAAGACCAAAAGATGAGATTAAAGGAGACTAAAGGACTGTGACAATTAAATGCAATGCACGAGCGATAAGTGGATCTCGAATGGGATAAAACAGCTATAATAGACATTTCTAAAACAATTGGGGAAATCTGGGTATGAACAGTACAACTGATAGCATTATGAGATCCGTGTTAAAGTCCTTGGGTCTGATAATTACTTCTTTATGCTTATGTGGGGACGGTCCTTCTTCATAGGAATACATGCTGATTATTTGGGAGCCCAGAGTCTGGTGTTTGCAGCCTACTTTCAAATGATCAGAAGAAAGAAGAGAAAGGGAGAATGTAAAAGGGGGCCAGTGCTAACACTGGGTAAATCCGTGTGAAGGACAGACAGACATTTGAGGGGCTGCACTTTCAACTTTTCTATAGGTTTGAAATGTTCAAAATCTCAAACATTTAGAAGAAAAGATTCTTCAAAGAGAAGTCAAATGATTCCTGATCTTTCCTAATGTTTCTGGGCATTTCTGCAGTAAGGGATGGGGGGGCCTCTTCCATTCTATCTGGTCACCTGGTCTTTGCCCGCATGAGGCAGATTGTGGTTTACCAGGCCAAGTCCCCCCACCTGGGCTCCATCAGGAGAGGGAGCCCTCCCATGGCACCTGATGGTGGGTAGCAAGTGTAGTCCAGGTTTGGGGGTTCAGGTGTTGTTAGTCAGTCTAAGGCTCTTTGGCTTGATTCAGATGGAAATTGTGAATTGGCAGAGTACAGCTCTGCTGACAACCTGACATCACCAAATGACACTAGGTAATGCTGGCTGCTACCCGGTAACGCTGGATGCCATTAGGTAAAGCTGAATGCCAACTGCCACTGTTGTGCGGGACACTGTAGGTCAGCTCCACCCCGTGCTGGACACCATAAGTTGATTGTACCAGGTGCTAGTCTCTGGAGCTCTTCATTGCTTACAGCTGTGAATGTGTATTGATCTTTCTTTTGAAGATCACTCTGCCTACATTATGCATGCTAGAAATCCAAGTAGATTTGCAGGGCTTTTGGAGCCCACACTACCTGAGATGCAAACCATGATCAGATTTACAGGAACATCAACGTGAGTCTTTATTTTAACAGGGCCCGTGCTGCGGCACCGTGGGGTCAGTACACAGGAGGGAGCCCTGCTAGACTGAACCCTGGAAGTGGCTGGGGAGCGTGGCTTACAGAGCAGCTGCAGGCCTTTGTCAGTGAGTGGCAGGAATGAATGCTTGCTATGAGTGTGGGTGTGCAGATAGGGACCCAGTCCCTCCCTTCCTGGTCTTAGCCACCTCAGGGTGCCTTTCCCTTCCTCAAAAAGCCAACAGTATTGCCTGCAGTGGCAGGTGTCAGAGAAGGGCATGCTGGCCACCAGCCAAGCCACAACCCCCTCAGCTGGCACAGGGAGAAATGAGTCAAGAGCTTCTGTCTCACAGGAGGCTGATTCAGAGAAAACTTAGTATTTGGCATCCTCTTCTGGAAACCTCCCTTAGTTTCATGACACACGCACTTGTAGCCCACTTCATGTAGCACAGCTGCTTCTCCTCTCCTCCTCTCCTCCTCTCCTCCTCTCTCCTTCTCCCTCTCCTCCTCTTTTCTTGCTCATCTCGGCTGCCCTACAATGGCATTTTCCCTTTGAAGTCAGCAGCCACCGTGGGCTAAACAACCATGGCACCTCTTCAAGGTTGACGCCCAGATTGCTCCTGGTAAAGCCGCCTTCCGTCTGCCACTCTCGAACCTGACTCTATGAAGCCCTAACATCCTCACTCCACGATCAGTGACAGTAACAGCTACCACTCTCGGAGCATTAACCACGTGCCCAGCACTGACTGAGCCAGGGACTTTGAATGCACCATGCCAAACACTGGGACCAGCCCCCAGAGGGGGACTCTGGAATTTGAGACTGAAGATGGCTAAGGAACTCGCCCAGGGTCCCCAGCAAGGAAATGGAGAGGCAGCCTCGGCCGGGACTTGTCAGATGCTTTCCAACTTGGCCAACAAATGTTCTGTACTCAGAGGCTTCAGGACTTCCCAAGGTCACACAGCTGCCCAGAGGGACAGTGGGGCTGCACCGCAGGATGCTCTGTCCCAGGCCTCCCCTCCATCCTCCTGGTCCATGTGGGAACTTTCCCTCCTGCAGAGGGAGGAGGGCCATGAAAGGTCAAAGGGAAGAGAGGCTGAGCAGCCTCAAGTTTGGAGGAGTCAGGAGCAGGTGCTGGCAGGGAAACTGCAAGTGTCCTTGGGCCCAGGCCTGAGCGGAGCAAGCAAATGACGTGGAAACGACTAAAGAAACTGTGAAGGTTGGAAGGGGGCAGAAGTTGGAGAAAATTCTCGACCACACCTCAGTTCAGCGGCCCCCAGTCCAGAAAACGGATACTGGGTATCAGGAAAATGCAGGGTGCTCCCCCAATGTAGGATCGCCACCCCCAATCATGACCTGACTCTGCAGCCTGGCCCCAGAGGTTTAGCTTCCTCCATGCCCTCCTGGCCCCAAGCAAGCTGGGCGAGTCTGGGGAAATAAACTGGGAAAGAGATGAGAAATTTAATCAAAAGTTGCAACAATGAAGTGCACACTGGAAACCGGGAGGCGATTGAATTGCTGGGGAGTAGAGAAGGGCAGCAAAGGATCAGAGGCCTGGGAGAGAGG
This sequence comes from Heterocephalus glaber, assembly GCF_053883595.1. NCBI lineage: Eukaryota > Metazoa > Chordata > Mammalia > Rodentia > Bathyergidae > Heterocephalus > Heterocephalus glaber. The sequence goes on along the minus strand of NW_028258299.1, from coordinate 7,140,095 downwards.
AGGAGAGGAGAAAAGGCCAGAGGGGCAAGGGAGGAAAGGAAAGGCGGGGGACAGACAGGTCACCAAAGGGGAGGACAGAAGAGCCCCAGCAACAGGGAGATACTGGATCTGGACTGCGTCTGATTTCTTCTGAAATGTGAATGAAGATCCCTTCTGGCTGGGGTCATCTGAGTCAGGTGGGAAGAGGGACTGGGAACCAGGGGGAGAGAGAGAGAGACAGAAAGGCAAGAACCAATGCTTTTGGTTCTTTGGGATTTGTATTCTCAAGGGTCCGCTAATGTAATACGGCATCCTCCAGAGGAAACTCCCTAAGAAAAGCTCAGAGAAGATGGCTTATCTACCCACAGTCACACGAAGAGCCATGAGTTCACCTTCCCAAAAAATCTGGACTGACATGGGTCCATTTGGAACGTAACTGAATGGGATTCCTTCAGTGGCACCAAACGAGGTCAATGAAGAGAGTGACAAGGACCTTCTGAGGCCACATGCTGAGTCCTGCTGCCAGGCCTGAGCAAGAGCCCAAGAGGCAGACGGAGCCAGGGATGGGGTGGCAGGATGGAGACTGAGGAGGGCGGGTCTCTCTCATCCGACGCGGGAACTAGACTTTGAGTAACAACCCCCTTCCCAGAGGGAGAAAACATGACATGGATGGGTCAGGAAGAGGGACCCAGAACGGCCACACCCTTCTCCACGGGCTCCCAAACCATCACTGTGCCTTCTTTCGGTCACAACAGACTTGACTTTGATGCCCGATTCTGCTGCTTCCTGTGTTTTGCGCTGTCACTTAAGCTCTCTGATCCTCAGTTTCCCCTTGCATAAGACGACTGTGGCAGTGTTATTCTCATAATTCTCCTCTGAGCACCCCTGAGGAAATGGGGGCTCATCTCCTCTGCCAATCCACTTCTGTATTTCACCATTCAGATACATGTTAGATGTGCTAGAGGGAATCCCCATACATAAAGCCCAGGGTGATTACTTTTACAGACAAAACAAGCTTCCCTGATGTACCTGCTTTGTAGATCTGAGTGCTTGGAGGTGGGCGGAAGTCTGTGCCACTACACGGTCACCCCTGGCTTTCCTGTCTGCCTGCTTGGGCTGCACTGTTAATCTTTGGCTCCCATACTTCCTTCCCTACCCACTTGAATTCTGTGCTCATTTCCAAATCCGTAGAAGTGGGTGCAGGGGGTGAGCAGCCCTGAAGCTACCTGTTGACCTCTTTGGTTTGGGGGTGGAGTGGAGAACAGCAGGACTCAGCCCCATGTGAATCCACTGGCCAGGGTGATGGTTAACTTTGTATGGCAACTTGCCTGGGTCAGTACTGCCCAGGTAGCTGGTAGAATATTATTTCCAGTGTGTCTCTGAGGGCTTTTCCAGAAGAGAATAGCTTTTGAGTGGGAAGACTGAGTAAAGAGGACCCACCTCACCAATGTGGGCAGATAGCATCTGATTTGTCAAGGGTCTACCAGGAGCAAAAAGTGGGAGAAGGGCAGATTTCCCCTCTGCTGGAGCTAGGACCGCCCTCTTCCTGCCCTGGGTTCCAGGACCTCCAGATTCGGACTGGAATCCCACCACCAGCTTTCCTGTGCTTCCAGCTGCAAAGTGCAGCTTGTGCAGTTTCTCAGCTCCTGTCCCTTATCAGCCTTCACCTGAGCCAATCCCTCGTAATAAATCTCTATGTATCTGTAACATATGTTTTTGTTTCTGTTTCTCTGAACAACCCTGATTGTTCCAGCCAGGAGCAAAACAAGCCCTGCCTCTTATCATCCTTAGCTCTGAGGTTAGTGTTCCGGGGAAGTAAAGATCTGCACGGGGAGGTTTACCGGGGGGAAAGCCCCCATTAGCAGCAATGCTGAGGGGGTGCGGGAAGCAATATTAGGTGGAGGGAGAGATTGAGCCCACGGCAGCTGCCACAGAGGCCTCCACCCTTCCTACAGGGAGACCTGGAGCTGCAGTGGTCTTGTGGATCTGTCCCAAACCCAGGCAAAGGAGCTGGAAGGTTGCACCCTGCGCCAATGGCTCCCTGGATTGGGGGGCCCCTTGCTCCAAGGCATGACAACTCCCTCTGGCAGACCCTTCTGGGGAAGAGACTTAGCTGAGAGCCATCCACAGCCAGCACTCTCAGCAGCTTGGGGATGAGTATCTCGGTCCCCAAGGGGAGATCTGTGCAGTGGGTGAAATACCTGCCGTGTCCACCCTTATGCCACTGAGATCCACCAGCTTCAGAGCCTGCTCTTCCAGAATTCTGGTTGATCCCTTCTCCTTCAAAAACTTAAAAAGGAGATGATGGGGGCTTGAATCCCAGCTTCTTAGTGCTGCCCTTTGTCCCAAGACTGGTTCCCTTGACTCCCTCCCCCACTTCCCCCGTGAGATTCCCCTTGACCTCAGCTGATCTAGCGGCTTTACTTAGTGGGACCTCTGAGACCCTCATCCACAGTGGGCCTGGCCCCCTGGTCACCATGCCTTTTTCAGTCCATGGCTGCTGCATTTACCTATTTATTCTCAAAAATGGGCAAGGAGACCCTAAGCGACTCGCTCCCTCGTGAGTCACTTGAGCACCAAAACTGATTTCTCCCACCCTCATTGTGTGATAGCAATCCTCTCTCTGCTGCCAGCCAACCAGGACAGTGACTGCCGCCAACATGGGGTACAAGGCCTCTGAAGTGACCAAGTGGCACTGAAGGCTAACTTCTAACAGGCTTCCTACTCTGTACCCTGGTGAAAGTGTTCCCACTCCGAGAACCAGGGCAGAGCTTAGACATGAAGAGCTTACTGGGTTTTTTGGGGGATTTTTTGGTACCGGGGCTCGAACTCGGGTCCTTGCGCTTGCACAGCAGGCGGCGGAACCACTGAGCTAAATCCCCGGCCCATGAAGAGCTTAATGTTGAGGGACAGGAAGAAGATTCCTGAGTGACCACTGAGAGTGACAGAAGAAAGTCCATTCCTCCGTCACCTTGCAGGTGCCACACCCATGCATCTGCCTCCAGAGGACAAAGCACCATACAAAGGTCACGAGTTTGGGTGAGCATTGTGGGGACAGAGTGGGTGTCCTGTCCTGACAGAGTGTCACCTCGGAGCTGTCCCCATTAGGCCAACCCAGGCTCCAGCTTCCTCAAGACCCAGGAGCCCTCAAAAGCTATTTTCCATACAGTGCATAATTTTCCACTCCAGATGGCACGGCCTTGTTCCAGAACTCCAGGGATCTAACTTGTTACTCTCCTCTTCGGGCTTGCCACAAACTGACACTGTCTGTTCCCACCACAGAGCCGTCTGTCATCCGAGTTGGCTGGGTCACATGACCCCAGCCGCCAGACTGTTTGTCCCACAGCCTGGGGCGGCTGCCGGTTCCTCCTCTGCCTTGGGCCCCTCTCAAAGATGCCAGCCTTCCATGTCACTTGGCAAAACATCTTGCCGTCGTATTTGTCAAGTGTGGAATATATTGCTTGAAAAACCCAAGAAAGCCTGTTAGATGTTGTGCTCCCTTCTGCTGCGTGGGAGGTACAAGATGCAACAACTTATCTTGTCCTCTAGGGGAGGGGTCCCCAGTATGCCCATAACCACTGTACCCCTAGAACTTCACTGATATTTAGTCCCCTCCCCTGAGGCACATCTTCCTTATTGAGGCCTCCAAAGGGCTAATCACTTCTTGCTCATCCATGGTGATGAATATGACAGCGTTGATGCGCTGGAGCAGTGCGTGTCATTGATGTAATGCAACAGTATGATGCTCCATGGGTCACAGGGATGGTCCCAATCACTTTAGCCCAGGGTTTCTCAACTTTGGCACTATTCACATGTTGGGCCAGATAGTTCTTCGTGGTGGGCACTATCCTGCACAGGATGTTTAGCAGCATCCCCAACTTCTACTCACTAGATGCCAGGAGCACTACCACGACCACTGACTCATGACAACCAGAAATGTCCTCCCACACAGCCAAATGTCCCAGCTGAGAACCAGTTTTAGAATACATTAGGACAGGACAGAGGGTGGCAAAGTTAGCATAAGCATAAGACAGAACTAGGCATGCACGTTATTATCCATCTCACATGAATGCAAACTCCTTCTGATCACCCTTCCTGATAGAAATAGAAAAAGAAGGTATTGTCCAGATCAGCAGCCACACTGGTGTATGGGAGGCTGAGTTAATCCACCCGGCAGAGATGCTATGGGCCACATAGCAGCCGAGGTTGAAAAACGTGCTAGGCAGCAGTTACAGACATCTAATCTCATCTCCTAGAATTCACCTGGGTTTTTGTGGGTGTTTTCTTTTCGGGGGCGGGTAAGAATCAAACTAGCAAACTGAATAATGGTAAGACAAAGACAACTATCCATGTATTGCAGGTATTTAAGGGTGACCCAAGGCTGCGGATATAGCACAGTGGTAGGGCACTTGCGTAGCATATGCAAAGCCCTGGGTTCAATCCTCAGCACCACAAAAAATATCCATTTGAAATAAATAAAGATGGTACTAATTTCTGCTGCCATTCCTCTGGAATGTGACCTTGGTGGGTTGGTTGGTTGCACTTTGCACTTGGTCAGGATGGGAGACCATGTCAGAGACTTCCACTTGGAACCAGGAAACGGAATGGGTGTGTGGACTCAGTGGATCTGCTGCGGTCCAAGCTTGGCTAGATTCTGTTTATTTTCTGATTCCCATCTGCTTCTGCTGTAACTGGAAGTCATGAGGACACTTCCGGTCTTTATGCACGAATGCCATCTTGGATCCTGTATCCGTCAGTCTTAGAAATGTCTGGTTGCTCTCCTTTCACTGGGCCCCTTTTCCAGGGACTGGAGTCACCATTCCCACAAAGACTCATCATGGGTTATAGGCTCCTTCTTTTTGGAGATCTAGCCTCTCCTTCACAGAATGGGTTCCGGTTCTGAGCTCTGGTTCCAAATCTCCAAAGGGATCAGCGCTTTTTCCTGGGGTAGCTGACACAGCCTTCTGATCGTCCATCTTTGAATTCTTCCAGCTGTGTAACTGACACACTACTTTTGTTACTGTCCACCCGACTTGCCCCTGGGAGCACCATGAGACCACATCTAGAGCTCCCCGCAGGTTCCCTGCTTGTCACTCCGAACTTTCTGCTCACTACAATAATTTTTCCCATCTTCCTAATGAAGTTTAAATTCCACTACCAGGATCTGTTATCTCAGGAGCACATCTTCCCTATTGCTTTCATGGAGACCAGTTCTATCGCAGCATCTCTTACTGTCAGGCTTTGCTCATAGAATACTGCCACTGGCAGGCTTTTCAACTATGCCGTCACTAACACATGATAAATGGACCATTCCCCAGGCCTTCCCTGGAACACAGTTAGCAGGTGGGTATCTGGCTTTTTGTAATATATCCATCATGGCATGCCCACTTCTTTGATCCCTTCCTCTACCATCTGCCACCCCAGTTCTGGCACTTCTAGTTCACCCAGAATGAGCCCTAGCTTTTCCCAAGCTTCCAAGTGCCATCCTGACAGCGAGTGAGCACCATCTTCGGGGTCCCTGCCAGGATGTTAAATCCTGTATTCTGGGAGGCTGTGCCCTGGCTGATGAACTCCCCCTGGCCAGCCTCACACTCCATTGCCTTTGATCCCACATCCTCATGATCCGATCGCACACACACTCTTCTGCTCTCTGCCCAGGAGTGTTGGCTGGATCCCGAAGCCTCTTTGGCATAGCACATCCCTTTCTTCCCTTGACAAAATAGGATTGTGTTGCAACCACCTTAGTCGCTGGTCTGGTGGACAGAACTAGAGGTCAAGGTCCTGGCTGAGATAGGCTTATACTGTCTTGCAAGCCAGAGGCCTCTGTATCACCGAGCAAACAGAAGCACTTGGCAGGAACAGGAGCAGGCCATGCCTGCCAAACCAGAGGGTTTGGGACGAGGTAGGGATCCGAGGTTTTCAAATGCATCAGCCTAGATGTCGCCATCCTCATGTACATCAGCATCCTACTCTTCCCAATCGAGGCTCTGACCTTGGAGTAGCAGACTTACCAGAATTGAGAATCTAACTTTCTCTGTAACTCCACTTATAATTAAGTTCTGGGCCCGATCCTCAGCTTTTTCTGTCTTCAAGCCACAGGAGATGAGAGTCTCTTGATATATGCTGCCAAGGAAGCTGTCTAGATTCCACACTTCACTTAAATTGGTGATTAATCACCCTCAGCGTTTCAGTCTTTCTCCAATGCATCAGTAGCCCCCCAGCCATCACTGTCTGACTCAGGAGTCTTTATAATGATTGCTTCCCTAAACCTCTCAAATATTGTATCAGCCAGTGCAATCTCTTCCATATCCTCCAGCTCGGTTTAACCCCCAGTGACAACGTTAACAACTGCATCGCTACTGTGTATTAGTCACTTTCCTGTCACTGGAACATAATCTCCTACACTTCCAACTTACAGGAGGAGAGGTTTCATTTGCTCACGGTTTCAGGGGATACAGTCAATGGTCAGCTGCTCCAGTGCAGAAACATGGCAGAACGGCACGGCAGAACAAAGACATTCAGTTCTCAGTGGCCAGAAAGCAGAGTGGCGGAACAGTGCCAGAGAGGAAGGAGCCAGGGACTAGACATAGACCCCAAAACCACACCTCCATAACCCACTCAAGATACTACTTATATACTACTACAGTTCAAAGCAACACCCAGTTTCCCTCTGAAGGTCAGCCTGGCTACTATGAGCTATGACCCCTCCAAGCTCAGCCTTCCAGGACCTTCAGCTACTAAGAGGAATTTTGCAACAGGTAGGATTAGCTTAGGAATTACCCAGGGTGATGTGGGAGTCTGAGGTAGCATAGAAGGAATCAAGATAAGTAGAAAGAAGACAAGATTTTAAAATTATAGCTTTGAGAAAACTGCAACTTCAAGACATAATCAGACACTTGAGGTCACAATGCCTTCTTCACCACAAGGCCTGTTTTTTCTCCAGGCTGCTAAATCCCTAACTCTTAAAGGTACAATAAGTCCATAAATTTGGACTGTGTTTTTCTTCTGATACTATCAGTCCACACATTCCACCTTCAAACCAACAGCATATAGGGATGGGGATTTAGCTCAGTGGTTCCGTCACCTGCCTTGCAAGCACAAGGACCCAAGTTCGATCCCCAGTACGAAAAAAAAAAAAAAAAAAGCAACAGCATATTAACTGGCTACTGTCCTTCTAAACTTCAAACAAATTCCAGAAGTTTGTGTTTTAACCTGGGTGATAAAGTCAGTTTTTGCTTTAGCACTAATGGGTAACCTGACAAGAACTATGTAAACCACAAATAACCCAAAGTATGAACATCCTAGGACACTCCAAAGCCACCTAAATAGCCCTAGCCCCAGGCTGCAATGTGTCTCATGCCTCGAGCACCTGTGTTCATTGTCTGATGTCCACCTCTTTGATTCTGCCTAATAAACCTTCTTATGTCTCCCTCTGGCACATCCTGAGATATTCTACATCATGATAGTCAAGACCCCACCTGGGGTGAATTGAGGTTCTGTAATGGCTTAGATCTAAAGTTCCCCCAAATTCTCATGTTTGGGGCCTGGTGGGAGGGGTGCGTCCCTAGGACCTGACCTGGTAGGTGTATTCTTGTCCCTGGCTCCTCCCTTCACGCTCTGCTTCCTGGCTGTCATAGGGTGAGCAGTTTTCCTCTGCCAAGCCTCCTGCCACCCTGTTTCTGCCTTGGAGCCAGCCAACTAGGGACTGAAACCATGAACCCAAAATAAACCTCTCCTTTCAATTGTGCTGTCGGGCGTTTTGTCCTAGAGATGAGAAAGTGACTAAGACAGGCCCCTGTCTCCTCTTTAAGGGACCTCCAGTCCCCGTGGTGACAAGAGCAGCTGTCACTTAGCAGTGCTTTAGAAAATGTAACCCTGCCTCCTCCCTCTCTACGGGGCAGCTCGCTCACCTCTGCCCACGCTGCTGACAGGAGGAGTGACCCGGACATCAGCCAAGCCCAGCTGACCTGCTCCCAAGTCTGGCTTCTCTCGCTGACCCCTAGAGGCGTGGGCAGGAAGGGCGACTTCTGTGGTTTCTCCCAGCTCAGGGCACTGATCTTGGCAGCCACTGAAGATGAGCATTATCTGTTTAATTCCCAGCATCCTTCAGAGCCAGCATGGTCAGGAGCATGATTTATAACCAAATCACAGGGAATTCCTTCCCAGGAAGTCTGGGGCCTGTGGCTGCCCCGTCCCAAGGCAGTCCCCACCCCCTGAGCTGGCAATGGAGGCACAAGGAGTTGGAAGAATCCAAGTGAGGTCAAACCCGAGCTCCGACTCTCGCTGGCTGTGTGACCTTGGGCAAGGACACTAACTCCTCTGGGCTGTACTTGCCCATCTGCAAAATGGGAATTATTCTGATGGCAGGGACCCTGAGGGTCCCCTGGGGACCTCGTGGACCAGTGCACAGGATATACTTGCCCAGCACCCGGTGCAGAGCAACTTGGTGCTTACCACGAATGAGAGCAGCAGAGGCCAGAGTCAGGCCGGCTGCTATTGCAACAACAAAACTCCTGGGGCTCCCTCCGAGCCCCCTCCCCCACCAGGTGCTCCTCCTGGGTTTCTGGATACAAACCAGAGGCTGGATGATCAAGGAGTGAGGAAGCCTCGCAGGACGGGTGGGGCCTGGCTTCCTCCTCCCCGCCCTTGGGTGCCAATGGGTCTGTAGCCACTGTGGTATTGTCCGGCCACCTAAGGGTACACGAGAGGCACTCGCTGAAGAACACATGCACTTCTCCTCTGGCTGTGCCTGAGTTCCAGCTTTTGCCTGGAGCTCAGAGGGCTTAAGGCTGGGCAAGTGCTGAAATCTGCAGGGTCACCATGACCCCAGATGGCTGTCCCTGGCGGGGATTAAATGTCCTCTGGGAGAAGGGGCCCTGGGAGGCCTGGGGGGCGGACAAGCAGAAGAGGGCTCAGTGGTCCCTGTCGGGAGGGTGAGGGGCTGTGGGGGGGCTCAGGGCAGCCCTGGCACCTCATCCAGTGCTCCAAGCTGACCCAGGCCCCAGATGGCCCGACACACACGCAGGCGCACACATCCACTCGCTGCCTCACAAACGCACGCACACAGAGGAGGCGCTGCGGCCGATGCCCACAGCTGCCCTCGCCCAGCCCCGGGGCTCAGAGAACACCACTCTCTCTGTTGGTCGGACTCTTCAGGAGAGATCGTTACCTCCAGATCCCAGCGAGGCTGCTGAGGCCCCAAGAGGACAGCACCTGGCTCAGGGTGGCCCAGCAGGCGCTGCTGGCCCCCAGGCCTGTGCTGCTTCCCTTCCTGCAAGCAGCACAGGAAGGGAAGGGCTGGCAGACAGGGGTGTCCCAAGGAGAGGGCAAGACCTGGGGGGACTCCAGGGGCCGTCACTGCCCACAGCCCTGCCTCCTACAGCCTTGGCATCTTCCTCAGGTAGAGAGACAGAGCCAGTGGGGACCAAGGAAGGCACCTGAGCCGCTGTCCCAGAAAGACCCAGATTCCGGAGGTCCCTGGCACTCTTCCCGGGGCAGGCTGAGTTCTAGGCCCTTTCCGCTCTTCTTCCAATGCGGTCTTTGGCTTCCAAGCCTCAGTTTCCTCATCTGTAAAATGGTCCCCAGGAAAGATGACCCTATTCAGGTTGGGGAGAAGATTAACCAGGGTAAGACTGTTTGTAGACAAGCTGCTCCATAAGTGACAGCAATTATTAAACACCCTGCGGGCCGGGGGGGTGCTGCACTTGTCAGGACCTTTCTTCAAACCCAGAACCCGTAGTGCTCATCACCTGGGGCCCACACCTGTGCCCCTTCAACTGTGCGGAGAACCAGGCAGGATACAGCTATGATGTGACTGTGTCCCCCAAACTTCATGTATTGGAAACTTAACCTCCCACTCATCTACTGATGGTGCCCGGTGGCGAGGCTTCGAGGGCCAAGGTCAGATGGGATCGTGGGGGTGGGGCGGCCACAGTGGGATTCGTGATTATAAAAGCAGAAGAGAGACCTGAGTTGACCCCTCCTGTCTCTTCACCGTGTGCCACCTTATGATCAGCAGGTGCCCACGCCCTGATATTGATGTCCCAGCCTCCAGAATTGTGAGAAATCAATCTTGGCTTTTTAAAATTTCAGTGCTGGGAATTGAACCTCGGACCTTCACACTGAGCTACATTCCCACCTGCTTTTATTTTTTATTTTGAGACTCAATCTTGCTAAGTTGCCCAGGCTGGACTCAAACTTTCAATCCTCCTGCCTCAGCCTCCCTCAGTGCTGGGATTATGGGCATAGGCCACTGTGTCAGGCTAAATCTCTGCTTTTTGTAAGTTACCCATGGGCGGTACTCTGTGACAGCCACAGCAAGAGACTAAGACAGGTGAATATAAGTTAAGTAATGTGCACATCCGCCAGCAGTGTGGTTTCCCTGTGGAAATACAGCTCTTGTACTCGCAGTGTAAGCCTCTCTCTTCTTCCGGCTCCACTCTGGCTCCACCCTGGCTCCCTGCAGCTGCCTAGGGTCCTCTCCTGCCCCAACCTGGCCTCCCCAGCAGTTGGTGACCCTGAATTCCTGCTCTGTAGCGGGGGAGACTCTGGCTTCACCCTGGAGCCCAACCTCACCCATCACATGGAAGCCCAGCCTGGTGTGGAGCGCTCCTTTGGACCTGAGCTCCTCTGCCCCTCCGCTCTGCTCCCACCTTCTCCAGCCCCAAGCCCAGTCCTCCTCCACCGCGTCACGCCCCTCTGCTCCCCGTCAGCGTTCCTCTCCTCATCGGTCCCCCCATGGGTCCCCAGCGGGGCTGGCCCCCAGCCCTCTGCCTTCATTCTCCTTTTCATCCTTCAGAGATGCCAGCTGTCCACCTGGCTTTGTAAACCTAGCAAATCCCAAAGAAACCTGCATTTTAGTAACCCGAGGGAAAACATAGCTCCACACAGTGAAAGTGACTAGACTGAAGGCCCACAACAAATTAAGTGCTGACAAAACATAGAGACCCAAAGAATGAGAAGCAGGACTCAACCCAAATCCCTATCAGTGGGAGAATGGACAAACTAAGTATGCTATCTAACAGGAAGTGGTGGTACAGGCCTGTAATCCCAGGCTTCTGGGAGGCTGGGGCAGGAGAATCACAAGTTGGAGCCAGCCTGGGCAGCTTAACAACTTAGTAGCACCTGGCCTCAAAAATAAAAATCAAAAGGATCAGGGATCCAGCCCAGTGTAAAGCCCTATATTTAATTCCCAGTACCAAAAAAAAAAAAAAAAAACCACACACACACAAACCTGCATAGCTCCAGACAATGGACTATTACTCAGCCATAGAAAAGGAATAACATTCTGACACACGCTACAATAAACATGAACCTTTTTCTATGAATTATGTGGGCTGGTCCCTCTTCTTCATGTCTCCGGCCTTTTCAGGAGGCTTATGCCACCTTCTTTTCAATATTGGCCCCACACCTAGCATCAGCCCTGGATTCCCTCCCAAGCACCAAAATACGTATAATCATCACAAGTTCAGTGGTATGTAGATTAAAAATAGAAGTAACTTATTACAGTAAAGGGCAGATTGCCATTAATGTCCCTCAGAATACTCTCTCTCTCTCTCTGAACACACTCATCCCATTGTTCTTCCCACTTCCTGGAGTAGTTCTGGAAGTCCTCTCTCATGAGTGTCTTTTCAGGGCAGCTGAAATGATTCAAAACATTTATGGCAATTTCTGCCAAATGAAAACATCACAGTGGGTCCTCATCCATCTCATTCACCAGCTCCGCCCCCGTGCAACTTCTGGCTCTTCCCCAAAGTCAAAACGAACATGCAAGGTCAATGTTTTGGATCTATTCAGGACAACAAGGAGGGAAGGCAGCTCATCCAAAAGACACTTACAAAAGAGAACTTCCAGAGCCGCTCCAGAAAGTGGCAAGAACAGCTGGCCCTGGTGGTGCACATCTGTAACCCCGGCACTCAAGGGGCTGAAACAGGAGTATTCTCACAAATTCAAGTCCAGCCTGGGCTGCATAGTGAATTCAAGGCCAGCCTGGGCTACACAGTGAGACCTTGTCTCAAAAAACAACAAAAAACCCAAAAAAGTGGTGAGAATAATAGGATAAGTCACGTGAAGTGAAGGGGAGAGTATTTTGAGGGAAATTAAGGTGATTTATCTTTTACTGTAATAATTCTTTTTAAAAAATTAAACATTCAAAGTATTTTTGACCACACTGTGTGTATGTGAGTGTGTTACTGGCCCTTCCCCTTGCTGTTGCCCTGTCCCCAGCTAACACAACTCCTGCTACAGCCACTCAGTTGCTTCTCCCTCCCCAGTCCACCCCACTCCAGGCCCCTGCCCCGGGCAGGCCAGTGATCAAGTCCAAGACTGGACAGAGCCTTTGCCGTCACCCTCACTCTGTGTGATCCAGCCAAGATGTCTGAGCGTGGACTCAAACACTGCTGGGGACAGGCAGCTCACTAACCGGATGGCCTGCAGGGAAAGCACAGTCCCCGGGATAAGTCTGGCCTCCTCCTCCATCGCCACCTGGCCTCCAGACAGGTGAGTCATCTCAGTCCTCATTCCCAAAATATGGCCAGCTGGCTTTGACCATGAACTCAACTTTACTCCACAAGCAGTGCTGGAGCTTACCTATGGGCACACGATGAGAACACAAAGCTGTAGTCCCTGCCTTCACGTAGCTCCAAGTCTAACAAGAGGGACAGATCAAGTAGCTCAGAAATGGACATACACAAATGACAGCTACTGATAACTTTCAAGAAGAAAATATCGGGATGTTACACAAGAAACTAATGGGAGATCCATTTGTGTACTAAATGTTTGCCGAATTAAGTCACAGGATGAATTAAGATGGCTGGATTAGCCGGATGTGGTGGTACATGCCTGTAATCCCAGCACTCAGGAGGCTGAGGCAGAAGGATCACCATGAGTTTGAGGACACCCTAAACTACGTAGCGAGATCTTGTCTCAAAATTTAATTAATTAATTAATTGCTGGGTCAAAGAATGGTAGAGATCTTTGATCATACATGAACCAGTTGTAAGCTTGGCTATTAGAGCCAGACTGCCTGGGTTCATATCTTGAGTGTACCACTTGCTGGCTGTGTGATCTTGGAATGTCTCTTAACCTTTCTGTCCCTAACTTTTCCCACTGATAAAACATGTGACAATAGTATTTTAACTTCTAGGTTGCTGGTCATTTTGTTTGTTGTTTTGTGATAGGGTCTCACTATGTAGCTCAAGTTGGTCTTGAACTCACTATGCACCCCAGGCTTGCCTCAGACTCACTGCAATCCTCCTGCTTCAGCCTCTCAAGTGCTGGGACTACAGGTGTGTGCCACCACACCCAGCTTATCAGTCAGTTTCTGCCTCATAACAATGTTAAAATCTCAGTAGCTTATAACCTCTGCATTCATTCTCTTTCTCATAGGCTGTGGTCAGCTGAGCTTCTGTTAGACCTGTCCAGGATTAGCCAGTCTTGGCTCCAAACCCCAGGTGGGGTTCAGAGAAGCTCCCAACTGTCCATGGTCCAGAGGCTTCTCAGGGTCTATTGCCTTCAAAGGGAAACAAAGGAGCCAAGAAGGACAAGGCAAGTTGGCTAAATCCTCCTCAGACATCAGATCTGCTCACATCTCATTGGCCAAGGCAAGTCAGGTCTCATTGGCCGAGGCGAGTCACATGATCAAATCCAATATTAATTGGGTACTCAGCTGCCCGGACAGAACCCCATGGACTGATAGGTGTAAGCCATAGAAGCTTATGTCCCCACAATTCCGGGGCTGGAAGTCCAGGATGAAAGTGGCTGGCAGGATTGTTTGTGATGAGGCCTGTACTCCTCATCCTCTGAGTGCTCATTCCTGGTGGCTTTTCCTCTTCTTATGAGAACACCAGTCCTAGTGGATTAGGGTCTGCTATAGTGAGAATCTCAAGTGTCCCCCAAAGGTCTGTGTGGTAAATGTGGTGACAAAAGGGTTAAAATCCTCAGCACCCACATTTCTCCACTGAGAGACACAATCCTGCCCAGCACACACAGGCTGACATGAGGAACTGTGCAAAGGGTGACTAGAAACAGCACGAGATAAAAATGAATACAAAACCATCTTTCCTCCCAGTGAGCCAACACCCCAGCTAGCCCAAAAGGGTTAAAGCACACAGATATCCTTGTCTAAGCTTGAAGGGCCTTTTGTGAGGCCTGCGTGAGGCCTTGACAGTTTGAAACTTTGGTGTACAACTTTAGAAACAGTAAAAGTGCTCCTGAAAGACTGACAGGAACCAGGAGGCCAGAAGAAGCTGACCCTGAGGTATCTGGATCCACCAGCCAGACCCCTTCTCCGTAACTTACCCCTCTCAGACACACCATACTAACAGCAAGTTTCCTGTCTAGAAAACTCGCTCAGTGCCCCTCTTGACAGTGTACTCTGATCTAAACTAACTCTTGTCTTCCCTGTATTCCTTGCCTGCTGGTAAATCCTATTTACTGCCCTCCTATTGGCCCTCCATATGCTGTCTGGCATGGCAGTAAAGACTGGTCCCTCCGGCGGCTCTTTTGGGAGGTGGAAGAACTTTTAAGAGGCAGGGACTAGCGGGAGGTCTTTAGGTCATGGGAGGTGTGCCCATGAAGGTGACAGCAGGACCTCTACCCCTTCCTCATCCTCTCTTTTGTTCCCTGGCCATGACATGATTGGTACTGTTCTTCCATGTCCTCCCACCATCATGTACTGCCTCACCACAGGCCGAAAACAACATGGCCAATTGATCACGGACTGGAACCCCCCAAACTGTGAGCTAAAATACCCTTTTCTCTTTATGAATCTATGATCCCAGGTATTTGTTACAGTAACAGAAAGTGAACTAACATGCTAACACAGGGCCCCACCATAATTACCTCAACCTCAATTATTTCCCTTAAGGCTTTATCTCCAAATGGAGTCACACTGGAGGCCAGAGCTTCAACATAGAGATTTTGAGAGGGCACAATTCAGTCCATAACAGATGGGGAAATATACTGCTCTACTCAAGAGTGAGCTCATGCTGAATGACATGGCAGAAGTGTTGGTGCATATTCTAAATTAAGGAGAGGAGAATTGACAATCATCATTCAATCTACCATGGGCTGTTCTAAGAAGCAAAAGTGTTATTATGGCAAGTGTTTGTTATGGTTTAAATCTAAAATATCCCCGAAAAGTCTCAATTCAAAAGTAGGGGCTGGTTGGAAGAGGCAGATCACTAGGGCATGACTTCAAAGGGTGTATTCTTGTCCCCAAAACCTCCCTCCTTTATCTGCTCCCTAACCACCATTTGGTAAACACTGTCCTCCACCTTGTCTTTCTGCCATGCCATGCCATTTCTGCCTTGGAGCCAGCTGACCATGGACTGAATGCACTGAAATTGTGAGCCAAAATAAACCTCTCTTCCTTTAAATTGAAGATGTGTGGGTCCAGTGATGGGAAAGTGACTAGTCCAGGAAATTGTTACCAGGAGTGGGGTCACTGAAATGACTGTACCTGACTGTATTTTTCAGAGTTCCAGCATGGCCAGAGATGGACTGCAGGCAATTAAATCCCAGTAACCTTCCTAGGTGTCCTGTACTTCCCTCTATAGGCAGCAACCAGGAGGGAAGCCTCGAAGGTCAAGTTGCTGTACACATTCTGACCCTCACACTTGCATTGGCTTTCCCCATGATGTGTGTTTCCTGAGCTTCTGCCACTTGTGAGCTCTGGGCAGGACACGGGGGATCCCAAAATAGAAAAGTCAGGCTCCCTATCTGCAGGAGGCCACTACCTGAGGGAAGAGAGTGGGGAGTAGGAAAAGGTGGCAGAGGAACATCTATCAGTCAAGGGAGTCCCAGGTCCCACTCCAGAGCTGCTCCCATCTGGCACATGCCTTGGGGACCCACTATGGTGACCCCAGAGGTGGGCTTCAGCCTCCCTCCCTGGGCCTTGCAGATCAAAGGCCTCCAGGTGCAGCTGGAAGTCAGGGGAGCTACCCCAGGGCAGTCCTCAAGCAAGGGAGATGATACTCAGATTTCCTGTCTCTTCCTGCCCCTTCCATCTGTCACTGTCTGTCCTTGTCACAGGCTCTACTTTGGGTGGGGGTGGACTCCTGTGAAGAGAACCAGGTACAGCATAGGCTGGCACCTTGGGGATGCAGAGAGGAAAGGGTCCTTCATTCCCATCCTCGATAAAGCCAAGGGTGACAATCTGCAAGAAGTGCCCCAGGGCAGCCAAGCCTTCCAGGGAGGCCCAGGGGTCAGCTTTTCTCAACCCATGCCCGGCCCTCACCCCCTCCCCCAGTCCTAAGTGACATCCCAGCGGGGTTCCCTGGAGGAGGCCACACCACTCTGTCCGTCTCTCCCAAACCTGCTAGGGAACAGGGACAGCAGGTGCAGAAAAAGTCATTTCTCTCCCTCTCTCCACTAATTGCTTTCCACAGCCCCACCTCCTCTCCTCCCCTTCTCCTTTCTCCGCCTCCCAAGGACGAGGACTCAGAGATACAGCCCCCCTGGGCCCAGCTTGTCTCTCTCCAAACAAGCTTCTGAAATGTAATCCCGGAGGTGACAGTTGGACCATGGCTGGCACAGCCCCCGGGGGAAGGACAGCTCCTGAAGCTGCCAGGGACCTTGGGCCAAGGCTGGCTGAGAGGGAGCAGGCACTCACGTCCTGCTCGGTCTCCCACTCACTGTCCTTCCCCTCAGTGTCACTTCTTCACTTTGTGGATCATTCCCAGCCACCAAGATGCCACTCTCCTCTGTGCTTTCAGAGCCCTGATTGCAGGCAGGACTGAGTGACTTGTGGCCCAAGGGCTATAAGTGAATGCACCAGGAGTCCCTTCATGGCTAGAACAGCTAAAAGCCAATGTGGCTTTGAGTCCCCTCTCCAAGTGTGACAGAGGCCAAGCAGCCTGGGTCTTAGCTCCTGTGTCACTGTGCTGAGCGGGGGACCCCCGGCCCCTCCCCCCGGCCCATGTGGAGCATGTGACATGTGAGATCAACCTTTGTTGGGCAAAGCCTAGGGTTTGGGACTGACTTGTCCCCATAACCTCCACTCCCCTGACTGATCCACCTGCTCCTGATCCTACATCCTCTTCCCCTCTTTGCCCTCCCCCGGCCCAGTCTGTGGCAGCCCCACACCTGTCCCCAGATGTGCTGGGTGGCCATGCCTGCTGACTGATGCTAATGGTTTCCATAGCACCAACAGAGCGCACCGAGACTGAGGCAGCCTCGGATCACCAAGTGCAGACTGGAAGCGTGGCCTTCCTGCACCTTGATGAGCTGATTAAAAGAAGTCGTCCCCTAAGGGCTGGAGATTTAGCTCAGTGGTTCCGGGGCCTGCCTCGAAAGCCCAAGGACCTGAGTTTGATCCCCGGTACCAAAAAAAAAAAAAAAAATCGTCTCCTCCTGCTGGCACCCAGGGAAGTGGCCCTCCATGCCCTGGAGTTCTAACCACGCCCTTTATCTGCACAGGGCTCTGGGCTGCCCCACCTGCCCTCCTTCCAGATACCCCCAGCAAGGAGTGGCAGCCACAGACAAATGACAGCACCTTTCCCAGGCCTCCTGTGAACTGCAATCCCCCCTCTGTCATCCCAGCCTCAGTACTAAACTGGCTCCTACTCAAACCCTGACACCCAGCTAAGGAGCCATCACTTCCAGGAAGCCTTCCCTGTCCTTCCCTCCTGACCACTAACCCTTAACTGAGCCAGGTGGCCCTCGGACAGTTCCAGCACCCTGCGCGTAGTGCCTCTTCACTGCAGGCCCCACTGGGTTTTCTCCACCTGTCTGTGAGCTCTTCTCCAGCTAAGGACAAGCTTGGGAAGGATGAAGAGGGACCAAGCTTTGTTCATTTCCGGTCCTCCGGGCCTGCACAGGGCTTCGTACCCCAGAGGTGCTCAGTAGATAACTTGTGAGGCGTGATCAAAAAATACTTTCATGAATGTGTTTAGTTGCTCTGCTGTGGCTGCCTCGATGTCCTGAATTGATTCAAAATGTTTACCTTTCATGGTCATTTTGACTTTGGGGAAGAGCCAGAAGTCGCACCAGGCCAGATCCACTGACTAAGGTGGATGAGAACACACCGGGATGTTTTGACCAGCCTGCCTTTCTGCGGGATGGCACTTGGCAGCAACATTCACCATATTTTTTATCATTTCACATAAAGACACTCACGAAAGAGGATATCCAGAACTGCTGGAGAAAGTGGCAAGAACAGCAGGATAAGTGTGTTCAGAGTGAGGGGGAGGATTTAGAGAACAATTCCTGGTAATGTGTCTTTCACTGTAATATATTTTTTAAATTTAAACTTTCACAGTATATTTTGCCCACTCTTTATAGGCACTCTTATACAATGGTTCCAATAAAGAATGGACAAAGGATTGGCTATGAGATTCCAGGCATCAGGAGCAAAGTGGGGAGTGGGAGAGTGGGAAATGTGTGTGTGTGTGTGCGCGCGCGTGGGTGCGTGTTGCTAAGGAAATGTGTCACTCTGTCTCTTCAATCACACCACACAGGTGCAACTCCCATCCCTCTGTTTGTAAGTTCATGGTAACCCTGATATTCTGTGCATCTGCCAGATCCTGCACACACCGTGTCTTCCAGGTTGGGGTTCATAAACTCTAGTCCCCGATTGCAGGTAATGGACCAAAGCATTCAGAGCCTTTCTGAGGCCAGGCTGCAAAATGCAAAAGGCAGGCAGTGGAGAGAAGAGGCCCCGACCCTAACTAAGAAGGTGTCAGCAGGCTGCCGATGCTTGTAGCAGGAAACTAATGCTGAGGGTGGCTTCTGGGTCTTCTGCCCAGCTCCCGACCCCTCTTGCAAGACCACCCTTCCTTGGGCACCTCATCCCCTGCACCAGGCTCTGACCCAACCTCTCATTGTCCCTACATCGTTGACTACAGGTCTGTGTGTCCATCTCACTTGGTAGCTTGCAAGCCCCTTGTTCCAGGGCCTAGGTCTCTCTCACTTCCATACGAGGTATTTGTGGATCAAAGCTTGGTGGATAAATGGGTGGATGGATGGATGGGTGGATGGAATGAGATCTGCCCAGGAGACATGTGTGATAATAGCTACCGTTTTTGAGCTCTTACAACATACAAAGTGCTGTGCTAAGTCCTTTTGACATTTGTTTTGCTCATTTATTCTTACAACAGCCCTCAGCGAAGTCATTGACACCAAGTTCACAGTCAGAGGACAGAAAGCCAGAGGCTGAAACCATGTCCAATGATGATGTCACGCAGGCCAGGAAGTGTCCCCAGGGAAGTTCAAAGCTGAGCAATGTGAGAAATCCTGGATTTCAAACTCTTAACTACAAAGGGGGTCATAATGCCCTTTGGCAGGGTGACAGCAGAGCTGGGATACTGCAGCAGCCCCAGGTTCATGTGTTTCTGGTTCTCTGGTTTCTGCTCATGAGGCTTTCTTTCTCTACAGAGTCACTTTCCTGGCTCTCCTTCTGTGCCCCCAGGACCTGTGCTCCCTGGTCTTCCAGGGGGATGCATGCTATGGCCTGTTTTGTTTTCTTTTACTGCTGGGGGCCATCCCCAACTCCCTGGGACCCAGCTGCGTGGTGTAGAAGAATCAGTGAAATGACAATGTCAAATCCTGCACACTGGTCAGTGTGCCTGCAGAGACAGCAGCTGGGGGTCCCTTGCAGATCACTTCTGGGACTGGCTTTTCTCGCTCCTGCCTGGCTGCCTTTAATCCAACAGCCATAAATACAGAGCCCTGCGGGCAGCAGGAGACCACTCAGCATGCTGCAGAAGGGCCTGATTGGTGGCTCATCCCCTGTCCCAAAGGAGCGACGGCAGGGCTCCCCTGCACAACAACATCTCCAGCCAGGGACAGAAGGCTGGCTGCAGGTGGGCGGGGTGGGAGAGAAGAGACCCCAGCTGGGCAGGTAGTGGCTCTGGGCCACCCCGCCCCAGCATGGCCTCCTGGCCAGAAAGAACAGCCTAGACCTGAGCGATGAATGGCCTTGCTAATTGGCCATTTTGTTTTTTATGTATTTTCATTAGCAAGATAAAATAACGACTAATCATGTAACTGTCTCCTCAGAAAATAAATGCTCATTAGCCACCTGAGCTGTTCTTGCTGCTGAGTGGACCACACTGCCTCGCCCAGGATATTGGGGAACAGCAGGCAGGGGCAACACCAGTGAGAAGCACAACTGACCTCAAACCTCAGGCAGATGCCCCAACGGAGCCCAGGGCCTCAAACAGGGGTGGCTTCGGGGACACCAAACTCAGCCCCTTCCTCCGACCCCCAAATAACCAGAGAGAGGGTCTCCGGAACTTGTTCCCACATCCAGCAGACCCCTTGCCCCCAGGTCCCCTCCCAGTGGCCATCTCAAGACAAGGGCTCTGGAAAGGGGGTAGTGGGAGGGGAGCTGGGTCTCCATGGTGACTTGTCCACTAACCCGCCCATCACAGGGAGGGGGAAGGGCTGAGGAGGTTTGGTTGGTGGGGAAGTGGGGCAAAGGAGTCTGGTTACCCAGGCAACTCCCTGAGGTCCTAGCCAAGGGCTCCGCTCCCACAAGTGGGGGCTGCTGTTGTCATGGAGACTCCCTGGCAGCTTTGCTAAGGAGGAGGAGGAAGCCTCCCAGGTCCCCTCCCAGCCCCAGGGGCACAGGGCACTGGAGGGGAAGGCTCCAGAGCTTCTCCAAACACTGGAGGGAAGAATGGCAGCTTGCCAGGGAAAGAAAGTTCCAGAGAGCATTGCAACCCACTCGCCTCCCTTCCCTTGCTCTTGACCCGGCGTCTGGCTCTCACCTCGTTGTTGGCATGCGGTCCTGGTCAGCACCTCTTGGCCCTTCTTTCTCAGGGATGCTGATCATTTCAGGCAGAGAGCCTGCCCAAGGGTCGCCATGGTGACCAACCAAGCCTTTGGTCTCCATGGTGACAAAGCCTCAAAAGTTATTTTTATTTATTTATTGGGAATTTCACAGGATTTTCCATCCCCTTGGCCATGCCTGAAATGTGGGAGATTGGGGTAGAACCACCACTCCCCCATCCCAGGGAAGAGGACATAATAAGGCCAGGAATGCTGGGTGACAGCTGAAATGTGGCTGAAAGGCAGCCAATAAAGACCTCCTGGCGGCCGCAGAGAAAGAGCACTTTCCCAGCTTTCCCCCAGCCTGCCAGGTGCCTGGGGAGCTCTCAGGAGCCACTTAGTAACCACCATCCTCGGGCTGGTTGCAACCGTTGGGTGGTGATCAACAGAGGCAAAGAATGCCCAACCGGACGTGCAAAAGTACACAGAGACCAAGAGAATCAAATCAGATGGGCAAGACACTTGGAGCAAAGGGAGAGCAAAATAAAGAGCGATGCATGTCAGTACAGACATGCATGCTATAAGGTACTCACAATAAATGAGAAGTGCCGCAAACCCAATTCTGAGCTTCCTAGTGGCCATAGCAAAGAAGGAAATAAGACTTACAGAGTCAACAAGAGGACAAACAATATTTAGGAGACAGGTTGGACAGAGGCAGAATAATGTGAAGTTCTCCCCACTAGCTTTCGCCCCACGCCTTCAATTTGGTTTGCTTGTTGACTTGGCATTGTTAGTTTTCTGTTTCCCCAGTACAGCCTTTTCCTTCATCCATGCCACATAACTGTGTACAGTTCATCCCAGAGTCACAGAATAAACCCAATGGGATCCGCCTGGTGACATCTCATCTTACTCAGCAACTCATTATATCTAAAATCACAACCCTTGGGATGTTTTCGGTTGGAAATAACGACAGACCTGACTCAAAATGGCTTTGCCAGACAGGGGATTTATTGTTTCATAGAACAATACATTATGGGGTAGGGCAGCCCCAGGCTGGTGAATCATGAGCCTTATCATTGTCACCTGTACTGGGCCTTTACCCTTTAAACTAGCTGGACCATCCTTGGTGTGCTGGATTTATTTTCTCAGTGTGGCTGCCAGGGTTCCAGCCCATCACATGCAGCTGTATATCCAGTAGGGGAAATAGATTCACCTCTTGTACATAGTTTTAAAAAAATCATTCCTAGAAGCCCCTGACAGATATCCCATTATATGTCCTTGACCATGTCTA
This sequence comes from Heterocephalus glaber, assembly GCF_053883595.1. Lineage (NCBI taxonomy): Eukaryota > Metazoa > Chordata > Mammalia > Rodentia > Bathyergidae > Heterocephalus > Heterocephalus glaber. The sequence continues at coordinate 7,118,113 of NW_028258299.1, read as the reverse complement.
GGTCACCTGTTCTCTGCTAAATGAGCCCAGGGGAAGGTGAATATGAGCAATCAGACTAAGCAGTCGCATGGGGAAGGGAAGGGACCCAGGGACAAAACCAGCATGGCCAAGGAGGAAGGAAGGGGGTAGGTTTCAGGCAGATATCTGATATCTGAGCAAGGCACCCCAAAGAAGCAAACCTGAGAGAAGGGCTCCGCTGCTGCTGATGGACGGAAGTGGCCCAGTCGACACTGATAGGGGGACAGGACAGCAGGGCAGAGAAAGGGACAGAGCAGAGCCTCTGGCTGGCCCTCTGCGAGCACGGCGGGGTGGAAAGCACACTCTAAGAGCTCCTGCCAGGCGCGGGGTCACTCTCCAAGACTCATCCATCATTGGCTCGGGGCTGCCTCTGGGAACAGACGAAGGCCTGGCACTTCCGGTGCTCTGTGCTTTGGGCCACCAGCTCTGACGAGAGTCCCGGGGCAGGAGGCTCAAGAGGCCAAGCACATGGGAGCTGAGGAGTTGAACAGTTGGGAAGGGTGAAGGAATCCCAGGGGCACCTGGTCAACCAGCAGTGTCCACGGCAAAAGTGACCTGTGCCCGGTGTGGTGGTGCACGCCTGTAATCCCAGCACTCTGGGAGGCTGCGACAGGAGGATCACAAGTTCAAGCCCAGCCTGGGCAATTTAGCAAGATCCTGTCTCAAAATTTAAAAATGCTTTGGGGATGTAGCTTAGTGCAAGGGCCCTGGGGTCAATCTCCGGTACCCTGTCCCCAAAAAGTGAGCTGTCCCCCTGCTGGGACACAGGTACCTTTGTTCTTGTGCTTTGACTGCAGCCCCAGCACCATACCCACACATGCCGGCTCTCCATAAATACACATCCAATGAACAAATGAATCCCACAGGGCCTGGGACTTAGAGAGAGCTGGGGCTGGGGCCACCTCCTAGGGAGGGGCGCTCATCACCCTTAGGCCGCCTTCCGGGAGGGGAGGCAGCCCCCAGCCCATCCCCACCTGAGCCTTCCAGGGGAATAGCTCTGTCTTCACAGATCAATTTCAGGGGAGCCTTTGAGAAGCTCCCCATGCGCCAGGCCTCCCGGGTTGAGCCCTGATTAGGGAGTTGGGGGGCCATTCCCAGGGACTGCGTGTACCCGTGAGAAGTGACTCAGTGCCTTACTCGGAAAAAAATGTGCAAATGAATTCACAGCAAGCCACGCTGGTGCCTCACCTTCCCTAGCCTCCGTCCACAGGGCCTCACGCACCTCCCACAGGCACCCGCGGGCAGCGCTAATGTCACACCTCCGTCACCCACAAGTGAAGGGGGAGAAACCGAGACTGGGAGAAATGAGCTCAGTGAGCTCACTTCCTGCCAGCACAGGGCCCCAAGAGGTCAGCTCGCTGGACACCAGGTCCCAGTCCCCCTCCGCCGTGCCAGACACACTTCCCGGAGCTGGCTGCTGTGCACCTGTCTTTTCCATCTGCTGCCTGCATCAGACCATGAGTTCATACCTGCAGTCGCCTTCCAGTCCCTGATGTGGCCCTGCGACAGGGTACGTGCAGGGTGGTCATGAGTATGCTGTCTCTGTTTCAGGTCACAGTCGGCGGCACTCTCCTACCCCCTTGAAGGTCGGTGTGGCCATGCAACTCACCTTGGCTCCTGATCTGGTAGAGAAGTGACGGGTGTCACCAGGCATGGTAGCACACACTTGCAGTCTCAGCACTCAGCACGCTGAGGCAGGAGGATCTCCACAAGTATGAGGCTACTCTGGGCTACAGAGTGAGTTCAAGGCCAGCCTGAACTCCATGGTGAGACCCTGTCAGGTGTCAGGGTCTCTTCCTGAGCAGATACTTTAGGAGGAAGTGCATGTGAGAGTAATGTTCTAGGCTCAGGGCTGCTTCCCAGAGTGAGGATGACAGAGCCCTTTGATGATAAGTAGCCGGTGTGAAAATATTGAAATGAGAAAGACCGGCCGGTCAGCCTGTGTGAGCCCCTGGATTTGATCCCCAGCACCACAGAAAAAGAAAAAGAAAGAAATGGGGGGGGGGGGGGGCGGTGTTACTGCAGCATCGTCTCCTACACAGATCCTGATGGATGGGCAGATATTTGTGGATAATAAATGTTATAGAAGGAAGAGAGGTGGAGGAGGGATCGCTGCTGTGAGCAAGGACCTTCGACCCCTCGAGCAGGCCAGGGGGACAGAGGGGTACTGCAGGACCCTGCTGCCTGCCCGAGAGCAGGCGAGGCTCACGGGATCTGGAAGCTCAGACCCCACTCCCGATGTCCTCACCCACACTCGGGGACTCGGTCCAGAGGTAAGCGGGGCAACCTGCATCTTCCATACCTGGACGGCCTCCCCAAAGCCGGGGAGGAGAGAGGCTCTTTCCCCCTCCGAGTGGAGACTTTTTTCAGCCAAATGAATAATTCATTGTAAATGACTTTGAGATGAGCTGAGGCTCCATGTTGCCAGCCGATTATACATACCATAAAAAGCAATGACAATAATTTATCTGCTTTCTCTCGTGGGTGGGCCTCGGGGCTGGGGAGGAGATGCTGGGTGCGTGGCGTGGGGCTATGAATCACTCCTCTAGCAGTTAAGCTGCAAGCTGCTGACGCTTTTCCAATTCAGCATTAAATAATTCCAGCCTATGTCTGGAAGCAGAGTTCCCTCGTCCTTTTCCCAAGGAGGCCCTAGGGAGTGAGTCCAGGAGGGCCGCAGGCCCTCAGGTGACCAGGGCCAGGGCTGCAGAGTAGGTGGTGCAGTGCAGCTGGCCTCATTCGTTCTCACATCTTTGCTCTAAAGTCCACGCACAGGGCCTGGGGCTGCAAGGGACACACTCACACCTGAGCCGCGTCAGCTGCACAGGCTGCAGAGGGGGCCCCGTGGCAGGGACCAGCTGTCCCAGGTCATCCCCAGCTCCCAGGAGGCCACACATGAGCCCAGGCCTTTGTGCTGGAGGAATCTGAAGAGCTTCACTGAGGCAAATGTATTTCTCTAGCAAAGATAGCTACAAAGGCCAGGCACAGTGGTGCATGCGGTGATCCCAACTGTTTGGGAGGCTGAGGCAGGAGGATCATAAGTTTGAGCCCAGCTTAGGCAATTCATTGAGAGTCTGTTTCCAAAAACATTTTTAAAGGGCTGGAGATGTGGTTCAGTGGGAAGGCCCTGGGTTCAATCTGAAAGGGAAGGAGGGAGGGAAGGAGGGAAGGTAAAATGCAGATCCCAGTGTGCAGATGGAGAAACTGAGGCCCGTGGTGAGACAGCCAAGAGATGAGACAAAGAGAAAGAGCACTGGTAACACAACCTCCAAAATCCAGGCCAGAACTTTCTCCCCAAACCGAAACTGCCTTTTCTGCCCATGGACAAAGAAGACAGAAATAAACTCCAGAGAACCCTGGAACAGTAGGTACAAGGTACGTAGCTTTGTTTTCACAACATATATTTTTGTTCTATGCTTCTGGGGTGTGGTGAGGAGCAAAACGGAACTCTGACCCCCTGGCTGCCTCACCCCAGTCAGTGAGAGCTCAGATATATTTACACATTTCCAGACAAGCCCTCAACTGAGCCAGAACCACCAAGGCGGAGGTCTGGACAGCTGAGTTTTGGGTTTCTTTGGGGGGACAGGGTCTCACTATGTAGTTCAGGCTGGCCCTGAACTCACTATGTAGCCCAGGATGGCCTCAAACTCGCAACGATCCTCCTGCCTCAGCCTCCCAAGTACTGGGATTACAGGTGTGCACCACCACACCCTGCTGGCTGAGTTTTTTTGTTTTTGTTTTTTTTTTCGTTAAATTTATCAGTACATTTTAGGTATGCGATATGATGACATTCATCATTGGGAATTTGTACCTGTACGTGATATATTTTCGTTCTTATTTTTCCCCATTCCCTTGCCCTCCCTTCAACTCCTCCACCCCTCCCTACTTACAAAGACTTTATTTCCATTCTTTCCTCTCTGAGGCTGAGTTTTTAAAGCACCCAGTAGCAGGATTATTTGTAATAGCTCCAGCAGGAAACCACCCAGAGGGCCTTCCGTGGTGACTGGGTGAACAGACTGTCACCCATCCATACACAGAGTACATCCACACTGCAAAGTACATCCATGCCATAAAACAAAGTACACTATCCGTACCGTAACATGGGGCGATCAGGAGGAATTTTAAGGAAATTATGCTGAAGGAAAAATGTCAATCTGAAAAGTTCATATTCTGTATGACTCCATTTATATACCATTCTCAAAATGACAAAACTAAGGCTGTGGGGGACAGATTAGTGGTGACCAGGGATCAGAGACAGGTGTGGGGTGTACGGGGTGAGGGGTAGGTGGATGGGGTTACAGGAGGACAACACAAGGATCTTTGGCTAAAGGAACTGTTCTGTATCATGACTGATGGTGGACACACAAACCTACACATGTGATAAAAATGCAGACACGCACACATATACATAGAAAACTGAGTAACAGCTGGGTATGGTGGCACACACCTGTAATCCCAGCACTCAGGAGGCTGAGGCAGGAGGATCGTTTTGAGGCCAGCCTAGGATACATAGTGAGTTCAAGGCCAGTCTGAACTACATAGTGAGACCTGTCGCAAACAATGCCAAATAAAGGAATGAATGAAAGAAAACTGAAAAAAGTCAGTGGATTTCATTATCAGTCTCCTGGCTTAATAGCATACTGTAGGTTTTTGTGGTGTTAATGTTGGGAAAATCTAGGTGAAGGATACACAAAATCTCTCTGTGTTTTTATTTCTTACAATTGAAGGTGAATCTATAATTATCTTGAAATGAAAAAAGTTTAATTTAAAAATTCTTCCTAAAGCTCCCCTAAATGGTTCTGTTGAACCAATAATGAAAACCATAATTCCTTTCTTTAAAATTTTTTTTTTTTTTGGTACTGGGGATCGAACTCGGGACCTTGTGCTTGCGAGGCAGGCGCCGGAACCACCAAGCTAAATCCCCGGCCTGCCTTTCTTTAAATTTTACTGAACTTTTCCTTCCCGTGAACAAGCCGGTGTCCCCTCAGTATAGTTCACACCCTTCCTTCTCCCGTGGCCGAGGGCCAACTGCGCACCCAGTCACCCAGAGCCCTGTGCCCGGCCCAGCTCGAGCAAGGCAGTACAGGGAGAAACTGCACAGATCTGGGCTCCCTTGTGGAGCAGGACTGCAAGTTTGGGCCAATCCGTTAACCTCTCGGATGGGTTCTGCCCAATAGCACGATGCATTCACCCACTTTCAGGTGCCCTGAGAGCTGCAGATAACAGCGGTGACAGCGGGGTGGAAGCTGTCACGGGCAGAAGCTGCTGGGCAAGGCTTGCTGAGCAGTGAAGACGCAAGTTGGGTCTCGCCTCCCATCCCAGCTCCACTCCGCCAGGCACACCTGCTCCCTGAGCCCCAGAGGTCCCCTCTGCAGAGTAGGACACGGTCTGCATAGTGCAGGAGCAGGGGACAAGGTCAATTTGACGCTTTCCCGGTCCCTGGACCTGCTGTGTATGGAAAGGGGCCACACAGGGAGGAGAGTCTAGAACAGCTTCCCCTCCCACCATGGGGAGGTTGGAGCTGGATTTAATGAGGCGCTGTCTGCTGTTTTCCCAGCCTGTGAGCAAAAGCTAGCTTTTCTCTCTGCCTACCAGAACGAACCTGTCGGGTCCGCAGTGTAGACAACAACAGCTGCACAGCCTTGGGTGGGCAGGTGAGAATATGTATGTGGATACACACGCAGGTGCACACACACATGTACACGAATGCTGCTGGGCCACGAAAGCCTCTTTCCCTGGGAGACAGTGGTCTTTGAAGGCCACAGCTGCCCCCCATGGACAGCTGGTCCCACGGAGCCACGTCCTCACCTGGGCCAGGTGGAGGGAGCTAGAGACACAGCTGCGACTCAGGCACTTTCATTATTTATGAAGCTTTCGTTATTTCGAGTATAAATAATCGATGACTGTAAAGTGCGGCAGCCCCCGCCGTGGAATATTCATGAGCCATGTTCGTGGAGATTTCGGCAGCTGCCTGGGCCCCAGATGCGCCTGCACTCGCTCACGCACGTGCGCGCACACGCGCGCGCATACACACACACACACACACACACACACACACAAGTCCCAAATAAAAAGCATCATGATAAAGATTTCGTGTCAGGGGGCCCCTGGGCTCTGGGAGAGGGGCAGCTTGTGTGCTGTCTGCACCCTGAGGGTTTGCTTGTGGTAATGGCCACAGCCTGGCTGGGAGGAAGGAGACGCCGCAGTGCCGCAGACAGGGCACTGCTCGCCTGGCCTCTGCATCCCTGGTGTTTCATCACACCCTGTACCCAATACCTATCGTCCTTCCCTCCATGGCTATCTGAGACCCCTGACCACCGGGCCTGGAGTGAGCACAGCCAGTGTGGCAAAGTCTGACCGCTGTGCATCAAGGACATGGCTCTGTCCCGTGGTTTCCTCTCTCCCTGGTCCAGAGAACAAGGGGATCAGAACTCCTCTCATCGCAGGATTCTGCAGGAAGCAGGAGACAGGGCAGAAGGTAGCAGCAGGCCACCCCCAGTCCTCAGGCCGAACCCTCTCTTTCTTCTCTGCCCTCCAATTCAGGCTGCAACAGCCTTCCACGCTCTGACTGCCCCAGATCTTTCCACTCACTGCCGACGCTGTTCCCTTTTCTCCCTTCCCCACTGTAGCCTGGCTGGTGCCTCCTCTGCCCTCAGGTCCCCTCTAGATGCCACCTACTCTGGGGCCCCTTCCTCACTCCCCTAAGCAACTTCAGGCCCTTCCTCTAGCCTTTGGGGGCCTGGAGTTCCTGGCTCTAATAATTCTGCTTTGTTGTGAGGATCTTTGCTCACACACACACACACACACACACACACACACAATGTTTTGTGAACTATGTGACCAGGGGAGGCTTCAGCACTCCAGCGGCTTCAACACAAGCTCTGCCACTTACTGTGTATCCTTAGGCAAGTTACTTAACCTCCCTGTGCCTGGATTTCCTCTCCTGTAAAGTTAAAAGGACAGAAATAGAACCGACCTCATAGGGCTGTCACAAGAATGTAATATTTGAGGCTGGGGATTTAGCTCAGTGGTTTCCCCACCTGCTGTGCAAGCGCAAGGATCCGAGTTCGATCCCCTGTACAAAAAAAAAAAGAATGTAATATTTTTCTCCAGCGGAAGTGCTTGGCTCGGCACTACCCAGACCCCAGCAAGTGGACAGTCCCTCGTCCCTTCTGCACAACCCCAGCATCCCAAGCTCTGAGAAGCAAAGAGGCTTTTCGGCACTCCTTGGCAAAGAAGCCTGAGCTGAGCTGACCTGAGAGATACTTACAGTCTTTATTTATCCCACTTGCCTGCATTATCCATATGTATTTCCCGCAGAAATATGAATATGTTGGAGTGGTGCTTAAACATAGGGAACATTGTTTCTAAAATCTGAAAAAAAATGTTCAACATCGGAAACGCATCTGGTCCCAAAGGTTTCTAAGAGGCACAGGGGATGGACAGCATCCTCGAGGTCTATATGATGGGTAGTTGGCTCAGACGAAGTGGCTGGTACCCAGGGCTGTGCCAGTCTTATGTGGCACCATGCCTGGCACAGGGCAGTGCTCCACAAACCCCAGGTGCCAATCAGGAGAGTTCCTGGGGCCACCCTGCTTCCTCACCTGTGCCCTGCCACTGTCTCTCAGTCCCGAGCCCTGGGTCTGGCTTGTGGACTTCCCTGAGGTCACCCCGTGCTCTGGTGGCAGCTGCAGAGTTGAAACCTTGCCCTAGGCACCCCCTCATTGGCACAGGGAGCTAGCTGCACATTCCAAGTCGCAGCCAGGGCCAGGAAGCTGCCGGGCTTGTGCCGAGAGGGCTGCCCCGCTCCTGGTGAGTGGTTCCACAGGCCAAGGGCAGACCCATTCTTCAGAAAGGCAGGGGCCTGCTCTCAGAGCCTCATTGGCCCTCCTCACAGTAGCATCTGAGGAAGTTCCCTCCCTGTTGGGAGCAATGCTACATAATTCTAGGGAAAAATCATTTGAGTAGGCCTAGTTCTCCTGCCTACAGGCCAGCTACAACATTCCAGACGTAACTGCATTTTGGCCTCGGGTCACAACTGAGACCTCAGTGATCCCCGGATGCTGTAATGCTCCAGGACAAGACCACACCTTCGGGAGACACCCTGGGAGGAACCAAATCTTCATCTGCATAGTTCCTCATTGTTCTTAGATTTCCACTGCCCCCCAGTCTTTTTACACCTTCTTTATCCCAATGTGAAGTACTGAACTCTGCATTTTCACTTGTTACCTCTGTTTCCCCATGTACTGAATAAAAAGTGCAGCAAGCTAGGGGGCTTTTGTCTTTGCTGCCCAGAGCAGCACTGATCAGACCCAAAGCTCAGCTTCTTCTCAGTCTCATTTGTCTACCTTTCCTGTAATTCGCCGTGTACTGCCATGGCTTGCAGGAGACTAGGACTTACTGCAGAGGTTCTGGTAACATCCCCTTCCCCTGTTCCCTACACCTCCCAATGCAATGAAACCCTGCACCGATCTGTGCATACGCACGACGCAGGTACCAACTAGCTAGTCTAGGCATAGGTAACACAGACAGCCATAGAACACACTATCTCCTGTTTGGTCCCCCACCAAGCCCAGGGAGCTGGTACTTTTAAGGTTTGGTGGGGGCCAGGTGCAGTGGTGCAAGCCTATAATCCCAGAACTTGGGAGGCTGAGGCAGAAGATCACAAGTTCAAACCCAACCTAGGCAACTGAGCAAGACACTGTCTCAAAATAAAAACTAAAAAGAACTGGGGGTGTAGTTCAGCACTCCCTGAGTTCAATCCCCAGTACAGAAAGAAAGAAAGAAAGAAAGAAAGAAAGAAAGAAAGAAAGAAAGAAAAGAAAGAGGGAGGGAGGGAAGGAAAGGAAGGAAGGAAGGAAAAGGAAAGAAAAAGAAGGCTCAGTGGCCCCTAAGGACTGAACTCCCCACCTCCCCTCCGGAGATGAGATCCAATTGAGAAACAACAACTACAATCCAGTGGATAAGGTTGAAGTGCCAGGTTTAGTCCTTGCCCACAGTCGCAGACTGTGACAGGGTAGAGAAAGGCTGGGAGTGTGATGTTTCTCCTTATGGAAACAGGAAGCTCCTCTGTAGATGGGGATACTGAAGCAGGTGAGTGGGAACGGGGATTGGAACCCAAAGCTATGGCTCCACTACACCACTCCACCCTCTTGTAGCAGGCAGATGTAACTGTGAGTCTATATCCGGTTGACACTATCTGCCTCAGGAGCCCAGTTCGATGAATGTGGCAGAAAAGGGGGGGAACCCCATCCCCCTCCTCTCTCTCCCTCCCCCTCCCCATCCTTTTCTGCACTCTCAGCCCCCACCCCACTTCCACCTGATCGCTGTGTAGCAGGCAGCTTTCTGGTCACAGATCTGATCTGCTTGCCTGAGCCCGGGAAAGGACTTGTTTTGGGAGCCGTTTCCATCTCCAGCTCTTGTGTCGGTCACCAGTCACAAGCCTGACCCACATCTGGTGGCTGGAACAAATCTTGGCAGGGATCTAAACACCCTGAGCACCTGCAGGGCAGACAAGTGACCCAGCACAGCGAAGCCAACTCTCAGGACTGCACTGATTTTGTTTCTGGTGTCAGAGTAACAGTCCATTTATAAATCAGGGAGAGACCTGTCAAAAGTTCTAAGTCCAGACCTTGGGCCATTGCTGCACCACCCTCACCCCCCCAGGAGAAGCCCCTAAGACAATTTGTTCTTGCAGCTGAGTTGGCAAATGTTGCCTTTTATAAAACCAACCCCATGTGGGCTTTCCAGGACTGAGGTCACATCTGTGCTCAGCATGAGGGAGCTCTGTGATTGATTAGTGATGTCTGCCACAGTTGCAGCCATGGAGGTAGGGGTCCATAGGCTATGTGTTCACCTTGGCTTTTGGGATACCTCTGGCAATAGCCTTCAGGGGAAAGACCCCAGGATCCTGTCGCTCATTTTAGAACTCACACATTTACAAAACTGCTCATAAAGTAGGGGTCAACACAATCCCTTTCCCCCACACCAGATGGTCTGTGTGCCTCCAGCAAGCACAGAACCTCCCCGAGCTTCACTGCCACATTTACAAAACAAAGATAAAGCTGTGGGCTGGAGTGAGGTTGCATGCATTAAACTCCTCTCCATTTATAGCAACAAAGAATGTTTTTACATTGCAATGCCATGGCTGGCTGCCACGGATCAGAAACAGGGTAGAAACAGGAGGCTGTAAGCAGGGGATGATGCTGGAGGCTTGCTGGTCTCCAGGTCCAGAACAGGAGCTGCTGGAAGCTCAAGTGGTCCCGAATGTTGCAATCAAATTGCCGCCCCCTGCAGGTGAACTGTTATCAAAATTCTGCAGAGCACTAGTTTTCCCTGAGCTACCTGCTTCCTCCTTAACAGGATCTCCTTCCAGCCTCCTGTGCCTCTTCCATCCGGCCACATCTCTCCTTCCTGTTCCTCAAACTCACCAGGCAAGTGCTAGCCTCAGGGCCTATGCACCTGCTGTTCCTGCTGCCTCCTGCTCCTTCCTTACATCTGAGCAGCTCACTCCTTCCTGTCCTAAAGCTCTCCGTTCAAATGTCATCATATCAGCAGCCTCTCCCACCCCACCTCTCCGCCCCACCCTTATTCAACTGCATTTTCTCAGAGCACATCTGCTTCCTGTTTCTCCCACTCCTCCTCCCAGTTAGAATGTGAGCTCCACAAGGACAGGATCACGTCTCCCATGTGACTCGCTGCACCCTGGTGCCTGGACCAAGCTTGGCACACAGTAGGGGCCCGATGACTGGGTCCTGAAGGAGTGAGAGTTGGGTGTTTGAGTTACAGCTGAAGACACAGAGGTCTAGGTTGAGTGTTCTGCCTGATAATGACAGCTGTGCTTTATGGAGAGTGCTGCATGCTGAGCCCTTTAAACCACATAGCAACTGTGAGGAAGCACGGACCCGTTTCCCAGGAAGAGACCAGCCAGCTTGAGCGCCTTGGCCACAATCACACAGCAGGGCAGAGGGAGGCACCGGGGCCCAAACCCTGCTGGTGACTTCTTTGCTCTCTTGATTCCCACCATCCTCTCAGACAAAGCAAAGACTTCTTCGTCGAGTGGACCTTTCTGCCCACCCCATCTCCTGGCAGCCCCGTGTGTGATCCACAGGCAGAATCCACCCGGCTATATGATCTCCTAGCCAAGGGCTTTCACCGTTTCCCAGGACTCCCATTTCAACATTAATCGTTCTCACAGCAAGTTCTTCCTTCAGCGTCCCCCCACTCCCGCTTGCTTCTGCCTCAGCCTATTCTTGGCCCGCCTTCTGTGGAGCTGCACAATGCTCGTGCAAGAGTCTGGCACCACAACTCAGATGCTTCACTGAACCAGGCATGGACAGCAGCCCCGGGCTCCACTGATGGAACCCCGACTCCCAAGCGGGTGTTGTGTCAGCACTTTGCCCCACTCTGCCCTGCCCAGTGCCCCCTTGCCACGATGATTTATGGACCCTGTCAGTCTGCAGGCCTGCTAAGCCCCAGGCATGTGAAAGTGGCAGAATCCAAAGCAGCGGGCTGTCCAGTCTAGTGGCGGGGCTCATCAGGAGCATGGGGGAGGTCGAGGGACCCTGGACCTCCAGGTGGGAGGGACGCACCAGAGCCAAGAGCCCAGGACGAAGACAAACAGAGCAGAATCATGAAGAAAGGAGTCGGGGGACTGAGAGTCAGATGTGTAAAAACCACCTCAGGAGTTTCTGATTCTCTTTATGCTGAAGACAAAAGAGAAATGAAAATGACAGACGGTGAGCGATGTTTAGCAGGCTGGTTTTTTTGCAGATGTGGTAGCGGACCTGGGTGAAATCACAAATGAGCTCACCTACCACAAGCTTGGAGTCCTGGAGGGATCAGAAGCACCTCTCCTACCACCAGCCACCACCAGCGGAGATGTCAGCCCTGTCCCTCTGACCCTGCAAGAGCCACTCAGCTGCACTCTCCCTAGATTTCCCACCTGGCGCACTGGGACACTGCCTCCCTCTGACTTTCTGGGTGCTGTTGGTCAGGCTCTCTGCCTCTGCCCCTGGCACCTGCTGCCCTTCATGGTGCCCTCTCTCTTTGCTGTCCTGGTGTGGGTTCCGCCCCCGGCTGTTCCATCTTGCAGCTGATGATTGGCCTGGGTCTCTGATGCAAACCCTGCCCCAGGCAATGGGTCCTGTGTCCTGTGAGGCAGGAGAGTGAGTGTCCCGGGCCGGCTTTGCTGTGTGGCAGCAGAGGGAGCCCCCAAGTTCCTAGAGCTAAGAGCTGTGGGCAGCTGGGCACCAAAGCAAAGCAGCCCAGCTTTCAGGGCACCAGAGCTGGCAGCCAGAGGTTTCCTTTTATCTGGGCTGGATTTGATATTCCAGGCCAGGCCTGGCTGAGTGCTTGGGCACACACACACACACACACACACACACACACACACACACACACTCACAGGGACACACAAAGCAGGGCTCTGAGCAGCCTTACATAACCTCACTGCCACACCAACAATCACATCTCTCCACTGACATCCAGGATCCAGAGACCCTGTGCCCAACTCCCAGCCCCAAACCACACCACAGAGTCTCCACCTTCCGTCTCCAGGAACCCTGGGCCAGGGAAGGTGCCTCCAGAAGGGACAAGGACAAGAGGTCCCAGATGTCAGCCACCCCAAGCTACAGAGACTCCAGCCTCTCACCCAGCACGGTGGCAGGAGGAGGGACAGCTCCTGGGCCAGGATCCCCAGCTGGAGGAAAGAAGGGAAGATTCGCTCCCAGGACCCTCTGTCGGTTCCTGGCCCGGCTTTCTCCTATGCAGGCCACGCAAGCCCATCTCTTTCCAAGCGGCTGTGATTTCTTTGTTTCCTCCTCTCTTTGTATTCCCCTTGATTTATGAGACTGGAGCTGAAGATCTTTTCTCATTTCACTTACTTTGAAACGGATTCAAGTCGTTTCAATAATAAATCAGTCTAAATAAAAAGCAAAGCTCCCACGTGCTTGTCGGGGGCCTGGATGACGAGTGTTCTGGGAAAGGCTGGGGGGCAGTGCGCCCCCTAGAGGCCGGAGGGGAGATAGCAGCGCCTGGCCCTGGAAACTGGCCGGGAGGGACTGGTCCTAGAGCCCTGTGTATACCACATATGCTCTACAACTGCACCACCTCTGGACCACATATACCCGAGATGTGTAGGACGTATGCCTTATGTGTGCTCTATGTGGGCATTGCATGTGTACTACACATGCTTTACATGTGTCCTATGCATATACACTACATAGACACCTACTCTGTAGTATGCACACTACATACAACCCCCCACTCCCCAAAGGCTGGGCGTTGTCTCCACCCCACACCCCACCTGTGCCATGGCCTCCCCGAGGCTCCTTCTTCTGCACTGGCTGGAACATCCCCGGAGGACTTTGCCAGGAATGGCAGAGGCAGGAAGATTTTTTCTTCCTCATCCAGGGCCCAGTCTACTCTCCCCTAGCACTTTGCTGTGCTCAGGTCATTTTCTTTTGTCTTGAGTAAATACTTGGTGCAGGTGATACAGGGCACCTTCCGCCCCAGGGACCCAGAAGCAACCAAGACCCATGTCCTTATCGCGGCTCTGCCAGGCTTAGCTCTGTGACCTTAGACGAGTGGTTTGACCCGAGCTGCCCGTGGGATAGTGACCGTCCCACCTGTGGGGTCAGAAGGCCTGGGCTCAGGCCAGGGCCTGATGTAGGGAAGCAGCTCAGGAAACGGGCGCTCTTGGGCTTGGGCTCCAGTGTCTGGGGAAGCCTCCTGTATGGGGGAAAAGGGGAGCAGGGCAAGGGCGAACAGTCACACTGGGGGCCATGCAGGGACACCCTGAGCCCCACCCCAGCACAGAGGTGGCTGCCAAGTCCCCAGTGCCACACCTTTTAGGAGCGCGACGTTTCTCTGGCCCGGTGCTCAGTGCACAGTGTCCTGATGGCAGTGGAAGTGCGGCTTAGTCAGGAACTTGCTGATGATGTCCTCTGTCAGCTCCAGATGCAACTCTAAGGCCTCTCCCAGGCCAGTGCCAGCCCCAACCCTGAGCTCTCTCGGGGACTCCCCAGAGTGGACACAGGGACATGGCAGGCCGGGCTGGCCTTTGGGGCAGGGCTGGGCTTGTGGGTAAGGCCGGAGTGGGTGTGCTAGGCCATGTGGAGCAGGGGCTGGGGCTTCTGGAGAGTGCCTGGAGACTAGCACAGCCCCTGGGTCCTGAAGTGTAGACAGGCCAGTGCCAGAGGATTCCGGGCTATGGGTCAGGGAAGGGACAAAGAGAGGCAGGGGCTGGAGGGGGTGGGGAGGGGCTCTAGGCAGGCCGTGGCATCTGGGTCAGGTGGGGTGGCAGACCTGAGCATGGCGGGGTGCAGGATGCAGCAGGGGGTCCCCAACATTCTCACCTGGCTGCCACGGGGAGGTACTGTGTGCTGCGAACAGAAGGTGTCCTAGGAGGTGACAGAGTGCTGTTTGCCCTAAAAATAACAGTGTAACAGGGCTTCTTTTCTTGCTGGGAGAGAGAAAACAGCTGCACCCTCTCCTGTCAGTGGCTCTGCCGGCTTCTCAAAACCTTCCACCCCCCAGGACTAGGGCTAAGCCAGGTGTCAGGGGCATCTGAACCAAGTCCCTGCCCATGGCTGGAGTGGCCACCAAGCAGCCCGCAACACCTTTATTTCTCCTCCTTCTCCATCCCTTCTTCCACCCCGACACTCACTTTTATTTTTGTTCCCCAGAAACCACCCCAGAGGCAGAAAGAAGGAAGAGGGGTTTGGGGACTTCCCTTTCTCCAGTCCTAGGGCCTAGGCTCTGCCTCTCTGCTGGGGTCCTTTTTGATGACAGCCAAGGCCAGAGGTGGGAGGGGACACCCTCTGCCCCTGCTGGTGACTTGCAGGTCTCCTCAGCCAGGGCAGAACTCTCTGTGTAGGGGAGGGTGCCAGAAGTGCTCTAGACCCCCTGAGAAGCCATCCCCCAAAATCAACTTTCCTGTCTCCTAGAAAGCAGGGTGCTGTTCCCCAACCTCATGTGCCCTGGCTTGGTGTGGAGGGAGCATCTCTCTGTCTCCCATGCCACTGCCTCCTGCCTGACAGGTGCTACTGGCGTTATTGATAGCAAGCTGCTTCCCGGGCAGCCGCCCCAGGCAGGTGCATCCATCTCTCTCTGAGTGGCTGTCACCCCAGAGGCTCAGCACAGGCTGGGAGTGGCCTTGTCCCCCTTCCTCTGCCCTCCCGCACCCCCAGGATTGGCACATCAGGAGCTTGGGACAGGCGGCACGGACCTGCCCAGCAGGGAGGCCCAAGCCAGCCTCCTTCCGAGGTGAAATATGCATTCATTCATTCATTCAACAAAAGTGTGCTGGGCAGCTACTGTGAGGCACACACCACTCTGGGTCCCAGCGTCAGAGCAGAGAGCAAACACCATCCCTGCCCTCTTGGAGTTGCCTGGCATTCTGGAGGGGGAGACGGAAGCGAAATGAATACATTATAAGAAAATGAGGTAATCTTGGATTTAGACTCAGGGATAAGTGTGTTGCAGCAGAAAAACGGGGTGGGGGTGTCCGGGGAGGGCTCTCCAGAGAGGTGACAGAGCACTGAGGCTGAACCTGGAGAGCTGTGATAAGGGGGCTGGGTGTGGCGTGCCGGCTCCATCCCCAGTGGGGGGGGGCAGAGCTTGGGCTGCAGGGGCAACGGGGTCAGAGGTCAGGGGGTGCAGGAGGGGCCTTGGGATGAGCAGAAGCCAGGGGAGGAAGAGGGGGCAGATCCTACTGGGTCTGTAAGTGGGGCAGAAGCCTCTGAGCACTGCAGGGGTCTGAGTGGGAGGAGGAGCCCACAGCAGGTGCCTTGGGTTGCACAGGTTCGAGGGGACATGGCCTGAACTGTGGGCAGGGTGGGGACAGACACTCAGGTATGGGTGACAGTCCAGGTGGAAGTGCTGTTCTGACCTACTTCCTCCTCCCTGAGCAGGACTGAGAAGTGACCATGCCCACCATACCCAGCCTGTGGTTATCTGCAGGGAAGGAGAGAGACCTCAGGCCACAAAGTGTGTCCCCAGCCAGGCTCCCATGGCAGACAGAGTCTGACTGCTTCCTGCGCCGCTGGGAAATTTAATACAGGGGAATGCGAAGGCTCCAGGATTGGGCTGCTTTTAGCATCTGTGCTGCTGTGGTTTAGGTCTAAAATATCCTATAAAAGTCTCCCATGCTCAGAGAAGAGCCTTTGGGAAGGTGATTGGACCATGGGGGTGCTACACTCCCTGGTGGATTAAATGGAGGATAAGTTTGTGGCTGAACATGCTGTTAGGAGGAAGTGAGGCCATGTTGGAGGAAGTGGGGCCATGTTGGAGGAAGTGGGGCCATGTTGGAGGAAGTGGGTCACAGGAGGTGTAACCCAAGGGGTGTATTCCTGTCCCCAGCCCCTTCCTCACTCTCTGGCTCTTTCTCACTGTCTCTCTGCTTTCTGGCTTCCACGAGGTGAATAGCTTTCCTTTCACCATGCCCTTCTGCCATGTTTGTGCCTTGGAGCCAGCCAACCCTAGACTAAAACCTTTTCTCCTTTAGGTTGTATAGGTCAGGTATTTTGTCCCAGCAATGGACAAGTGACTGGTACAGGTGTTCAGCTTGAGACTCCAGTGCCCCCTGGCACCTCCAGGCAGCACTTAGCAGCACAGGGGAGCAGACCCTACCTGATCACCTGGGTGTGAACTCTAGCTCCACTAGATACAAACTGTGTGACCCTGAGGAAATGATTGACTTCTCTAAGCCTATTTGTCTGATTTATTTGTTGATTGTTTAACAAACACCTACTGTGTGCCAAGCCTTATACTGGATACTGGAGAGGCTGTAGCACACAAGAGGAATTTACAGGTGCTCCTCAACTTAGGATAGGGTTACAGCACCATAAACCCATTGCAAACTGAAAATGTTCTAAGTTGGAAATGATCAACAGACAGGCCTAAGCTACCAAACATCCTCACTTAGCCAAGCCTGCCTTAAGCATGCTGGGAACACACACACTGGCTGGCAGCCGGGCAGAATCATCTAACACAACGCCCTTTTTATAATAAAGGCGGAATGTCTTGTACTTTGTTGAACACTGCTCTGAAGGTGAAATCCCTAACAGTGATATGGCTGTGCTTTGCCTCACCATAACATCGAAAACCCTAAGACAAACCATTTTAAGTCAGGGCCATCTACCTGGTCTGAGAGAGGACTGATGCCAGATCAATGAGCAAATGGATACCACATCATGGTCAGTGCTTAGAGCAGGAGAGAGTAACCGGGAGGGTGGCCGGATTCAGATAGGGTGCTGGGAGGCAGAACCTGCAAAGTCCTGGCGCAGAGCCTGGTATCTAGCTGGTCCCACTACTGATAGGGCCTCAGGGCAAGAGGTGAGGATCAGACCCACCTTCGGGTCCAGTGTGGGGAAGTATGGAGGATGGCAGAGGTATTAGGGGAAGCCACTTTGTTTTAGGCATTGGGGATTGAACCCAGGTCTTACCCACGGAGCTATGTCCCCAGCCTTTTAATCAATTATAGATTGATTGATTGACTGATTGATTGAGACAGGGTCTTACTGAGTGGCTGATTTGTCCAGGCTGGGCTCTAACTGGCATCCTCCTGCCTCAGCCTCCCAGAGTGCTGTCTGCTTTCTCCTGGCCACAGTCAGAGGCAGGGCTGCAGCCCACTGAGGGGAGCTGGGAGGAGCCCACCTCTGGACTCCTGGTCTGCTGCTCAGTCTACTTCCCAGAGTGGGGCAAGAGAAGGGCTCTCGGGTTCCTCTTTCCATGACCTGGATAGTGGGGCTCTGGGATGGCAGCTCCTCCCACAGCTGCACATGGGGGACCCTCTCTCTTCCTGGCCGTCCAGGGGCTGGAGACGCCTTTGAGATCCTTCCTGGAGAGAGGTGGAAGAAGACACATGGCGATGGGGTGTGGATCCAGCCCTGTTCCCACTCTTGCTCCTCCCCGCTGCCCTTTGCTATGGTCACAAAGAGGGACCATGACCCTGCAGAGCTCCTGAGCTCCTCTAACCAGGAGAGAGAGGCTGACGCCTTTCAGAGTTCAGAGCTGGGGAAGGGGCACTAGATGTCGGTCTGATGTCATCCTCTGTGGGACTCCACACTCCAGGCCCAGTGAGCCAACAGCAGAGATGGGTCCAGGACCCCTTAAGATGCCCCCTCCCCCTCCCTGGACATGCAGGCCTCAGCCCCACTTCCGTCCTCTCCCCTTCCTGCTCCTCTCCTAGACCCTCAAGCCCCATCCCAAAGCTGAACACCCTTGCTTACTGTTAGTTACCAGTACCCTGGGCAGCAATGCACCAGGTAACTGATGCACCAGACAGCTAATGCACTGAGTAACTAATGCTCCAGTTAACTTATGTGCCAGATAACTGGTATACCAGCCAATTGATGCACCAGATAATTAATGCACCTGATGCACCAGGTAACCCTATGTGCCAAGAACCTATGTGCCTCCCAACCCCTGCTTCCCTGGGTCCAGCACCGAATACCTGGGCTCCCTGCCCCTTTCCTCCTCCAAGGATCCATACATGAAGGTGCAGAAAGGAGAGGCATTGGGTTGGGACAACCTAACCACTCTTGATTTCCAAGGTGCTCAGCCACCTCCTTCTCTGTGACCACAGACAGCTAAAGGACAGTGCTGGGTCCAGCCAGGACAGAACACAGAGGAAACACTGGCCTCCCTCTGGTCCATCCGACTTTCTTGCAAGAAGTTAATAAAACTGCAGGCAAGGGTGACCCAGAAGACATGATTTACTCAGGCTGGGGAGAAGCTTTCAATAAGGTCCCTCCATAAAAGGCCATTAAGGGAGTGGAATAACCACAGGCTAAGGGGCAAGTGTTATGGATTCCAGAGTGGTTTAAGCAGAGGAATTAAAGAGGCATTCAGAGCCGAGAGACATTATTAATAACCACACTGGGCACTTGGAAAGGCCTTTCATCTTGGCTGGCTTCACACGGACTCCTCAGCTCTGAGGCCTTTTGGGGAGATGGGAGGGACACGCCCACTGGGGACAAGCTCCCCCACTTGTGGCTGGATAGGAGGATGGGAAGGCTGGGGTCGAGAGCTCGGGGAGCCCTGAAAGAAGCTGGGTGACACACTTCCTGGTGCCAAGGGATGAGATCATGGGCAGGAGGGTGGGGAGGCGAAGTGCTCAAGGTGAGCACACATCTGCCCCCGACCGCACCACCGGCCGATTGCTGGGTGTCATTTTGCAGTATGTGGGAGCAGTGAATCCACCTTTCCCAAACAGAGGTTCCAGAAGTCACTAGGGAAGGTCAGGCTGCTGTCCCTGCCCTCCTTCCTCTTCAGGTCCTTGATGGAGCCTGGACACTGGTTGGAAGAGCCTGGGATCTCAGTTCACATATGGGGCACCCCATCCCACCCGCTTGGTGACAGGCATCTTCATCTCCTGAAAAGTAGGTGCAGGGCCAGGGATTTAGCTCAGTGGTTCTACCACTTGCCTCCCAAGCTCAAGGTCCGGAGTTCAATCCCTGGTACCAAAAAAAAAAAGTAGGTGCAAAGTCCCCAGGTCCCACCCCCTCCCTCCCACCCACTATTAAATTCGAGCCGTACCCCTTCCTTGAAGCCCCCAGAACTGCATCCCCTCTGCTATCTACTCTGCACAGTGCCAACAAGGACCTCTCTTCCAGAAGATTCCAGCCCAGCTGACCCCCAAACTAAGCCCAGTCTCCCCTTCTTACCAGTTTCTACTTTGGGTCTTCCTGGGGGGCACACAGCACCTGGGAGAACCCTGTTCACCCTCCCTGGGGAGCCGACCTCTGAGCCAGGGTACCTGGCACCCCCATCCCCATGCGCCCTTCCCTGTGAGTTCTGCTGCTCAGAATTTGTCTCTGCTGCTGAAATTAGCAGTCTTTTAAATGTTTTCACCATCATTCCTTAAATGTGCATATTAACTGGTGAAACCACGGCCTTTGAGACTTCACCGGCCCCACATTAATCTCTGCTCAGACTGAACTAGGTGACTCCAGAGATGCGCTTGCAGCTGCACAGGGCCAGATGCCAGGGGAGGGCCCGGGCCAGGAGCTGAGTCCCTTGAGGCTTCCTTGACACAGGCAAGGGCTGGGAGCAGAGCCCCTGGGGGATGCTGCTGTCCTGGCTATCCTGGCTGAGTCACTCATGGACAAGGGACTGTCTATCTCATAGGTAGGAAGCCCAGAGTGTGGGAAGTAGAGTCACACACCCAGGATGAAGCAGGATTTGAACCTCAAGCTCTCCCACTTGAAGCCAAGCCCTTGGCTACCATCTGGCGCTGCTGGAGGAATAGGCTACAGGAAGCAGGGACGGGTGGGAGCAGCCCCCTGATGGGGCTTGGCCACCTACTGACTGTGACCTTAGGCAAGGGCAAAGAGGACATCACAAAAGTGAGCCTGTATTATTTAAAGCTCTTCATGCATACAATGTGTTCGATCCTCATCACATCCCCGTGAGCCAGATACTCTTACCACATTCCATAGACAAGAAAATTGGGGCACAGAGAGGTACAGCTAATACACAGCAGACCCGAAGAGTCTGTCCTCTCCACTCCATGCTACACTGCCCCTCCATAATGACAGGGGATGCCCATTATTAACTCTCTCTCCCAGTCATTGACAACCTGTCACTTCCGGTCCTGGGCCAGTATGATTTTCAAATCCAACCACATCTCGGAGCCGGTGCAACCTGTCTTGTGGCTCAAGTGAAGATGCCAAAAAGAGGGACTCCACCAGCTGGCTCTGCCCTGCACCCCACCCAGCAACCAGTGCTTGGCAAGAGACCCATGGGTGATGGGCACCCGCCCCTGAGCACGTGTGGTTCATCTTGCCAATGCCTCACTGCAAGTCTCTGAGCTGTTCCACCAGGATTCGGACTCCCCAGTGACAGCTGGGACACCGCTCCCAATCAGCCTGTGTCTAGGATGCAGGGCAGGGGCTCAGCCCCTTCAAAGATGCCAAGGGCTCAGGGGACCTAGAAACACCACCTGCCCCCTGAGCCTTCCTCAGCTAGGCAAATGCTTGCTTGCTTGCTTTCTGTACTGGGGATTGAACCCAGGACTGTCACACTGAGCTACATCCCCAGCCCTTGTTCTTTTTGAGATAAGTTCTCAATAAGTCACTAAGTTGCCCAGACTGGGTTCAAATTTGTAATCATCCTGTCTCAGCCTCCCAAAGTGCTGACATTACAGGTGTGCACCACCACACTTGGCTATGACAAATACTTTACAAATACTGTCAGTCTGGTCTGTAAGAATCTAGCTGAGAGCAGAGGTCTCCATCCTCCAGAATCTGTACACTGTCCCACCCTCTCCCCACTTCTCAGGCCAGTTTGGGATGGCAGGAACCCCTGGTTCCCAAGTTTGCCCCAGAGCCACCTATTTCCAACAGGGAGGCAGAGTGTGCAGCTGGCGGACACAAGGTCAGACCTGGGTCCTGGCCCCTTGCTGGGATACGGCAGTCCAGGGCCCCCTGATGTGATTCACCAGACAATGACAACCTTTAATGTCCACTCTGTTATAATCTCCTTTATCTTAATACAATCTTTCCCTGTTGAACTCTCCAGAGTCCCAACTGCTATTTTCAATGAAGGGATTTTTTTAATTATTATTATTACAACTTGGTCCTGTGATTACTGTCGAACTCTCAGTCTTTGTGGAGGGGAAATTAATAAGTTTTTCTTAAGCACTCTGCACCAGCATTGCATACTGATTAAGCTGCCTGCTCCCCCAGGAGGGAGTCAATTACCAATCTGGCCTCCTGCCTGCTGAGACCCAGCAGGGCCCAGGTCTAGGGTGGGGAGCTTGCTGGTCCTGAGGCTCCATCCAGCTCTGGTCCCAATGCCTCTGGCAAGTGCTGGGCATCCTCTGGGGGCCCAGGGCCACTCTGCTCCATTCTAGGTTGTGCCCCAGGCAGGAATTATAGGTGTTGTATCTCAGAACCAGAAGAGTTTTTCGCCTTCTGCTCCCACGTTACAGGCGGAGGAACCAAAGCTAAGCAAGAAGTGAGCTGTCTCATCCTAGACAGCCAGTGGCAAGGCCAGGGCCATTGCTCCTGTGGTGTCAGCCTGGTTCTCTAACTCACTCCCTTCCCTGTCTGGTCACAGTGCCTCTTGCTGCATTGATTATCTCTGTCTCGTCCTAATTGGGCCGAAGGACTGATAGGTGGAGTCTTTTTGTTCCCTGCAGGGAGAACAAGTAAAAACACAACCCAGTCCACCCCCACACCCAAAAAAGACAACAAAAAAACCAAACCTGCTTTCCACCCAGCACCATGCACACTCAGCTGGGTTGAGGAACGTTCCCAAGGGCATCCTGCCCACGGGCTGCCTGCTCCAGCAACCGTGGCAATGTGTGCCAAAACCAACACCATGCCTTCCCCAAGGCCAGTGCCAGGCATGGCTAATGAGGTGATCCCAGGGC
Organism: Heterocephalus glaber; assembly: GCF_053883595.1. Taxonomy (NCBI): domain Eukaryota; kingdom Metazoa; phylum Chordata; class Mammalia; order Rodentia; family Bathyergidae; genus Heterocephalus; species Heterocephalus glaber. The sequence goes on along the minus strand of NW_028258299.1, from coordinate 7,095,717 downwards.
CAGGAGAGACCAGGGTACCTGGAGAGGGTCTCAGGCTGGGCCTGACAGGTGGAACAAACTTCTGAGCTGTCCCTGCCCCTGCTGCTGCCTTGCCCCCACCCATAGCCCTGATGGGTGCAGAGGCAGTGTCCCTGGGCGTAGACTCCAGAAGATCCTGAGGAAGTTCTGCCCCACCCCAGCCCCCCAGGAGAACCAGAACGAGGGCAGAGTCAAAGAAGGCTCGTGCCAGAGGCGTCAGCCGTCCGCAGAAGTCAAGACTCGGGTTTCTTCGGCCACCAGATCAGGAGCACTCTGGTCTCAATATCCTTGCTCCAGTGACACAGCAGTGGACTCAAACAGCCAGGCCTCAACACCTGCTCAGCCTTGTGACGGGTGGCCTTGCACTTCTCTGGTTGCAGAATAAAGACACTGGGCCACCTGTCACCAAGTGACATGGCCTGGGAGGAAAGAGAAGAGAAACACTCAAGATCTGGGGGAGGAAAGCACAAGAGCCAAATACATCTTGTTACAAGGATGAAAGCACAGGGAATGGGGGATCAGACTCAATCATTCATTCATACACAGTCCCTGGGAAGGTCCCTGCTCCTCGAGAGCCGGGAGGAGGCCATGAGGCAGGTAACCACATAAAATGACTTTGGCTAGAGGTGAGGGCTGCTAGAGGTGGGAACTAGGGATCAGGGGCTCCCTGTGCCGTCTGCAGAGGTGACTCAGGGACAGGAAGATCTACCTGCCCTGACCAGCTGTAGCCCCACAGCTCACGAGCAGTGAAGGTTGGTAAGAGCTCTGGTCCTTCAGCCCCCGGGAGCAGCAGTCGGACCCAAGCAGACGTGTGGCTGGGCTGGCAAGGTGCCTGGGCTCAAAGGGGCCGGGCCACCAGCAGAGAGGTTTCAAGAGCTTGGGTGGCACCTGAGGGGAGGGGAAGGGGCAGACCCTGGAGCCAGGCTGTGACTACAGAGTGACATGAAATACTCTCTCCAAGTAAATTAAACCCATTCGTCACTGTAATTCACACAGCTGCCCCACAGGCCTTTGGCCTGGCTATTAATACATTGGCCCAAGCTCGCCTCATGGCCTGGGTCACCTCCCCACACCTGGCTGGCATGAAGGCTTGGGCTATGCCAGGCTCTGCAGGAGGAGGATGGAGGAGGAGGCCTGGGTACTCCAGCAAGGGAGAGGCCACTGCCCTGTCATGTCTCCCTGTGGCCTCCAGACATCTTTGATTCCCCAAATAGCACATGAGGGCCATGAGGTAGGGGCTTTGTCTGCCTGGATCTCAGCTGTCAAAGCCCCAGGGTCTGGAGCACAGGCCCCGGCAGGCAGTGGGGGCTGGAAAGTATTTGTTGAATGAATGAATGTCCTCTTACCTCTAAGCATTTGTGCAAACTCTACCTGGAGCACTTTTTGCTTCACCTGGCTATTCTTCCGATCTTTAGGTCTCACCTTAGATGTCATCTACCTGGGAAGCCATCCTGTCCCCACCCCAGGTAGAGGTTAGGGTGGCCTCTTTTGCACCCAGATGTTAACACACAGCATTAGAATTGCTTGTTCATACATCTCTCTGCCCATAAGACTGAAAGCACCATGAGGGCAGGGCCTATGGGGTTACCATGGTATCCCCAAGGCTTAGCTCAATGTTTGGTACAAAGTAGGTGCTCAATAAATCTTTGTTGCCTGAATGGATCCTTGCATGAGGAGTGGGAAGCCAGCTGCTGCCCTGCCTGAGTCACCCCTGCTCTGCTGATCACTCGGCTGGGCTTGGGCCGAGGAGGTGAGCAGAGGAGGGGAGGTGAAGTATGTGCCCGCCTCCCTTGCAGGGACCTGCTGAGCTCACAGACCAGAGAGTCCCAGGTGTCCACGTGGGGTCAACCTGTCAGGTAACTGTCTTCAGAAGCCTCTTAGCAAAGCGTCCCAGGGCCAGTCCTGCCCCTTCCCTGAGCGCCCAGAAAGGCACATAGCCACGCAGGGGGCTCCCTCTAGCGACAGCCAGGCCCTGCAGAGCCTCTTAGTCGTGACCTCATGCAGGATGGACAGTGATGCCCAGGGAGGAACGGGCAGCCCCAGAAAGGGGATGATATTGATCCTTAGAAGGCGAAAACACAGCAAGAGCTTGGGAAACTGGAAGCCGCTGCCCACCGGCTGTGAGCAGGACCAGAAACAGCACAGTGAGGCTGCAGGAGGAGGGGCAGGTCCTCTAGGTGTGGGTGGCCGGGGACTGGGAGATGGAATGGAGTCTCTGAGAAGCCCCTGACTGGGCAGGTGACCCGCACTCTCTGGAGGGCTGTGCCTTTGTGGTTCAGGGCACAGTGGACTCCATCCAGGGGCTTTGGAATCAGCATACCTGAGTTCCTGCTGCCTCGCCTCTCTGAGCCTGTTTCTTCCCAACCAAACGGGAAAATAATACATCCCTAGCTGTTGTGGAGCCTAAGGGAAACAAAGCACATAACAAGTACTGAATGGTGTTTTTCACCCCCCCCACCCCCCCCACCCCCCCCCGCATCCACAACGGGGCCAGGAGCCTCCACTGTCCCTGCTGTCTGAGTGGTTTTCCCCAGGCCACCTCCATGGCCCATTGTTTTTCTTCTCCTAACTTAAAGTTATGCTTGCATTGATGTTGGGTAAACGGTCCTGACATTTGACCCTGCTCTTGGAGGACAGGAGAGAGATCCACCTGTGATAAACCAACAGCCAAGCCCTTCCCAATTCCTCTCCTAGAAGAGTTTTGGGGCCCATGGGTCTCCTGAGGCCTGTAGGAAAGTTACTGGCCAAGGACAGTGAGGATCATGATTTTCCTAGGATCCCATCCATCAGTTATTTTTGCAGCCAAGTCCTTCCCTATTCCAATTGGTCCTGATGAGACTGTCAATCAAATGGGTGGGCACCTGGCCCTGCTAGCCAATCACAGTATACACTCACTCCTCTGGCAATAATGATTGGTTCAAGCATGAGCATGGGCCCCAAGCAAAGCCAATCCTGCCTTTACGGAATGTAAACTGCAGGAGGACAGGGAGTTTTGCAGACATTACTGGGTTTATAGTGGTTCTGTACATTCTCACTGGCTTATAGGATGAATATCGCTGCAGTTGGGAAGTGTTGGGATGGGTCCTGGTGTGGGGCTGGCCTCAGGCACCTGGATTACCATTCTCCTGTTCAGTGTCTTCTGTGTGTTAGGAATGGGGGATTCCTCCTAGCACATGAAAAGTGTCCCTCTGGGTCACCACTGTCATGTACCATGGCACAGAACTTGGCAAGCAGAGCATTTGATGTTTTTCAGCCCCTATGTGGTGTCTCAGCAGGAGGCCAAGGTGACAACTGATGTGGCCCCCACTTTTCCTGCCTTGAGGACAAAAGAGAAAGCTACTGGTGAGCAAGGCCCAAAGCGAGACGGAGCCCCAGTGACATCATTTGATCCCTAGATGCATTCCAGGACTCCTGTCATGCAAGTCAGGAAAGTCTCTTTTCTGCTGAAGCTGCTGAAGCGAGGTGTTTGTCGCTTGTCATGGAAATCTCTGGCTCAGGACAGTTACTTGACTCCACTGGGCCTCAGTGTCATCATCTGTAAAATGGAGATATGAGCAGTATCTATCTACTTCATAGGGTTATTGAGAGTTAAATTGAGTTCCTATGTGTATGGCTGAGGATTAGCTGGCATGTGGCAAGTAAATGCAGTGATAATGTCAGCTTGGAGCATTATTACTAGTCAGGGACTCTGAAAAAAGTCTTTTTCTTGGGGCTGGGGATTTAGCTCAGTGGTTCTGCCACCTGCCTTGCAAGCACAAGGTCCCAAGTTCCATCCCCGATACCAAAAGAAAATAAGTCTTTTCCTCCCCTGGAAGACAGGAACAAGAATCTTGAACCTAACTAGATGTGGTGATGCCCATCTGTAATCCCAGCACTGAGGCTAAGGCAGGAGGATTGCAAGTTTGAGACTAACCTGGGAAATCTAGCAACTTAACGAGAGCCTGTCTCAAAATTTAAAATGTTTGAAAAGGAACAGGGATGTAGCTCAGTGCAAAGGCCCCGGGTTCAATCCATACACATACAAAAGGTCTTGAGGCTGGGAGGTTGTGAGAAAGGCTGCTACAGACGGGCGGCAGAGCCACACACAGTAGGCACTCAGCAGTCCATAAACCTAAATCCTCCATGGCTTTGCTGAAGCCTTCGAGTGGAGTGTTCCTCCTGCCAGAGCAGGGCAGAGCCCCACACACTTCAGCTGCAAGCCTAGCAATGAGGAAAGAAGTCCTCACGCATATTATTCCTGAGTAAAAGAGCTCTTGGGACGCTGCTTTCGAGGGCCTGGCTTGTAGCAGAGCCAGCTCGGTGCGCGTGGCCCGGCTCACCTCTGGCTGCTCACTTTCTTGCTGGCTCACTTGCTGGCTGGCTGGCTTATCCTCCCGAGGCAAGAGAAAGGGAGAGGAAGGAAATTGAAAAGGCTTTGATTTGTCAGGGAGCTGCCTGTGCTGGCGACCCCACTGAGTCCTGAGGTGACTCCACCAGATCACCAGCCCAGACTTTCTCTGCAGCTCCTCCTAATTAGTCTGGCTGGGCTTCTAGGGCAGCCATGGGGGACGCTGTGGGAAAGGGGATGAGGCAGGAGCACTGGGCCGGGAGCAAAGCAGAAGGGAACCACTTGAGCTAGTCCCTGTCCCCCAGAACAGGAGCACCTTGAGCTCCAGCCCGGAGACAGCCTCCCGGCAGCCCTGTGAGCCAGCTGAGCTGTCTGTTGGCCTTGGACTCCACCTTGCCAGCCAGGACCCATAGGCAGCCAGCCTGGACCATTTACAGCTGTGACTGAGAAGCAGGGCTAGGAGGTGGCAAGGGGTCTGCAAAACGGGATCAAGCAACATTTGCCATGTCTGCCTCTGAGACATCACGGAGGCTCTGAGAAAGCCCAGAAATGGATATCATCCTGCCTTTGACAGAGACAGGCCTTTCCCTAAGAGCTCCAAGCCATGCGCTTCCTTCCTGGGGAACAAAGAGGACTGAAGCTGATTCCTTTTTTTTGAGTCAAGTCTTGCTATGCAGTCCAGGTTAGCCTTGAACTCACAGTTCTCCTGCTTCAGGATTATAGGAGTGCGCCAACATGCCCATACTTTAGAGATGAGTAAACTGAGACACAGAGAGGCGAAGGTGACCTATGGAGGTCAAGTCAGAAAGAGGCTGCTCCTGTGCTGGGGAGCCAGGTCCTAGCCCTATCGCTTTCGAGCTGGGACTTTATGCAGTGCAAATCCTAGCCTCTCCGATCTCAGTTGTTGTTTTCTTTAATCTCTAAAATGGGAGTGCAGTAATAAGAACAATATGAAGATAAACCATTAATGTAGTACGTGGCACATAAGAAATGTTCCAAATAATGGCTAATCCATACTGCTAATGTCCACGTGGCAGGCACTAAGTGCTGTTATTAATATTATTCTCATTAGCAAGCAAAAGGCTCTTCTCTTTTGGGACTCCTGCTGCTGCTCTGGCTTCTGTTTCTTTCTCTCACAGAAACATCTTCCTGAAACCTGTTTGCTGCTCCCTCTGTATTTAACAAGACAGGCCACAGCTCCCAGCTTGGAGATGCCGCAGGAAAGGGTCAGCATTTGGAGGCCCCTCTCTGAGCCTTCCATGCAGTCTCCATCCCAGGGCATGAGGCTCAGATCCTGGCATCAGCTCAAGACGGGAGCAAGAAAGCAAAGTACCCTCGCCAGCTGCTGGGAAATCCTATAAAGCAGCTCCTTCCATTTCCCTAATTTCCAGAGATGATGCTTTATAGAGACATCCGTCTTCCATCCTAAACCTACTTCCTAAGACTTGAGCCGCCATCGGTGTAAAACTAATGAAAGGTTTATGAGTTCCCAAGCTCCAGGTACTATTGATAAACTCCCTTTCATGCCATCATTAGAGCCCGTCATCTGCAGAGCTGCTATGGGGCTTTGAAGCAGAGAGCAAACCTCAAAGGTGGATCATTTCAATACCTCCCCTCCAAGGAGGAAAAGAGCATGTTTGCGCTGCTGCCTCGCATCTCCCTTCTCTCTCAGTCCCACCCTTGCTGGCAGCCACTCCACACTCAGAGAGGGAGGGAGTCTGGCCTGGCAAGGGTCCTCAGGGCCAGGTGACACTTCCAGAAAAGCCCACACTGAGGAGTCTGGACACGATGGAGGTGACAGCTGCAGCAAGGTGAATGGAGGCCCTTCGTGCGAGGGGCTGGCCCTTAACAGTGGGAAAATGGTAAATTTCATGTTAGGTATGTATTAACACCATTTTTTAAAAGACCACAGCCCAGGGCCAGGGATTTAGCTCTGTGGTTCTGCCGCCTGCTTCAAAAGCGCAAGGTCCCAAGTTCGATCCCCGGTACCAAAAAAAAACAAGACCACAGCCCTTTGGCCTTTGGCCACTATCAATGCACCCTGGGGAAACCCCATTTTCTGAGCTCTTTCACGACAAAGCTGTATTCCTAACCTGTACCCCCAGAAAGACTTCCAGGTGTCTAGCCGCTTTCTTGCTGTACTCTGAACCCCAAACCTCATCCGAGGAGCGTGGCTTCCTCTTAGAATGGGAATTTAGCTTCATAACAGAGAAGCAATAAATATAAGGCTGGGAGCCTGGGCTTTGGAGGAGGATCACTGTGGTTCAACCCCCTGATATCTAAGAGCTTTATGGCATCAGCAAGCTATTGCTGTGTATCAGTTTCCTCGTCTGTAAAATGGGGAGATTCCCCCTAAAGAGGCTATAAAGAGCTAGTTGTTTTATCGTGCTGGGTACTAACCTAACACACAGTGAGCTCTCCATGAAAGTGGGCTCTTATTCCCAGAGCCCTGGCAGATGCTGGCAGCATTGTCTTGGGAGATGGAAAGATGAGACAGTGAAAGGGGTGCACTGGGGTGGTGCAGAGTTTGGCAGATCCTCACTGCCTTCCCACATTAAAGCTGCTCACACCATGAGTCTGCAGAAAAGATCCCAGGGACACTGGTGTTGCAGCCTCTAGGCTAGGGGCTGGCAACTCTGGCCACAGACTCTGGCCCCTGCCCTGAGGGTCCCCCTTAGCCCAGCTATTAGCAGTGATTATTGGAGTGTGGGGGAAGCTGTGAGCAGTAACAGCCAATCTTCAGGACTGAAAGTGACTTTAGAACTAGCAGTGCAGAAGAAACTGTAGGGCCGGGGATTTAGCTCAGTGGTTCCGCTGCCTGCCTCAAAAGTGCAAGGACCCGAGTTCAATCCCCGGTACCAAAAGAAAGAAACTGTAACTCAGTCTTGTTCTCTCTGGGAGATCCCAACCTCAGGGCGAAGCTGTTCCCAAGTTCTTGACCAACTGAAACTGGCAGGAAGAGATGTGTGTCGATGTTCTTAGCTGCTAGATTCGGGGGTAATTTGTTACGAAGCAATAGTTAACTAATACAAGTGGGGAACGGGAAGGTGGGCAGGGCCAGGCGACCTCAGCCTGCAGCGTGGTGTTCCTGGAAGACATCCACCTGTCTTCCTACGCTTCCACCCTGGTTTCTATTTAAGTGAGGTCCATTCTGCATTTTGTCCCTTCCAGACCATGCCTGCCCTTCCTCCTCTGTGCCTCGACCATGGTGGTTTCCAGGTGCTGAAGGGGTGTGGGACTGAGACCTTCTGGCCGCCAGAGCCAGAGGCTGCCGGGCTAATAGAGAGATCACTGAGTCGCTTCTGTGAGAGGCTCAACAGAGCAGGAGCCCTGTAGATTTTGATCCTTTCTCTCTTTAATCTTTCTTGCTCCTCCTTTGGTTCATAGGTTTCCACACGCACTGCAGAGTTTCAAGAGATAAAGCCCCACAGCCACGACCCACAAACCTCCCTTTCCCTCTGCCTCTGACAGAAGTAGGATTCGGCTGAGGGAGCCTCAGGATCTCAGACTGGATTTTGCCAGCTGGAGCAGCCTGAGGGATCAGGGACACAGGAACCTCTGGCCCAGGCAGTCATTTCCTTCCACTCCTGGCTCAATCCTGCTGGAATCCCAAAAGGCCCCCGGATGGACTGGGGGTGGGGGCCTCATTACCCCTGAGCAGGTCCAATGGTCAAGGGCAGGGCTTTGAAGTCAGAGAGACCTGGAAGCAAATCTCAGCCCTGTCGGTTGGGGATTAGCTCAGCAGTGCAGCGCCTGCCTCACAAGCACAAGGTCCTGAGTTTGATCCCTGGTACCGGGAAAAAAAAAAACCCAAAACTCAGCCCTGCCACTTTCTGCTGTGCACCCTCAGATAAATGACTTGATGTCTCTGGGCCTGCAAAATACTCAAGAAATAGGAGTACTACCCAAAGGGCTGGAGTCTGTGGGAGACCTGTCTGATCTCAGGTGCCTGCAGCCCTCTTAGCTTTCCGCTCAGAAAACAGGCCAGTGGGCCAGGGATTTAGCCCAGTGGTTCCGTTGCCTGCTTCGCAAGTGCAAGGTCCCGAGTTCGATCCCCGGTAACAAAAGAAAAGAAAAGAAAAGTGATAATCAGAAAAGAGCCCAGCAAGGCCCTGTTCAGTTCTGGGCTAGGCTGGGAAGCCAGGAGACATCCAGACATTAAGCCATCCTTCAGGCCAGAGAATCCTCACATAACAAATTCATTCTGTGCAGTAGAGAACTTGGCTCCACTCTGTTCGGGGCATTTGAAATCTGAATTGCTGCCGTGGCATTTTGGAGTCACAGCAAGAAGAAATGAGCTTGGGTCTCTGGGAAAAGACCTTTAAACTCATTTTAGAAGCCAGATTTGTCTTCTGGTTGCTCATCTGCCCTCCAGGCTTGGGATGCAGGGAAGGGATCCCAGAAGGCTGCTTGTCAGGCACAGGAAACAGCGGGCACGGGAGGGCAGGCTTCAGGAAAGTGGTGCAGCAGGAGCACACTGTACAGGGGCCTCCTGGTGACACCATGGCCTCGGACCCAGGGAAGCTGGGACGATGGAGAGAGGAGCACCTCGTGGTGCTAGAATGAACGAAACTGACGGCACAGAGTGATCCACAGCCCCGTCCGCCAGCCACTGGGAAGCCCCACGCTGTTCCTCTCTTCCTCCCCAAGGCTGCCCTGGCAGTGAGCACATTCATTCCTTTATTCATCCGTTTGGCACCCACACATGGAAGATCCTCTGGGTACTAGAGCTCAGGTAAGAAGGGCAGACCAGACGAATGCATCTCAAGTTCTAAACTCCTGACCAATCTGGAGAGCTCACACACAGGCCCCCCTCGGTGCCCCCAGGGAATAATAGACAGAGGATCACAAGGTTGCCAAAGGAGGTGACCAAAACTCCCCAGGACAGACTGGGAAAGCCTTCACAGAGGAGGGCATGTTTGAGCTGGGTTCCAGAAGGGCTGAGTAGGAGTTCATATCAAGAAGTGGGAGGGGGAGAACAGCATAGTCAAGGCGCAGAGGAGGAAGGGCAAGAAGTGGACTTGGATAGAAACCAGGACGGAACTGTAGGGAGACACATGGATGTCTTCCATGAGTCACACTGAAGGGTGAGGTCACCCTGGCCCTGCCCACCTCCCTCCCCCCGACCTGTATTAGTTAACTATTGCCGCATAACAGACTACCCCTGAGTCTAGCAACTAACACCTCTATTCCTACTTGTGTCTGTGGAACTCAGGCACAGCTTAGCTCAGGGACCCTTGGGGGGCCCTGGTCATCTGGGACCACTGGCTATGGATGGGAGGTCTTACTTAGCTCCCCCACGTGGGCCTCCCCACGATTGGGGTCACCCAGAGAAAACAAGGCTGAGCTGCCCCATTATTTTAGGACCTAACCTCAGGAGTCACAGTTATTTCTGTGATCTCTCGTTGGCTCCCCAAAGCACCCATGCAGTAGGAGAGGCCATGGAGGGTGTGAACCTCAGGAGCTGGGCATGACTGGGGCCATCTGAGGCTGGCTGCCATGTCGCCTCCCGAGTAGCCCTGGTCAGGACAAGCCCCAGCATGCAGTTTTAAGGAAGCAAACCCGAAACCCTGAGGTAGGCTCTTCCAGCAGTTTCCAGGCAGCCTCTCAAGGGTCCCGGGCAAGAGGGTAAGTTATGGGGCCAGACTGGTGCCGAGCTTCTCTGGGGAAGGGCCCTGGGGTCAGGAGGATTATCTGTGTCCCCAACCATAGACCTCACTGACACTTAAGATCGAGCCCTCCCTGGTCATTGTCCAACTGCCCCGATGGCTCTGGGAGTAGTTATCTTGGAAGCAGGCCCTGAGACTCTGCCAGTGGGACACTCACACTTGGCAGGGCCCAGCCGTGCAAGTTAGATCCGAGGGAGCCCTGGGACCCACTCAGAAGATAGTATGGCCACGGAGGAAGCTCGGCGCGGCTGCAGGTGCCCTGCCTGGGTCCTGGACAGTGCAGACCTGCCCGCCCCTGGGCTGTGCCAGCCCTGTGTAATTGGAATGCCAGGGAGCACCTGCAGACAATTTTATCACACTCTGTATAATGTGTAAATACCATTAAGTTAGACAGATTTTCTCATTAATTCTCAGTCCCGGTGACAGACCAGGAATTAACACAATTGATTTTCCAGTCCCTACTCATTATCAATCATCCCCTAGAACTTAGTCACATTTCATCTGTTCGACCCGGGCCCCAGCATCTATTTGGAGGCTTCAACATATATTAAACTAATAAAGAGCAATGGGCACTGCCATGTCAGCCCTGGAAATGGGTGGGGACAGGCAAAGAAACAAATCTTGGGAAGAAAGTTGCTTCAGAGGCTTCTGGACAGGAAGAACGGGCAGAGCCACTGAGGGCACTGTCCTCGCCTGCCAGGATGTAGCGTTGGCCCGGGGTGCTTGAGCAAGGGTGTTGGCACTCTGTCAGCCAAGACTTGGTGGCTTAGGTTGGCAAATGTTTATTTGCTCATGGTCCTGTGCGTGGGCCATCTGGGGACTCACTAGTGTGGCTCACTTGGTGCCTGGGAAGGCGGAGGGTCCCAAACCAGCTTCACCTGCATGCGGTGCTTGGTGCGGGCCAAGGCAGGGCTGTCCAGGGACCTCAGCCGGGGTGGGCATCTCTGCCTCACGTGGCTTCTCATCCTTTGTGGGGTGGAGCAGACAGTCCACGGCACTGCAGGGTCTCGGGAGTCCCAAAAGGGCGAGGCAGTCACTGAATCCAGCTGCTCACAATAAGTCAAAAGCCCAGTCTGGATTCAAGGGACAGGAAAAGAGACTCTACTTCGGGATGAAAAGACCAGGGAACATGGCTAGGGGGTGAGCCCCAGGGATGGGGGCCTTTTCCAAACAGGGTACCATGGTAACTATCCTGGGGTCAGGTTCTCAGTCCTGCCTCAGTCTTGCTGCCTTACCACCCAGAATCCTTCAGGACCATCTCACCCCCAAAGGGGAGTAATACGCGTTCAGAAATTGCCAATTAATTTTAATATTAGCGAGAGCACGCACACTTAGAGAAGCGGATCTGTCATGAACAAGAGTACATTGTGAGGAACGCAGCTACTCCAAGTCCGGGCAGAAAGCAGCTGTGTATTATGCACCACTTCTCCCATCTGCGCCAGCCCGCCCTCCTGGAGCTCGTTCAGTGACGATGATACGGTGGCAGTGAGAACGCTCTCCACTTCACGAAGGGCTCGGAGGTGAACTTTTCATTCTGGTGTCGCAAACACCAGCAGAGTGCACAGGTCCAGTGTGTCGCTCGGTGAATCTTCTCAAGCACACTGTGGTTGTTCAGTTGTTGTCCACAGCCCCTGCACGTGCTCCCCAACGAGGGTCCCCCCCGCCCTCTCCTCTGCCGCCAGAGATTAATTTCACAGTGCGGTACTCATGGGGAGTGTGCTTTGAGGAGCCCAGGTCCCAGGTGGAGGCCACGATCCAGCACAGGGCAGTCGGAGGAGTCCCTGCTAGGGGCAAAGGTTGTGGCCTTCCAGCTTCTCCAGGCTCCTCCCTCCTAAATCTTTGGGTCCACTTTAGCCAAAGCCCTCGGCTCCGCGGAGCCCTCTTTGGCGTCACCAGACCCGAGCATGGAGCAGGTGTGGGCAGGTGGGACAGAGAGTGGAGGAGGGAAGAAAGGGCTGCCCAGAGCTCAGCCAGACGTGTAGGCTCCTGGCCAGTTTCCTTGCACTTTCTCCCAGATGACGCTTTTACGGAAGCCTTTGTCACTCAGGAGTGTGGAGTAAGTTGTTGGATAGTGTTCGTGCAAAGGCAGGATTGTGGGTGGGGATGCAGGGAGGACAGGGTCTGGGGCTTTAGGAGACGCCAGATGGACCCTCCCTCAGTGTTTCACAGAGCAGGAGAGCAGGCCACAGGAACCCACCTCTTCTCCCCAGCCTCCTGGCTCCACAGTCATAAGCCCACACATCCCCTCTAGAATTATCACGGCTAATAATAATTGTCTTTATGGAAACCATTTAAGGTGAATTCTAATGTGTTTTGTGATGTGACTTTTTCAGGCACTCTGCTACGTGAAGGTGAAATAGGTTCTGAATATTAAGCAGTGAAGGGTTATAAAGGGCATCTCTGCCTGGCGGGCTCCTCCCCAGTTAATTTTCTCCTCAAGGAAAGGGGGTGACTGGACAGCGTCTCCTCTGCCCCCACTCAGTGACTGGGTCTTCTTGTCTTTTATCAAAATTGTCCAGGTGGACCAGGGAACCTTCTGCCCTAGGGAAGCCCCTGATCAGCGTTCTGAGCGCTCCTGCGATCAACCCCCAGCTCAAACAGGGTGTGGGGTGAGGGAGGAGGGCCTGGGGCTGCCACTGCTCCCCGCTCTGCCCCACTGAGCTATGCAGGGAGGTACCTGTGGGGACAGTCCTGAGACTCAGCTATGCATCCCCCTACTCCAGCCAGGACCGGCAAGGCTGGCCTCGTTCTTTGCCACCTGTGCTTACCCTGCCGTTTCAAGGCAGAAGGGGCGACCGGTCGGGTCCCTCTAAGAACAGCTCCCTCTACGTCCTTCATTCTCTCCTGCAGCCCCTCTGGGCCCCCTCTCAGGGCAGTGGCCCATGGGCTAGGTGTCACTCATCTTTCTCCCATCAAAACATCTCCATCTTTCACAGCATTCTTTTTAGATCCTGACCCTCTCTTCCCCATGGTGACAGGCAGTTTTTTTCCCTCTGTGAAAACCTCCTTCCTTAGTCATGCACTAGTATTTTAGCAAGGCCCTTTGGGAAATATAATCCCTTCATTCAAAAGCTGACTAATGGTGGAATCTGAGGCACTGAGGCAGGTTGATGCAAAGCTATTTAGGGACAGACAGGCCTCTGAGCTCTCATTAAATCATAGCCATTCTGACCTGATGCAGGAGGATGCACTGTCCTTTCCAGGAAAAGTTTCCACCTGCAAACCACCATGCTGCTGTCAGGTATCAACTGACCTTAGTGAATGAATGAATTATTTAATGAATGAATGAACCCACGCATGCCCTTGACCTCTTCCAATCCTCCAGACTCTGTGAGTCCAGGCGGAAGGCCAGAGGTCCCCAGTACCCCTTCCCTGGAACATCCACTCCGGGTCCAATCCTGATGACGATCTGAAGCCGCCCTCAGCCTAGTGCACACAGGGCAGCTTCTCCCAGAGCTGTCCCAGGGGCACTCGGGCAGGGGAGGGTCCTTCCTGCACCCATCTTACACCCACCCTGTCCCAAACCCCAAGTCTTACAGACGCACACACTTCCCAATTCCCACTTCCAGAAAGAGCCTGAGATAGTCGGTCACATGATTCTGTCTCCATTTTTCTTTCCTTCTGCACTTAAGTGCCTATTAGGGACAAAGGGACAAGAACAGAGGACAATAACATCTGTTTTTCCAACAAGCCAGTGACAATGTGGAGCACACGTCAGCACTGGGGCCCAGATGCAGCCCTGCAGCTGCAGCAGCAACTGGTACTTAGTTATTTCTCAGGGAGATTATCTCCCAATCAGCGGCAGCTCCCTGATTGTTGGCATTTTTCCCCACCTGGGGAGCCATTGTGAGCCACAGCTGCTGCTCTAGGCAGATGAGGCGGCCTCTGGCTTGCATTTCTATCTCTGGTGGGCCAGACCCTGGTTTCAGGAGGAACCTGGAAGCCACAAGTCCTCCAGCCTCAGTCCTGGCTTCCCAAGGCTCCGGCCACGTTTGGAACCCTGGCCCACACCACAGAACGCTGGCTTAGGAGGAGCACGGGGTCAGCAGTCAGAAGAGCCAGTTTCTCTGCCACCAGCCCTGTGACCTTGGGCAGCTGTGTCTGTCTGGAGACATTAATGGGAGCTCTCATCACTCGGTCACAGAATTGCTGTCTCAACTGAGACAACCCACTGTGTGAGCCTAGTGCAGAGGAAGTGAGAGCGAGGGTGGTGAGCCACTGCAGTGTGTACTTCCGTGGGAGACTCCCTCTGTGGCTGCTGTCTCCTAAAGCTGACCAGATCTCAGGGACGACTGGGATGGCTTCGATGGGTGCTGTTGTCCAGGGTGGTGACTGCCCCAGGTTCTCCGTAATCCAAACAAACGATTGAACAGAACACAGAAGTAGAAGTAGAGGTGTAGATTTATTAGCCAGGATGAGCTCCTCAGGGTGGGAACGGGCCAGTGAGAAGAGCTCAGGCCCCCCAGGAAGCCAGGGCTCAGTGCCTAAATGTGGTTGTTACAGGGAGGAAGGTCTCTGAACTGGTGTGGTAGTTCACTCCAGTCAGGGACAAGTCTCCTTTCTGTTGGAGGGGGAGTTTTTGTCCCTCTATGGACCTTTGAGAAATGGTTTGGCATCCAATGCCCACAGGGGAGGGGGTCAAAGCCACAAGGGAAATGAGATTATAATGAATTATAGCTGAGTAGAATATTCTGTAGTGCCTGCATCCCCAGGTGTGGCACTGTCATGAGAGGTGGGTGCACTTTGCAGTTTCTAGAGAGCTCATCTTGGAGGCCCCCCTGGGAACGTACAGCATCTGCACCCTCTTGTCTTTCCAGGCTGTGGTTGAGTTGTCAGAATCTGCACTCTGCGGTTTTCAGCTTCCTCTTTTTCCCTCTGGCCTGCAGCCCCCCTCTCCCCTTTCCCGGAGTTTCTTCTCTCTCTCTCTCTCTCTCTCTCTCTCTCTCTCTCTCTCTCTCTCTCTCTCTCCCTCCTCTCGGTTGGACTGCACAAAGCACATTGAACCATTCACCCCCCAGACCTTCTCTCCATGGACCCCCTCCTATGGCCTCTCCTCCTCCTGTGACCCCAGGCAGCCAGCTGAGGCTGGGTGCAGGGGGAGCTGGGGGAGCCTCAGAAAAAATTCAGAGGGGAGCCGGGGATTTAGCTCAGTGGTTTCACTGCCTGCTATACAAGCGCAAGGACCTGAGTTCGATCCCCAGGACCAAAAAAAAAAAAAACTCACAGGGGAAGGAGAGGGGAAGGGGAAAGAGAACAGGAGAGAAGACAATGGCAAGAGAGGCAGCTGTGGCTCCTTTCACATTTTAAGAGATTTAAATTGAAAATGAGATTTATAAAAAAAATCCATTGTGACTCTCCTCCCCACTTTAAATAAAAGAGGAAGTGTTGAAAATGAAAATGACTTTTAACCCCACAGGCACTGCATTTGGAATTAGAAGCGAGCAGGTCCTGGCAGCGCTGCCCCTCTGTCTGTGTGGCCTTGAACAAGTCAGCTAACCCCTCAGCCTGTGACTGGAGCCACACACGGACGTCTCAGACAAGGGGGAGGCTGTGAGAGACCCACAGAAAAGGGCTCAGTGAACCCCAAGTGTCCACCAGATCTCGGCCCAGTGGCTGTCATCATGCCTGGTCAGGTGCTCCTGGAGAGCTGCCGTCACCCCCACAGCAGCAGGCAGTAGGGTCCCAGGGCAAGGCCTCCTGGGACACAGGTCTTCCGCTGCAGAGCCCAGAGTCTGCTCAGTAGCAGCCACCTGCGGGGCCAGGCAGATTACACCGCGCTCTGCCTCTCTTGAGGGACCGGCTTATCTCCGCTCCCCATCATGCCCTTGCTGCCTCCCCGGAAAGGATGGCTCTTGTCAGCAGAGGAGCTAGGCCCAGCCTCGTCGCTGAGCTCCCAGGATAAAGAACAGCCATGTATCTCCCTGCCTCTGCCGGGAGTTGGCTCTGAGCCATCATTTCCTCACAGTCCCTGTGGTTTCCTTCATTCTCCCCAGAACTGCATGGAGATTGGTTATCTGGTAATTGAGATTGTTTTACAAGGTGTCCCATGGCACTGGGTCCCGGATAATTTTCACTGCCTGCTGACTGCCCAGGGTAACTACTGGGGCCGAGGGTGAGGCACCTGCAGGTCCACATGCACACACATACGTGGGCACACACATGCACTGGGACGAGTTTCTTTCTTTTCTTTTTTTTTTTTGAGGAGGATCCTTTCTTTTTATTTTTGCAATATCATTCCATACAAAAGCAATAGAAACACAACAGTCTGAAGTTTACAATTGAATATCTGAACAAAGAATCTGTACATGTTATCATTTACAGCAATTTTACATGGTAAATTGACTGACTGTAAAAAAATGTTCTTTCTAAATCCACATTCCCTTAACACTCGGGGCACTATATAGGTTAAGATCCTAACTAGGGCTATTTACAAGTACCAAATTAAAACTGTATAACTTATATAAAACCCATTAAAAATCCAGTTTAACATCTTTGACTTTCAGAGTTCTGTATGGGAAACAAAACTTTGTTTGACATACTGACAAAAGACCAGAAAGTTTCCAAAAAGTTACCCAAGGCATCTGCCTGAGAATCCTGTCAGATACTTGCAGAGAAAGCTAACTTGCCATTGGTCCCATGAATCCAAGGTCAGATCACAACCTACCTGACAACAGGAACTGACAGCTAAAGCACACTGGGCAGTGCAATTTGGAGAATGGAGCTCAGTGGGCATTAACCAACTTAGTTTGTTTAAGATTGTTTCACGTTTAATCTTTCTCAGATTAAGGTAAACTTATAATTTAAAACATGCAGATCACACTGTACAAATAAGGCAAGAGTAACTCATCATGAGATAAGTGAATTATTAACAGGGACACCATCCAAGTGGAAGGGCATACTGCATGCGTGCCTCGCTGGCCTTCCTGGGACCGGGTGGAGGCAACTGTTTCTCTCGGTGGCCACCGGGTGCCAGTTAGCTCATGGCTGAGAAGTCTCTCAGGGGTTCAGTCAAACAAACTTCCAAATCAAATTCATCTTCCACTCGGCAGTCCACATGTCTAACTTTTGTGGGTGTGCCAGAGTACACATCAGAGTTATCCTGTAAGCTCGCCCGGGACTCGGAGCTGCTTTCTGTGGATTCTGTTTCCATTTCCCCCAGGTCCACAGGGTGCAGTTCTTGCAAATCACATCCTTCTTCAGCTGGAGGGTCCCAAAAATGCAGCGCCACCTTCCAGAGCTTGATCTGCTGGTCCCAGGACCGCCGACTGTACTTCTTAAATTTGTTGGGGGTCTTGGGATGGATGCCAGGTTGTCGAAGGTGTCTGGGGACTTCTTTAATATAGCAATCATAGGCAATAGTGTTCTTCCCACAGTTGATCTGCTTCTGTCTTCTCATGAGGACACTTTCATCTGTCTCCACATCGGCAGGCACTACACACGTAGACTCTTTTGAATCAGAACTTCCCGGTGAAGGTTTTGTCTCTTCCAAAGTCATTTATGAGAAGTTTTCTTTTATACCTTGCAATTTCTTTGTTAACTCTGGTCCTCATTTCGTCTTCTTCAACTGCACTTGCCCAGTCTGAGCATCTAGAATGGGGCTTATGGGTTTCGGGAGTGGTAAAGCTCTCAGGCCTGCGGTCGGGGCGGCGCTTGTCCTCCTCCGCATCCTCCGGCTTCCGGCGCCTCCCCTCGGCTCTGCGCTTCCGCCCAAGGCTCCATCGCGCGGGGGGGACGGCGGGCTGCACAGCCGGCAGGCAGGGGCGGATGACTGGAGACTGTCGGAGGCGAGCGAGACCCAGCGACCCGGGTGCGAGACAGACGAGCACTCTGGGACGAGTTTCTTAAAATATACTAATGGCGCTGGTAAAACGGGTTTCAGGTGTTTTTCTGGATGATTTTCCCTTGTTGAACTCTGATCACAACCCAAGGGGTTGCTGCCCTGAAGCTAGAGATCCTGAAGCCCCACTGTGGGACAAGTAAGACCCGCCACTCCCTCAGTTCCGGCTCCATCAGGCCTTGGGCTGTGGAGCATTTGATGAGAAGCCACCTCAACAATCTCTGGTCAAAGCCAGACCCAACTTGTCCATCACCCCATTGGGACTCCCATCTCAGCAAAACCGGAAAGAAGGGCTCCTTCCACTTCTGCACAGAACCCTGGGCTGTGCTGGAGTGGAGTCCCCATGCATCCACACAGTGCCTCAGGCCACTTGGGTGCTGTAACAGAACACCACCCGCAGGTGACTTCCAAGCAACAGAAATGTGTTTCTCCCAGTTCCAGCCCTGCTGGCTGGAAGTCCACAGTCGAGGTGGTGACTGGTGAGGGCCCTCTTTCTGGTTCACAGATGGCACCTGGGGCTCTGAGTGATGGGGCACGACAGCCCCTGGGGTCTTTTGTACACTAGGAGCCTAATCTCAATGCTGAGGGCTCCGCTTTCCTGACTCAGTGGCCTCCCCAAGTCACCAGCTCCTGTTACCACTGCATTTGGCAGTGATCAGGTTTCCCACAGGAATTTGGGAGCACCCAAATATTCTGACCATGGCACAAGGCTCCACAGGAATAGTTGTTTCTCTCCTCTTCTGTCTCCCTTACTATCTCATAAGCTCCACGAGGGCATCTTCTGCTTTCAGGGGTTGCTGTTGTTGTTGTGCTGTTCTTGCAGGGACTGAACCCAGAGCCATCACACTGAGCCACATCCCCAGCCCTTTTTTCAATTTTTTGAGGCAGAGTCTCACTAAGTCTTTAAGTTGCCCAGGTTGGGCTCCAACTTGTGATCCTCCTGCTTCAGCCTCCCAGCGTGGTTTTAGTTTTGTTTTTGTTTTTTTGTTGGTACCGGGGATCGAACTCGGGTCCTTGAGCTTGCACAGCAGGCGGCGAAACCACTGAGTTAAATCCCTGGCCCTGTTTTTAGTTTTTAACATAGTTCCTCATACTTACCAATGCTCAATAAATTTTTGTTGCATGCATAAATGAAGGTACCAAGCTTTGTGCTGGGAACTGAACAGAACATCATCATGTGGCCCTGGGTCCTCTGCCCTTTGGTGGGGAAGTCTGAGATTATACAGGAACAGCTACATTCTAACATATTCATCAGTGAGAAAAGAAAAGGGACTCAGTTTATGAAATTCCACTATTTCTTTCATTTTTCTTTCTTTCCTTCTTTTTTTTTTTGGTACCAGGGATCGAACTCAGGTCCTTGCGCTTGCGCTGCAGGTGGCGAAACCACTGAGCTAAATCCCAGGCCCTCTTTCTTTTTTTTTGAGACAGGGTCTCACTATGTAGTTCAAGCTGACCTAGAACTCATGGCAATCCTCCTGCCTCAGCTTCCCTAGTGTTGGGATTACAAGCATATGCTGGTACACCTGGCTATTTCATTTAAACCTTATAATTACCCGGCAAGGCAAATAGGAAGAACTGGAAGCTTAGGTCCCATAAACAAAGCCCAGGCTCCTCACTCTTTGCTAGTCAAGCTCCTTGGGCCCTCTAGACACTGCCTGCTTGCCTGCCTTTCCCTAGGAATCCCAGGTTTCCCAGGAAAGGGCCCAGGTCTTAGTCACCACTTCTCCTGGAAGAGCCTGGTCTTGGGCCTGTGACATAGCTGCTCAGTGAACATGTGATTGGCCTTGCAGCCACACACAGATGGCACCAGGGAGGGATCAAAGGCCAGGCGACAGTCACAGGGAGTGAAAAGGAGTGATGGAGCAGGGTCTGAACACTGGAGCATGGAGAAATCAGTCACTTCTGCCCTCAGCCCCCACAGCCCTTTGTGCCTCTGTCATAGCTCTAGATGGCATCAGGTAATCCCTCTCTGCGCGCCCAGTGTGAGTCCACAGGTGGGGTCTGCCAGGAGTACCTCCCGTCCTCCTGGGACACAGCAGGCTCCCTGTTCCAGAAAGCGACAGCTGGAAGCCCCCGGGGTGAGGGCAGGTGAAGCGGCTGTCACCTCCGTCCCCAGCACTCTCCTGAGCTGGGCTCCTCTCCCGGCCTCAGTGCACGGAGCAGGGACTGCTCCGACCAGCGGGTGTGAGGGCTCGGCACCCCTGCCTCCTGTGAGGCATCCCTGGGCTTCGCCTGCCTCTCGAGGCCATTCATCTTGATTAGGTCTTGGCAGTGTGCCTGATGAAACGCCCTGCCATCCTCTCCCATTTGTTTCTCAGCAAGGATGTGTCAGGCTGTCCACTCTTCAGGGCCTTGGTGGAGGCGGGAATGCCCTTGCCACACCTGCCTGATGCTCCAGCTGTGCAGCCGAGCAGCCACAACCAGAAGAGCCTGGTTGAGGAAAAGCAGGCAACTGAGTCTGAGGCAGCAGTCAGGACTCTCTCTGGCTAGGGGATCAGGAACGGGGCCCATGAGCACCTTGTTTCCAGCAGAACAATCACCTCCCATGGCCACTTCTTCCCAGAACTCTTGATGCCTGGTGTCACCTCCTCCTGGAAGCCTTCCTGACTCCACCCATCCTCAGCACACTGAGGCTATTGGCGTTTATTCTGCAGTAGGCGCATGTCCGCCTCCTCTCTCTTAGTGCACACACTGAACCCCAAGGGGGAGTCTCAGTGTCCTGGACACCCCCGTGACAACCAGCTCCAGGTGCTGCTCACACTGAAGGTGGGGAGTGGCTCTGTCCAATACCCCCAGGTGGCCAGGCATTGGCCTGGGCAGAGCTGCTGAGCAGTTTCTAGGAGTGCAGGCAGCGCTGCCCCCACACTGTGGTATGGGCCCTGGGATTCAGCATCTGGGCCAGACTGGAAGAAAAAGAGGCTCCTGAAGACAGGCAGATGGCAGCAGGACCATGCCTTTTCCCTGAGGACAGGCCTTCCTTTCTGTCACTGGGAGTGGCCAGGCTGACTGGGGACTTTGGCCCCACCAGCCAGAGCAGATCAGACAACGCGGCTTCATAGCCCCCTACAGCTGGCCTCCTGGGTTTCGGGGCACAGGCCACAGAGATAGATGGAGGGGACCTCACTCTGAAGGCCAGGGTGCAGCAGACCAGTGTTAAGACAGGGAGCAGTGCAGGGGGCTTATGACACTCCCTCTCCCTCCACCTGCCAGGCTTTTCCACCAGGTCTCAGTCCCCCATTTCCCACCAAGGAAGGTACCAGCTGGAGGCAGCTGGCCCACCCTGAGAGGAACCACGTCCCCAGGCCAGGCCCTGGATCACCTTGTGGCCTGTGGGGGCAGCCACACATTTGGGAGCAACTCTAGGAGTCCTGCCTCAGAGCCTTAGCTGACCGTGAGGCCATGCTGGGCTTCGATCCTTCTGAAGCTCTCTCAGGCACCCATCATCATCACCTTGTTTCCCTTGATGACTAACCTCCCATTCCCAAGGACAGACCAACGGATCGAGTCCCTCGGTACAAGGCACTGCAAGGCAAAATGCGCAAAGCACAGCAACAATGAAATAGGCCAACGTTTGAGTCATGGTCCTATCACTTACTAGCTGGGTGACCCTTGATGAGATTAATCTCTCCCCATCCTCAGCTTCTTGCTTTTTGAAAAGGACACCTTAATACCCTATTCATGGGGCTGTTTGAGCATTAAAAGAATGTATTTAAGCTTTACAACAGTGCCTGGCACACAGTGAGCACTCAATAAATGACAGCTTTATTACTGTCACTTTCTCTGCCATTGACCCAACACATAATTATTGAGAGGCTTCCAAGTGCCAGGGATGGGAGCTGGACCTTAGAAGATCCTAAGATCCCCAAGTGGAATTGCTTGGCCTGACTGCTCAGGCCCACCAGGTATGTGATGTGCCAGCCGAGCTCTCACACCTGTCATGAGCCCGATTCCAAGCCACTCCCATGCAACTAGGCCACTCAACACAGTAACTGAGGGGCTCCTTGGTTGCACCAAGGACTGTGCCAGTGCTGAGATCAGATGGTAAATAGAACCGGTCACCGATAGGTCTCCCACTACCTCAGCAGCCATTATGTATAGTAGCTGCCCTCTTCCTACGGTACCTTGCCCCCTCCCCTGTGTGACATCACGCCAAGATGGCTGCTCCCACCAAAGAACAAACCCTTCTTCCCAGCATGCCCCTGTTCCCGCCTAGAAAGTAACCTAATACTCCCTCACCTCCTACCACCTAGTGACATCACCGGCTCCTCCATTCCCTAGTCACTACCTCACTCAACCCCACCTCAGCCCCTACAAACCCCACCCCAGTCTCTATGAAAGACTCTCCCTGCCCCAGCTATATTGCTTTTGTCTCTCCTTTGTTCAGAGACAGCCCGGCAGATCTATTCCCCTAATAAAGGCTTGTTGTGGCCTGGTCTGGTCTTGGTCTTCGGCACTTTTACCTGACAGTCACTACCACTGTCCTCTGCCTGCTGGGGGAAACTGTCAATAAACACACTGGCACACGCTGTGCGACATAATGAACACACATGTGCTGTGCCACTGCCTTTCCTGCTAAACTCATTTGGGACCCTAGTGGGGGTCAATTCTGAGTCCTCCTGAGGAAGAGGCCCATGAGCAGCAGGAGTGCAGGAGGTGGACTGTGGGCCCCACCTTGAATCACATCCCATGGAAATTCATCAAGCTGGGCCGGGCCAACTTCCTGCTACCTCCCACACCTGAGCCTGACTGGGAGCATTCAACCGACCAAGAGACCCTCACCGTCCCAAACCAGAGCTCCCACATGACCCCATGGTCTGCAAGCCTCCCTTGGAGCGCGGGCTCAGCCCCGTCACAGCCTTAGGCAGGGACCCGGCTGAGTTCACACCACTGTTTGGCATCCTGGCTTAGTGGCTCGCCACGGGAGGGCTGTCCCAATTTAAAGAAGGGCAAATCACAAATGTCAACTGGCTGAGACCCAAGTGCAGGTTCTTGCCAAAGGCTCTACTTTTTACACCAGCCTGCACAGTCTGGTGCCTGTAATGAAAGAAACTGACAGTCCATTAGCAGCGGAGCGGTCCGCAGGCTTAGGGAAGGAAGTCATCCACCTTGCTTCAAGGGCTTTTGAGAGCAAAATCAACTGTGTGTGTATGTGTGCACACGTACATGTATGCATGTGCATGTGTAACTTTTTTTAAACCAAGAAAGGAATATCAATGACATCTACGCCTGTTGAAACGAGTAGATAGACGGCAATCTGAAACCGAGGGAGGGAGAGGAATGTCGACAAACTTTTGGTACTGTCTTCTTATGCCTGACCGGCAAGTCTCAGAAGCAACAGAACAACTGTAAGAAGCACTGGAAGATCTTTAAAAGTCTTCTCATCTAACCCCTCTCTGGTATGACTCTTACTTCAATGCTCCTGACAAGGAATCCTTTCGTTTGAATGCCTCAAGTTACAGGGAACTCACCACCCACTGGGATGTTTTGAAAGTTCTTCCTAAGAGCTTAAACTTGGGACCATATAACTTCTATTTCTCCTCGTTTTATTCTTTGAAGTCATACACACACACACACAGAACCCAATCCTTTTCTAGCCAAGACAGCTCTTTTGTGGGTCTCCTTTCCATGCAGACTTGGTTTAATGTGCCCTTGCCAGTCTGCCAAACTGCTTTCTGGACAAAATCCACTCTGTTAATAACATCTTTGAAATGTGGTTCCCCTACTGAGAAATGTAAAATCTCCTTCACAGCTGTCACCAGTGCAAAAACACACATATGTGCACAAACACACACATGCATAGAAATAAATCTCCTCTAGATATATTATTCATTCCACATTTCATCATACTGTTAAATGCCTTCCTAAGTCTGAGCACATCATATCTATAGTGTGTCCTTTTTTTCCCCCTATGGTGTGTTCCTGATCTATTGCCATATTGACTTTATCCAGGAAAAGGAAAAACAGAAAGAAGGTGCCAGGACCAGCCTCTTCCCAACTCGAGTGTGGGGATGAGTGGACTTCACCTTCCTCATTGAGGACACGGATCTCCTATTCACTCCACCTCAGATCACATTAACCTTTGTAAAAGTCATTACTGACTCCAGCTGAGCTTTGGGCCAGTGAGACACAGGTTTTGGTTTTAGCACAGGACTAGCAAAAAGTTAGTAGGACAATGTATGATGTATTCACGACTTCTTTCCCCTCCAGGCCACAGAAGAGGCCAGCAGTGAGCTTCCAATGTCCTCCGGGTGGGACTTTGTACAAAGGTACAGCAAGGGGTAGAGATGAAAGTGGTGCTTTAAAAGCAGGAGAGGTGGATGGGGGAGATCACAAAGCAAAGAGCAGTTCACTAGGACTGGCAGAAAAAAGAATGGGGTGGCAGGGACATGCGCCCTGCAGGCCCCCGGCACTTGTCAGCAAGAAGGGGCATTCTGAACCCTTCATGGGCAGCAGTGTCAAAGGCAAGGGTGGATTCCAGGGCTGAACCCGAACATCAGGTAGCAGCAAGGCACCCTTAGATGATGA
The DNA here is from genome assembly GCF_053883595.1 of Heterocephalus glaber. Taxonomy (NCBI): domain Eukaryota; kingdom Metazoa; phylum Chordata; class Mammalia; order Rodentia; family Bathyergidae; genus Heterocephalus; species Heterocephalus glaber. The sequence continues at coordinate 7,071,341 of NW_028258299.1, read as the reverse complement.
ACTCAAAGAACAAGGGTCCAGCCAAAATCCCTGGCCTCTGCCCTAGAGGCCCAGGTCCTGGTGATCCTAGAGGGATGAGAGAAGGCCCAGGAGGTGATGCAGGTTTAATTTCTAACGACCCCTCCAAAAGAAACAGAGTAAATCAGACTCAAAAAATAAAAGACCATAAGTAACCAGGTGTGGTAGTGCATGGTGGTAATCCCAGCACTTGGGAGGTTGACAGAGGGATTCTGAGCATAAGGCCAGCCTGGGCTCCACAGCAAGACCCTGTCTGAAAAAAAAGAAAAAAAGAAAGTGAGCTGTCATGCCACCGGTAGCTCCCCTCTCCAGGCGTGCTGTTGATTTGGGGAACCCAAGTGTATTGCTTTATGTTTATTCATGCTCATTTTTTCCTCTGACCCATCAAAGCAGCCTTCTGATTTATGAACATCCTAATTGCCAGTCATTTTATAAGCTCTTCCTCCAAGGTTCACAAACCCTGCAATTTGGGCCGCCTCATTCCCACCCTTAATAACAGGTGACGGATGTGGCTTCAACAAGGGCAGAGGGCAGGCCTTGTGCGTGCAGCTGAAGGCTTCCTGACAGGCTGCTTGCCACTCCCCCGGCTCATTCATCTCCCCGGGATTTATTTAACTCTGCCGCTATCCGTGCCACATATCTCTGCCACGTTCGTAAGGACATATTGTCAAACGCCCAGCTGAAACCCAAAGGTACTTAATCTGCTCCTTGTTCTCAATCTATCAGCACAGTGACCCTATCAGCAGAAGGAAAAACGAAAATAGGAAAGCCGGCAAAGAGGTTAAAGCAGCCTGATACTGATTGGCTCTAAGTGGTCCCTGCTGCCTTCCTTAGGGCTTCTCAAATCCGGCCAAATCCTCTCCAAGTTCATCACCTAAGACCAGGTGCCCCTCTCTGACTGACATGTCCCAGTGTGTAGGGAACAGGGGAAGGGGACGTTACCAGAACCTCTGCAGTGAGTCCTGGTCTCCTGTGAGCCTCGGCAGCACACGGCGAATTACAGGAAAGGTAGACAAATGAGAGTGAGAAGAAGCTGAGCTTTGGGTCTGATCAGTGCTGCTCTGGGCTGCAAAGACAAGAAGCCCTAGCTTGCAGCACCTTTTATTTAGTACATCAGGAGAAACAAATGTAACAAATGAATATATAGAGTTTAGTACTTCACATTGGGATAAACAAGGTGTAACAAAAGACTGGGTGGGGGCAGCGGAAATCTAAGAACAATGAGGAACTATGCAGATGGAGATTTGGTTCCTCTCTGGCCTCCCGCAGGTGTGGTCTTGTCCTGGAGCATTACAGCATCCGGGGATCACTGAGGTCTCAGTTGTGACCCGAGGGCAAAATGCAATTATGTCTGGAATGTCGTAGCTGGCCTGTAGGCAGGAGAACTAGGCCTACTCAAATGATTTTTCCCTAGAATTATGTAGCATTGCTCCCAACACCAGTGTCCCTGCCCTGGTGTTCTGGAAATTTATGCAACTGAATTCAAAATCTGACAGTAAGAGGAGGAAGGCAAAGAAGAACTGAAAACCAGACCACTGATGAATACTTTTTTTTAATTAACAAGTCTACAGAAAACCTTCATGAAATCAGGGGACATAATACAAATCATGGTGACCTGTATATAAAACCTGGCACAAATATGGCCTTTTGGAATCATTTAGATATAAAATATGCATTAAAATCTGCACGGGAGCACTGTGCAGCAGCTGGCTGGCGATTCTGGAGGGAGCGGCCTCAAGGCAGGTCTGGTCTGTAAAAACTGGGAGCCCCGGTCCCCCCAGCCTCTGGGTGAGCCCCATGGGAGAGTGGCCAGCTCCCAGCAGAGGCCAGAGCAGCTTGTCTGAGGCAGGACCCCGATGAGCACCAAAGTGCCACTAGGCTGGCAGGAAACAAAAATGGTGCTGGAAGCAGGGCAGGAGAGGTGGAGTGGCCTCTTTCCTTTGTCCCTGGGCTCTGAACACTGTTTCAGAAACCTCGCCCTCTGGTAGACAAACCACCCAAATTTAGAGGACTTTCAGAATTTCCAAATAGGTTTTTCCCAGGTAAGCTGACTGATTCTAACTTGAGGAGCCAAATCACAAGTAGCCCAATATGAAGGATTAACAATGAGTTCTGTCATGTTCTATAGGCCAAGACCTTGAAACACTCACCAGAATGGCCAATCACAACAGAAAAGTACAAGGATGACTCTCTGACCGTCTCCATCTGTTTCAGTCTTGGACCAAAAGCAACTGCGCGATTGGAGCCCAGAAGTTACAACAAAAAGCAGCGCGCTCGAGGCTGTGCCCCTCTGGGTGTGACCTCACTGAAGCCCTGACTGTCTCTGCACAAGGCCGCAGCCTGGAGAGGGGCCCAGGCCATATTGCACAGCCGTCTCCAAGGACGAAGACGGTTCCTCCACTGGCGGGGCTGTCACCCGGGCTGAGCAGGCCCAGGGCGGCCGTCTGTCCCCTGGCTCGTCGGTTCACTGGGTTCCTGTACTGCCTACCCTGCGGCGCTGTGCCACGTGGAAACACACATGGGAACGGGGCAGAGGGACACAGGTGCAGGGTGGACAGAGAGGAGCATGAGGAGAGGTGACTGGGAGGAAAAAGCCCCATGGGCTTTAAGAAGCCTGCAAGGACAGCAGTGCCTCAATAATTTGGGGCTCCTGATAGTTATTGAAAGGCCTAGGAATACTTCCTGTCATCTTCACAGATTCTACAAATGGAAAACAGCTACTCTGCTAATTTCTGCCCAAAAGCAAGTGGTTTTCTCAGCTGCCTCCAGGGTAGATTTTTCTTCCTTCCCACCCGTTTTGCTGCAGGGTGATCTGACACTCAACTGTGGTGACAGTGAAAGGAGAGATGAAGGACTGATGGTGTCTGAATCACAATGTGAGCAAAAACCCGGGAGCCGCACCAGGCTGTTAATGAGGGACTTTGTCTCTCCAGTAGCGAATTTCAGGACACCAGTGCTGACAGATGGGTGCTGCCCGTGTTAACGGGGCCTGGAACCAATTACTACTTTTGCCTGCACAGCCAAGACAGCAGGATGACACTGCTGCTATGGCTCCGTCAGCACAGGCGGCCAAGCCCAGCAGCTCCTCCGCGACATCTTAGGACACTGCCTGAACAAGCAGGAACCCGGTCCACTCCATTTTAAAGTGACCTGACAACACCCCCTAGTGGAAATTATAAATAAAACAAGGTCATTGTGTCTAATTGCTTTTGGCTGCAGAGTGGTTTCAAGATTCCCCATAACATGGGAAAATAAAAGCAAAGCAGATTATCTTTAAGAACACAATAATAATATAAAGAGGCAGGGTTCACACTGGACTTAGGACCCACCCTGCCAAGACACATTCCCTCGTCGGGAACTCCGGTTTCGGTCATTCTCAGAGGGGAAGTGCTGTTTCCGAGGAGCTTCCCGGGTCCTCAGAGTTTGGGCAGACTGCCTGCCGGGGCCAGGATGATGCCAAAGACGTAGAAAAGCCCTAGCAGGAGGTTAAGCTTGGCCGTCCTCTGGGGCAGCTTGTTGAAGGCCTGGCTGCGGAACTGCCTCTCGAGGGAGAAGGCCATGGGGATGGTGAGCAGGGGCAGCGCCAGGCTGATGCTGCAGTGCGTAGCCAGGATGCTGAAGATCAGGTAGGGCAGGAAGAGCAGCGTGTTGTAGAGCACGTAGGAGAAGGTAGGGCCGATGAGGATGGCCAGTGTGACGATGCCGGCCTCCCGGTCGGACTCCATGTCCCTGGTGTTGTTGGAATGGAGAATGGCCTCGGTGCTGAGGGCCAGGGGGATGGCGTAGACCAGAGGGAAGATCGCCAGCGAGCCCACCTGGACGGCATAGGCGAACATCACGGCCAGAGGGCCGAAAGTGATGAGGATGATGAGGTCTCCCAGGGCCACATACTTGAATCCAATTCCTGCGGCCAGAAAACCCAGAGAGGGGTGTGAGTCCTAGGACGGACCATATCTGGCCGGAACAGGCTGCGAGCGGGGGCACTCATTCGGACCCCCAGGGCAAACTATGTTTCACCTCCGAGGACACTGGGACCGAGAGGAACCCGGTTAGGTCTCAGAGTCTACCTGCTCAGGTTCATACCCACCTGTGCCCACCAATGGGACCCCACGGCAAACTTCCACAGCAAAGCCCACTGGCTCCTATTACACAGTTCAGCACCAGAACCCATGAGGAGCTGAAAGGTCTTGCAACCTAGTTCTTCAGCTCCTTCACCTCCGCCCCCATGGAGCGTCCACCTGGCCTCCTACCTTCCGGCCCCTCCTCTGCGCTCTCTGGAGGCTTCAGCTCTTAAAAACCCCCACTGAATCACAGGGACAGTTCAAGGCCCCTGAACTCCCACATAAAGAAACTTTCACTCACAGGTGAACACCAAGTTATCAGGCAGCTTCCCCTCTCAGGTTCCCATGAAGTTAAAATGAAACCAGCCGTGACTATGGCTCCTCTCTCTACCCTACTTCAAGCCCTGTCTGACCCACATCTTTCAGACCCGCCAGAGCCACTCTATCCCACCTCACTCCATTGCCAAGTCCAAGTCAGGGTCATTGGATGCCTGGAAGACAGCAACCCCCTCCTAACTGGCTTCCAGATGGGGTGGGCGAGGAGGTGATGTAGGGTGTGACCAATCCACAAGGTGCCTCAGGATCCAAAACAAAGAAAACTCTCAGGTGATCAAGCACATTTTAACCACCCTGAAACAGCAAGTGACAACGGTCTGCAGAGGACTGCAAAGCACCAAAGCCAGGGGTTAACTTTCATAGTAGCTGGGTGTGTTGGTGCAAAATGAGCACTCTGGGTTCATTGGACAGGAGCATCCCCAGAAAGAAGGGCGCTGGCATGGCCCCGAGGCTCCCTGAACACCAGCAGGCGAGTTCTGTGCCCGAGCCCGCGGCTCTCCATAACTGGGCTCTCTGAGGACACGCCCTCCGGAGGAAGTCTCTCCCAGCCGACACCAGCTCCCTGAATCAGTAAACTGACGCCCCTTGCAATGTCTCTAGCATTTAGGGGTTTCCCTGCCCAGCGAGGATTCCAGGCCGGAATGCACCCGGCCACCACCAGCGAGCTCCTCCACCCACTGCTGCCCCTCTCTTGCCTCATGCCAACACCAGAGCTCTGGCTTGGAAGAAAACACAACAGCACGACAGCCCTGGCCTTTGGCTGGATTCTCCAAGAACACCTCCTCATATCACCACAGAAAACTGACTTTTGTGAAGCAGAGCAGAGACGCAGGTCCCCATTCTAAACAGGGCCTGGACAAAAAACAAGCACAAACCCACTCAAGGAGAGAAAGGTCTGACAACCTTCTTGCAGTTATCTGGCACCAAACAATGACAGCTCCTGGGAGAGAGCCTAAGTGGTGGATATATGACCCTCGCTGTGATCTACCTGGCTTGGAAATGGGGCATGTGCAGAATGGGGGGGCAGGCCTGTAATCCCAGCACTCAGGAGGCTGAGGCAGGAGGATCGGCATAAGTTCAAGGTCAGCCTGGGCTACAAAGCAAGTTCAGAACAGTCTGAACTACAAATGTGGCTCAACAGGGCATGGTGGTACAGGGCTCTCTCCTCAAAGGCTCTATTATTCTTTTGGTGCTGTAATCCTAGTATTTTGGGAGGCCGAGGCAGGAGGATTGCAATTTCAACCCCAGCCAGGACAGCTTAGCTTGACCTTGCCTTAACATGAAAAAATTTTTAAAAGCCAGGGATGTAGCTCAGTTTGAAGGCCTGGGGTTCAATCCCCAGTGCCAAAAAATTTTTTAAAATATATACATATATGTGTATATCTATGTATTCATTCCACACAGGAGTTTCCTTCCAGACATACTCAACCCCTCAACCCCATTTTCTGAATGAGACACAGTGACACACTGAGGTTCTTGTCACACAGCAGCCAGAATTGATCTGTGAAGACATAAATCAAAGCGTTGGCAAGGATGTGGAGCCACTGGAACGATCATGCATTGCTGGTAGGAATGTGAAATAGGATCCACTTCCAAAAATGGTCTGGAAGTTTCTCACAAAATGAAATATCACCTATCCTGTGCCCTCACAGCTCCACTTCTAGGCATTTACCCAAGAGAAATAGCCAAATACACACAGGCCCCTGAATGGGAGAATGAAATGTGGTATAATCATCAAAGGAGTGCTATTTAAGCAAAAAAAGGAGTTACTGACACACATAACAACTTCATGTATTCTGAAAACATCATACTGAGCCAAAGAAGCCAGACATAAGCGCTTGTAGTGAAATAAATATGCTGTACAGCAAAATAGTCCCATCTGCACAATGTTTTAGACCAGGCAAAGCTAACCCATGTGACAGCTAAGTCTGCTTACATCGCTGCCCTACTTAACATTCTCAAGGTCTTCCTGTTTGTTCATTGGAGAAGCAGGTTAGGCACCACCTACCAGGTGCTGCACTGGGCACTAGGGGTTCAGCTGAGAACAAGGAGAGAAATCCCTGACCACAAGGAGCTCAAGCCTCGGGGAAATTAACGAGCCGAAGGCGTATTGTATATGGTGTGCATGCATTCAAGGACAATATGTGCTGTGCAGAAAATAAAGCAGAGGAGAGCAATGGGAGAGGGTACCTGGGGTGGAGGGACACACGGCGAGGGCATGTGATTTTAAATAAGGCAGAAAGCAAGGCCTCGCTGAGCAGCGGACGTTTGGGCAAAGGGTGAAGGAAGCCACAGAGTGAACCATACAGCCAGATGGGGAAGAGCGTTCTAAACAGAAGCAGTCAGGCCCTGAATGTATTTTGAATGAAAACAGGGTTTGCGGATGAGCTGGATGAGACCTGAGATGAGCCCAGGAGGATGCCGTGACTCTGGGCCTGGAGAACTGGAAGGAAAGGGGCTGGGGACGGAGCGCAGTGGTACAGTGCTTGCCCAGCACACTCACGGCTTGGAGTCTGATCCCCCGCACTGTGAACACAGCCACCACCACCATCACTGAATGAAATGGGGAAGGCAGGTACGTAGGGGCAGAACATCAGGAGTTTGATTTCGGTCATGTTGAGCTCGACATGCCTGAGAAGGACTGGAAAAAGGTAAAACTCAGGGGCAGAGCACAGGCTCCGCATGCATGGGCCTCAGGTTCCAACCCCACACCCTCCGCCAAAAAAGAAGTTGGACAGGTCTGGAGTTTGAGGGTCGCCAACTCAATAAATGACATCTGAAACCATGAGCCTGGATAAAGCCACCAAGAGAATGAGAGGAGCTAGAGAAAAGGGGCCCAAGGACAGTCCTTGGGCTGTTGGCTGAGGAGTGGGGAGGAGCCAGCAGAAGAGACTGCTGATCAGAACGAACCAGCCCCTGCCTAGCTCTCCGCCTGTATCCCACACTCCCTCAGGACCACTGGCCTTTGGATCCCAGACAATGCCACACTCTCTCCCACCCAGGACATCTGCACTTGCTGGCCCTTTGGTCCAAAGGACTGAGCACCACAATTAAGATTCCAATTCTACCCCATGACTGGCTCCCTACCCTTCAAGTCTTAGTTTAACTGTCCCCTACACAGAGATGGTGCTATAGTTAGGGTAAGTGTCCCCACAGGCCCACTTGTTAAAGGCTAGGTTCCCAGCCTATGGCACTACTGGTAGGTAGTGTAATCTTCAACAAGCAGGGCCCAGTACGACATCTTCCAGTCACTGGGGGTGTGCCCTTAAAGCCCCTTCCTCTTATTCTCTTTCATTCCCAGCCATGAAGTAAACAGACTTTCTCTGCCAAGCATTCCCACCATGAGTACTGTCTGGCCACAGGCCAAACAGCCACAAGTCAATCAACTATGGACTGAAACCATGACTGAAACTTCCAAGACTGTGAGCCAAAATAAACCTTTCCTCTTTTTAAGTTGATTCTCTCAGGTATTTTGTTACAGTAACAGAAGGCTAACTCAGCCTCTTCACCACCACCACCTTATACTTTCCACTTTAACATTCTATTGATCTATTGATTTCCTTTGTTTAAAGAAAAAAAAATTGGTTTTGGTACCAGGGATTGAACGCACGACCTTGCACTTGTGAGACAGACAGCAGCACCACTGAGCTAAATCCTCAGCTAAAGAAAATTTTTTTGGTTTGAAATAGAGTGTCACTATTTAGTGCTGGTTGGCCTTGAACTCATTATGTAGCCCAGGCTGACCTCGAACTCCTGGCAATCCTCCTGCCTCAGCCTCCCAAGTATGGGATTAGAGGCATGAGCCACCACGCTCAGCTACTAAACTTTTAAATTGTCCCCAGTCTACAGCTGGCTGCCAGAAAACTATGGTTTCTTGACTTTCCCCTGCTCCTCGGGATGCTCATTCACGGCCCCTTTACTTGGTCCTTCTCATCTCTCTCACCTCTTAAGCTGGAGGCCACAGGGCTAGTCCTGGGTCCTCCTCGCTCTTCCACCAACACTCCCTCCTCTAATGATCTCCTTCAACCTGACATACCTTTATCTACACACCAATGGCTCCCAAGCTGTCTATCTCTCTAGCCCAGACCTCTTCCTGAACTCAGCTTCTCTACATAGCCAACTACCCATCTGACACCTCTGCTTGGACTCATTATGAGTCCTAACAGACACTCTAACAAATCAATCTCTTGATTTCCCCCAAAAACCTATTCTAGCCTCATCTTTCTCCATTCACATGATGACATCAATTGTATTCTTCCAGTTGTTCAGGCCAAAACTTTTGGTTATGCTTACTCCCTGTTCTCTATCTCACATCGAACCCATCACAAACCCTGTCTGCCTTCAAATGGACTCAGAGTCTGACTCCTTACCTCCGCTGCTGCCATCATCCGGACGATCCTCACCACCAAACATCTTGCCTGGATTACTGAAGCGCCTCTGCCTTGGTCTTCTTGCTCCTATCCTTGCCCCTCTATTCTTTATCCATTCTCAAACCTTAACCAGTGGTTCACTGAAAACACAGTCACATCTCACCTTTCTTCCTCTTCAGAGTGAAGTCCAATGGCCTACGCAGCCTACCTCCTCTGAGTGCTCCCTCTCTTCCCCAGGCCTATTCTCTCTACCTCCCTTTACAGTCTTCCTCACTCACACACTGGGGTCCTTACTATTCCTCAGACTCTTGAGGCCCACTTCTGCCCAAAGGCACTGCGGCACTTGCTCTTCCCTTTTCTTGGAATTCTCTTTCTTCTTCATCTCCTCCCTACTTCAATCCAGCTTAAACCTTACCTTTTCAATGAGGCCTACTCTGACCAAACTATTCACAAACAGTCATCTGCATCTTCCTTCTCTGCTCTACATTTTTTCCCGATCACGATCCTCACTGTTAATAGTTACGCACTGCACAATGGACACTTCAGTCAATGATTGACCAAGTATATGATAGTCCCATTAGAGTAAAATCAGACCGACTATGTGAGCGGTTTACGCTTTTACTACACTACACTTTTTGCCATCATTTTATTTTATTTTTTGTGACAGTTTTGCTGTGTAGCTCAGGGCGGCCTTGAACTCAAAATCCTCCTTCCTCAGCCTCTCATGTGCTGGGATTATAGACCTAGGCAGGGTCTGTGCCTGCTGTGTGCACACAGAATAATACCTGGCACATAACAGGTACCCAGTAGGACTTAACCCTTGGCCATCACCTTAATCAGCTGCTACATGATGTCTCTGAGAAAACTAGCTGAAAGTTAATAGCTACAAGAGCCGGGGATTTAGCTCAGTGGTTTCGCCGCCTGCTGCACAAGCACAAGGACCCGATGTTCGATCCCCAGTACTAAAAAAATAAAAAAGTTAAAAGTTACAGCGCAGAGCATGGTGGGTGCCACACACCTGAAATCCCAGCACTTGGGAGGCCGAGGCAGGAGGTTCCCAATGAGTTTGAGGCCAGCCTGAACTTCAAGACCCTGTCTCAAAAAGCAAAACAAAAAAGTTAATAGCTATATAATTTTGACCCCTTCGGATTTACTTCCACTAAAATCTGAAACTGTGGCATTGCAAAGTATGATCAACAAAAGAAAACTAGCTTTTAAAAATCACCCCTACATGTATTTGAGTCAAACCCCACATGGATAACCAAGCCAGTATCTTCACAACTTACTGTTTTCAGAACATACTCTACCTACACATCACAGATTTCAGGTAAAGCGACCTAGTTTAGGAAAGAACCTTTGACATTTCTACAGTTCCTGAGCAAAGTAGCAGTTTCCTGTATAACCAACGGAGACCCGCAGCACAGGAAAACAGGCCAGTTCTTACCTCCTGTGTAGAGAAAAGAGCCAGACAAGCCCCCAAAGTAGATGAGAGCCAAGTGCTCCAGTTTCAAAGGGGACAGGTAGTAGAGGCAAGCAGCACAGATGCAGCCCAAGGTGTAAAGGAAGACTCCGAGCCGAACAACGTCTTTAGGCTCCAAGATTCGGTCCACTAGCGTCCGGTCATCACTCTTCTTGTGGTCAATGCCCTTGGAAAAGTCATAGTAAGTGTTGACCAAATTGCCGGCCCCGTGCACAGCCAGGACAGCGACGGCACAACCCACCAAGAGTCTAGGATCCAGGACGCCCTGGGATCTGTATGCCAAGGCACTGCCCAGGGCTACCGGGGTGAGCGAGGCACTGAAGCTCCAGGGCCTCAGGGCCAGCACGTAGGAAGCGCATTTCTGCCCGCGGGAGCGCTGGGGAGGCCTGTCCGGCTCGGGCCAGTCATTCCCGAGCGAATCCATGTCCTCGACCTTGGCTGTCTCTCCTGCCTGGATGTTAATCTTCTCCCCCGACGACGGCAAAGCAGCCATGGACCCCGCACGTGGCGAAAGTCAATTCTAAAAGTGAGCCACTCACAGCGACCGCCCCGGGGCAAGGATACTCGGGCAGCCGGCCCGACCTTTGCTAGGCTCCACCCCGGGGGAGGTCTGGGAAGGCGGTGGGGACCGGGAACAGCAGCGAGTGGACCTGACACCTCAAGAGGACCGGCGGCGCCGCCCCGTCTGCCCATAGAGTGAATGAAAACCTCTCCAGCCCCCGCCCCGCGCTAGAGCACAATACTCCGGCTCGGCCGCCTCCAGCAGACAGCCATCTTGTGCGCCGGCCTCGGGAGGCCACCCGGAAACAGAAGCCAAGGCGAGGGCAGGGCCGGACAAGGACAGCCGGATGGGGAGGGGCGGGGCCAGTGGGGGCGTGTCTTTGTGGACAAGGTGGTCAAACGCCAGGTCTCTGAGGTACCCCGGCGTCTGTCAGTTCAGCCTCAGTGCCGGGCAGCTTCTGCGAGACTGCTTGGAAACAGCTTCATTTAGCATCCCAAGAGCGACCCCAAGGCGGGTTGCTTTGCAAATTACCAGACATTTAAGATTATCACTGATTTTGTGTATAAGTGTGTGCTACCTAGGACAGAACCCAAGGCCTTCTCACTGAGCCACATCCCCAGCCCTTTTATTATTATCCTTTCTTCTACTTTTTTTTTGAAACAAGATCTTGCAAAGTTGCCCAGGCTTGCCTCCAATTTGTGATCCTCCTGCCTCAGCTTCCCAAAGTGCTGGGATTACAGGCACGCACCAGCACTGGAGGCTAGAATTCACTAATTTATTCATAGGGCTCTATTACTTATTGAGCCCTGAATGAGTGCAGACATTATTCGGATTACATCTGTTGTATCTGCCTGTGGAAATACAGATGCTGCTGGACTTGTTTGGGGAGGGTTACCCCAATAAATCCATCCTACAATGAAAATATTGTACATCGAAGAGCATTAATATACTTAGCCTCCTGCGATTAGCTTTGCCTGTCTTAAACGTGCTCAGAGCACAGTAGGGCAAGATCATGCAACGAAAAGCCGAGTGCTGAGTTAATGACTCATGGAATTTATACTGCAGTGGAAGTGAAAAATGGAATGGTGGTGTGGATTTTGCACAAAACAAACTCAAAAAATCATAAAAGCAGCCCCACGAATCAGAGGGCTGTCTGTACTCTCCAAGGACTGCGCACCTCTTCCCAACTTTTCATCCAGCGACATCCATCAGTGCCTGGAAATCTGCTGTGGAGGGCGAAGTATTTACAGCCTGCAGATCAGCAAATGCTCGAGTGTCGTCTAGACTTGAGCCGGTGGAAGAGAAAATGTTAATCATGCAGATGAAACTAAAAGTGCTTCTTTTCTGTAGCAGTTACATCATGAATAGCACCAAAGATTTTGAGGAATCCTTCCAGTGGTGAAAAATTATTATTTAGTTCAGCAAATCAGTTGTTTATGGCATTAACAAACCTGTGAAGTCCCAATATACCCTTTGTTGTTTCACTTTGCTCTTGATTAACATAAAAGAAAATAGGCAACCAACCTTTAGGTCTGAACTCTGCAATCACAGAGAGACTCCATAATGTCAACCATGAGAATTGGCTCTATGAAATTTTATTTGCAATAAAGAGTACTATATATTATTATTCGTAAACTGTGAGCTGCACAGTCTTTCAGTGAACCTTATAATACACATATGACACGACACAGGATTGACTACATAACTTGTAATGCCCAGTGCAAAATAAAATTCTGGGGTCCCTTATTAAAAAATCATTAACTTCGCCAGGTGTGGTGGCATATACCTGTAAACCCAGCACTCAGGAGGCTGAGGCAGGAGGATCATTGAGAGTTTGAGGCTCACCTGGGCCATATAGTGAGTTCAAGGACAGCCTGAAGGAAGCGAGACCCCCATCTCACAAAACCAAAAATAGTCATTACTTTCAAACCAGTGCTTCCTCCTGCTCTTACACCTCACTGCATTTACAAAGGTACTCGGCACAAGCTGGTGATGCTGACTGAACACGAGAGACCAACAATGCCGAATTAGAAACATCTGCAGATTTATCCAAATCCTGGGTCTACCAATTTCTGCGTACCTCAGTTTACTCATGGATAAAGTGGGAACAATACAACCTGCCCGATAGAAATGTTCTGGAATAGTAGCAAAAGTGTTTATTTTCTCTCCATATATGCCATACACTGTTTTAGGTACTTTAGAGATATCAGTGTTATCACTGCCTACCCACATAAGTAGCTACTGTAATTCTTCCTGTTTTACAGATGAGGAAATAGGTTCATAAGTATAGGAGACAAGTTTCAGATTCAGTTATTTGGCTCAAAGCTGCTTTTAACCATGAATCTATAGGACCAGGGATTTAGCTCAGTGGTGCCTCTGCCTGCCTCGAAAGCGCAAGGTCCCGAGTTCGATCCCCAGTACCAAAAACAAAAACAAAAAATCATGAATCTATAATGTCTGGGGATAGTGATACATGCCTGTAATCCCAGAATTCAGGAGGCTTGAGGCAGGAGGGTCACTCCAAATTCAAGGCCAGCCTGAACTACATAATGAGACCTTGTCTAAAAAAAAAAAATCCCTATGCATTTAAAGTGCTCAGTAAATATTAGCTATTATTTAAACATAATGGATACCAAAGGTCTTTTTAAACAGAAAAGAAACCTTCAAAAGTGCTGGTGACTGCTGTTATAAACCATCTTAGATTATTAATTTGTGAACAGGGCCTTACATCTTAGGTTGGCAATCTTGTATTTGCCGGTGGGAGTGAAAATTGGTACCACCTTTATAGAGATCAATCTCACAATATCTATCAAAACTACACATGCTTGTATCCTGTAATCCCTTTCTGGGAATTTATCTTGGTATAGCTGCCAAGGGAGGAAATGATTTATTGCAGCATGTGTAATAGCAAAAATTTGGAAACAACGAAATGTGGTGCTGCATACCTCTAATCCCAGCATTCTGAAAGGCTGAAGCAGGAGGATACAAGTTCAAGTCCAGCCTGGGCATTTTAGCAATTTAGCAAGAACTTGTCTCAAAATATAAAATTTAAAAGCACTGCTGGGGATTTAGCTCAATGGCACCACCCTTGCCTCACAAACTCAAGGTCCTGAGTTTGATCATCAGTACCAAAAAAAGCGCTGGGGATGTAGCTTAGTCCTAAGGTGCTGGGTTCAATCCCCAGTATGTGGATGGGGTGTGAAGGGGGACTGGAAATAACACAAGTGTCCATTAACAGAGGGTAGGGATAAGAAATTACGATACAAGCATGTGATGGAATACTATGTAGCTATTATAAAAAACAACAAAAGAACAAGGAAGCTCTCTGTATACTAATACAGAAAGACCTCCAACATATGCTAGTTTTTAAAAATGCTGAACAATATATATAGTGTAACAAAAGGGGAAAATAAAAAGTTTTATATTTATTTATATTTGCATAAAGAAACACTAGAGATACATAAGAAACAAAAAAAATAAGTAGTGAAGGGGCAGGAGTGAATAAATACAACTCCCTTGAAATTTTGATAGTGAATATACTTTTTTTTTTGGTGGTGGTGGTGCCAGGGATCCAATTCAGGTTCTCAAGCATGCTGGGCAAGTGCTGTACCATTGAGTTACAACCCTAGGCCTAGAAAAATTTTAATGATAAATAATATAGATGTTAGCTGGATGTGGTACCCCATGTCTGTAATCCCAGCATTGTGAGAGGCTGAAGCAGGAGGATCACAAACTGGAGCCCACAGCCTGGGCAATTTAGTAAGGCTGTCTCAAAAGAAAAAATAAAAAGATGGGCTGGGAATATATCTCAGTGCCAAGGTCCGGGGTTCAATCCCTAGTAACAAAAAATAGAGACAGAGATAGAGATGACACAGAGACAGAGGTGGGGAAAGGGGGATGGGGGGGCTGAAGCTGAGTGTGGTGGAGCATGCCTGTGATTCCAGCTACTTGGGAGGCTGAGGCAGGAGGACTGCAAGTAGAAGCCAGCCTAAGCAATTTATCAAGACCATGTCTCAAAATACAAAGGGGATGTAGCTCACCTCCCCCTGGGTTTAATCTCCATTACTGCAAAGCAAACAAACTTTTGAATTGTTTTGTTAGCCACTACCAAATGTTACCAAATCTCTTTAATATGACAGTTTAGACTTTCTGCGAACTTTTAACTCTTATTTTTACTATATTAGTAACTAATGGTAATGTTCAAAGAAAAAGTATCTTCCGTAAATCTCATTACATTTTTTTGTATTTCCCCCATTTAAAAACACATAAGTGTATACTTTTTTTTACAAATATTTTAAAGGGTTATATTTTACTTATATTGTATACTCGTAATTTTAATTTTAAAATTTCAACTTTAAAAAACTGGGAACCTTTTCCTTTTTAGCAAATATTCCCTTACAGTATCATTATTACTGGCTACACAGAACACATATCTTATTTTATTTACATGAGAACGCATCGTATTTTATTCAATCAGATTCCTAATGCAAGAAATTTTAGGAATTTCCAATGTTTATTATAACAGTAGCACTGTGATAGACACAGATGTTACCAAATTCCATTTTGCTATTGATTTTCAGAAAGAATTTTTAAAAAGATGTTGCTTTGAAATGTTTTATTTATAAATAGCTCTTTTAGTTAAAACTCGGAGGTGGTTTCTCGAAAATGAGCTCCTGAGCTAGATAATTTTGGGAATGTCTAACAAATCCTTTTTTTTTTTTTTTGGTACCGGGGATCGAACTTGGACTTGCACTTGCGCAGCAGGCGCCGAAACCACTGAGCTAAATCCCCAGCCTTAACAAATCATTTTAAAGCGCATATTAAATTTAACAAAATTGAAATCCCGGACCCCAAAGAGCGGTAACCCCAAGACTGCAGGCCTTCTCAGCAGTATTTAGAAGGCTCCGCGAGGCCCACACCTCTGCCAAATCACAGCAGGCGCGATGAACCTCCGCCCAACGCTCTTGGACCCATCCCTGGGTACCCAGACAGCGGACCACCCAGACGTCGAGGGGAATCATAGTAGCGACGTACCGGATGTGTGCGTGGAAGTGACTGAAGCCAACTCACGACCGATTGGTTCTCTCGAGCGGACCTAAGCCTCCTTTCGCCTGCCACTGGCCGCGTGGTTTGTCTATTTGAACAGTCCCCGCCCCCTGGAGAAGCCGGGTCCCGAAGCTTCACTTCTCCTTCATTATTATTCGTCTATATTCCAGTCCATTTTTTTATTACGTCCGCTGATTGGTCTTCATGGATGAGGGCCCGCCCTACCTCACGCCCGGCTTAGAGGACAGCGGGGAAGGCGGGTGGTGGGGACGGGGACTTGAAACGGTGGTAAAGGCGCTGGCGGCGGCAGCTGAGGCGTTGGCCGAAGCCGCGCGGTGAGTCTGGGGTCTGGCACCGAGCTCTCCAAGGCGGCGGAATGTCCAGACTCATAGCCAGCCTGGTCCGGGGGGCAGGGGGAGGCGCCGGTCTGGAACGTGGGGTCCCCACAGTACCGGCCCCACGACCTGGGCGCCGAGGAGCCCTTGACCCCCACCCCGGAGGCGACGCCCACCTCCCCGGAACCCAGGAGCCCCCCAGGCCCTTCAGCTCGCCGTCAGACCTAGCGCCCCGGAGGCCAGCCCATCAGCGCCCGTACTACCGTGGCGTCTTAGGGTCTCCTTCTCCGGCACAGTCACCCCTCCTTCTGGGCCGCCTAGACGCGGTGGACTCTGCCTCCAGAAGCGCCACACTTGGTGTCACTGCACCCTGAGACCTCTCAGGGACCTAGTACCCAGGGCTGAACTTGCTTCCATCCTTGGGGTTTGCTCTCTGCTTGTCCCACGCCCATGGCCCTGGTTTGAGCCACTTAACTTTAACTTTCTTAAGCTATTACAACACCCTCAGGATATTTGGCTTCCCGTAGTTGCATTGAATTCAGCCTGGAGCAGATAGGTGGGCTGTTTCGGCCTCGGCCTCCTTCCTTCTCCCCTACACACGCACATGCTCAGTGTCTGTCTGTCTGTCTGTCTCTCTCTCTCTCTCTCTCTCTCTCTCTCTCTCTCTCTCTCTCTCTCTCTCTGTCACCCCAGTGTCTCACAACTTCTGGTATGATCTGGACATACTTGGGATAGGTGTATATTAGTCTCATAGCAGTGTGGGCTGAGCCCTTTTATGGCCACTTTATTGTGCTTGTCTGAGTATTCCTGTTTCCCCTGTATTATAAGGTATAAGCTTGTAATCTATAAGGCCATTGAGGGAAAGAGTAATACAGTTAGGAAGTGAATGATCTCAAGAATTAATTGGTCTCTTTTAGCTCGTATTTGAAATACAGCCCTCTTGCACAATGGATAGCGCATTGGACTTCTAGTGATGAAGTACAGTCGTCCTTTAGTATCTGTGGAAGATTTGTTCCCAGGACTCTACCCGGGCACTATGGTGCATGCCTGTAATCCCAATGCTTGGGAGGCTGGAGGATCGCTCCAAGTTCAAGGCCAGCCTGGATACATAGTGAGTTCAGGGCCAGGCTGAACTATATAGCAAGACCTTGTCTCCAAAAAATACCCCCACCCCCCAAAAAATCCTATACTGAAACCTGCAGATGCTTAAATCCCTAATGTAAAATGTCTTAAAACCTTGCATATAACCTACACAGGTCTTCTTGTGTACTTTAAATCATCTCTAAAATTATTTATAATATTTAATACAATGTAAATGCTATATAAATAGTTGTTACATTGTTTAGCAAATAATAATGAGTCTGTAGATGTTTAGTACAAGGGTTTTTTTTTCTCAAATATTTTCTATTGGCAGTTGCACAGAAGCCACTGATATGGAGGACCAACTGTACTAGTATTCAAAAACGCTGTACTGTCCAGAATAACAGCCAGCAGCCACATGTGCCTGTAGAGCATTTCAATATTAATTTCACCTTTTTTATCTTCTTGAATATGGCTACTAGCAAATTATATCTGTGGCTTGTGTTACACTTGATCTTCGCCAAAAGGCCAAGAAGTGATCTGTGGCTTGTATTATATTTCTACTAGACAGTGGTAAAGAATAACAGTCTCCCCCTTTAAATTGAGCTCCCCGAGGAATGGGCAGTCTTAGTCGTTTTTAATTCTCTCCCTACTTTCTCACCTCTGGTGCTTGGCAACACGCTATCACACACTGCTAGTTACAGTAATTAATACAGTGATTGAGAACTTCCCATGTACCCAGTACTGCATGGACACTGTCAAACTTGTATCCACTCATTTCACCCTCACCTCAGTTCATGAGTTACCCGGATCCTCCTGTTGTAGTTGAGGCAGCTAAGGAATTGTAATTATCTTCCTCCAGTAAGAAGCTGTGGAATATTCAAACCCAAGCGGTCTAGCTTCACAGCCTACAATCTGACCCTCTAGCTCCCTGTCTTAAACATCAGTCATCTTGAATGAATCTGGACGGCCTGTGGGCTCCTCAGTGACATCGCTCCACCTTCCTAGAATCTCCTAACTGAGCCAAGTGGTGATGAGGGCCTAGGGCTGTAAGTTTATTTTCATGATATGTTACCTGGAGTACCGAATGAAGCTTTTCTCCAAAGACCCTCAGGGCGAGATGCTGGGAACGGGCCCTGCCGCTGCCACCACAGCTGCCTCCACCTCTAGCAACGTGAGTGTCCTGCAGCAGTTCGCCAGCGGTCTGAAGAGCCGGAGTGAGGAGACCAGGGCCAAAGCGGCCAAGGAGCTCCAGCACTATGTCACCATGGAGCTTCGAGAGGTTGGGCCTCTGTGCTTTGGGGCTGGTCACTGTGGGGGACATTTGGGCTGACGGTGCCGCCACTGGTTTAGATTCCTTTTGACAGCTAAGTGAGAATTTAAATTTTACACAAGCACCCGTCTTCTCATGTTTGTGGAAGGTGCAGGTTGCTTTGCAGTGACTGTATGTTTCTGTGTTGTTTCTCACATTGGTCACATTTTAGGAGTCAGCACAGACTCAGTGTTTCTTTGAATTTTTCCCTTTTCATCTCCACTGCACACCAGCCCCTCAATTCTTTCTGTCTGATGACAGTGACAGGGTTGAGTTTGGAGGGTTGGTATCCTGGAGCCTTCTAAACAGAGGTCAGACTTGAGCTCAGGGAGCCTGGCCCATCCATCCTGTGTCCCTGGTATTAGGAAGAGCATGGGACAGCACTGGGTCTGCTCCGGGGTAGAGATTCAGCAAGTACTGTAGTTGTAAGTGGACGAGCTTCGAGTTGAGCTGCTGTACACTTTGAAACTGGAAATGGGCAGTGGCTCTGCCTTTGACTGGAACTCTACCTGCTGCTTCTCAGTTCCCAGTCCCGAGGTGCCCACCTGCCACTGCCACCACCAGCTGGGAGACCTTAGAAATTGTCCTGAGTGTGTCTTCTTTTGCAGATGAGTCAAGAGGAGTCTACTCGATTCTATGATCAGCTGAACCATCACATTTTTGAATTGGTTTCTAGCTCGGATGCCAACGAGAGGAAAGGTGGCATCTTGGCCATTGGTAAGGACAGTCTCTGGTAACCATAACAACTGAGAATAAAGGGCCACACCTTCACGTCCACTGTCTCCTGTCTGCCTCTGACTAGATACTTAGTCTGTCTTTGTTTTAAGAATCTTCAGGAGCCTGTAGCTCTCAGTGCACTATGCAGGTGTTAATCCTAGCAGCAATCCTGGGGTAAAGGCACAACAGGCTGGGTGTGCTGGTGCACACCTGGAATCCCAGCACTCTGAGAGGCTGAGGCAGGAGGATTGCAGGTTTGAACCCAACTTGGGCAACCTAGTGACTTAGGGAGATGGTGTCTCCAAAGTAAAAAATGGGGTGGGAATGTAGCAAAGGCCCCATATTCAGTCATCAGTACTGAAAAAAAAAGCAAAACAAGTATTTTTAGATTTGGAAACTGAGTCTTAGAGCCATTAAGTGCCTTTTTTTAGAGGCAGACAGTTTTCTGGAGCTGAGAAGAAGCCCACTTTCTTTCCACTACCGCCTTTCAGGCTCTGGTTCCAAAGTAGGGCAGGGTTTGGCATCGTGAGGCCTGCCCAGGGAAAAATGGGATGGGAGACAG
The DNA here is from genome assembly GCF_053883595.1 of Heterocephalus glaber. Lineage (NCBI taxonomy): Eukaryota > Metazoa > Chordata > Mammalia > Rodentia > Bathyergidae > Heterocephalus > Heterocephalus glaber. The sequence continues at coordinate 7,051,522 of NW_028258299.1, read as the reverse complement.
TTTGTAAGTCAGGTCATTTTCACCTCCCAAATACTGCTTATCAGTACTGTGAATTCAGCCCAAATTTGCTTTCTCTTTTGTGTGTGTGTGTTTTGTTTTGTTTTTGGTACCAGGGATCGAACTTGGGACCTTGCGCTTGTGAGGCAAGCGCCAGAACCACTGAGCTAAATCCCCGGCCCTGCTTTCTCTTTTTTTCTTAGGAAAACAAAATTATGTAAACTAAAATGAGATGATTTTGCAAGTATTTCTGACAGATATCTTTGTTAAAATGAAAAGCATGCTGGGCATGGTGGTACATGCCTGTGATCCAGCTCTCTGGAGGCTGAGCCAGGGCAGTGCCATGAGTTTGGGGCCAGCCTGGGCTAGGTAGTGAATTCAAGGCCAGCCTGAACTGCATAGTGAGACTCTGTCTCAAAAAACCAAAGTAAATAAATACATAAAATGAAAAGTATCTGTGTCTTTACTATGCAGAGAAGTAGTCAAAGTAAAACGAAAGTGTCCCTTGCCAGCTTCTCGTTCAGGACCACCCATGTTCCTGGCCACCATGTGTCCCATCTTCATCTTTTTTTTGGTACTGGGGATCTAACTTGGGTCCTTGCACTTGTGTAGCAGGTGGCGAAACCACTGAGCTCCATCCTCATCTTTTGCAGCCAGCCTCATAGGAGTGGAAGGTGGAAATGCCACACGGATCGGCAGGTTTGCCAACTACCTTCGGAACCTCCTGCCCTCCAGTGACCCAGTTGTCATGGAAATGGCCTCCAAGGCCATCGGCCGTCTTGCCATGGCAGGGGACACTTTCACTGCCGAGTACGTGGAGTTTGAGGTGAAGCGAGCCCTGGAGTGGCTGGGTGCTGACCGCAACGAAGGCCGGAGACATGCAGCTGTGAGTGCCAGGGGGAGGTGTAGCACCAGGGCTGGAAGCCGCAGTGCTGTGCTGAGGTCCCTTCCTGCCTTCTGAGGCTTGTCCCTGTCAAGGACTGCTTTGGTGGGCCAGGATTCCAGGCTGTGAGCTGGGAGAGGGTCTGTCTGTCTATAAGGAAGAGATTTAGGAGCGAGATGTGAGGATTGGAAACATCAGTTGAAGGTGGGTGTGGTGGTGCACATCTGTAGTCCCAGCACTCGGGAGGCTGAAGCAGAATTACTGTGAGTTCAAGGCTACCCTGGGCGTCATAATGAGTTCGAGACCAGCCTAAACTACATAGTGAGACACTGTCCCAAACAATCAAAAAAAGAAGCATTAGTTGGGTGCTTTCCAGTTGGCTCCCCCTTTAGGAGGCAGTATTGTGAGGAGGAAGCACACATGTGAACCCTGGTTCCAGTCTTGGCTTTGCCACTTACAACTCTTTAACCTGGCAGTCTGGCTTTTAATTTCTTCCTCTCTGAAATGAAATTAACAACAAGATCAAATGTTAGACATGTTTATTCACTCAAGAAACATTTATGGAATATGTGCTGTTTCAGGCATGGTTCTAGGCTGCAGGATAGTGGTATAGAAAGCATCAAACAGATCTGTCCTTCCAGAGCTGCTCTTCCAACCTTAGCCACTTTCTGCTTTATAAATAGCTTAGGGTTGTGAACACAATGTGTGATCGGTTTCACTTCACCTCCTCTGGCCCCAAGCTTTCCGAGCTAGACAGATGAAGCTTCTCTCTTCCTCCATTGTCGCTGCCGTAGGATGACAGGATGACAGGAATTTGCCCTCCCGAGAGAACAAAGCTCGTTCTCATTGTGCCTGTCTCTCCCAGGTCCTGGTCCTCCGTGAGCTGGCCATCAGTGTCCCCACCTTCTTCTTCCAGCAAGTGCAACCCTTCTTTGACAACATTTTTGTGGCCGTATGGGACCCCAAGCAGGCCATCCGTGAGGGAGCCGTGGCCGCCCTCCGTGCCTGTCTGATTCTCACCACCCAGCGAGAGCCGAAGGAGATGCAGAAGCCCCAGTGGTATCGGGTGAGGACCTAGCTCCCTCCCAGCTGCTAGCAGAGCACATTTACCTAGAGAATCCCTCGGTCTGAAAGGGCAGCAGCAGCCCCTGGCCCCAGAGCCTTGGTAGCACATTGGTTTTGGCCTTCAATCATTTTTTTGAATACGTGGTATGAATCAGTAGTTACTTTATTGCATTTGATTAAAGCAAAGATCTGTTGATAGCCACACTAATTTTATGTATCACTAAGAATGAAAGTATGCCAGTTAAACTGTGAGCGAGTACCTTTTTTTTTTTTTTTTTTTTGGTACCAGGGATCGAACTCAGGACCTGTGCTTGTGAGGCAGGCAGCGGCACCACTGAGCCACATCCCCGGCCCCTGTACCTTCTTAACTTTTTTTTTTTTTTGGTATCGGGAATCGAATTTAGGACCTTGTGCTTGTGAGGCAGGCAGCGGCACCACTGAGCCAAGTCCCTGGCCCCTGGTACCTTCTTATTAACAAGTCAAAGACATCTCCTTTCAGAGATGTTAGAACTTGGAAAAACAGGTATCTCAGAATCAATGAAATATGGTCGGTACTGATTCAGTGTCCAGAGTCCTGCCCATCGCTGCTGCAAGGGGAACTTAAGGGTGAGGTGTATGTTGAATGAGGAGCCCTGAACCTGGGTTCCCTTCCTGCTGCATGACGTTGGGCAAGTCACTTAATTCTTTGAGACTATCCTGTTTAGCTCTTAAGAAGGGATGGCGGTGATATCTGCCTAAAGGGCTTGTTGGAGCTGCAGGTAGACTAAACAGTAGAGCTTGGCAGTGTCATTGAGGCACCGAGCAGGCGCTGTAACATCCCAGAACCCCTGGTGTAGGTGGGGTTGGCCTGTGTTCTTTCTCACTCTGGGCCCGGGTAATCAGGGCACTCTGTCTCCACACAGCACACATTTGAAGAAGCAGAGAAAGGGTTTGATGAGACCTTGGCCAAAGAGAAGGGCATGAATCGGGACGATCGGATCCACGGTGCCTTGCTGATCCTCAATGAGCTGGTCCGGATCAGCAGCATGGAGGGGGAGGTGAGAAGCTGCCCAGGGGAGTCCACCCTCGGGTGCCCTCTGGGAGCAGGCAAGGAGAGGCCCTGTCCCCATGGCACAGATACTATGTAGGGGAGATGGACAGGAAACAAGTAAACAGGCAGCCGCAAGTCCCTGAAGGAACTAAAACAAGTGAAAAGATAGGGGGTGGGTAGGGGGAGGGTCAGGGCGGGACTCCTTGAGGTGGCACCACTGAGTGAGATCTGAATGACATGAAGGGGCCACCTTGCAGCTGTCCAGGGGACTAGCTGTTTGCTAGGCAGAGGCTTTGAAGTGGAAGAGAGCCTCACATGTTGATGAACTAGAAAGAAGGGAGGTGCGGCTGGGCACTGCCAGCAAGGGAGAAGGCAGGAGGGCAAAATGAACAGGCCTCGAGATTCCCAGTGGACCCTGGCTTTTACTCTGACTCCAGGGCCAGGCACTGGAGCTGCGCATAAGGGACTGATGTGGCACTGTGCGTTTCTAACAGCGTGGCTGCTGTGGGGACAGCAGGTGGAGAGGAGGGAGTGGAAGCAAGGAGTGAGGATGTGTTAGCTTGAGAAGATGACTCAAAATTATGAGGCTCTTGTTAGGAAGTTGGTCTTTGAGAGAAGTGGGGGAGCTGAGTATACAGTGTGCATCTGACTCGGAGGGAATGAGGGAGGAAGTGACACTGGATGGCAGCATCCTCGCCCTCTATGTGAGGCCACCATGTGCTCTTCGAGCCAGAGCAGCCATTAGAGAGCAGCAGCCGGGCCCCTGGTCACTGGGCTCTGTGTGGTCTCATAGCTGCCACAGGAAGCTATGGCAGTAGTCCAGGCAGACGAAGTGGTGGTTTCCACTAGGGAGGCAGTGCAGATACTGAGAAGGCTGAATTCAGGATGCATCAGAGAGGGAGAGCTCTGCCTGCTGAGAATGGATTGTTGGAGGGCTGAGGGCTGAAGTCAGCAATCCACTTGGGAAGGGGGTGCAGCTTCTGAGCAGGGGCTTTTGCAGCCCAGACTACAGTGGGAGCTATGGAAGTGCAAGGAGTGACAGATTCTGGATTTGAGATTTGCTAATTAATAGGTTAGATGTGGGTAAGAGAAAAAATAGTCAAGATGTTTGGCCTGAGCACTGGAAGGATCCATTTGCTTTGTGCTAGGACAGGAAGACAGACATAGGGAGCAGATCAGGAGGCAAGGTCAGGATTTGGTTTTGAACATGTTAAGTTCATTGCTTTTGGGGCATGTGAGTGGGCTATTGAGGGTTCACAGATTTAGGAGTCTCTAGCATTTAGAGTTATTTTGTCATGAGACTGGTTGAGAACCACAAAGCAACTAGTGTAGTTGTGGAAAGGGTGGCTTTATGAACCTGAGGTCAGGAGACGAAGAGGAGCCAAGGGAGCCTGGGAAGGAGCAGCCAGAGAAGCTGGGGGCCAAGAAGCCAGCAAAAGAAGGGGCCTCAGGGAGGAGGAAATAGCAGTTGGATCGAATGCTGTGAATGCATCCCATGAGATGAGGACTGAAAATTGACCATTGGATTTAGCAGCCTAAGAGTTATTGGTGACCTTGGTAAGAACAATGGACAAGACTTCCTGAAAAATGAAAATATATATGTCAAGAAAAATTTGGAAGTTGGGAAAACTGTTTTATTTTTCTCAGTTCGAGCTATTGGAGGATGAGTTGTTGCCAGTCCTTGGGGAAAGGGGTGACACAGTTTTCTGCTAGTCAGCTTACCCTCCTGTGGACTAGGGTTCTGAGGAAATTACTTACCTAGTGTTCTACGTAGGTTTCTAGGGATAAGAAAGAGACCAGAATATCCTTAACAGGATGCTGGCACGGGGCTGCCACCCATCTGTGCTGTGACCTTAGGTCTGTGGCCACAGCAGTTTGCAAATCAGCCTTCCCAAACCTGGCAGAGAAATGACCCAGGGAGGTAGAAGCCCCAGTGCCCTTATTGTATGCCACCTGTAAGTAAAGGTGAGTTTTTTCCCTCTCCTTCGTGTAGCGTCTGAGAGAAGAAATGGAAGAAATCACACAGCAGCAGCTAGTGCACGATAAGTACTGCAAAGATCTCATGGGCTTTGGGACGAAACCCCGCCACATTACCCCCTTCACCAGTTTCCAGGCCGTGCAGCCCCAGCAGTCCAACGCCTTGGTGGGGCTGCTGGGGTATAGTTCTCACCAGGGCCTCATGGGGTTCGGGGCTTCCCCCAGCCCAGCCAAGCCCACCCTGGTGGAGAGCCGGTGTTGCAGAGACCTGATGGAGGAGAAGTTTGACCAGGTGAGTGCTAGAACCCCTCCCCCTCCTCCCAGGCTCCACACCTCATTTCCTCTGCCAACCCTTTATCCTTCCTCTCTCAGGTGTGCCAGTGGGTGCTGAAATGCAGGAATAGCAAGAACTCGCTGATCCAAATGACAATCCTTAATCTGTTGCCCCGCTTGGCTGCATTCCGACCTTCTGCCTTTACAGGTGAGGATGTCCGTGGTAGACATCACTACCCGTCTGAGGAAAATCAAACGGGAGAGGTGATTCCAGAACACTGTGTCTCTTCACACTGTAGGATCCATGATGCAGAGACTAGTCTGGTTTCTTCAAGTTGTGCCTAGTTTTCCATTCATGTCTGAGGCAGTAGACAGAGGAACACTCAGAATGCAAAGCGAGGAAGGTGGCTCCAGGCTAAGCAAGCGCTTATGTGTGGAGGTCAGCAGGTACATGACTGGAGACCCAAGGAAGGATGATCTCAGGTAGAGGCTGTGCAGCACCACCCTGTCTGGGGCTTGGATGGGTCAGTGACCTTCCTGCTTCTGCCACTCTGGTCACCAAGCTGCCCTGCCACGCGTGGAAGGAAGGACTGGGTGTTTCAGAGGCAGACTCTGCTGTGGATTCCCATATTCTTGCCCTGTCCTCGGTGGGCAGTGGGAATTCCTGGCCCAGCTCAGATACCACTTCCTTATGAGGCACTGGTGGATTGTTCCAGCTGCAGGTGTTCTTTGTGGTGCTCTGCTATAGAAGGGCTTTGGCATCAGGTCTAGGGTGAATCCTTCAGTCCCCAACTGTGAGGTGTTGGACAGGTTATTTGATCTTCCTAGGCCTCCACTTTGTGACTTGTGAAACCAGAATAACAATCCCTGCCTCTCAAGATCTGTGGCATGAGTGCCTGAGTTCCTACTGTAGTTCCTGGAATTGACATCATTCCTGCATTATTAATGCCTCCTCGAGCTACTTCAAACCCATTTTGGAAATGAGGTAGAGGCATCCATTATACTCCAGTTGTCTGTCCTTATTTAATGTTCTCTCCTCACACTCGGTGGGTGTGAGACCCCATCTCAAACATCTCTGTACTTCGCTGCAGTGCTTAATAAGCATTCAGAACCAAACAAGAAGGAGGAACCCACGGGGTAGACCAGCCTGACCCTCAGCAGCTGCCTTTCCCTGGCACAGAGTCATTTCATACCACCCAGCCCAGATGAAACTGCAGGAGAAGCCTCGCTGGTGAGGTGTTAAGCAGGCTGTGTGAAAAGAGTACAATGTGTTAGATAAGGGCAAGGCAATTAGTTACATAAAGTCACTGAGCCAGGCAGAAATGACAGAATGAAAATCAGTAGTTTTTCAGTTTTCCATTCTTCCCAGCTGGTACCCAGCAGCTCTTCTCTCAGTGACCAGTTATGCCCCTGATCAGCAGAGCTTTAAATGATCTTGGGATGAAAGTCTGTAGTTCAAAAGAAACTAATAACAAGGCCAAATTTGATCAAAGACTGGTACATTGTGGAAGCAGTTAGTGTGATACACTCAGAAGGCTGCATAGCAGCGGGATACAAAGAGGGCCCCTGGGTCTGTTCTTTTGATGTAGGTTTGTTGTTTTATTAAATAATATGCCGATGAAATTTAGTTCTGGGCAAGCCTCCCTCCCCGCAAGTGCATGCATGCTTCATTACCCAAGTGCCATTTGTTTAAAACTTTCAGTATAAAGTCAGTGCTTGAACTTTCTGGTATATAAGCTCTTTGAATATCAAGAATTCCTCAGGATCACGTACCAGTGTCTTCAACGTTCTGGTCTTCCTGCTTAGGATGCTGAATTTAGAAAAGGGAACTGCACTCTGGATTCACTCTTTTCCTGCTGAAATGCAACTTCCTATGTAAAGAGCTCATTTCCCTTGTTGGGTCAGTCTGATTTTAGGGTTCTCCCAGCTTGGTCTTCTGTTTCCAAGCCCTAGCATATGCCCTGCCGTTTGACCACAGTGCTGTGAGAGAAGACGTTTCTCGTAAGAGCAAAGGCAGGAATGTGCTGTTGGGAGTCCAGCTCACTGTCCGTATGTGGTTCTGGTAGCCCTCAGCTTTGACCTGGCCTTCCTAGTGAATGTGTAACCTTGCCCCCTCCGCTGTCACATGTGTTCCTGGGCTGGGACTCGGGGCTGGCATAGGTGGGTGCGAAGAAATGGGAGAGAGGCAAGAATCTGAAAATTCCAGCCTTCAGAGGAAAAACATTTCTGTTTCGGTTGCCCAGGGATTGGTGTATATAAACCTAACGAAAATAAGGGCCGGGATTTAGCTCAGTGATTCCACCGCCTGCCTTGTAAGCGCAAGGTCCCGAGTTCGATCCCCGGTACCAAAAAACAACAACAACAAAGAAAATACATGTATGGCTTTCTAAATTGCAAACTAAATCTTATTCTATTTAATGTAACTGTAGCAGAAACCTCTAGGTAATAGCAAAGTGATTTCCAGGCCTAAGCTGACTGGAATAGCCTAGGTGCAAATAGTTTTCCATGTTCTTCTAAACTTCATTGTAATACAAAATCAAAATAATTTAGATGATTTCTTTGTTTTTAAACAAGATTTGACATTTTTTTTTGGTACCAGGGATTGAACTCTGTCCTTGCGCTTGCACAGCAGGCGGCGAAATCACTGAGCTAAATTACCAGCCCAAGATTTAACATTTTTAACCCACCCTCTCTTCTTTCTTTTTTTTTTTTTTTCTTTAGTGCTGACGGTTAAACCCAGGGATGTTCTACCACTTAGCTACATCCCAGCCCTTTTTACATTTTGAGCTGAGGTCTTGATAAATTGCCCAGGCAGGTTTTGAACTTGTGATCTTCCTGCCTCAGCCTCCCAAGTAGCTGGGATTACAGGCCTGTGCCACCACACCTGACCAAAGTATTTCTAGACAAAAGCATGTAATCCTTTCCTCAGAAGCAACATTAATGGAAACAATTATGTGATAATGATTTGGAGGCTTTGTAAGGTTTTGGGTTGGTTTTTTTTTTTTTGGTACTGGGGATTGAACTCAGGACCTTGCGCTTGAGAGGCAGGGGGCGGAACCACTGAGCTAAATCCCCAGCCCTGGGCTGTTTTTAAAGGGAAGCATATCTTATATTTCTAGTATTTCCAAGAGATGTATCTAGGGAGTGATCATCTAGTATAAGACATCCTTTAAAGTACATCCTCTAGGGCTGGGGATTTAGCTCAGTGGTGCCACTGCCTGCGACGCAAGCACAAGGTCCCAAGTTCAATCCCTGGTTACCCCCCCCCCCGCCCCCAAAAATGTACATCCTCTAAATTCTTTTTTTTTTTTTCATCCTCTAAATTCTTGACATCTTTCCCAAGAGCTCCACCCACCTCTTCCTTCTCCCTCTTCTTCTTCTTTCTTCTTTGGCAGTACGGCAGATTGAACCCAGGGGTACTCTACCATTGAGCTACATCCCCAGCCCTTCTTATTTTTTTTTGTTTTTTTGTTTTTTTGGTACCAGGGATCGAACTCAGGTCCTTGCGCTTGCGCAGCAGGCGACGAAACCACTGAGCTAAATCCCTGGCCCATAGCCCTTCTTATTTTGAGACAGGGTCTTGCGAAGTTGTCCAGGCTGGCCTCAAACTCGTAGTGATCCTCCTGCCTCAGCCTCCTGAGTAGCTGGGATTAGACATGCCTGACTAATTTATTCTGACATTTGTGTATTCTATGGGAACTCTGGCCTCGAGTCATCTACTTTGTCTTTTTAGATACCCAGTACCTTCAAGATACCATGAACCATGTCCTGAGCTGTGTCAAGAAGGAAAAGGAACGTACAGCAGCCTTCCAAGCCCTGGGATTACTGTCTGTGGCTGTGAGGTCAGAGTTTAAGGTCTACCTGCCTCGTGTGCTGGACATCATCCGAGCAGCCCTGCCCCCTAAGGACTTCGCACACAAGTGAGTGGCTCTATTAGGCTTCACTTTCCACTCCATTAGGTTGCTCCAGCCTAGATCCATGGAGCCTAAGCCCATTCCCTGCTTCCTCACACTTCCGGTATAGCAGACCACGTAAAGAATAGCACTTCCTCAGTTCACTTCTAGCCACTTTCCAGAGAATGGCGTGTATATAGATTGGGGAGCTGAGTACTGAGAGTGTGTCAGGTACCAGTGCTGTTTACATCATTGTTATGTATGGGGATTCTCTGGATATTCAGATGTCTGCTTTTGATGTAACTAAAGCAAAGAATCCTTGACTGAAACTGAGGGACCAGACAGTATCTTTACCCTGATCACTAAAGTTGAAGTTATTCCATGTCTTTAACTTCCCAATGAATAAAACATGAGAAGAACCTTCAGCACCCTGCCAAATGGAGAGGCCAGTGTGTCCTGGCTCAGACTAGGGAGTCAATGTTAATAGAATTGTGTGTCTATATTCCCTGTGTTATTAACAAGGACTATGCTGGTCAATTAATAAGCTCCACCCACCCCAAAGCCTAGCATTCTCATCAGAGGAAGAATTTCCTTGCATGTGATGGCCGTGCGTTACCCTCTGGTCCCTGATGAACACATTGCTCAATTTGCTTCCTAAATAGATACCTTGGTTGGGGGGCGGGGATGTAGCTCAGTGGCACCGCTCCTGCCCCGCAAGTGCAAGGTCCTGAGTTTGATCCCTGGTACAAAAAAAAAAAAGATACCTTGGTCAGAAGTGTACTATCCCATACATAGTGCCTCTGTCTGAATTCAAAAAAAGGACCCTTCGTTAAGATACATTACTGCCATCTGCTGGACGGTCGTTAAAAACATACACATCTGCAGTGATTGTGCAGCAGAGGACCTGCACACCCACAAGTACTGGTCCTACCTTCCTTGGCCCAAGGAGGTCTTGAGGTAGGATGTCACAGAATGTCGTTGTGTCTAAACTAGCCGCTCTGTTTCTGTGCAGGAGGCAGAAAGCAATGCAGGTGGATGCCACAGTGTTCACATGCATCAGCATGCTGGCCCGAGCAATGGGGCCGGGCATCCAGCAGGACATCAAGGAGCTGCTGGAGCCCATGCTGGCAGTGGGACTGAGGTGGGTAACAGAACCCCAAGCCTACCTTATCTCAGTGAGCAAGAGGTCAGCCCATAGTGGTGCAACCATATTAGAAGAGCGAGCTATGGTTGCCTGCACATTGATTTGGATAGACAGGACAGCTTAGACTAAACACACAGGTTAGATCTGAATCCCAGTTTCATCATAGCTAGCTCTGCAGTCTTGATTAAGTTATTTCTTTCTTTTTTTTTTTTTTTTTGGTTCCAGGGATTGAACTCTGATCCTTGCGCTTGCAAGGCAGGCGGCGGAACCACTGAGCTAAATCCCCGGCCCATTAAGTTATTTCTTTTAGCGTCAATTTTGTCCTCTGAAAAATGAACACAATAGAAAATCTCATTGTCTGGGGTAGTTTTAGGGATTAAATGAAAGAGTTCATGAAACACCTGCTTGAAGCTTAGTCTGTAGGAAGTGCTCAATAAATGTTTATAGTTTTGGGTAAGTTAAACTCCCTAAGCTTTAGTTCTTCACCTGTGAAACAGGGATGGTGCTCTTGATCCTTTTCTGACATTTGTTGAGACTTAGTCTTCTTTAGTGGTGGAATTATATCAAGAGTTCCACTGTGGTGGCAACCAGAAACTCCTAGATTGGTCTGAAGTCTGAGCCCAGGCCAGGAGAGCTCAGTACATTTACTGTCTTTTATAGCACCCTTTCTTTGTGTAGAGACCAAGCAGTGGAGGGGCCTGGTCCCCTTGCTGGGCAGGAAGGCCTGTTCCTTCCCAAGAGCAGCAGGGATGGTCTGCCCGGACCCACCTGTGACCAGTGTCCTCCCCCTCAGCCCCGCCCTCACTGCCGTGCTCTATGACCTGAGCCGCCAGATTCCGCAGCTGAAAAAGGACATCCAGGATGGGCTCCTGAAGATGCTATCCCTGGTCCTTATGCACAAACCCCTCCGGCACCCAGGCATGCCCAAGGGCCTGGCCCACCAGCTGGCCTCCCCTGGCCTCGCCACCCTCCCTGAGGCCAGCGATGTGGGCAGTATCACTCTTGCCCTCCGAACCCTTGGCAGCTTTGAATTTGAAGGTAAGCAATTGTAGTGGCTCTTGCCAAAATAGTGAGTGACCCTGGGAACCTGGGGAGAGGGACAAGAGGGCCTGGAATTCCTGGGTCTCACCAGGATCCTCAGAGAGGGTACAGATTTGTAGCAGCTCCTCCTCCCAGACTCTTTCCGAAGGTTATTAATGCCTACTGCTTGCTTCTCTGTGCCATACTGAGTTTGGGGATGTATGATGTTCAGGGAAAGTACATTGATCTAAGGAAACTGTGCTTCAGAGATGGAGAAGACAGAGAACCTCCTTGCTTCTCACTTCCCTATAGCTGAAATGGTCATTAATGCTTTTAAATGTATAAGCCGGGACTTTGGGGTGTCTCCATTCTCAGGGCGGAGTGACTTCCAAGAGTGCTGTAGGGTGTAGTTCAGTTTGGAATTCTAAGCTGCAGATAAAGCCACGTTAATACACAAGGGAGATCTGCTGTCTGGAGACTTGGTTTGGTTGTTTTTTTTTTTGGTACTGGGGATCGAACTCGGGTCCTTGCACTTGCACAGTAGGCGGCGAAACCACTGAGCTAAATCCCCGGCCCTTGGTTTGTTTTTTGAGACAGGGCCTTGCTATGTAGTTCAGGCTGGGCTTGAACTCACCATGTAGCCCAGGCTGGCTTCAAACCCAAAATGATCCTCCTGCCTCAGGCTCCCAAGTGCTGGAATCACAGGCATGGGCCACCGTGCCCAGCTGCTGTCTGGAGATTTAACCCACCTGCAGTTTCCTTGTCACAGTTCCTCCCCTTACCATGATTAACACCCATGATTTACTCCTAATGAATAGAAAGTAGCTATGTTTAAATTCAGCCTACACCAGACACTTTTTTGGCATTTAAATCTGGGAACTAAAATAGATGAGGTAAATTTGCTCCAGAATTGTGTTTAGTTTGGGTCAAAAAATATATCCTTTGAATGGAACTTAGAAAGGGTCTGGGGAAAAGGTGCCTCTTCTCCGTCTCCCTTGCCCTTATCATCCCCCTCTGCCTTTCTGCTGCTGGAAGCCATCTATTACCCTTTAAGAGAAGAGTCAAAGTATCTTACCAACAGTGCCTTGTTGAAAATGAATGAAGTAGCCACGAAAAAAATAGCTGGCAAATTGCAGACTTGCCTGTCCAGAGCAGCAGTGTTTATTCTGTTTTCTCTGCTTTTACATCCAGGCCACTCCCTGACCCAGTTTGTCCGCCACTGTGCGGATCATTTCCTGAACAGCGAGCACAAGGAGATCCGCATGGAAGCTGCTCGGACGTGCTCTCGCCTGCTCACTCCTTCCATCCACCTCATCAGCGGCCATGCTCACGTGGTTAGCCAGACCGCAGTGCAAGTGGTGGCCGATGTGCTCAGCAAACTGCTCGTGGTTGGGATCACCGATCCTGGTAAAGATTATGGACAGATGCAATGTGGGGGAGTCAGAGTTCGGGACAACGGGAAGCAGCCAGGTTTATTACACGGCCTCCCTAGAGAGCTTCAGCCTCAAAAAGCTGATGTTGAGCTATTATAACCTGTCTTTAATTCTTTGGCCTTTAGTCCTGTGAGAAGCGATAAGAATGACATAAGGTTAGATGAGAGGAAGGGATCTGGAGCTCTCTCACCAGGCTGGGGCAGGCCTGGAGGGGTGGGATCATGAAGAGGGGTTCAAAGGCTCGCTTGACCTTGCAGACCCCGACATCCGCTACTGTGTCTTGGCATCCCTGGATGAGCGCTTTGATGCACACCTGGCCCAGGCAGAGAATTTGCAGGCCCTGTTTGTGGCCCTGAACGACCAGGTGTTTGAGATCCGGGAGCTGGCCATCTGCACCGTGGGCCGCCTCAGCAGCATGAACCCAGCATTCGTCATGCCGTTCTTGCGCAAGATGCTCATCCAGGTAACTGAGCAACAGCCAGAGCTATAGGCAGTGGGGCGAGGACTCCCACTGTGAGCTGCATAGGAAAGGAGAGTTGAGGAAAAGGAAAAAGGAGAAAGACTGAGATACCTGGTGAAGCCACCTTGGCTGCAAGGCTCCACCTGTTTTCTGGCTTTGCGACTGCAGTTCTAGTGCTGTCACCTCATGAGCCTCTTGATGGTGTGATACCAGGGTGCTTCCAAGTCCCAGGCTAACCTCTCATGCAGCTCTTCCTTCTTCCTGGCAAGGCATCAGCAGTCCCTTTTCTGGGCCTCTTTGTATGGTCATTTAATCCCTGCAGGTGGTGCTAGGCATGCACTGTACCACTGAGCTACATTCCTGGCCCAGGATTCTAAGTTTGAGCCCAGCTTGGGCAACTTAGCAACACCTTGTCTCAACAACAAAAAAATTTTTTAAAGGGGATATAGCTCAGTGGTAGAGTGCCCCTGGGTTCCATCCTCAGTACTAAAAGCGTTAACCTTGATAATGATTTTCCCAAATTGACCAGTACAGTTTCAGGCATTGGTAAAAGCTTTGGCCTTTTTCTTGTCTGTTAGTTTTGTTTTTTCTGGCACAGGGGCAAGTGCAGCAGCACTGAGCTATAAATCCCAAGCCCATGGCCTTTTCTTAAGATTGGCCATGAAGTAGGCATTGGTTCTTGCCAGGGTACAGTGAGGTCTCGGGTCTGGCCTGCACTTCTGGACTCTGCTTCCTAGCGCACCGTTCCTGGCCAGTAGCCATCTCTTTTTCTGCTGTGGATTTGTTTGTTCTTGTTATCTTTTTCTATCTGCTTTCACTGCCATCCTCTATGACTGGGCGAAAACAGGCTGTCAGCAGGACCCAGAAAATTGGGGTTATTAAATCAGTAACCTAAGATAAAATACATTACTACATTGTAGACACCTCCTCTGGGTAGCCTAGTTAACCTGGGCTTTATGCTGTTCACTTCCTCACTACTCAGAGATTCCATCTGGCAACTCCAGCTGTCCCTAAGTCTGTCTCTGGCAAGTTAGCTATATCTATTCACCGGTGTTTAAGGATGTCACTTAGCACAAACATGTTATTTCTGCTCAGTGAGGCCCAACGGGACTCTCATTGATGTAATCCTCAACTCTGGATTTATCTAAATGTGCCCTAACAGGTATGGAGCATCAGCATTTCTCTGAACATCACAGCTCTTCTAAATGTTCTTTGATTCCTTTGTCGTGATTTCTAGTCCCTCTTACTGATTTGCTGTATACACAGATTTTTCTCCCAAGGAGCCCTCCCTTCATTCCTCATCTATGCAAACCCTAATCAGCTTTCTGTGACTGTGCTGCACTGTTAAAAGCCATAATTTTGAGAGGACTGTGGGACCTTGGGGTGCTGTGGTAGGAGATGGTGCTGGTTTTGAACCATTTTCTTATAGTCACAGCTCTAAGCTTTCCTGATGCCATTTGCTGTTGAATGTCTAGCAGTGACTCAGTCCACCAGGGAGGTCTGGTTCCCTCCCCTCACTCTCTGGCACATTTTCTCTGTTGACACACCGTCCTCTCTGGAATGCCCTCTGTCACACTTAGCCTTTCTTCCTGCAGATTTTGACAGAGCTGGAGCACAGTGGCATTGGGAGAATCAAGGAGCAGAGTGCCCGCATGCTGGGGCACCTGGTCTCCAATGCCCCCCGGCTCATCCGCCCCTACATGGAGCCTATTCTGAAGGTAACGCACACCGAACAGAGGGACTGGCACTTCTGTCCCAAGGTCTTATCTCCATGTGGTTAGGAGGCCGGACTGTCACCGGTACACTGAAAAAAGATCATTTCTTTGGTCCCAGCTTTGGAGACAAGTGTTACTCAAGCACTTCCAGTTAAAGAGTACCCCAGAATCTCACCAGTCGCAGGAAGATGTTCTGTCTCCTTATGAGAGAAGATACAATGCTTCAGGCACAACATTAGATGTGCTTGGAGAGGAAAAGTAGGTGGATAGCAACATGAAACAGTTCCCCCATAAGGAAGAACAATGAGCTTTAGAATCTGAAACAAGCTTCAGATCTGAGTACATTTGAATCATCATGTTTTTCATAACACTATTCCGTCTCTAGACAATTGACCAGAGATATACAGTTGAAAAGAGACACAGGAAATGTCTTTATTTATTTTTTTTTTTTTTTATTTTTTAAAAAAATGCTAGTGTCCTTGATTTTTTATTTTATTTTATTTTTTGGGGGGATACCAGGGATCGAACTCAGGACCTTGCGCTTGTGAGGCAGTTGCCCGAACCACTGAGCTAAATCCCTGGCCCAGTGTCTTTAAATCATGGTTTTTCCCGGAGCCCCAAGTTTTGAACTTGTGTTCATATGAAGAAAAATTTGGGAATCCACATTTTAGAAAAGTCCTAGATTCATAAAGCATAGAAGTAATATATTTATAATAAGGCAGACTAGGTGAATTTTAAAGATTTCTCATAGATTTTAACCTGCATTCCTTTCCTCATACCTTCTTTCCATAGGCTTTAATTTTGAAACTGAAAGACCCAGACCCTGATCCAAACCCAGGCGTGATCAATAATGTCTTGGCCACAATAGGAGAATTGGCTCAGGTAAGGTGACAACTGCTTTTTCTACAGTGTGGAAAGAAACTCTAACCTTGGAGGAAGTCAAAATACTTCTTAATGCCATAATTTCTAATTCTTCCTGCCATCCTCTTTTTCATTTTGCAGGTTAGTGGCCTTGAAATGAGGAAGTGGGTGGATGAACTTTTCATTATCATCATGGACATGCTCCAGGATTCCTCTCTGTTGGCCAAAAGGCAGGTGAGTGCCACTGCTTGCTGGCTGAACAGGACAGACTCCAGGAGTGAGGACCTAGTTTCTTTTGACTCAGTTCAGTGTCCCCAGCCAGCATGTGCACAGAGCTCAGCACACAGAAGGTACTTGACAGTATTTGTTAAATAGTAAAAAGAAGAAAAACTTGGAACCAGAATTAGCTGTCATCTTGACCTGAAGTGACCTGCAGTGAGTATCGGCTGAGCAGAGCCATTTCCTCTCTTTCAAGGAAGATGCAAATCAATTATCAGAGCAAAAAGGAAAGCCTTGGCTTTAGACTGGGAGGACCAACAGCTTCAGCTCACCTTCACCTGTCATTGACATTATTGGGTGCTGAGACTAAAATTAACAATGTTCTTGATTTCTTTTTGAATCTCCTGTTAACCATTTGGGATATGAAAGAACTTTGGATTTCCCTTGAGAAGGGTGAGGGTATTCTTTATCTTGTGATCCAGTGATACTTGATCAGCCATGTTTTCATGCCCTAACTCTCAAGATTTCTGTTCATGGTTAGTGTCTTTACTGGAAATATCTCTCCTTAAATAGCCCCTGACAGTCCTGACATGAGGAGGACAACCATGCTGTTTTTCTCTCCTACTGGATCGGTGAACCATGTGGTTTTTTTGCCTGTGCAGGTGGCTCTGTGGACGTTGGGGCAACTGGTGGCCAGCACTGGCTATGTGGTAGAGCCCTACAGGAAGTACCCAACCTTGCTTGAGGTGCTGCTGAATTTTCTGAAGACTGAGCAGAACCAGGGCACACGGAGAGAGGTAGGTTCCCTGGGAACCTGGTCTTCAGAGACTGCTAGGTGAGTGGAGAGAGAGAAGGTGTGGCATCAACAGGCTTGACGTTCTTCTCCATGTTGCTCATTTAGCTGGGGATGAATTGGGGTTATGGAACATGAGAGGGATACCTGTGAAGCCTGTTGTAATCAGATGGTGTGGTGAATGTTTTCTTTTTCGCCTTTCCCACCCAGGCTATCCGTGTGTTAGGGCTCTTGGGGGCTTTGGATCCCTACAAGCACAAAGTGAACATTGGCATGATTGACCAGTCCCGGGACGCTTCTGCTGTCAGCCTGTCTGAATCCAAGTCAAGTCAGGATTCCTGTAAGTTGGGGGAACGAAGAAAGTCTTGTCAAGTTCTGACTCACAAAGCCTTTACTGGCCATGTGTAGAGAGAGTCTTGGGCTGGCTGGTGGAAATTACAGGATACTGGCTCATGTAGCAACTTTTGGATGAAAAGTCACGTTATGTCTGTCCGGGCTGTCTGTGCTCTCCTTTGGTGTCAGTGAGAGAGGTAAGAGTTGTCACCTCATCGCCTCTGATTATCTCTCGCTCTTTGATGATTTTATTCCCGTAGCCCCCCCAAGAAGGAGAAGAATATAATTAAACTGTCCATGTCTTAAGTGATGGGGAACTCCGAGGCATGTCTTGGGGCATATAAAAACTCGTAGCTCTCAGAAACCCAGGGTTCTTTTTTCCATCTAAGATCTGGCCCCAAAGTCCCATTGCCACTGATAAGTGGCCTAAGAGAGGGGCAGGCGATGGTGCAGGCGAGTCTCCTGGACTTGCCCACTGTCCACTAGGGCAGGCCTGGTTCTGAAAGTGAAGGTTCAACAGTGGCTGTTCCAGCTATTCCAGCAGGATGTTATTTTCCCTAAAGAAAAGAATTTGTTTCTAAACACTGTAAGTGGAGACCTATTGTTTCTAATTCCTTCTTCCATCTGGGTGTAGGGGAAGTGTGCCTTTAACATTATCCTGCCAGCTGGTCAAGAGTACAACCTGCACCTTGTCCTTCCTGGGTTCTGCCTGCCTGCCTCAGTGGCCCCAGTCAGACTTGCTCTAGTTCTTACTTTCTTCGTGTCAGTACTCCCAGGCAGAGTCCTTGAGATCCATCCTGTTGTTCCCGTCAGGGAGCATTTGCCTGTTATCTCATCTGAATTTCCTAGGGGACCAGGCAGCTGCAAAACAGATGTTTGCCTAATTTAATTCCCTTTACTTTCATTTGAGGAAGTAATTATTTTTATTGATGGTTTTAGCCGCAGAGTTGTGAACTGTAGTGGTACAAAGCTAAGTTAAACGTAGCAATTTAAAGAAAAACCCATCATGTACTGTTTTAGGCTTTGATGGTTTGGGTAATAGAAAAGCCAAAGCCCGTTAGGTCTCTGATGGTGAGGGCCATTCATCAGTTCCTAATAGAACCCATATTCTTGGTGGCGTTAGAATGTATGAGGGAAAACGATATGAATGCTAATGTCTTTGAGGAGGTCTTTTGTTTGCTGTTAACCATGTTCTGCCTAAGGTCAGAATCGTGTCGTGAATAGCTTATGACTCACTTTCTCCTTTTGTCCTAGCTGACTACAGCACCAGTGAAATGCTGGTCAACATGGGAAACCTGCCCCTGGATGAATTCTACCCGGCTGTGTCCATGGTGGCCCTGATGCGGATCTTCCGAGACCAGTCCCTCTCTCACCATCACACCATGGTTGTCCAGGCCATCACCTTCATCTTCAAGTCCCTGGGGCTCAAGTGTGTGCAGTTCCTGCCCCAGGTCATGCCTACATTCCTTAATGTCATCCGGGTCTGTGACGGGGCCATCCGGGAAGTAAGTACATAAAATCTCCACCCCTTGCTTCCCTTTGCTGCGTGCCATACATGTGCCTCAGCTCCCTAATGGCACTGTGCTTGCTACTGAGCCCAGTGCCTTTCCCCCCTTAACTTCCAACACCCGAGTAGTCTAGTTTCCTGGTTCATCCCCTTGAGGCACCTGAAAGGTGCACTTTGAGAGGTGATAGTATGTTTTTATAAATTCTGTTTTCTGACTTGAAGTGTGGAATACAGAAGTGTGAAACTGTTATGGGTTTTTTAAAATTCAAGATCTTTGCTGTGTTGCACAGGCTGATCTCAGCTCGAACTTAAGCTATCCTCTTACCTCAGCTTCCCAACTGTCTGGGAATATGGCCCACCACACCTGGCTTACAGTTTATTTTTAAATGTTATACTTATGACTATCAACCTCACTGATTTTGTATTAATTCTAATAACAGTGATAAATTCTCCCAGATTGTCACTCTAGATAATCATATAGACGGACAAGAAAGAAAAAAGGGGAAAGGTAGTTTTGATATTTTCATTTTAATCTTTAAATGATTAATTACTTTCCTTATTGCATTCCTAGGACCTCCATGGGAGTGTTGGTTAGATACAGTTGCAGTGAACATTTTTTTTTTTTGGTACTGGGGATGGAACTCGTGTCCTTCCGCTTGCAAGGCAGGCAGTGGAACCACTGAGCTAAATCCCTGGCCCGCAGTGAACATCTTTAACCCTGCTTCTGACTGTTGTTTTGTTTTGTTTTGTTTTTTGCAGTACTGGAGATTTAATCCAGGACCTCACATATGCTAGGCAAGTGCTGTACCACTGAACTACACCTGCAGTCCTATTTATTTATTTATTTTTAAATTTTTATTACACTGGGGATTAAACCCTGACCCTTTGCACTGAGCTACATCTCTAGCCCTTTTTTTATCTTTTATTTTGAGACAGTGTCTCCCTGAGTTGCTCAGCTGGCTTCAAACTTGTGGTCCTCTTGCCTCAGCCTCCCCAGTAGCTGGGGTTACAGGTGTGTGCCACCACTCCCAGTGGTAGACAGCTCTTCATCTATTGAAATGATTGCATGGTTTTTCTCTCTCAATGTGTTCTTAAGCAGCATTACTTTGATATATGTTCTAATATTGGAACTTGGCTTGTGTTGAAAGCGTCTTGGTTATGGTGCATTTTTAACATTGATTTTATATCTGATACTTAATTTAGAATTTTTGCAACTATGATCCCAAACATAATTGATCTGTAGTTTTCAACTGTAGGCTCAAAAATCTGCTTAGCTTTTCTTTTTCCATTTATTAAAATATTGATTTTATCTAAATGATAAAATTTATTAAGAAGCTGTTCACATTATTCCTCTATATCTTAATTTCTTGCTAGAAATTTGACAGTTGTTTTTTTCTTTTTCAGAGAACCAACTTTTGCCTTTGTTGATTTTTCTCTCATATCTTTGTTTTCTCTTTCATTAATCTGCTCTTTATTATTTTTTTCACATTTTCTTTGCTCTGCTTCTTAAAACAACTTCTTTGGTTGGAACTCTGGGTCGTTAATTATCAGTTTGTTTGGGTTTTTTTGGTATCGGGGGATCAAACTCAGGACCTCCAGTTTGCTTGCAAGGCAGGCAGCGGCACCACTGAGCTAAATCCCTGGCCCTTGTCAGTCTTCTTTTCTAATGAAACCTATTGGGGCTGTAAATTTCACTCCAAGTATTGCTTAGCTGCATTTAAATTTTTTAAAAGCTTGAGTGAGATAAAATTTACATACCATAGATTTACCTCTCTTAAGAGTAAAATTCATCAGTTTTAAATATATTTAAAGTGTTGAGCAATCATTACTAACAGTGTAATTTTAGAAGATTTCCATCACCACAGCCAGAGACTTCCTGCCCATTTGCCAATGTTCTTCATTCCTGCCCCATCTGGGGGCAACCACTGTTGTACTTTCTTTTGCTGTAGGTTTGCGTTAGTGCACATTTCAAGTAATTGGGATGATAGAGTATGTGTTCTTTTGTGTGTAGCTTTTTTTCACTTAGTGTAATACTTTTGAGGTTATTTATGTTGTACATATGTCGATAGTATTTTCTTTCATTGCTGAATAATAATGTATTTTCATTATTGGTCAGAAGCAAATATTTTCTAACATTTGTTGTGATATCAGTTTCACCCTTGAGTTATTTAGAAGTGGGTATTTTATTTGCAAACTTAGGTTTTAAATTTCTCTTTGTGATATTGATTTTTTTGTGATACTGATTTTTAACTCAATTACATTGTGTTTATGATTCTTTGATGTTTGCTGAAACTGCTTTAATGGTCTAGTGCTTGATCGATTTTCCTAAGTTTCCTGTGTGGTTGGGAATTGTGTGTATTTGCTAATGTCATGCACAAGGTCCTGTGTATATCATTAGATTGAACAAACTGCATTCTATGTTCAAATCTTTTGTATCCCTGATATTGGGGGGGTGGGGGTGGCTTAATCTATTAATACTGAGAGGAGTGGGTTAAATCTTCTTATGATGGATTTATTTCTTATAGCTTAGCGATTTTGTTTTATTTACTTTTGAGGTTGTATTATTAGGTGCATGCGAATTTAAAATCTTTTCTTGATAAATTGAATCTTTCATCATTATGCAATGACCCCTTTTATGAGAGAAAAGGTTTCTGTACATTACCCATGCTGGCCTTGAACTCGAGATTCTCCTATCTCAGCTTCTCAAATTGCTGGGATTATCGACATTTACCCCTGCACTTGGCAAAATAACACTTTTTATCTTGAGTAATACCTTCACATTTATTTACCTAATATTAGTATAGCTATGCCACCCTTTTTGGGAAGAATGTACATTTCCTGTCCTTTTACTTTTAACTGGCTTGTGACTTTGTTTTGGATAGGGCTCTTGTAAATACAATATAGCAGGGTTAAAATTTTCTTTTAAGCAGGGCCAGGGATTTAGCTCAGTGGCAGTTCTCAAAATAATCAGTTCCCCTGCATTGTCTAATGACAATCATTGGGATTTTTTTTTTAAGCTTTACTAGAACTCTTAGATACATGCATGTATGATGTGTATGTTAGCTTTCAGTAGCTTAACTTTTTTCTTTTTCTTTTTTTTCTGAGACAGGTTCTCACTATAATACAAGTTTAAAACTGTCATTTGGTCCAATTACATTTATTGTAATTGGTGATATACTTGGGTTTACTTCTGCTATCTTTTTTTTTTTTGAGACAAGTTCTCACTGTGTAGTTCAGGCTGGCCTTGAACGCCCAGCAGTCCTCTTGCCTCAGCGTCTCAAGTGCTGTGATTACAGGTGTGTCACCACCATGCCCAGCTGCCATCTTATTTAGTGCGTTCTTCTTGTCCTGCTTTGTCTTTTCTGTCTTTTTGAGCTTTACAAAAAAATTTTATCTTTTGGTCTTTATTTATGGCCCACTTGTAATTTTTAAAAACATTTTATAATATAATTGTTTCAATCATAAATAAAAGTAGACTGTTTTATTCAAATTAGAATGAAAATAAAGTCCACACCTGGCCTCTGATTAAAATAATTCCCTATTTCCATTTTCTTCCACATATTTTTTTCATGACACGTTTGTAAGAGAAATCAGGTTATTTATCCTGATGACAAACCTATGGTACATGTGCTGCAGTGGGCTGTTTTTATCACTGAAGGCTCTAAAAGGTTTGCCATCACTACTATAGAGTTTCCCATTCAGGACTTGGCTGACTGTATCTTTAAAGGATCCTAACTTGCTGTAAACTGGAATAAATCCAGATTCTATTCCTTTATTAAGAAATACCGAGTAGGTGGTACTGTACACCTGCTACTTCAGCACTCAGGGAGCACACGTGCTCTGATGACTCACTGCTTGGTGTTGTAATCCCGATGCGATGCTGCAAAGTCCCCATCAACCCTTCCCCTAAGTGTTTAGGGCTTGTGGGCGGCTGATTCCTGGATCCATTGTTTGACTAGCAACCACAAAATGGTGATTTTTTCTAATTCTATTCCTTTTGGAGTTAGTAGCTGGAAATCATCTATTAAGAATTTTATATACTCAGGTGTTTAATTTGAGGTATACATCATGCAGCAAAGACATTTATGCCTGATTCTTTCCCTTATTTATCAATTTGTCAGTGTTTCAAAACAACAAGTCAAATTCCTAGAAACCTCTTGAGGTGCCCAGGCCATTGCCCACTCCTACTCTACCTCTGTTCATTGCTTTATTTTGTTTTGTTTCAGTACCGGGAATTGAACTCAGGACCTTGTTCTTGCCAGGCAGGCTCAGTGCCACTGAGCTACATCCCCGGCCCCTCCATTCATTGCACATATAAACACATATGTGCAGGGTGTGATCCAGTATTTCAGTGAATGATTAAATTTTTAAAAAATTCTTACAGTAAAAGATTTGCCCTTAATTGCCATTAATCTCTCTCTATTTGAACAGTTATCCCATCGTTCTTGCCACGTTTTGAAACAAAATGTTCTTTTGTGAGTGTCTTTCCAAGGTGTGATAAAAAATATGTCGAATGCTGTTGCCGAGTGCCATCCAAAGAGGCAGGCTTGTAAAACGCACAGTGCATCCTCATGCACCTACTTCACTGGATCTGGCACTCGGCGACTTCTGGCTCTTGCCCAAGGTCAGAGTGACCCAGAAAGGTAAACGTCTTGAGTTGTCAGGACATCAGTGCAGCCACAGCATGTAGCCAGACACATGAAAGAAGACTTCCAGAACTGCTTTGGAAAGTGGCAAGAATGATGGGATAAATGTTCCAAGTGAGGAAGAATATTTTGAGGATTAATGGCAATGTATTTTTTACCATAATAAAGTTTTTAAAACATTTAAACAAATACTAAAGTTTTCAGTCACATTTTGTATATCCGATATGTTTCTCTTAATTACAGGTACTGTTTTGGTCACAATGTAATTATCTATCCGAATTAACCTGGCTTTTTTTTTTTAATTTGAGACATGGTGTAATTAAATTGCTAAGTTGCCCAGACTGGACTCAAACTTGACATCCTCGTGCCTCAGCCTCCTGAGTGCTAGGATTGCAAGCATGCACAAGCATATATCACCATGCCTGGCTCAACTCTTTTTCTTCTTGTACTTGATTGGCTTCATTTCCTTCCTTCCTTTCTTCCTCCCTTCCTTCCTCCCTTCCTTCCTTCCTTCCTTTCCTTCTGTACCGGGGATTGAACTTGGGACCTTGTGCTTTTGAGGCAGCTGGCCGAACCACTGACCTAAATCCCCAGCCCAATTGGCTTCGTTTTCTACATTAGATTTTAGAGCTCTTTGGAATTTGTCCCAGTACGAGGAATACATCCAACTTCATCTTTTTCTTCCTTAAAATTTTGATTTGCTTAACTGTGTCTAAAATTAGTCATTATCTCCCTGAACAGTATATGAAACTCAGAATAATTGCTCAAACCATCTTCCTTCCCTCTTACGAAATACTAGATTCTAGTATTCCACTTTTTTACCACCAAATTAAACATTATTAGCATTGTTTTATGCAGTCTGTTTATATTCATTCACATTTGTCATTTCAGTTCTCATCCTTCTGTCTCCATTTCAGAGCTTACTCCTCAGTGCATTTTCCTGCTTCCTAAGGCAGATTCCTCTTGGGAGCATTCATTGAAATAAAAAATTTTTTTAAGTCTTTACTTCAGGCTGTTTTTAAATCTTCTTTTAGCTGAGAATATGACTCTGGGTTCTCCTACAACGGTACGTTATCCCACTGATTTCTGGCTTCTTATTTGTTGTTGAGAAATTAAGGTTCCTTTTTACTTAATCCCTCATTTTTCTCTAGGTTTTAAAAAATAGATTTCACTTCTTTTGTTGTCCCAGAGCTTCACTGCTCCATATCTAGATGTGAATTTCCTTTGTTTTTCTTGCTTGACCTTAGGGCCTCTTGAAACTTTAGGATTGATATCTTTCACCAGTTCTTGAGAAATTCTCATCTATTATCTTTTTTTTTTTTTTTTTAATATTGTCCTTCTACCCTTCTGTATTTTTCTTCTAGAATTGTGATTAGACATTGAAGGTCTGGCAGTACGCAAAAGGATTCAGGTCTGATAATCTAATAATGGTGTTTGTTATCTTTATGCAATAATTTTAAGCTTTTTATAGCATGGGAGGGGTTTGAGAGGAGGTCTAGACCACCATATATTTCAGCAACAGAGCTCTGTTCTTTTAAAATATTAAAATTCGGGGTTTAAACAAAGAGGAGTGGCTTGTGGAAGAATTAAAGAGAGGGACCGGGGGTTTAGCTCAGTGGTTTCGCTACCTGCTGCGCAAGCACAAGGACCAGAGTTCGATCCCTGGTACCAAAAAAAAAAAAAAAAAAAAGAATTAAAGAGAGAGGAAAAGCGGCGGCTCCAGAACCCTTGCCTTATGCGTGAGGTGCTTGCCATCTGTGTCCTTGGTGGCCACTCCTTATGCACCTGCAAGGCTCCCTCCTGTGCCTCCCCAGATGACAGCAGGGATGGGGGAGGGGACTTGTGTCTTCTTTCTGTCTCCTGGTTTTTCCTGACCTACCCCAGTGCTCTGCTTTTCCTTCAGCTGAAGTTCCCTACTTTTTTTCAAATCTCACATAACAAATTTAGCTAAAGAGCCATTACACTTAGAGTCTCATGTCCCTTGATCTCTGTAATATGCTTTCATTGGGACAATAAAATCATAAAAACCATCAGCAGTGATTCCGTGAGGAGGCCCAGTAGAGGGGGGATGGGAGGTGAGTCTACTGAGTCAACCTGTGCCACGTAGCCCCTTAGTTCTCACTGCCTGAGGAACTGATGTGTCCCTGTCGTTAAGAAATTAGTCCAGGGGCCCTGGATTTAGCTCAGTGGCTCCCCCGCCTGCCTAGGTCCCGAGTTTGATCCCTGGTATCAAAAGAAATTAGTCCAAAGCCAGATGTAGTGGTGCATGCCTGTAATCCTAGCACTCAGAAGGCTGAGGGAGGAGGATCACTACAAGTTCGAGGCTGGCCTGGCCTACATAGTGAGTTAAGGACAGCCTTAACTGCCTAGTGAGACCCTGTCTCAAAAAAAAATTAGTCCAGAAGGCTGAGCATGGTGGCTCATTCCTGTAATCCCAACACTTGGGAGGCTTAGGCAGGAGAACTGCCATGAGTTCAAGGCCAATTTGGGCTACATAGCAAGACCCTGTCTCAGAAAACAAACTAACAGAAATAAAACAAAAAATGAGTCCAGTCTGTCTTTGAGCTCAATTCTGTGTGTTCTGTGCATCTCACCTCTTCAGGTAATGAGTGCTAGAAGCCTCTTCCTCACTATTTGAAATAATACTCTGTCTCCAGCTGATCCAGATTTCAGAATGTGGATAGGAGTGAAAATATATGATTGTCTCTAAACTGTGTTTGTTAGTGAAGAGAAGCAAAGGCGTAGAGAACTGTAAACATTTTAGGAAGGGCTTGAGAAGGTAAACCTTGAAGACAAGACTTCTGCAGTACTGGGGATTGAACCCAGGGCCTCACACATTGAACCCTGGGGAAGCAAGCACTCTCCGCTGGGCTATGTCCCCAGCCCTGAAGACAGGAATTTAACCTGGAAAGTAGTTGAGATTTCCCTCACCCAAGCCTCCGTATTCCCAACTTTATTTAGTGGATGGCAGCTCTTACAGTTACAAAGTACCAACCTAAATAGAATTTCCTTATCCAGCCCCTCCACAGATTGGCTTGCTATTTTGGCTCATAATTTCTTAGAAACACAATTAATTAAGAGTTAATTGAGTTAATTACTAAAATGAGCTATAATACCCGTACTTGAGGATTAGTTATATTAGCTGTTTATGGTGGCACATGCACGTAATCCCAGCACTCTGGGAGGCTGTGGTGGGAGGATCACAGATTTGAGCCCCGCCTGCTCACCTTAGTGACTTAGTGAGACCCTGTCTCAAAAAAATGAAAAGGGTACCGAGAGCGTACCTCAGTGTGAAGAACCTAGTACCGCATCAGTCCCCAGTACCACATAACACACGCACACAAATCTATACTTATGTTAGCAAATAAGTTATAATAAATTAGGGCCAAACAAACAAAAGGTACATTTATAGTTGATTATAAATTGCACATCCATTTTTAGTGACTTCAGAAATCCTTCAATCCTAGATGGCATTCCCTGAGCCCAGAACAGCATTCAGGCCCCTATTCTAGTGCTTTACCTGTATTAGCCCATCTAACACTTAGACCAGGTCTCACAGATGGGGCACAGGAAGGTTAAGTAAAGGTCACAAAGCTAACAGGTAACAAAATGGCTCAAAACAGCTGGCCTGGCCCAGAACTGCTGCCATGGCTGAGCTGGTGCATAAAGCCCCCACCGCTATCACCGAGTGGCTTAGGTCTGAGTCTTCGGAGTGTATTTTCAGTAGACGCTGTGGTATGGAAACTGATTCCGTAGTTGGCTTCTTTAGTTTCCATGGGCTTAGGGGAAGTCTGGGAGTTCTGTGTCCTCATTGTGCCAACTTGGTGACCTGCTGTCCTTTTCAGTTTCTGTTCCAGCAGCTGGGAATGTTGGTATCCTTTGTGAAGAGCCACATTAGGCCTTACATGGATGAAATCGTCACCCTCATGCGTGTGAGTAGAAGTTAACACTTTGGCCTGCTTATCCATGTTTAGGTCCAGGGAAGCTCAGAAGCAAGTTTGATAACATGGACTTTTTTTTTTTTTATGGATCATTGTGGAGCTGTTATGACTTAAGTATAAAAAGTGGAGCAAAGTAGCCCATTGGGTTTGGAGGAGGAGAGGAAGGGCTGTTGGTTCTGGCTCTCAGGTATAAGAATACACAAGATGGAGTCAGGGGAGGAATCCTGAAGCAGTTGTTCTGCCAGAAATACTCTTGAGTTATTTGCCTCACACAACAAAGCAATTTCACTTTAATGCTAGATTTCCTATCCCCTTGAAAGCCCTCTTCTTATTGCCCATAAAACTGGCCTGAAGAGGAGATTAGGGTTGTATTTTCCTAGGTTGTTATCAGATACCACACTTTCCTCAGATACTGAGGAACAAGGTAATGCTCTGCCCTGCTGCCTCCAAAAGCACAAATGTCACCTTCTGACTGCATTGGCACATGAAAAATGGTTCCGGGTCAAGGAGTTTATAACATGCAGTAAACAGGTGCTGGAAGACACCCCATTTACGGCAGTTTCATTTTTCCTACTGTTCTGTATAATTTTAACGTCTTTGTTAGGAAGGTTGCTTTGTAGAGTAGATATGGCTGTGTCCTCAGAGTTGAACATTGATTTCTGTTCTCCCATCCTAGACCTTTGTAGTTGGTTTGGAGGACACAGCAAGGCCCAGCACCTGGCCCTTAGAACTGAAAACTCCTGCATGTGTAAATCATTAAAAGCTGCGCAGTTCCCCACTCCTACAACAGAGGCCTCTGTGCAAGGAAGGTTTAGGCCAAATGCCAAGAGCCCAATGGATGGTCTTGGGGGGAGGAGAGGCAGGGAGGGAAGCAGTGTACTCGGGGCAGGAAGTCAAAATGTTTCCTCCAAAAAAAGATGTATGACCAAAGCAGGGAGCTTTGAGGCAACAGCCTCATACCTGCAAAGTGTGGCTTTCATTTCATCCCAGATGGAGAAGGTGCAGCAGGGGCTCTTCCTTTGGCTGTTGATCCTGAGCATTTTAATGAGCTCCCTCAAGCCTAGGAAGAGAACAGTCTGTGAGCATTGCTGCGGCCGACATCCCTAAGCGGGCGCTGGCCTTTGAACAGAGGGCCCCTGTGAGGAGCCCCTGGAATGGAGTTGGGAAGTCAGTGGGCTTTCTCTGAAGAAGCCAGAGTACGGCCCAAGTGAATGAACACCACACAGAATGGGGGGCCTGGAGACCCGTGGAGTTTCTTTGGCAGCGCTTTTTATCTAGAGTAAACATAGCTTTTTTGGAGAATATTTCTCTCAGCTGAGAGTAAGTTTGACTAGCATCTTCTGGTTTGGTTTTTACTCTCTAAATTGTTAATGCTTTAAATTTCTTTTTATTTTCTCTCTCTTTTTTTTTTTTTTTTTTTTTTTTTTTGGTACTGGGGATCGAACTCGGGTCCTTGTGCTTGCGAGGCAGGCGCTGGAACCACTGAGCTAAATCCCCAGCCCTTAAATTTCTTTTTAAATAAAAATACTTTATCCTTCTATAAAGCCTTTCATGTAAGAAGTTATCCTTGTTTTACTGACTTCTATTCTTAATTATTTAGGAGCTCTAAGAGTATTGATATTCATATGTTGTCTCACCGAAGAGAGCAGGAGGTGCCTGGCCTGGGCCAATTTGCCTTGCAGTTCCAAAGCAGGATCTGCGGTCCATTGGCCAGGTTTTTATTTTAGTAACTTTTACAGGTTATAATTTCATGGAAGTGAAAAGTACTCATTTTGTGGCACTATCCAAGGGTGATGGATAAATTTAAGTGGACACATATCAGATAGCATCTAGCAAAATGTAAATCCAGAACACACAGGAAATCTTGGTAACCCCAGAGTAGAGATCAGATGGTATCAAAGTAGATTAACTGCCCTACACCACTTCTGAGCTCTTCGAGTGACTTACATTTAGGCATCTGTCGTTCTGCAAATCTGTATGAGTATTCCAGATGATCTGATAGATTCTGGGGATGCAAAGATGAATCAGGGCAGTTTCTTGCCCTTAAATAGCCTACAGTCTAATGGAGGGTGCAAAGCAGTTTAAGGATTATAGGTCCTAGGAAGGTGGAGTGCAAAGGGACCCAAAGTGGATGACGGTGGAACAGGAAGAGTGAGAAGTGAGCCATGACCGGGGTCTGGACAGCCAGGTGGGGCTTAGCTGAGCAAGAAATGGAATTCTAGGCAAAGGGTGCAGCATGAGCAAGGCACAGGGGAATGAGCAGCCCACGCACCTGGAGAGGTACAGTTCAGTTCACCCAGCGCACTGTGACACGGGCCCAGTGAGAGCAAGGCGGGAAGGAGTTCACCGGTCCGACCACACTCACTCCGTTTTCACTTGTCAGCCATCTCAGTTTTTTGGTTCACAGTTCAGCAGAGGGGCATCTGACAAGCTTTCTGTCTCTCCCCCTTCATAGGAATTCTGGGTCATGAACACCTCGATCCAGAGCACAATCATTCTTCTCATTGAGCAAATTGTGGTAGCTCTTGGGGGTGAGTTTAAGCTGTACCTGCCCCAGCTGATCCCACACATGCTGCGGGTCTTCATGCACGACAACAGCCCGGGCCGCAGTGTCTCTATCAAGGTGAGCAGCCTGCAGTCCTCTGGAGAGATTCCATCTTCCTCCGGTCCCTGAGTGGTCAGGCAAGAAGCGCACCCTGTTTTGAGTCACAAGTTGATGTCTGCTCCCCAAGGCCAAATCCCAAGAAGACTGATACCAATGCTTGCTGTTTATATTCCACAGAATGTTCGCAGTCTTCTCTTGATTTCCTCATGTTCTGTCTTCTTTAATGGATTATTTTCAGTAAACTGTTTTATCCCAGGCCAGTTTTCTCTGTGATCCAGCAACTGATGCTGATCAAGCACAGAGAAAATTAACTAATATGTAAGCAAATGAGATGAGGGGAGAATGGGTCATCAAGGACTGGCTCAAAGCTGTTCCATGAAGACTTTTCAGAGTCCCCAGAGAACTTAGAATAATCTATACCTCTGCCGTGTCCATATCCTCGGCTGTGTGGTACCTGACTGTACTTGTTCAACGCCTTGCCCTTGTTCCCTTTGCAGCTGTTGGCGGCAATCCAGCTGTTTGGTGCCAACCTGGACGACTACCTGCATTTGTTGTTGCCTCCAATCGTGAAGCTGTTCGACGCCCCTGAAGTCCCACTCCCATCTCGAAAGTAAGCACCTACACTTGGGGATCAGTGAATCAGTGATTGTTAAATAGCTCTTAGTGTTTTGTTGAAGAGGTTTTTTTTGGGGTTTTTGAGGCAGGGTCTCGCTATGTAGTTCGGGCTGGCCTTGAACTCACTATGTGGCCCAGGCTGACCTTGGACTCACAGTGATCCCCCTGCCTCAACATTCCAAGTCCTGGGATTACAAGCAGGCTTTACCTCACCTGGCTAAACATGTCATTTTTTAAAGTTGCCAGGCCATCTTTCGTTTGCTTAATTTTTTTTAACTCCCATTACTTTAGGGCAGAAATTTCTTAGATTTGTAGAAATCTGGCTTGTCCCCACTGCACTGGAGTGTATGGTGGCCCCATGTTATCCACAGCACCTCAGAACTCCTTCCTGTTCCTTCAGCCACCTCCCTCCAGATTATTTGCTTGTAGCGGTCCCTGTACACTCGTGATTGTTGCAGGGCAGCGTTGGAGACAGTGGACCGCTTGACTGAGTCCCTGGATTTCACAGACTACGCCTCCCGGATCATTCACCCAATTGTTCGAACCCTGGACCAGAGCCCAGAGCTGCGTTCCACAGCCATGGACACCTTGTCTTCACTTGTCTTTCAGCTGGGGAAGAAGGTAAGATAGGAGGCCTGAGCAGGTGGTTGCTTTTTTGTCTTGTTTGGGAAGAAGGCTTTGTAAGCTTCTCCCTTTGTTAGTCTGTAGGTCCCAGTGACCATCAAAGAATGTGGAGCTGTTTGCTCTTTTGTTGTTGGTCTTCATTTGTCAGCAGATATTTGTTAAGCCCCTGTGTGGGTTAGGTGTCTTCTGAAGAGAGCACAGTGTTCTCAGCACTTCTATTCCAATGCAGTGGAGCAAGCAAACCCCGTTTGTCTCCTGAGAGTGATGGTGCAGGTGGGGAGGAATGCTGTCTATGGAGTAGACAGGGAGCATTCTCTGGGAAGTTGCTGTGTGAGCAGAGACCCACATACACAGCCAGGCCTGGAGAGCTGACTGCTGACAGAAGGCATGGAACACAGGTGGAAGCACCTATGAGGAGTTCATTGCACAGTGTGACTTGAGGAGTGAGCAGAGAGGAGGGCTTGGAGCTAAGGTCATAAAGGTAAGGCAGGATGACACAGGGGAGAGACTAGATCTTGTAAGACAGGGTGAGGGTCTTAAAATCTGATCCGTAGATCAGCAAAACCACCCTCCTCATGCCTGGGAACTTGCAGAGTGCAGAATCCCAGGCCTTGCCCCACACCCGCTGAATCAGAAACTTGGGCTGTGGATCCCGCCAGTGTCTGGTTTCATCAGCCCTCTGGGTAGTGCAGCTGCCCACTAACACACAGGTCACTGAGGTGGGCCACCCTGAGTACTTCAGCTTTTTCTCTGAGCAAGACTGGAAGTCCTTGGGGGATACTGAACACAGGAAAAATATACTTGACTCAGTATTTTCATCTGATTACTCTGAGTCCTGTGAGGAGAAGTAGAGTGTGGGGCTGAGATGGAAACAGATGTGGGAGAGGACATTACAAGAAGCCAACGGAGGGCCGGGCATTTAGCTCAGTGGTTTAGCTGCCTGCCTCTCAAGTGCAAGGTCCCGAGTTCAATCCCCAGTACCAAAAAAAAAAAGTCAAATGGAGCCAGGCATGGTGGTGCACACCTGTTATCCCAGGACTTGGGAGGCTGAGGCAGGAAGATCGATTGCCATTAAGTTCAAGGCCAGCCTGGGCTACATAGCAAGACCCTGTCTCAAAAAAACAAAACAAAAAAAGAAACCAAAATGGAAGATAGTGGGAACTAGAGTAGGATTGTAGGCAGGGTAGGGAACATGGATTCTTCAGAACAGCACAAGAGCTAGCCAACTACCTGGAAGAACTAGCTACACTGTAGTTGTGTGATATACTTTTCTCTACTTTCCACCTTCCAGAGTAATGGTTTCTGATCTCTTCTTCACAGTACCAAATTTTCATTCCAATGGTGAACAAAGTTCTAGTGCGACACCGAATCAACCATCAGCGCTATGATGTGCTCATCTGCAGAATTGTCAAGGTGAGTACCCTTCCTTTCTGCTTTGAAGTTGTTTCTACTTACTTTTTTGGGGGATTGAACTAAAGGCATGGAGCCACTGAGCTAAACCGTCCATGCTTGGCTTTTTCACTCTGAACAAGGACTGGTGAACTGTTTTGGTAACTGTAGTGAGTTTTTTCAGCATTGTAGGCTGTGTGGTCTCTTTCACCTGCTGAGCTCTGCGCTCAGCCTGAAAGAAGCCATGTGCAACATGTAAGCAAATGAGCCTGGCTGCATTCCAGTAAAACTTTAATATGGACACCGAAACTTGATTCTCCCAAAATCTTCATGTATTACAAAATATTAATCTTCTTTTGGTATTGTTTTAACCATTTGCTATGTAAATACCATTTATAGCTCTCAGTGTACAAAAACAGGTGGCAGGCTGTTTGCCACCTTTGCTGCAAAACACTTCACCACTTTTACCTTATCTCAGTTGTTTGCCTTCACTGCCTTTGAAATCTTGGCTCTTTCAGAGGGTCTGCACCTCATGAGGTTTGTGCATGTTTTCCTAAGTGGGGGTGCAGGTGTTTTCTGTAAACCTCTGCTTGCAGGGATACACCCTTGCAGATGAAGAGGAGGACCCCTTGATTTACCAGCACCGGATGCAGAGGAGTGGCCAAGGAGATGCACTGGCCAGTGGGCCAGTAGAAACAGGACCCATGAAGAAACTGCATGTCAGCACCATCAACCTCCAAAAGGCAGGTCCCTGGCTTCCAGAGGATTGGGGAGGAGCACTTATTTCTTCTGTCTTATCCAGAACTGAAGTTTAAGCCAGCCAGCAACAGGCCCCAGCATTTTTCCAAAAATCTAGATATCATGAACTTGGCCATTTTATCTTTCTCCAGATGTCTGGCTTGTAATTTTTTTTTTAGTAGAGAGAAAAAGTAGAGAGCCAAGTATCTTTTTATGTTCCCTTGAACTTTGATAATAGAACTTTTTGTTGGAAATAACATTCTCATTCTCTCTCTCTCTCTCTCTCTCCCTCTCCCTCTCTCTCTCCCTCTCCCTCTCCCTCTCCCTCTCCCCCTCCCTCTCCCCCTCCCCCCTCCCCCTCCCTCTCCCCCTCCCCCCTCCCCCCTCCCCCTCCCCCTCCCTCTCCCTCTCCCTCTCTCTCTCCCTCCCTCCCTCTCCCTCTTGTCTCTCTCTCTCCTCTCTTTTTTTGGTACTGGAGATTGAACTCAGGGCCTCCCACATGCTAGGCAAGTACTACAGCATCTCCAGCCTTATTTATTTATTTACTTATTATGGTTTTGGGGGATTGAACCCAGGACTTTCACAGTCTTGATTTTTTAGTTTGAGGCAGTTTATTTATTTATTTATTTATTTTTGTTGGTACTGGGGATCGAACTCGGGTCCTTGAGCTTGCGCAGCAGATGGTGAAACCACTGAGCTAAATCCTTGGCCCCGAGGCAGTTTATTTTGAGTTGCTGAGTTGCCCAGGCTGGGCTCCCACTTGTGATCCTTCTACCTCAGAGCCCAGGGTGTTGGGATTGCAGACGGGCACCACCATGCTCAGCTCTAACATTCTTGTTTTTGACATGAACAGAACAAAGCCAGTGAGCACCCTCCTAAGCACTACGGTGCTGTAAAGCTGTGCTTTTCAAACTTCTCGATCTCCCCGGGCTTACCAGTTGCTGGGGACCTTATTAAAATACTGACTCTGATGCAGGCCATCAGAGGTCAGACCTGATGTGCACTCCCAACAAGCTCCCTGCTCATGTGCTGCTTCTGTGAGTAGTGAGGTTTTAAATCTTTGCAAGTATTGGACTGTCCCTGCTGAGAAAAGCCACAGATATGGCCAGCTTTTCACCAGGTATGCCACCAGCCAGCCACCTGAAAACACTTACAGAGCAACTCTAGTTAAACAGAGCAGAATAATCATAATTGCTTCATCAAGTTTTAAATATATGTACTGGCTTTCTTATTTTCCACATTTAGTGTCTCCAGAGACTAAGCTATGCTCAGTTTGGATTTCAGCATGGCTTTAGTCTTCATTTATTACCAGCTGACTCAGAGCAGTTACACTTTACGTGTGGTTGCAGAAGGGGAGAGAACTAGGCAGGCTGGTGTCCCAGCTGACTCGTTCTCTTCTTTTGGCCAAGCCTATAAATATTAGAACACAGTCACATGTATGTGGATGCCTGTGCCCACACTCAGCTTTGGAACACTGAGGACTATTACTGAGAATACTTGCTGATTACAGTTGGAACAGGTGAAATAGCCCTGGTTGAGGGAGATGCTGCTTTCTCTCAGGTGATCTCCTACTTGCTAGTCCTAAGATTTCAGAGAAAGAAAAAGGTCATCAGCTCCCTGACATCCCCAAGCAGTTGTTTAAGCCACGATGCCGACACCTCAACACCTGACACTTTGCAGGGCAGAGGCCAGATGTTTGAGCCTGCCTGGTTTCAGAATGTCCTTCCAAGCAGCTGTCCTCCCTGCTTTGGAGCTTTTTCTCTCTGTATTAGGAAATTCCCCTCCGTAATCTAGTTCACTTCTAGGAAGTTTTTTTATTTTGCTTTGTTTTTGTTTTGAACTGAGGGCTTGCTGTGAACTGTCCAAGCTGGCCTTGAACTCCTCCTGGGTTCAAGTGATCAAGCTACTCCTTCTGAGTAGCTGAGATTTCAGGTGTGTGCCAGCATGTCTGGTGCTTAAAGAAGATTTGATTTCTACCTAGAACTTGGAAAATAACCATAACCCTTACCAAAAAAGACTCTCTAGTTGATCTGAACCTGAGAGAACATATCAATTTTAAAAGCCCTAAGCAAAATCCTCCACAGTTGACTTTTGGACTCATTTCATTGGAAACTAAATTGTGCTTCCACTTAATCATATATTTATCACTTTTATCTAACTTTCAAAATAATAGTTTGCCACCTCAGTCACCATTCCATTGTCTGTGCAGACAGAGGATTAACATGGTACAGAAGACATAAACACCATTTGTGTATGGCCCTAGATTTCCTTGTGGTTTCAGCAGCTTTACTGCCTTGTGACTGGCTGTCCATCGGAGTGGAGAAGCTGGCACTCTGTGTACATGGAGCGGCCTCACTAGATGAGTCAGTCCACATTGGGTGGACAGCAAGAGGAAACTGGCCCGCATTTACAGTGTGGGTGCAGAACCTGGAGAATTAAAGAGCAGGCAGGAAAGATCTGCAGGTGGATGTGTCCTCTTCACTGCTGCCCAGTGCACTGTCTGTTAAACTTATTTTTGAAGATTTCTTTACTGCCATTTATCATATAGTAACAACAGTAAGGTAATGGTAGCAGTAGCAGCAGCAGCTGACATTTTTTTGATTGCTTTCTGTATGTTCGGGACTGTTGTGAGTGCTTGATGTAGTTAGTTATTACTTTTTTTTGTTTTTGAGACAAAGTCTTGCTAAATTGCCTGGGCTGGTCTTGAAATTGTGATGCTACTGCCTCAGCCTCCCAAGTAGCTGAGATTACAGGTTTGTGTCATCACATCTGGCTAATCATTTACTATTGGTCTTTTTTTTTTTTTTTTTTCCAGTACTGGGGATCAAACTCAGGACCTTGAGCTTGCGAGGCAGGCAACGGGGCCACTGAGCTAAATCCCTGGCCCATCATTTACTATTAATCTTCTTAATAACCCATCATGGTCCCCATTTTATAGATGTGGACTTTGAGGAAGCGAGAGGTTAAATAATTTGTCCCATTTCTCAGCTAGTAGTACATGGTGGAGCCAGGTTTTAACCTCGGTAATTTGACTCCCGAACCAGCTCTCTTGTCCCTGTGCTGAGTCACGTCTGCATTACCTAGGCCCAAGCTCACATAATGGAGAGAGAAAGAAATTAGTACCTGCTTGTTGATGTCCAACTTTTTTGTGCTGTATAATATAATGCAGCTATGCATAGACCAGTTGTGTGGATAAACCAGGAATCTATGGACAGAAAAGGACTTTGTTCTATGTCACTGAGCAGAATAAGGTTTCAAAGTCAAGAAGTGGTATTTAGTCTCATTTTTCCTTCAGGATTCTCCCTGTAAGGTCAGCAGTGAGTTTTTGGTTTGTGTCTTATTTTTGTTTGTGTTTGGTTGGTGTTTTGGTTTGTGCCTTGTAATATTATCCTTTGGCGCTGACGTGAAATGATAATTTGTGCAGCATCGCTCACAGATGCATAATAGCAGCAGCAGATCTTCATTTCACCCCAGGAAGGTGACAGTCAAGTTGTAGTGGGTCAGGTGGTGTAGCACATGGTGTCTTTTTACTCCCTTGATTATAAGTTAGAGAGTTTCTGCTCTAACTTAGGTCATTTCCCCAGTTTCGGGAAGATCGACATGTCTATTCTGCTGAAAGTCTTTGAATAACTTATTTTAGAAGTTAGGAATTTAGAAGTTCAGGCTAGGCCAGCTCAGTTAGATGGCACTGTGATACTAGCCACCACTTCCTGCTCCTCTGTTCTGTGTGGGGCCCCTGGGTACCTTCTCCTTGGATGAGAAAGCCCGAGGCTCAGTTACAGCATACCTGCAATTTGCCCAGGGTGTTGGGGCTGCTGGGTGTGAGGGCCAAGATCTCAGCCAGATATTTCTTTTTTTTTTTTTGGTACCGGGGATCAAACTCGGGTCCTTGCGCTTGCGCAGCAGGCAGTGAAACCACTGAGCTAAATCCCTGCCCCACAGCCAGATATTTCTGACCTCAGAAAAACAGGCACTCATGACTCCTGTGCCAGACACTGTTGAAAGTTCATTGTTTACTAACTCACTAAATCCTAAGACACCTCAGGAAGGGGAAGCTATCATCCTCACTCTGCAGATGAAAAAACTAAGGTACAGAAGAGTTACATAACTCAGTGAGGATCAGAAGCCAATAAGTTACATAACTAGGACTTGCACTCAAGCCACTGAGCTCCAAGCCTGTTGGCCACTACTCCAGACCACCCTCTCAAGAGCCTGGTCTTTGCACCTGCCTAAGTTGCACCAGTAATACTTTTTTTTTTTTTTTTTGAAAGAGGTTCTCACTAAATCCCTAAATTTCCCATCCTGGGCTCAAACATTTAATCCTCCTCACTCAGCCTCCCAAAGTTCTGGCAGGGTAGTGCACTTGAGTTCAGAAGAAACTTGGAGAGGATAAACTAGACAGTAAAATATAAATCTGTTAACTCGTTTGTTGTTCCAGCACAGCGCCATGGCTTTGAGCTCACTGTGCACCTGGTTGTAGCATGCATGATTTGTGGACCCAACATTTTCCCTCTTCCTGGGCCACTGGACTGTTGGATGAGGTGATGACTGGCCTAATATAGAGAATACAGCTCCATTCACACATTGCTGGAGGCCACAGACTTTATTGAATATGCTCTGAGTGTGACATCCCCCTCTCACACCCCCAGTATGTTCTAGTTCTTTAGATTTCTCTGCTTTGCTGATGGTCAGAGTCCAGCACAGGCCAGTTGTAATACAGGCCTTTTCTATAGCACGGCGTATTCCAGAGGCTTTATGCCTTTTAATTAAGCAGCATTTTTAAAAAAAAAACTATCTGTGCTCTGGAGGAATTTGATCATAAGAGGTATAATTGTACACATCAAAGTAGAATTATCATTAAATGGATGAGGGCTCTTTACAGTGGTCCTCAAAGCTGATGGTTTTCCATTTTCACCTGTGGGGTCACAGGCCTGGGGAGCCGCCAGAAGGGTCTCCAAAGATGATTGGCTGGAATGGCTGAGACGGCTGAGCCTGGAGCTGCTGAAGGACTCCTCGTCCCCCTCCCTGCGCTCGTGCTGGGCCCTTGCACAGGCCTACAACCCAATGGCCAGGTACGGGGTCAGGCTCCCTCTGCCCACCTCTCGTTGGATCAGCACAGAAAGGATGATGTGTATAAAGTCATTTTTAGAGGTAATAGTAAAAGGCTAGCATGTTTAATTTTGCTAACTTGTGGGATCAAAACCAAAAAGAGGGCCGGGAATTTAGCTCAGTGGTTCCACTGCCTGCCTTGCAGGTACAGGGTCCCAAGTTCTATCCCCAGTACCAAAAAAAAAAACTGAAAAGAAAGTAAAAGGAAAATTGCATGAGCTTGTATTTTAAGAAAAGCATCCATCTAGCTAGTAGACCACAAGTTAGTTTCTTCGCTTAGTAGATTTAGGTCCACACTTTTCATTACAAAATCATTTACAACTCTGCAAACAGATGCATAATAGTTGGATATAACTTATTTTCAAGATACTTAACTCTTTATTGCTATATTACAAATACCACAGAATATGTTCTGGTTTAAAACAGCAGTCATGGGCCGGGGATTTAGCTCAGTGGTTCCGGAGCCTGCCTCGCAAGCGCAAGGTCCCGAGTTCAATCCCTGGTACCAAAAAACAAAACCAAACAAACAAAAAAATAAATAAAACAGCAGTCACTAGGGATATAGGCCAGTGGTAGACCACTTGCCTAGCAGGTTCAAAAAAAGTTTCACAAAAATATGCTGGGGACAGGCATACACCCATAGCCCCAGCCAGTTGGGAATTTGAGGGAGGAAGATCACAAGTGGAAGAGAATCCACTTCCGGGGCGGCTTGCTTGCCTGTCTGAGAAGTTGGGCTGCTGACTGGGGACCTAGCTCTGGCAGAGGCCTTAGGTCCTCTCCACGTGGATCTGTCATGCCATGGGCTCTTAGGCTTTCCCACCACAGGCATCTGGGTTCAAAAGCGATCCCTCAAGAGAAGGAAGCAGATGTGCACGGTGTATCTATGACCTAGCCTCGGAGGTCACACAGTGCCACCTCTGCCTCACTCAGTTCAGGGCAGTCACAAAGGCCCACTCAGGATCAGGTTCAAGGGAAGGAGATATGAATGCCACCTCTTGCTAGGGTAGCAGCAAGACTGTAGACGGCAAAAGGCACAAAAGGTACTGCTGTAAGCATGTTTGGAAAATAGAATTTATCAGGAAAATTTGTTTGTGTTGTTTCTTGGTGTCGAGGGTTGAACCCAGGGCCTCAGACATCCTAAGCATATGCTCTTAATACTGATGTGTATCCCCAGCCCCAGATAGCTTTTGTTTTTTTTTGTTTTTTGGTTTGTTTGTTTGTTTGGGGGGTTTTTTGGTCTTTTTTTGTTTTTATTTTTATTTTTGTTTTTTGAGTCAGGGTCTTACTTTCTAGTACAGTCTGGCCTTGAACTCATTATGTGCCCAAGCTGGCCTCAAACTCAAGGTAATCCTCCTGCTTCAGCCTCCTGAGTGCTGAGATTACAGACATGTGCCACCACACATGGCTACCAGATAGATATTTTAACACTCCACTTGGCTGTGCAAATGGATAGTCTTCTATGAAGTTGAATGTGTGTGGCAGCGAGTACTGTCAAATTCCAGTCACACAGGCAAACTCCACTGGAGAAAATCCTACCATATTATAACATACTTCAAACACCCAGAAGTTCACTGGCCAAGACTGGCCTCCACCTTAGCTTTGATAGTATGTAAGGAAGATAGCATTTTTTTTTCTTTCTGCTACCTGGGATCAAATTCAGGACCTTACACTTGCAAGGCAGGCGCAGAGCCACTTAGCTAAATCCCTGGCCTCTAACTAAATTTTATCACTTACCTTTGGTTACTGTGGGAGACTAGAGTTGGAAACTGTAGGATATACCTATAGTGGATGCCTCTGCATCTACTTTGTGTTACATATTAAAAAGTTAAGTTAGGGGGTGGAGATTTTAGTTTAGTGGCATAGCACTTACTAGAGTGTACAAGGCCCTGGGTTTGAACCTCAGCACTACAAAAAAGGCTACAGTAGACCAAAGTGTATAATTTTAGAATCCAATGGGAAACATAAAATTTGAAATTCAAAGGATAACATGAAGACCAAAAGAAGTCCTGGATAAATTAAAAAATAAGGTTTCCAGATCTAGATCAGAAGCCACATTGGCATTCAAAGGAAAATATTTGGGACTAAGCAAATAAACACATAAATGTGCATTTACCACAAGTCTCTTCTGGATGACACTGCTCAAAGATGACTTGGACAGAAGAGAGATAAAGCGGTACCTTGGTTCACAAACTTAATTCTTTCCATGATTCTGGTTGCAAACTGAATTGGACAAGAACCGAATCAAATTCAATGGTTAGGTTCAATATTGAACCTTATGGGGAAATTGGATTTGGTTATCGTCCAAAATAAATGAATAAATAAGATTAAAGTTAGATGTCAAGGACAACAAATATGTTTGTCTACGTGATGCTACAGTGACTTCAAGTAATTGTCTAATTTTAGAAATGGTATCTCTAGTTCCAGGTCTTTGTTAGGACTCCAGCTATTTGAGATGGGCTCAGAATCTTTTAAGGCTTGTAGATTTGGGGTCAGGAAGTACAGTGGTACCTTGGTTTACAAACTTAATATGTTTTACAATTTGTGGGGAGATGGCTGCATTTTTGTTTGTGGGAGATGGCTGTGGTCTTGTTTGTCACCTGATGGAAGCAAAATTTTGCCAGACGCTTTTTTTGCAAACCAAATTGTTTGCTTGGGGCCTTGGGTTCAATCCCTGGTATCACAAACAAACACACACACACAACCATAAGAAGAAACAAAAAGAAAGAGAAAAGAAGGAAGAGAAACCTGTGGATTTGGACTGTATTTGCTGATGTTTCTAATTTCTTGTATTGTCATTTTTTAATGATCATTCAACTAAAGGTCCTGATTATATTTAGAAAGGAAGGGCCAGGGATTTACCTCAGTTGTCTGCCGCCTGCTTTGCAAGTGCAAGTTCCCAAGTTTGATCCCCAGTACCAAAAAACAAAAACAACAACATAAAAGAAAGCAATAGCAGGTGATATTGTTGCCATTTCTTAGGAATCTGGGCACTGCCCTTTAAAAAAACAGCTCAAGAGGGGCTGGGGATTTAGCTCAGTGGTTCTGCCTCCTGCCTTGCAAGCATCAAGGTCCTGAGTTCGATCCCCGGTACCAAAAAAAAAGGAAACAGCTCAAGAGTCATTGGAAGATTATTTTCTGAATGTTAATGCCAACTCCACGTTACAAGTCCCCTTCCTATTCCTCCCCTCCATTCTAAAGAACTGCTGCAGAAACTGCCGAGAGATATACCTGTGGAGATGAGTTTGTTCTGCTCTTCTCTCCGTCCCACCCTCCCACAGTCCCCTGCCACAGTGTCTGGACCTGTTCCGTAAAGTACAGTCGTCATTAGCCATGTGTAATTATTTTAATTTAAGTAAAACTAAATAAAATGTAAAATTCAGTTCTTCATTTTCACTTGCCACAGTTCAGGTGCTTAATAACCAGTGGCTACCATATTTTCTGGTACGAGTTAGAGCATTTCCAGCAACTCCCATGGAACAGCCTGGTCCGTGTAACCAAAGGCAGCAAACTAGAAGTGATTGGTAGTTGTGACTTTGTGGCACCAGGCATATGAACGAGAAAGGTTTCCACCATTTTCCCACTCCCCTGTGCCTTCAGGGATCTCTTCAATGCTGCATTTGTGTCCTGCTGGTCGGAACTGAATGAAGACCAGCAGGATGAGCTCATCAGAAGCATCGAATTGGCCCTCACCTCTCAAGATATTGCTGAAGTCACGCAAACCCTGTTAAACTTGGCTGAATTCATGGAACACAGTGACAAGGTGAGACTCTTCCCCTTTGTCCAGATGAAGGCTGACAAGGAACCAGCTGGTGGGAGGGCAAAAGCAGCCACACAGCCCACTCTTGTCTGTGCCCCATCTGCCGTTTTTCTATGCTGTGGGGTTCTGCTCTCCTCTAGGGGCCCTTGCCATTGAGAGATGACAATGGCATTGTCCTGCTGGGTGAGAGAGCTGCCAAGTGCCGAGCATATGCCAAAGCACTGCACTACAAAGAACTGGAGTTCCAGAAAGGTCCCACCCCCGCCATCCTCGAGTCCCTCATCAGGTAGGCCGTGAACCCGTTTTATCTTCTGCTTTATCCAAAATGACCTCTCTTCTGCTGCCTGGTGCCACCGCACTGGCATTGCTTGGAGATTTCTGCTGTCTGAAACCTGCCACCAGACCTGGCCAGCACTTTGAAATGACATGTGGCTGCACATGGCTCTTTCCAGTAGTCTGGCCATAATTGTTATTTCTGTTGACCACTTGGACTGTCCCTGTTTTCCTGCCTTCCAATCTTGTCCCAGTGATAAACTAGCCCAGCAGCAGAGCGGTTCTGCAGCACAGGAACCTAGGAAAGACGGAGCTGATGTCTGAGTTAGACGCTCTCTGGGCAGGATTAGGTTGTCCTGGCAACTAAATCTGTTGGTGCCTTGGTCTTCCTTTGCAGTTCTGTGAATATAAAGGGAGAGCAAAGGCTGAGATCTGGCGATCTTTTCCCTGGACTTTGTTGTATTCTGTCCTCTCATAAGATGGCTTTGAGTCTTCTGGGCATGGAATAAAGAGCTTGTTTAATAAATTTTCTGCTGTTGGGAGATTACAAGCAGCCCATCACATTAGCTTTAGCTCGTAGAAAACTGTTCTTGTTCCCTAATGATTATCAGAGAATATTAACTCTGGGTCTAATTATCTTCATGGAAATGCTGACATGATCCATCATTTCCCTGCAGATCCCTTGGGAAGAACCAGCTGCTAATAAGTTCCTCAGTTGGCTCATAAAGCCTGCTGAGCATGGGCTTCCGTTATTTGAGGAGATAATCAAATAGCCATGTTCTCTGCTGGTTCTGCCTTTGAGCCGATGCTGAAAAGTGTTCTTTTTAACAAGTGACACAAAAGCAATGGAATCATGTTTCTGCCCTGTAGGGAACAGGGGAAAGGGACGTTACCAGAACCTCTGCAGTGAGTCCTGGTCTCCTGCAAGCCAGGGCAGCACACGGCGAATTACAGGAAAGGTAGAAAAATGAGACTGAGAAGAAGCTGAGCTTTGGGTCTGATCAGTGCTGCTCTGGGCAGCAAAGACAAAAGCCCCCTAGCTTGCTGCACTTTTTATTCAGTACATGGGGAAACAGAGGTAACAAGTGAAATGCAGAGTTCAGTACTTCACATTGGGATAAACAAGGTGTAAAAAGACTGGGGGGCAGTGGAAATCTAAGAACAATGAGGAACTATGCAGATGGAGATTTGGTTCCTCCCAGGGTGTCTCCCGAAGGTGTGGTCCTGTCCTGGAGCATTACAGCATCTGGGGATCACTGAGGTCTCAGTTGTGACCCGAGGCCAAAATGCAGTTATGTCTGGAATGGTCTGGAATGTCGTAGGTGGCCTGTAGGCAGGAGAACTAGACCTATTCAAATGATTTTTCCCTAGAATTATGTAGCATTGCTCCCAGCACTGCCCAAACACACTGTTGTTGGAGACTGCTGATTCTAAACTGCCACACGGGACTGTACTGAGCACCACCTGCTGAGGCATGCCTCAGTGTGATTAGACACAGCAAGTGTGAAGACTCAATGTTTCTTCCTCCCATCTCTGGCTTAGGTAGCACAAGCTTCTGTGATAACTAATAGAAAAGATGCTAACTTGAAACACTAACTTCACCAGGAAATAACTATTTTTGTATATTAGTTTCCTTGCTGACCCTTTTCTGTTTAAGACCTATCATCTAAAGCCTCTCCCATGCTACTCTAGGCTTTCCCCATATTTGAGACAGTTATAGAAGTATTAAAGTTAGTGCAGATTTGTTAGTAGAGTTACATGACTAGAAAGTCCTCAAGAACATCATTTAATCTTAAGCCAATGTAATTGATAATAAGTCCTCAAAACTCCCTGCAAGTCCAGAATGTGGTAGCACATGCGGGTGATCTCAGCACTCAGGAGGCTGAGGCCAGAGGACCACTGCCAGTTCGAGGGCAGCCTGGGCCACATAGTGAGGTCAAGGGCAGCCTGGACTGCATAGCCTCAAAAAACCAAAATAAAGCAGAATTCTCTGCAAATTGATTGTGGCTACTTTTTTTTTGTACCGGGGATCAGACTCAGGACCATGTGCTTTCAAGGCAGGTGCCGGAACCACTGAGCTAAATCCCCGGCCCATGGCTTTTTTTTTTTTTTTAACTG
Source organism: Heterocephalus glaber (assembly GCF_053883595.1). NCBI lineage: Eukaryota > Metazoa > Chordata > Mammalia > Rodentia > Bathyergidae > Heterocephalus > Heterocephalus glaber. The sequence goes on along the minus strand of NW_028258299.1, from coordinate 7,007,104 downwards.
CTTGCTGAGGGAAACCCTTGCTCTAAGCCCCTCAGGCCCATTCAGCTGTTTCATCTCAGTGTGAGGTCCTGTCCCAGAGGGAGCACAGCCTGGGGACTCCTCCCAGGTTTCACACCCTGGGTTGTACTGCTGGGAGCCACTACTTTGTTTTTGGGGTTGTTTTTTTTTAATCAAACTCAGGTCCTTTCACTTGGGCAGCCAGAGGCAAAACTACTGAGCTAAATCCCCGGCCCTGTTTTGGTTTTTTTAAATTTTTGTTTTTTGGGTACCAGGAATCAAACTCGGGACCTTGGACTTTTGAGGCAGGCAGGGTGCCACTGAGCTACATCCCTGGCCCTGGGAGCCACTACTTTGGTCTGGTATTGGTAATGTGGCCTTTCAGTCATAGATTGTCTTCCTCATAGCAGCTCTGGAGAGCTCACAGCTAAAGTCAGGCTTCTCTCCAGTAAGTTACAGACAGGGCACCTGGTGTGATTATTAACCCCACCTCCCTGCTGCATTTTATTTTTCCTATTCTTATGTTCCCTTTACCACTTACTCTTTTAGAGCTTATTATATAAGCTTATTATATGTAAGGCCACTGCTTTAATTTCTTTTTGAAACAATTGGGTAATCCTACACAAAAACATCTTTGTGTAGCCGTTTCTTATTTTTTGTTTTTGTTTTTCAAAATTGTGCTCTGTTGACAATATTGTTCTCTTGCCACTGGTTCAGTCTGCCTGTCTTCCTGCCTATTGCCTTTTTTACCTCTCTGCTCTGGGACAACTAAAATCCCACATTATCCCCAAGCCAGGCCCGACATTGAGACAATATCAACAGTGCCATGTCCTCGGCGCTCACGTGCAGTATAAGCATAATTGCATCCTAGGGTACAGTGTATTAAGAGGGGATTGGATTACTAGGAGAGACACACACACCTGCAAAACTGTGTGGCTTTTACCTGGTTAGAGCTGGATGTTTTCACTGCCCAGCCCTTGGCTGTAGTCCCCCTTTAAAAAATATTTGATTTGGACTGCAAGACTAAACAACGGGCCAGTGCTTAGCAGGCAAATGTGCCTTTCAGGCTGCTTTGTGTGTCTTCTGCATGGTGCATTTGGTTCCTGTGATGTTGTCCTCTCTCAGCTCAGAGACCATGGGCCAAATCCTTGGTATCCATCATCAGCCTGCACCAGAACAGGTGCCTGGGAAATGTAGGTGCCATGGAAATCCACACCACTGCAGGGGGAGGGGCTGGGGTATTCTGAGCATTCTCTGACAACTGCTTTCCCTCTCCCAGTGCCCTTCTCTCTGAAAAGTTTCCCAAAACACTGAAAGAAGGTGACACACATCTATAATCCCAACTGCTGGGGAGGCTGAGACAGGAGAATCATAGGTTTGAGCCCATTCTGGGCAGCTTAACAAGGTCCTGTCTCAAAATGAAAAGTAAAAAGGGCTGGGGGCCTAGCTCAGTGGCAGAGCACTGGGCCAGGGTGCAAGAGGCCCTGGGTTCAATCTCCAGCACCACAGAGAGGCGAGGGTGAGAAGGAGAGCACAAAGGCTGGTTTGAATGAAAAGCATCAGGGGGACGAGAAAGGTCACTAGCTGCTTCTGCCACGGGCCTCTCGCTCTCTTCTCCCCCTTTAAGCCTGGTTCTTTGTGTCCACTCCTCCTGGCAGTGTGGGGCGAGCGCCCCAGATCCTCCTGCCTGCCTGGGAAGCCTCTGTGTGAATGTCTGTTCCATGGGAAGCCCAACTCCAGTGTGGTTCTGCTTCGTCACTTTACTTCTTTGAAAACCCTCAGGGTCCTCTTTTTTTTTCTTCTCTCCTTCGGTACCGGGGATCGAACTTGGGACCTTGCCGTTACAAAGCAGGTGACGGAACCACTGAGCTAAATCCCTGGCCCCAGGGTCCTCATTTTTAAACTGACTTGGGTTCCCAACAACCAGAGGGCTGTAGGCACGAGAGGAAATACTGAGTAAAGAATTACTTGACATCTCTTGTGTTAAAGATATCTTTCTTCTCTTTGTTTTTAAGTACAAGATAGGAAAACGTTTGCAAAGAGTTTTAAAACTATGTGGCGACAGTGCCTGCATGGGGTTACTGAGTGGCCAGGATCTGGTCCTTCCCCAGGGCTCCTGTCCTTTTGTCGCTCATCTTTCCTTTTCTTTCTTTGGCTCCCTGCTCCACCTTGGTTTCCCTGAATCCTACAACAAACTCAGAGTGTCCTTCTCACTACAGACTGTTTTTTTTTTAATTGAAATTTTACCACATTCTAAGTGGTAATGAGAAGGATTAAAAAGAAAATACTCAAGAATTTAAGTACTGACTATAAGGAAGAGACACTTTGAACATTTAAGTCACAAATTACAGTATTTTATTTTTACAAAGCAAGATGCTTATATACAGCTTGAATTGTTAACCATAGCTCCACCTGTCTTCATTTTTCAGCCATTTCTTATCCACAAGATAAAAAAGGAAGCTCTTTGAGCTCATTTCTCACAAAGTGAATAAAAGTAGGTGTGTCGCTGTTGACTGTGACTGTTATAGGCGGGTTTGTGCGAGGCTCCATGAGGGGCTGCACCCCCTTCCCACTGCCCCCATGCTTCCTGCTGCACCAGACCTGTCTCACCTCTCGGTGCTGTTCCCTAACCCAGGTGACGGGAGGGGCTCCAAGGGTCCGACTCCCCGAGGGCCCTGGGGTCTCCTCAACAGACACAGCTCATCTCCAGCCCAACAACTTTTGTGTATGCTAAAAATGATTTCATTTGATTTAAAAGCAGAATTTCCTCTCCTCTCCTACCCACTTCTGCTCCTTTCTGTAACACTCAAGCTTCACCTTTGAGAGTCAAAATAACATTCTTTTTAGCAAAGGGATTTGCTTTTTGCCTCACATAACTTAGAGAAAGTGGATAAACGGTTGCTTTGTCAGGGATGAGGGACAGAGTGAGCCCACTCCGCCCGGTCCCTGAGTGGTATGTGGCAGGATCCACTGGGTTTAAGTGCTTCATCCCATTTCCGGGACATCCTTGGTGCAAACCATTTTATTGGGTGCATGTGCTGGCTTGGATGGCACATATATTAAATTATTTTATGCTTCTCAGAGAGTTACTCTCACCTTGGTGATTGCAGGCCATTGCTCATCCTGCCCTTTCTACAGCCTCTCCCTGTCCCACACGGCTCTCCCTGTCTCCACATCCCCTTGCTGTAGCCCTGCTCCTCAGCAGCCTCCTTTCAGGGCCTGAAGCCTTCAGGGCGGATTTTCATCTCCACGCGTTTGAGGGAGTAGCTGGCGCCGTGCCAGCCGTACCAGGTGATGCCATCCAGGTGCTGCTTGTGATCACCCTGGCGGTAGTAGACCCCATTGAGGTTGGAGTCCGTGCAGCAGTTGTACCAGTATCCACCTGGCATAAGAAACAGGCCAGGGCCGGTAAGCTGAGGATGCCCTCGCCTCCAGACAGACCATGGCTGCTTGGTCTCAGGGAAGCAGTTGGAGCCCATAGCGGGAAGGACACCAGCTGCATGGCTCTGACTGCAATCATGGGCTTGTTTTACCTGCTCCTTCCCCTCCTGATCTCACCTTTGCGGAGCTGCGCACACTTATCCAGGCAGTTGTCATTGTCCTTGTCCTTGGTGCTGAAGGCTGTGTTGTTGTGGTAGAGGAGGGCATTGTTCCCCGCGTCGCCACTGTAGTTCCCCAGGAAGAGGCGGTAGCTGTTCATTTCGTTGGCCACAGCAAAGTGGCTGTACTCGGCGTAGCGCACCTCACCCTCCCAGTCCTGGCAGAGAAACAGAGCCTGAGAGAAGCTGCAGTGCGCTTCATTTCACATGCCCTGTACCTCTCCTCTCCCCTCAGCCAAATATCTGTTTATAGGCGGGAAACAGTAGGGTGTTACTTCTTGTTGCCTGTAGTTTACCACATTAGCTGGGAATCAGCACCCAAGGGTCCTCAGTTAGACTTTTCGCTATATTAGCCATGTATCCTTGGTTCATCTTTCTGTGTTACTCTCTTCCCTGTCTGAAGGCACAGGTATGTGTTTTTGCTGAATCCCCCTCAGAAATGTCATGAGAGCAACATGAGGATGTTGACGCCTGCTGGAGGTCACCAACAAGTATCTCTAAGATTTACATAAAAGTCCTCATGCCCCAGGCCTGAGCAGAGTCAATGGTGTTTGGTCCAGCTGACTGTTGGGTTTGCTCTGGCCCGGCCTGGGTCTGCCTTGTCCTGTGCCTCCCCCCTGCAGAACTACTTTGCTAAGACATAGGAAAAAAACCCCAAAACCTTCTTCGTCATCTGTGCTGCAACCTACAAGAGCCCCACAATGACTGTACAGGCAGGTGTCCAGTGTATAGACTCAGGATGGCATCCACAGAGTCCTTCGCTGTCACATGCCGCAGACCTGAACCAGTTCCAGGGCCCCAGGCCTCAAGCTCACCTCGAGTTCCACACGGAGCCGGGTTGGCTGTCTGGTGAGCCGGTGGATGTGTTCGTTACCCAGCCAGAAGTCCCCTCGGATGCTGCCAAAGCCCTGCTTGTACTGCTTCCAGTCCTGGTAGAAGGAGACAAGGCCACTCCTCCGTCTCTGGATGATGGTCCAGCCTCCACCCGAAGTCTCCATGTCGCAGAACACCTGGAGCAGAAAGGGTGTTCTGGTCAGGACTTGCAGAGCAGGTGGCAAGAGCTTGAGGACAGGCTCCTCCTGTCCCCACAGGGCAGCAGTGTGTGTACTCCTGTAGTCACCCTGGGTCACTGTAGCAGCAGTGCTGCTGCCAGTGTTGGAGAGCTGGGACCCATTGGTTTGCTCAGGAAGAACTGACCAAACTGGAGATGGGGGAAATACGTGTCATATAGCTTGAAGGGGCAATGCAGATATTTCCAGTATGTCCCCCTCACATTCTCTCTGCACCTTCCCCAGGACATTGCCAAAGATTTAAATTAGTGATGTGGTGGTTATAAGAATTATCTAATCCATCACTTCTTGGCCTTTTGGCTAAGATCAAGTGAAGAATTATCTAATCCATGTTAGAAGCTTTAGTGTTTGGTTGACAATGATTTGAAGGGACCAGATACCCAGCTTTGGGGTGTAGGGACCCATAAATGGAGTGTTTGCACAGCTCCTCTGAGTTTCCCTTTCTGTAGACCATGACTAGCCCTGGGGTCCTCATGCTTGAGGGGTGGAGCACGGGCAGCAGATTACAGGCAGTGGGCTGCAGTGAGCTCACCTCCAACTCAGGGCTGCCCAGGAATTCATCCGGAGGAAGCTTGTACACCCCAGAGATGTGGTAGTTCTTCTGGTAGAGGGAAGAGCAGTCATAGATGGCATCTGCAAACAGACCATGCACAGGGTGGGCAGAGACTCCACATCCGAACAGGATGGCTAAAGCCGGAGACCTCCTCTCCGCCCGGGGACAGCCATGGGTGTTCATCCCCAGGCAGTCTCTGGATTTGGAGAAATGGGCACAGGGAGATCAAATGGGGGCATGTTTGGGCTTCTCCAGTGGTGGGGCAGAGGGTAGTGAAGCCCTTCCCCTGGACAGTGTCTGTGGGACAAACAGGTGGTTTCAGATTGAATTAAAATAAATTAGCCTGCTGTAGTTCTGGGCTGTGAACTCTAGAAGTGGTCTGGTGTGTGAGGGCCACATTACAGATGCCCCTGTGAGTAGCTTCAGATTTCTTGGACAACTCTGAGCATCTCAGGGGCCTGCTTTGTTGTTTCTTGGTTTCTGTTGTCTCTCAGAAGTAATGGCTACTAACAACTGGAGCTCTAATTAAGGGAGATCTTAATTCAATCTTACCTTCCTCCTGCCCTAATGTAACAATTTTAAATCCTCAAACCAAAAATGGGAAGAACCTTTTGAAGTCTTCTCCTGGAAGTTTTGTTAAAGAAATGAGATTTTCTAGTTTTCCCTCTGGGCTTGATTTAAATACTTCCTTGGCTGCCCTTGGGGTTACTACTTTATCCTGGGTTCTCTTCCTGCACTAAATATCAAACAGGTTCTAAAATCCTTTTCCAGGGGGAGTCAGAAAATGAGCTCTTCCGGTCTGGAGATGCCTTCTGCCCTCTCTGCCTGATTTTTTTCCTTGGTGACCACTAGCCTGGGGTCTTAGAGAAGAACACAAGGATGGCAGGTGGTAACAGTGCCACCATGGAAGTCATCCAAAGTGGCTCAGTTCCCCCGCAGAGCAGGTTGGGAGAAGGGGAGTGGGGAACACTCGCCATCAGCCTCCAAGCTCTGCACGGCGTGCGTGGTGAAAGTCTCAACTCACTGTTCGCTCCAACAGGCTGCCTACTTAGAGAGTGTAGAGGTGACCGGCCCTGGGCACAGAGAGAAAAACAAGGACCAGTGCCTGGGCAAGAAGGGTGAGAGGGTGGGCAGGAGGCCTGTGTCCCACCCCAGGAGACTGCCTGGGCCGCGAGAACGTGCCCTGGTAGGAGGAGCTAGAAGTGGCATGGTCGGATTTCTCCGTCTGGCCCGGCCTTCCACACGTCTGGTTTCATCTCGCAGGCCAGATCAGGACTCATTTGCCTGGGAGGTGGCCCGAGGATACCTTTCTATTTCACTTGAACTGAAGTAGCCAAGACTTACTCATTAGAAGCCAGTCACATCTTTGGTCTTCATTTGGTTTATAACACAGTCCACAGTTTGTAATGTTAGCAAAAAATGACGTATCTATAGGATATGCTTTCAGCTAATTTCTTGATAATTTCAGAAAACCAAATTTATCTCTAAACCAAATGCATGTCGGCCCATCTGTGCCGAGCTAACCAACTAAAAGTTATTCTGCAAAAGAAAATATTAAATGTGCCTTATTATTGGCCATTAACATTCATATTTTAGTACTGCACTTGCTTATTTCTTATATTTCTTGGGAGAATTTTATTTGAGACCATGGGGAAACTGGAGATATCGGAATTGAGGAGCTGGGAGGAGCCTGTCCTTCCCTGAGGACAAAGGGCTTCTTCCAACAGCCACAGGCAATAGTGTCTCTACACTTGGTTCTCTCACTAAGAAGAATTTGTCTTTCAGAGACAGGACACAGAATTCCTTAATGCCCATTCCTGACACCTCTTAGGGTCACCAGAGAACTGTTTTTTGGCAAAACTTTGCAAGCAGAGCAACAGATGTCACGGTTTGGTGTCCATCCCTGCTTGCAATTAGGGGTTCAGTCCATCAGCTCTTGGTATGGAATTGGCACAGCTACACCAGCCAGGAAGATGTGAAACCCGCCTCCGCGACTTGGCTGTGACTCTGGGCAAACCCAGAACTGTTAGAGCCCCGCAACGAGAATTCCTGCCTTCCTAAGTGCAGAAAGTGTGTGAATAAGAGACAGTGTAGGTACTGGGCACATTTACCAGACGTTAGGAAGCAGAGCCTTCGGTAAAAGGAATGGACCCCTGCATGAGCCCCCATAACTATTCTGGGGAGCGGGTAATCTGAAGCAGCCGTGGACAGGGAGCAGAGCGATGTGCAGACATGCGTGCCTTACCTGCCGAGGTCTGCGTGACAGTCTGCGCCGCCTGCAGCTGCATGATGTCCAGCTGATTGTTCATCTCCGAGTACTTGGTCTCAGCGTCCATGAGCCGTGACTCCAGGCGCTTGCTGGTGCTCTCCAGCTCCATCACCTGCATGACCACGCTGACCCAGTCCCTCTCCTGCTTCTGGCTCAGTTCGCTCAGCAGACCACTCAGGTTGGCCACTTGCGCCTTGAGCTCCTTCACCTCCTCGCAGCAGGCGGCCACTTTGACCTGTGCAGGTGTCTTACGCTTCGGGGGCTTTTGCAGCCACACCGGGTGGCTGACAAAGGCCACGATGAAAATGCCGAGCCAGGTCACAGTCAGCAGAGTCTTTGTCAGCATCTTCCGTGGGCCTGGGTGAAAAGGCTCTTCTTCAGCAAGCCTTCTGCTCTCGCTCTGGATGGCCTCACTATGCTGCTCTCTCTTTCCTCACTCTTCCTTAGCCTTCCTCAAAGCTTGAGTTTCTGAAAGTGGAGCCTAATGGATGCCCTGTTGCTTTCCTTCTCAAGCCTGACTGCTCTACCAAGACAGCATCTTAAATATTGCCTGTGTTTGCACCTCCACCCCTGCCATGGCCCTGTGCATGGGTTTAGCCCCTCCCACCCCATCGGGAGGGTCAGGTGCCTGTTGGGTGAAGTCAGCGTAAATTTTGGCCAGCGGAGGGGAGGAGGGAGACAGGGCAGCTTTCTTTCCTTGCCTGCTCAGTTTCTGGGCTGAGACAGGAGGACTGAATTTGTGTTTCCAGTTTCGCCTATTGGATTATGCCCCTGCCAGCCACTGGCTCAGCTCTATCAGCAGGCAGGCGGGGTCACAGGCATTTCCAGATTCCATCCTAAAGGTTACATAACCATGGGGTGAGGGCGAGGTGGGGGAGAGGGGAAAGCAAACTGGGAATAAGGAGACTCACGGGGGAGGCCTGTTAATGTAGTCCATGCTGTTTACACAAGTCTCTGATATATTTTGGCATCCTGCTGAATGTGCTTTTAACCAGGCTGGATAGTCCTTTCTCTGCTCATCATTCAATGTGTTACAAAATCCTTACTCAACTTGGCTCTAACATGATCTCATATTTGAAATTTTCCAACCTAAAAAAGTTCTAGAAATAGGAAGGTAGAGTAAGTCTCTTAGGAAGCAAAAACTGACTTCGTGGGGTTTACATAGTCATCTTCCTTTTTACATACTTTCTCCTTCCACTAAGAGCAGGCCAGCATCAGCTTTGCACACTTGATATTTTGTCAGAAGATTACAGGAAAAAAAAAAAGATTACCACAGGGATGGAAACAGTTGTGGCAGCATGGGTCTAAGAGTGGTCACCCGCATTCTGTCAGTTTCTGCACAACAGAGAGCAGGCCCAGAATTTGAAATGCATACATTTTAAAGGATAGAGAAAAGACTCCCTGTCACCTAACAAATCCATATCTAGAGTCACATTGCCTCTTTCTGTGCAATTTGAAATTAGTCTCCCTCTACCCACTATAACTTTGTATCTAAAAAACGGGGACGTTGCAATTTGTCATGTACTCTGTTTGAAGGACTCTGTTTTTTGTTTTGTTTTGTTTTGTTTTTTGGTACTGGGGATCAAACTCGGGACCTTGCGGTTGCCGGGCAGGCAGTGGAACCACTGAGCTAAATCCCCAGCCCAGGACATTACTGTTTTGAAAACAAATGTAAAAACATGGAATTCAGCAAACATCCTGAAAATAAGCTCACTGAGAGTGTACAAAAGGTCTCTGAGTCCTTAGAACAGAAGCTGTGTCTTGGAAATGCATGGTTGCTGTTTCCCAGCTGGGAGCCACTGAGCCAGGTGCTTGTCTTGCTATCCGGTATTGTCCAGCAGCTATTCCCAGCCCTAATCGCCCAGAGCCCTTTTCCAGTCAGGGCCTCTGGCTCTTTGAAAAGTGACTGCAATGCAGACATCTGGAATTGCCAAACAGTTTGTTTTTTTTTTGTATTAAATTCTTTTATTGGTACATTGTAGGTATACAACACAATTACATTTCTCATTGGGAATTGTACGTTTACATAATGCATCTTGGTTCTTATTTTTTCCCCATTCCTAGCCCTCCCTTCACGCCCTCCACCCTTCCCTATTTACAAAGACTTTATTTCCATTTTTTCCATTTCTCATCATTTTTCGTTTCCCTCCTTTCCTTTCCCCTGCCCCTCCCACTACCCCTACCCCTTTGGACCTTTTCTTCCTATTTTACATTATCGATTATTCATTCTAATCATTGGTACATTTTAGGTATACAATATAATGACCTTCATCATTGGAAATTTGCACCTTTACATAGTCTCTCTTGGTTCTTGTTTTTCACCCTTGCCCAGCCCTCCCTCCAACCCCTCCAGCCCTCCCTATTTACAAAAATTTTGTTCCTATTTTTCCATTTTCTCATATTAATCCCATTCCCTTCTATCCTTTCCCTTAGCCCTCCCACTTCCTTCCCCTTTGCCCCTTTTCTTCCTATTTCACATGACCTATTATACATTTAGTCCTTATTTACACTTTCAGTTTCTCACACCAGAGAAACTTCGGTATTTACACATGTGTGTAAATACACATGTATTTATTTCACTTTAGAGTATTGCCTCAATGTGCATCCACTTAGCTATAAACGTCTCTAATTTCTCATTTTTTATGGCTTAGTAGTACTCCATTTTATAAAAAAACCACGTTTTCTTTATCCAGTCTCCAGTTGATGGGCATTTGGGCTGTTTCCAAGTTTTAGCTATTACAAACTGTGCTGCTATGAACATGGGTGCACATATATCACTGTGGTATGATTCTTTTAATTCTTTGGGGAAGATCCCCAGCTGTGGAATAGCGGGGTCAAATGGGATTTCCAGTCCTAGTTCTTTGAGGTATCTCCATACTGATTTCCACAGTGCTTGCACCAGTCTACACTCCCACCAGCAGTGGAGCAGGGTTCCTCTTTCCCCACAGCCCCGACAGCATTTGTTATTGCTTGATTTCATGATAGCAGCCATTCTTTCTGGAGTGAGGTGGAATCTCAGCGTTGTTTTCATTTGCATCTCTCGAATGACCAGTGACATTGAACATTTTTTCATGTATTTCTTTGCTATTTCTACTTCTTTGTCTGAGAAATGTCTGTTCATTTCAGATGCCCATTTTTCGACTGGGTCTTTAAAATTGGGAGGTCTGATCTTTTTAAGTTCTTTATAGATTTGAGATAGTAAACCTTTGTCTGAGGAAGAGCACGTGAAGATTTTTTCCCACATTGTGGATTGTCTCTTCACACTGCTGGTGGTTTCTCTTGCTGTGTAGAAGCTTTTTAATCAGAAGAGATCCCATTTGTTGATTGTTTGTGCTAGTTCACGGGCAACTGAGGTTTTGTTCATAAAATCTTTTCCTACACCGGTGTCTTCAAGGGTTCTACCTAACCTCTGTTCCAACTGGTTCAGAGTTTCTATTTTAATATTTAGATCTTTAATCCATTTTGATTTTAGTTTAGTGCATGGTGAGAGATACAGGTCTAGTTTTAATCTTTGGCAAGTTGAAGCCCAATTTTTCCAGCACCATTTATTAAAGAGGCTATCTTTCCTCCAGTGAGGGTGTTTGGCTCCTTTATCGAAGATGAAATGGCTGAGTGTGTCTGGCATTGTTTCTGCATCTTCTGATCTGTTTCACTGGTCCTCAGGTCTGTTTCTTTGCCAGTACCATGGTGTTTTTATCACAGTAGCTTTGTAGTATAGTTGCAGGTTGGGGATTGTGATACCCCCTGCCATGTCTCTGTTACCTAGAATTGCTTTTGCTATTCTGGGTCTCTTCTTGCTCCAAATGAATTTTTGGATTTTTTTCTCGAGGTCTATGAAGTATACTGCTGGGATCTCAATTGGAATTGCATTAAATCTATATAGCAGTTTTGGAAGTATGGCCATTTTCACTATATTAATCCTTCCTACCCAGGAGCCGGGGATGTCTGTCCATTTTCTGATATCATCTTCAATCTCTCTTTTCAGAGTGCCATAGTTTTCAGAGAAGAGGTCTTTGATTTCTTTTGTTAGGTTGATTCCTAGGTATTTCAGTTTTTTGGATGCTATTGTGAAAGGAATTATTTGCCCTGTTTCTCTCTCAGTGAGTCTTTCATTCGTGTAAAGGAAAGCTATTGATTTTTGTGTGTTGACCTTGTAACCAGCTACTTGACTGAATTTGGTTATTAAGTCTAGAAGACTTTTGGTGGAGTTCTTGGCGTCTTCTATATAGAGTATCATGTCACCTGCAAATAGTGACAATTTGACTTCTTCATTTCCTATCCTTATTCCTTTCCTTTCTCTTGTCTAATTGCTGTGGCTAATGTTTCCAAAAACTATATTGAACCAGAGTGTTGATAGTGGACATCCTTGTCTTGTTCCTGATTTTAGTGTGAAGGATTTCAGTTTTTGACCATTTAGTATGATATTGGCTGCTGGTTTTTTATAGATGGCTTCTATCAGTTTGAGGTAGAGACCATCTATTCCAATTTTTTGTAGGTCTTTTATCATAAATGCATGTTGGATTTTGTCAGATGCGTTTTCTGCATCTATGGAGATAATCATATGGTTTTTATCCTTGACTATATTGATATAGTGTATTACATTGACTGATTTTTGTATATTGAACCATCCATGCATCCCTGGGATGAATCCCACTTGATCAGGGTGTATGATCTTCTTGATGATCCTTCTGCATTCTGTTTGCCAGTATCTTATTAAGGATTTTTGCATCTGTGTTCATTAGTGAGATTGGCCTATAGTTCTCTTTTTCAGTTGGGTCTTTCTCTGCTTTGGGGATCAAGGTGATGCTTGCTTCCAGGAATGAATTTGGGAGTATTGCTTCCCTTTCAATTTCATTGAAGAGTTTAAACAGTAGCGGCAGCAGTTCCTCTCTAAATGTCTTGTAGAATTCAGCAGTGAAGCCATCAGGGCCCGGGCTTTTCTTAGGTGATAAGTTTTTAATTACGTTTTCAATTTCATTGGTTGATATTGGGTTGTTCAGAATTGTTAGGTCTTCTTCATTCAACTTTGGTAATTCATATGTATCTAGGAATCTGTCCATTTCTTTTGTGTTGTCCATCTTATTGGCATATAGGTTCTGATAGTAGGTATTGATGATCATCTGGATTTCTGCTGGGTCTGTTGTAGTTTCACCCTTTTCTTTTTTTTTTTTTGGTGTTTTTTTGTTTGTTTGTTTGTTTGTTTGTTTGGTACCGGCGATCGAACTCGGGTCCTTCCCCTTGCGAGGCAGGCGGCGGAACCACTGAGCTAAATCCCCAGCAGTTTCACCCTTTTCATTCCTAATTGCATGGATTTGGGCCTTTTCTTTCCTTTTTCTGACAAGGTTGACTAAAGGTTTATCAATTTTGTTGATTCTTTCAAAGAACCAACTCTTGGCTTCATTGATTTTTTGTATCGTTCTCTTAGTCTCCATTGCATTGATTTCTCCTCTGATCTTTATAATTTCTTCCCTTGTATGAGCTTTGGGCTTGTCCTGCTCTTCTTTTTCTAGAAGCTTGAGATTCAGCATCAGGTTGTTTAATTGGGCTCATTCTGTTTTCCTAATATGCGTATTCACTGCTATGAATTTCCCTCGTAAGACTGCTTTCATTGTGTCCCATAGATTCCAATATGTTGTATTGTCATTGTCATTTAATTGAAGGAACTGTCTGATTTCTTCTTTAATTTCCTCTGTGACCCATTGGTTATTCAGAAGTGTGTTGTTCAATTTCCATGTGTTTATGAAATTTTTTGAGTTTCTTTTGCTATGGATCTCCAATTTCATCACACTATGGTCTGATAATATACAGGGGATAACTTCAATTCCTTTGCACTTACGTAAACATGTTCTATGTGTGAGTATGTGGTCTATTTTCAAGAATGACCCATGTGCAGCTGAGAAGAATATGTATTCTGATTTTGTGGGGTGGAAGACTCTGTAAATATCTGTTAAGTTCATTTGTTCAAGAGTTCGATTGAGTTCTAGTATTTCATTACTTATTTTTAGTCTAGTTGATCTATTTGTGACAGTGGGGTGTTGAGGTCCCCCACCACAATTGTATTAGTGCATATATGGCTTTTCATGTCCATTAGTATTTGTTTTATATAGTTGGGTGCACTAGTGTTTGGTGCATAGATATTTATGATTGTCATCTCTTCCTGTTGGATTCTTCCCTTTACAAGGATGTAGTGTCCTTCTTCATCTCTCTTAATTAGTGTTGGTTTGAAATCTACTTGATCTGCCAAGAGGATAGCTACTCCTGCTTTTTTTCGGGTTCCTGTCACATGCAGTATTGTTTTCCACCCTTTAACTTTCAGTCTATGAGTTTCCTTTTGAATTAAGTGTGTTTCTTGTATGTAGCATATTGTTGGATTTTGCTTCTTGACCCATTCTGCCAGTCTATTTCTTTTGATTGGTGAATTGAGACCATTAACGTTGATGGTTATAACTGAAACGTATTGACTTGTCATTGCCATGACTTTTTCTTTTTGTTGGGTTCTCCCCCTTTACATTTAATTTCTTGTCATGCCAGATGGGTTCATTCTGCTTTGCTTCCTGGGGTTGTGATCCTCAATGTCTGTTCCTAGGCTATTGTGTAAAATTCTTTGGAGTGCTGGTTTGGTATTCACGAAGTTCCTAAGGTGTTCTTTGTCATGAAAGTATCTTATTTCTCCATCAATTTTGAAAGATAGTTTTGCAGGGTACATCAATCTGGGTTGGAGGCTGTTTTCTTTTAGGTCGTGGAATATGTCACTCCAAGCTCTTCTTGCCTTGATGGTTTGTGTTGAGAAGTCTGCTGTGATTCTGATGGGCTTTCCTTTGTACGTGATTTGTTTCTTTTCTCTGACCGCTTGGAGAACTTTGTTCTTCTGTTGTGTTTCTGGAATCTTAACAATTATATGCCTATGTTTAGATTTTTTTTGATCAAGGCTATTTGGAGTCCTATATGCCTCACTTATCTGTATGTCAAGCTCTTTTCCCCTGCTTCGGAAGTTTTCTGCCATTATTTCTGTGAGGAGATTTTTTATGTCATCTGCACTCTCTCCTGTTTCTTCATTGAGCCCAATCAGTCTTATGTTATTCATTTTTGCATCATCTAGCAGCTGCTGGATTGATTTCTCATGTTTCCTTATAATTTTGAAGCAGTTTTTATTTTCCTGGTCACTAATTGCAATCTTATCTTCTATATCTGAAATTCTGTCCTCGCACTGGCTCATTCTGCTTTGTAGACGTTCAATGGAGTTTTTCATGTCCTGGAAATCTATTTACATCTGTTTTATGGATTCCATTTGTTTCTTATGTTGGGATTCCATCATGTTCCTCAGCTCCTCTCTAGATTTATTAATCATGTCTTGCACTAAGGGCACAATTTCTCCTGTTATCTGAGAAATTATTTCTGATTTCATTTTTTCCAGATCCTCTTTTGTTGCCAGTTCAGTGGGTCCAGGTGGTTGAGTATCAGAGGGTTCCATCTCATTTCTCTTTGGGGTTGCTGTAGGTGATCTGGAAGTCTGGTTTTGAGACTTATTTATGTGTTTTCTCATTTCGACTGGGGCGGGGTCTGTTAGCGCCTGCACGGATTGCCTCTTCTGAGCTGGGTGAGGTGGGACAGGGGCTGGGAGCAGCGGTAGGGATGGTGACCCAAAAGCCCTTTCATGTGGGCTGGGAGCAGCCGGAGGGATGGTGGCTGGGAAACCCCTTCCTCTGGACCAGGAGCAGTGGGATGGTGGCTTAGAAGCCCCTCCCTCTGGGCCGGGAGCGGTGGGAGGGATAGTGGCCCGGAAGCCCCTTCCTCTGGGCCAGGAGCAGCGGCACAGAAGGTGGCGCAAAAGCCCTTTCCTCTGGGCTGGGAGCAGCGGGAGGGATGGTGACCGGGAAGCCCCTTCCTCTGGACCAGGAGCAGTGGGACGACGGCTCAGAAGCCCCTACCTCTGGGCCGGGAACAGCGGGACTCAGTACCTTGGTCTGGTGGTCTGGTGTCCTCTGCGCCTTGGTAATGTGGAATCAGGTGTCTGCCTGTCTGCAGTGGGGTGATTTGGCGTCTTCCGCGTGACTCAGGACCTCGGTAGGGCGTGCACAGACCTGCCTGTCTGCAGCGCGCTGATTCCGCGTGTGTTCCGCGCCACTGGGGACCTCGGCAGGGTGTGGGCAGACCTGCCCGTCTGCAGCGGCATGATTCGGCGTGATCGGCGGGACTGGGGACCTCGGTAGGGTGTGGGCAGACCTGCCTGTCTGCAGTGGGGTGATTCGGCGTCTTCCGCGTGACTCAGGACCTCGGTAGGGCCGTGCACAGACCTGCCTGTCTGCAGCGGGCTGATTCGCGCGTCTGGGCCAGTTTTTTGTTTTTAAATGGAAAAGCAGGAGGGGCCCAGATGGGCCAGGGTTTGTTTCCTTAGCATCCCTCGTTCCTTTTGCCTCCTCGGTTAAGGGTATTGCTGGCACCCAACAGCAGCTTGTCGTTCTGCTCAGACTCTGTTCAGAGTTGCCCAGTCTGTGGGTCCCTGCGCTCTTTTTGTAAAGGTCTAGCCCAGCTGGGTGCCGCAGCCTTCATTAACTCCATGGAGTTGATTTAGTAAGGAGAACCTGGCCTCAGTGGTAAGCATCCCGAAAAATCGACTGAAATCCATGGGGATCTTCAAGCTAATCTCCTCACCATCAGATGACACCACGCTTAAATTGAACTGCAAGCCATCAAAGTGCCACACACTGCAGGCAGCGCAGCCCATGCGGCCCTGGGACTCCTGGAGCTCTGTGGGTTCCCTGCCAGCTTTCTGATTGTTCTTCCCAGTAGCCACTTTGCTCACCCAAAAAGCAACGTGTTGTGAATCAGTTTTCATATCTGGCAGAAAATGAATCATTCATGTTTGCAACCCAGGTTGCATCATTTTTAGGAAAAGTGGGAGGGTTCCTAAGCTTGTATCAGAAGCATCTAGCTTTTAGCATGGTGTCTTGTTTTTGACATTCATTTTCTGGAAATTTATTTATTACTAACAAAAGGGATAACTTGGAGGCAGAAGTCTTTCCTATTTGAAGACTTTCTTTAATTGTTTAAGCTGCCTAAATGTCAACAAATCTCTCCAAATTTTGAGGAAAAATGACTAATTAAGGGTATTTTCCATGCTAGAAGATTATCTCATTTCTAAAACATCCACAACTCTCTGATGTTCTGCATTCTGAATATCTAAAAGGAAAAGTCAGCTCTTACTCTGGGCACATGGGAAGTCATGTCACCCAGCGTCAGAGTGCACACTGAGTGTGCTTAAGGCCCTTATTTGGATCCCTAGTGCACGGCACGCGCATGCGCTCGCGCACACACACGCACAAATGTGTTCTTGATTTCTCTTGAGACTTTGTAGCAGACACTTTCTGTTTGCCACCGGCCACAGTGCTGGCCCAGTCTTAGTTGTCTCAATTCTAGTTGGAGAGATAGAGCTGAACTTCAGGACAGTGTGACATGCTAAGATGGGGACACAGAAGAGGCCTCCCAAGGGGGCATCCCTAGAAAACACACTGAGGGAAAGGGGGACGTGGCCAGGGATAGGAGACAGCAGCTGCGGGCAAGGCCTTGCTTGTAGGAGAAAGTGGGGCAGCGAGCGAGACCCGAGACCCGAAAGGAAGAGAGAGGCCCCCCCGACAGGAGTGGAAGCAGCCTGCATATCTAGGCGGGGAGTGCAACTGCCCCTGGGGACAGGGGGCTGTGGAAGGCATCCGCAGAGCTTTGGACTCCTCTTGTTTTGTTTGCCAGAGACTCTCCAGGAAGTGGTCTCTCATGATTGCCGAACAAGATTTTTAACTGAAAATAGGTGATTTAGAGCTGCAGTCCCTAACCTTTTTGGCACCAGGTACGAGTTTTGTGGAAGACAATTTTTCCATGGAAAAGTGGGGAAGGGGATGGTTTGGGGGATCTTTTCCCCTTTTCAGAGAAGCAGGCCAGTGATGTTTGATTTCACTTATTTGGGAAGGGTGAGCAAGTGTGCTGACAGAAGCTGTGACTTAGAGAAGTGTGCAGCGTGGGAGAGAGGCTCAGGTGGAAATGGTAACTAACCAGCGGGTCACGTGTAGACTGCATGTCAGGTTCTGAAGCAACCTGCCCCCAGATGCAGCTGTACGACTGAAGTACATCAACTCATTTGCCACTGTAAAGCCTACCAGCGGATGTGACTTGTCACTTAGCACTCACTGAGCGGCTTTTGATAGGAGTCTACAAGCAGTTGATTTGTTACGATTTCTGTGTAGTCAGACCTCTTTGCTAATGTATTTGTAATCCAATGAGACAGTCATGCATGTACCACTGGTGGGTCAGAGCTGCCCGGCAATGAGACAGTGAGACATGTGAATTCCATCCCTGTTGTGAACATGTTAACCTGCTGTGTCTGACTTATTCCACTTAGCATTATGGTCTCAAGGTGCATCCATTTTCCTATCAGTGACTCAATTTATCCTTCTTTATGGCTGAGTAGTACTCCACTGTGAATATATCACATTTTCTTTATTCATCTATTGATGGGCAATAGGCTGCTTAATATTAAGGAGGCAGTATATGTAGCACTTCAGGAATTATTTCTTGAATCACATCAGTCTGACTTTTGTTTGACCCTCCCCAGCACTTGGTAGCTAGCCATGTGAGTATGAGCCAATTATTTCTGTGAGTTTGCCAGTCTGTGCAGTGGAGATAAAAATCAGGACCCTGTGGGACTGAGGATGTGGCTCAGTCCCTCGCCAGCCCCACAAACAACATCAACAGTTACTTTACCTCACAGGATTTCTGTGAGGATTAAGTTAAATAGAGCCAGAGATTAAAAATAGCTAAGACATTTGGGGGTCTAGGTTTTTGGGTTTTTTTTCAATATAGCTTGTGTTTTTGCTGGGCCTGGTGGCACACACCTGTAATTCCATCACTTGGGAGGCTGAGGCAGAAGGATCGCTGGGAGTTTGAGGCCAGCCTGGGCTACATAGCAAGACCCTATCTCAAAAGTAAATAAATAAATAAATAAATAAATAATGTAAAAGACTCATAAAAATAGACCAGTAGACAAAACAGAAGAAAGTTAAATGTCCAGAATCAGAGCTACACATACAGGGACACTTGCTTGGTGGCCGGCTAACACCACAGAACCGAGAGGAAGGGAGGCTTTGCAGTGGATGCAGCGAGGTCAGGTAGATGGGCTTCAGGAGGGGACAAGGCTCCGGATCCTTGCTTCGCACCACACGCAAAACTAAAGTTCAGATTTAAATTCTGAACGTGAAAGGTGAAACGAGAAAGAGCCTAGAAGGCGGCATAAGAGATTAGGAGATGATCCACAGCCTTTTGGGAAAAGCACGAGATTCTTGAACAAAATGCCAGAATTGTCAGCCACAAAGAAAAAACATTAAGAAATGCAAGAAAAGTAGCCATCTTTGTTGAGTAGGAGACACCATGAAGAGAATGAAAAACCAAGGGACAGCCGGACACTGGTACATGCCTGAAGTCCCAGCGCTCTGAGAAGCTGAGGCAGGGGGATCATGAATTGGAGTCCAACCTGGGGAGCTTAGTGAGAGAGACCCTGTCTCAAAATCAGAGGTGTCGGGGTGGTAGAGCAGTGCAGAGCCATATCAAGAGGGGAGAGGCAAGAAATATTTCTGAGACATACTCTTGCATGAGTTATATCCAGAGTAAAGAACTCTTAGCAAACAATAAGGGGAGCCCAATCAAAACATTAGTAAAAGATGTGAACAAGCACTTAGTTCTCAAAAGAAAATCTCCAAAAGGCCTATAACCACATGAAGGGCTGCTCTATCTCATTAGTCATTGTAGAAATTCAAATTATAATCATAATAAGATGCTATAAATGGGGAAGACTGAAAATACAAAATATTCACAGTGCCATGAAACAAGTGGGGTTTTCATGTACATTTCATGTGGAAATGTCAGCGGTAAAACCAGTTCAGAGAACAACTTGTGAATGCCTTATAGAGCTGAACATAACCTGTAGGATGGAGAGAAGGTTAGGTAAATCAGCAGTTCTGCTTCCAGGTATCTTCTCACCAAGAACTGTGAGTTCACATGCTCTAAAGGCAGGTATGCTTATAGTAACACCAGTCATAATAGTGGGGTGCTGGAAACGATCCAAACACCCAGCAGCAGTTAGATAGGTAAGTTGTATATTCACGCCATGGAATACTATTGAGCAGTAGAAAGGAAAAACTACTGTGGCATGCAATAAAATACATGTGCCTGCTGAGCATAATGTTGAGTGTTTGTATAAAGTTCAAAAACCAACCAAACTAACCGTATTAGAAGTCAGAGGGAAGGGGCATGGAAGTGCATTCTCGTAATCCCAGAACTTGGGAGGCTGAGGCAGGAGGGTTGCTGGGAGTTCAAGGCCAGCCTGGGCTACACAGTGAGACCTTGTTTCAAAGAAAATAAAGGCAGAGGGCTGTTACCCCTAGGGACGAGGAGGGAGCAGGGTCAAGAGGAGGCTGTGGAGCTCCTGGGGGCTGGCAGTGTGCTGTGCCTGTCTCTGGGTCTGGGTGGTGGTTCCAGCCCCAAGGGTGTCTTCACTTCACGGTGATGAGAGCTGAAAACTTAGGCGTATGCTTTCCGTGTAGGTGTTACACTAGTTCAGAGGTCCGCTTACCAACAGATGATACAAGCTGCGAATGGTGGTGCGGGCCAGTAATCCCAGCTACACTGGAGTCTGAGGTGGGAGGATTGCAAGTTCAAGGCCAGCTTGGGCAACTTAATTGTCTCAAAATAAAATTTTTAAAGGGGCTGGAAATGTAGCCCTGTGATGGAGCATTTTCCTGGCATGTGCAAAGCCTCTGGTATTGCAATTTTAAAAATAGATATGTATTAAACACAGTACTAGGATCCAAAATGTAGTTGATGTCCACCAAAGAGCAAGAATTATCATTTATTGTTGTTCTTTTTCTTTTGGTACCAGGGATCGAACTTGGGACTTGGTGCTTGCGCGGCAGGCACCAGAACCACTGAGCTAAATCCCCGGCCCCAAGAATTATCATTTAGTGTACAGTTTTCATCTCAAAGGAAAAGTCTTTCCTGGCCCCTCATCCTAAAATAAATCCCCACCTTATTATTTTAAGTGCTGTTTACGGTTTTTGGTTTATTCCCCTTGTGTGTATCCTCATCTCTAACCTACAAGCCCCATCAAAGCACAGGCCCCATCTGCTTACCGATGCACTCCATCTGGCACTCAGCACACAGCCCGAGTTGAAATACTTCCCTGGAACTGATTGAATGAAAACTGAACTCCAAATGGAAAGTTTTCTTCCTCCAGATATCTATTCTGGAGACTTAAAGCCTCTCTCCATGGTAATTTCCAGTATTTTATCATGGTAGTCATCATGTTCCTTCCTGCTTTAACTCCACTGTTCTTTTGGTATTAGTCATGGAATCAAAGAAAGTGAGAACAGGAAGATTTGAGATCATCTGCTTAGCCCTCTTGTTAAGTCACTAACTTGGCCCCACTCCTCTGTCCTTACTCATGAAGATTATCGGGAGGACCCCAAAGCATTTTGGGGAGGGTCGAGCCCGCTCCTGCTTATTCTGGAGGCTTCTGTTTGTGGCATATCTGATTACTTCAGCCCGCATCAGCCCTGGGGTCCATACGCAGCTGCTAATGTTGAAGAAAGGACAAAGAAAGTGACATTTCCCCATAAAGCAGCCTTCTCCCTAGGCAGCTGTGTTGCCCATAATTTATCCCAGGACCTTACACATCTTGTCTGGCCTAAAGGGGAATCAGATGCCCATTACATTGCAATTTCAGTAAATCACTCTTAGCTAAAGACAAGAACTCTCTATTACAGGTTCCACAATATGATCACAGGTCTGTGCCCTGGCCTCCCCGAGACCTGCAGGGCTTCTCTTCGGACTGGACCTCTGCTCTGACTGAGGCCTCGCAAGCTGGAAAACAGGCCTGTCATTCTTTAAGAACGTCAGAGGCGGGCCAGGGATTTAACTCAGTGGTTCCGGCACCTGCCTCGAAAGAACAAGGTCCTGAGTTCAATCCCCAGTACCAAAAAAAGAGAGAATGTTAGAGGCTCCGTGTCAGTCATGCCTGAGCAACAAGGGTGGCTGGGCTTCCCAGTGTGGGCGAGGGGTGAGACGGGCGAACGGGTCCTCTCTGTGTCTTCATTGGAAACACATGCGTCCCAGCTGGCCATTTGTGCTGCTGGGAAGTACAGTTGTTTCCTGGCTTCCAGAAAAGGCATGCAGTCCTGTCCTCTTCTATGCCTCTGCTGGAAGAAAACGTACTCAGTCCAGAAAGGTGAGAGTTTGCTCCCCGCCGAGCGCATTCCTACCCCTGGGTCCAGCTGTCTGCAGAGGGGCCTCTAGGAACCTGTGTCCCTGTAGAAAGGCCCCACGAAGGGCTGGGCTGGGCTGGGGCTCTGGGGTAGCGCGTGGGCTTGGCATGGGTTTGGTCCCCAGTGCCAAAACTAGAGCCCTATGGAGCCATGAGTGGGAGGGCGGAGCGCACTGTGAGGTGACAGCATGAGCCCGGGTTGTCTCTGGCTATCTTGTGCCTCCGTGCCCTGTTAGGCTCAGCCCCATACACCCATCAAATCTCAGCCATTCGGAGAGCATAACTTCCTGAGTGCGCCTTTGGAGCGTGCCGGGCAGAAAGCGGCCCAGAAGGAGCCAGAAGGGCCGGTGGTCTGAGTGGTGCAGGGCCACGTCAAAGGGAAAAGCTGCTGTTGTCAGTGGTAAACCTCCACTCTTCCTCCATGTCTAGCACATCCTCAGGAATGCCCTAAGATTTAGTGGGACTGAGCCGGGCCTGGTGGCGCACGCCTGTCATCCCAGCACTTGGGAGGCTGAGCCAGGAGCATCTCTGTGCATTCGAGGCCAGCCTAGGCTACATAGCAAGACCTTGTGTCCCCCCCCAAAAAAAAAATTGAGAGGGACTGCTCTTATGGTGAGTTAGAGGAACTCCTTTGATTTTTATGAAGTACTGGGGGAGGTGGAAGAAGCAGCTGGCGGTGAAACTGTTAGAGAGCTTTGCAGCCCTCCATTGAATGCTGCATCCTAACTTTAGGGATGTTAAAGAATGAAGAGTGTGCATCTTAGAATCTGTGAGACACAGCAAGTGCTGGGCTCTGCCTCCTGGCCACCTCTGACATTCATCCCAGTGACAATGCAGTGTGTCAGTGGTGACACCACGTGTCTCCCCAACGTCCTTCTGGATATCTCATTGCCCATGAATCCTGGAAATCTAATTAGAGTGCCATACTTCTCTGCCATAAGCTTTTTGCTCACCAAGAAGGAGGCATAATTTTTCTGTCCTCCGCTCCCAGAGTGGGCATCAGCATTTGTACATCGTGGCCCTACCACTTCACAGAGAGGAGGGCCAGCTCACATCTTCTTATACACTTAGCTGTGGAGAGCTGGAAGCTGCCACTCCACTTGGTGCCAGCTCACTTCAGTTTTGTTTCTCAGCTTCATCCACATAATTGACTGAGTCAAAGCTCTTAAAAATTCAGGAGCCAAGAAATGAGGATTTTACCCAAAATACCCATTCTGCTTTGAGTTAAGGTAGATGAAATTAGCTTTGGGTTGAGTCTGTCAGCCCTCGCCCCTTTTATTCATTTTCCTGACAGCATCTCCTTTCTAATAGTCTCTCCCAGCACTCTTCATTCCACTCTGGATGCAGAGAAGCAAGAGGGAGAAAAACCTCCAGGCATCACCAGAAAAGGAGCAGTGCTAAGTGTTTAGAATAAAAAGATAATGGCCAGTTTGTCAAGAAGTGTTGACAAGAAAGATAAAGTTGTAAGTAATTAACCGGCTGCCATGCTGGGAGCGATCCACCTGCCGATACTGCTTCCTAAATCAGCCAGAGCCTTGGAAATGTGACAGCCTTTCATCATTTTTACAACACTCCCCTGACAGGTCCCTCGGCGGGAAACCAGGCCAGCACAGACCGTGGGCTTTGACACCGGGCCTGTGCGCCTCCCTGCTTCATGCCGGGTGCTGCCCTGGGCCCACTCTAAACTGGCACGGGACAGGTCACTCACAGAGCAGACAGCACAGATCGGGAGCTCGTGAGCAGCACCCCTGCGGCCTGGTCGCCAGCAAGCGCTGCTCACACTTCACAGCCATTCAGTTACATCAGGGAGGCCCTGGGTAAAGTGGACAGCGCCTGTGTTAGGTGAAAAAGGAGAAAGTAAAACTGTGCTGTGTTCACCACCAGGTACCAAATATGTGTTTAATTATACAGTGTATGACCGGGTAGAATGATTTGGAAATTAAGGTTATATTATAGTGAATTCCTTTTTTTAAAAATACGGGGGATCAAACCCACAGTATCACACATGCTGGGTAGGCTCTCTACCTCTGAGCTATATTCCCAACCCTGTTTTATTTTTGTTTTTATTTTGAGCCAGGGTCTTGCTAAGTTGCCCGGTCTGGCCTTGAAATTGTGATCCTCTTGCTTTAGCTTCCCAAGTAGCTGGGATTACAGGCATCCACCACCATGCCCAGCCCTAGATTTTTCTTAATTTAAAAAAAAAGAAGAAATAAAAGGCTTTATCTAAAAAAAAATAAAAATGAAAAAAAAAGAAGATAAACTTTCCTTACCAGTCTCGAAAAGATAGGATTTTTTCCCTCTTTTAATTTAGGTAGTTTGTATACCACCTTTTTTATTCTTTAAGGGCTCACACCTTCTCTAGTACGGATTTAGCATGTCCTCTAAATCTTGTGATGGATGCTACTGAAATTGTGCCTAAAGGGAAGGAAGAGGACACAGTAGGAGCTCTTTCTTTTAAGCCACGTTGGGACTGAGACATCAGGAACCTGTTTGGAGTGTCCAAAGGCAGCCACCTCTCTTGCACCAAATGTTTTTTATCTTGGTGCCTTAGGTCCCAAGAGCTCCAGTTTTAAACCTCATAATGGGGCCAGCCTTCTCTTTCTTAGTGTGTAGAAAAGGACTAAAGCCACTTTCCCTAAGTTTTGCTGCTGCCAGGCCTGGGTGCTGTTCTGCTCGTCTTACTCTGGCTTTCCAGCAGGTAACTCAGGCCCTCTGGCCTCCCTCTTACTCTTCCTCCTGCCTGCATTCAAACAGCCTGCCCACCTTCCTCCATTCACTTTTCAGATGTTCTCACTTTGCCTCCTGTCTTCACTGCTGTCCTCCTATTGAATTACCCTGTTCAAAAAGAGATTGCTGGGCAACCCGCTTTCCAGGTCCCCTCCTTTCCCTCTTAGGAGCTGTCTCTCCCTCAATAAAATTCCTACTTTAAAAAAAAAAGAGATTGCCATACCCTGGTGTTCCTGACTTCAAGACAAGCTGCCTGATGAATACATCAGGGCAACCCCGGGTCATCTGGGTTCTGTAAGGGCATCGGACGCTTCTGTTTTCAATCATGCATTGGACACAGAGCTAAGCTTTGGTGCCGGGAAAGTGACAGGGATCTGAAGTGGCTCCCGTTCTGTAAAGGAAATGAGCGCTGCCTGACACAGTGGTGAGGACCCAAAGCAGTGTCCTGTGAGATCTCATCATGGCTGATCAGAACGCCCCGTTCAGACCTGCCACAGTCCCAGTCAGCTGTGGTGCAAGTGTCACCAGCGAAGTGCCAAGGGAATGCAGAGAGTTCTTCCTGGATAGGGAGCCAAAGGAAGTGCAGACAGTGGCTGCACTAGGAAAACACCCGAGGAAGAAGGCCCAGTGCCATGCGGGAAACCAGAAGCTGTTGGGGAATGTTCTCATCAGTTGCTGATGGGAGGGAGCGCTAGGAAAGCCGAGCCCTGTCCAGATGTAGCATGCTGCTCCTTGTTGGGCTGATGGCCAGGGGACCTTGTGGCTGGCTGGGGCTCAGGGTGACAGACCTTGTGCCAGTTTGCTCTTAACTGCCTGGAGGTCGCTGAGGCTGAGATGAGGGCAGTAACTAAACAGGCCACAGGGGAGGAGCCACCCAGCCAGTGACTGAGGTGTTGGCCACTGTCCAGAGTCTGGGGAGCCGTGAGCAAGGAAGCCCTTCTGGGGACAGCAGTGTCCCCCAGATGTCGGGAATGGTGTTTGGACTGCTGTGCTGAGGGTCAGCACAGTTCATGACTGGCCGTCCCAGCCAGTCTCTTCCTGCTGTGTGAGGCTGGTCCCCACCTGCCTGTGCAGAGCACCAAAGGACAGCTGGGGTGGAGGATCACAAGAGCCAGCAGGTCCCGCTCCCAGCACTGCTCCTCAGCTGCCGGTCTCCACAGGGCACTCACCACCACCACATATCTGAGCCACTTACACGGCCTGCACCCTCCCCACTGCCAGAAGCAGACTTCTGAGTACTGAGGAGAAAGGTGCTCACCGTAATCTGCTTTGTCTGTGAGGGCGTTGAGGCACCGCTTTATTGTTACTCATTAATTCTGCTCAACTTTAAAAAGTGTTTTCCTGGGGCCGAGGATTTAGCTCTGTGGTTTCACTGCCTGCTGCGCAAGCACAAGGACCCGAGTTCGATACCCGGTACCAAAAAAAAAGAAAGAAAGTGTTTTCCTTAGTTGCAAGAATTTTCCTAGTTTTCAGCTCTTCAACTCAGCCTTCTAAGATAAAAATTTAATCTTGGAGCCGGGCGTGGTGGTAAACACCTGTAATCCAGAGCTCTGGGAGGCTGAAACAGGAGGATCAAAAGTTTGAGCCCAGTCTGAGCAATTTAGCAACTTAGTGAGATCCTGTTTCAAAATAAAAAGAGGGTGGGTGTAGTTTAATACAAAGGCCCTGGGTTCAGTCCCTAGGACTGCAAATCGTCACAGTCATCTCCGGGCAGATGAATGTGCTTCTTCCCCTGCTGAATTCCTAATTCGCCGTTCCATGTTTCTTCATCGTCTCCTCTTCAGTCAGTTTTTGTTTGCTCTGCAGATTCATAGCCACATAAGATTATAGGTGAATAAAGTCCTGCATTGCTGTTCTCTTCTCCTTCTGGCCCCAGCACAGGGGGAGTGGAAACGGGCAGTCTGGGTGGCATGTATCATTTCTGTACTCTGTCGTTGGGCTTTGGAGCTGCCTATGCCTGGTCTCTAAACATGTTTCTCGTCTGGTCTTTTTCACCAAACCAGTGATGGGGTCTGGTTTGTAGTGCTCCTGCACTGCTGGCGGGGGCTTTGAGCAGCTTGTCCTCTGAAAGCCTCCAGTATTAATAGGGAAAGGCAGAGGGGTGCACGGGGAGTGTTTCTACAGCTCCCTGCTGCCCCATAAGATGAGTTTCTCATTAAGGGGTCTGTGAGAAAAGGTGACTTCTTCACACATACCGAACATACAGCCTCCCTTCAGTCTCATAAACCACAACTGAGTTTAAAAGGGGAATATTTCAAATGCTCGCCTTGTCACCCAGATAGACAGGAGACAGGGGACTTCATACACGCTCCTGCATTTCCAGAGCAGAGTTTATCCCGCACTTTGCAGCCTGAACTTTCAAAGCCTGGCAGCAGATGGCAGCAGAGGTGGCATGCAGTGGTGGTGGGGGGGGCTACATTAGGAGCATCGGAAAGGAAATAGGAAATGTGAGGTGGGATCTGGGGTGCAAGGGGAGGGTTAGCCACGGTGTCAGTGAGGAAGTTAAAATGAAGGCCCGGAGGATGCCTTTCTCCTACACTGCAAGTTATTGACTACATGAAAGGGTCCCCCCGCCCCCATGACTTTCATTCACCCATTCACAGCTTATTTACTGGGTGCCCACTCATGCCCAGAGTAGAGAGCTAAGAGCTTACTGTATGCCCTTCGTTATTATTTCAGATACTTTTTAAATAGTAAGATTTTAATGGCATTAACAGCCTGTGACCTACTTTCTTAGCATGTAAAGTAGGAATGTTAGTAACATATCTACTTCCTGTGGCTGAGATTCTAATTATGAGCAGTGAGCACAGTGCTGGCCACATACAGCACGTATACCCCTTTTCCTTGTATCTTGTTATCCTTCTTTGCCTCCCAGTATGGAGAGCCAGAAGGAAACATTAAGGTCCCAAACAAGAGGACGGGGTCTTGATAGGTGAGAATTGTTTTTTCCTTCAGGCCCTCAAATCCAAGACCAAGAATTTAATTTCTCACACTGAGCTCACTCATTCTCTGTGGGATGTTTTAGTCTGCGTAGTCAGAGTCGCAATTTCTCAGTGGCTGTCCTTATTGTTAGACAGGAGCTGATCATGGGTCTCAAGATGACCTCCAGGTTTGAAGCAGTCCCCACAGGCCTCCTCAGTAGGCCCCATCACTGTCCCAGCCTGCTGCTCCCTTGCCTTCATACAGAGCTTGCTGCAGCCTCGCTGCCTCTGCACACTCCAAGGGAGGTGTTATAAAGATGGTGTATTTGGACTTTCTCTAGGAGAACTCGGGAATATATTATGAGGTTTTTGTATTTTGAGACAGGGTCTCACTCTGTAGTTCAGGTTGCCCTGGAACTCACTGTAGCCCAGGCTGCTAGCAAACGTGTGATCCCCCTGCCTCGTCTGGGATTACGGGCAGTACCACCATGCCCAGCTGAGGTTTCATTTTTAATTTGCAGTGCTGTGCTGGTCTGTCCTCAGAGGAAACGTATCAAAGCCATGGTAGTAGTATAGTAAAATTTGGATTTCTCCTTTGAGATCTCAAATCACTACTTCCTAATTTTAATCGGTTGTTAAATTGTCTTTTATCCATAATTTATGATAGTAGATTGGGAAGAGTCTTTTATCTGGTTTTAGTTTTATGTTGTTTTATCCTCAAAATGAGTCAAGCTTTGGTAATGTTTATATTTTGTTCTTGGAAATAGAGTATGTTCCAAAACATAAGGTTGGAAGATAGTTGTTAGAATTTATTTTTATGTCTGTTTCTTAGAGTTCCTTTCTTCTGGCCAGGCAAAGAGTACTTTATCTTCCTCATCAGAACAGTTTTATTCTCCCACAACAATAGAATACTATGAAGGCCATCCCAAGAGTCTACTGAATAGAGTTCAGAGGATATATGATTACATGTTACATAAACTATGTGTTGGCTTTCTTTTTTCCATTTTCTCATGCTTTCAAAATCTTTATTTGGGTTCAAGGAACTAGCTAATGACAAATCCATTCCTAGTAATGTTAATTATCAATACAGTTCACCCCACCCCATGTAAGCAGGCTACAGAACCAGATTCACAGTGAACACATGGTGGAGTTTGTCACTTTAAATTTGCTTTTCATTCTCAGCTTAGAAAAACCTTCAAGAAAACTGTGATGCTACAGTTTCCTTTTGAGATTTTTAATACTTGAGTTCTACAACAGAACATTCCTGTTTGATGCCTTGCTTAGGACCAGTACCAAATGTACCGGTGGGTGCGCTCAGTCAGTTCCCCCGTGAGGTCACCTGTATACTGCTGTAAGCAAAGGAAGGGGACTTTGTACCGAGACTTTCACCACTGGCTGCAGAGCCTGGCCCTTGATGTTCCAACAGCCTGTTCAGGAAGATTCGACTCCTGTGGCTGGCTTAAGACTCAACTGTAGGTGTATGTATTTCCTTCCCCTTGGACAAAAAGATAAAGGATCTGCTGACCGAGTGGGTATCCATTGTTCCTTTTAGTTCCCTTAAGGAGGTGGTGTTAGCCATATTTTATAGATGAGGAATTTAAAACTCGAAAGAGGTGACTGGTTTATAAACAGCAACGTTCCACCTCCAGAAATGCAGGCTCAGCTCTTGTGACTCCAAACCCAAAGCCACGTCACCTCCCACTTCTTAACAGAGACACTGTAGCTCCAGATATGGGGCCCATCTCAGCTCACTGTGGCCGTGGGGAAAGTCACTGTCCTTCCTGGGCCTCAGTTTCCCCATTAGTAAGGTACGTCGATTTACCTTTCCTGCCTCACTCAAGGATCCATGAGGCCAAAGGAGTGACATCTTGGAAAGATTGTTTGAAATGTGCTTTGTAGACATGAGCCATTGGATTATTACTTTCACAAATGTTAACATCCCTAGTTCATGAGATTTCTGGGCAGCTCCTGCTCAATTTTACTAGAAAAAATGTGGTGGAATTGGATTTTTTAAAATAATATTTATAACAGCAGTCTTTCCCCATATTACCACATTGAACCCAAATCCTGGAATTTCCCAAAATGACTTAAAAATTAATTAACTTCAAATAGACTGTACTCAGGGCAACAGACTGGATCCTTGCTCATTAAATCAGCCTAGATCCCCAAGTTGGCGTGTCACATTTTTGGTGTGCCCCCTCCCAGTGAACAGTTTCAATCACAGTTGTCGTGTGACTCTCAAGCCTGCGCTTTCATTCTGCCCTTTTCCCTACCTTCCATAACTCAGGCTGTTTTTAGTGTTGGCTTTAGTTGCACAGGTTCCTGTCAGAGCAAGGGAAGGGTCTAAGCCCCACCGCTCTCCCACTTTCGGGTCCTCCTGTCACCTCTGATTGATCACCTCCAGGCACTAGGCCTTCAGTGACACTGCCCAGCTACCCTGAGTGGTCATAGTCCTCCAACCCCATAGGCCCCATGCAGCTTGCAGGGGACATCAGCAAAGCAGAGTGTCCCAGTGAACAGCACCTGTATGCCAGAGGCCAGCCCGAGGAATGTGTGCTGTCCCTTAACAGCCCCCTGCAGAGGGAGTGAGTGGTCCTAGAGAGGGACTAAGGGGCCATCTGAATTTGAAGGCATTGAGCTCTGCCAGGGGAGCAGTCATCCTGGCTGCACAGCCATGGCCCCAGGGTCGCTTCATTGACATGCATGGCCCAGCCTCATGCTACTTCTGTGAGCTTACAGTCCAGCTCTTTAGTTGAAGACAACTCATGAGAAGAATTATGGATTATAAGTTCATTTGGATCTCATATTGCCATGCACTACAGCGGGGATGGTTTTGGGTCCAGGGTTTCTAGTTTTTAAAAAAGGACACATGGGGCTGGGGGATGTACCACAGTGGTAGAGCACTTGCCTTGCATGTGTCAAGAAAAAAGGAAGGAAGAATGGATGGACAGACATGTGTTGCCTGTCTGGGAGCATCTGAGAAGAAACGGGTCTGTACTTGGTAGAAGAAGGACCTCAGAGCACCAAATACTGTATTTACTTTACTGTTCCCAAAACTAGGGGAGGGGATCAAAACCCTTTTCTCAAATGAAATCATTTGCGCTCAGTTCTCCGCATGATGATAGCTAATTCATGCTGCCCCTGCATCCCCAAGACCTTGTCCTGGTGTGCTATGAGCCCTGACCACAAATGACTGCCACACAGCCCACCCTCAGGCACCTTGAGTGTAACCGCTTCTTCCTTTTGTTTCCTCAGCATTAATAATAAGCTACAGCAGCCCGAGGCTGCCGCCGGGGTGTTAGAATATGCCATGAAACACTTTGGAGAGCTGGTAAGTGCCTCATTTTCCTTTCAGAAGAGAGACCTGGCCAGACAGACACTCCTTAACTTTGAGAAAGTTACTTCCCTCTCTGTGTTTTTTCCCAGTTTGTAACAAACTAATGCTGACTTGCCTGTATCTTAAGGGTGAAAGAAGACAATGGCTGTAGGGACTATGTGCACCCTGAACATACAAGCAGGAGGGCAGACTCTAATAAACAGTAATTGCTGCTATTCATCAAGCTCTCAGAATACGCCTGGCCCTTCCCTAAGTGCCTGTTTACTTCACCTGATTCAGTCCTCAAGGTGACAGGATGAAGTAGCTACCATACTGTGTTGTTCCTTTTTTTTTTGAGACAGGGTCTCACTGTGTATTCCAGGCTGACCTTGAACTCACAACAATCCTCCTGCCTCAGCCTCCTGAGTGCTGGGATGTTGTCCCATTTTACAGAGGAAGTGACTGTGGTCCCAGCAGGTTAGGAACCTGTCTAAGCTGACAGAGCCAATAAATGGCGTCACCAAGACTTGGACCCAGGCAGTCTGGTGTCAGAGCCAGCATTTAACCTGACCTGAGTTAGTAGTGGCATCTGTGGCAGATCATGTGGGATCTGGTTCATGGCTAGCACTGAGTAGGCATTTGGAGGAGACCATGAGCAATTCTCCAGGAAAAGTGCATACTCTAATTTATATCTGATACTGAGAGATTTTCTTCTTTTTTGGGGGGTTGTTGTTGGGGTGTTTTTTTTTTTGTTTTATTTTTTGGTACCAGGGATCAGACTTGGAACCTTGGCCTTTCGAGGCAGGTGGTGGAACCACTGAGCTAAATCCCCCACCCTTCTATTTCATTATTGTTTAAATAGCTGTTTGTTTGTTTGGTTTTGGTACCGGGGATCAAACTCAGGACCTTGTGCTTTCAAGGCAGGCACCAGAACCACTGAGCTAAATCCCCAGCCCAACATAGCTGTTTATCTGGTGCCATCTTCATCCTACTAGGAAAATATTCCCCTTACTCTTTGGGATGAGAGGGTGCTTTGATTATCCCAAAATATATAAAGATCAACTCAACCAACTTAGCATTGAATTCCTGGAAGGTCGAGATGCTTCTGTATATTTGATGTCCATGTATTTAATGAAGAGCCAGTCACTTCTGTTGACTTGCCTTAATCAAGAGCCAGAGGGCCAGGAATTTAGCACAGTGGTTCCGGTGCTTGCCATGCAAGTGGAAGGTCCCGAGTTCGATCCCCGGTACCAAAAAAAAAAAAAGAGCCAGAGAACTAGAATTAAGAAAAGCGTGAACACTTCGTGGGCTTTTATATGATTGCCTAGCATTTTGCTTCATGCAAGGGCTAATAAATTAGACTGAAACTTCCAAGGTAACCTTGTGCCATTTTTATACATTACCTGTAGCTAGATTAAGACAGCATCTCTCCAAACGATGAAAGAACAGAACTACATCTTATCCGTCTTTGCCACAGACCCTGTTGCAGAGGGCAGAAAGTAGGCCCGAGAGGGCACTTAGAGGAGCCCACACAGACCAGACTGTACTCTGTTTTGATGTCCTTAGAGCTCAGACCCCAATGAGTGCTGATTGAAATGAAGACTACACACACATCTGGTGGTAGGTGATCTGCCAGCAGATGGTTTATACCTCAGCACTCTCTCAGAGTGCCAGGCTCAAATGAAAGTTCCTCCGACTTCAGCTTCTAAAGGTGGCCATTAGCTCTGGGATTATTGCTAACCCATGGTGGATTTTCTGTTATATTTAGGTGGCTGAATCATATTAAGCTTGACAATGGTTTGCTTTTTCTTGGCTGAGCATGTACTTTCTCAGCACAATTTATGTAACAGCAATCTCATTAGAATTTTGTGTAATTCATTGCTTAAACCTTATAGTTTCTGCAGTCCATTGCAGTTCAAAATATCCTGCCCCCTCCTTGACCTGCCCCTTGTGTTGCTCCCTCTATTTTGTGCTGGTTCACTGTGTACCCACATTAGTCTCTGGCTGCTTGTGTAGAAGTGCAACATGGGAAGTTCACCAGTGCTGCTTTTCATCTGAGAGTCTTCCATTTTCCCTCTTTGTTTTCTAAATTTTCTCCTTCATATTTCAGCATAATAGAGAGACATTATTTTAGGCAGGCTTAGAAAATGAAGCCTAGATTCTTTACCTCACATAGAGCCAGGCAGGCCTATTTTTGGCCAACCCCTGCGGCACTGGGGGAAGGCTGCGGTGGCTGCAGTCAGTGCAGGGCAGCAAAGGGAACTGGCACTACTAACTAGAAGGACGTGCAGGTTAACAATCTGCAGGAGAAGTGACCTCACCGAGGTTTGGAAGGGAACGTTCTTCCAGGCCCAGCAGAGCTGTTGTTAGCGAATATGCCACACAACCATCAGGAAGGGGAGGAGGGTAAACTAACGTGGGCTCTGCATATGTCACACAAATTCCACCTTGGAATTATTTTGTTGTTTTAAAAGACTCCTTGGAGAGCCACTTCCCTGGCTGGTGGAGAAGTAGCCACTTACTGAGCTGATGAAGAACCCCAGACAGAAGGCAGACAGAAAGCACATAAACCATTTTCAGGTCATGTGGAGAGTCCTGCTCTCTGACTCCCAGACTGGCACCTCTTCCTCACGTGGACGACACTTGCCATCAGCGTGGCACTGTGTTTGCCAGCACGATGGAATCCCTCCTTTGGCCCCGACAGTGGTAAAGATGCCAAGTGCTACATTGGACAGGAGACTAGGAAGAAGGAAAGGTTTGCCAGAGAATTTTAAGTGGTAGTGTTCTATCATATTTTAAATTATTATTTCCTTAAAAAATGCATTAAGAATGCAGAGAATCAAAAGCTTTTAGAAGAGTTATTTCCCTCCAGCAAATGTGCAGATGTGGCCTGGTCTTCCTGGCCCCATCAGGAAATCAGCTACCATCCCTGCCATGTAGCAGAGCATCAGGGCCCTTGCGCTTTTGGAGGAGCTCTGCTAGGTCCCATAGTCCCTTATTGATTTTCCTGTCCTCGTGTCCACACGTGCTGAAGTTCTGGCGACCTTTATAGCTGGGTAGAAAGTGACGGGGATAGAACATGGCCAAAGGGCACCCTCACAGGGTCCCAGGATCTGGGGTGGTTCCATCAGCACACCAAGAAACGAGCATTTCCACTTCCACCAAACAGCTTGCCTCCAGATTGTCTGAAAGTCTTTGTTTTATTTTGTTTTGATTTTTGGAGTACTAGAGGTAGAACCTAGGGCCTTTGTACATGCCAGGCAAGTACTCTACCACCAAGCTACATCCCAGCCCTGAAGTTCTTTTTTTTTGGTACCCGGGATCAAACTCAGGACCTTGTGCTTTTGAGGCAAGTGTTGGCACCACTGGGCTAAATCCCCAGCCCTGAATTCTTTTTAATTCAGTCCCAATCCCAGACACTATGACAGGTGAAACGTCATGTAAACAGCACAGCACTTAGGAAAGGAGTGTGGATTTACAGCGTGACCCTTACTCTGCGTGCCTCACAGCAGACCTCTTTCTTTCCCACCCGGCAGGAGATCCAGGCCACGTGGTATGAGAAACTGCACGAGTGGGAGGATGCTCTTGTAGCCTATGACAAGAAGATGGACACCAACAAGGATGACCCGGAGCTGGTGCTGGGCCGCATGCGCTGCCTGGAAGCCTTGGGGGAATGGTGAGTGGCTGTGACGGGCAGGAGGCCCGTCCCTGCTGAGCTCTCCCCACGCAGCTCGGCTCTGTTCCCTTGATATTTCCTCAGGAACCATGGATCTCTTAGGTGCTTTCTAGCTCTATCCTGTCTCAGCTGTTGAATAGCAAGGCAGTTTTTTAATTTAAATTTTGTAATGCTTTAGAACAGGACAGCCGTGGATGTACTCCTAGGAGCTACACCTGTGCCTTCCATCTGCTCTCTTGACCTTCACTGACCTAGTGCAGATCTCATATTCTTTCTCTGCAACGTTGATTTTTTTTTTTTTTTTCCTGGTACCGAGGATTGAACTCGGGTCCTTGCGCTTGCGCAGCAGGTGGCAAAACCACTGAGCTAAATCCCCAGCCCTGCAACCTTGATTTTTAAAAAAGAAATTCACTCTTGCTAATGCTTTTAGGAAAGCAGAATAGTGACTGTCCTCTGCAGGTGCTTCACCTTTTCCAGATGCTCCTTTCTACGTGCACAGCGCCATGCCAGACCGAGGACATGCAGGCACAAACACAGGCTGTGAGGTCGGTGGGCCCAACACAGAACCACATAGCTATGGAAGCCAAGAGGATGCAGGGAGCAGAGTGACCTGGCAGTGTTTCCTGGAGGAAAGTTTGGAGCTGGGTGAAGGAGAAGGGAGAGGGGAACGTATATTCCAGGGAGGAGCCACAGTGATGCCTGCCTGAGCATACCTGGCTAGGCTTGGATCTGGAGAGCTGCTGGGAAATGTTGAGGAGAAAATGGTCCCATCCTGTCTCCAGTGTCAAGTGCAATTTTTTTTTTAATAGTTAAAACAAAATGGAATAGGCCTGATCTATAGATTTAATAGAGGCAAATATTTGTTTAGAAATTTTGCACCTTGGGAAGTTTAAAAAATATTCTTGGACAAAATCAAAGTAAGGTATCTAAAAGAATGATCTTTATGTACATATTGTCTTTCTGTCCCTAATTACAGACATTCTTTTGGTAAATTGTTTTCTCAATATAGAGTTATTACTAATTCCCAAATTGAAAGGGGGCGGGAGCATGATTCAGTGGTAGACCACTGACATGGATGAGACTCTGGGTTCAATCCTGAGCACCATAAAAAAAAAAAGGGAAAAGAAAAGAATTCAGATTAAGGCTTGGGGATGTAGGGCAGTGGCAGAGTGCTTACCCACAGTGCATGATACCCTGAGTTGGCAAAAAAGATGTAATAGACGTTGGACCACACACGCACACATATATATTTTGATATAGATATTGTAAAATTATTTGAAACCAGCTTAATTGTCCAGTTTAGCCATTAAGATTCAAAAGTGTTATCATTTACATATTTTCAAAAATTAACATCTCATATTCATTCTCCTCAATAGAGGGAGGATATCCTATCAAATTTGCTTCATTAGTTTGTAAAACTAAAGCTTTTTTTTTTTTTAAGTCCAGTGAGTGTCTAAACACTGCACTGCCCAGTATGGTAGCCACAAGGTGCGTATAGCTATTTTAAAATTAAATGAAATTAAAAAGTCAGTTCCTCAGTCACGCTGGCCACACGAGTGCTCAGGAACCACACGTGGCCAGTGGCTGTGGCATTGGAAAAGCACACAGAGCATTTCTGTCCCCACAGGAAACTTGACTGGAGAGCATCACTCAAAGCAAAAACAATTTTTCTGCTTTAAAATCTGCTGTCACGCAGCCATAACTTGTTAAGAGCAAGATAAAACAGGATGCACATGTTCTTAAAATTCAGCCGTAATCAATTGCTCCAATGCGACAGTGTTTCCCCGTAGCCTTTGGATTTACATATAAGTTGTCACAGCCCGGCTCTCAAATCCTTTCACATGGTGACTTCAGTCCGTTCTTCAACCCATTTCTGGTGAGCAGGCTCTATCTCTGTCTGAGTTCCGGTCAAATTGGTCACCCTTTCCAAACCCTGCACTCATTTATTCAGTTCCCTGGATTGCCCTCTTCTTCTGCCCCCTTTCCCAAGTTTGGAAATCCTCCCCACCAGTTCTTCCTCCTTGCAACCTTTCCCAGCCCTCCCCTTCCACTCACCCTCCCTTTTTGAATTAAAGATGACCACTTTCCCTGACTGGGGAAGGCTTGGATGGATTGGAAAAGACTTGAGCTGTGATTTCGAGTCCCCTTGTACCCCGGTTGAGGAAACTGAGGCTCACAGAGTTGACACGGCTTGCCCGGGGTCTCCCAAGAGCACAGTGATACAGGTCTCACAGCTTTGCCATTCTTAGTCCCATATATCTCTGAGCTCTGGGCTTTTTCCAGTTGTGTAATTACCTATAAAGTATAAGTGGCTAGTGATGCTGACCAAGGGATTTCAGAACGTGAGAGACTAAAAGAGAAAAGAGATGAAAGAAGCAGAATTCTTTTCCTGATCATATGCCAATTTAGTGTGGTTTATTCAGGCAATTCTGTTTAGCGTGCAATTTCTAAATTTCTTCTGCTTTGAGCACACATCCTGAACTTGCCCTGCTCCAGGTGTTCATGGGAGGTCGCATCAGGAGTGATCTGGAGTTGCCAGTGAGTTAAGCCTCTCTTCTTTGCCCCATTCTCGTCTGCCTGTAGTAGGCTAACTAGAAGATATGGGCCTCAGCCCCCTGGGCCATGCAGCCGCACCTGCAGTCAAGGTGAACCTCTTCCTTGCCCTACTCCAACACCACCTCTGTCCTTGAGGACAGATTCTGCAGGCCTGAGATCAGAGGCAGCCAGCGGGGGAGGCATTCCAAGCAGAAGGACTCACTGAGCTTCCCGCGCTGCTCCAGGTGCAGAGGCCCTTAGCCCAGTCCTCCCCAGTCAGTGAGCAGCAGTAGGAGGCTAAGAACGTCTAACCTCGTTGTTAACCTCCAATGCCGTTCCCATTTATTTGCACACACCACAGCATTAGAACCCAATACAGTCAAATTCTTTTTGGTACCAGATGTACGTGGGAGAGAAGAGCCCTGCCTCTGTCTCCCTGTTGCACAGATGTGGTCCATGATGAAGTAGTGTCTGTGGCACTGTCAGGGCTCACCTTCCCGGGGTGCTACTGCTGGTGTTCCCTGCTCCATCTCTGTGGTAACTGAGGTCGGGATTTAATCTCCAAGCTCACTTCCTGTCACTTGATGAAAAAAAGCTACATCCTCAAGACCCAAGGCATAGAAACACGTCCTGACAAGAATAGAGGGGGGCTGACTTGCTTGTGCCAGCTGTGAAAATTTGAACTGCAGGTTCTCTTCATAAGGACGGCTTCCTATTAGCGGGTTGGGTTGGGTGAGCAAGTGAGCAAGCAGGTGAGAGCATGGGGTGTCAGTGGAGCGGCCCTCGGGGCTGTGTGTGGGTCAGTGGTGTCGGTGTCGTGTTGAGGTGCGCGGGGATGGGGTCCGCCTCCCCGGCTCTCCTCCCCACCTGGTCTGTCGGTCCTCTGTCCATCCATTTGTTTGTCCTTCAGTCTTCCCCCCCTCCAGTCCAGGCTGCCCTTGAACTCCTAGGGATCTTCCTGCCTTAGCCTCCTTAGTGCGGGGATGATAGCCCCGGCCCAAAAGTTGGAATTTTAAGCCTGAATCTGAAAAGTGTGATAAACCTAGTGATTTTAGGTGTCAGTGTGGGCTCTGCAGTCAGTAAACCCTAGAACTCCCTTTGGCTCTACTCCCTCAATGTGATGATGAGGACCACGGAGAGGATGTGACCCGTGATCCTAAACCTGAACCCGGTGACGATTCTCTTCAAGGAAAAGAGAAGACAGGGAGAATCCCACAGATGCTTTCCCATTCAGACCCAACGTCTGCTGGTTTTCTTTTCTTTTTTTTTCCATTAAGTTTATTGGTATATTTTAGGTATAAAATACAGTTACATTCATCATTGGGATCTTGTATTTGTACATGATATACCTTGGTTCTTATTTTTTTCCCATTCCCCTGCCCTCCCTTCCCTATTTGTAAAGACTTTGTTTCCATTTTTTTCCTTTTCTCGTATTTTTTCTTTTCCCTTTTTTCCTTTCCCCTACACCTCCCACTTCCCCTACTCCTTTAGACCTTTTCTTCCTATTACACAATATCAGTTATACATTTTTTTAATTACAGTATCAAGATTTAGAGGACATTACCACAGATTTTACAGAATTTAAAAGGATATAGAAAGCATATTACAAAAATCTTTTTTGAAATAAATTTGACAACTTCTATGAAGTACCTTGGAAGACAACTTAATGAAACTGACTCGGAAGAAATATAAAATTTGAATAGCAGCTATTAAAGAAAGTATATTCCTAGCTTGAAAACCTACCTATATGACAACAGGCTCATACACATTTTAACTGATAAATTATATCAAACATTTAAAGCAGAAAGAAGAAGGAACATGTCTCCCCTCCTTTTAGGAAATGAACATTGTACTGATACTAAAATTGGATAAAGATAATAAAAGAGCAAAGTATGAACATAAATAAAAATTTGTTTAACAAAACAGGGCCGGGGATTTAGCTCAGTGGTTTTTCCACCTGCCGCACAAGCGCAAGGACCTCAGTTCGATCCCCGGTACCAAAAAAAAAAAATTTGCTTAACAAAACAAACTATTAGAAGTCAGATCTGGAAGTATGTAGTAAGTGGTTTTATTATAGGGATGGCAGTGTTGGTTCAGCATTGGAAGATCCACCCCCATAAGTCATCATTTTAACAAAGGGAAGGAAAAAGCCATATGATCCTATCAGTAGTTCCAGAAAAAGTATTGGGCTAAATTCCACAGCTGTTCATGGTAAAAGCTATCAGGAGACTTGAAGTAGAACAGAAACTTCTCAACAGATCAAAGACATGTACTCCATAGTTCCAGCAAAAACACCTTATGTGAATGGATGCGATACTATGCTTTCTCCCTAAGGTAGGGAACAAGGGCAGATATGCCTACTCTTCATCTGTCCATTAAACTTTGAAACATAGGCCCAAATGAAAATAGTCTGGCAATAAAAAGAAACAAAAAAAAAATAGCATAGGATTGGCAAGGTAGAAGTAAAATCTTTATACGTAGATGAAATGATCATCTACAGAGAAAATACTAAGAAATCTCTAGGACCCCCCAAAACTTGTATTTGAATTTAGCAGGATTAGAAAACACAAGGTATATATAAAAATTCAGGTCTATGTATACTTGCTAAAAGTGAAGAATTGGATATTGAAATTTAAGTTATGTAGGAGTACAAAGGACCTGGAAAAGTAAAAAGAAAAAGAAAAACAGTGTTGGAAGACATTTATTACCTAATTTTAAAACTTCTTCTAAAGCTAAAGTAATCAAGGCAATGTTGGCATAAGAAAAGACATATAGATCATTGGAATAAAACAGAGAATCCAGAAGTAGAACCACACATATATGGTCCACTGATTTTTGAAAGATTATTTAATATTAACATTTTATAGAAAATAAATTCAACTCAAGAGCAGAGGAGAAGATAATGTTTTCAACAAATGGTACTAGAACACCTGGTATCTGTGTGTAAAAACTTAACCTCAACTCTTTATTTCCATACATAAAGATAACTTGAAAGGATCTATGAACCCAAATATGAAAGACTAAAACTATAAAACTTTAAGAAGAAATTATAAGGGAAAATGTTCATGAATTTAGGGTAGGCAGGAATTTCCTAGGATACAAAAAACATGATGTATAAAAGAAAAAAATTGATAAATGAGATTCTATCAAAATTTAGAACTTTTGGGCCAGGGATTTAGCTCAGTGGTTTTGCTGCCTGCTGTGTAAGCACAAGGACCCGAGTTTGATCCCTGGTACCCCAAAAAAAAAAAATTAGAACCTTAAAAGACATTGTTAAGAAAATGAAAAGTAGTCCTTAGCCAGAACATATTTATAATACATATAACCTATGACCAGAATATATAAAGAACTCTTACAGCTCATTAATAGACAACCCAATTAAAAAGTAGACATAAGAAGATGATAAATAGCCAATACAGCACAAGGAAAGGTGTGCAGCACTAGAATCAGAAAAATACTAATCAGTACAATAACAAGATAATATCATACACTCATTAGGGAGATGAAGTTAAAAGTTTTAAAAGAACATGTCAGCTTCAGTGTGAACCATTTAGAACTTTCTAATACTGCTAATGTGAATGTAAAATGATAAAACCATTTTGGAAAACAATGTAGAAATTTCTTGTATTATTGTTAAGAAACAACAGTTCTGTTCTTAAGTTTTTACTTAAGAGAAATGAAAACACATGTTCACAATAGATTTGTACATACAGGTTGACTGTCCCTTATCTGAAATTCTTGGGACCAGAAGTGTTTCAGATTTTGATTTGAAATCCACTTGATCTGCAAAGAGGATAGCTACTCCTGCTTTTTTTCGGGTTCCTGTCGCATGGAGTATTGTTTTCCACCCTTTAACTTTCAGTCTATGAGTTTCTTTTTAAATTAAGTGTGTTTCTTGTATGCAGCATATTGTTGGATCTTGCATCTTGACCCATTCTCATTCTGCCAGTCTATTTCTTTTGATTGGTAAATTGAGACCATTAACATTGATAGTTATAACTGATACATATTGACTTATCATTGTCATGACTTTTTGTTGGATTCTCCCCATTTTTGTTTAATTTCTTGTCATGCCTGAGGGAGGGATTAATTCTGCTGGGCTTCCTGGGGTTTTGGTCCTCGTTGTCTTTTCCTAGGATATTGTCTAAAATTTTTTGGAGAGCTGGTTTTGTCTTCATGAAGTTCCTAAGGTGCTCTTTGTCATGAAAGTATCTTACTTCTCCATCAATTTTTTTTTTTTTTTGGTACCGGGGATCGAACTCAGGTCCTTGTTCTTGCGCAGCAGGCGGTGAAACCACTGAGCTAAATCCCTGGTCCCGAATAATCTCCATCAATTTTGAAAGATAGTTTTGCAGGATACATCAATATGGGTTGGAGGCTGTTTTCCTTTAGGGCTTGAAATACATCATCACTCCAAGGTCTTCTTGCCTTGAGGGTTTGCATTGAGAAGTCTGCAGTGATTCTGATGGGCTTTCCTTTTATGTGATTTGTTTCTTTTCTCTATCTGCTTGTAGAATTTTGTTCTTCTTTTGGGATTCTGGAATCTTAACTGTTATATGCCTATGTTTAGATTTTTTTTTTGATCACGGCTAGTTAGAGTCCTATATGCTTCCCTTATCTGTATGTCAGGTTCTTTTCCCCCCACTTGGGAAGTTTTCTGCCATCACTTCTGTGAACAGTTTTTTTTATGTCTTCTGCACTCTCTCCTGTTTCTTCATTGACTCTGATCAGTCTGATGTTATTCTTCTTTGCATCATCTAGCAGCTGCTGGATTGATTTCTCATGGTCCCTTACTATTTTAAAGAAATTTTTCTTTTCCTGGTCACTAATTGCAACCTTATATTCTATATCTGAAATTCTGTCCTCAAATTGGCTCATTCTGCTGTGTAAACTTTCAATGGAGTTTTTAATGTCCTGGAAATCTGTTTGCATCTGTTTTATGGATTCTGTTTGTTTCCTGTGTTGGGATTCCATCATGTTTCTCAGCTCCTCTATTTTTTTATCTGTGTCCATTGTAGATTTATTAATCATGTCTTGCACTATGGGCACAATCTCTGCTGTTATCTGAGAAATTATTTCTGATTTCATTTTTTTCAGATCCTCTTTTTTTTGCCAGTTCAGGGAGTCCAGGTGGTTGACTATCAGATTGTTCCATCTCATTTCCCTTTGGGGTTGCCTTAGGTGATGTGGAAGTCTGGTTTTGAGACTTGTTTACCTGTCTTCTCATTTCAACAGATGCACCCTGCTATGCCTTTGTTGAGGCAACTTTTTGCTCACCCAATGGCCTTCAGTTCTCAGCAAGCCACAGAGCTGCCTTTTCTCTGCTGCTCACCAGTACACTAATTCCTGGGTTCAGAGTGGTGGCCTTCTGGATCCCTGAGCTGACCTGTTGTCTGGGTGGGCTTCTGGCTGGGGCCTGTGCACACTTGGAATGGTATCTAGGTGAGCCACTCCCTAGGGCCCCTATGTAGCTGTTGTCTGAGAGGGCCTTTGGCTGGGGGCTGTGCACCCCAGTTCCTGTTGTGTGAGCAAGCTTCTGGCTAGGGACTTGCACACTTACTGATTGTATTGGGGTGAACCTCTGGCTGTTGCTTGTGTGCCTGTGCAGCTCTTTCCCAGGCAGGGCCTTGGCTTGGGCTGGTGTGCCCCAGCCTCTGGGGTCGGAGCGGACCCCTGGCTGAGATCTGCTTACAGCTGTGCTGCTCTGGTCCACACTGTTGCTCTCCCAACTAAGGTGGTCTGGTGTGCCTTTATGGCAGAGATTTTCTTCACTTTTCCGGTGGGCTTTAATTTTCATCAAGGGGCCTCAGAGAGACCCTCTTTCTGTTGTTCACTTCTACTCTGTCTTCTCAAGCTCAGAACAATGTCCTTTATGACCTCTGCAACTCTGTTGTGGATCCAGGTAATGGCTCAGCACAGCCAGAGGGGGCGGGTGTGCTGGCGCCCATGCAGCTCACCTCCTGGGCCCTCTGGGGCAGTGGTACATCGGCCCAAGAGGCTCACCTCCTCCACCCTCTGGGCATCTGCTGGTTTTCTTGCCCCTCTTCTCTGAGGCAGGAACTGGGAAGCCTGACCACTAATGACAAAATAAAAATGTAAATAAACACACACCCACGCAGACACACACATGCACACACCTAAAGAAAATTTGAACTGCAGGCTTCAAAGGACCATTTGGATACTTTCTCTCCTACTTCCAGGATACCCCAGGGGTCTCCGGGCAAGACTCTCCCAACAAAAAACCATATCTCACAGATGAGCTGCTCCTATGCTCTGAGCCTGAGGTTCTCAAACAGTGGCCTCTTAACCAAGAGCTTTGACATCACATAGAAACTTAGTAGGAATGCTTGTTCTCAGCCAGGCATAGTGGCACCTGCCTGTAATCCCAGCATTCAGGAAGCTGAAGCAGGGGAGAGTACCATGAGTTCAAGGCCAGCCCAGACTACAAAGTGAGCTCAAGGTGCCTGAACTACATAGCAAGACTGTGTCTCAGAGAGAGATGGGAAAGGAGGGAGAGAAAAGGAAGGAACAAAAGGAGGGAGAGAAGAAAGGAAACAAAG
Source organism: Heterocephalus glaber (assembly GCF_053883595.1). NCBI lineage: Eukaryota > Metazoa > Chordata > Mammalia > Rodentia > Bathyergidae > Heterocephalus > Heterocephalus glaber. The sequence goes on along the minus strand of NW_028258299.1, from coordinate 6,963,579 downwards.
TAAGAAACAAACACAGACAGGAAGGCAAGTTCTCAGGACCCAGCCCAGAACTCCTGCATCAGAAACTCAGGATTCAGTCCTGCCATCTGCAGGCCCCCCCACCGCAGGTTCTCATGCACTGTAGCTTGAGAACTGTGTGCTGAGCCAATCCCTGGCAGGGCCCAGGACTGAATGTTTCTCAGTGTGGGTAGGAGGAAGTTGATCCTGCTCCCATCACTAAGCTTCAGTGAGTGCATAGGGCACAGTAGCCACCCTCTGCCTCTTGGTTTCTGCTGCGTGTGAGCCAGAGTGCTGTGTCCCTGCCATCCTGAACATGTGCCAAAGAAGTATGAGTTACTATCTGCCAAGCCTCAGCACTTGGTCCCCAGTGAGCTTCTCAGTGAGCTCAGCCTTGATCCCTTCAGCAGTGACTTGACTTCAGCATCTTCATCCCCCCGTGTCACCTCATGTTACTTACTATGCCGTCCGTGTCCCATAAGGCTTCCAGCCTAGGCCACCTGGTACTTCTGCCCTTTCTCTTGACTCTACTTACAGTGCCAAGTTAAAACTGCCTGCAGCACGTCTTTCCACAAGCAGGAAAAATCAGATAATCTCCTAGCTGCTCCCCCTAGGTGCACCCCCTTACCGATGATTGAACCCAGAGTGCTGAGCTGCACTCTAGCCCTTTTTTTATTTTGAGACTGGGTCTTGTTAAGTCACTGAAGTTGTCCAGGCTAGGGATGCACTTGTGATCCTCCTGCCTTGATCTCCAGAATGCTGGTATTATAAGTGCGCCACCTTGCTTTGCTTTTTTATTCAGAGACAGAGATCTTGCTAAATTTCCTAGGCTAGTCTTGAATTTGTAATCTTGTCTCAGCCAACCAAGCAACCAAGTAGCTGGGATAAGAGGTGTGTGCCACCACATCTACCCAGCTGCATCTTGAAGTTCACATGAAATCAGAGCCTTTCTTTTGCAGAGTAGCAGGGAATATTTCCTTTCATTCGTGAGTGGAAAATGGATTTGCAACAGTTTTTTGCTTGCTTCTCCCCCCCCACCCCCCCACAAAGGTGGTGGTCAAACCCAAGGCCTCAAACTTTGCAGTCAAGCTCTCTACCACTGAACTACACCCTCAACCCCTAGGTAGGGCAGCAGCTTTAATATCAATAGGAAGTCTCTGTTCTATTCTTTCGGTGTATTGTGGTCTCTGAAGCACATTTATATCTTGATACAGTCCTTACCCATGCTGTTGGTAATTGCAAAATTCTGAGGCTAAGCAACATTTTCTGGATTTCTGGTACATGTTGCCATGGTAGAGCATTTCTTCTGTACAGACGGATTTCATTCGATTTTCATCTCACACTGAAACAGTTTGTATAGTGTTTTAAAGAGCTAGTTCTTCCTATAACGTTGAGCCCAGAATGTCAGATATGTCTCTTCAGATGGCTTTTTCTGTAGACCTACCAAAGGGTTCACTGGCCTGGGAAGGAAGTTATTTAATATTTATGAAGGGGCTCAATGTTCCAGACATTTCACATCACATAGAGTTAGATACCATCCCTATGGCTGATAAATTCACTCTTAGACAGATTATGAACACCAGGACACAGACACCATATGTAGCCTGTTCACTTTGCTATTTTATGACCCAGGAGACTGGGAGTTTTATTTAAAGGCTCTCAGCTCCTCTGCAGCCCCCAGCTGAGCCAAGGGGCCAGAGCGGAGGGCTGATGGTCATTTCAGTTAACCTGACTAGATCATTCTTCTCCTCCAGGGGGCAGCTCCACCAGCAGTGCTGTGAAAAGTGGACGCTGGTGAATGATGAGACCCAAGCCAAGATGGCCAGGATGGCTGCCGCAGCTGCGTGGGGCTTGGGTAAGGCTTCCCTGGGGTACCCCAGTCCAGGAGGGGAGAGTGAGGTTGGGGGTTCACTGCCCAGGAGTTAGGGGGCAATGTGAAGTCCACAGAAGTGTGAAAGCCACTTGTAACCACCAGCTTCCCCACATCCCATCTGTCCTTTCTGCCTTGTGGTTCTGACTAACTTGTCGGAACTGGATGAAAATGGATCCTTGGTACCAATTAATATATAAAGGAAGGAAGGAAGGAAGGAAGGAAGGAAGGAAGGAAAAAGAAAAAAAATGGATCCTTACCAGGAGTTAGGGAAAATAGTGAGTAAGCATCAAGCCTGAGCTGTGGTGAGAGAGAAACCCACACTCCTGTGCACTCACAGGGGACACTGGCTGTGCCAGGCAGTTCTGCAGCCTCCCAGAACTCAGGTCAATGTTTCCTGCTGTTGTAGGAAGAATGCAGGGAAACAGCCAGAGGAGCAGGAGTTGGGGTGCACTGCCACACCCTCCCGAGCATGCGGGTACATTCACCAGCCCTCTGGGTCTCATTGGTCCAGAGCCCTCCTACCACAGTAGGATTTGTTTTTGTTGTCAAGAAAACACTGGTCTATTTTTCTCTTATGAATGAAATCTAGAGGTGGGCATTCTTAGGCTGATGTTTTGACTCCACTCTCAGTAGGCTTTTTTCATATTTCTCCATTGCGTGCTTAGTCCAGCTCATGATCCAGTAGGTTTATGGGAGCTCCATCCATCAGGTCTTTATCCACACGGGAATAAAAGGAGAAGATAGTCATCTCTCCGTCCCTCTCTCTCTCCCCCTCTACTTCTCACTTTCTCCTCCCCCCGCCCTTTCTTTTAGGTACTGGGCTCTGAACTCAGGGCCTTCACATTGAGCTACATCCCCAACCCTTTTTTTTTTTTTTGGTACCAGGGATCAAACTCGGGTCCTCGCGCTTGCACAGTAGGCACCAAAACCACTGAGCTAAATCCCCGGCGCCCCAACCCTTTTTATTTATTATTTTATTTTAAGACAGGGTCTTGCTAAGTTGCTAAATTCCCTAGGTAATTCTCCCGCCTCCCGGAGTCCTGGGATTAGAGACATGTGCTACCACTTCTGGCTTCTTTTCTTTCTTAATGCTCATAATGGAACTTTCCCAATACATAAAGAAGTGAAGAGAGTAGATCAGCAAACCCCATCTGCCCTTACTGTCTCCAGCAATTGCAAACACTTTGACCATTTTTCCTGTTTTCCCTGCTGTCTGACCCTTCCTCACCTCACTCCTCTCCCAGAGGCTTCCTTCTAATCCCTAAGATGTGAGGATTTCTGACGGGGTCCTAGCTAAGAGGCTTGGCAGTACTTATCTCAGAGTCTTAGAGATTTCTTTTTCTTTTTTTTCTTTTTTTTGAGACAGGGTCTCTGTGTAGTTCAGGCTGGCCTTGAACAGGCTGGCCTTGAAGTCACTGTGGAGCCCAGCATGGCCTCAAACTCGACAGTTCTCTTGCTTCAGCCTCTTGAGTGCTGGGATTACTCAGAGATATCTTGATAAAAGCGGAAAGGATATGCGGGATGTGCCGGGTGAAAGCTTCCCCTGCAGAGGGCAGAGAAAGAGGCCCCAAGCTCCCACCTCCAGCTCTCCCTCTTGAGTCACAGAGCTTATATCCTTTCCTGTCATGAGTTCTGGGCCGGATCTGCAACATCTTTCAAAAACAAATTGCTTCCTGAGGAGTCATCCTCTCCTATTTGCTTTTGCCCAGAGGCATCAAGAATGGATGACCTGCTGGTCTGAGAAAAAGGCAGGAAAATGCCTTATAAAATCAACAGCCCTGCAGTTTGCAGCTAATGAGGCCTATGCCTCTTCTGCAGATGCTCTTGGCAGTCCTGGCAGTCGATACATGCTCACCCCACCAGGGGAGATAAAGGCCTCTTCTCGCTGGCAGCGCTGTGACCTGGCCCACCTTCCTGTTACAAAAGAGCCTCTAAAAATTTACCTCTTCCTTCCTAAGGCAAAGATACTGCCAGGGTGAAATGGGCAAACTGTTGATCTGATCCGATCCCTTGTCTGTGTACGGGTCATTTCCAGTTGTTTAGAGGAGAATGTAATGTCCCAGTGTACTGCTGAGATGCAAGGTGCTTCATTAATGAGGAAGGACATGATCCTACTCTCTCTTAGGGAGCCTGGGCGAGTTCCCCGGGTTAATGGGGTGAGGCATTAAACCCATCTGATGTGTGGGCTTTGCCCTCGTGCACTTTCTCATCTTCACTATGCTCCTTGGGGCACCAGTGAGTCCTATGTTTGAATGGAGATGTGGCTTTGTTAACTCCCACGGGATACAGAAATTTTGGTATATGATGCTCCAGTTTATTTGTTTGTACCCCAAGCTGAATGAAAGTGGAAATAGCTAACTTCAAGGCTTATTTGAATTGCTGCCTGAAATTTAGCCCAGCTAGGTGACCAGCCTGCTGCTCTCTCATGTGTGCCTAGGTCAGTGGGACAGCATGGAAGAGTACACCTGTATGATACCTCGGGACACCCACGATGGGGCGTTTTACAGAGCCGTGCTGGCGCTGCATCAGGACCTCTTCTCCTTGGCACAGCAGGTAAAACCTACATGGACCAAGATCTTCCAGCAAAGGCAAGGTATTGTGCATGGGCTCCTGACCCCTGAGCACATGGCACCTATTACCCAGGCTGTCGTTCTTCAGCTCTGTGTCTGCTGGGCTCCAGGAGCTCATTAGAACACGCTCAGAAGATGCCACCACGTCAGCTGGGCCTCTCTGTGCTGAGGAGGAAAGCTGTGCTTTGGAAGTTACCATTGGGATTGCCTTGGGAGTTAGCTTCTTGAATCACCATTGTACCCATTTATCACCCTGCCTCAGCACTCCTTGTAGTAGAGAAGCTGGGAGTTTCACCAGGAGAGGGTTCCAGGAGCCAGCAGTCCCCACGTAGCAGCAGAAGTCAGCTGCAAGGGTCTCCTGGCCATGAGAGGTGGCGCACATGGGTTCCTCCAAAGAAGCCATACCATGCTGACTTGTAGAGTAGAAAACGGTGCAATTGCATCCGCCCTGTCAGGCACCTGCTATTTTGGGAGAGGTGCTTGCGTCGATGGTCTGAGAGTTTCAGGGATGGCAATGTAGTAATTAACCTTAAACACCCAAAAAGGGAAAAGCTCACATGAGGGATTTCAGTTGATGGCATGAGAAGGCACAAACCATACTCCTGCGGCCTCCGCTGGGTTGATTAATGTGACTCAGAGTCGGACCTGCTGGGTCAGAGGCCCAAGAGATCCCAAACCAAACAGAGGATCTCAGAGGCACTGGTGCCTTCCTGACAACCACCTGGAGCCATTCGGCATGTGCAGTCCCTTCTCACAAATGCCCAGCACAGAAAGTTAAGCAAAGGCAGATCCCACAGACTGTCTTCTTGAAATGCAAGAGCAGCTCGCATGTCTTCTCCCTCACCACCCACGAAAATGAGTTTTACCTGAGTTTTTTTTTTTTTTTTTTAACCTGAGCTTTTAAGCTTTCGAATGCCATACATTTCTGACTCTGATGAGAAATTGAATAACACCCTCTTCAGCCATTCAGATCTGGGAAAAGATTTCTTCCCTTCTTTGGTGAATTTTTCTCTTCATTACTGGAATTTAGCTAGACAAATAAGTTCTGCAGCTAGTTGACTAGTTGGGAAGCCCTAAAAGGACTTTCAGCTCCAGAGTCCAGAGCCCTGTGCCTTTGTTTCTCTCCTAGTGCATCGACAAGGCCAGGGACCTGCTGGATGCTGAGCTAACTGCCATGGCAGGAGAGAGCTACAGTCGGGCATATGGGGTGAGTGTCCAGTATTCTGCACATTGTTGGTGGTGAGTTGAGTGGATGCCTGAGGACTCACAGGCTGCTGGAAATGTGCCTGTTTTCTTGGCTCACCAGAAGGGATGCTTTGAATCAATCCTGCCTTTTGGAGTGTTAGTAATTAGGTTGGAATGTGATTTGCTTCCACCAGGCCATGGTTTCTTGCCATATGCTCTCCGAACTGGAGGAGGTTATCCAGTACAAACTTGTCCCTGAGCGACGAGAGATCATTCGCCAGATCTGGTGGGAGAGACTGCAGGTGAGCCTCAGAGATAGCCCTGTTCACCCCATCCCTGCGGAGGGCCTTTGCGGGCATTGGACCCACCTTCCTGCTCCCACTCCACACACTTTTTGTAGCTCCTCTGTAAGCCAGGCACTCATGCTTGAATAACAAAATATTTCTAGTAAGTGACACTTATGACCAGGCAGTTGGGAATCCAAATGTGCCAATCAGTAGTTCTCACCCTCAGCTGCACAGTAGAATCAGCTGGAGAATTTGAAAATCCTGATGCCCAGGCCACTCTGCAGCCAGTTAAATCACCATTTCTGCAGGTGGGCCCAGGATCAATATCTTTGGGCTCCCAGAAGATTCCAAGGTTGCCACCAAAGCCCAACACTGCTCTGAACACTCACTGGCCACCAGCACCCAAGTTTTTAAACAAGTTTGCCTGATGTTGTCATTCACCAGATCCTGTGGGTGACAGTTCTTAGGTAGAGTCATCCAGCACCTCCATTTAGATGTTTCCCCTTGTGGATTTCCCTGATAGAGAAACTTTTCAAGGGCCCATTAGAGGTTCTGTGTCACATTCTGATCACTGAAGCATGAGGAGCTGTCAACTGCAGATCTGGGAGTCTGCAGTCATCAGTGCTCCTGGAAAGGGCAGAGGTCCTCCCAGCCCTTGAGTAGGGAGGAGGAGATCACGCCCCCAAAGGAAGAAAGCCATCTAGGGGTGCAGCTCAGGGGGAGAGTACTTGTCTAGCAGGTGCAAGACCCTGGGTTTAGTCCCCAGCCCCCCAAGCAAAAAGAGAGAAAGTTTTACTGCTCCAATAATCACTGGTCTCGCCACTTCTCAGTCAGCTCCCTCAGTTATAAGCCATTTCCTTTTGGTCAGATTCACATCCAATTCCAGATCCTCTCCAGACCAGTGGAGGTTTGTGCTTCTAGGCTCTTCAGGAGGCTGTGACAAACCCTTTGACTCTGGTGCATTCTGTGCTCGGAAGCTCGGGCACATTCCACTGGGCAGGAGAGAGCAGTGGGCAAATACAGTCACTCATGGCTCCAAACTGAGCACATACAGTTCTTGTACATGTTTTATTAGTAACTATAACGTGCCCAGTGGGTGTTTTGATGGAAAATTGTCTACTGGGCAACAGAAAGGGTTCCACAAGGCAAGCATTTCCCACTAGACTGGTACACACCCTGGTTTTTTTAAGTGCCAGTAATGAGGTGAAGAGTTTCCAAATCAGAGACCTGATGAGTCTTTGCCATTCTGACAAGTGGGCCTCATAAATAGAACTGGAAGGGAGTGGACTGTGAGTCTGGGAGGGAGGTTCATACCTGAACTTAGCAAGTTCAGGACTCTGCCATCCCCTTAAGCCTTTGTGACTTTCCTGTCTTGAGCCAGTAAGATACTTTTTGGCTCACAGGGAGCCAAATTATTTCAGCGTCTGGGAGAAACTAGCTGTCAGTGAGAAGACCAAAACAATCACCCTGTACTTTTTTCTGTTTTTCTAACTTTGCAAATCATTGTTGTCACATTTCATGGAATGGAAAGCTGTTACCCAAGGCGGAAAATAAAGCATTATGCTCCAGTGGAAAGTTGGCTCTCGTGGATGGCTTACTGTCCAAACGCTCATTGAGCCACCGGGGCTGGAAAGCTGCCATTCTGTGGCCTAGTCACTTAAATTAAAATCCCCAACCAGCAGTTTGAGAGGTCAGCCTGAGCTGTGCTGGGTCTCTTCGTGCCTGAGGTTTGTGAAATTCACCCAGGAAGTGACATCTTGGAAACCCATCTGTCCTCCCAAGTCCGACTTCCTACCAGCAAGGGTGAAAGAGATGTTCACTTTCCTTTTAGCAATCATGTGATATAAAATTAGCTTAGCCCCTTTGATAATTAATTCGCTCTAGCTTTTCTGAATACAAAGAATTCATATGTATAAATTAATGACGCACTTTACCTACTATATGTAGTTTTTGATTTGAGACAAATAGAAATGAAGAGGAATGAATCTAAGAAATTAGCATAATTTCATTCATTTAATCCTTGCCATACTCTCAAGAAGTTGATACTATTTTTATTCTACTTTATCACAGAGAGGTTAAGTGACTTGCCCAAAGTCACATCCTTGTTCTTTTTTTTTTTTTGGTATCAGGGATCGAACTCAGGTCCTTGCACTTATGAGGCAGGCAGCAGAACCACTGAGCTAAATCCCTGGACCTCAAAGTCACATCCTAAGTGAAAGCCAGAAGTAAGCGCCAGACTCCCATGACCTTCCGCTTCTCAGCTGCTAAGAAGACGCTAAGAGCTATTTCAGTCTCAGGCCCCTTGGTAGAGAAGCTTATGATGATGTCCATGAATGTCCTTTTTATTGCAGTGGATTTCACTGTTTGTGGGGAGTTCAGACAGAGCAGCGGACATGTCTAACCCTCCTCTCTGAATGTTTCAGGGCTGCCAGCGGATCGTGGAGGACTGGCAGAAAATCCTGATGGTGCGGTCCCTTGTGGTCAATCCTCATGAGGACATGAGGACCTGGCTCAAGTACGCAAGCCTGTGTGGCAAGAGCGGCAGGCTGGTGCGTGGCTGAGTGACCCCACCACATGGAGGGCAGTGCTCCTGGTCTGGTCCCGTTTATAACCTGAATGCTCTTGTTTTTAAGGCTCTTGCTCACAAAACCTTAGTGTTGCTCCTGGGTGTTGATCCATCTCGGCAACTTGACCATCCTCTGCCCACAGTTCACCCTCAGGTGACCTATGCCTACATGAAAAACATGTGGAAGAGCGCGCGCAAGGTAGGTCTGTACCTATGTCTGTCCAACAGCGACCGTCTTCTCGAGTGCTCACCTAACTTGCTTCCACCACAGAAAGGAACCAGTGTCCAAACCATCTACCCAGTCCAGGAAAGGTGCATGCCTAGGTCAGACCAATGAGCATGATCCAAGTTGTATTTATTGGTTCTAGAAAGTGCTGGGATCTAGAAAAGGCACAGTTACCACCCCTTAAAACAGATTATTAGGTACAAAAGTAGCATATACACAGCCAGGCATGGTTCGCAGTACTGTAATCCCAGTATTCTGAAAAGCCGAGGCTGAAGGATGTTAAGTTCAAGCCCAGCCTGGGGAACTTTGCAAGATTTTTTCTCAAAATTAAAAATAAACAGGGCTGAGAATATAGCTCAGTGGGAAGGCAAGAAAGCCCTGAGCTCTATCCCCAGTGCTGAAAAAAAAGGAATATATTCATGAAAACAGACTAGGTCTTTTGCAAGAGCAATTTAGTTTTCTCAGACTTCTGGTCTCCTTTCCTATCAACAGTTTGGATTCAAAAGCAACACACACACACACACACACACACACAAAGCAACAACACCATGCAGGATGAAATAAGGAGGGAAAATCATCTTGCCGCCAATGTAGAATTCCTCTTTATTTACAAACAAGTCCTCCAGAAACAGATGTGGCTCTCTGGTTTTGGTTTTTGCTTTTAAACAGTCCCTCTGGGTGATGGCAGTAATTACCAAAAAGAGGCCTGGAGACAGTCACACCTGCCTTGGCTCCCTCTCATCTGAGTCCCAGCTGTACCCTTCCCTCCCCACTGTGGTGCCCGAGCTGGAGGAATGAAAACCAGGCACTGTACTTGGGATGCTGAGGCAGGAGGGTTGCACATTCAAAGCCAACCTGGGCAATTTAGTAAGACTCTGTTTCAAAATAAATTTTTAAAGGGCTGGGGGTAGAGCACCCCTAGGTTTAATGCCCAGTACCAGATGGGGAAAAAAGATAGAGAAAAGAAAAGAAAAAATGGGCACTGGAGTAGAAGTTCTGTCTGGAGGGCATGCTTGAAAGTCCTTGGCCAGGGTCTAGGGATGGGCTGGTTTTGTAGGCTGTGGACACAGTGTGACTTTCAGTACCACCCATAGGGGATCGACAACAGCCCACACCCAGGCACCTGGTCTGTGATTGGAGTTTACCTCATTACCAGTGACCCAGGTGCAGTTCGGGGATTTTGTTTGTTTTTATTGTTTTGTTTTTCAGTCCCTGTGAGCTGCCAGGCTAGGGCATTTCTGAGTCAAAGCCTGGCTGTCTCCAGGCAAATGAGAAAAGCAGAAGGTGCCGGATCCCAGTGTCATCCAGTTTCTTTCTGTGTGCAGCCATCAGAAGGAGCCTTGTGGGTGGTATCTCGGCCCAGGAGCACAGCCCAGCTTCGAAGAATATGCTCTTTCCCTAGGAGCCCAAATTCTGGTGGGATTAAATATTTTGGGAAATTATTTAAAGTTAGGTGTTGGGCCAGGGATTTAGCTCAGTAGTTTCGCCGCCTGCTGCGCAAGCGCAAGGTCCTGAGTTCTATCCCCAGTACCAAAAAAAAAAAAAAAAATTAAAGTTAGGTACTTGGGCTTCAAGCCCAGAGCTAGAGATGTCACATCTTCCATGTTTGGGAGCGTCTCAGAGAAAACGCCTTAATAATTGTGCTGCTGAGCAATCACTGTCTCAGCCTTACTCTCCTGCACTGTGAGCAAGGACCATGTTCCCTGCCTCTGATGCGAATGAAAGTGTTTAGGGGAAAGCAGACCCCAAGCCATGGGTGTTCTTATGGCGTCTTCATAGGTGAGACGCCATGGAATCTAGAGACAGGCTGGTCCTTCCATGAGATCTCACTGGCGGGAAGGTCGGTACTGCCCACACACTCCCCAGACTCAGTACTCACAACTAGAGTGCAGGGCCCAGCCCCAGCCCCGTGGGTCTGAGTGAGAGAAGTCCTTTTCTCCAAGTGAGGGGTCCTTCATTAGCAAGAATGAAAGAATGACTTTTCCCTTCTTGGGAATGGAGAAAAGATTTAAATAGAGTATTTTCAATTCTTTGAAAATAAGTTGCCTCCTGGTGTAGAGTAGAAAGATACTGAGTTCTTCCATGCAGGATAAACTTAATGTTGGGCTTCACACTCACATGAATACCCAGCAATCCCTCATCCCCATTCTCAGTGTTCTTTTTTGTTCAACCCCGGGTTGAGTTGAAACACTGGCTGGATTGTCAGTGACACAAAGCGTATGGGCTCTGAGAGCTGGCATCTGAGTTCCAGGCTTAGTTCCCGCCTGCTTGATGATCACTCTGAGTTACCAGTCCCCTTTCTGGTGGCTCATCCTTTTAGTACTGCCTCCTTTTTAAATGAGATTTAAGTCTAGCCAATGTAGTTCTCCTGGCGGAAGACCCAAAGGGGCATTTGTCACTTACGCGGCGGGGGATGCTGATGTAGTTCATGTGTGGAGTTGGTAGTGAGCAGTGGAGCTCTGTGAAGGCAGATTCCAGCAGGAGACAGGTGTCATGTTCACTGTGGGACATCGTGTGTCTGCTCTGTCCCCAGGCATGGATTAGTGGCTTAAGGAAGAGTTGGGTGTGCTGTCCCAGCTCTGGGTCAAACCCTATCTCTCACTTTTTTTTTTTTTTTTTTGATACTAGGGGTTGAACTCGGAATCTTGTGTTTGCAAGGCAGGTGGTGGAACCACTGAGCTAAATCCCTGGCCCAAAACCCTAAACCCTATTTGTTGATGCCAGTTAATTCCTTACATTTAAAAATATCTCGGAGGGGCTGGGGATTTAGCTCAGTGGTTTCACTGCCTGCTGCGCAAGCGCTAGGACCTGAGTTTGATCCCTGGTACCAAAAAAAAAAAAAAAAAAAAAAATCTTGGACCAGGAATTTTGCCACCTTCCTTGCAAGCTCAAGGTCCCACGTTCAATCCCCAGTACCAAAAAAAATGTTTTTTAATTAAAAAAAATACAACTATCTCATGCCGGACATAGTGGCACACACTTGTAATCCTAGCACTCAGGAGACTGACAGGTGGATTACAAGTTTGGGACCAGCCTGGGCAACTTAAACCCTGTCTCAAAATATCAAAAAATAAAAAGAAATAAAAGTACCTGAGATTGGTCCTAGCCTCCAAGCCAGATAGTTTCACTTTCCTTCAGGGTCATCATCATATCACAGCATGTTTCTGCTTTTAAAAACAAAACGAAAACAGGGCTGGGGATTTAGCTCAGTGGTTCCGCCACCTGTCTTGTAAGTGCAAGGTCCCAAGTTCAATCCCTGATACCAAGAAAAACAAACAAAACAAAACAAAAACAATGTCATGTAATTTTCCATAAGGAGACCTATTATTTGAAGTGTTGATTTTTTTTCTCTTTTTCTGCAGCAGAGAACACATAGGCTTTTTTTCATATTTTCTCATGTAATGATTCCCCTCCCTGTGTTAGAGCATTTAGATTTTTCCATCTTTCCATTTGAGCTTTAGGTGTTTGTATACTCAGGCTCCATCCTGAAAGTCCTTTAAAAAGCTATGTGGACCTCAAGTGTCAAGATGCTGGATGTTTGGATGTGGCAGGCTGGCTCAGGCTTCCCTGTGGCACTGTGCTGCTCTTCCTGAATGCAGCCGTCAGCTCCTAGCACAGATGCCCTCTGCTCACTTCACACCAAATCGCAGAGGGTCATAAATCTGGCTGCTGGGGATGCTCTGATTTTGCTCTAAGCCTGTTCATCACTCTGCTACTGAGCTACATCCCCAGCCAGTCCCTTTTTTTTTTTTTGGTGACAAGGTCTCACTAAGTTGCGCAGGTAGCCGGGATCACAGGTGCATGGCACCACAACCGTGTGATTTTAAATATATAGTTTTATCCACTGCCTGCCTCGCAAACACAAGATCCCGAGTTCAGTCCCCGGTTCCAAAAAAAAAAAAATATGTATATATATATTTTAAATATATATATATAGTTTTTGCCACACTGGAATGCCCAAGGTGGTGTCATGTTGCAAACAAACACTAAAGTTTTACTAGTCTAAAACAATTCCCTGTAACCCTAATTTCCCCAGGGCAATAAGTAGACAATGAAATAAGCACTTCTTCAGTGCCTTCATGGGAATCCAGTCAGGTAGCTAAGCATGTGACTTTTCTATGACTTACTAGACTGGGAATCACAGTTAGCAAAGGAGAGCTGAGACCTGAGTGGAATAAATCATGGATCCCTGGAGAACCCCAGCCCTCTGCCAGCAGCACACCCTGCTTCCCTCTCCTAGGAGTCCCACCCATGTTCTAGAGGTTCTGTGTGGAGACCTGACTCACGTGCCTTTGAGTCGGACCATGCAAGTGGCTGTCTGTGCCTCTGTCCTGCTGCAGATCGACGCTTTCCAGCACATGCAGCACTTTGTCCAGACGGTGCAGCAGCAGGCCCAGCACGCCGTTGCCACTGAGGACCAGCAGCACAAGCAAGAGCTGCACAAGCTCATGGCCCGGTGAGTCCCAGAAGCTTCCATGGCAGGAGGACACGCAGGGCTCCAGGGAGGGGGCGAAGGGTTAGTTGTGATGGCCCTCACTGTCTGTAGGGCTCCCAGGCAGCCATCGTGCTGTCTGCTCCACATCACTACCTCTTCCTGGTAGCCAGCAGCTCAGGAGCGCCCTGTGCTCTCCTCCTGGTGTCTGGTTTGGGGCTAGACACCTTGTTTTCCATTGCCAAATACACTGCTAATTTGATGTGTAAATAAGTTTGATTTAGAAAGTTGCTTAACCTCCGGGTACCTCAGTCTCCTCATCAGATAAAAGGTGGTATAAGATAGGGTGAAGCTCAGGAGCATCAGGCATTCATAGCAATACCTGGAATACAGTGGCAGCCAGTGGGCGTTAGCTATTGCTATTATCCCTATAAACAGGTTGGGGGAGAAGAGTGAGGGAAGAGCCAGACAGCGTCCAATAAGAAAAATAACTCTCAACAACTCCCCCCGCTAAAAACTGCAGTTGAGGGCCAGGGATTTAGCTTAGATGCACGGCGCCTACTTTGCGAGCTCAAGGTCCTAAAAAAAACAACTGCATTTGAGGTGGATAGGTCCATGCAGACCTTCCTGTCCAAGTTCCTGGTTTATGCTGTCGTTGGCAGACAGGTCCTGAAGAGAAGATGATACCTTTAAAATGTTTCCCCAGACCCTACCTTCCTTCCACATGGTTCAGCATCCTGCTGGTTCTATCACGCTGCCCAGAAAGGCTTGGGAGCCCCCAACTATTCACCTTAGGGGGGCCCTTTTGGGGAAGGAGCAACATGGGCTTTGTCTGTTTTTTCAGGTGTTTCCTGAAACTTGGGGAGTGGCAGCTAAACCTCCAGGGCATCAATGAGAGCACCATCCCCAAAGTGCTGCAGTACTACAGTGCCGCCACAGAGCATGACCGCAGCTGGTACAAGGTGAGTCAGGTGGGCGGCAGGCTCCACTCTCCTGCATCCTCCAGCCAGGCCTCTAGGGGCCCGTCTGCTGCTGTGACTCTCCTCCTGCAGTGCCTGGAGTCTTCTTTTTCCCTTGCAGTTTCCCCAGCCCTGATTCTTTCATTGGAGAAATATTTATTGTGCCATTATTCTGCAGGCCTGGGGCTACTGTTGTCCTACAGCCTCAGCGCTGCTTGTTTTCCTCAGCGCCTCTGGATACAGAGTTAGTTAATCTGTGGAACTTCACCTTCCCTTGGTCATCTGTGTCTTCCTAGCTTCTTTCAGATTTCCATCCCTGCTGCATCCTCAGCTCAGAAATAACTTTGTTTTTATTGGAAAGATCTGGGTAACAGCCTGTTATATGACAGGAAGCTTTTCAAAAAGACAAACAGAAAATGTACAAAAGGTGGAACATCATTGGAGAGAGCACACCCCCTCGTTGTGTTGTGTCTGCTGAGGGCCCTCCTGGCAACAGCTGCTTTGTATAGCAGACGTCATCAGTTTCTTTCCAGAATCTCTTTAACTTGTTAATACTTTGTGAATTAGTCCCTCTGGGAGCAAACTTGTATCTGAAAGCCACAGAAGCCTTTACAATAAAAAATCTTATCCTTATTTCACCATGCTTTGTGCTGATCTGAAAAACTCCCATTTTGTGACAGGACAATAATTACCATCTCAGGTACAGCTGCATGTCCAAAACTGGAAAAGCAAGTCCAGCAAACCCTTGATTAGCAAGCACCTTACTAATCGGAATTGTCCCCTAACCAGAGTTCCTTTTCTTCATTTGGCTTTTACAAAAGAAGCAGATCACGGGAACAGAACTGTTTCCGGGAACTTCTGTTTTAGTTGTTAAAAGTATTTCCTAGTATCAGTAGGTCCCTTTGGTTTTGTGACGTATTCTGCCATCAGTCTTGTAGCACTGATGCATGCGAGCACTGTTGATCATGTTCACTGTGACCCCAGCTCAGTGCCTGGCACCCAGTACTTGTGTGACAAGCACCCACTGAGTAAATGAAGGTAGGGAAAATTACCCCAGGTCAGCGCAGGGTTCTTACTCACCCAGTAAAGGTCTATTCTGCTTAGATGGGAAAGTGGACACATTTATCTCAAGGTCTTTAGCAAGGTGTAGGAGAGAATTTCCTAGTTATCCAGAAAATCCAACCATGAGTGGACTGTCTGATGTCCTGCTCTCAGTACAGTTACTGTGCCCAAATCAAACTCTCCACACAGTGGGGCACAGTGGAATCACCGCAAAACCAGACCTCAGAGATGCGAACAGTCCTCCTTTGTCCAGATGCACACCAGGCAGGCCTTTTTTCATTGAGCAGCCGTTGGTTGCTGGTTCTCTCCCAGGCCACAGGCTCATCCTCCCTCGCTCTCCTGTGCTCTCTGCCTTCCGTTGCCCACTCTCGTGTGACCTGTTAGGATTCACCATCACTGCTGACATGCTGTGACAGCTGCTGCCTACCCACAACCTCTACTTTCTTAAATGATCTGTATCATATACTTTAAAACCCAGTAAGGCTCTTTTCCTACAGATAAAGTGAGACCTCCTTGCCCACCCTGCCTACTCATCTGCCATCTGTCCCTGGCTCTCTGTTGTCCTTCCCCAACTCCATTCCTGAGTGTGCCCCAGGTTCGAGCAGACACCTTTGCTGGTTTACCTGGATACTCGGTGCTTTCCCTCCTGTATCTCTTCTGTTCTTCACCTTGCCAGGAAGTCTTACTCTGCTAACTGCAGAGCAGGGCCAGGCCTAGCTCTTCCTCAGCACAGCGCTGCTCCCCTCTAAGCTGTAGTCGGTCACAGCTCTGCTGTCTGCCCTTGGCTCTCACCCTCCCAGGCCTGGCATGCGTGGGCAGTGATGAATTTTGAAGCTGTGCTACACTACAAACACCAAAATCAAGCCCGCGATGAGAAGAAGAAGCTGCGTCATGCTAGCGGGGCCAACATCACCAATGCCACCACTGCTGCCACCACTGCTGCCACTGCCACCACCACCGCCACCGCCAGCACAGAGGGCAGCAACAGTGAGAGTGAAGCTGAGAGCACGGAGCACAGCCCCACTCCGTCACCTGTGCAGAAGAAGGTCACTGAGGTACCCTCCCCTCTGCCTCAGTAAGAGGCCAGCGCGGGTCGCTAAGCAGTGGAATAGTGGTGATACTGAGGGGCCTGAGGATTTCTCTGCAGAGACGATACAGTGCAATTTGCCACTGCGGGGTACAGGGTTGCAGAGCTGCTGCTCTCTGTGCGTGTGTCTGGGGAGCTGCCAGACAAGCTAAGAAGGCTCCTCTGCTTCCCACGCAATGAGCACATTCTCCTAAAGTGTAAACCAGGACGTGGGCAGCCCCCATATCTGCCAGTCCACCCCCAGGCAAGGGCCTGGGGGCTCTGTGCCCTGCATTGTTCCCTCCCCTTCCCACTCCCCGTAAGCTGTCAGTCCACAGTGCACCTGGGAAGCAGCCCCAAGAGCAGCCCCCTCCTCCCACCCTTTCAGGAAGCCACCCTCACCCCAAGACAATGGCAGTTGTGACTCAGTTGCCATTTATTGAGTGCTTTTTACTAACATGACTGGTTTAACACTCAAAACTGCCCTTCGAAGTAGGTACTCTTAGTATGTAATTGTGCACATTTCACAAATGAGAACAGTGAGACAAAAGGCCAGGGGATGTGGCTCACTTACCTAGCATGTGCAAGACTCTTGGTTCAATCCCCAACGCCAGACAAAAAAATAAAATACGGTAAAGGAAGAGAGAGAGATAAAGAAAGCTGAGACAAGAGTAGCAACTAACACATTTTTTCCAACAGGACTTGTCCAAAACCCTCCTGATGTACACTGTCCCTGCCGTCCAGGGCTTCTTCCGTTCTATCTCCTTGTCTCGTGGCAACAACCTCCAGGATACACTCAGGTATGAGGCAAGGGGAGAACAAAATTCTGGGGGCTGTGTTGGTGCAGGACACAGAACCCACACACAGGTCTCTTTCCCTTCCCCACCCTGGTCAGTACAGCCGAGGTCAGCATCCAGTTCTTTCTCAGCCTGTGCCTGAGGGCTGATTGCTGACCAGGCCCCCCATGAAGTGAGAACCACAGACTAAGGCAAAGCACGAACTCTCCACGTGTGGTTTATCTTGTAGGGAATGACTATATCTGTCTGTCACAATCTTTCTTAAGTCCCCCTGCAGCTTTGAGAGATCTCAATCCCACTAGGCGAGAGGCTGGTGGTGACCGGGCACCCCCTCCTTTTTCAGGGTCTCTGACCAGCTCAGTGCCCAGCTTCCCTGTTGCCCCTGTTCTTCAGGCGACTTGTCCACGTGTGCAGATTGGTGTGTTCCTCGGGGGTAGTGGCTCGGCTGGACTGGGATGGAGCATCCGTTCATTTGGAGCTATCCTCATGGACCTGTCAGGGTCTCTGCCACACGTTACAGCTGCTGTTTCTCTTCTCCAGGGCCTTAAAGATGAAAACAAGTGACAAAAGCTGGGAAACTAAATTTTCTGTATGACTTCCCCATTGTCTTTTCCAGAGTCCTTACCTTATGGTTTGATTATGGTCACTGGCCGGATGTCAACGAAGCCTTAGTGGAAGGGGTGAAAGCAATCCAGATCGATACGTGGTTACAGGTGAGACCACCTTGTTCCATCCAGGTGTAGATGAGTCTGATTCTCGCTCCTCTGTGTCTCCTTGGGAATCATACTGTGGGCAGAGCACCAAGGGAGTGTGCGCTGTGCAGTGGCAAGGAGGTGGAGCTTGAGCCCAAGGTCTACACTCCGTGTCCTCTTTATTTCCTTTAGGGAATGGGAACTGGAGGGAATGCATCATTTCAGAGCTTAACAGAGCTAACCAAAACCAGTTACACGGGTTGATTGTTAGAAGAATGACTAGCGTTATTTACATTCTGCTTACTGTATCTTTTTGAATACCAGGTTATACCTCAGCTCATTGCAAGAATAGATACACCCAGGCCCTTGGTGGGGCGGCTCATTCACCAGCTTCTCACAGACATTGGTCGGTACCACCCCCAGGTATGTGGAGAGCCTGGGCGCCTTCTATCTGGCCACTCACCTTTGATTTGGAGGCCAGCCTCTGAGAGACATAGTGCAGGAACAGGGGACCGGGCACTCCATCCTGCCCCAGGAGGGTCTGCCCAGCTCAGTCCCAGTGGCCCAGGGTCTCCTGAAGAGTCCCCTCCAAGACGGAGTGTTCCCTCCCTGGGAGACTCGAGTGGTGTTTACATCGTTCCCACCACCTCTTTGCCATCTTCCAGGAACCCAGGTAGGCGCCCTTCGCATGCCCCTCACAAATGTTCCTGTGTTTGCTTCAGGCCCTCATCTACCCCCTGACGGTGGCTTCCAAGTCTACCACAACGGCCCGCCACAACGCAGCCAACAAGATTCTGAAGAACATGTGTGAGCATAGTAACACCCTGGTCCAGCAGGCCATGATGGTGAGTTTGGAGCCAGCGAGGCCTCCACCATCACAGCCCCCAGCCAGGGGTCTCAGGAGACTGTATCTCTTCCACACGACACTGCCGCACACTCCCTCTGGCTGCCAGAGGAGTCCCTCCCAAGTATGGCTCATCCTTGCTGCTTCTCCTCCCACTGATCCAGGTGAGCGAGGAGCTGATCCGCGTGGCCATCCTCTGGCATGAGATGTGGCACGAAGGCCTGGAAGAGGCGTCTCGTTTGTACTTCGGGGAGAGGAATGTGAAAGGCATGTTTGAGGTGCTGGAGCCTCTGCATGCGATGATGGAACGGGGCCCCCAGACCCTGAAGGAGACGTCCTTTAACCAGGTAGGGGACAAGTCGGCCCAAGGACCCTGCCAGGACCTTTATCAGGCTGCTTTCCTCCAGTCCTTCTCCTCCCCTTCAACAGAGGTCACAGGAATTAAAAACACCACAAGTACAATTTTCACTAATTACAAGAACCCTCCTGAATTGTTGTTTTGTTTTGGTTTGGTTTGATATTTTTTGTTTTGTAACTGGTTGTTTTGGTTTTTTGTTTTATGGTGCTAGGGATTGAACCTAGAGCCTTGCATGTGCCAAGCAAGTGCTTTACCACTGAGCTACACCCCAAGCCCCTCCTAAAATTTTAACTAGAAAATCACAGGACCGCTCAAGAGGTCACCTTGTCTTTCCCCTTTCCCTTGCCTAATGAGCCATCCTCATGGTCTGGGGGCTGCAGGACTGGTAGTGGCACAGCTGCTCTTGCTCACCAGTCCCCTGCCAGTGCCTTGCTCCTGGCCGAGGGGCCACACTGACAATTTGCACTTTGCCCTGCTTTCACTCAGGCATATGGCCGAGATTTGATGGAGGCCCAGGAGTGGTGCCGGAAGTACATGAAATCAGGGAATGTCAAGGACCTCACCCAAGCCTGGGACCTCTACTACCATGTGTTCAGACGGATCTCAAAGCAGCTGCCCCAGGTAGGCTCTTCTGACTTCCGGCAGGGCTCGCGGTCAGCAGTCCTTCCTGTTCACTGCCCAGGAGCTTCCCGCCTCTGTGTAAGAATCTTGTTCCACTCCTACCTGCAGACTTTGGGACAAATAATCATTTAGAACAATCCATTGAAAAATAGTTAAATTGCTTTTAAATTTCTCCCTAGGGGCAGAAAATGTAACTGTTTGGTAATTATTCACAGCTCACATCCTTAGAGCTGCAGTATGTTTCCCCTAAACTTCTGATGTGCCGGGACCTTGAATTGGCTGTGCCGGGAACGTATGACCCCAACCAGCCAATCATTCGCATTCAGTCCATCGCCCCATCTTTGCAAGTCATCACATCCAAGCAGAGGCCCCGGAAGTTGACCCTCATGGGTAAGGAACACTGTGCTTCTGGCCACCTGCTTCTCCCTCCCGTGCTGCCTGAGTAGTCTCCCCGGCACGCGCCCGGGTTCCTGGTTTGCTCAGAACTGTCTTGGGGAAGAGAAGTGACTGGTGTGGTGAGCTGGTGGGGGCAGGCAGGTCGGGGGAGCGTCAGGCTACTGTGCTGAGCGAGCTTCAGGCTGTCATGTTCCTTTACCATTGTAGTCTCTCTCTGTGGGAAATGATTATGTAAAATGAACAAGCTAAAACAGAAATGAATTCTCACTGTGAGATTTGTTAAAAATGACCTCTGGGGGCCGGGGATTTAGCTCAGTGGTTCCAGCATCTGCCTCAAAAGTGCAAGGTCCTGAGTTCGATCCCCGGTACCAAAAAAAAAAAAGACTTCTGGGATTTCCTTAGGGGTAGATGTTACCTCCATGGGCCAGTTGAGGGAGGCCAGGTTGCTCTGGTGACATCTTGTGGTCCCGCTTTTAATAGTACTGTTTCTTAAGCATAGTGGTTACTCACCAGTGCCAGTTAGCTGTGGTCCACAGGTGATAGTGTCTCCTGGGGCCATTGTCCTCTAGTACAAAGACATGGTCAGTCAGGTTCTCAGAGTGCTTTGTTTCATTACTAGGAATGGAACCCAGGGCCTTTGCACCGAGTTACCTCAGCCCCTTTTTTTCATTTTGAGACAGGGTCTCACTGTGTTGCCCAGGATGGGCTCAAACTTTCAATCCTCCAGCCTTGGCCTGCCAGGGTGCTAGGATGATAGGCATGTGCCACCACACCCTACTCTCAGGGCTGTTAATTAAAGAAGTTCAATGAAGTAGTGCCTCCAGAGGCATGAGCAAGTTTAGAACTGGCAGGAGCTCCCAGAAACACACACACTGAGGGGTTTCCCCAGGCCTGAAAGGGCAAGAGTGGTCACCTGGCCAGAGCCTAGCCAGATAGAGAGACCTGGCTGCTGTAGAACTGTGGCCAGCTCAGGTGACCTCATGTGCGTCCTGTCCCCGTCCCCTCACTGGTCCCACCCCACTGGGCCCCAGGTGATGTGTCCTGTAGGGTTAGGTTCGGAAGACAGAAGACAGAGTATGCCGGGAAGGAGGGACTACCTGGTCCTCAAAAACAGCTTTTTGGTTTTAATTTGAACAGTTTTGGTCATGGAGGGACCACGAAAAGCAGAGCTACTCTTTTCCTCAGTCCTAGAGAGCAGTTTTTGCTGACTGGAGGGCTCATGTTAGGTGGGGTGTTGGCAGTCTCTAGGACCTTTGGCGTACACAGGCAGCCCTGCCAGCAGGTAGGAAAACCTCTGCTCTGCTTTCACTGCTCCCACAATTCTTTGCAGGCAGCAATGGGCATGAGTTTGTCTTCCTCCTGAAAGGCCATGAAGACCTGCGGCAGGATGAGCGAGTGATGCAGCTCTTCGGCCTGGTCAACACCCTCCTGGCCAACGACCCAACATCCCTCCGCAAAAACCTCAGGTATTCAGAGCGCGGTGAAAATGGCGAAGCTTGGAGGAGTCGTCCATCTTGTTTTTGCCTGTATCCCTATATCTGTCTGTATAATCATGTGCCTTTAGCAAATCAGTTAGAAAAGTACATTCCTGGCAGAAATCTCTGTCTCAGTACCCAGGTACCTAACACAGAAAGAAAATTCTCTGGAATGTTTAGGGTACCCTCAGTGGGAAATGCTGTTAACAACCTCCAAAGGATCCGGTAAGGGAGCGATTTGAGATTAGACTGGAAAGTCTGCAGATCTGGTGCATTTTTTACCCCTTGTGGGTTCAAAGCCCAGACAGATTTTTTCCTGTGCTCCACACCGTTGCTCCTTTTCCCTTTAAGAACATGGGTATTACACTGAGGAGTTATTTTAGCCTCAGAAATAGTCATTTGATGCTTCCCCAGAGCTGGGCATTGTCAGGCAGGCTGTGAGGAGCTGGCTTCGGTGTGGTCCAGGCACCTCCCTTCTGAGGTGCCTGTTGCCACGAAGGGCAACACACTACACACCTCACTGCGGCCGGGGCCAGTCTGCGTGCGTCCTGGGCTGACCAAAGGTGTGCTCTCTTCCTTGCCGCTCTCCATGGACGCCAGCATCCAGAGATATGCCGTCATCCCTCTGTCGACCAACTCGGGCCTCATTGGCTGGGTGCCCCACTGTGACACGCTGCATGCACTCATCCGGGACTACAGGGAGAAGAAGAAGATCCTCCTCAACATTGAGCACCGCATCATGCTGCGAGTACGTGATGAGGCCACCGGACCCCACCCCAGAGCATGCAGAGGCCGCTCACACACCAGGGGCCGCCTGGGGCTGCTTTTCTAGCTCCCCTGTGTATGTGCTGTCATGGAGAAACCTGTGCGAGGGAACTCGCTATGGAGGAAGGTCTAATGAGTTGAATCCTAAAGCAGATAGCCTTCTCTGGGACACTGCAGCACCGTAAAGCCCAGAATTAAGTGTTCATTATCTTAGACCAGACTGGACAGATAAACAGCAAGCCTAACACACACAGTGCATTAGAGCCTTGGTTAGATGTGTAAGATACAGGAAAGAGAACCGTGTGTCACCCAGACCTCGTATCCACCCGCACGAAGAGGCTGGTCCTGGAGTGCCCTAATGAATGAATTTGGGGGGGAGGAACACATTCTGTTCCCTTGCGCTCTCGGAGTCCTGTGGTCACAGTTAGGGTGGTCCCCCCATCCTTCTGTGTGCGGTGTTCTCATTTCCCTTGTCCTTTGGCGTAGAACCCAGCTACCCCTGGCCCCAAAGCCTTGTTCCTCCTAGACTGCAGCTGACCTCTTGACTGGGTGGTTGTGTCATGACACAGATGGCTCCAGACTATGACCACCTGACTCTGATGCAGAAGGTGGAGGTGTTTGAGCATGCTGTCAACAACACAGCGGGGGACGACCTGGCCAAGCTGCTGTGGCTGAAGAGCCCCAGCTCGGAGGTAGGGTGGCCGGTGGCTTGAAGAGCCCTCTTGGTGAGGCTGGCCGTGGGCTTTTCCATAAAACAAAGGGTGGCCATGGGGTTTAGAGGTGAGAGTTGAGTCTGATGTCTTCCTGTTATTTATGATAGTACTTGAGGTTTTTTTATGTATTACTGATAGTCTTTTTCATATGTGTTATAAATTTCCTGTTTGTTTGGTTTTTTAATTATGTTAATTTGGTTTTGTTTTAGTTTTTGGTTTTTTTGAGACAAGTTCTCTATATGTAGCTCAGGCTGCCCTTGAACTTAGTGTGTAGTACAGGCTGGCCTCGAACACCTGGCAACCCTCCTGCCTCAGCCTCCTGAGTGCTGGGATCACAATCACGTGCCACCACACCAGCTGTGTTAATGTTTTTGAAATAGACCTTTTTTTTGAGACATGGCCTCACCATGTATTTCAGGCTGATTTTGAACTCAGCTGTGTAGCCCAGGCTGGCCTCAAACTTGCAGCATTCCTCCTGTCTCAGCCTCCCAAGTGCTGGGATTATGGGCATGTACACCACACCTAGCAAAATAGATGTTTTAAAAGAGGATACCAGCCAGGTGTGGTGGTGCACACCTGCAATCCCAGCACTCAAGAGGCTGAGGCAGGAGGATTACCACGAGTTCAAGTTCAAGGCCAGCCTAGGCTATATAATGAGTTCAAAACCAGCCTGAAATACATGACGAGACCATGTCTCAAAAAGAAAAAAGCCAGGCCGGGGATGTAGCTCAGCTGTTCCACGCCTGCCTGGCAAGCACAAGGTCCTGAATTTGATTCCCGGTACCAAAAAAAAAAGCTTAATGGCTAAAAAAAAACCCTGGACTATAAAACACGACTCTGTCTCCCCAAAAAACAACCCCCCCACACAATAAAACCTAAAATACCACCCTTTCAAGTTTCTGCTGATGGTTTTATATTCAGAAAGGCCTTTCCATCAAGCTTATGTATCTTTATATGTATTTTCTTACACTTAATTATAAGACTTTTTAAACATTTAAATCCTACCCCAAGTTGGAATTTAAGACTAAAGCAAAACTAATTTTTAAAATATAAATAGATAACACCACACTGTTCACCAAATGATCTATCCTTTCCCCAGTATTAAAGATTGCGTTTTCATTATGCACTAAATTCTTACATGCCCATGAGTTTCTTTCTAGGGCTTCTGTTGTATCACTGTTCTTTCTGCCTGTTTCTCCTTATACCATACCAGTAGTATGAGTCTCTTCACAGTGTCTATGTTCTTATATTTTTTCTTCCACATCAAGTTTCCTAAAACAGTGCCTCTGAACTTTTATTGGAACTATATTAAAAGTGTCAAATAATTTGGGAGGATATTACATCTTCACAATCAAGTGAATATTCTAAAATAGATTTTTTTTTTT
Organism: Heterocephalus glaber; assembly: GCF_053883595.1. Classification (NCBI taxonomy): domain Eukaryota; kingdom Metazoa; phylum Chordata; class Mammalia; order Rodentia; family Bathyergidae; genus Heterocephalus; species Heterocephalus glaber. The sequence continues at coordinate 6,939,310 of NW_028258299.1, read as the reverse complement.
TCTTTTTGGTTTTTTGAGACAGTCTCACTTACATGGTTCAGGCTGGCCTTAAAACTCACTATGTAGGGCCGGGGATTTAGCTCAGTGGTTCCACCGTTTGCCTTGCAAACACAAGGTCCCAAGTTTGATCCCCGGTACCAAAAAAAAAAAACCACCTCACTATGTAGCCTAGGCTGGCCTTCAACTCACAGTGACCCTCCTGCCTCAGCCTCCCAAGTGCTGAAATTACAGGTGTGTGCCACCATATCCTGTTCTGAAATACATATTTTCTTTTACTCAAGTCTTTGCATTCCTAAGGAGAGTTTACTTGTTCATTTAAGCCCAGCACATTTCTAATTACATTTGTTCTAAGGTGAAGTGTAGCACTGTAATTATGAATGGGGTCTTTATTCCATTATACATCCTAACTGCTTGTTGGTGGAATATAAGATGCCAACAGGTGAGGGGACAGTTATGCCTCCAGAGCCTGGTTCACATGTGTGCCTGTGTTGCAGGTGTGGTTTGACCGAAGAACCAATTATACCCGCTCGTTAGCAGTCATGTCGATGGTTGGCTATATTTTGGGCCTGGGGGATAGGTAAGTGAATTGTGTCTTTTAGTCTTCTTTTTTCTTTACAGTTTCCTTTAATGGCTTCACTTTGTTTTCCACTGAGGTTTATGACCTCTGATAAATATATATTTGTTTGTTGGGGATTTAGCTCAGTGATTCCACTGCCTGCCTCACAAACACAAGGTCCTGAGTTCAGTCCCCGGTACAAAAAATATATAATTTCTTTGGGGGTTATTTTTTGTTTTTGCTGTTTTTGTTTTTTGCAGTACCAGGGATTGAATTTAGGACCTTGCGCTTGTGGAGCAGGCACCGTGCCACTGAGCTAAATCCCTGGCCCTGTTTTTGTTTTTTGAGGCAGGGCCTCATTATGTAGTTCACTCTGGCCTTGAACTCACTATGCAGCATAGGCTATCCTTAAACTTGCAGGGATCCTCCTGCCTCAACCTCCTCAGTGCTGGGATTATAGCCACCTCCCCCAGCACTGTATATTTGCACTTTGTGCTTTAAGCCTCTTTTACAGCCTCAACCTTAGTCCTTTATTATCCAGGCCAGCAGAATAATGCTTTGAATTTGAGGGAAACAAAACTATAGTTCAGGGAATACAGGGGAAGGGCGGGTAATAGCAGGGATGGAGATGATCAAAATGTGTTATATGTGAAAAATGTGTTATATGTGAAAATACTGTATTGAAGCTTCTTATTTTGTTTTTTTGTTTTTGTTTTTGGTACCGGGGATCAAACTCGGGACCTTGTGCTTTCGAAGCAGGTGCCAGAATCACTGAGCTAAATCCCAGCCCTTGAGTTTTTTGTGGGGTTTTTTTGGCCCTTGAGTATTTTTAAAGGATTTCAGGTTTTTCCTTTCCTTTTCTTTTTTTTGGTACTGAGGATCAAACTCAGGTCCTTGCTCTTGCAAGGCAGGCAGCCGAACCACTGAACTAAATCCCCAGCCTGAAGCTCCTTATTTTGTAAAATTAACATGCACTAATAAAAAATAAAATAAACTGAGGATGTAGCTCAGTGGCACCATGCCTGCCTGACAAGCACAAAGTCCTGAGTTCGATTGCCGGTACCAAATAAAAAAATTTTTTTAATATACCTAAGCCAGGCATGGTGGCACATGCCTGTAACCCCAGTACTCAGGAAGCTGAGGCAGAAGGGTCAAAAGTTTGAAGACAGCCTGGACAATATAGGAAGACCGTGTCTTGGGGGGAAGAAAAAAAGTTTAAGGGTAGAACTTTCTTCATAGGTCAGTTTGGTGTTTTGGAAACCATGTTAAAACAGATTGACTTTATTGATTTAATAAACATTTTTCAGTTGCACTATGTAAAGACAAAAAAGAAAATTCTATTTCTGTCAAAGGTATTTTGTTTTTTGGGGGGTTTTTTTGGTACCGGGGATCAAACTCAGGACCTTGCGCTTGCAAGGCAGGCACCAGAACCACTAAGCTAAATCCCCAGCCCTAAAAAAGAAAATTCTATTTCTATAATTGAAAACAACCAAAATAGATCCTTATGATATTTTTGCATTATAAATTTTATCTAAATATGTTGAGTGAAAAAATAATTTAGGACTGTTCAGAAATTGATTCACAATGGGCCAGGGATCTAGCTCAGTGGTTCTGCTACCTACCTTGCTAGCGGAAGGTAGGGAGTTCGATCCTCAGTACCAAAAAAAAAAAAAAGAAAAACGAAATTGATTCACAAGAACATAAAAAAGACTGGTTCTCTGATGTTTACAGTTTTTCTTTTTAAATCATCTCATGTGATTGAGAGTAAAAGTAATTTTTACCCTCCAAAAATTATAAATTTTTGTTTAAAAAAAAACCTAGCCAGGTGTGGTCGTGCACGTTTGTAATTCCAGCACTCTGAAAGGCTGAGGCAGATGACTCATAAGTTCAAGCCCAGCCCGGGCAACTTAGTGACTGAACCAGACCCTGTCTCAAAACAAAAGGTATAACAGAATGCCTGATGACAGAAACCAGAACTGCTGCTTGACCTGGTTGGGGACTCAGAGAAATGACCCTGTGATAGTTGCTCAGTAGCAATGGCAGAGCTTTGTCCCCCTTAGAAGCTGTCACGTGACCCAGGACTGGCAAAGCCAACTCTTGGACAGTGGGGCAGCCTGTGACTCCCACAGATAAATCTTCATCTCAGGAGCTGGGCATGGTGATGGGCACCTGTAATCCCAGCAGTCGGGAGGCTGAGGCAAGAAGATTGTCACAAGTCTGAGGCCAGGCTGGACTGTGAGACCCTATCTCTAAAATCTAAAACAAAAAACAAATCCTCATTTCGTCTCCATAGCAGAAGTCAAGAAAATTCTGTAAATGGCTAGATGATAATTACTTAGGGGTTTAGAGGCCAGATGGCCTATGTCAGAACTACTCAGTTCTGCCATCCTACCATGAAAGAGCTTGAAACAGTTCAAAATGCAGTGAACAGGGGGCTGGGGATTTAGCTCAGTGGTGCCACGCTTGCCTTGAAAGCTCAGGGTCCTCAGTTCGATCCCTGGTACCAAAACAAAACAAAAACAAAAACAAAAAACAAAACATCCAGTGAGCGGGGCCACTTTCCAGTAACACTTGAGGATCTAGGGGTAGTGTCATGGCGCTGTAGTCCTGCACTCGGGAGGCTGAGGCAGGAGTGTTCTTTGTGGCCAAGAGTTTTTGACTGGCTGTGGCAGCATGGTGAGATCCTGTCTCAAAATTAAAAACACAATACCTTGACTCACAAAGGCAAGTGGGGCAGGCGGACCTTTGGGCTGTCATTTGCCCGGTCCACCTCTGGAGCATCAGCCTTGGATTCATTCATCAGTGGTGCCCTGGTAACCCCGGCTCTCTCCTCTTCCTCAGGCACCCATCCAACCTGATGCTGGACCGGCTCAGTGGGAAGATCCTGCACATCGACTTCGGGGACTGCTTTGAGGTGAGCATACATTCCGGAAAAACCACCAAAAGCACACTCTTCTCTGGTAGTTTCGGCAGCATAACCCAAACGCCCTCCCTCCCCACCTTTCCTGCCTGCAACATGGGAAGTCAAGCTCACAGTGAGACCCGCACTCGTGGTTGGACTCTGACACCCAGGGCCTGGCCCAGTCTTTATTTACCCTCTCTGAGTGGATGAATCCCCATCCTCCACGCTGCCTTTGAGCCCAGGGCCTAGGCCGTGCACACTTGTCCTTTTTTCTAAGTCATTTATCAAATCTCAGGTCCCCTCATGAACTCAAGTGCTTCCCTCTGCTGTCGTGTGAATTACTGTGAGAGAGGTATGCAGGCAGCAGCCTGTCTTCAGCTCACTTTAGCTAGAGGAAGCACCTCACCACAGATGTGGTCTCACCCTGCTTGCTCTGCAGGTTGCTATGACCCGAGAGAAGTTTCCAGAGAAGATTCCATTTAGACTAACAAGAATGTTGACCAATGCTATGGAGGTGAGTGTACGTTGGAACGAGCTGCATTGACGCGGGACCAACACAGCAACAGCCTTCTCTGACGACAGCCTCGCTTGACAGAACTGCTCATTCCCACAATGCCCAGGCGGTTTCTGTAGCAGCGCCCCAGGGGTGCCCACTGTGCTAGGAACAGTCTTGAAAGTCTGACGACCTCACAGCAGACCTGGTCTCAGATGGGTCACAGCCCCACCCTGCCTCCTCCTCCCGCCAGGGTCCCCGCTGACGCTGACGAGTCAGAAGGGGCCCAGGTCTGCTTCCTCCTTGCGGGTGATGGCTTCTCTCTTGCTGCTGGTCACAAGGCACCAGGGTACCACGGTTAGTAACTCCCAGCGTGTGTGGCTCTGTGCCTTCTCCAGGTAACAGGTCTGGATGGAAACTACAGAATCACCTGCCACACAGTGATGGAAGTGCTTCGGGAACACAAGGACAGCGTCATGGCCGTGCTGGAAGCCTTCGTCTATGACCCCTTGCTGAACTGGAGACTGATGGACAGTGAGTATCACTTGAGTGCTCGGGGATAGGCTTGGCACACTCCCCAGTTAGAGATCAGCACGCCTGATTCCATCAACCCGTTCCCTCAGAGCGGGAGCCTGAGACACTGCTTTATATTCCCCAAGCAGTGCTGTGGCTGAAGAGGAATTGCAAATATTTTTATTAGCTAGAACATAAACTCCCACTATTGACTCAGATATTAATTAAGATACTTTTCAGGATAAACTACCCTAGTAACTTTGTTTGGGCTTTATAATAAGTAGTAAAATGGAATTTCTTTTTTTCTTTTTTCTTTTGTTTTTTTTAAAGTTAGGAGAGTTTTATTGAAAATAAGGAGAGAAGAATAGTTCCTGGATTTCCAGGAGGGATCCCAAATGGGTGGCCCCAAACTGGAATTTTAACAAGAAATACACACAGTTGAGAGTTGAGACAGCAACATGTTTGTCTATCCTTTGTAGACAAGAGGCTTCTGATCCACCGTGATTGAGTCAGACTTCTACCTTATATTATTCGTTACAGTCTAAACCAGTGGTGGCGAACCTATGGCACGCGTGCTACAGCAGGCTGTTTGTATCATTGAAAGCTCTAAAGGTTCCCCATTACTGGTCTAAACCCAGATCTCCTGTGCACAGCCTACCCTGCATTTCATATCCCGTGCTCACTGCCCTGCTTGCCCCTGAGTAAATGCCTTTGTTCCCTCTACCAGGTTTCTTTCAAGTGAAAATGTGAAGCACTTTTTCATAACATTTCTTTTTTTCCCTAGCAAATACCAAAGGCAACAAGAGGTCCCGGACGAGGACAGATTCCTACTCTGCAGGCCAGTCAGTAGGTGGGTGAGCTCTGGCAGCCCCAGGGAGATTGCCCAGGCCAGAGTGCGTCTAGGACTCAGGTGGAGGGAGTCTGATGTGCCTTCAAGAGGCGAGGCAAAGTAGTACTGGCTGCTGAATATGAAGCAAGTAAACTTGTTTTCCTCAAGGTTCCTGGTGGTAATAGCCTGGCATAGAGGCTACACTGCTAATATATCACTCAATAGGCATTTATTGAACTTCAAAAACACGGCCTAAAATATTTACTGAGCCCCAAATACCAAAGTATGTCTTTTATTTACAGTCTGACAGGATGGAGTGGGTACTTCAAGCTCCAAAATTTTTATCAAACTATCTGATCTTTATCTATACAGACACAGTGCAAACAAAGTATGTCTGGATATCAGCCAGTATTTTACTTGACCTTTATGTGCCTGGGCTGGGGTAATTATTAAGATACTTGGTCTTGGTCCTCGAGCATTTCATTGTTTTGTAGTACTGGGCATTAAACCCAGGCCCTCTCACATGGTAGGCAAACACTGTCCCACTCAGCTACACCCCAGCCCCTCAAACTTTATTAATGGCTCCGTAATAGGAAAGTGGAAGCAGCAGAAATGGATTTTGATTGCTGGGAGGAACCCCGAAGCCACATGAAATGTTATCTCCAGGACCATCCTTCATAGGGCAGGGTCGCAGGGAGACAATGCCCCTCGAGCTCCAGCATGTGTTGTTACTGAAGCTCTCAAAAGTGTTCAGGGCCAGCGGTGTGGCTGTTTGGCCTTCCCCGCCTCCCCCTAACATCAAACAACATCCCACACAGTTCACACTTCAGGAAATACTGTTGGGTGTAAAAAGTAAATATTCTCTACAAATATTTATGGGACATGTGCAACTAGTTACTTAATTAAGCCAAATACTGTCTCCCTCCAGGCAAAAAAAAAAAAAAGTGTAAGGTAGAGAGGTCCGGGCGGCATGCCTGCCCAGCATGCAGGCCCCAGGGTCCCGTCCTCAGCACACTCTGCTGTGTCAAGCGCCCGTGTGTGCTGTGGTCTGGGAGAGAAGTGCTGAAGCAGAGCTCAGGAGGGAGCTTTTATGTCAAGCTCTCACAGTTAAGGGGCGCTTGGGCTGGCGGCGTTTACCGTCTCAGCCAGAAAGACGCACGTTGTCCTGCGTGGATGAGTGGGATCTGGAGGTAGGAAGGAAACAAGCGCTCTGCCCACAGATGTGCATGTCCCGGCCCTGGGACAGGATTGTGAATCGCACAGAACCGGGCTCCCGTTAACTGCAGCCATGAGCCCCTCTGCCGCTGGCTGGTCTGGTGTGCAGTGTGCTGACTCAGACCAGTTTCATCCTTGGGTCCACCTCATTCGTACGTTGTCACATGACTCCTGTGTGCTGCTGGCAGTGTGCAGGGGGAGCCAGGGCTTGTTGTGTGGCACCAGATGGACCTGGTTCTCATGTAGCCTAAAAGTGAAGTTCCAAGGGCCATGAATAAAAGCACTATTCGCTACCCTCGAGGTCTTGGGAGGTCTGTGGATAGCGAGTGTTCAGATAACATCGCGATTCTGATTCCAGACTTATCTGCTGAAGCCCAGAAGCAGTGGAGGACTTGTTTTACTCAGAATCAGCGTGCAGACCAAAGCATAACATTCAACCCCGTGGAACCCACTGCCGAGCTAATTTTCTTTACACAGTCATCAGTTTTTGTCCAACCAAATACATTTGTCACCAGGCTTTTGACAATGTTCCCTTGGTCCATGTCAGAACTTTTTAAGAGATGATGTCAGGGCTAGACATGTGGCTCAGTGGTAGAGCGCTTGCCTAGCATGCACGAGGCCTGGGTTCAGCTCCAGCACCGCAAAAAAAAAAAAAAAAAAAGTGATGAGATGAGATTTGGTATTTCCCAAGCTAGCCTCAATCTCCTGGACCCCAGCAATCATCCTGCCTCAGCCTCTCAGCCTGGAACTGTAGGTACAAGCGCCATGCTTTTACACCAGAACATTTCCTGTTTGCTTGAAAATTCATGTTTCAATCCTGCTAAGCACAGTAGTCTTTAATAATAACACATTTGAAAATGGCTTTGCAGATTTAAAGTTATGATGAAGTTACATCACGTGTGGCATAGTCTCTCTTTCCTTTCCCATTGGTGCTAAGTGGGCCAGGTGTTAAAGGAGCATGGGGCAGAAAGAGTTAGCTCACACCAGCAATGGCTTCCTGGTGTTTGAATCTCTCCTAACTGATATTTTTCCCCCTAGAAATTTTGGATGGTGTGGAACTTGGGGAACCAGCCCATAAAAAAGCAGGGACCACGGTGCCAGAATCTATTCACTCGTTCAGTAAGTTCATCCTCAGGAATTGCAAGAACTGCTCATTAAGAAAACAACAGCTGTGTGGACCCATGAGGGCAACAAGCTGAGGCCACAGGACCACCTTTGTGAGAGGAGGGCCCCGAGTCCTGGGGTACTCTGAGGACACAGATGACTACAGTTTGAGGACCGCTTGGCACTCACGACAGTGAATGCTCAGCACAAACAGCAACTCCGCTGAACCCATTGTGCTGATCCAGGTCTTACCATTATTTCTCCCTTTGTGTGTTCCAGTTGGAGACGGTTTGGTGAAACCAGAAGCCCTAAACAAGAAGGCTATTCAGATCATTAACAGGGTGCGAGATAAGCTCACCGGTGAGTGTGTTTCTGTTCGTGGAAAGGGACCCAAAGCTGCAGAACATCCTGTCTGAGGCAGGGTCAGTGCCGAGCTGCAGCCCTGCGGTTGGCTGAGGTCTCGGGCTGGCACCTGAGCACCCCCTGCCTCCTCCTGCCGACAGCCAATGGCATCACCCAGAGTTAAACTAAGCTCTGCTCACTCCTTGGTGAACTGAATGGACTCCAGTATCAGCCAGATTCAGATGCCTTTTGTTGTCTTGGCATGATGGCAGAGCATATCCGACTGCTGGCACTGTCACTTGTCTTTAGATGTCACAGGGTGGAGAGAGGAGAAGACAGAGGTGCATGCTTTTGAGAAGGAGCACCCCACCCTGACCATGTTTCTTCTGTTGGGAGGGATGGGGGGGCAGAGACCCCACTGCCTGGGGCACCTCTGAGACCATCACCAAATCTGGAAGATGACAAGAAGCCCCCTCAGCGGGAGTAAGGGTTAAATGACACATGGGTGGCAGGCACAGAGTGTCAGAACCCGTCACCTTAGTAGTCAAGGTGTTTGGGTGTGCGCGTAGTGCTGGGGCTTGAACCCAGGGCCTTCATGCTGAGCTACAACCCCAGCCCTTGTTTAAATTTTGAGGCTGGGTCTCCCTAAGTTGCCCAGGCTGATCTTGAACTTGTGATCCTCCTGCCTCAGTCTCCCAGAGAGCTGGGATTACAGGCTTGCGCCATGCCGCTCAGGTATCTTTATTGGGCACCTGTCCACACTAACTGCTGAAGTACCTGTGCCAGTGAAAACAGACAGGTTCCCTGCCTCTGAGGGGCTAGAATCTAAAGGGCGCTGTTACTAAGTGGCAGAAAGAGACTCAGCTCTGATGCCTCTGACAAGGGAATGTAATTAGTTCAGAAGTTCAGGAAAAGCTTCAATAACAAACAACCTATGAGCTAGCATCTGAAAAAGGAGTTTACTAGGGGGACATCACTTAGGCAGAGGAACAGCATGTGTAAGGGTCTTGTGGTGAGAGAGATGCCAAGAGGAAAGGCCCAAGAACAGCTCCCTACCTGCCCAGGAAAGGCGGGCTGGCAAGAACGAAGTTCAAGATGCAAGGCAGAGCACACGGGTCCTCGTGTTTTCATCCTGTATCCGGACATTGGGGAATCCTGAAGGGTTTCGTGGCAGGGGGAGGGAGACAGGCAACTGAGCACTTATGTGGCAGCTACTGTCGGCTCTGGCTGTGTGGACAGATGAAGGAGGCTGCCCAACATGAGGCAGGTGCAGTCCCCTGTGACACAGGAGACACAGTCACCTCAGAAGGGCCAGGCTGGGGTGTGGCCCCCGGGAGACAGAGCCTGCACCCATGGGGCACTGGCCTCCAGCCCCAGCACTGAGGCGAAACCAAAGCTCAAAAGGACTGATATCAAAGGACAGGACAGGGAAGATCAGACACGGCCCAAGTCAGTGGTGACCACCTGAGAGTTGTGATAAGACTGACAGCCAGACTGGAGCAGCTGAAGAGATGGGGTGGGGGCTGAGGTTAAAGCTCCTGAGTCAGCTGGGCCGGATGGCTCACGCCTGCACTCCCAGCTATTTGGGAGGCTGAAGCAGGAGGATCACATGAGCCCAAGAGTTTGAGGCCAGCCTGAGCAACACATCAAGACCCTGTCTCAAGGCCAGGTGTGGTGGCACATGCCTGTGATCCCAGCACTCAGGAGGCTGAGGTAGGAGGATCAGCACAAGTTCAAGGCCAGCCTGGACTACATGGTGAGACCCTGTCTCAAAAAAAAAAACCCTGGTCTTGGGCTGAGATTTAGCTCAGTGGTTCCGCCACCTGCCTCGAAAGCGCAAGGACCCGAGTTCGATCCACAGTACCAAAAAAAAAAATCCTGGGGCTGGGGATTTACTTCAGTGGTTTCGTTGCCTGGGCAAGGACCAGAGTTCGATCCCCGGTACCAAAAAAAGAAAAAACCCTGTCTCAAAAAAAATAAGTCTCTTGCACGATTTATGCAGGGAGGTTGGACTGAGGAGTGCGAGCCCCTGGGTCAGCGCCCCATACCACACACAAAAGACCAGCATGCGTCAGACCACACACACCTGTGGTGTACCCTTTGAACTTGTGTGTGAGGCTTAGGAGGCACAGGAGTGTGCGGTACAGGTGAGAATCCGGTGTCCTGTTTCTCCGTCTTAGGGCGGGACTTCTCCCACGACGATACCCTGGATGTTCCAACGCAAGTTGAGCTGCTCATCAAACAAGCAACATCCCATGAGAACCTCTGCCAGTGCTACATTGGCTGGTGAGTGCGCATCACAAAGCAACTTTGTTAAAATCAGCAGTGAGAGCTGGGTACCCGCCTATAACCCCAGCAACTGTGGAGGCTGAGGCAGGAGGATGGAAAGTTCAAGGCCAGACTGGGCAATTTAGTGAGACCCTGTCTCAAAATAAATTAAAAAGGCTGGAGTGTAGCTCAGTAGTAAAGCACCCTTAAATGCAATCCCCCCCCCAAAAATCAGTGAGCACCCTTCCCAAGGCCCCAAACCCAGAGAATAAGAGAAGACTAAATGGAGTAGCCATAAAGCCCAGTTAAGGGTTCAGATCTGTTGAGAAGTTTATATTCACCACACGTGCTCCTGGGATGCCTATTTGGAAGTTCGGATTGCATTTGGAGTGATGGCTTAGAAGAGTCAAGGCTATTTGTTTATGAAGGTTCTGCTGGGGTTTTTTTTTGGGAGGGGTTGAAACAGGGTCTTGCTATGTAGTTCTGGCTGGCCTTGAATTTATGGTGATCCTTCTGCCTCAGCCTCCCCGGAGCTGGGATTATAGGTGTGCACCACCATGCCCAGCTTCTGCTGGATTTTTGCTGTCACTCTAGAGATACAGGAAGGGCACAGGAAAAGAAGCCAAAGCAGTGACATAGAGAGGAAGATGAAAGACATAAATGTCTGATCTGGAAGTGTAGCCTCCAGGGCCACTCCAGGGTAGCTGTGTACATTACCCAAGGCATGCTGGGAGGCAGAAACCTGAGAGGGGACACATCCTTGGGGGACAGGGTGGCATCACCCCCAACTGGAGATGAAGTGTGAACATCCCACACGATTAGTCATTAGTCAGGCTAATGACAGAGAGCTCAGAAAATGCCGAGGGTGGTCTGACCTTGGTTGCTCCATTCTTAAAGCACCTGGGTAAAGCTCAGTAGATCTCAGATGACTAAATCTTCCTTTGCTGTCCACCTTCCTAGGTGTCCCTTCTGGTAATGGCAGCCCTGGCACGTCACGGCATCTCCTCAGGGCCTTGGTCTGTCCTTCCACTAAAATGAAACCATGGTCAGAATGTTCAACTCTGTTAAATATTTTGAAATGTAAATGAAAAGAACTACTGTATATTGAAAGTTGGCTTGAACCAACTTTCTAGCTGCTGTTGAAGAAGATACTGTCATAAACACAGGCTTGATTTGGCTCCCAGGACCGTGAAACACTTTCACACCACATAGATCAGGCCGTTCGGAACAGGAGCTCCATAACTAGAGATACGGGTTTTGACTTCACAGAGCTCTTGGTGAGCATCTGCCAGCAGAAGAATACCCAGGTCGCTCCTCTCAGTGCTCGGTGTGGGGACAGCAGACAGCACAGTCAGAGAGCTGGGGCAGAGGAGGACTCCATCAGGATCCCGGACCGGAAAGAAGCGGAAGAAGCTGATGTCACCGCCCACCCATCCTGTTACCTCACTGGTCCCCCGGCAGCAGTGGCAGCATTTGCAGGATGGACCAAGATAGGCGGTGAAGATCTGTTGTTACCTGACCCAGTCATGCTGGGACTCACAGGTCAACCCAAGCCCTGGACTGCCAGGAGGGAGCTGGTTCAGATGCCAGGAGGCCCTGGCCAACACGGACACTGAGGGAATGTGGCACAGTGTCCCAGCGAGGTCTGAGCCCTCTGTGTTTAGAGCAGGGGCTCCGCACACAACTGCCCTCCCGGAGGTGCTGAACACAGAGCGACAGGTTAGGACACATTGGGAATTATGAGCAAATAAATACCCAGCTAAATGCACAAGTATAAAGTGTAGCCCGTCTAGACACCATGTTGTATCTGAATAATTTTTGTGCCAATAAATGACATCAAAATTTTAAAAACTTGTATGAGTACCTTCTTGTTGATAATATTAGTTCAAAAAGGAAGCACTAGGCTGGGGGTGCAGCTCAGCAAGAGAGAGTTGCCTCGAATGCACGGGGGCCATGGGCTTGATTCCCAGCACTGCAAAAATAAAAATAATAACAGAAGCATTTATTCCTTCAACATGCAACATTAAGCACTCAGTTCTAGGGACTATGAAGGACACAGGGATGTACAGTAAGACTCATGGTCCCTTTCCCTGGGGCCCTGGGCCAGACGGGGTGGAGCCCCCCCTAGCAAGAGAGTGCTCTGAGAACACCTGCGGAGTGGGGAGAGGAGCCACGAATACATGGGTCAACCACTGGCCCAGAATGAAGCCACGTGGGATGGGTCTGCAGGGGGGGTCAGCTGCAGCCAGTGGGAACATTCTTCGCAGCAAGGGACACAGGCACTGAGGGAAGCAGTGCAACATCTGGCAGAGGGGTCCCGGACCACCAGGACACACAGGATTGGCCGCCTCCTGTGGTCACACATCACAATTCAGCGTGTCTGCTTCGATAGCCATCGAGGGATAAAAGAAACAAGGGGAAAAATAACAGGAACAGAAGCCTGGAAAGTCGGGCAGGGCTCGCCTCAGTTCAGTGGCGTGAAGCTCTGACACAGGAGGAGGCTGGCTGAGTCGTGTTTTTAGAGACAACTGGTGTCAAACAAATGGAAAGAAACTTAGATGCCAGGGAACAGGAAGTGAAACTGGGAGTCTAGGTAGGTAGGTAGATGATAAATGATTGATAGATATGATTTTTACATTTCGTAGTGGAGGATGAAACCCAGGGCTTCACACATGCTAGTCAAGCAGTGCTCTGCCACTGATCCACTCTCCCAGCCATAGGCTCCTTCTAAAGTGAAGGCATGCCTAAAATATTCTTCCAAAAAAACCCCTCAGGTGAAGTATTTTTTCTATATTCCTTTGGTCCACAGCTACCTACTAACAAATACTTTTCTTTGTTTTGATTTTTTGAGACAAAGAGTCGCGCTATGTATTTCAGGCTGGACTTGAACTCACCATGTAACCCAGGCTGGCCTCGGACTCCCCAGTGCTGGGGTTACAGGTGTGTACCATCGTGTTCAGACAAAGCTTTTTTTATAATAAAGCATTTGCTAGCCCATGTATTTTTTTGAATCCCATTCTGAGTGAAAAACAGAATGGTCGTGTGGGTGTAAAGTGAGGAACTCCTTAAATTGCACCATCACATCAGGCTGCCTGGAGGCTGTTGTAAAGGGGAAGTCCGGACACTAGACGGGAAAAGGAGGTGCTGGCGTTCAATGTGCGGAGAACTGGGTCCTCCAGGTCCCACCCCGGCCACCGAGTTAGTAGGATGACACACAGTGAGATTACTGAAAAACGTAAAGTTGCCCTCTACGCCGCTCAAGACTGAGAAAGCCCCAAACCACCTCCGGGCAGCTCGCACATGCGTGGTGCGCACGCCTCGCGCCGCAGACTCTCGCGAGAAGAGCCTCGCCGGCCGGAAAGATGGCGCTCTCCAGTCCCCGGGAGTCCAAGGCCCAGGCGGCGCCCAGCGCTACCAAACCCGACGGCGAGATGGTGCTGCCGGGCTTCCCGGACGCGGACAGCTTCGTGAAGGTGAGTTCGTTCTCGAGGACACCGGGGGCCCCGACTGGCCCAGAGTATTGGGCTTCGGCGGCCGCCGCGCACTACAAGAACCTGGCCCGGGATGAGGGTGAGGGTGGCCGCCGTGCGGAGCCGGGGCCGCGGCTCTCGGGGACGCCCGCCGCCGCCGGTGAGGCTCGCGGAACCCCCTGTGTGGACCGCTGCTCCGCGTCCTGGGAAGAGCTTCCTTGTCACCACATGTCCCCGGCCCTGGAGACCTCGCCTCCGCCGAACCCCCTGGCGAGCTCTGGGAGAGGTCGGCTGCTTCGTGCTTCCCACACCTGCCCGGCGCCCTTCCGCCAAGATAGCTCTGCTTCTGCCTGAGGTCCAGTCCTCCACAACCCAAGCCCCTGGGTTAAATGTCACCTGTCACCGCTGCCACCCAGTGCCTCACCTCCAGACGTCAAAGCACATTCACCAATACCTCCTTGAAACACAGAGTGCATTTAGATTATTTGTAAAACGTAGGTTGAATGTGAACAAATGTAAACCAAGATTTAGTCTGGCAGTGGCGCAGGCCTCTAATCCCAGCTCTGTGGGAGGCTGAGGCAGGAGGATAGCCTCGAATTCGAGGTCAGCCTGAACTACATAGTGAGACCCGGTCTCAAAAAAGCAAACAAAGGATGGCTGGTCACCTGAAGGCCAAATGTGCCACCATGCCTGGCCACAGCTACCCTTTACAATGAAAACCACTTCCAGTTTTATCTCATTACCTCACAATTTAAATAGAGAATTACTTGGTGTTAGCTGAATCCACTGTTATAAATTAGTCATCTGAAGTATCTAGAGTATGCATGTGTTGTTTTTAGATGTGTGTCAAGATAAAATCACAAAGGTACAATAAATTTCTATAGAGCGCTCAGGATCTGAACTTGAGTGATAATATTAGCATTCATGTGGCATGCACTGTTCTCAGTGATTTTATTAACCCATTTAATCTTCTCAACAACGTGTAGTGTTTGCACTTTTTATTATGCCCTTTTTTCTGAGGCGGAAACTAAGGTCCAAATAAATGATATAGCTTGCTGAAAATCTCAGTTCAAAACTGGGGGTGTAGCTCAGTTGGTAGAGTACTTGCCTAGCACACATGAGGCTCTGGGTTTAATCCCCAGCACTGCAAAATCTCAGTTCATAGGTAGCAGAGCCAAGGTTCGAATCTAGGTTATTTTAAATGTTAGTCATATTATATAGTCATGCACTGCATAATGATGTTTCCATTAATGATAGAGCACATATAAAATTGTGGTCCCATAAGATTACATGGCCAGTGATGTCATAACCATCTTAGTTTGTATACTCTATGTTCACATGATTTCAGAATCACTTAATAATGCATTTCTCAGAACATCTGCTAGTTGTTAAGGAACACATGATTGTATACACACTTTTGTTTTCTCTCTCCCCACTCTCCCAAGGATATAAGCCGTAAACTTGGTTTTGTGCTCACCATTGAATCCTGAGGGCCCAGAAAGGGCTTGAGGTTGAGTCACAAGGAATGAAGTATGTTGGACGGATTGACTGTCTTTATTGTCTAGCACCACATTCTATATACTAAGTATAGTCAGTCTTCAAAACAGTGATTTACGGAATGAAGATGCATGTTTAAAACGGAACACCTTTTCTTGGTTTTTACAGTTTGCTCTTGGGTCGGTCGTGGCAGTCACCAAGGCATCTGGGGGCCTGCCACAGTTTGGTGACGAGTATGACTTTTACCGAAGTTTTCCTGGCTTTCAGGCATTTTGTGAAACACAGGGAGACAGGTTGCTGCAGTGGTACGTACCATGTAGTCTTCTTGTAGTAATGAAAGAAATGAAAATAGGTGGATAATTTTTTCCTGAAGTGTTTTTCCAAAGTTGTAATTTTCTGTGCTATAAAGAACAATAAAATCTGAAAATGATTATTGTTTGGAAAATATTACTTGGTAAATTTTTAGTTTTTTAAAAAATATACCAACTTTTCATTTACGGGCGACAAATTCTTGTGCAGTACGGGATTGAACCCAAGGGCTCACACATGCTAGGCAAGGGTTCTGCCACTGAGCCACATCCCAGCCCTTTTCTTTTTTTGTTTTGAAACAGGGTCTTGCTAAGTTGCCCAGGCTGTGGTCTCTTTTGCAATCCTCCTGCCTCAGCTTCCTGAGTAGCTGGGATTACAGGCATGTGCCACTGCACTCATCTATAACAAATACTTTTAAATTAATAGGGACTTGCCAGGCATGATGGCACATTTCTATCATCCCAGCATTTGGGAGGCTGAGGCAGGAGGATTGCTATATATTTAAGGGCAGCCTGGACTACATAGTGAGATCCTGTCTTAAAAAACAATATGGGAGGGCCGGGGATTTAGCTCAGTGGTTCCACCGCCTGCCTCGAAAGCTCAAGGACCGGAGTTCGATTCCTGGTACCAAAAATATATATATATGGGACTTGAAAATAGAGGTATTAGGACAGATAATACACAAACTAATTTTGTTTAACTGTCACATGACAGAATTAGAGAAACTCTTTAAATTTGCCATGCTAAATGATGAATGCAGCCAGGCTTGGTGACACATGCCTGTAATCCTAGCACTCTTGGAGGCTTAGGCAAGAGGATTGAAAGTTTAAGCTCAGGGTGGGCAATTTACCACAACCTTGTCTCAAAATAAAAAAGGGCTTGGATGTAGCTCAGTGCAAAGGCCCTGGGTTCAATCTTTAGTACTAGGGGGAAAAACTCCAGTCTAATTTTTTACATAGCATCATATATTTTTATAGAAGTTAAAGAAGCTTTGAGGTAATATCTCCCTTCAGTTATCAGATAAGGAAAGTGAGTCTTAGCAAGATGTAATGAGTTGCACAAGGACACACAATTAGCAGTATTACTTATTTTTAAAAAATTTTTTAAATCACAAATTGTATTTATCCTTGGTTACATTCATCTTTGCCATTGCCATATAGGTAGTGTTTGTTTTTTGGTGCTGGGGATGGAGCCCAGGGCCTTGAACATGCTAAGTGCATGCTCTACCCCTGAGATCTGTCCCCAGCCCCAGGCATTGGTTTTTAAAGGTTGCTATGAGGGTGTAGGTTTCGTTAGTTGATCAAAAAATACCAGGAATGGTCTGAGCCAGCCATTTGAGTTTTCTTCCACATTGTCAACAAATGAAATAAAGGTACCCAGACTGATCCTGGTTTTCCTTTCCTCAGCATGAGCAGAGTAATGCAGTATCATGGGTGTCGCAGCAACATTAAGGACCGAAGTAAAGTGACTGAGTTGGAGGATAAGTTTGATTTACTAGTTGATACCAATGATGTGATTCTGGAGAGAGTGGTGAGTATTTTACCATACACTTATGTGAATTAACAAAGAGCTTTTTTATATTAAAATATAAAGAGAAACTCAAGCACTTTATTTTATTTTATTTTACTTTATTTTTTGGTACCAGGGATTGAACTCAGGGACCTTGCGCTTGCAAGGCAGTCACTGAAACCACTGAACTAAATCCTCGGCCCAAGTTTAGCATTTCTTACCAGTCATAACATTTCCTTCTGATAGCCAGCAGCTTTTTGCTTAAAAGTGAACTATGATTGTCTTCAAAATATCACTGCTCTTAAAAAGAAAAAAAAGCTGGGCATTATGGCACACCCCTGTAATCCCAGCATTCCAGGAAGCTGAGGCAGGAGGATCACTTCGAGTCCAAGGCCAGCCTGGGCTACATAGTGAGTTCAAGACCAGCTGGGGCTACATAGCAAGACACTGTCTCAAAAGAAAAAAAAATTACTTCCTGTGGAAGCCTATTTAAGTAATCTACCTTCCTGATTTGCATATTCTATTTTTTTAGAAGAGGCCTCTACCTTCCCAGCCAAAATTTAGACTGTTCTTACTGTTATTCACACACGATGTGCCAAACACCCCACCCCACAGGACAGAAAGAGTAGTATATTACTCTGTCTAGCTTATTATCAATTTATTCCTGATTCCATAGCAGAACATTACTTACAGAATTAGACAGAGATCATCCAGAATAAATCTAACCTTCCATCAGTGACAGCCCTGGAGATGGTGAAATTGTGCTCTCCTATCCTGTGAAGTCCCCTTTTCCAAGTCTGATGCCCAACACATTCTTGCAGTGGTTTCTCCTATTGTCTGATTTCAAGGCCTACCATACTGTCGTCTGTCACCTGTGTGCGCCCAAACTGGTACTCCACACTGCAAACTGGTACTCCACACTGAAGACCAACCAGGATGACCTGTGTTCTCATTCTAAGCACTGCACTGCTTCAGTTGTCCCCCTCTGCCAGGAATAAACCCAGTGCTCTGTCCATTGCTAGGCAGGCACTATCACAAGCCACATCCCTATTCCCTCTGTGTCTATACTTCAATCATAGACAGTCTTCTTTCCTTACTTTAGTGGCCACATCACACTATTAAATCATATTTGAATTTTCAGCCCAGTTCTAAGCTATAGTCAGTCATAGTTGGGAGTAAGTGATTATTGCTCTACCTGCCTTTGAGCACATTATGCTTTATTGCTTGGCATGACTCTCTAATTACGTCTCATATAGTGATGTGCACTTTTTTGTTTTTTGAGACGGGTCCTGCTATGTATTTCATTCTGGCTTTGAACTCACTATGTGGCCCAGGCTGCCCTCAAACTCATGGTGATCCTCCTGCCTCAGCCTCCCAAATGCTGGGATTACAGGCACATGTGCACCATTAAACCCAGCCTAGTGATATGTTATGTACCAACTCTCCACAAAGAATATAATCATTATGTAGTACAAACATATACTAATAAAAATGTTTAATTTTTAATTTTTTTAACATTTCTGGTGTATAGCATGTTTTGATATAGTCACTGAGCCATTCATGTGTATGTATACTCTTACACACAATTCTTTTTTTTCTTTTTTTTTGGTCAAGTAATTAGTTCTGTTAACCTTGAAAGGAAGACAGTAACCTAAGGCCTCTTCTCCTTTTAGGGTATTTTACTGGATGAAGCATCAGGTGTGAATAAGCATCAGCAGCCTGTCCTCCCTGCAGGCCTTCAGGTCCCCAAAACAATAGTGTCCAGTTGGAACCGGAAGGTGAGAGGGGCTTTCCAGACTAACTAGAGCTCCTGTTGGGAGCATTACAGCGGGGCTTCAGCCCGTTCTAATTTGCATTTCTATTTTCACTTATTGGGCACAGAACTGGTCACTGCCTGCTCTAACTTCTTCTCACAAACACACACAGTGCCATCTGAGTCAGGGAATGGCTTTTGGAAGGAGGCTATTGTCTCTTAGGAAGACAGAAATTGCAATTTGTTTTTCTAATTCATCAAGTTGCTGTGTTAAAAAATATTTGTATACATTGATCTTAGGCAGGAGAATATGGCAAAAAAGCAAAATCTGAAACTTTCCGGCTGCTTCATGCAAAAAATATCATCCGACCTCAGCTCAAGTTCCGAGAGAAGATGGACAATTCCAACACCCCATTTCTTCCTAAAATCTTCGTCAAGCCCAATGCCCAGAAACCCCTCCCTCAGGGTACGTAGTACAGACGCATCCTGTGTTTGAGTCTTCCCTTCGGCCTGATGCAAAAGCCAGCAAAGGGGGTGTGTCTCTCTGCCCCCTTCATGTCTTCAGGGAGCTTGTTACCCCCTCCGAAGGTGGAAAAGAGAAAGGTGTGCGTCCCTTTGCTGATGATGTTCTTGTCACTGCTTGGGTCTCCAGCTCTCTCTAAAGAAAGGCGAGAATGCCCACAGGACCGGCCTGAGGACTTGGATGTGCCCCCTGCCCTAGCAGATTTCATCCATCAGCAACGAACTCAGCAGATTGAACAGGACATGTAAGTGTGCCTGGGTCTGAGCTTCCTACCCCGCTTTCAGCTGCATTTGCACTCAGTTTCTTCACATTTATAAAATGTGTTCGAGAAAGAGCCTGGGGAGCAAGTGGTTTTTCACCTTGTCCTTAGCGGGTCTCATTCGAGTCTCCTGCTGTGTTCTCCAGTGGCCTTCACAGTAGTGTCCCTCGTAACCCTCACAGCAGTTCCCAGAGGTGGCAGGCACTCTCACCTCTTTCCGTAGATGTAAGAACAAAAGGAGTCATGCTCACTTCCCACAATGGTAGAACTTTAAGCCCAGTCCTCCTAAAACTACCTTCCACTCTAGCACTCTGCCTTCCTTCACAGATGGGGACTCAGACAGGAAGAGGAGCTCACTAATGAACTGAGAAGAGGGGTTTTTCACCGCAGCATAAATGTCCTGGAAAAACTTTGCTTAACAGACAAATAGGGTGGGGTGTAGTCCAGTGGCAGAATGTACACTTAGCATGTACAAGGCCCTGGGTTTGCCCCCAGATCCACCAACAAAAATAAAAAAAAACGGACTTCAGTGTAATGATAAAAGGGAATAAGAATTGCTAATCGGGCTGGGGATTTAGCTCAGTGGCACCGCACCTGCCTCACAAGCACAAGGTCCTGAGTTCAATCCCCAGTCAAATAATCAAAACAGGGCCGGGGATTTAGCTCAGTGGTTTCGACCCCTGCTACGCAAGCGCAAGGACCTGAGTTCGATCCCTGGTACCAAAAAAAATTTAAAAAAGAACATGGGAGAGATTACAAATGGTGGGGCCAGGGATTTAGCTCAATGGTTCTGGTGCCTGCCTCGCAAGCACAAGGTCCCAAGTTCGATCCCTGGTACCAAAAAAAAATCAAAACAAAACAGAATCACTAATATTGGTCATTTTCTCCACATAGTCCATCTATTGGAGTATTCATTCCTTTGGCCCGGCTCTGCATTATGAGGTCATAGACCAAGGTTTTGGGGTTTTTTCTTCTCTGGTTTTTTTGTTTGTTTGTTTGTTTTTTTGGTACCAGGAATCTAAGTCAGGACCTTGTACTTGCCAGGCAGGCACAGCACCGCTGAGCTAAATCCTCATCCCTTCATAGCCCAAGTGCTAGGAAAGTAAAGGCAGTGAAAGGTGACACTGCCCTCAAGGAACTCACCAAAGACACAGGATTGTTTGGGGTTTTTTCTCTCTTTTGTGGTACTGGAGATTGAACCCAGGACCTTTGCACTGTTCTACATCCCCAGCCCATTTTTTATTTTGAAAGAGGGTCTCACTAGGTTGCCCAGGTTTGGCTCCAACTTGCTGTCCTCCTGCCTCAGCCTCCTAGTGCTGGGATAACAGGCATGCACCCCTGTGCCTAGCTCAGACTTGGGATTTTTATGAAAATACAGGACAGAGGAACAGAAAAACTTAACGTCTACCTCCTAGCCAACCAAAATACTTGTACCATTCTTTCTAATTTCACAGATTTGTTATCCAAACCACAAAGTATTACATTTTTTTTTTTTTTTTTTAGACAAGTTCTCACTATATAGTTCAGGCTGGCTTTGAACTCAGAGATCCTCCTGCCTCAGCCTCCTAAGTGCTGGAATTACAGGGGTACATGCCAGGCTTGGCTCATTTTATCATTTTTATATCATCCACAGCACCATCCATACAGTGTTTTGCAAATAAGTATTCAAATGTTTATAAAGCTGCAGGGCCTGGTGGAGTATTCCTGTAATCCCAGCATTCGGGAGGCTGAAACAGGAAAGTCACGAGTTCAAGGCCAGTCAGAACCTCATAGCGAGACCTTGACTCAAAAACCAAAAATAAAACAAAAAAAAATTTTTATAAAGCTGCCTGGGTATTCAGCTCTTTCTAAATAGATGAACAGCCTTCTGAGTATTACACTGTGGGGGTAGTCAGGTATCAGCGGATTTATTTGATGCACTTGAATAAACATTGCAATAGCTTCATATTATAAAGAGATTTTCATAGTGGCCTGTCTTTCCTCACTTGTTTTTACAAATCTAATCAGAGTGATAGTTTTTCCTATGAATTGTGGAACTAAGGAGATCTCTGTTTGTTTTATTCATTCAGGTTTGCACATCCTTATCAGTATGAACTAGATCACTTTACTCCACCAGCTTCAGTGCTGCAAAAGCCACAACCCCAGGTGAGTGCCCAGCCTTCACTGAAGGTTATCTGAGGAGCCTGGGAAGAGGGAAATCAGTACATTACTTGCTGTAAGTCTGACATTCCTTGAGTGTCTATAAGTAGAGCATTGGGACTTCAGTCTGTTTCTTGGAGGCATAATTCACTTTGTACTGCAGAGGGGATGGTTTTGAGTGTTGCCTTTTCCTCACTGTGCTTACTGTCTCTCCAGTTACACAGACCTGTGGAAGAAACTCCCTGCCACTTTGTGTCCTCCCTGGATGAACTTGTGGAACTCAATGAGAAGCTCTTAAATTGTGAAGAATTTGCTGTAGACTTGGAGGTATCTTGTGATTGACCTGGAGTGGGAATTTTACGTTTTCTATGAGCTCACCTACCTGAGAAGTATAAAGCTAGCACTGATTTTTTTTTCTTTTTTTTTTTTTTAACCGGGGATCGAACTCAGAACCTCACGCTTGCCAGACAGGTGCTGTGCTGCTGAGCTACTTCCCGGCCCAAGCTAGTACTGATTTCAATCTGTTCTTTGTTACTAGTTAATCATTAGCTTTTCTGTAGCTGACTTCTCCAAGTTGGCCAAGGAAAGCCTAATAGCATCACTTTCCCTGTGTGTTAGCACCACTCTTACAGAAGCTTCTTGGGACTGACCTGCCTGATGCAGATTTCCACTCGAACAGAAGACTTCATCGTGGACACCCTGGAGCTCCGCAGCGACATGTACATTCTCAACGAGAGCCTCACAAATCCCGCCATCGTTAAGGTCAGCCAGCCTTTCCCAGCCTGCCCGTGAGGAGGGTCCCAGTCCTTACAGCACACCACTCCTGCTTTCCACCTTGGCCCAGTAGACCTGGGAGGATCTTACCATCTCCCTAGGTTCCACATGCTAAATGCTGGTCTCTAAACGCTATGGGAATAGCTAAGACATAGCTGTTACCACCAGAAACATGTTAAATCACGCTGACTACCACAGCCATCAGGATTACTTGAACTCACGGACCCTCTTGGAGCTAATAGCTCTACTTCCCTAGTCCTTCGCTGGTAATACTTTCAGGCCTGAACAGTGTACAATTAGGAGGACAGATGAAGGCTGTGGCCCAAATTAAAAGAAGCATTTAAAACTATACGCATCTTGGGGTGGGGACTTAGCTCAGTGGTTCCGTAGCTTGCCTTGCAAGCGCAAGGACCCAAGTTCAATCCCCAGTACCAAAAATAAATAAATAAAGCTATATGCATCTTGCTGTGCCTGCCTGGCAAGTGCAAGGTCTAGAGTTTGATTGCTGGTACCAGAAAGAAAAAAATAAACTACATGCGTCTTACTCTCGTTCCGCTTCCATTCAGTATTTAGACAACCTGGAGGCAGAGGTAACTGAGAGATGAGTGCCTTCTCCTGGTACAGTACCACATGGCTTTGGTGTCATTTCAGGTCTTCCATGGTGCCGATTCTGACATCGAGTGGCTGCAGAAGGACTTTGGGTTGTACGTGGTGAACATGTTTGATACCCATCAGGCTGCGCGCCTCCTCAACCTGGGCAGGCACTCGCTCGACTACCTGCTGAGACTCTACTGTGGCGTGGAGTCCAACAAGCAGTACCAGCTGGCAGACTGGAGGATACGGTCAGTTGCACTTGATGAGGAAGTGTGGGTGGCAGAAGAAAGCCTGGCAGTCCGTTAACCTCTCAGCATGGAGACCCCTGTTCAGGCTGCAGCCCTATTTGAACCTTGGGATGAATGGTGCCGGGCTTCTCTCCAGGTGTTCTCTGTAGCACAGAAGCAGTAGGAAGTCTTAAGGTGGCAATGTGGAGTTTATGTAGGGCTGACTCTGTTACCCTCAGCCTGCTTGTGGGCGGCTTGGTTCTCTGGCAGGGATGGTTGGATGTGTGCAAGAAGCCCAGGGTGCGCTGTAACTTGGGTTTGGCATTTGTGTTTGCTGTTGCACAAGCCTGTCACACTTGGGAAGCCTTGCCCAGCTCAGCACTTTCAGGGCCTGGCTACCTCCCTGGGCTGTAGTGTCCTGCGAACCTGCCGCTGGGCTTTTCTCCATCTCCACAAGCCAGGGTTTCTAAACAGGAAAAATAAGCCAGATGTGGTGGCACATGCCTGTAATCCCAGCACTCTAGGAGGTTGAAGCAAGAGGTTCATGAGTTCAAGCCCACCCTGGGCAACTTTGTGATTTAGTGAGACCCTGTATTAAAATAAAAATTTATTAAAGGGGCTAGAGATGTAGTTGAGTGTGAAAACCCTAGGTTCAGTGCACAGAACTGCTAACAATAATAATGATAGATTTTAAATGTAATAGAGCCAGGTGCAGTGGTATGTACCTGAAATCTCAGCTACTTGGGAGGCTGAGGCAGGAAGATCACAAGTTCCAGCCCATTCTGGCAACTTTTCTGGGGGGGGGGGTACCGGGAATCGAACTCCGGTCCTTGCGCTTGCACAGCAGGCAGCGAAACCGAGCTAAATCCCTGGCCCCCATTCTGGCAACTTAGCGAGAACTTGTCTCAAAATTTAAAGTATTTTAAAGCCTGGGATGTCACTCAGTACTCCATAGGTTCAATGCCCAGTTCGGGGTGGCGGGTGGGGTAGGGAATTGTCCAAATACAAGAAGAAAATGTATTCGTTTTCTGAAGATCAGTCCCTGCTATTGAGCCCTGAGTTCTTCCAGGCTGTTGTCCTGTGTCATCTTCACACCAACCTGTGAAATGCTTGTCACCATTTCACAGGGGAGGCCAGTGATGCTCAGAGAAGGAACTTGCCCAAGAGCAGATGAGTGGGGCTAAAAGTTAATCCTGGGACTTGCAGTGGCCTCATTGTAACCACATCGTCACCCTGCCTTCCCCTCCACCTGCTACTGCAGTAACAGTTTGATGTAGGACACGTCCCTACAGCCAGAGTACTAGCTGTGAAACAATCGCAGAAATCAGATGGGTCCAGAAAGTCCTCGCACCCACCAGGTAGATAGGCAGGATTGCTGTCCGTGGGACACTGAAGCCACATCCTGTGCTGCAATTTCAGGCCTCTACCAGAGGAAATGCTCAGCTACGCCCGGGACGACACCCATTACCTGCTGTACATCTATGACAAGATGAGGCTGGAGCTGTGGGAGCGAGGCAACGAGCAGCCCACCCAGCTGCAGGCAGTGTGGCAGCGGAGCAGGGACATCTGCCTCAAGGTACAGCCTCCAGGGCCACACGAACCCCAGCAGGAAAGTTCTCCGGGTCTGACTAGGCTCTAGCTCTTACCTGTGCTCCTTAGATCTCTGACAAGAGACAGATGTTTTCAAGAACCTGCAGCACAGTTTCAGTTCCACTGATCTTGAATGTTCTGTGTTTTGCAGAAATTCGTCAAACCTATCTTCACAGATGAGTCCTATCTTGAATTGTACCGGAAGCAAAAGAAGCATCTCAATTCGCAGCAGCTGACAGCCTTCCAGCTGCTTTTTTCCTGGAGGGACAAGACAGCTCGCAGGGAGGATGAGAGCTTTGGGTAAGGGACTTGAGAGTCCTTTGACACTTGCTTCTCAGCTAAGCAGGTCTGCTAACAGGAAAGAGGGACTTTTTTCCTTGGGCCATGAAGGCTGGTTCACCCACCCACCCAATGTCGTAGCACTGAATGGAACTTGCTGGCTGAATTTTCATGTGCTTCTGTTGTGTTTTGTTCCAGATATGTTCTGCCAAACCATATGATGCTCAAGATCGCTGAGGAGCTGCCTAAGTGAGTCTAAGAGCTGACTCTGACTTCCTTGGTAGATCTCCTGACCTACAGATCAGGCCCTGCTGACTGCTGCCCCTCAGGCTGTGTTCTAAGAGTTTAGTCCTCCAGGCTCAGAAGGTTGAAGTGCACAAAGTCCCAAGTGTCTATCCAAGGGCTGCCGTGTGAGCACTGACACCTCTGAAGTGAGAAGTCCTAGTGATTATCCCTTAAGTTCAGCGTCAGTCTCCGAGCCTCTGCCAGCCACTTAGAGAGGGAGGTGAAGGTCTGGTGATTTTAAGTGTTTCGTGACGTGAGTTGAAGCATAAGCAGGAACCATATCTGTAGTCTGTTGGGCCTGCTGCAGAATTGAGGGTCAGTGGGGCTGCGTGCTCATCCCCACCCCTGCCTATTGGCAGAGTCAGGCTCAGTGCACTCTGCTGCCCTGAGTGTGGGTGCCTGCCCTAGGCTGCTTTGACATAATTGGTTTTCCAGGTCTGCAGCTTAGCCGTGGAGCCCTTCACAGTCCAGTCATTTGTTCCCCCCAGTACTGGGAGATTGAACCCAGGGCCTTCACACTGAGCTACATCCCCAGCCCTTTTTATTTTTTACATATTTTGAAACAGGATCTGACCACGTCACTAAGTCCCCAGGTTGGGCTCACACTTCCGATCCTCCTACCTCAGCCGCTCAGGAGCTCAGTCACTCTTGTCAGGAGCCTTTAAGGGCTGTGTTTCTGTAGTGAGTAGAATGTGTCCTTGTCTTCAGGGAACCTCAGGGCATCATAGCTTGCTGCAACCCAGTACCGCCTCTTGTACGACAGCAGATCAATGAAATGCACCTTCTAATCCAGCAGGCTCGAGAGATGCCCCTGCTCAAGGTAAGAGGCTAACACGTCTGCTTCAAGGCCCTGACCCGACAGGCCAGTTCTCTCTGCCAGCACTTTGACTCAGGGTCTCTTGTGTCCATGAGCTCCTCTCTGTCCTACACAACCCAGAGGAGGCGAGAAGTTGGAAATCCAGTGAGTGGGTCTTCTTTAGTGGCGTGGTGCTGCCAGTTGAACCGAGGGCCTTGCGCATGCTTTGCTACTGAGCTACAACTCCAGCCCTTTCATTTTCTTTACGATGGTCAAGAGCAAGAGCTAAAACTCATCCTTCTTACTTCATGACCTTATTGTTGATGGTCCGGCGGCATGTATGACTATCTAGTAACTGGCCCAGTTCACTGTGGCCACAAAGCAGTTACTGTGGCAGAGTGAGGTGGAGTTGGGCTCTCAGCACAGGGAGCATGCACTGGAAGCCTGGCAGCGGGCCACATGAGAAGCAAGTGCCAAGTGCACGTGGTGGTCAGAGAATGGAAGGGACGAGCACAGGAAGCGTGAGAAGAGGGGACTTGGGAACATGATGGAAAGGCCTGTCAGTTGGTTTTGAGCACTTAAGTACTGTTGAGGTGCTACAGACAGCAAATGGGTTCAAAGAGAATGAAAGTGGAGTCTAGGACCACTCACTGCACATGGTCTTTGTTGTTGAACCCAGGACCTTCACACTAAGCTGTTTCTCCAGCCCTCCTCCTTCCTTCCTGCCTCCCCTCCCTCCCTCCCTCCCTCCCTCCCTGCCTCCCTCCCTCCCTCCCTGCCTCCCTCCCTTTGTACCAGGGATCAAACTCAGGACCTTGCACTTTCAAGGCAGGTGCAGTGCTACTGAGCTAAATCCCCAGCCCTCCCCAGCCCTTTTTCTGAGACACGGCCTGGCTAAATTGCCCGGGTTGGGCTTGAACTTGCAGTCCTTCCAGACTGCTGGGATTACAAGCATGTGCCAGCATGCCCAGCCAGCTCACTCCAGATTTAAAGCCTAGGTGATAGGGAAGCTATGAGAACCATGGATAAAGACAGGAATTCAGAAAGAGCCGGCTTTCTGAAGGAGATGCTAAAGTTGAGACAAGTTGAGGTGAAAGTGGGGCATGCCACTGAAAATGCAGACACCTGTCTGTGTAATGCATAGGAACAGGCAAACAAGTGTGTATCCTATGCAGGTAATGTAGTCAGTTAGGTTTGTGTGTTTTTATTTTGTTTAAATATTTTAGTTGGCTTTACTAGTTGGGCAACACTTTTATTCCATAAAGTATAGTAAGTATTTCCTTGGTTTGTGTTTTAGTGGGACGGTTTTTTTTCTTTTGGGGGGCGGGGTACTGGGAATTGAACCCGGGGCCTTGTGCTTGCTAGGCAGGTGCTGTACCACTGAGCTACATCCTCAGCCCTTATTCCAACAATTTTAAATAGGTTGGTTCAGTAGCAGTTTTAGTTGGTAGCAGGGCATGTTAGTAATTTTTTGAAAGATTATTGACCCAGAAAGCCAAAATCAAAGAATCATGTGAGAGTCAGGCATTATGGTACATGCTGTAATCCTAGCACTCCGGAGGTCACAGCAGGAGGAGCAGGAGGATCGCTGCAAACTTAAGGCCAGCCTGGGCTATATAGCAAGACTGTCTCAAAAGAACAAGCAAAAGAAAAGAATCATCTGAGAATAAAGACATCTGTAGTCTTTGAGACAGAAAGAGATGTTAACATATCTTCCTGGGCTGGGGGTAGCTCAGTGGTAGAGTGCTTCCCATCATGTGCAAGGGAGCATGAAGTTCCTTCCTCTGTGCCACCGAAGAAAAAACAGAAGGTCTTTCCTAGCTATGCAGTTTGTCCAAGCAGAGAGAGTGCGTGCCTGCTGGAGAAGGCCCTCTTCCTGACTCCCGAATCCTCCGTGCTGAGCTTCTCGTGCTGAAGACTGTTCTTTCTCTCACTGAGTGTTCTTGAGCGCCAGATAACCATGCCAGGCGCTGAAGCGAGGACGGGAGGATGGGAGGACAAGGGGGAGGGTGTCTCGGGCCCTTGAGAGGCTCCTCGTGGCAGGGCGCAGTCTGCAGAGGGAACGTGCGTGTCGTCGAGTTTGCACAGCCTTCTCCTTCCTTAGCCTCCTCCTTTCCTCCCTAGTCTGAGACTGCAGCCGGAGTGAAGAAGAGCGGACCACTGCCAGGTGTTGAGGTACAGTGTCACCCGCTGTCAGCCTGGTGGGTGGGGTGTCAGAGCCAGCACAGACCCATCTGATGGACCAGGCTGGCTCCACTGGCCCAGTGCTCCTAGCCTGCGTGCAAGGTGTACATGTGGCCTACTGGTTCCTCTTTGATACAGAGGCTGGAGAACATTCTCTTTGGACCTCACGACTGCTCCCATGCCCCTCCGGATGGCCACCCGCTCACCCCAACTGCTGGTAAGGTGGGGGTCTCCCTGTGGACGATGAAGGAGGTGGACCACTTTCTAGGCCACTAGTGTACAGCTCTGAGCTTGCCGACTCCCGCACCTCCAGGGCCTGTGCCAGCTCGGAAGCAGGCGAGCCTCTTCACTGACCCAAAAGAGGAGACCCAGTCCCTTCTCGCCACAGCGGTCATCACCCTATTTAATGTGAGTAGCAGGAAGCTCCACTGAGGTGTAGAGACAGATAGACCCCTGGGTCCACATCTGTCGAGTTTATGCAGCAGGCTGTGAGGCTGGGCTGCAGCTCAGTGGAAGAGCGCTTGCTGGAATGTGAGGCCCTGGGTTGCAGACCGTGGCATGGAAAGGCCTCTGCCTGAAGGGTTGCGCACACCTTTGACACTACCGCCAGAGGAAAAGCAGCAGTGTGCGGAGGGTTGGGGAAAGCGAGTAATCGGGGGAGGAGGTCTCGAACTGCGGGACATGGCCAGGCTCATCTCCTGAGCACTGTGCCTGAAGGAACCTTCAAGGAATGGTTGCTTGGAGGAAGGAGAGCACAGGCTGAGGTGGCAGAGCAGGGGTTTCAGGCAGCCACAGCAGAGGGCTGGTCCTTCTTGGGGCTCAGCAGGGGCAGTGAGTCTCTGTTGAACATGGAGCCAGGCTTTGTGTGCCTGACCGAGTCCAGCAGCATCTACAGGTGCTTTGGGGAAAGAAGAGGAGACTGGGAAACCTTCCCACACTGTGAATCACTGTAGGAAGGGGCAGCCAATGCTGGCAGAGGGCAGCAGGCAGAGCCTGTTGCCTGGCCCCAGAAGAGGTGCTAGCATTCCAGGTTGTTAGTGGCTCTGCCCATCCTGGAAAATCTGCATGGCTCACTTGGGCTGGCTCTGTTCCCCACAAGCTGCCAGGGATTGGAACTCTGGACTTCTTGCAAAAGGAAGGTCCGAGTGCATCCGCTGGTCAGGACAGCTGCATACTGAAGTAACCAGAGATAAAAGGAAAATGCACAGATGGAGGCCGGGGGGCTGCAGGCAGCGAGGGAATGGGGAGGTGATTTTCAGAAAGAGCTGAGAAACAGTATTATCCATGTTAGATAAGAGCAGGTATCAAGTGTACTAAATGTGCAGGTGATAAAGCTGCATGGAGCCAGGTGCAATGCCACAGACTTGTAATCCCACTACTCAGGAGGCTGAGGCAGAAAGATTGCAAATTCGAGGCCAGCCTGGATAACTTAGCAAGACCTTGTCTCAAAAATAAAAAGCTGAGGCCTTGGGTTCAAACCCCAGTACCAAAAGCATATAATTTTTAAAAGCTGAGGGCCAGGGATTTAGCTCAGTGGTTCTGCCACCTGCCTTGCAAGCGCAAGGTCCCGAATTCGATCCCTGGTACCAAAAAAAAAAAAGCTGAGATACAGAAGTTTATAGAATTAAAATCACAGCCATCTCACCATGCCAGTGTTGAGGCAAAGCCAGGGGGATGGAATGCCACCTGCAGTATGTACTGGCTTGGACTTCACGTTCATTTCTGACTTAAATCATATAACTTTAGATTGGGTCTTGCTTCTGCAGTTCATAAGAAAAGATGGGGAGGGGCCAGGGATTTAGCTCAGTGGTGCCTGCCTTGCAAGCACAAGGTCCTGAGTTCATTCCCCAGTACGGGGCTGGGGGGTAGCTCAGTGCTACAGCATGTGCCTGGCCCTGGCTTAAGTCCCTAGTGCTGCAGAAATAAATATCCCCGGCTGGGAGTGTAGCTCAGTGGCTGAGTGCTTGCCTAGTACACCCCAGTACCACCATCACCACTGCCATGTAGGAAGTTTAGGGTTTGAAGATTGCTCTTTGTGTTGTTTGTGGTGCTGGGGATTGAACCAGAGCCTTGGTGCTGAGTTATATTTCCAGCCCTTTTTATTTTTTATTTTGAGACAGGGCCTCGCAAAGGCGCTGAGTTGCCCAGGCTGGGCTCAAACTTGCAGTCCTCTTGCTCAGCCTCCTGATCACAGAGTTAACGAAGAGCCCACAAGGTGATTCCGCGACGAAGTGTGTTAGCACAACTGCAGGCATAAACATGGCCGTGCTGTGCTCAGCCTGAGGAAGCAGTGGTCTCCCTGGGTCCTGTGTTACAAGGGAACACAGCTACAGACTAACAAAGGATTGCACAGATTTTAGGGACAGACATTCTGCTACAGAATTTCATTCATTACCTATAAAGACTTATATTCAATTTCAGGCATCACTTCAAACCGCAAGCAGATCGGGGTTTAAATCCTTGTTCTGCCCCATTAGCTATAAGGCTCTGCAAGATTTCCATGACCTCTCTGACCCAGAGTAAGCAGCTGTCAGATGGAGAGAGTAGTGGGCAGAGTGGCACACTGATCCGCACCTATGGTGTGCTGTTACAGGCACAGGACCTTGTCCACAGGAGAGCTTAATGCGTAGCTGCTGTTGTCCGCATTACTCTCAATGGCCTGGCTGGCATGCTAATGTCACGACATGATCGTGACTGTAAGTGACGAGTTTTTGTCTGTCCCAGCAGGAACCCAGTGCTGAGGAAAATGGAAAGACTCCATTAACAGTCGCACAGAAAAAGGCCCAGAACATCATGGAGTCCTTTGAAAACCCATTCCGGATGGTGAGTAGCTGCTGTAGATCCCCACGCCTGCAGAGATGCCCTCGCTCTCTGTCCCTCTTACCTGAGAGCAGCCATGAGTCTTTGGAGAGGACAAGCCCAAAGCCCGTGGGTCTGTCATCCCCGGTGTCCAGATGGGACTCTGAGTTCAGCTGTCTGCAGGCCCCAACTGGGTCCCAGGCTGCCTCTCAGCAGTTTCCATGGTGTTCCCTTCTGTAGTTCCTGCCTTCGCTAGAGCACCGGGCCCACATCTCCCAGGCAGCAAAGTTTGATCCATCCTCGAAAATCTATGAAGTAAGTGGACTGGACACCCTGTCTAAGGAAAGGGGACGTCTTACTTCTTTGAACCAGGTTTCTGTCTTAGCCAGGCTGCATGTCGGGGACTCTCTGTGGCCCCTGGACATGAAGGAGAGGCCCTGCCTCACCATTGCTTTAGGAAGGGGCGGAGCCTTCTCAGAAGCACGTGGAAGCCTCGTGGGAGACAGGTTTGGGGCTTGCGTGGAGCTCAGCAGTAGCGCACCAGCCTAGCATGTGTGAGATCTGTCCCCAACACTGGGGCGGGGGGGGGAGTTTGCTTTGTGGTTTTTAATTGAGGTTTATTTATATGTAATAAAATGCACAACCTTAAATGCACAACTTGATGCGTTTCTGCCTGTGTGTGTCACTTCGAGGCTTCTAGAGCTGACAGCTTGAGTTTTGCACACCGTGTCTTCCACTCTTGCATTTGTTTTCAGCAGCTCTGTGAATGCAAATGCCCTTCCCTTGGGTCCCTGCCCGGTTCCTGGAAGCCACCTTCCTCCCCACAAGAAGGGTCTGCTCTGGTGACCAGGATGGCAAGCGTGGCTGCCATTCAGCGGCACCTTGACACACCTCAGCCCTGCTGCGGAGGGCTGGCCCTGTGTCCCAGAAATGAGTGGGGTCTGCCTTCCCCTGCCCCGGCCCAGGCACCTGATGGCTGCTCGTGGCTTCCTTGCTCCTTGCAGATCACCCTGATGTTCTCCACTGCCACAGCTGAGAGTGGGTGCTGAGAAGCACACTGGACTTGGGGAAGTTCCTTCCTGGAGTCCCAGCTCCTCCATTTACTGACCGTGTCCCTGAGCAAGTTACCCAGCCTCCCTGGCCTGTTTCCTCATCTCTCTTTAGTTTTTGAGGGGGTTTTTTGTTTTTTTGGTTTTTGGTGGTGGTATTGGGGATTGAACCCAGCCTTTGCATTGAGCTGCATCCCCAGCCCTTTTATCTTGAGACAGGACCTCACTAAGTTGCTAAATTATCTGGCCTGGGCTCTATTGTGCAGTCCTCCTGCATCAGCCTCCCCAGTGCTCCCCAGTACAGGCAGGCATCACCATGCCAAGCTCCCTCCTCATCTAGGGAAGGGGACAGTGGTGCCATTGTCCAGGGTTACAGAGGGGGTTGAATGAGATGCTGGCTGTGAAAGTCTGCAGCCCAGTGCCCACAGTACAGCTGTACTCTGTCCTGCTCAGGAAGGATTTTAGAAATGAAGCCAGGAGATTTGCTGTTGTGTCCTTAGGTTTGGAACTGGTGGCTGAGGATGTGTGAGTTACTAGGTTAGCGAGCCCTCTGTTGCCTCCTTACACATCAGGCACTCCTGAGTAGTAGAGCTCTGGAGTTTCTGTCGTGTCTGTTTTCATTACAGATCAGCAATCGTTGGAAGCTGGCCAGCCAGGTCCTGGTACAGAAAGAAGCTAAAGAAATTGCCAAGAAGAAGGTAGCTGAGCAGACAGGTAGCTCTGAATGCAGCATTTTTGTTTTTGGTTTCTTCTTTGGTACCTTTTAAAGGGCAGCCCTTGGCCCTTGCATCACTCGGCTGCTGGCAGAATCACCAGGGAGCGGCCCTGCTGGGGGGGAGAGGGTGGGCAGTGAACCAGCACCCGCCGTGCTGTCCAAGCCAGAAGACACTATGCAGGCAGAGGGGTGCAGGGTGCTTGGGCGTGGGCTGTGGTAGGGTGCTGAGGAGGTGTCTGATCATCACGTTGTTGAGCAGAGCCCCTCCGTGACCAAGGGAAAGAGCAGTCCCAGGGCCGTGGGTGGAGCGTGCTGGGCAGGGAGCAGGTGGGAAGGAGCTGTCAGCCTGGCTGCATCCTGCAGTGAGGATGGCATCAAGTTGGGGAGTTGGGTGTGCCAGATGAGAGGAGGGAAGGAGCCTCACCACAGTGTTCAGTCCTGAGCAGCTGGAGGATGGAGTTGTCCTTGGCAGAGGGGCCGGCACAGGAGCTGGCTCAAGGGGACAGGTTTTAGTTCAGCCCTTGGTATAGAGGGTCGTGACCCCTGCTGAACATTGTCAGGGACAGAGGAATGGGTGGGTGAGGACCCCAATTCGCACATGCAGGTGGAGGTGGGAAGGCACTGGTGCTCACCTGCAGGGCCTTGTGGGGCCCACTCCACAGACACTTCTGTCTTACAGCCACCCGGGAACAGGCAAAGGAAGAGTACAGAGCCACACTGGAGCAGGCCATCTCCGTGCGACAGCAGGCTGCGGTACGTGCTGCCTTTTCTGTTTGCAGAAACAGGATGGCCCTGGTCATAGTCAGGACTCCCTTTGGCTGTCTGAAGCGGGGGAGTTGAGGCGTCCCCTTTGCCCCAGCTAAGGCTGGCCCACCAGTGCCTGCCCCTCTCCCCTCCCCAAGCTGACCCTCCTTCTCCCCTAGACGATCTCCCTGGATGCTTGCTTTCACTGTGTTTACTTGACTATGGCATGGTAACAGACCAGGCGGGGGCCTGTCTCCTGTGCCACTGTGCCCTGAGCTCATTTCATCCTCACCACCCCAGAACTCTCAGGAATTCTTTTGGGGTTTCTTTGAGACAGCGTCTCACTATGTAGCCCAGGCTGGCTCCAAACTCACCACAATCCTCCTGCCTCAGCCTTCCGAGTGCTGGGACTACAGGCACACACCATCATGCACAGCTAACCCTGTCTTCCTTAAGTGGCTGATGCACTGTCCAGTTAGGAACTTGTTCCAGTACCTGCACAAGGTCCGAAGTTGCCGCTTGCTCAGCAATCGCCCCTCTCTGCACACTGTAATTCATGACTTGCATGTGACACGGGCAGCCAAGTCCCCAGCTAAAGCAGATTGAGCCTCCCTCATCTGCTATCCAAAATCTGCAATGTTCCATGAGCACCAACACGACACCACAAGTAGAAGATTGTGCAGCATCATCTGATGCACACAACCATTAGATTGTATAAGAAACTTTCTGGCTGTTGTACAAGGACATATGAAACGTAATGGAATTCTGGCCTGGGTCCCATCCCAACATTCTTCATTAAGTTATACTTGAACCCCAAAAATCCAAAATCTAAACCCCAGTTGCCTCAGGCATCTCAGGTAAGGCTTTCCCTGTGCTAGAGGCAGTAGGGTCTTCTAATCCCACAAATTTCTGTGCTTCCCTCCCCGGGTCTGTTCTCCCTGCAGCTAGAAAATGCTGCCAAGAAAAGAGAACGAACAACAAGTGACCCAAGAACCATGGAACAGAAACAGGAGAAGAAACGACTCAAGATTTCCAAGAAGCCAAAGGACCCAGGTCCACCAGAGAAAGATTTCACCCCTTATGACTACAGCCAGTCAAACTTCAAGGCTTTTGCTGGTGAGGAGCCGACTAGGGCTGCAGAGGGGACTCTGGCCCTGGGAGGCGGAGGAGGCTGTGGCAGGAAGGGGGCCTGACAGGTGACACGGACAGAGGCCCTGTCGTCCCCTGGAGATGTCAGTAGCCATTGTGGCGGCTCAGCAGGCTGCCTTCCGTGTGACCAGTGGGTTCTTCCCCTTCATGGTCACTGTGCCCAGAAACACGTTCCTTCCTTCACCCTGGCACACACACCGTGAGGTCTTGTGTGTTGGAAGCCCCGAAGCCCATGAGGCCGGTCCTGCAGCTCCAGCCAGGGGAGCCCATCTCCCCTGAAGGCACACATGACGATCCTGACTCAAGCCCTCCGGAGAAGTGAGGACTCGGGGCAGGATGGTCCACACAAGAGAACTTTCTCAGGAGTGGTGCTTCCAGCCGTGTCTGACACTGGCATCAGATCACCTTGCTGTGAAAGTGGCCACTTCCCAGGAACACATCTGTGGGAAATGACCTGGTCTCGGGCTGCTCAGAGCTGCTGGAACTTAACACAAATGCGTATCATTGTACAGAAGGTAGCAGATGGACTTTCGGGCCTCTGCCACACCGTGAGCCTGTTGTATGTGTCAACTCAGTGACGCACTCTCTCCCGACGCTTACCTTTCAGGAGACAGCAAACCGAAACCTTCCTCCCACTTTGACCCGAACAAGCAGGCCTCGGCTGGCAAGGTAGGAAATGCCGCTGAGGGGCTGGAGGTAGCTCCGCAGCAGAGCGCTTGCTCAGCATGCTAGTACAGGGCCTTGGCTTTCATCCCCAGCCCTGTGAAACAAAAAGAATCGTCCCTGCAGCGTGCTCACATTCTTGCTGTGCTCATGTGTGACCTCTCCCTCTGCCGAGGTGATCTGTCTGGGGTCCTTTCTCTTTGTGTCTTCTCCCAAGCACAGACAGGACCCATCAGCTCTCCCTGCAGTTGAAACCCAGGGGCCATCAACGCTGCCATGAGGTTAATAGGTGTTACTGTTCACTGCTGTGGGGATCCAAGTCACAGGCAAAGTTCCCCCTCACATGTGCCCCACCAAGGTCCATGCCAGGGAAGGCTGAAGGCTGCACGCTAGTATATGGAGCTGTTCTGGCCCCATTCAGCCTGGCAGCCTCGCCTTCCAGTGTGTGCAGACGGCAGCCTCAAACCCACAGTCCACTGGCCAGCTGTTCTGGTTAGGGAAGCTTTCCTGTGTCTGCTTCTTACCAGCTTAATGGTTCTTATCTTTTCAGAATTGTGTTGCAGCCAAAAAACTGAAACAGTCAGTGGGAAACAAAAGCATGTCCTTTCCAACCGGAAAGTCAGACAGGTATGTGGTCTCGGCCAGGCCCGCACCAGGCCCCTGCCTCGCTTTGGGGCACTGCAGCAGAGGAGACCCTCTCTTACTTTGAGATGGGGGCGGGGGGGGGGGTGTTCTATGCTACACCACACAGCCACTCCCTGCATCCCAGGACTCCAATCCCGAAACTCTCCTCATGCTGTAGTTCCCTGGGTCACCTCAGCGCAAAGAGGTGAAATTTTCTTAGACCAGCCTGTTAGGAAGGAGAAAACATCGGCCAATGTGGGTTGTCATTGTTGCTGAAGAATGTTCTAGTAGAAAACATGGAATCCTCACAGGAGAAAAGACCTGAGATGGGGCTACACCTGGTGTGGCTTGAAGGACAGCTCTGCTGCCTCTGTGCAGGCCACCGCACCCCGCCGTGCCACCCCTCTGGTGGCTGCACGTGGGTCGCTGCTGTCCAGCATGGCCCTCCGGACCCTGAGCAGATGCCTGGCACACAGTGGGAAGTAACTCATCTTTGTGTTGTCCCTGCAGAGGCTTCAGGCACAACTGGCCGAAGAGATAGTGCCGGAAGAGACCTTGGAACCAGGGACTGGAAGCACCAGGGCAGTGCTGCTTTTGTACAGACTCATTTTTAAATCATTAAAACTAACTCCTACTGGAAGACAGCTGGTCCTGACTTTTCTCTCGCCACCGCCACAGCTATGTCTGGGGGCCCGACCCCATTCAGGTAACCAGCTTGCTGGGCTTCCAGCCGCCCAGAACCAGCCCGAGGAGGGCGACTCTGCTGCAGCTGCACTGCACCTCGGAGCGTGCTGTGGGAGGAGCTGGCGGTGCCTGGAGCCAGGGGCTGAAGCAGCTCGTGCTTGCTCTCCTCTGCTCCTTATCTCTTCCTTTAAAAGGAAAACTGTTCTTTCCTGATTATAAAAGTCTAACACTGGGCCTAGGGTGTGCTGCAGTCACAGTTGGGTGACACACCCCTAGCAGTGCAAGAAAATGAAGGGGGGAAAGCAGTAGCGTGTTCCTTGTGGGAAATGTGGAAAACATGGAATGCAAGCAGAAAAATGTGAGCCTCTGAGACTGCTCCCCTCCCCACGCCCCCCACCCTAACCCTGCCACACCACTGCCAGCTTCTCATTCCTCCCTCCCTGAAGTACTTCTCCCCCTCCTCCCAGGCCAGCCAGTTGCAGTGGCCTCAGACCCAGCTGGCTGCCACGGCTCCTCGCCACTAATCAGAAGTGAAGTCTCGGGATTAAAGCAACTTCTCATTTTTTATTTGAAGTCTCTCTGCTTTTGTTTTTTCTTTGTAACAGTTTGGTGTTTTCCGGTTTTGGTTTTTGTGGTACTGGAGATTGAACCCAGGGTCTTGGCCTGGCACTTCATCCTCACCTTTTGCTTTCATTTTTTATTGTATTTCAAAGCAGTCTCACTGTGTTGCTAAATTGCCCAAGCTGGGCCGGAATTTACAATCCTCCTGCCTCAGCTTCCCAGAGTGCTGGGATCAAAGGCATGCGGTACCACACCGCCCGGCTCAGCTAAGGTCTTTTTATAAGCGTTTCCTTTTATGACATCAACTGGCAGCCAGATGGATGGCGGTCTTGAGTTTCCCTGGCCCGGGAAGGTGCCCAGGGCAGATGGAAGCCCCAGGGTTGCCAGAACAGCTGCAGCGTATGGGGAGCACTTGGGAGAGGACCAGGCGGCCAGGAGCGCCTGGAGGCCTCAAGCCCCGATCCTCCACCTTGTAGGCTGTGGGCTTAGGCCTCTCCAGGGACTACAGGCCAGGCCCCAAGTGCACGGCTTTGAATCTGGGGAAGCCTTTCATGCTGTCCCTGGCTTCCGCCCTCCTGATTTTCCACCTGTTGTAGTTCTAGGTGGGCTACACAAGGAGGTTTCTTTCGACAAAATCAGTTTTTTCCTCCCAAGAGCTCAAGTGGGGTCGGCATTTCTGGGCCCACCGTGCGACTGTACTTCTGAGGATGTTCTTGCTGCTAGTTTGTTCAGGGCTGCGTTTTCTTGTACCTGGAAGGTACTGTGCCTCGTGCCTCCTGCCACATTGTCGCTGGGGGCCAGGGCCAGGGCTTCCCTCCTCCACAGGAAGGCAAAAGATGTCCCTTAGGCAGGCAGACGTGAAGGGAAGCCAAAGCAGCTGATCCACACACGGCCATGGCCTCAGCCACTGCCCGGGGCCTTCCAACCCGGCCCAGGGCACAGACAGGTAACCCTGAGCAGACGGGACAGAGCTGCTGGCGGGAAGTGCAGGCCGTTCCGCAAACCCTGACCGAACAGGGTGGAGCGGGCAAGCTCCAGGAACTAGGCTAAGCGGCTCCTCAACCACTCTGGTCCTTTACAGCAGCAGCTGCACAGGAACTGTGTCTCAGCAACCCTAACCAGCCTGGCTTACCCCCTCCCTTAAAGAGGCTCCGAGACCGCCAGGGCACCCAGGGGCTACAGGAGCGCGCTCCGCTCCAGGCGGGCCGCGGGACGTCGGACCCCGACACCCTGGGATGGCTTGCACCGTTTCTTTCCTCTGCCTGCCGGGGCGTCCCAACTGCGTGTGGAGCAATTAGCACTTGATACTCCCTAATCCGCGTTGCTCAATGGGGTTCTGAGCGCCTTGGCATTTTCCTAAAACCGCACATTTCCCGTCCGCCCCTGAAGGCGCGGTTTGCTCAACACCAAGCAGGCGCCAGCCTTCGGTGCTGAATATGCCCGTGCGAGCCTTCTCCCGGCCGCTGCTTCTAAGTTCCGAAAGCCGCTCAGGAGAGAACTTTCTCGCAGCAGCCGCCCGCTCCGGCTCCGACAACCCTTCGGGTAAATCCAAACCCTCTGCGCCCCACCAACCGCGCAGTCTGTCCACGTCCGCGAGCAGCGAGCCACGCCTGGGCCGGGCGAGGGGGACGCTCTTCCCGCGGCGGCATGGCGGAGGCCGGCTGGGACGGGCCGCCTCGGCGTCGCGGACCCGGGAAGGGAGCAGCGCCTGGGCCCTTCCGACTGCGCGGCGCGACCCGCCCCGGAACCCGGCCGCCCGGCGGCCCCCACGTGGCCCCAGAAGCGGTCCGCACTACCCTGCTGCCCCCGACGGACTGCGCGCCCCAGCCAATGGAAGCCGCGCCGCCGGGCTGATGGCCAATGAGCGTCCGACAAGGCCGCGCCGCCGAGTTGACGCGAGCGCGCTCCCTGGCAGCCATTGGAGGACCTGGGCTCCGCCCCGCCGGTAGGCCCCGCCCCGCCGGCTAGTTAGGGTGCGGCGCGGGCGGCGGGCGGAGCTGGTCCCGTTGTGCTGCGGCTCCGCTCGGCCTGCAGTCCCGGGCCCCAGCCCCGCGCCGCCCGCCCACCCGCCATGGAGCCTGGCCTCGACGGCCCAGCTGCCCCCGGCCCCGCCGCCATCCACGAGGGCTGGTTCCGCGAGACGTGCAGCCTGTGGCCGGGTCAGGCCCTGTCGCTGCAGGTGGAGCAGCTGCTCCACCACCAGCGCTCGCGGTACCAAGACATCCTCGTCTTCCGCAGGTACCGCCTGCCCCGCGTCCCCGGACCCCGCGCCCACGGCCCAAGCACTCCCCTGCCGGAGCTTGCCCGCCGCCCTCTGCGCGCCCGCGCGGCACAGCTGTCACCGGTTCCCTCGAGCCAGGCCGGGCCTGGGCGCCACCGGGTCCCCCGAGCCGCCTGCACCCGCGTCGTGGGCTGGGCCGCAGCCTGCGCCGTGCTCCACGTGTCATTCGTGGACGCGTCAGCCGGCCCACCCCGTTCCTGCCACGTGTCACCCCCCTCTCCCACTCTGGGACCCTGGGCGGAGTGGGCCGGTCCCCCCACCCCGTAGGACCCAGGCCCCGACTGTCACTCCGCAGCAAGACCTACGGCAACGTACTGGTGCTGGATGGCGTCATCCAGTGCACGGAGCGGGACGAGTTCTCCTACCAAGAGATGATCGCCAACCTGCCGCTGTGCAGCCACCCCAACCCCCGCAAGGTACAGCGCGCCCACCCGGCTCCACCTGGAGGCTGCCAACGTTGGCAAGGACTTGGGAGGATCCTGGGGAGGCCTGACAGGCTCTCCTCGGCCAGGCCTGAAGCTCAGCGGCCCTGGGAAGGGTTCCCGGGAAGAGGGAACCTGAGGCCAGAGCTCGGGAACAGCGAGGCACCAGATGGCTGGGTGGGGATGGATCTGCCCCTGACTGTCCCTCCACCCCAGGTGCTGATCATCGGAGGAGGAGATGGAGGCGTCCTGCGCGAGGTGGTGAAGCACCCCTCGGTGGAGTCTGTGGTCCAGTGCGAGATTGACGAGGTGAGTGCCTCGGCCTGGGCTGCCCCCTAGGGCTGAGTTTGAGTTGCTCGGCCCTGCTCTGCTCGGGCACCCTGGGCAAGACGCTTGACTCTCCTGGGTGTTTGCTCCTCTGAAAAACCAATGGTGAAGCCCATCGAGGTGGCGCAGACCTAAAATCCCAGTACTCTGGGAGGCTGAGGCAGGAGGATTCCAGGCTCAAACCCAGTCTGGGCAATTTAACAACTCACCAAGATCTAGGACCGGGGATGTAGCTCAGTGGCACAGCACCTGCCTGGCAACCGAAAGTTCTTGAGTTCAATCCCCGATACCAAAAAATAAAACCCTAAGACTTACCAAGCTCTTGTCTCAAAACTTTACAAAGAGGGACAGAGGAGTCACTAGGCAGGTAACTCCGTGCAAAGACCCTGTGTGCACTTCCATCTTTCAAAGAGAAAACAGTGTTGGAAGGGCCCTGTAGTAAAACAAGATGGTAGAAGGCCTAGCGCAGTGCACACGGGTTCTAGTTCTTAGTAAAAAGAAGACCTCATGTCTAATTTAAGCCCCAGGCAGGGCTCAGAGGCATTTCCACTGCTAGGATATCTACCCTTTACACTAAGACATTTTATTTTTTCCGGTAGTGGGGGTTAAACCCAGGGCCTTCCCCTGAGCTACCTCCCTATCCTTTTTTGTTTTGAGACAGTGTCTCGCTGCATCATTAAGTTGGGCTCAAACTTGCAATCCTGCCTCAGGGTCCAAGACAGCTGGGATTACTGGCATGTGCCACCTCACTCACTTTCCCCTAAGCATTTTCAGTGCTTAGTGTTTGCTGTGTCAAGTGTTGGTCCAGGTGCTGGGGGTTACGGTGGCGGTGGTGGACGGAACCGGCCCTGCCCTTGGAGGTAATGATCTAAACTTGGGGGCGTATCACAAGGTGACCCTAAGGATTGACAGGCTCAGCGGATGAGGAAGGGGCGGGGTAGAGCCAGGCGCAGTGGCGCACACCTGTGACCAGCCATTCCTGAGGCATGGAATCCACCGCAACTTCCAAGACCCTGCCTCTGAATGAGAAGGGTGGGCCGCTTGCCTGGCCTGTATGGGGCCTGGTCGGAGTGGAGGGAAGGGCACAGGCCCTGAAGAGAGACCCGCCCTGACCCCTCCCCAGGATGTCATCCAAGTCTCTAAGAAGTTCCTGCCAGGCATGGCCGTTGGCTACTCTAGCCCAAAGCTGACCCTGCACGTGGGTGACGGCTTTGAGTTCATGAAACAGAATCAGGATGCCTTCGACGTCATCATCACCGACTCCTCGGACCCCATGGGTAAGCGAGGGCCGGAGCGGCTGCCAGCCTCCCGAGCCCTGCTGTCTGGGGTAGAGGATGGAGGGCTCCCCAAAACCAGAGCTGCCACCCCTCCAGCAAGACTCGGGAAGGAGGGAAGAGACCAAGCCACTGACCTGAATTCACAAATTGGACCTGGGCGTGGTGACACACACCTGTCATCTCAGCACTCTGGAGGCTGAGTCAGGAGGATCGCCATGAGTTTGAGGCCAGCCTGGGCTCCATAGCAAGATCCTGTCTCAAAACAATATAAAAAAAAAAAAGTTGGGTACCTGAGGAGTTGGGGAGCCTGGTCTTGGCCCTTGGGGCCTCGTTTTCTCTTCTCCTCCCTTCTGCTCTCTGCTCCCGCAGCCCAGCTTGGGGGAGGGGATGGTTCTAGTCAGGAGCCAAGGCCGGGGTGGGGGCTGCTCCGCTGTGGTGCCAGGGAATCTCCCAGAAGCGGGACTTGGACATGGGGCACCTGCTCTGGTCCGTGTGGGGGTCGGTGGCCCCTGAGGCCTCAGCCGGGCCATGTTCCATGTTCTCATCTCCCTCCCCGAAGGCCCTGCTGAGAGCCTCTTCAAGGAATCCTATTACCAGCTCATGAAGACAGCCCTGAAGGAGGACGGCATCCTCTGTTGCCAGGGTGAGCACTGGCCGGGGTAGGCAGGCGAGCAGGCGCCCAGGCCCGGGCCAGGTGGCCGAGGCTGATGCTGCCACCCCACCCCCAGGTGAGTGCCAGTGGCTGCACCTGGACCTCATCAAGGCGATGCGGCAGTTCTGCAGGTCCCTCTTCCCCGTGGTGGGCTACGCGTACTGCACCATCCCCACCTACCCCAGCGGCCAGATCGGCTTCATGCTGTGCAGCAAGAACGCGGTGAGCTGGGTGCTGTCTGGGGGAGGGGCCTGGTGGGCGCGCACAGCCCTGCCCTGATGCCACCCTATCCTGGGTCCCCCAGAGCACCAACTTCCGGGAGCCCGTGCAGCAGCTGACACAGGCACAGGTAGAGCAGAGGCAGCTGAAGTACTACAATGCTGAAGTGCACCGCGCTGCCTTCGTGCTGCCGGAGTTCGCCCGCAAGGTGTGTGGCCACCGACCGGGCAACGGGACCCCGGTTGCCCAGGTGCCAGCTCGGCCCCCACATGACCCTGAGCACGCTGACCGCCCTCGTGTCCCACCAGGCCCTGAACGATGCCAGCTGAGCCCCGGTGCTGCCGTGCCACCGTCCAAGACCTCGGGCTGGACCAGGAAGCCTCCAGGGTGTGGGGGCCCCCAGCCTGGACCAGACCCCTGCTGGCTCTCGCCCCCAGCCATGTGTGACCAGCCCTGGGATGCCGCCACCAGCCCTGCTGGGCACACTCCACGTGTCTGTCCTCTCTGGCATTCAGCCCCACGCCCATACCAGCTCTGTACAGCACATCTGCCCTGTTGCCCCTCAGCAAACAAGTATTTATAACAAAGCTCGAAGTCCTGTCCCCTGAC
Organism: Heterocephalus glaber; assembly: GCF_053883595.1. Lineage (NCBI taxonomy): Eukaryota > Metazoa > Chordata > Mammalia > Rodentia > Bathyergidae > Heterocephalus > Heterocephalus glaber. The sequence goes on along the minus strand of NW_028258299.1, from coordinate 6,896,125 downwards.
CTTCGCTGGTCCCAGCAGCAGCCACATGAACCACTGCTGGCCGCAGTCGGCTGTGAGGGTTTCCGCAGACCCTCCTACTCACACTGGGCCAGCCCGGGACCTTGGGCTTGGAAGGCTACAGCAGTCACCCCACCGGCCCCAAGTCTGTGCTGGGGGCCATTGGCCATTCATGCCTGGTGCCAGGGTGGAGGGCAAGCTGAGAAATTGGGCCTCCACAGGATTGGGAGGGGACCCAGCGGTGGCTGGGGTGTGACCAGAGGCCCTGGGGCCTGTTGAAGCACATCTGGAGCTTGGGGGTCTGTGGCCTCTGCAGAGTCCAGGCCACATCCCATACCCTGCAGAGTTCTTCCACTCCTCTCGAGCTGCAGCCCGGGACTTCCTGGGCACAGGGCTGTCCCCTCTCCAAGGTGCTGAACCTTCAGCCTCCTTGCCCTGGGCGCCTCATGACCACCTTGGGTCCTGACCCAGTCCAGATGTGGAGAGGGGAGGTCTTCCGGCCACTCCTGGCTCAGGCCAGTGGGGACTGCAGGAAGAGCGCTTGCTCCTTGTAGAAGTCAGCACCACTCAACTTCCTTCCTGCCCTGGGCAGAGGCTGACAAGGAATTGGGATGGGCAGGGTGCGAGCGAGGCCCCCTCGGAATCACAGTGGAACCCCTTCCTTACGTGGGTGGCGCTGGTCGTGGGACTTCTGGCAGTGATGGGAGTGGGGAGTTGGGTCCAGCTGCCACTGCCTCGGGCCCCACCCAGCCCTGCCCGCAGCTCCTTAGTCTCCAAGCACCTCCGGCCCTTCGACGTGGGCAGCAGGTGGACTGGGATCTGCACTGGTATCCCTGTCTCAGCAGGCCCTGGTGCAGCCTGGCTGCAGGGCCCAGCCCCCGGCTCACCGGAAGCCCCAGAAGGCCAGTGCTTGGCCCCGGACCAAGCTTCTTGATTCAGTTCATCTTCACAGCCACCTGTGAGGAAGGTGCTGCTAATACCGCGCAGGTGGGGTGACAGGCCTGCCTGGGCCACACAGCCTAGTGGCTGCCCTTCCACGGGCCTCCCCGCCCCTACTCCCTGCCCAGGGCGGCTGTGGCTCCCAGCCAGGCCATCCTCAGAGCCCTGTCCATGAGGAGCCCCAGGCGCAGCTATCACAAGGGTGCACGGTGGGTCCCCAGGCCGGGGCCACAGGGGAGTAGGGGCGGCCTGGGCCCTGAGCCACCCAGCCCTGACTGGCACCGTCTCACCAGCGGGAGCAATGCGCTTCCCTAAGAAAGCTTCATTAGAAGCACATAAGGGCCAGGGGTTTAGCTCAGTGGTTCCACTGCCTGCCTCACAAGCGCAAGGTCCCAAGTTCGATCCCCAGTACCAAAAACAAAAAAACACTAATGTGTAATGCTTTCTGAACACATTAAAATATATTACTTTAGGCCCGGGGATTTAGCTCAGTGGTTTCGCCACCTGTTGCACAAGCGCAAGGACCCGAGTTCAATCCCCAGCACCAAAAAAAAAAAAAAGCACATGGTGGCCACTCCATGACCTGTAGTGAGGTCACTGCCCACCTCCAGGAGCCCAGGCCCCACATCTCTGAGCACTGCGGACATGGCCCAGCCCGCTGAGGCAGAAGCAGCTGTGTGTGTGTACACAAGCGCGCACTTCAAGTGGAACCCAGGGGCTTCTACCACCGAGCTACATCCTTGATCCTACCTATTTTGTATTTTGAGATCGCATCTTGATAAGTTGCCCGGGCTGGCCTTGAAATTTTGATCCTCCTGCCTCAGCCTCCTGAGTGTGTGACCACTTTTGCACAGAGATCTGACCGCCCCTGGAGGCTGAGCCTCACCTGGTGGGTCTTGTGCCTGCCCCGTGCCCCGCTGTGCACTTGCGTCCGTGCCCTCTGTGTTCTTTACAATGAACCTGTGAATGTGTTTCCCTGAGTCCCATGAGCCGTCCCAGCAGGGCTGCAAACCCAAGGAGGGGACCGTGGAAATCCTGGCAGCCTGTCAGTAGGTGGCTGGCTAGGTGTGGTGCACACCTGTGCTCTCAGCTCCTGGAGAGGCTGAGGCAGGAGGATCACAAACTCCAGCCCTGCCTGGTTGGTTTAGCAAGCCGCTGTCTCGAAATGTTTAAAAGCTCCAGGGACAGAGCTCAGTGCCTGGGTTCAATCCCCAACACCCCCTGCCAAAAAAGGAAAAGGTAGCAACTTTTAATCTTTGCCTTTGCCTTTGCCGTCCGACTCAGGGCAGCGGTGGGGCCTGATGCTGCCAAGACTGAATGAAGACACCCAGCTGGTGTCTCCCAGCCTGAGATGCCCCAAGTTCAGCTTGCACAGTTGGCAGAAGCAGCTGCCTGTGTCCTGGTGGGGCTGGGTTCTGCCTGCCACCAGCCCCACACACCTCAGCCATAAATGAGTGCCTCGGCTGGTGACTTGGTTCACACTGTCACACCGCGTTGCTGTGGTTCACGGGCACCAGGCACCCAGCTGCAGCTGTGTCCACCACCAGGATTCAGTCGAGTTTGATGGGTTACTGGGTTTCATTTCCTTAGTTTTCAATAAATGTGTCACTGATTAGTCCCGAACTTTTCACCAGTTCTCTGAAGCGCCTATTTTATTATTGAGGCAGGGTCTCACTGTGTGGTTCAGGCTGCACAGGGATCCTCCTGCCTCATCCTCCCGAGGCTGCGATTATAGGCTTCACACCTGGCTTGATGCTCCTCTTAAAACCTCTGTGCTCGGGCCAGGGGTTTAGCTCAGTGGTTTCGCCGCCTGCTGCGCAAGCGCAAGGACCCGAGTTCGATCCCCAGTACCTGGGAGCCAGGTCTCCCCTTCCTGTTCCCTTGTTTGGGTGAAGCACACCCCTTACGTAGTAGGGAGGACTGAAAATAACTGCTTTACAGCAAGAAAGTACTTCATGGGGGAGGGGGGACATGGCCTCACTATGTAGTTCACCAAACCCAGCTGACCTAAGGTTTTTTAGGCCTGTCATGTGTGCCAGGTGTGGTGGTGCACTTAGGAGGCTGAGGCAGGAGGATTGCTGTGAGTTCAAGGCCAGCCTGGGCTACATAGTGAGACCCTGTCTCAAAAACAAAGAAGGAAGGGTTCTTACACACGATTGCCTAATAGATTCAATCCTACAACCTCTCCCAAAACCACAAGCTTGCATAAAGGGCCACCACAAATTTACACAAAACGCACTCCCACCAGGACATCCACCCTTGTTATCACTCACTGTGGCAAAGGGTGGCTGTTGCAAAATATCTGATGTAACTCTTCATTACTGTCTATTAAAATGTCCCACTGCTGGCTTCCTGAAATGCACCCAAGGTTTGCGAGGGCGGGAGCACTCCCATCAGCACGCCCAGTGGCATCATGGGTGAGCCCAGGGCTCCTCTGTGCTAGGCCAGCGCTCACACTGAGTTTTTCATTTTTATCATTTTTGAGACTTTGTTGTTGTCCTCTGAATGCTTTTTTTTTTTTTCTAGATAAGGTCTTGCTATGTTGCCCAGGTTGGGCTTGAACTTATGAACCTCCTGGGGCTGGGGATTTAGCTCAGTGGTTTCACTGCCCACTGCACAAGCGCAAGGACCCGAGTTCAATCCCCGGTACCAAAAACAAAACAAAACAGAACTTATGAACCTCCTGCCTCAGCCTGCCAGAGTACTGAGATGACAGGCAAGCATCAACATACCCACCCTGAATAGTTTGTTTTTTGTTTTTTTTTTCCTGAATAGTTATTTAATATCTTGCTCTTGCTTCTTGTTTTTGTGCTAAGGATTGAACCCAGGTCTTCATGCAAGCTAAGCAAGCTTTCTACCACTGTGCTACATCCCCAACCCTTTTTAAATGCTATTTATTTATTTTGGTGGGTTTGTTTGTTTTTGGTACTGGGGATCAAACTCCCGGACCTTGCGTTTGCCAGGCAGGTGTGGTGCCACTGAGCTAAATCCTCAGCCCTATTTTGGTTTTTTTAGATATTATCTTGCTATATAGTTCAGGCTGGCCTCCAACTCACAGCGATTCTCCCGCCTCAGCCTCCTGAGTGCTGAGATTACAGAAAAAAATTTCTTTTGAGGCTGGGCACAGTGGTACATTTCTGCAATCTCAACACTCAAGAAGGCTGAGGCAGGAGGGTGGCAAGTTTAAAACCCAAACTGGGCAAAATAGTGACTTAGTGAAACCCTATCTCAAAAATCAATCAAGCTGGGCCAGGGGTTTAGCTCAGTTGTTCAGCTGCCTGCCTCAAAAGCACAAGGTCCTGAGTTTGATCCCTGGTACCAAAAAAAAAAAAAAAAAGATTAAAAAAACAATCAATCAAGCCCACCTGTAATCCCACTCAGAAGGCTGAGGCAGGAGAATCCCTGTGAGCTTGAGGCCAGCCTGGGCTACATATCAAGACCCTGTCTCAAAAGAAATCAATCAATCAGTCAATGAAGGACTTGGGATGAGGCTCAATGCAAGGGTCCTGGGTTCAAATCCCAGCACCGCCTCCCCCAAGATTCTTTTGAGATAGAGTTCCTCAGGTTGAGCGCAAATCTGGGGTCCTCAGCCTCCAGACAGCCCCCTTGGGATTAGAAGCATGTGCCGCTGCATCTGGCTCTTATATCTCTTTTTCCTCAGAAGATCAATTTGCTTTTGCACATTTTCTTTGGGGGAGGAGCTGGGGTTGGAACCCAAGGCCCTGCATATGCCAGGCAGTGTGCTATGCCAGAGCCACACCACCACCTTCCCTCCTTTTTATTTTATTTTTTATCAAGACAGGGTCTGGCTAGGTAGCCCAGGCTGGCCTCAAACCTGCAGTGATCCTCCTCCCTCAGCCTCCGTGCTGGGATCACAGGTGTGCACCACCACGCCCACCACAGCTTCCTACCAGGCAAGGGTTCAAGAGCACCAACCCTAAACTACAGCTGCAGCCCCTCCATGCTCTGTGGCTAACAGCTTAATTATACACAGCTAGCAGGCGATGTACATGTTCATGTGTGCACATGTGTGTGTATGTATGTATGTGTGTCTTCCTCACTGTTTCAGGGTGTCCTCAGTCCCTGAAAGCTCCACCCGGTGTAAGAAGGGACCAGGTGGCCAGCCTGTCACCCGAAGGTCACTGCCTCAAGGGCAGCTCTCATGGGCCTGGGCTCTCACTCTTCCTGGAAACAGAAAAGAGCCAGTGTGGGGCCAGGGCTGAGCTTGGGAGCAGAGCCTGTCCTTAGCACGGGAGATGTGTCTGTAGATGTGTCGGGAGGCTGAGCCAAGAGGATCTCCTCCAGGTCAAGGCCAGCCTGGACTAACTGCATAGTGCAATCCTGCCTCAAAACAACAAAAAGCTGCTCTCACCTCTGTCCCCCACTCCCCATCCTCAGAGCCACCCACCTTCTAACATTGCTTTTCCTATGTCTTCCTGGCCTTGGGAGGGAGCAGAGCAGCCCCTGCTGCCCTGTGTTGGTGGCATCTCCACTGGGACCCTCACTGTCCACATCATCAGGGGACCCAGGTCCACCTTGACCGAGCAGGCCACTGTCAGGGGGGAGCTTGGAGATCCAGGCTGCGTCTGCAGGCTGTCACCACCCCGCTCCAGCTCCCGGTCCTGGGTGCCCCAGCCCTGCCCGGAAGTGGGCAGGCGGAAGTCCTGGGGTCGATTCCCAGAACCGGGGCAGGGCCAGGGCCGGACAAACAGGGCAAAGGTGAGGAGCCAGCTCAGAGCTGCACGGCAACTGGACGGCTCGCCATGAGGTGGACAGCAGTGCCCATGGCGTCTCCCCGAGGGCTGCTTATCCTCCTGGGACTGCTGTGGGGCTCGGTGGCTGCCACCTCGGGCCTCAGGTGGCCTGAGCCTGTGTTCGGGCGTCTGGCGTCCCCCGGCTTCCCGGGAGAGTACCCCAACCTTCAGGAGCAGCGCTGGGCCCTGGCCGCGCCCCCAGGCTACCGCCTGCGACTCTACTTCACCCACTTCGACCTGGAGCTGTCCTACCTGTGCGAATACGACTTTGTCAAGGTGCCACCGCGGAGGATGATGGCCGGGCTGCTGAGGGCTGGGGGGAGCACGAGGGCCTTCGCGCCCCCGGGCCTGGGCCTTGCCATCCCTCCCTGTGACCTCTGACCCCACAGCTGAGCTCGGGGACCAAGGTGCTGGCCACGCTGTGTGGCTGGGAGAGCACAGACACCGAGCGGGTGCCCAGCAACGACACCTTCTACTCGCCAGGCCCCAGCCTGGACGTCACCTTCCGCTCCGACTACTCCAACGAGAAGCCGTTCACGGGCTTTGAGGCCTTCTACGCCGCCGAGGGTGAGCCACTGAGGCCAGGCCACCCCACCCCTGTCCTCAGCCCCCCACCTCCACAAAGAACCCTTCGCCCTGGTGATCTGGGCCTGAGGCGAGGGCCTGGGCTGTTGGGAAAGCAAAGGTCAGCAGCCTGAGCGCTGCCCAGGGCTCGGGGGCGCAGCAGGCTTTGCGTCTTTTTCTGTTGTTTGCTTTTGGAGACAGGGTCCTGCTCTGTAGCCCAGGCTGGCCTCAAATTCAAGATCCTCCTGGGCTGGGGCTGTAGCTCAGTGGTACGGAGCTGCCACTGCCTGGCAAGCACAAGGTCCTGAGTTTGATTGCCCACATTGGGGAAAAAAAATTCGAGCTCCTCCTGACTCAGGCTCTTGAGTGCTGGGCTAGCAGGCAGACACCACATTGCTTGGCTCTTTTCACTAGTTGGGTGGCTTCAGGCAGGACACTTACTCTCTCATTGGATTACACCTGTAATCCCAGAACTCAGCAGGCTGAGGCAGGAGGATCTTGAGTTTGAGGCCGGCCGGGGCTACAAAAGGAGACCACGTCTCAAAAAGCACACACACAAAACAAAGCAAATGAAAGTTGTATTTACATCTCGGGACCCCAGAACTGTGAAGGGCTCGGCCTAGCCCCACTGAGGTGCTGGTTGGCCACCATCAGTCTCCAGTTCCAGGCCAGGCCGGGCCTCTGTCCCGGCTCCTTCCTCCTGATCACCTGCCTGCCCTACCTCTCCCCAGACATCAACGAGTGCGAAGTGTCCCCGGGGGAGACACCACCCTGCGATCACCACTGTCACAACTACCTGGGTAGCTTCTACTGCTCCTGCCGGGTGGGCTACGTCCTGCACGAGAACAAGCGCACCTGCTCAGGTGAGGGAGGACAGGCCTGCCCCCCCCAGCACACCCCACCCCTCCAGGGAGCTCAGGGAGGCAGTGCTCAGAGCCACCTAGCCTGGCCCCAGGGCCCCATGGCCTGATCCCTTGCTGCAGCCCTGCTGGGCGCCTGGACCATCAGTGTCCTGGGGAGCTGGCCCTGACCTGCATCCCCACTTGGGCTCGGTGTACCCCAAGGCCTCACCTTTCTTCCAGAGCAGAGCCTCTGACATGCCTGGCTCCAGCCTGCCCTGGCCCGTGGGTCAGAAGCCGGGGGACACCTTGGGCTGCAGCTGAGTTGGGCGAGACCTGGCTTCCCACAGCACCCCCAGCTGTCCTCAGCAACCACCCACACAATAAACCTGGCTCCCTTGCACCATGCCTGCGTGTCTCTGGGCGGTCGGGGAGGAAGCGGAGGACCCCAGCCCCTTTCCTCAGCAGCCTGAGGGACCCAGCTTGGTGGGGCTCCTCCAGCACCCCCATTTAAGATGAGGCTCACAGAGGGGCACAGTGCTCCCCACTCCTGGTCCCCCGAGGCTGAGCCCCGAGCACCCTTGGGGCAGCTGGGTTCAGAGGTGACTCCAGGTAGAGACCCAGCCAGGTGTCACCCAGGAGCACTCTGGTCCCCCTACAGCGCAGGGGCCATTCCCTCCGCCCCATTAGGAGCTGTATGGAGGAAGAGGGTTCTGCAGGGGCTCCCTGCATCTCGCAAGGCCCATGTTGAGTGCCCGGGCCCCTCACCCTGCAGGATGGAGCCTGACTTCCGACTGCTGTGACAGGCAGCAGGCCGGCGGGCACAGGGATGGCTGCAGGGAGGGAGCAGGGCCAACTGTCACCTGTCACCGCGGACTTGGACTCCCTGAGCTACCCCAGGCCAAGGCCACCCCTGGGAAGGGCCCCCAGAGGCCCTGCCAGATGCCTCTCCCGTGAACCCACCCCGAATCACTGCAGCAAAAGGAGTCGCTGGGGTGGGCACAAGCAGGAAGGGTCCATGAGCGAGAGGGGCCGGCTCCTCCCCTTCCCGAACCCCTGGGGACCACGGGGAGGCTCCCTGCTGCCTCCATCCTGCCGAGTCCACCTGGCAGGGCCTGTCTCCCTCTCACCCTCCACTGTGGGGTGGACAGGCCCTGGGCAACTTCTGTCCCTAGTGCCCCTCCCCCTCTCAGCCAGAGCCTCCAGGCAGGAGGACCCTTCCCTCACAGCCCTCAGCCCTTGGGGGGCTGTGGGGTTTCTGTCAATGGCTGGGGGCTGATCACATGCAGCACCTTGGCAGGTCAGGGACACAGATGTCCCTGGGACATCCCGTCCCCACGCCCACTGCCAGGGCAGCCACCCTGCTGTCCACGGAGAGGGATGGCAGGCAGGTGCAAGTTCCACCACCCGTCCTCCTCCTCTTGCCAGCCCTGTGCTCGGACCAGGTCTTCACCGCGCGGTCTGGGGAGCTCAGCAGCCCTGAATACCCGCGGCCGTACCCTAAACTCTCCAGCTGCACTTACCACATCCGCCTAGAGGAGGGGTTCAGTGTCATCCTGGACTTCGTGGGGCCCTTCGATGTAGAATCGCATCCTGAAAGCCAGTGTCCCTATGACTCCCTCCAGGTACGGGCCCTGGCCATTCCCCCTCAGCCCTGTAGCACCATCGCCCGTGCTGCCCACCTCAGCAACCCCCCTCAGCCTCTCGAGGTCCAAGGCAGGTCCCACGTTGATGGAGGGGCCACTGGGGGGCTGTCCTGTCAGCTCCCCGGAACTGTGGTGGCTTCCCTCTCCCTCGGCCCAGCCCTGGAAACACTGTGCCAAAGCTCTGGGCCTCTCCTGGTTCAGATCCACACAGGCAAAGGGAAGTACGGCCCACTGTGTGGGGAGACGTCGCCCCACAGGATCGAAACAAAGAGCAACACTGTGACCATCACTTTTGTCACCGATGACTCAGGGGACCACACAGGCTGGAAGATGCACTACACAAGCACAGGTGAGCACAGGGCACAGGGTCAGGGCAGAAGCCCAGAGCTTCTCTCCTCCGGAGAGCCAAGGAGATGCAGAGGTTGGGACTCTTCCAGGCCAGGCCCAGGAGGGAGACCAGGCGTGAGTCGGAAGCCCTGTGAGGCAATGGTCCTTGAAGAAGAAACAACAGGTCTTTCCTCCATCTCTCCCTCCGCCCCCTCCATCTACCACCCGGGCGCCGGTCATGCATCCATCCGCTCACCCACCACGCTATCCTCCCATCAACCCTGCATCCGTCCACCCACCCATCTTCCCAACTCATCCATCCCTCATCCCTTCCCAGAGCGGTGTAGCAGGGACAGTCCCCATGGCCCACGCCCTCAGTCCAGTGGTGGGAGAGCAGTCACAGCAACACAGCTAGCTCTGTGACAAGCACAGTCCGAGAGCCAAGCGCTGGGCATGGTGAGAGTCCAGAGGAGGGGCTGGTGCCTGGGCCAGGGGCCGGGCCGGGAAAGCTGCCCTGGAAGAGGGAACCTCTGAGGCTAGATTTGAAGGATGAGCAGGCGTGCAGAGGGGTGTTCCAGGCCAAGGCTGAGGCGCTACTGCTCACAGCGTGCAGGCGGCTGCTCCCCGCCCTCCCCTGGCCTTGGCTCTGCCCTCTGGGGTCCCTGCAAAACTCCCACCAAGGCTGTGCCTGCAGGTTGCTTCCCCAGGGGAGAAAGGTCTGGGCTTACAGGGGAGCAGGGGACTCGAGGAGGGGCCTGAAGCCAGCTTGGGCGCCAGAGCGGAAGTGTCTCTCAGGCGGCCTGAGGCCTGAGCGCTGTGGGGGTCGCTGGGGAGGGGAAGCTGGAGGATCCGGAGTGTGTCTGACTTGAGTTTCTGCTGTCTGGACCCTGGGTGTCTCCCTGTGCCGCCATGGTGTCCCGCGGGGCGCTGGGAAGTGTCACTGCCATCGCCATTCCAAGTCCTCGGCCAAGCACTGCCATAGGGGTCAAACCCAGGGCCTTGAGCTCTGTCACTGAGCTGTGCCGTCTGGCCTAAGAGCTGTGACGTAGGCACATCTCACTCTTCCTCTGAAGCCACTCCCGGTTTCAAGCCGTGTGTCGTGGAACTCCTGCACCACCTTTCCACATGCCCGGCTTTTCTACCTGCCTGCAGCTGAGTCCCAGGCAAAGCAACTGAGGGTCATCTTTTTTCCAGTACCGGGGATCTAACTCAGGACCTTGTGCTTGCCAGGCAGGTTCGGCACCACTGAGCTACATCCCCGGCCCTGAGGTTAATTTTGCCTTTCATGTTAAGAACTCCACTGTACTTGTGGCAGGGTCTCTTCGCCTAGCGTTTCATTTACAAACCAAGAATTTCAGATTTCCAAACCCAGACCTGGCTGCCACAGGTCACATCCACACCAGAGCCTGTTTTCCTCCGCACAGCGCAGCCGTGCCCCAATCCGATGGCACCACCTAATGGCCGCATTTCACCCGTGCAAGACAAGTACATCCTCCGTGACAGCTTCTCCATCTTCTGCGATGTTGGCCACGAGCTTCTGCACGTGAGTGACCAGGGGACAAACGGCAGCGATCACGATGGCACACTTACGTTCCTGTTCCTATCTGATGGGCAGAGGGTAGAGACAGCACGGTGGTTTCTTGCCAAGGTTTCAACGGTAAAATGCAAAGAAATAAGCCAGTGCCAGGCAAGAGGGATGGCATGGAGTTTTATTCTGGGTGTCCTGCCTTTTACAAATTTTGAAAGCATGTTTTTGGCGCCGGCGATGGAGCCCAGCGCCTCGTGCACACTAGGCATGCGCAGCTCCACCCCCTCTCCCGTGCGCACCCCCCCCCCCCGCTACTTTAGAAAGCTGTTGATTAAAATGGGCAACTTTTCTGTCTGTTCACGCGTTCCAGCAGCTGAAACAACAGAAAGACAAGTTCAAGATCGCTATTCTCGTTCTGTGAGCTTGGAGAGCACTCTGTATTAAATTAAGGTCCTCCCCCCTGGTCAACTGATGACCTTCCCCTGAAACAACTCCTGGGCCCACAAAAGAGTGAGATGGCCCTGGGAAAGAGTATATTCTGCACAGTTATAAATAGTGATCACTGTTGAGGGAGAGGGAGTATAATTTTTAAAAATGCTTAGTGGGTTGCTTTAGGGGCACAGGTAGGAGATTAACACGTCCTTTTTATGTTCTTCAAAATTGTCACTGAATCCCAGTGGTAAAAAGTAATAACACTGAAATGATAGCTATGCAGTCCGTAGTCCTATGGAGGGTCAAACCAGGGGAAAATACCACCTTGCACACTTCTTAGCCAGGCTCTTTTCCTAACTCCTTGGATTGCAAATTTGTTCAGATTCTCGCTTTAAAAAAATCTTGATACCCGGGCCAGGGATTTAGCTCAGTGGTTCAGCTGCCTGCCTCGCAAGCACAAGGACCCAAGTTCGATCCCTGGTACCAAAAAAAAAAAAAAAATCTTGATATTTTTTAAAGCATAAACCTTCTGCCAGCACCATCTTCTTTCACTTTTTAATGTTTGATTTTAGAAAAACACTATTTCAGGAAGACAACAAAGTTTCCCTATAGCAGGGTGTGGTGGTGGATGCTTACAATCCCAGCACTCTGGGAGGCTGAAGCAGGAGGATCACAAATTCAAACCCAGCCTGGAGAAGTTAATGACTTAGCAAGACGCTGTCTCAAAATAAAAAATAAAACAGGGCTAGTGATATACCATAGTGCAAAGGTCTTAGGTTCAACCTCCAGTACCACCACCACCACCACCACCATCAAAAATAGTTTTCTTGGGGCCGGGGATTTAGCTCAGTGGTTCCATCGCCTGCCCTGCAAGCGCAAGGACCCGAGTTTGATCCCCGGTACCAAAAAAAAAAAAAAAATAGTTTTCCTGTAAATCACACCATTGGTGAAAACTGATTAAGACATGTGCAAAAGGCTCATGAAATATTCCTAGTGGCCTTCCACTAGTTCACAGCCACGAGCCAGAACGAAACATGGTCGCTCCATGAATGATCGTACCTGTCTTTCCCAACTTTGACCACCCTCCTCCATACATTACATAAAGAACCGGCGGAATGTAGGCAGGAACTTGGAGATCTGATGTGTTCTTGGGTTACAGTGAAAAGAAACAAAATCACTGCCAAGGTCAGCTTTGATCCATAAATGCCAGGACACCTTGGCAAGCTGAGCTACGCTAACAGGTGACACCAACCAGCAGAGCTTTGGGGAGCAACATGCACCCACGCTGACCCGGCTGGAGCATGTTCAGGTCCTGGCTTCCTCCCTGTCACCACACGGACACTGGTCCCGTGGCGGTCACCCCTTTTGGGGACAGCGTTGAAGCAGTGGAACAGGAAGCACTGTGGGAACGCAGTTCAGAGGAGGGACTTGATGTAAACAAGTTAATTATCTTCTGAATTCCTATTTAGGCCTCTCTGCCCCTGAAATCCTTTGTGGCAGTCTGTCAGAAAGATGGCTCCTGGGACCGACCAGTGCCGGAGTGCAGCAGTACGGCCATGCGGTGACAACTCCCTAACTGCTGCTGCTGCCCTCGCTGCTTGTCCTGCCTGGTCCCCCTCTGTCCCTGCCCCCACCATTCCACTTTTCAGAGCTTGACATCTCAACCTGCTTCTCTCCCTCCGTATCTCAGTGTACTCAGGGGTCAGAATGGAGCCAAGCTACTTAGGAAAGTAAAAGTGTGCTGTGGAAATACTTTTTCCAAACATAAAAGTAGTGCTCCTTGTAAAATACGGAAAACAGGGCAGGGTGTGGCAGTGCACGCCTGTAATCCCAGGACTCAGGAGGCTGAGGCAGGAGGACAGCCATGAGGCCTAGGCCAGACTGAACTACATGTGTGACTCTGTTAAAAAAAAAAAAAAAAAAAAAAGATGGCAAACAGAAAGATATTTTAATTAACTCATCCCGCCACCAGAGGAGAGTGAAGTCACTGTCGCTACTCTGGTGTGTATCCTCCAGTGAGACACGGCTCCGTGTGTTAACATGTGCACGCTACACTTTGGGATGGGGTAGTTCTGTACCACACGTAGGTACACAACTGCATGAATGGGGTTAATGTGTACACTTCCACTCTGTAAACTAAGAATCCTGTACATTACTCAGAGAACAGAGCCATGCGCCTGTAATGACCGCACTCCAGGAGGATCACAGGTTTGAGGCCAACTTGGGCACCTCTGCTAGCCCTTGTCTCAAAATTTAAAGAAAAAAATTTTTTTCAAGGGCTGAGGTGTAGCTCAGCAGTAGAGCTCTCCTGGGTCCCATCTCTAGTATAAAAACCGACTGATCACACTTTGCTTCTCCCCATGTTAGTCACCTCTCCATGTCACCCAGGCGATCAGGAACACTGCCCTCCTCCCTCCACAGCTGTACGGGGCCCCATCACTGTGCATGCGCACTTGGCTTCATCCAAGCTGTGGTGCGCAGTCCTGTTACCCACCCACCTGCACCAAACATCTCAGCATGTTTCTGCATGTGTGTGCAAGGGTTGTCACTGACAAGTCCCTAGTGGAATCTTACGTTTTATAAATTTACATTTCTACTAATGAGACGAATTCTTTTAGTTATGGAACAGTAAAGGGTGGTGATGGCTCATGCTTGTTATCCTGGCTACCTGGGAGGCTGAGGCAGGAGGGTCCCGAGATCAATGGCAGCCTGGGAAACTGAGCAAGATACTAAAATAAAAAGGCCTGCTTGGGGATGTGGCTCAGTGCTCCCTGGGTTCAATTCCCAGCACCAGAAAAGCAAAACAGTACAGTAAGTCCCTGACTCAGGAATGTCACGTTCCGAGAGAATGTTCATAAATCTGATTCGTTCGCAAGTTGTCTGACAAAGTGAGTCTTACACACTTTTGACACAAATACACAATGGTGTTGCTTCGTGCTCCCTAGCAGTCCCCTTCACATCACCACTGCTTTTCCTCTTGCTTCAGACACCCTGGGCCCTGAGCACTGTACTACTTTACCCCACCACTGTACATGAAGCACACAGCTATGACAACATCCGGCTGACAACAGCCGCCAGACACGAGCTACTCTCGCAATTTTTGGTACTGGGGATCAAACTCGGGTCCTTGTGCTTGTGCAGCAGGCAGCGAAACCACTGAGCTAAATAAATCCCAGGCCTGTTTGCAATTTCTTGTACCTATCAATGTTTGTAATATGAGATCCACTCATAACTGTGAAAGTTCAAAGCTCGAATGTTCACAAGTTAGGGACTCACTGTAGGTAGGAGGGGGGGTCTGGTGGAGTCCTGGATCAGGGATGGCAGGACCCCAATTCTGCCACTTTGCCGTCCACCTATGGCAAACCTCCCTCCGAATTCTCTCATAGGCAGCAGGTCAGCAGAGCACATCACAGCTTGGGGAGAAGGCAGGTGGGGAGGAGAGCACGGCAGAGCCAGGCACACAGCCCTGGGCTGGTGAGACCACTAATGAAAACCGGCGCTTGGTTGCCTGTGTTTTAAAACGACCGAAGACTGAAATCACGGCCTCCTTCCTGCCAGGCACCGGTTATTTCACATTAGTAATGTTCTAAGAGATGTGAATTCTAGTCCAGCTCCAGGTGTGGATGATGGAATCAACACCTCTCAAGCCGTTTCACTTCCTCCACTTTAGGCAGGTTTTCTAAAAAGTCCAATTTATGGAAATGATTGTAAGAACACACGAAGTCCTTCAGTCTGTTTCATGCCAGACTTGCTCTTTCCTCTCCGTGGGAGTTTCGCTGGAGACCTTTTTTTATGGTAGCAAAACACACCCTGCAGTGTGAGGGTGGGAGGTGATCTCAGAGCCTTCACACTGAGCTACACCTTCAGCTCTTTTTTGAGACTGGGTCAAAGTCACCCAGCTTGAGCTTGAATTTGAGATCCTTCTGCCTCAGCCTCCCAGATGCTAGGATTACAGGCATGCATGCTTTTCAAATTGTCCCCTTTACCACTCAGAGGCAACAGCGCCTGCCTTGCAAGTGCAAGGTCCAGAGTTCGATCCCTGGTACCAAAACAACTAAAACAAATTGTTCCCTTCCTTAGGGAAAGTAACCGGTTCTTTCCCCCAGGGAGACTCCCATGACCCACCCATCTGTGGAAGGCGGGATGAGCAAGGCCAACACCTTAATCACACTAAAGCCAATTCCTGTCACCTAGAGATGAAATAAACGGTCCATGGCGCAGAGGAACCTGAGTGTGGCTTCATTATGGCTGTACACAGCCCAGCCATCCTTCTAGTGTCACTCATGGGTCTCCAAGACCTACTCTGCAATGCGGGGCATGGAACCGAGGGCCTTGCGATGCCAGGCAGGTGCTCCACCAAAGCGACACCGTGTTAGCTCTGAAGGATGAAGGGGACCCCCCCGCCCATTTCCTTTCTAGTTGTTGACTGCGGCCCTCCTGATGATGTACCCAACGGCCAAGTGGAATACATCACAGGCCCTGACATGACCACCTACAAAGCTGTGATTCAGTACAGCTGTAGAGACACCTTCTACACCATGAAAAGCAATGACGGTGAGCAAATTTTTTAAAAGTTGGGGGTCAGTGATATTTGGAACTTGAGCTTTTGTGGCCTGAAAATAAACTAACATTTTTGACCAAGGGAGACAAAGGATTAAAAGGCACTTCTCCCATCCACTAAGTGAAATATTACAGCTAAAGTGACTTTAATGTCAATTTGTGAGAATCGAAAACAGATCTTATCTAGTAAATGACTACTACAAACACCCAATATATTCCAAATGGTTTAATTTAACAAGTCAAAACCTTATCATTAAGCACTTGAGATTTTGATACATATTCAAGTTACACATCTAAAAGGTTTCCACTTTGCAAGCAAACATGGTAATGCAGAGATTTCCTATTTATGAAATCATGTAAAACGGTTATCACGCATCTCTACCTCCCACTGATGCTCAAGAATCAACATTTTTCAAGGGGGATTCAAGCAAATGACAACCACTCATACATGCAGTTAAACAGTTTTGCTTTTCCAATGATTTGCAGGTAAATATGTATGTGAGGCTGATGGATTCTGGACGAGCTCCAAAGGAGAAAACTCGCTCCCCGTCTGTGAACCTGGTAATGGGCAATTTACACAAAGAGACTTGGGACTGACAGAAAGGAGAGCAGGGTGGGAGACAGCGGGCAGAGCTTCAGTTGTAGCAGGCAGAAAATCTAACTTGTGCACTTGACTCTTCGGCAAGTTATTATTCCCAAATACTATGTTCTCGTTACCCCTTTCCATAAGGAGAGGTTGTTAGGTGCGGGCTGCATTAGTCATTTGATTATTTTTGACCTTATAACTAGGCAAGCATAAAAAATTAAATGATTTTTAAAATTATCTCAAACCATTTATACATTTATAAACATGAATTCCTGTTGTTACTTTTCTTCTCCATAAAAATGCTATTAAAACCCAAAGCTAATAACTTCATTATTTCCCTAAGCAATTGTTTTCAATGACATCTAGGTTTTTAAACATTAATGCAATATGCCTTTTAATAGTACTTAAATTTTTTTCTAGCCGAGTTGGCTCCAACAATAACAGTTGAGAATGATTTAAAAAAAAAAAATCTGAAAGGTAATAATATATTCATTACCCCTGTGTTATTTGGCTTAAATTAGTTTTTTTAAACCTATATTTGGCTGACACAATGTTTGTAAGTTTTAATGCAAGTATACTGCCACAACAGGAAACATATATGCTCTATTAATGAGTGTAATTAGTTTGCAATAAGGACACAGTAAAAATTTAGTGTTTGAACCGAAACCAGACCAAAAATACCAATTCCTTAACCTGAAGGGTCCTGGTTACAACTGCAACATCCTAATTTTTACATTTATATGATAAAAGGTGACAGTAATTTTGCAAAACCTAAGGGTGACCTCAGTTGCTACTTCCCCAGACTTACATGTAAATAACCCATTTTACAAAGGAAAAGTAAGTGTGGCAGGTGCTGCCCTTCTGGCTTCAGAAGCACATCACCCTGTGTGGAAGCTTGGACAACGCCCATGTGCCAGATAATAAACCCCTCAAGCTTAGAACTTAATTTTTTTTTAGCAGAACAACATAATTTTTGAAAGTTAACTTTCATTCATCTTCTAAGGAGCTAAGAAATATCAAAAGAATTTGAGGCCTTTGAATGGTGCTGTTTTAAAACTCCCACACTCTCCTATGCAGGGGGCCACCCAATTCAAGGGATGTGGCTTTTGGTCGACCAAATATCCACACCACCAAAGCGGAATACACGTGAGAAAACCACCACTAAGCTACAATCTTTTCTTTTCCTAGCCTGTGGACTATCAACACGTACTACACATGGTCGTATATACGGAGGGCAAAATGCAAAGCTTGGCGAGTTTCCGTGGCAAGTCCTGTTACTAGGTCAAACTATAGGAGCAGGTGCACTTTTACATGACAACTGGATTCTAACAGCCGCTCACGCCGTCTACAGGGAAAAAGACCATGCACCCTCCCTGGACATCCGAATGGGGGCCCTGCAGAGACTATCCCCTCATTACACACAGGCCTGGGCCGAGGCTGTTTTTATCCATGAAGGTTACACTCATGGCGCTGGTTTCGACAATGACATAGCACTGATTAAATTGAAGAACAAAGTTGTAATCAATAGTAACATCATGCCAATTTGTCTGCCAAGGAAAGCAGCAGAATCCTTGATGAGGACAAATGACATTGGAACTGCATCAGGGTGGGGATTAACCCAAAGGGGTTTTCTTGCTAGAAATCTAATGTTTGTGGACCTACCTATTGTGGACCATCAAAAATGTACTGCTGTGTATGAAAAGCAGCACTATCCAGGGGGAAGGGTAACGGCTAACATGCTTTGTGCTGGTTTAGAAGCTGGGGGCAAGGACAGCTGTCGAGGTGACAGTGGAGGGGCACTAGTGTTTCTGGACAACGAGACACAGAGATGGTTTGTGGGAGGAATCGTGTCCTGGGGCTCCATTAAATGTGGGGCCGCAGATCAGTATGGGGTATACACCAAAGTCATTAACTACATTCCCTGGATCGAGAACATAATTAATAATTTTTAATTTGCATGTCTTCAATCAGTAAATGATGCCTGATTTTTAAAAGTACCTGTAAAAGACTAGTGGCAGTGCAACCCAAGAAGTACAGCTGTCACCGACCCCCCCCCCCCCATCCAAATAAAGGTGAGACTGTTGCAGGGCCCAGTCTACTGCTGCTATAAAGCCACCCTTACTTATTTAGGGGACACAAATATTACAGTGATACTCAAGTTTTGCCAACTCAATATAAATTCACTCACTAAGCTGCATTTAATTACTCACAAAGCCCAGCACCTTTTCAAAATGATTGGTCATATTTCTGCACATTACACACCCATATTCTATTTTTTGCTCTTTACTGATCTCTAAGAGTGCTTTACATATTTTTGCAGTACTGAGTTCAGGATTAACTTTGAAAATTCATTCTGAGGTAGTGGGATTGCAAACACCAATACTTTAGCTCTGGAATGAACAGATTTCCACATTAAAAACCAATGCCACAGTATCCGGGCAAGCTGGCATAAACCTGTAATCCTAGCACTGAGGGAAGATGAGGCAAGAGGGTTCCAAGTTTGAGTCCCACTTGGGCAATTTAGCGAGACCCTGTCTCAAACAAAAGGTGGTTAGCCCAAGGACGCACCTCAGTGGTAGCATGCTCCCGGGTTCAATCCCTAGTACTGCTAAAAAATAAAAATAAAGTAAAAGCAAGCTATTTTTCATTTGTCAAAAGGGCAGACAAAAGGAACACAGACTTTATCAAAGACAATATAAACTTACTAAAGGACAATTTGGTAACAAAAACCTTAAAAAGCACCCATAATCTTTGATCTAGTAATTCCCATGCTAAGAATTTAACTTAGCTGGCCGGGGATTTAGCTCAGTGGTTTCGCCACCTGCTGCGCAAGCGCAAGGACCCGAGTTCAATCCCCGGTACCAAAAAAAAAAAGAATTTAACTTAGCTGTAAAGATGTTCCTGGCAATGGGAAATAGCCTAAAAATAACGTTGTTTTAGACTGAACGAAATCTGGTATTTCCACAAGATACAATAAAAGCAAGTGGTGATATTAGAAACAATCTGGAGGTTGCTTTTTTCTTAGTAAGCATGAAGTACTCAGGCAAAGGAAAGCCAAACACCAGACCACAGATCACCCCACAGGCCAGTGAAGCACAGACCTCTATCAGTTCAGCGCCACCCCACTGTGTGACAGTGAGGACGGTTCTAATCACCACACACGAGCCAACTGTCTATTTTTTCCTAAGGACGAAATGATTTTACCCTTAAAATCTCATTTGATTTTAGTTGGTTATTCATCCTTAAAAAGTTTTAACAGGAAACATTTGATAAAAGTTTTTCAGTCTAAGTGGTATAATTATATATATAAAAAATTCAATGTTTTAGTCTAATTTCTTGTGTGCATATAAAGTACAACTTCTTGAGATTCACTTTTTAAAGGCAACTTTGTCACGTATCAAAAAGAAATTGTGTTTTTCCAGTAAGACTCCAGACACTAAACCGTGGTGGCAACATAACTTTTTATTCAACTGTGGTTCAAAAAATTTTTTTTAGAATGAATGCATTTAGATGATCAAATAGACTTTTAAAAACAAATCTTTGCCAAATAGTTTAAATACTTCTAAAGTTTAAGATTTCTTAAGGGTAGAATAACTAGCTGTGGCTATGTAGTACCACATGTTAAACAAAGGCTTCTCAACATTGAAAGCCTTGTGTGACCAGTTAACTGCTTTTAACAAGTGTAAATAAGGGATTAAAACCATGCCATTGACAAGTTAACTTACCCCTGGGCTCCTTGATGGCTTGTCAGTTTAGTCTTTGGAGGTCCCCGAATACCATTTTAAGTGTTACCATGTTACTGCTGCTGAGTAACAGTGCAAATGCTAAAATGCAAAATTCAGATGGTACAGGGTTTGGAAATCATGCAGATTTAGATGCAGAAAAAAAAATATTAAAACAACTCAAGATCCTTTTACAGAGGAAACTGAATAGCAAAACAATGTGGCAATCACAGGTCAAAAGAATGACTTCATTCATAAATGTTTAAGACACGCAACTTGTAAAATGACAAACCTATTTATCATAATCTAAGTAGGTAAGGGCATCAAATAAACTACCAGGACAAAAACTGTCACATTCTTCCAATTAGAAAACAAACCCCTCAATTCTCACAGCAATTACACATATATAAATATATATATAGTACAAGAGGGAATCAATACATTGCTTTTACACCTTAACAATGCATTGTGAGTCTAATCTGAGTTCTGTAAGCGAGTGTATTCAACATTACTATACTACTCCCCTTTGGAAGGCAAAGCCCATTTCACTTAACACTTCTACAGACAACCCATCCTTCCAGTTCTTAAAGCTATCAGGCTTCTTAATGGAGTTCAGGCACAAGGTAATTTGTGGTTTCTTCTACTTTATCCCTATTGCAATTAATTCCACTTTTCAGAGCCCAAGCACAAAGGTACTTATAGTCCCTTCTTTTTCACTGATATGCTTTGTTACAAAGCATTTGAAAATGATCAATGTTGTTTTGCCCACTCTTCCAAATGAGACTATTTTTAGAACGCATGATTTCCCAATGGAGATTTACACAGGCCATGTAAATAGAACATCACCCAAATGCACAGAGGCTCTAAGAAAAAGCTAGAGGGTACTGCTTACCATTTTTACGTGTAGTCACCCAGACTTATTAAAAACTAGATTAAAAAAAAGAAAAGAAAAAAAAACTTTTCACTTTGGACAATGCAAGAACAAATAGCAATTAAGTCTGGGTATCAGGTGTCAATGCATGACAGGTGATGAATCCATTTGACTTGAGACAACGTTTCAAGTAAGTTTATTTGAAGCAAAATAAACTACTGCCAAGAAACTTTATGAAAGTTCCATCTCAAAAGGGTCAAAAAAGGGGAATTAACTGCTATGAATTCTTTGCATTCAGGGCTGCAAAACAAAGACACATATTATTTAAATCAGTTTTATTTAAGAATTTCCAACATTGACAACTCTTATAAAAAAGCATCCAAGCACAGGACACAGAACTGCAGCAAACAGCATTCTTATGGGTAGCTAACAGACATGAGAACTTCCACCCTTCTTTGAGACACCTGAGCTCACTGGTGAACTCTGCTCCCAAGTACTCCTGCAAAGCACATCACAAGCTCAGTCCATGTTCTCAACCCATCAGCTTCAGTTCACATTACCACACTTACATATCAGTAACAGAGGAGAACACACACCATACAGCATTCACAGCAGTTGACAAAGGGGGAGGGGAGTACAAGTATCATTTCACTTAACACATTCAACTAACGTGGGTTATCTAAGAACAAAACTCACTTAAAGTCTTCCAACAGATGTGGATGTCCCTTGAATGCAAAAAACATTCGTACATTATTTGCTATCATTGCTCTCTGCACACTCTCACCAAAGCCACAGGATTGAGAGACACATCTTGCCAAGTTAAAAAATATCCATTATGCACCACCAAGTCTCTGCACGCGCTCTCCTTTTCTCGCTCATACTAGCCTTTCATGCCTCGGCACCACCATCAATCCCACACAAGGTTTCAAAAGTTCAAACAGCCTTCTGGTTCCATATCACAGCCTTGCGTTCATAGCGTTGATACGACTCCATGAAATAAAGAGTAGCGGATAAAAATGGGACACCCACCGTCAAAGACGCAGCCTGTGCAGCGTGATGACGAATTCTTGAATGAGAAAGCATGTAGACAGAAGTAATCCTATGGCGGAATATTTACAGCACTACTTTCAATGAAGTGCTTCTTCCAAAAACATTTGAAATGAGATGAACTGCAGAGATTAAATGAAGGCTTCATATTGTACTTTTGTATATGAGGGGAGACAAGTGTTAAAAACAAAACCAAAAGAACCAAACACAGTGACACCATGATCTCCCAAAAGGAGATTTTCCTAAGGAAAAATCTATATGGTGGAGTTCAAATTAAAAAAGGAGAAAAGAATGTAGTTCTAATCAATGGCTTTCACTTTGAACATGCAAAGAATTCACTTAAGTCCAGGGATAAAATATTACAAGAGAAACCTTTTGATATCAATTGTAGTGTGTTGGTTTACCAATCAGGCAAATAGCAGTTCACTTGCAGCCACTCAGTATTTCAACCCTTTATGTAACAAAACTTATAAAATTCCTTTAGCTCTTCTTTTTCTAAAGAAAAATGTCAAAAATACTGCTGAATATACTCCACACCGAACAAACCAATTTTGAAAATTTTTAGTACATATGTATTTTACAATATACTTACCATGAGTTTAGAAAAAATTCCCACCATTCTGTATCAACTAACTATAACCCACTGTCTACATTCCCCAGCCAGAAGACTTAGAATCCATGCTTGAGCCAAAGCCTCCATTAAAACCACTGCCTGACCCTGCATTCGATGCTGATCCCCAACCAATTGCAGCACCAGAATTAGAACCACTGTAAGAGTTATTTCCAGAGCCAAAAGCCTGATTTGGCTCCCTCTGCATGTTGCCCTGGCTTTGGTTATTACCTGATGGGCCAGACTGGTTCTGCTGACTGGCAAGCATGCCCATCATACCCCAGCTGCTCTGCAGCGCGGCCTGGGCTGCAGCCATCATTGCTGGATTAATGCTAAAAGCACCAAAATTCATCCCCCCACCCATGTTACTGCCCTGATTGTTTCCCAAGCCAGCTCCACCCCCTCTACTGTTTCCAAACCCACCCTGATTTCCAAAGCCACCCGGATTACCACCAAATCTTCCACTTCTCTCTAACTGTCTATTGCTATTGTGCTTAGGTTCAGCATTGGATATATGCACGCTGATTCCTTTAATGATCAAGTCCTCTCCACAAAGAGATTGGGCAACCTGTAAAAAACAAGGAGTGTAAACAAAAGATTAAACCACTGACTGATGGCAACCAAGGAAAAATAAACGCTCATTTCATTTAAACGTCCAGCACAGCCTTTACTTTAGTAACATTACAGTAAAATCTGTTCTTTTTCCAAAGATACATAACACTCCCAAAGGCCCCATACTGAAAAATATGTATAAAGAGTACTCCACAAGTATCAGCCCACACACCCTGCTCCTTACAAAGTCAGAAAGCTTAGCCAAAATGACAAGGTTTCAAAAGCTGGATGGGAAATATCCAAGAGAAATTACCTAATTAGCTGAGACAAATTTTCAAGAAGAAAAATACCTGATCATCTGCAAAGGTAACAAAGGCAAAAGCCCTGAACGGTATGGGAATGAAGACATCTTCCACTTCTCCGTACTGAGAGAAGAACTGCCGAAGCTCATCAGCAGTCATGTCCTCTGTACAACGCCCAACAAACACCTTTCTGCTCCTCAAAGGCTCATCCGGACTTTGCTGATCAAATCAAAAGGAAGAAAAAAAATCAGAAATATCTTATGAACAATGCAAAGAGCATTATGGGAGGGATAGCACAAAATCTTTGCCTTGTATAACAGGTAAATCAATAAAAGTAGGCATACTCTTAGCTCCTTGTATCTGTACTTCTCCATCTTATAAGCCTTCAACAAGAGTTTTAAATTATAAAACCATACTAGGAAAGCTGGGCATGGTGGCACGTGCCTGTAATTCCAGCTACTCAGGAGGCTAAGCCAGGAGTATCCCAAGTTTGAGACCTGCACAGACAACTCACTGAGATGTTGTCTTTTTTTTTTTGGTACCGGGTATCGAACTTAGAACCTTGTGCTTGCAAGGCAGGCACGGTGCCACTGAGCTAAATCCCCCATCCCTGAGATGTTATCTTGAAGGAAGAAAAAAGAAGAAAAAAAGACAAGGGATGGAGCTTAGTGCTCCTTAAGTTCAATTTCTAGTATGGGGGTCAGAGGTGTACATTCTCTTTAAAGGAGTCAAAGACTAAGAAATACCCCAGGGTCAAGCATGATGAGGCTCCAACTAAGCAAGTCTTATTTGCTTGCCTGGAACAAGTTAGGCCTTTACAATAGGCCTATGGGAGGGCAGGTACTGGAGGTTAAAACCAGGGCCTGCCCATTAAGTTTAACCCCTACCCCTCTGAAAAAAAGTTTTTTTAAAAATTTTGAGACAGAGTTTTGCTAAGTAAGTCACTAAATAGACCAAGCTGGGCTCAAACTTATAATCTTTCTCAGTCTCCTAGAGTGCTGGGATTACAGGCATGCGCTAGAATTAATGTATTCTGGTCATCTTTATATTCTAATATGTAACTATGTAAGAAACTGCTGACAGAAATAAAAGATGAATAAAATGAATAGTTTGAGCCAGGGGCCAGGGTAAGCTCAGTAGTACAGCACTTGGATAGAATACATAAAACCTTGGATTCAATCACAAGCACTGGAAGAAACGAAACACCGGAGTTTTAGTTTGGAAGAGTAATAAACTAAATATTTCAAATCAACATAAAATATTCAGCATGCATTAAGGTCCTGTCAACAAGTCAAAGACTTCACAAATACACTGTGCCACTATCTTTTCCAAGTGTATCTAATGTTTTATTTTAATATCTTCTAAGAAGTTTGTCAGCAAAATTTCCAAATTATAGAAGAAAAAAGAGCAAAGTACCTTAGAATTAGGAAGTTTACAGTCACACCATCGTCCATCTATCATATGTCGCTGTGACATTACTTTCACCTGGGTTTCATATTCCGTAAAACGAACAAAGCCAAAGCCTTTTGAATGACCAGTTTTAATATCTTTCTTGACCTGGAAAAGATGATCAAAATTATTTTAACACTACACATACCACCAAACCAGTTTCCTGACAAAGTTGGAAAGGCTTCGACTGTAGGTATAAACTAAATATAACTTTAGTATTGAAGGAAAAACAACAAAGAGGATCTGGGTGTGGTAATCCCAGCACTCTGGAAGGCAGAGGCAGAAGTACCAGTTTCAGGCAGGCCTGAGCTTTAGTAAAGACCCTAACTTAAAAAAAAAAAAAAAAAGGCAACAGGTGGAAATTCAGATCATGCTAACAGCAGTGACACATTTATACATAAATGAAATGCCACTCTTTTTTCTTAAGCCTTCATGCAAGTCATTATTCTTACAATCTTCTTAGTGTATACAAAAAGTCATTCCCTCAATATAAATAGTGTAACAAATGAAATTCCTGTGTACTAGACAGAACAGGGTCAATGAAGTAAAAGGAATGCAAGGTGCTTATTCATGGGCAAAGAAAACCGCTAAATGAAATAAAAATTTACCTGCACCATAAGAACTTCTCCAAAGGTACTAAAATATTCTTTTAGATCCTGCTCAGTTGTTTTCCACGGAAGACCCAACACTATTAAGTCCGATGTTTTCTGGACTGCTCTTTTCACTTTAACTGCTGAAGAAGCATCTGTCTCATCCATTTTCCTTTTGTTATCTAAACAAAATGAGCATGAGTCTTTTAGAAAAGTTAATTTATCACTTCTTTAAAAACTTACTACTCCCTACATTTACAAATGAGAAGCAGGGGCGCTGGGGACTTAGCTCAGTGGCACAGCACCTGTCTTGCAAGTGGAAGGTCCTGAGTTAAAAAAAGAGAAGCAAAAGGCTAGTAATAGTAAGACACTAAAGTTGGCAAGAAGTGATGGCAGCTCCCAAAAACAAAACGAAGGCTTGAGTAAGCGCCTGAGACATTTTCTGGTACAAAATTTGGGATTCCAAATTCTGGCTCTGTAACCTCTGAGATTAGTCAACTGTGTGTCCTCCCTCTCAAAAGGTTATTGAGAGAAATTCGACTTCAGCTGGGAAATGGGACACATTTGTAACTGTTACTCAGGAAGCTTAGGCAAGCAAACTGCTGTTTGACACCAAGCTAGACAACTTAATGAGAACTTGTCTCAAAAAATTAAAAGGGCTGGGGCCATAACTCAGTGGTAGAATGTCCTGGGTTTGACCTTCAGTTACCCCCATCCCACAAAAATGACTTCAATTTAGCATGGTGGTTATTAAACAGACTTGCTTAATTATTGGAATGTCTCTTATGTAATTTATTTACTTATTTATGTACCAGGGATTGAGCTCGGGTCCCTGCACTTGCAAGGCAGGCAGCAGAAACAGAGCTAAATCCCCAGCCCTCTCTTATGTAATTTAAAAGCTACATACAAAAATTTTTATTTGTGACACATGGATTTAAGGGTGACTTTAGTTTTTCTCTTTTCCAAATCTTCAATAATGAACATTTAATTTTGTGAGAACACTTGTCCAGTGTGCATAATGCTCTAGGTTCCATATCCAGCACCAGAAAAAAAAAAACATTCTGAAAATTGGGACATGTTGATGTATATGATTGTACCGGCGCAGAGGAGAGAGTACTCTGAATCAAAGTCCAGTTCAAACTCCAAGAGCCCCAGAAGGGCTGTTCCCCCAGGCTCCTCAGCACAAGAAAGCCTCAGGGAAGCAGCCCTGAGCTGAGAAACCCCTGGTCTTTTATTCTTAACTCAAGGCATAGAGGGAAAACATCTGTGCAGGAATTCGTGCCAGGGGACAGGGAAGGAACGGGGTGGTCTGCTACATGACTCATTTCCACCTAATCTAAGCAAGCCATTGGGGATGGAAAGAACAGTGGCTGGAACAAACACAGCTAAGGATAACCTGTTTCTGATCCTGCCTGGCTGTTGCCCTGCAGGCCAGCTTTAATCTTTAACCATGCACTTCAGGAACCCTGTGCTGTTGCTCCAGGGAGTCCCTTTATCTTTGCAATCATTTCAATCACTCCTCCAGCCAGAGTCTCTCCATAATTCCCCCTTTTTTGTTTTATAGTCCAGAATGAGCAGACGGTGGAGAGTACAGGGTAGAGGGGTACTGGGCTTGGTATAAGGAGGTCATCATGGCTTCTGCATGGAGGGTGCACTGGAACAGCATACAAAGCACTCTCAGGACTGCAAGAAAGAGCAGAAAAAAGATTATTCCAGTAGCTGTAAGAATCCAAATGCACTGGGTTGTATGCCTATAATCTCAGCACCCAGGAGGCTGAGGCAGGAGGATTGCCATGAGTTTGAGGCCAGGCTGGATTACATAGTGAGTTCAAGGCCAGCCTGAACTACACAGTGAGACTCTAAATAACCGAAAGAATACAAATGCAAGGTTGATACCAAAGAGCCAGTTTCTATAGTAATTTCTCCATCTAGATTTGTTTGACAAGCACCTTGGAGAAGGCACTGGACCTTCTCCCAAGATTCAGAATGACTGAAAGGAATAGGAGTGACACACTGAATGATGATACATGGTATCACAACTAAGCCAACTATGTGTCCATTGGGACTGTTGGTGCTTGCTGAGCCAGGTAACAGCTGTCTCAAGGCTATCAAGTCTTTGTAGAATATCTTTATCAATGTCAGTTTGAGTCAGTAATTCTGAGGTAAGTAACATTCTGGAAATAGCTATTCATAGTTCGAGCAGTTTGGACAGAGTTAGTCAAAGTGACCACTGCAGTTGCCACTGTAGTGGAAAATGCAGTAGCCGCTATAATAAGTGCAATCAAAATGTCCATAAAGTATTTGTTTAACATGTTCAAGCGCTGAGGTGATTTTTTCAGGAGTGGAATTTCTCACTCTCGAGTGATACACAGGGAGCCGTGCTTTGTCGTGCTGAGTACCATAATGTGTGTAATGTTGAGAATTATTATTTACAACACAACCAGTCAACCAGGTGGCATGGGGTGGGGGGAGATATTAAGTGCTTTAAAGGGTCTGTACCAGAGATCAGAATAGTTATAGTCAATTATCTTGGGCTCCTGATTGGTGAGAACTAAAATGTATGGCCATGAAGTACAGACTAGGACATGATCAGAGGTATCATGAGCAATCCATGTGAGTTTACTCACATGTTGATATCTGCCAATTCTGACAATGTGAGGGAAAAAGGGAATGGCTAGGCATTTACAGGGATTTGACAGGGAGGGGAAAGGTAGGTGTCTGAGGAGAGGCATATAAAGGGTCCAGGCAAGGCCAGGATTCCAGGAAGGTGGGCTGTCACCATAATTAAAAGGCAAAGCATAATTCCAGACAGAATTTAAACTCTAATACTGTTGGGAGCAATGCTACATAATTCTAGGGAAAAATCATTTGGTTAGCCTAGTTCTCTTGCCTACAGCCCAGCTACAGAATAACTCGTTTGGCCTCTGGTCACAACTGAGACTTCAGTGATCCAGTGATGCTGTGATTCTCCAGGACAAGAAACATCTGGGAGAACAAACATCTGCTCAGTTCCTCGTTGTTCTTGGACTGTTAACGTTTTGTTTACCCGAGATGCACTGAACTCTCTGCAAGTCTTTTGTTACACCTTGTTTATCCCAATGTGAACTACTGAACTCTCTACAAGTCATTTGTTACATTTGTTTCTCCCGATGTACTGAATTCTCTACAAGTCATTTGTTATGAGGTACTGAATAAAAGGTGTGGTAAACTAGGGGCTTTTGTCTTTCCTGCCCAGAGCAGCACTGATCAGACCCAAAGCTCAGCTTCTTCTCAGTCTCATTTTTCTACCTTTCCTGTAATTCACCGTGTGCTGCCGTGGCTCACAGGAGACCAGGACTAACTGCAGAGGTTCTCGTAACGTTCCCTTCCCCTGTTCCCTACATTTGGCGCCCAACGTGGATGTGAATTGGATCCAGGGGTGAACTCGCCTGTGAGACAAATTTGGAGTAAGAGAGACAGCACACGGATCTCCCAGGACGATTTCTGGACTAGGACAAGGGACACTGGTGGTAAGTGTGTCCAGCTGGGGGTAATTTTCTATCTTTGCGGAGTTACAACTATGGGTCAGTCTCTGTCAACAGAACAGCGTAACTTTGCCAAATTACTTAAGTCGCTGTAAAGCAAGCTATGTACCCAGTACCTAAGGGTGCTGTGATAGATTTGTTAAAAGACATGCAAATGTATGTCCCATCTTTTCCCCAGGAAGGGACAACTAACTTAATAGCATGGGAAGGTGTAGGTACCGTTCTCTGTGAGGCTTGGCGAAGGGGTGATCGTCTCCCCCCCCCCCCCAAACGCTCCCCACTTGGGCCTTAGTCCACTCTGCTCTCAAATTCTGTCAGTTCAGGAAACCTCGGCTACCCCTCCCCCCACCAACCCTTCTGTCCAGATTTCCGCTTGTTCAGCTTCTTCTCCGGTTTGCTTTCATCTCACTGCGGCTTCTGCTCCACCGCCACAGCATGCTGAGGAAGACCCTAACTCTCTAGCCCCTCAGCCATCTCGCAGAGGTCTAGCTGCCCCTCTTGTGAAGCCCTCTTCTGGGGCCACTCCCTGTCGCCGTGCCTTGCAAAAGGCTGTGACATCAGGCAAGGCAGTGGGAGACCCTTTGTGCTTTCCTGTCTCAGTTTTGCCTGATCCTGACAACTCAGAGGTGGACATGTATGTTCATGCCTCTTTTGATTTTAACATCCTAAAGGACCTCAGGCAGAGTGTGCTAACTAATGGTGTCCAAAGCCCCTATGCAGTGGGTTTGTTGGACAATGTACTTCAGACTTATTCTCTGGTTCCTCATGATGTTTTTCATCTTGCAAAAACGTGCCTATCCCCAGCTCGGTATCTCCACTTTGAGGTGGAACTTCGTTCTTTAATCAGGGAACAGGCTCATAAAAATGCTCAGGGAGATGCTCAGTCGAGAGAAGTTACTATCAGCATGTTATTGGGCACAGGTGACTTTTCGGATTTAAGCAGGCAGGCCTGTTGCCCAGTGTTACTCTTCCACCAGCTAGAGGACCTCCTTCGGAGGGCTTGGGCTTCTGTGCCAGTTGAGGGTGCACCGATGAACTCTTTTACTCAAATCATGCAAGGGCCGATGGAGACTTACACAGAATTTGTAGCAAGATTACAACAAACTGTTAGGAGACAGATTTCTAATTCCCAGGCAGCGGACATCCTGATCTTACAGCTAGCCTATGAAAATGCTAATATGGACTGCAAACAGGCAATAAATCCTGTTCGCTCCTCTAAAGATCTTGGAGCATATATTAAGGCATGCCAGAATACTGGGTCTCCTTCATACAATTCAGCTCTGATGGCTCAGGCCATCTCCCAACATTTACGCAGTACACACAATGATTTAAAATGTTTTAATTGTGGAGAAATGGGGCATCTCAGAAAAAACCGCAAAATAAAAGTGGCTTTACAAGCTGACCCAGGGCCACTGAGTCAGGCATCCAGAGAAAACAAGTTACTGCCTGGCCTTTGCCCTTGATGCCAAAAAGGCATTCACTGGGCTAAAGATTGCCGCTCCAAATATGACAGGGATGGTGCACTGCTGCCGGGAAACGGAAATCGAGCCCTTCCCCGGGCTTGGGAAACAATAGGGGATCAGGGCCAGGGGGCCCCAGTCCCCCTGAGTCAGCCTTACCCAGTTCAGACCTGTGCACAAGTACAAAATCAGACAACATGGGTGTCCAGAGGGACATTTCTTCCCTCCTCAGGGCAACACTGGGACGCTCAGGAATAGATCTTTCTGCTACTCAGAGAGTTCACCTGCTGGGAGCTGAGACTCCGGTATCTGTCCCCACAGGAATTCATGGAACCCCACCCCCCGGAACCATTGGCTTGATACTTGGAAAATTCTAACTTTGAAAGGCATTACTGTTATTCCAGCTATTGTTGATTCTGATTGTACCTCGGAATTGCGTGTTCCTGTTAGCTCCACAGGACTTTGGGTAATAGAACAAGGAGATTATATTGCACAATTGTTGCTCTTGCCTAAACCACAATTAAATAATGTTAGCCTTAAAAATTCCCAAGAGGATCCTCAGCCAGAAATTCCTCAAGAAGAGATTTATTTCACCCAAGAGATTTCCAAAAACCATCCCATGTGCAAAATTAAATTGAATGGCAAATTCTTTACAGGATTGATAGACACAGGCGTGGATGTGTCTGTGATTGGCACGTTTTGGCCATCATCTTGGGGGAAAAAACCAACTAAAACATCTCTGGTAGGCCTTGGCGCCTCCCAACAAGTTTTACAAAGCTCCATTCCTCTGCCTTATGAAGGGCCTGATGGTCAATTGGGATATATTTCTCCTTACATAGCTTCCATACCTGTAAACTTATGGGGCAGAGATTTGTTGGAACAATGGAGAATTGTAGTGACTACTTTGCCCCCTGAAACTTCACTGGGCCAACAGATGATGTCTAAAATGGGATATGAACCAGGAAAAGGATTGGGCAAGCAACTTCAGGGAACAACACAGCCTATAGAACAGAAACAAAAAAATAATCGCTTTGGAATTGGATATGATCAAAATTTTTAGTTGGGGCTATTGAAGAAGTTTCTCCACCCAAGGCAGCCTTGCCTTTACAATGGAAATCAAATGATCCCATTTGGGTTAATCAGTGGCCCCTACCTCAGGAGAAACTAACCATTCTACAACAACTCATATTAGAACAAGTTAACAAGGGGCATTTAGAACTATCTGTGAGCCCTTGGAACACACCTATCTTGGTTATTCCTAAAAGGTCAGGCAAATGGCATTTGCTCCAGGACTTACGTGCAGTTAATGCAAGCCTCATTCCAATGGGGGCACTGCAACCTGGCTTACCGAACCCAGTGGCAATCCCCCAGAAGTGGCCGCTTATAATTATAGATTTAAAAGACTGCTTCTTTAACATCCCTTTGTGGCCAAGTGACCAAGCTCGATTTGCCTTTTCGGTACCTAGCACGAATTTTAAAGAACCGATGAAGTGCTTTCAGTGGACTGTGTTGCCTCAAGGAATGGCTAACAGCCCCACATTGTGTCAGCTTTTTGTAGCACAGGCTCTTCAAGCTACTCGTAAATTATTCCCTACTGTATATTTAACACATTATATGGATGACATACTAATCTCTGCAAATACACAACAGCTACTTTTACAGGCCTTTGCTGTTGCAAAGAATTTAGTGCGTTTTGGATTGTGCATAGCACCTGAAAAAGTTCAACTATTTGAGCCTTATATTTACCTGGGTACCTTATTATCAAAACGATTTGGTTAAGCCACAAAAGATACAATTTAGGACAGACAAATTAAAAACATTAAATGATTTTCAAAAATTATTAGGTGATATTAATTGGATTAGGCCTAAGATAGGGAGAGCAACTTTTCAATTCAGAATTTGTACAAAATATTACAAGGAGATTCTGACCTTAATTCCCCTTGAAAATTAACTCTGGAGGTACAAAAGGAGTTACAATTAATAGAACAAAACATACATAACCGTCAGGTTTTTCTTATCAACTCTAATTATCCAGTTCATTTGTTTGTGCTTAACACCCCCCACTCACCTACAGGCTTAATAGGGCAATGGTATGAGAAACAGGTCTTTCCCATGGAATGGTTGTTTTTATCTAACCAGTTAGTGAAATCTCTACAATTATATCTAGAACAAATTGCAAAAATAAGTTTCCTTGGGACGTAATCGTACCTGGCAGTTATTTGGTGCTGACCCTCATTTCATCATTATCCCAACTGATAAGGATCAAACGTAGATGCTGCTACAGACTGCTTTATACTGGCAAGTAGCCTTTGCAGATTTCATTGGACACACAGATAATCATTACCCTAGTGATCCTCTGTTTCAGCTTTTTTCACGACATGAGTTCATTCTCCCCAGGACTACTCAATTTCAGCCATTGCAAGGTGCCTCAACCTATTTCACTGATGGCTCCTCTAAGGGCCAAGCAGCAATTTGGAGCTCTTCAGTTATGTGTTGCCTACAACTGGTCTCTCTGCTCAGCGGTCAGAGTTGCTAGCATTTTATTTGTGATTTAAAACTTTCCCTCCCAACCTCTCAACATTTTAAGTGATTCCTTTTATGCAGTTTGCTTGACTCAAAGATTGGAAGGAGCTATGGTCCGCTCTACCTTAGAACCCAAATTATTAAACCTGTTTTTAAGATTACAAAAGGCCATACGTCAAAGGACTGCTCCCTTTTATACTGGACATATTCGATCACATATGAACCTTCCTGGGCCACTTTCCTATGGCAATGCACAAGCAGCTCAGCTTATAGGATTCCTTGCTGCTTTTGATCAGGCTAAGGAATCACATAGCTATTTCCATCAAAACTCCAAGGCATTACAACATGATTTTCAGCTATCGCGAGCTCAGGCACGACAGATAGTTATGGCTTGTCCTAGTTGCCAGCAGATTCCACGGCCCATTCCCCCTGAGGGAACTAACCCTCGAGGCCTAGCCGCCAATATGATTTGGCAGATGGATGTGACACATGTCCCCTCTTTTGGAAAGTCTCAATTTGTTCATGTCTCTATAGATACATTTTCACACATAATACATGCCACATGTCACTCTGGTGAGAAAGGTCACCATGTTCAACAACAGGGCTTGTCTGCCTTTGCTGCCATGGGAGTGCCCAAAAATATTAAAACTGACAATGGCCCATCATATGTTAATAAATTTATCCAAAAATTCTTTCTTATTTGGCATGTTAAGCATAGTACTCGTATCCCATATAATCCACAAGGACAAGCCATAATAGAAAGGGCCCATGCCACCCTCAAACATCAATTACTTAAACAATCACAAGGAAATCAGCTGCCTCCACAAGCTCGTTTAGATCTAGCTGGTTTTGTACTCAATTTTTTGAATCCTGTAGCAGGTTCCACACAACCACCTGCTATGCTCCATTGGCAAACAGATGGCATGGTTAAAACTCAAAAATCACAAGTCCTTTGGAAAGATGTCCAAACAGGTAAGTGGAATGGGCCCCGCTGCCTTAATAACTTGGGGGAGAGGTTTCGCCTGTGTCCTAACAGATAATGAGAAAACCTTGTGGCTGCCCTCCCGGAACGTGAGACTGTGGGTCACGCTGGTGGAAACAACATCTCACAGAATGAGTGATAGCACCCTGGCTGAAAGCGATGAGCCAGCTGCACCTCAGGGACCCACCTCACCAGCGACAACAAATCCATGGCAGGGTCCCGGACTGAGATGATGCCCCCAGAGGAATGATAAATATAGATTTATGGTAAAAAATTTATAAAGGTGGGGGACAACTTCAAAATGCTCTTTTTATATTTACAGGTATAAAAGCACTTTCATTCCTTCTGATTCTAATCTCAAGAGATCTCTGTTAATTGACTATTCCAAAGTTTTTGACCAGTCATACAATTATAAATCTAATAATCATAAAAAGGATATTACAATTCAATTTGGCCAAATATATTTGAGTGCACTCTAATTTTATAAATTGTCTGTCTGTCTGTTGTCTGTTTGTCTGTTGTCTGTTGTTTGTTTGTACAGTTGAGCTCAATTATTTTTTCTCTTTTCACCTTTTGAAAAAAAAATTTTTTTTTAAAAAGATATTCACCTATTGTTAAATTGGCTTACAGATAAATGTTATTAAATTAAAGGCATGCCCTCCTTCCCAGGTTGCTAAATGATCAAAGTGCCACCGAGATTTATTTTATAAAAGTAATGTGTATTGTCACCTACATGCAATAATCAAATTGCAATAAGCAGTTGTAAAATAAGAAGATATATATATTCTTATTCTTTGTTTGTCAAAGTAAATAGAGACTGTGGGTACTCCCTTTTGTGAATAAAGACGTGGCCACGCAGAAAATAATTATTCTGGTCTTAATTCACTAAAGGGACCCCCTAGTAAATTTTATAATCTTATGGGAGACACACCATAACAAATATTGTCTCAATATGTTATTATAAATTGATTACATTGGTTATCATTGAAGTTTAAATTCTAAATGTTATAAATTGATTACATTGGTTATTATTGATGTTTAAGCGCTAAATATGTTATTGTAAAATGTTTACACTGGTTAAGTTCTGAATATGTTATTGTAATATGTCCACATTGGTCATCTTCAAAAGCTTAATTTCTGTGTCATAAAAAAGAGAGTGTTATTAGAAAGATGGTTTTGGTACCAAACTACAGTGAAGAACATAAGGTTTT
This sequence comes from Heterocephalus glaber, assembly GCF_053883595.1. NCBI lineage: Eukaryota > Metazoa > Chordata > Mammalia > Rodentia > Bathyergidae > Heterocephalus > Heterocephalus glaber. The sequence goes on along the minus strand of NW_028258299.1, from coordinate 6,861,110 downwards.
ATGTAACTGTGACATTTATTACTGCTCCTTTTCTGGTGTTCAAAATGTATTCATGCCCTCTAATTGTATGGGTCTTCCAAAATATTGTTTATGGTAATAACCTATTGAATCAGGTATTTGCCCTTCTCTTATGCTCCAGCCACCTATGAAAATAGGCACGCTTGTATGCTGATGTATTTTCCTTAGATGACTTCCTATAAAACTACTCAGGGATTTAACCATAAGAACAACTATCATTGGCAATAATAACAGTTTAACTATATTTTTATTCCAAAATGCTTATATCCAGGTAAAATTATAATAGTTGAGTTCACTACTCCTCTTACAATGCTAATGTTATTGATCTTCTCTTCTGGATGTTCAACAACCAAAGTTTAGAGACCAAAACTGAAGAGGTATTTGGGCTAAGAAGGCAGCCAATATTTTGGCCCTGGCCCTCCAAGGTCAACAACAATAACAAAAAGATCCAGGACATGAGGGAACCATCTCCGAGATCCTGCATTTTTGGTGAGTCACCCAACCTCCTGAGCAGGGAGGTTGCTGAACACCAAAACAGTAAAGATCCAACAAAAAGTGTGCCAAAGGAATGTCACCTGGAGGAAAAAAATCTCGCATGCTTTCGCAGGAAGCAACATGGTCAAGCAAGGCCGTGACATATCTTGATGGCTGACAATGACAGAGGAGCTAAGAGGCTCTATGCATGGTTCCAAGACAGTGGCTGTGGAGACTTAATTGACCTTGTTGGATAACAAGAGATTCATTTTATTTAATATAGGTCTCACTGTAACTTGGTCTTAAACACCCAGTAGAAAAGTATAACTAAAGACAATGCTACTTTGAGTTCAACAAAAGTTTTAAGTTTTTAAGCCCAATGTTTAAAAACAAATTGTTAGATTTTTAATCCTTTTACAGCCCCAATTAAGAAAAATTATGATTATAGACAGCTAAGCCAGTCAAACACATTATGGATCCTCACACTACATAGGGACAAGCCATTGTTGGGTGTGCTTGCTTTTCATAAAAACCCCTTCACATAAAACAAAAAGAAAAGGGAGATATGTTGGGAGCAATGCTACATAATTCTAGGGAAAAATCATTTGGTTAGCCTAGTTCTCTTGCCTACAGCCCAGCTACAGAATAACTCCAGTTTGGCCTCTGGTCACAACTGAGACTTCAGTGATCCAGTGATGCTGTGATTCTCCAGGACAAGAAACATCCTGGAGAACAAACATCTGCTCAGTTCCTCGTTGTTCCTGGACTGTTAACATCTTGTTTAACAGAGATGTACTGAACTCTCTGCAAGCCTTTTGTTGCACCTTGTTTATCCCAATGTGAACTATTGAACTCTCTGCAAGTCATTTGTTACGAGGTACTGAATAAAAGGTGTGGTAAGCTGGGGGCTTTTGTCTTTGCTGCCCAGAGCAGCACTGATCAGACCCAAAGCTCAGCTTCTTCTCAGTCTCATTTTTCTACCTTTCCTATAATTCGCTGTGTGCTGCCGTGGCTCGCAGGAGACCAGGACTAACTGCAGAGGTTCTGGTAACGTCCCCTTCCCCTGTCCCCTGCATAATACCATCAAATCATGAGATCCTCAATTTTCTAGAGTTAGATTATAAGCAAGATGAATAACGAAGAAATTGGCAAACCAACATGAAGTCTACCCCAAGCCTAGGCCATCTTTTATAGATACCCAATAGGAGAAAACATATGGGAATACTGGGTTTTGAAAGGTGCCTATCAGACAGAGAGGAACTTAGGACTCTGGGAGTACTGATGAAGACCTGAAGGCAGGACCCCTCTGTGCAGTTGGGCCCAATGAAAATATGATTCATATACCACTAGAGACAAAGGGGAACACAGTAAGTGACATCAGAGACCAAATAGTGGGGAAATCCTTCAGCCAAAGAGGACCATTCATGGGGCAGTAAATGTCAGCCATTAGGGTACTTAGACTGGCTACAATCCCTACCAAAATCCCTTAAAGGACGCAGCCAGGCTCTGCCAATATAAGAGGTATTGTCAGAAAAAAGGGAAGGCTCAGGGTTTCCCCAGATGACTATATAAAAAAAAGGAGATAGGGCTGGGGATTTAGCTCAGTGGTTCTGGCGCCTGCCTTGCAAGCGCAAGGTCCCGAGTTCGATCCCCGGCACACACCCCCCCCCCAAAAAAAGATGTACGTGTATGTGCCCAATATACCAAGCCACTTACTTCTGTTGTATAGCTAAACAGAAGCAAAGTAAAAAGGAACCCTTGTACCTTTGCCAACTTAGAATTATAGGTGACTTGTGCTATCATTGCCAGGAAGAGATTTTCTGGAGTGAAAGGCATGCCAGTGCTTTGCAGTATTTGTTCCGCTCGAGCAGTGAGTTGTTTAATCTCTCTCCAGGAGGGTCCTGATGATCGTGCTGTAGAGGGCAGTATATTTGTCTTCCTCTCCTTCTTGGTCATCGCCACAGTGGAAGTGCCATCTTCTGCAGCTAGCAGATGAGGTTGCTTCTCACCTTGTGCCACATGACATGGAGTAACAGCCTTCGCAGGAATCTGGAGAGCGCCTGTGGGTAACAAAACAGATGCATATCCCCTCCCCCATGTCAGTTATTCTGTTGGGCCCAGCCACTGTGGTCCCAACAATGGGTGACAGTAAAGGACCAATTGCTTTGGTCTGTCTTTACTGAGTACGAAATGTTTTTCTACTGCTGTGGAGTTGTTGGAATTGTGATTTATAGATTTTTTTTTTTTTTTGGTATTGGAGATCGAACTTGGGCCCTTGGGCTTGCAAAGGCAGGCAGCAGAACCACTGAGCTAAATCCCTGGCCTGCGATTTATAAAATTTAAAGTAAACAGAGACAGGGATTTAGCTCAGTGGTTCCGCTGCCTACACCTTGCAAGTGCAAGGTCCCGAGTTCGATCCCCAGTACAAAAAAATAAAAAAATAAAAAATAAAAAAAAACAGTGCTTCAGATACTTGCTCTTGTGGGAGAATTTTCTCCATCATATTCTTTTATGTTTTAATAAATCTTAAGGAGTCCATTAGCCTGTCCTAATATTGCTTGACCTGTAGAATTATGAGGTATACCCAACATGTGTAATATGCCAAAGTTGAAAGAAAGTTAGAAGAGAGTTAAAAGGTATAGGCAGGGCCATTATCAGTTGTAATTTGCCAGGGTGATCCCATGTCAGAAAACCATAAGAGTAAATGGCACTTAACATGTTGACTATAAAGAGGCATATATATAACCAGAATATGTCTACAGAAACATGAATATAAAGTAATACCTTAGTTCATGAATGCTTCTGTTCATAAACAATTTGGTTCTCAAACAAAAGCATTCAACAAAATTTTGCTTCCGTTCACAAACTCCACATTGGGTGACAAACACAACCGTGGCCATCTTCCCCAAAACGGTAAAATAAATTAAGCTCATGAACAGAGGTACCACTGTATTTAAGTTTGCCAAAAGTTTCATAGTGAGTCACATTTATTTGCCAAATTTTATTGCTTTTCAAATCACAGGGATTGACATCTACTCAAAGTGCAGACTGTTTTTGACAGTCAAGGCAGGTGAGAATAATTTCTTGGGCCTGTTTACCTTTAAGATTAAAGGAGCCAACAAGTGCTTTAGCTCCTTGGTGAAAAAATTGGTGTGAAGCCAGAGCCTCCTCTAAAGAAGTGGAAAACCAGAATATTAGTGCTAGTGCTGCCCTCCACTAAGGTGTCAAGGAAATTATAGTGAAAGCATAAGTTACATAAAAGGATGCAGTATGTCTACACATGTGGAAGAGGATTTCATCATTATCATTATGAATAAATGCAGTTTCAATAATCTGTAGAGTCCCTACAACATAAGTGGAGTCAGCAACAGTATCAAAAGGATGATGAGGGAAGTACTGTAAAGCAGCGATAGCAGTGGAGTTCCGTTCTTTGTGTGGCAGAATGTTGGACAGTAAGGAAATGTTTCCAAGAATTGTGTTCTTTCCATGTAAAAACACCCATGCTAGATTTACCCAAACCATCTAAGATTGTGAGTCCCTGCAGTATCAAAATAGAAGAGACGATAGAAGACAGTGAAAGAGGGAGAAAACTATAAACCATGAAGGACTTTACTGTGAGAAACAGAAAATTCCAAGGTGCCGAGAAAGTCTGCCGTAGCTTTCAAATTACTGAAGGGCAGCATTAAAAACCTGTTTTAGTAAGGGGTGGGGATTTAGCTCAGTGGTGCTGCCACCTGGCTTGCAAGTGCAAGGTCCTGAGTTCGATCCCCAATACAAAAAAAACAAAACCCTTTTTTAGTGAGACCTGGGTTAATATGCGGATCAGCACCTGTGAGCGTTTGACAGCAGTGTCTGCCTTATTATGAGAGAAAGAACTCTTTGTTCAAATTGTGAATAAAGTTTTTTAGGATGGTGAGATTGAAAAATCTACTCCAAAGTTCTGAAAGATAGAAGAATTAGCCTAAAAGTGAGGTAAGACTATGAGGTGTACTGAATAAGCAGATGAACAGGTTTAAGTAAGTCTACACAAGTAAGCTGTTCAGTGTGAAGCCAAGCCTCAATTTGTGCTAATTCTTGTTTAGCTTGGGGTGTTAAGAGTATGTGGAGAGGGGGCTGGGGATTTAGCTCAGTGGTTCTGTCACTTGCCTTGCAAGCCCAAGGACCTGAGTTCAATCCCCAGTACCAAAAAAAAAAAAAAAAGAGTATGTGAAGAAGAGATCAGGGTCCCTTTTGAGGGTGTCAAACAAGTTTTATAAGGTATCAATGGGAATCCCCATGGAGGAGCGAAGTCAGTTAAGGTGCTCTAGAAGCTGTTGTAAAGAATCTAAAGTAAAAAAAAAAAAAGAATCTAAAGTAGTTTAGAAGGAATGCTAAGGGAAAGTCATTGAGGCTGAACAGTTCTTTGAGTTATATGATATCTCAAGTATTTCCAAGAGGCAGTTTTTGGAACCTTTTCAGGGGCTATCTGCAAGCCTGCAGCTAGAGTATGAGTAAAAAGTTGAGAAAGAACAGCTGAGTCTGGATGTGCAAACAAAATATCATCCATGTAATGGTAAATAACAGGATCTGGGAAGGCTGAACAAGAGGGTTTTGGAGCATGACCTATGAAATCCTGACATATAATGGGGCTATTTACAATGCTTTGAAATAGGACTTTGCATTATTTCTGGAGAGGGGCTCCTGAACTAATACTAGGGAGACAAAAGGCAAATTTTTCTCTGTCTTCCTCATGGAGTAGAACTAAAATCTACAACTATAAGATGGTAAATTTGAGGGATAAGAGCAGAGTTAGGGATTCCAAGTTGTAGGGCTCCCACAGGAACTATGTGGGGATTCACCTGATGGAGGCCACGCAAGAGCCTCCATTTCCCTGATTTTTTTGGTATGTAAAAAATTGGTGTGTTCCAAAGGCTACAGAAGGGCTCAATATGGTCAGCATGTAGCTGTTTTTTCACTAGTATATAGCTTAGGTTTCTCCCCTTTTAAAGGCCACTTATCCACCCATACTGGCAGTCCTGGATCTCATTGGAGCTTGAGTGGTGGGATCATGCCAGTGGCTATTATGGTAAATCTGGTTTAGAGGTTCTGATGTATATGGCCCATTGGGAAATTAGGTTCCTTCCCCAAAGGGTTATCAGCAGATCAAGAACAAAAAGTTCTATAGTTGCATCTTGTCCCTACCGGATGATGCAAGTTAAAGGTAACGTGCTTTGGCCTGGTGGTTTTGAACTGCCAAGCCCCAAAATGGTCATGAAAGAAGTTGTTGGCCAGGATTTAGGCCAGTCACAGCTTGCAACGATAGTAATATCAGCTCCACAATCTGTAAGGCCAATGAAGGGTTTCTGATTAACCAAAAGAGCAAGCAGAGCACGCTCCAGAAGATAATTTAGTAGCCTCAAAGACTTTCATACCACCAAATCTCTTTCCTAGCACTCTATTGTGAAATCCAGAAAGGGAAAAGAACAAGTTGAGCAAGGTAGGTTCCTTTGAAGAAAACATATCCTAAACTTGTTTCATAATTTTCATTTGTCCTAAATAACTTGGGACACCCTTGTGATAGGAACTAGACCTGTTGTGATCAGACCTGCATGGCTAGATGGCAAAGGCCCCCAAACATCACCAGCTAAAACTCTGACCTTGCCACCTTCATCTAGTATCACATCCTCCACTAGGGCCAGATTAACCCTGGCAGTGGTAGCCACTTTTAGTTCTGTGATATGTTCACGAAGGGGCTGTTGTAGCTTTGGGTCAGCTCCTCTGCCTGGGTGTGAACACTCCACGACTGGCACCCTGCTTGTATCAGGGTGTTGGGGAGCTGTGCCCTTTTTCCTATTTCTCAAGATGGGATTTCCATCTATATCACATTTAGAGCGGCACTGACTAGCCCAATGATTTCCTTTTCTGCATTTTTGGATATTTTTATTTTGGCTTATTTTTACAATGCTTTTGCAGGTGACCCTCCTTGGCACAGTTACCTTTCTGGGGGTGCAAAGCCATGGCAAGAACTTGGGCTTTAAGGGATTTTGTTCCTATGTTTTGGCAAGCTTTAGTAATTCCCACAGTAAATTTTTTCCTTTATGAGGAGCCAAATCCTTTTGACAATCTGTATTGGCATTTTCATAGGCTAACTGGAGAGCAAGCACATCTGTGACTTAGGGTTATCAACCTGTTGCACAATAGCATTCTATAAGTGATTTATATAATCTATGTAAGCTTCAGTGGGTCTGTCTAACAGAAGCAAAAGAACCTTGTAGAGTATTAAATCTGAGATTTTTGCTCATGCCTTAAAGGTTGTGCAAAAGATTTTAGCATTCATTTACGACTGAGTCTGAGGGCCAGCATAGGCTCCCTTGCCCATAAGAATATTCACTCCAACAGGTACAACAGTGTTTAAATTATCAACAGACAAGTCCCACAGGCCAGGGATTTAGCTTAATGATTCCGCTGCCTGCCTAGCAAGCACAAGGTCCTGAGTTCCATCCCCAGTACCAAAGCACCAAAAAAAAGGTATGTCCCACAACCTTGTATTCCTGTAACCAAATGCTGAACTGGGCAATCAGAATTCTCCGATCCCAATGGGTCATTCCATAGCCATGGCCAATTCATTCTATGATCCCCTTTGTAAAAGGACTTTGCAAGCCATTCTCAGCAATATTTTTTTCTTTTTTGGGGGTACTGGGGATTGAACTCGGGACCTTCCGCTTGTGAGGCAGGTGCCAGAATCACTGAGCTAAATCCTCAGCCCTCAGCAATATTTTTTCTAAACACCTTAAACAATGGGTGGGGGAGATGCTCATGGTGAGGATCCTCATTCCTCTTGAAAATTGGATAGCCTGTACCTCCCCATCCGTGGATCAGGCTTCTCTTAAGCAATTCTCCAGAGGATTCAAAACCAAAAGAAGGGCCTCCATGGAAGGGAGGGAGAGGCGGAAGAGTAAATGAGGCTCCCAAAGGGGGGCAAAGGAGGCAGAAGGAGTTTTTTGAGGGAGTCTCTTTTGTTTGTATAGATTGAATGGTGACCCTGCAAAGGTGCCACATACCAAGGTGAGCAACCTTCACTGGGCCAAGACATTGTTTTGGTTTGCTACCAACTTGGTCCCAATCCTCTGCAACCAAGCCACCCTCTAATGGGAACCAGGGACATTGTTGGCAAATGTCAATTCAAAAAGCTAGGGCCCTGAAACCTCGCATCCAGGTGTTTTCAAAAGGCACTGTAGATGTTGCTTCAAGTGATTTTCTTCTTTAGTATTTGACCCATGATAGTAACACAACTGAGATGGCAAAACCAAAAGGTAAAAGAAAGAGTATGCAGAGACACTATCCTCACTCAGCAATTGGACAGCTACAACCTCTGGGCTGAAAAAAACCTAGCCTTTGACCTCACCATAGACTTGCCAGGCTATTCCGTGGCTGTCTATGTCCCCTTAACAGGATGAAGGGTCGGACACCCTTGTTCTTTTCCTGGGCTTTGGGACGTTGGTTCTTTACGCTGAGTTTCAGAAATGACCTCACATGGGGTACCACTTGTCACTGTGCACAATCATGGTGGCACAGAGGATGAGAGAGTACTCTGAGGCAAAGTCCAGTTCAAACTCCAAGAGGCCCACAGAGTCTGTGCCCCCAGGCTCCTCAGCATGAGAAAGCCTCAGGGAAGCAGCCCTGAGCTGAGAAACCCCTGGTCTTTTATTCTTAACTCAAGGCATAGAGGGAAAACATCTGTGCAGGAATTCGTGCCAGGGGACAGGGAAGGAACGGGGTGGTCTGCTACATGACTCATTTCCACCTAATCTAAGCAAGCCATTGGGGATGGAAAGAACAGTGGCTGGAACAAACACAGCTAAGGATAACCTGTTTCTGATCCTGCCTGGCTGTTGCCCTGCAGGCCAGCTTTAATCTTTAACCATGCACTTCAGGAACCCTGTGCTGTTGCTCCAGGGAGTCCCTTTATCTTTGCAATCATTTCAATCACTTCTCCAGCCAGTCTCCCAATAGAGAGAAATATTAATCTATAGCCAACAGTTCAAGAAATAGCACATGGAAGACAGGCACGATGATGCGTATCTACAAACCATTGATAAGAGAGGTTGAGGCAGGAAGATCACTTGTAGATCAAGGTCTACATTGTGAGTTCAAGGCCAGCCCGAACTACAGAGCAAGACCCTGTCTCAAAAAGAAAGCAAGCAAAGCAAAACAAAAAAAGCCCATCCTAGGCAAATTGGTGATTTAGGAGACTGTCTCAAAAAACAAAAACACCTTCATGGTCTTTTTCTTAGACTTAGCATGTCAGCAGTAAGAGGCAGCACAAATAAGACCAAAACCTCAAAATTATAATTGGAACTACACTACTGAAGATTATTTTTTCATGGTGCTGGGGATTGAACCCAGGGCCTCATGAATGCCAAGCAAGTGCCCTACCACTGAGCTACATTCCCAGCCCTCTACACTTCTTAAGATCTGGGGTATCACAACTAATGTCCATTTTAAGGGAATAAGAAGTTAAATTAGGTGACTAAAACTGCAAAGACATTGACCAAACCAATATAGTGGGACACTCTAGAAGAATCTATTTACAAGACTGATAAATGCAAGGCATTCTTAGTAATTCCCTAAATCCGACATTAACTTGCCAATGTGTGTCGAGGTAATTTATTAAATATAGATTTTTCTTTAAAAATTCCAACTTCTACCAACTGGCCTCCACTAGGTCTTCCAAACTAGTCTAACAGTAAAGTTCAAGGAATTACTTGTTTTTGTTTTTTTTTTTTGGTACCAGGGATCAAACTCGGGACCTTGTGCTTGTGAGGCAGGCGGCGGAACCACTGAGCTAAATCCCTGGCCCTAGGAATTACTTGGGTAGTGGGAGATACTTTGCTTGAAAGGAAGCCATGATATATGACACAAATCCAACCATACGTAGTTTTACTGCAAAACCAAATAATAACAAACCTTTGGGATAGTTGACAACATATACCAGATTTCCCCAGCCAGCATCTGGGGCATGCAGAATTCCTTCAACCAGACGGACGCCTCTCATACATTGGGACACTGGATTCCTGTAGCGCAGCCCACATGCCCCTGGAAACTGGGCTGTAACTGTGGACAGTAGTACTGTCCCATCATCTTCTGCTGGTATTTCAATGGGTTCATCGTTCTCATCTTCTGTTACCCGAATATATTCAGACATCTTTTATTTTCTCTAAAATGGAAAAAGATGAATAATTAACAAGCATGTTGAAGTAACTGTCTCCTTATAACTACCTAATAATTCCAGAGAAAAAACTTGTTTTTTATTGGCATGTCTGCAATACATAATAATTACAATCATCTTGGGAAATACATATCATATCTTATTCATTTTTACTTCCCTTTCTCCCATTCTCATTCTCTCCATTTAAGATCAGAAAAAATTCTTGCCACTTGGATTCTTATCCTTGTTTATTTCCCAAAAAGGAGAAAGCTGAGGCAAGGACAGCGATTTCCTAATCGAATGTGCTGTCTCACAAGTTCATTTATTCAGTTCATTTATTTAGTAAATGCTTATAATACTGTCAAATGTAACTGAGTCTCCCTTGCCAAGGGGTTACAAAGTTCAAAAAATATAATAAACAACCATTTAATTCCAACCATAGAAATAATCTTGAGCAGCAGGGAAAACCTAAACTGGCCGCAGAATGTGCGTGGTCTACCTAGATTTCCTTAAGCAAGCAATGTCCAAGTCGAGTCTTGAGACCCAAGCGAGACGAGCAAGGAATAAATTCAATTAATGTAAACATTACATGCCCTGGGCCGGGGATTTAGGTGAGTGGTTCCAGCGCCTGCCTCGCAAGCGCAAGATCCCGATTTCGATCCCCGGTACCCCCCCCCCAAAGAAAGCCGTTTTATGTACACGTAACCACACCCCAAGACGCGTATAAACTCCATGAACTGCAAACATGTACCAATAAAATTTAAAAAAAGGAACAGGGAGCCAGGTGTAAAGAGAGGATACTTCCTCATTTTGAGGTGGTCCTCAAATGTGAGCCGCTAGGACAGCGACGAGAGGTCGCCCGCGGGTGGTGCGGAGAAACCCGCCACTTCCCAGAATTCAATGCGCGACAGCCGCGGGAGGAGTTTCCAGCGCGGCCCCAGGCTGGGGCCGAGGGGGCCGAGTCCTGGGCGGGAGCGCTCTGACCGGAAAGCGAAGTCCCAAAGGCACAAGTGTCGCCGGGGCCCCCGGCCACCGCAGGGCCCGCATCCCCGCTCCGGCGCCGGCCGCTGCCCGTGCCAAGCCCTAGCGACGCCGCCGCGCGAGCCAGGCCTGACTCCAAGGTGTTCTTACCCGGGCGGAGGCCGAAGCCGTTGTGTCCGCCTTAGGCTATACCCAATGCGAAAACCGACGCACCCAGGGTGTCTCAGTGAGAAGCGACCCGCAACTCACCCGCTAGGCTGCTGCTAGGAAGCGCGACAGGGAAAATGAAGCAGGGACAGGCCAGAGAACAGCCCCGCTACCGCTTCGTTCCCACAAAATGGCGGTAGGGTCGCCTCCTCCTCCCCCCGCCTACCGTCGTCCGCTACCACCGGCTCCCCGTCCACAGGGGGAAGCAGCCGCACAGAGGAACGAGGACCCTCTCCTTAGACTGTGGGTCTCCCTTCTGGGAGTATGAGCATACAGAGGGAATTCGAAATCTACACGAAGACCACAACGTGGGACTTAAAAGCTAAAGATGGGAAAAAGGAGGATCCGTAGGCTTTTAACTCCTCCTACGTAACATATCAGATAGTTTCGCCCAGCCAACCGCCAGCCCCGGCTCTCGGCTGAGCTCGCGCATTTTCAAAGTTCGCGAGACTAGGGCGGGCGGGGGCCGGGCGGGGAGGGGCGGACCCTTCCGGATCTCGCTGATTGGGAGGGAGCTGGAGGGCCAGGGTACCTAACTAAAACTCCGCCAAGGGCGCCGTCTCCCTCCTCTATCCCACCTCCACACCTGGAAACAAAACTTTGTTCTAAATAATACCAGTAATAGCACTCCTACGTGCCAGGTTCTTTCGACGTACTCACGTATTCAGTTGCCCCACAGTCTTGTGTAGTAGGTGCTACCAGTACTATCCTCATCGACAGGCGAAGAAACTGAGGCACGGAGAGGTTAAATATCGAATCCTGGGATTTGAATCCTACGGCGCAGAACACTAGCATGTTCCAGGCCAGCCCTCTAATAATAACAATGCTGTTCTTACATAGCCAAGGGTCACATAGCCTACTCCAGGGCCGGGGATTTAGCTCAGTGGTTCTGCCACCTGTTTTGCAAATGCAAGGTCCGGAGTTCGATCCCTGGTACCAAAAGAAAACAAAAAAAGACTACTCCACATTTTTGAATTAAATTCCATCCATTCCACAAGCCAGCAAAGTAGGTGCTACTATGAGGCACAGAAATTAAGAAACCTTTTGAAGCTCTCCAGATAGTGGAATAGGACTCAAACCCAGGGCTTCCTGCTTCTTACAGCCATTTTGGGGGTAGAAGTCAGTTTTATTATTCACTTTTTATGTCAGTTTTTTTGAGACAGGGGCCTTCTATATAGTTCAGACTGGCCTTGAACTCATTACATAGCCCAGCCTGGCTTTGAACTCACGGCAATCCTCCTGCCTCAGCCTGCGGAGTGCTGGGATTACAGATGTGCGCCATCACGCCTGGTTTATCCACATTTTGCAGGAGAAACAGATTCTGAAGCCACAGGTGGGAGTGGCCTGAAATCATACACTTGACCGTAAGTGTCAGCCAGTCCATGTGTTGCCGTCCCAGGGCTATGAGACCTTAAACTTGCCATCTGTCCACCTCCCTGGCCACTTTCTGTGACAAGCTTGAGACTGGGGCATTTAGGCAGACAGCATGGTGGAATCTTAGACCCCTGCTGCAGTTTGGCAGAGCTGGATGTACAGAAGCCATGGAAAGTTAGATGAGAGAAGTGCCACAGAGGTAGTCTTTCCCCTCCTGGACATTTTTAGGCAAGTTAGATGTAGTGGCACATGCCTTTAATTCCAGCTACTCAGGAGGCTGACGCAGGAGGATTCCAAGTTCCAGGCCAGTGTGGGACAACTTAGTGAGACCTTGTCTCAAAAATTTAAAAAGGGGGCTGGGGATTTAGTTCAGTGGTTTCGCTGCCTGCTGTGCAAGCGCAAGGACCCGAATTCGATCGCCGGTACCAAAAAACAAACAAAACAAAATCAAAAATTTAAAAAGGGCTGGAGATGTAGCTCACTGATAGAACACTAGCCTGACACAAACAAGGTCCTGGGTTTATTCCCCAGTAACACACACGCGTGCGCACACACACACACACACACACACACACACTGCCAGGCAAGTTGGGAAGCCCAGAAAACACCTTCTTGAAGGCAAATAGTCAGAAAGAGAATAAGGCCAGAGGCTGGACCACAGAGCCTCCTGGTCCTATCTGAGTTTAACTCTGGATTTCAGCTTGAAACCACAGTTCTGATTGCCAGAAGTTATTTGTGGCCCTTACAGTTAAGCCTGAAGATTGTTAGAAGGTCTGTTCAGCCCCATCTCCTCTCTTCTAAGCATGTGTTAAACAAATCAGAAAGAGTTGGCTGAGCTTCTACACCTTACCCAGTGCTTGCTAAAGACAACTTTCTCTTCTCTTTTCTCTCTTTTTTTTTTTAAGACAGTCTTGCTAAATTACCCAGCCTAGGCTCAATTTGGAATTCTCCTGCCTCAGCCTCCTTGAGTAGCTGAGATTACAGGAGTGCACCAACATACCTGGCTACGCTGCCATTTTGGGGGCTCTCTGGCCTGCTTTGCTTTGTGGAATGACCCTTAATTTGGTTTCTGTGCTGTTTCCTGAGGATTGATTCAGGTTATAAGCGCTTGGGGAGAAGATCACTGCAGCCTCGCTGCCCTTATGTATGGATGGATTTGTTAACCTCCATCTCCTGCCCAGGAGGTCTGTTGGCATTCTTCATGGTAAATCTACATGTTAGCCTTTTGAAATTGACTATCTCTGGGTAGATACACCGAGAACATGAAATACTGTCACAGTAAATCTGTCTTCAGATTTTTACCCAGTAGTATCAGGTTCTATTATGAGTCTTGCCTGATTAGTTATTACTATGACAGTTGCAAAACAGTGATTTCTCTAATTTCATAATTTCTTCAACAATATTTTTAACTTTCTTTTCTTTTTTTCATTAATTTTATTGGTACACTTTTGGTATACAGGATGATCATGTTCATCATAGGGAATTTGTACCTGTGCATAATATATCTTGATTCCTCTTTTTTTCCCCATCTCCCTTCCTTTAACCCTTCTTCCCTTCTTTATTTACAGAAGCTTTGCTTCCATTTTTCCCCGTCTCTTTTCTTTTTCCTTCCTTTCCCCCGACCCTCCCTCTGCTTCCCATTTGGCCTTTTTGTTTGTTGGTTTTGTTTTTTGTTTTTTTGGTACTGGGGATCGAACTCGGGTCCTTGTGCTTGCGAGGCAGGCAACGGAACCACTGACCTAAATCCCCGGCTGGCCTTTTTTTTTTTTGAGACAGGGTATGACTGTATTTTTTTTTTTTTTGGTACCAGGGGGTCGAACTCAGGTCCTTGCACTTGCAAGGCAGGCAGTGGCACCACTGAGCTAAATCCCTGGCCCCTGACTGTATAGTTTAGACTGGCCTTGAACTCATTATACAGTCAATGCTGGCCTCAAATTCATAGCAATCCTCCTGCCTCAGCTTCCTGAGTGCTGGTATTACAGGCATGCATCACCACACCTGGCTGAATGTTTTCTTCCTACTTTAACTTTCTTTTCTTGATTTGTTTTTTTGACATGAGATCTCATTATGTTGCCCAGGCAGTCTCAAACTCCTGGCCCAATGATTTTCCTGGCTCAGCCTCCCAAGCAACTAAGATGACAAGCATGCATCACTGTGCCCAGCTTGCTTGCTTGCTTGCTTGCTTGCTTGCTTGTTTGCTTACTTGCTTGCTTGCTTGCTTGCTTTCTTTCTTTCTTTCTTTCTTTCTTTCTTTCTTTTTCTTTCTTTCTTGGTACCGGGGATTGAACTCAGGTCCTTGCGCTTGCAGGGCAGGCAGGGGAACCACTGAGCTAAATCCCCGGCCCAGCTTTTTATTTTTAAAAATTTCAAACATATGGAAAAAAAATCAAAGCAATAGTATAATGAACATCAGCATAGCCATCAGTTAAATGTAACAAAAACTTCTTTGGTTTTTTTGGTACTGAACTCAGGGGCTTTACACTAAGCTACATCTCCAGTTCTTTTAAAAGTTTGTATTTTGAGACAGGGTCTCATGAAGATGCTAGGTTGCTCAGCGTGGTCTTCAGCCTGCAATCTGCCTGTCTCAGCCTCCCAGGGTTCTGGGGTTACAGGCGTGTGCCGCCATGCCTGGCTTTGTCTGTTTATATAACTATTTCTCGTTATTATTTATTGGTCTACTTGAAAGTACTGTCCAGACATCCCCACATTCTGCTCCCAAGGACTTCAGCTGCTTCTCCTAAGAACAGAGACTCCCTCTTCCATAACCACACTCACGGTATGTAGAGGAAATGAAGTTATTTCCTATTATCATTTACTATCTGGTCCATATTCTGATTTCTATAATTGCTCCCCAAAATGTCTTTTAAAGCCATTTTATTGAATCAGGATCCAATTAAATTTCATACATTGCATTTGTTTATTATGTCTTGTTAGTCTTTTTAAATCTGAATAATTTCCTTTCCAAGATGCTGCCTTGCCTGCCCACCTTTCTCTCTCTCTCTCTCTCCCTCTCCCTCTCCCTCTCTCTCTTTCTTTTTTTTGACAGGGTCTTGTCCTGTAGTCCTGGCTGGCCTTGAATTTGCTCTGTAGCCCAGGCTAGCCTCAAGTTTGAGATCTTCTGCCTCAGCCTCCCAGAGTGCTGGAATTAAAGGTGTGCGGCACCATGCGCCACAGAGCTTGACTTTTTGAAAAGAGTGGTTGGGTAGTTTGTAGAATGTTGCTCCTCTGATTGTCCTCTGTGGTACTAGCATGTTTCTGTGTCCGTTCTTTTCCCCATATACTGGAAGTTAGATCTAAAGACATGATGGAATTCAGGTTCAGCGTAATGCTTTATCTTTCACCTGATGGTTTTAGCATCTCCTGATGGCCTTTGTCTTACTTTCTTTTTTTTTGGTACCAGGGATCGAACTCAGGACCTTAAGCTTGCAAGGCAGGTACAGTGCTGCTGAGCTAAATCCCAGCCCTCTTGTCTTACTTTCTTCACTCCGGGTTGCAAGATGGCAAATTTTAACAACGCTCTCATTCTTTTAACATTCTTTTGTAAATTTTCCCTCCTCCACTGGAGATGAACTAATGAACTAATGCCTAACTTTTTTTTGTTTTTATTTATTTATTTGGTTGGTTTTTTTTGAGACAGGGTTCTCACTTTGTAGTGCAGTGTGGCCTTGAACTCACTATGTAGTTCAGGCTGGCTTCAAATTTGAGGTGATCCTCCTGCCTCAGCTTCCTGAGTGCTGGGATCTCAGGCATGTGCCACCATGCCCAGCTCTACATGCCTAATCTTTTCCCAATTTTCAGAATAGGCTGACATAATAATCACTTCCAATGGTGTCAAATAAATTTTTTTCTTTTAAAATGAAATAGTCAAGAGAAGCCAGGTGTGCACCTAGGACTCTGAGAGGCTGAGGCAGGAGGATTGAAAGTTTGAGCCCAGTTTAGCCTATTTAGCAACTTAGCAAGACTCACAAAACAAACAAACAAACAAAACCAAAAAAACACTAAAAGGCCTGGGAATGTAGCTCAGTGGGAAAGCACTGGGTTCAGTCCCAGGTACTACAACAAACAAACAAACAAACTAAGAACTCTTGGATTTTTATTTATTTAATACTTTGCATTATGCTACAATCATTAGCATTTTCAATGATCAAGTTGTCTTTTTGGTTGTTTTTGTTTTTTGATACCGGGGATCAAACTTGGGACCTTGCGCTTTCGAGGCAGGCAGTGGAACCACTGAGCTACATCCCCGGCCCTGTTGTTTTTGTTTTTGAGACAGGGTCTCACCATGGAGTCTGAGCTGGCCTTAAACTCACTGTGTAGCCCAGGCCGCCTTAAACTTTTGTTCCTCTTTCTTTTCTTTTTTTCCTTTTTTTTGGGGGGTGGTGGTTTGAGACAGAGTCTCTCTTAAATGGCAATTACTAGAGGTTAGGAAGAAGGGGGTGGGGAGGAGGAACAGGGAGATTGGATAACAGGAACCAGAATACACTGAGCTAGGAGAAATAAGCCCTTATGTTCTATAGCACAGTAAGTGACTAGAGTCCACAACAGCATATTATGTCACTTATTTATTTTTAGTTTTTTTGAGACAGGGTCTCACTGTGTATTCCAGGCTGTCCTTGAACTCCTGGCAATCCTCCTGCCTCAGCCTCCTGAGTGCTGACATCACAGGTGTGTGCCATGATGTCCAGCTGTATTTTGTGTTTTATAAAGAATTAGAAAAGAGCCGGGGACTTAGGTCAGTGGTTTCCGCTGCCTGCTGCGCAAGGGCAAGGACTAGAGTTCAATCCCCGGTACAAAAAAAAAAAAAAAAAAAAGAATTAGAAAAGAATGCAAAGTCTTCTAATACAGAGAAATGATAAATGTTAAGAGGATGGAAATGCTAATTACCTGATTTGATTATTACATATTATATAACGCATCAAAGTATCACACTGTGTCCCATAAATATGCACAATTATTATGCGTCAGTTAAGAGATTTGGGGCTGGGGGTGTAGCTCAGCAGTAGCGTGTGTGCTTAGTGTATGTGAAGCCCTGGATTCCATCAAAAATTGTGTGTGTGTGTGTCCATAAATAAAGTTTTAGCCAGGCATGGTGGCCCACACCCATGATCCCACCACTTGGGAGGCTGAAGCAGGAGGATCACTGCAAGTTCAAGGCCAGCCTGGACTATATAGTAAGGCTCTGTTGAAAGACAGACAGACAGACAGACAGAAAGAAAGAAAGAAAGAAAGAAAGAGAGAAAGTGAGTTTTATCAGAACACAGCTACTCTCACCCATTTGTGTGTCACTGAAGGCCGTAATCCCACTGTAGTCTGCAATCCTGAAATATTTACTATCTGGCTTTTTATGAAAAAACTTGTCAACTCCTGCTCTAGGCTGGCTTTTTTTTTTTTTTTTTTTGGTACTGAGGATTGAACCCAGGGCCTTTGCAGTGCACTACATTTCCAGCACTTTATTTATTTATTTATTTATTTATTTATTTAGGTCCTTGAGCTTGCACAGCAGACAGTGAAACCACTGAGCTAAATCCCCAGCCCTACTTTTTTATTTTATATTTTGAGACAGAGTCTTACTAAATCACTAAATTGCCTGGACTGGGTTTAAACTTGTAACCCTCCGTCTCAGCCTCCCAGAGTGCTGGGATTATAGGTGTGGGCCGCCACGCCTGGCATGCTGCAGTTTCTAACTGCTGCACAACTGTGTCCCTTTCATGCTCCCCTGGCCCCTGTGCCTCATCATTCTAGGCACCAAGGTTCAGCCAAGTTGCCATGGTCCTCATCCCTGGGGAGCTCACAGGTGCCAGAGGCGCCGTCCAGGACTTGGGTCCTCGGGGGTGCAGCTCTGGGCATCTATACCACGGCCCCTGCGCTCTCTGAGCTCCCCTGCCTCGAGGTGCCCCAGCCTGCACCCCACCTCCCTTGTTTGTACCTCCCTAATTTCTGCCCTTCTGATGAGTGTAAAATACTCTCTTAATGTCATTTTGATTTGCAACTCTCTGATATAGGCTGAGTTTGAATATTTCTGGAATCTGGGCTCTTACCTGTTAATTTGCTTCTTGAAATCAATCTGGGGTTTTTTCTAAACAAGGTGAAAAAGTCTGTGTAACAAGAGAGTCACGGACTTTATACCCTCCCACAGGCAATGTGGCCTGTGTTCTAGCAGATCCTGGCTTACAGAGCTTCCTCCTGACCCCCTAGGATTGAAGTCCAAGCCGTTCACCACCCATGTCGCTCAAACTCTGGAGCTGGGTTTTCTCCTAGGTAGGATGGGGGTGAATAACAATTGATTTGGAACCTTCCTTATCCTGGTAGACTGAATATGATATAAAGGGCCAGAAAGAGGCTTGCTGGTTTTGCTTTCTTCTGCCCCATTTGTTGCCCCTCTGCCATGTGCCATCCTGCCTTGGAGCCAGCCAATTATGGACCACAACTTCTACAAGCTGTGACCTAAATAAACTTTTCCTCAAAAAAAAATGTCCCTGGCTGGGGAATTCTGGGATAATTAAAATGGTTGGCACAAAGATTCTCTATCAGAATTAGCTACTCTGTTTTGTTTGTTTGCTTTTTAGACAAGGCCTCACTGTGCAGTTCAGTGTAGCTCTGAACACTTGAACGCTAGCCTAGGCTGGGCTCAAACTCATGGGGATTCTCCTGCCTCAGCCTCCCAGTACAGCACTAGGGTTATAGAAATGGTCAGAGTGTATAGGAAGGACCAGGCCTTACCCCAACCCCTTTCCCTGGGCAGCACCCACCAGATGCCCTAGTGAGACAGCTGTGACAGCCAAGGGCCACCCCCCCAGGCACGAGAGGCTGGCAGGAGGACTCCCTGGTGCTCTCCCCACTACGATGCACCCAAGACAGCGGGAATGGAGCCCCCAGGTCACACCCCACACGGTGAATACAACCAGTTAACCCTCGATCCTCACAACAGCAAGAGGCCAGTGATCCCAGGCCCTGGACGGAGCCAGGGTGACGGTTGCATTCCTTACCCCTTCCAGGCTGGGGGCCCCGGGATCGCTGTCATCTAGCACAGTTTCCATCTGGAAAAGCTGAGTTCTGAGACCATCAACCCAGTGTTTCGAGAGACTCCAGAAAGTACTAAAGCTTCCTGACGTCACCCTGTAATATTCTTTTTCCCCTTCTCATGAAGCCCCCACCAAGAGTGAGGGGCAATGAGAGCAGCTAATTCTAGCTGGGCGTGGTGGCATAGGCCTGTAATACCAGCACACGGGAGGCTGAGGCAGAAGGATTGCAAGTTCGAGCCCATCCTGGGCAACCTAGCAACTTAGCAAGACCCTGTCTCAAAATTCACAAAGAAAAGAGCTGGGAGTGATGGCAAGCATTTATAATCTCAGTACTCGGGAGGCTGAGGCAGGAGAATCACCATGAGTTTGAGGCCAGCCCAGGCTGCTTTAGTGAGTTCAAGTCCAGGCTGAACTACATAGTGAGACCTTGTCTCAAAAAAAATGGAGGGGAGGCTGAAGATGAAGTTCAGAGTGAGGGTCCTGGGTTTAATTCCCAGTACTGGCAAACAAAACTAAATAATGATAAGCCTAAAGGATATCTGAGCTCTCTGTAGCAATGGAAAGATCTGTGGTTTCCATTGGAAACAGTCACAATATTGACTATATTCAGAGTGGAAACAAATGCTGAATTTCAGTTAGAAGTTAGTGAAAATAAACATGTAAGTTTTCCCCATCCAAGTTCCAGAAGTCCCCGAATTCTCCCGTGCCCTGGAGGGTGGGCCAGCAAGAACTAAGACTCAGAGGCTCCTTGTGAAGTGCTCAGACTCTGTGAGACTCAGGAGGCTGTCAACAAGCGAAGCTCTTAGGAGCGGAAAAAGGAAAAACCGGCTCTGCTCCTCAAGGGCAAAGGTGATCATGGTTTGCCGCCTGCTTCCTCCCTGGTGTGGATTCCACTGTTCTGAGTGAGCAAGGAAGAAAGTGTGTTTCTGTATCACAACGCATGGACTGTTCATTTCCTGCTTCTCAGGCCAAGAGGCATCTTGTTGCTTTCTGTGTTTTGCAACTGACTAATCAGGGAACCAGACCAAGCAGGCAATGGCTTGGTTCAGTTCTCACCCTAAGGTGGTAGTCATGGTGCCGAATCTCTCAGAGATGGAGCAATTCCGAATGCCCAGGAAGCTTGGCAATTGGACTTAATCTCTCTCATTTTAAAATTAATCTTTGACCTCTAAGTATCAAAGGTGACCAGTGAGTGGGTCAATGGTTTCAGTGCTTGAAAAGCCAGCTCCGTGGGTAGAAGAGCATTTGGTTTATAAAGGATTTCACCATTTGTCATCTGCAAGAGAAGGAGGGTGTTAATGAATACAGTCGTGGTGAAGACCTTGCGGGGGCTGTGACTTGGCCAACTGTCGAACAGTGCTGAGTAAAAGCAGTTTGGCAAAAAGCAGTTTTCCTGAATGGAAGGGTGAAATTTGAACTCAGCTGAGGAGACTGGGATCAAAGTGCTTCTGACAATATTCAAGGCAAGAGGCCCTACTCTGTGTGTGTGTGTGTGTGTGTGTGTGTGTGTGTGTCTGTGTGTGTGTGTGTGTCTGTGTGTGTGGGATGGGGTTTAAATTGCTAAAATAGGAACTGAGTGTGGAAGCATACACAATCCCAGCACTCTAGGAAGCTGAGGCAGGAGGATGGCAAGTTAGAACCCAGTGATACCCCATCTTAAAATTTAAAAAATTGAATAAGGGCTGGGGATGTAGCTTAGTGCCAGGGAAAAAAGTTGTCAATCTAGGGGAGAAGACCTGCTTCTCAGTTCCTGTCTTCTCGTCTCTTTTTGAGGCTTTAACAAAAGCCTTGGGGGTCCCTGGGGCTCACCGGAGCACATTGTGTACTGAGGACGTTTGCCCAGCTTCCTCCCTGTGTGAGCCCTGAAGTGGTTTAGCCAGCTGTGTGTTCTGCCTGTGTTTGCTTCTGTTTGGTGCGACAAGGAACTTCCATCAGTGTGTGAATGACATGGGACGGCCAGCTTCCTGCACCATACTGGGGCCCAAGTTGCAGCTGCTCAAAAGAGAAAGTTTTTTCATTGTCAAGGGGCGTTGGGAGCCATCTGGTCCAAACTTCCTATTTTGCAGACTTGCTGGTTTGTCAGAGTGGCTGGGACACCGGTTATTGTCTCTGTTCTGAACCTGGA
The DNA here is from genome assembly GCF_053883595.1 of Heterocephalus glaber. NCBI lineage: Eukaryota > Metazoa > Chordata > Mammalia > Rodentia > Bathyergidae > Heterocephalus > Heterocephalus glaber. The sequence continues at coordinate 6,839,722 of NW_028258299.1, read as the reverse complement.
AGTCTGAGATCAAAGTCCTGGGGCTGGTGCCCCCCACGGCCCCCCTCCTGGCTTTCCAATGGCATCTTCTCCCTGTGGCCCCACGAGAGTGTCCCCCTGTGCTACCTGCATCCTCCTCTCTGCTTGAAAGGACACCAGGGAGACTGGGTTAGTGCCCACCCTGGAAGCCAGGTTTAACTTAGTCTCCTCCTCAAAGCTCTTCTCTCCAAATCTGTCTGTGTCCTGGAGAGCTGAGGGTGGGACCCCAACAGATGGATTTGGGGGCTCAACTAGCTTGTAACAGGGGTCACAGAAGGTGAAGGGTTTGCCCGAGCTGGGTAGCTGGAGTCCTGGGCCAGCCTGGTTCCTGACTTCTCATCGGTTCTTTCCACCCGTATATGCAGCTTCGCTTTATGGCACTATGCACCAAATACCTGTATTTTTTCTGGCACTGGGGATTGAATCCAGGTCTTTCACACTGAGCTACATCTCCAGCCATATTTTATTTTTTATATATTTTTTAAAATGTTGAGACAGGGTCTTGCTAAGTCACTAAGTTGCCTAGGCTGGGCTCGACCTTGGGCTCGTCCTCCCTCAGCTTCCCAGAATGCTGGGATGACAGGTGTATGTTACCATGCCCAGCCAGCAAATTTTGACTTCTGCCAGAGGAGCCTGGGGCAGGTGTTTGGGGAGCCTGCCTCCCAGTGAAGCCAGGTGTCTCTGCTTCTTTCCTTGTCCTCCCAAAAGGCAGCCTTTTCCTGCTGAGGCTGAGCCCCTTCCCTGCCTCCCTTTGACCCCAAGGTGGGGCAGCTCAGGGCACCCCGCGGTGCGCCCCCTTTGATCAAACTTCTTGTCCTGAGCTCCCAAGGCTAAAGCAATCAACCTCATGGAGGGTTGGGGAGGCATCAGAGGTGGTTACCTCCCTGTGCCTCCTGCCACCTGAGTGACGCCCCTGCAGCTGGAGGGGCAGGGGACAAGCCGACCTTTCACTGAAGAGTTTGGCGCCGCAGGAGAGAGCTGCCCAGCCTGAGGATGAGGGGGTCCCCGGCAGTTGTCTGGTAAGTGTCTCTTAGCCAGGAACCTGGGGGAATTGGGAGGCCAGGTGAGTGCTGACTGTCCGTCCCCACGAGCTTGGAACAGAAACCAAGTGCTTCTCACTGGCACCAGGAACTTCTGTCTCAGAGGGAAGAGGGCCCCATAGGTGACGGTGACGCTGAGCAGGCCCATGGGGCTTGGTCAAGGACTGGCCTCCTCACTCCACCTTCCCCAGGCCCATTGTTCTGGAATCTGGGTCATGCCAGGCGAAGATTCCCAGAAGGTTGGCAGAATACAGAACATTCCTTGTTTGTCCCAGAGGAGTCCTTAAAGGAATTTAGGCTTCAAGTAAGCGAGAGGTGCTAATCTCGAGAGTTTTCAAATGACAAGGGTCCAGCTGTAAGGGTAAGGAGGGGAACTCACTGTCCTTAGCCACAGACCTGCAGGCTCCCTTCCCCAGCTGAGGTGCACCATTCAAGAATACACTGAGTCATCCCAGCACTCTGGGAGGCTCAGGCAGGAGGACCACAAGTTAGAGGCCAGGCCGGGCAACTTAGTGAGATTCTGAAAGGGCTGGGGATGTAGCTCAGTGTGAAGGCCCTGGGTTCAATTCAATCCTGAGAGAGAGAGAGAGAGAGAGAGAGAGAGAGAGAGAGAGAGAGAGAGAAGAGAGGGAGAGAGAGAGGCAGCAAGACAGCAAGACAGCCTTTAACAAGCTCCTGGGCATGGGAGCCAGCTTGAAGGTCAGCAATAGCCAGCTGTTGCCTTAGGGACGTTCGCTGTGAGCCTTTGTTCCCATTTGGTGAGCTCTGCAAGTCTGTGCACAAGGAAGGCTATACAGAAGCTGAGCAGGAGCAGGGGTGGGGACAGGGGAGGAGCAGGCCTGGCCCTGTACCAGGGACCCCCTTGGGGCTTAGCACTGGGGAACGGAGTGTCTACCCCAAGGTTGCAAAGGTCAGGTTCAGGGGCTGGGCTGCAGGAGTGAATGGGCTGAAGCCAAGCTCGCCTCTTGCTCCTAATCAAGACTGAAGAAAGATTCAGGAGCAGGTGCAGAAGGAGGGCAAGTCTGTCCAGACCTCTAGTGAGGCTGAGGCGGTGCACTTTCCCTATAGAACTGCCCGGGGATGGTGCTGAGTGTCAGAGAAACTGCTTCTCCTTTCCCAGGTGTCTGTCCCCGCTCTAGTTCCTGATTGACTCACCCTTGAAGACCTTCCCTCAACCCCGTTGCCCCAGCCATGGCTGTGTATTGCAGATTGATTAATTGGCAGGAACTGAGGCTCAGCATCCAGCAGCAGAGCCAGGAGCTTCAGGGGTTGGGGAGAGGCTGGCCCCCGAGAGGGTACCCACGCCGGCTTCCACAGGCAGTGGATGAAGTGTAGGTGCCACACAGCCTCTGGTTTCTGTCAGTGACAACAGCCTCGGTCAGAAGCACAGTGCCCTTTCCACTTTGTGAAATATAGCTTTTTAAAACAATTGAAGTCTAGGGCTAGAGATGTAGCCTAGCACAAGAGTTACTATGCGTGAGGCCCTCATTCAATCCCTGATGCTGCCAAAAAGGAAACCTTGAACATGTATCAGAGACTATTTATTTAATGCCACTTATTAACTGATGTGGGAACCAGTAAGATGTTACAGTCAATTCAAAGGAGATCCACAGAATGGATGGAGATGTAACCAGTCAGGAGTACTGAGGTAAATTCCTGTCATAAATGTAAAATTGGTCAGTATCCACAGGTCAGTAACCAACTGCAACTCCACCTGGGCAGGACTTGCATTTTTCTACGTGAGAATCATTTGCATGAGTATCAGTACAGTATTCCACCACTTACAGAGTTGCAAAATACCTCCATGATGATGAAAGATAGAGAATCAAAGAACCCTGACAGTCCACTAGACAATACCCAGGTTTTCATTCAAGAAACCTCGTCACCTAGTCATTCAGGGGTCCACTTTAAAATATTTCACATTTTTCCCCCATCAACTTGTGTGCAAGTCATTCTTTTTTGTTTTGTTTTGTTTTTTGAGCCATGGTCTTGCTATGTAGTTCAGGGTGGTCTTGAACTCACTATGGAGCCCAGGCTGGCCTCGAACTCCTGGCGATCCTGCTTCAGCCTCCCCAATGCTGGAATCACAGGCGTGTGCTACCACACCCGGCTTCAAGGCTCATTCTTGTTCCAAAGCAAATGCCTGCCTAAGTACTCCTGAAGGTATCTTCCCAATCATTCTTACTGTTGTCTTCCTCCCCTACATTTGGGGCCCACATCTTGGATCTCCAAATCCACAGGCCAGTTCTTTGTATATATTTACTTATTTATTTTTTTATATATTTACTTATTTGTTTGCAGTACAGGATATTATTGACTCCGCCAAATCCTGGGCTACACCCCTATCACTTTTCTTATTTTTATTTTATTTTATTTATTTATTTTGGTACCGGGGATCGAACTCAGGACCTTGCGCTTGTGCGGCAGGCACCAGAACCATTGCACTAATCCCTGGCCCCCTTTTCTTATTTTTAATATTTAATTTTTTAAAATCTTTAAATTTTTATTAGCACATATTTGTAATACATAATGAATGATTACATTTATCATGGGGAGTTGGCACATGTACGTATCACATCCTGATTCTTTTTATTTCCCCTCTCTTCCTCTCCCTACGCACCCCTCCCTCCATCTGTTGCTCTCTTTCCCATTTGCAAAAGATCTATTTGCCTGTTTCCTATTTATTTTTTATTTTCTTTAATTTATTTATACTTTGGGTTTCTCACGTAAGAGAAACTATGCAATACTTAAACTTTTGTGTCTGATTTCTTTCCCTTGAAATTATGTTCTCGAGGGTTTTTTAAATTTTTGGATGGGATCTCCTTAAGTCACTCAATTGCCCAGGCTGTGCTTAAACTTGCCATCCCCCTGCCTCAGCCTCCCAGAGTGCTGGGATCACAGGTGTGCTTCTTTCTTTCTTTTGTTGTTTTGGTTCTGTGGGTGGAACCCAGGCTCTCCACATGCTAAGCACCCTCTCACAGAGCTACATCCCTAGCCCTTTGTGTTTTCTCTTGTGGAACTGGAGATGGAATCTGAGGCCGCTCTTGTGTCAGGCAAACACTGTACCCTGAGCTTCACTGCAGCTCTGTAGCTCTTTCTAAATAGCTGCAAACCCTGCAGACAGAAGGACCTATTTATATGTGAGATCCTGACCCTTCTCCACTCAGGGTTCTCCAGACTTCCCATTATTTTTGCGGTAAAATCCCAGCTGCACCAGGGCTCCTGGCCCTCCTGGCTCTGGCCGATGTCTGTCGCTCTCACCTTGTGTGCACTACTTGTCCCTTTCTACCGACTGTGGCTCTCTTGACCTTGTTGTTGCTGCTTGGTGCTCCTTAAACACACTGAACTCATTCCCTGAGTTTGTGGTCCCACTGCCCGGAATTTGGCTTCCCAGCTCTGTGCAAGGGACTCCTCGACGTCCTACTTTGGTCCCAAGTTCACCTCTCAGAGGAGACTTTTACCTCACATAGGAATGCCGGGATAAGCGAAAGGGTTGTATAAATCGCTGTCTGTCTGTGATGGAAACCCCGGCATTATTGAGGGCTGGTGTGTCCTGCTATCCAGCCCCGGGCTCTGCCCTTGTGCCAGCCTGGGGGCCCAGAGTGAGGGAGATGGCGCTTGCTGGGAACGTGTGGATAAACCACATTGGATGGGGTGTGTGGGAGCCCCCTCTCCACTGTGGGAGAAGCCAGTTTCAAGTCTATTTGCAAATTCATCTCAACACTGCTTCTGCAGAAAGTGTCTGTTCTTTCTTCTCCTTTGAACTGCTCGAAACATCTGCCTGGCTCTTCATTAATAATAAGTTGATAAAATCCTTAACATGGGCTCATTTAAAAAAAATCTGTATGAAAATCATGATGTTACCTTTTTTGAAAATTATCTTTCAACATCGACCTCCCATCCTCCTCCCCAGCTCAGATGCTATAGCTCATTGCTGTTTCTCTTTCCTAGAGCCTTACCATCTCCTGAGATTACTTTCCTCCCTTCCTTCCTTTCTCTCTCTCCCTCCCTCCCTTTCTCTTTCTTTCTTTCTTGCTTGCTTGCTTGCTTTCTTGACAGGGACTTGCTATGTACCCAGGCTGGCCTTGAACTCACAACGATCCTCCTGCCTCAGCTTCTTGAGTGCCAGGGTTATAGGTATGCACCACCACCCCAGGTACAAATTTATTTCTTTACTTGTTTGTGGTTGTTCTTTCTGTGTCTTGATGGCTGCACATTATGGAAGACACTCAAAAAATGTCTAGTTGGGGCTGGGGATATAGCTCAGTGGTGGAGCACTTGCTTAACATGCTTGAGGGCTCAGTCCCCAGAACTAGAGTGGGGGAAAATATATATATTTGATGGCCTGAATTATAACCAGTAGCCCAAGCAGTGGCTGAGTGATGCACTGCCTCCTCCCTGCAGGGCCATCTGTGTCGCCTGCTTGCAGCACTCGGTGTTCCTACAGGTCCTCCCCATCAGGTCGAACCAGGATAGGCCACGCCCTGCGCTTGGAGTTTCGGCAGGTAACCCATTTGCGATTTGGCACTGGTACCAGGCTTCAGGCATTCCCTACCGTGCAGACCCATAACCAGCCTGCTGGGTGACACTGGGGGACTTGGGCAGTGAGGAAGCCTTCCAAGCCAGCGCACTAGCCTGGAGTCAGCCTCTCCTCCTCCCAATGGGACGTGGAATTCCGGGGCTCAGTTGCTGGGGTCCAGTGGCTGGCTGGGGCAGAGTTAGGGTTGGGGCTGTCATCCTTGGACTCAGAGTTCAGTGCTTGTTTCAATAATAAAAGCCACCATGTGGCTGGGTGTGGTGGTGCAGGTCTATAGTTGTAGCACTCTGGGAGGCTGAGGGAGAAAGAAGGCAAATTTGAGCTCAGCCTGGGCAACTTAGTGACTTAGCGCCCGTGTTCTCAAAATAAAGAAAATAAAGGGCTGAGGGTGTAGCTGTGAAGCCTCAGGGTCCATCCGCAGACTCATAAAAAACAAAACAAAAAACACACAAGAACAAGACAAAGCCAGCATGCCATGTGTGTCCCAGGCCATGTCGGGCTTGGGGGGTTTGTGGCCGTTTCTCATCCTTACAACACGGGCTGTGAGGGGTCAGGGTCTGGAGCGGGGAGTGACGTGTCCACGGTCCCGCAGCAGCAGAGCCAGGACTCAGCCGGGACAGCTGAGCCCCAGATCTCTGTCCTGAGCCACTCTAGCAAGCGACACTGGAAGAGTGACATGTATTTGCCCTGAGGAGGAGGTTTTCTAGGCCTCATCTCATTCATCTTCAGGAGAGGTTCAGGGATTCCCTACGGTCACCCTCCCTTCTGACACCAACTTCAAGTTCAAGGGTCCCCAAGACCACCCTCATGTGTTTTTTGGGTTTTTTTTTTTTGGTACTGGGGATTGAACTCAGGTCCTTGCACTTGCAAGGCAGGTGGTAGAACAACTGAGCTAAATCCCTGGCCCACCCCCATGTGGTTTTGTTGTTTGTGGGCTACAGAGTGAACTCAGGGCCTTTGCACTGAACTGCAAGTACAGCCCTTTTTTATTTTGAGACAAGGTGAGACTAAATCAGTAAGATCCCCAGGCTGGATTCAAACTTGCCACCCTTCTGCCTCAGCCTCCTAGAGTACTGGGATTATAGGTGTGTGCCACCATGCCTGGCTACCCTCAGGTTTATTAATTCACTTGAAAGGCTCATAGGCCTTGGAAAAGGTGTTATGCTCAAGGTTATGGTTCAATCCAATGAAAGGGTACAGATTAAAATCACTAAGGGAAGTGTGTGTAGGGCAGGGCCTGGGGCAACTCCTAGGAGTCCTGCCTCCATGATGGTGAGTGGACAGGGCTGACTTCTCCCAGCGGCGATGTGTGACATACACATAGACTGTAGCTCACTGAGTCTCGGTGTCTGGGCTGGGCATGCTGACCACCTGCAGGGCTGAGCTGAGACCCGAGGTCCAAAGCCGCCTTCGTAAGTCCCGGTGTTAGCAGGACTATGGCACACTGACCGAGGTAAACGAAGGCATCCACACTGGCAGAACATCCTGAGGGTCAGCATGTCCTTCCTGGCTGCTAGGGGCAAGGGCTCCATCTTACAGAAGAGGAAGTGGGGCCTTGGAGAGGTGAGTGGCTCACCCTGTCACGTGGCTACACCCCAGATCTGAGCCCTGAGCATGCAACTCTGTGCACAGTGCCCTGCATCAGGAATGGTGCTGTGGGCAAGCAGAGCAGCATTTGCAGAGGCCGTGACGTGGAGAACAGCACCTTGGGTGAAGTGTGGAGGGAAGAGGATGGAGTGGTGGGCAGGGCTGCGTGACTGTGGGAAGGCAGTGGGGAGCCACTGAAGGTGCTGAGGAGGGGCTGCCATACTGTCATTTCTGTTTTAAGACTCCTGTGTGTTGAGAATGGACTGGAGGCTGGCAGGGGCAGGGGTGGGTGTCCACCTCGGCCTGGAGTCTTCGGCTCAGCTGTAGAGCTTCGAGGATGAGCCATCCACCCTACCCCATTTTTAGGAGTCAAGTGGCCGACTTGGGGCTTATACAGACCTTTAAAACTGCACTGGGTAGCCAGGGTGGTGGTGCGCACCTGTGATCCTAGTACTTGGGAGGCTGAGACAGGAGGATCTCAGAGTTTGAGGCCAGCTTGGGCTACATAGTAAGTTCAAGGCCAGCCTGAACTGCAAAGTGAGTTGTCTTAAAAAAAATTGCACTGGTGTCAGAAGTCCACACCATGGCATGGTGACCTTGAGCAGCAGCAGAACATGGCATCTGAGTTAGTACCAATTTGGAGTCATGTGCACTCTGACATGTACTCAATTTCTCTGCTGCTGTAACTCATCTGGTTATGTGATGAGGTGGTAAGTGATGCTGGGGAGTTTAGGGCCCCGGTCCTGCTGCCCTGTGACCAAGGCAAGTCCTTTCATCTGTGGGTGAAATCAGCTAACATCCCAAGAGCTGTCATCTTTAGGCAGAAGCTCTGTGTTGAGCACCCTGTGAAGAGCTTCAGATGTAGGAACTCATTCAGGTTTCATATCCCACGAAGTGTCAGTGTCACCATCATGTCACCATCGTTCACTACTACCACCAGCAGTGTCAGATCACCATCATCACCGTCACCATCACTACCACCATTGTCACCACCACCATCACCATGACTACCACCATCACTATGACTCCCACCACCATCACCGTCTCCACCATCACCATGACTACTACCATCACTGTTGCAGAAATCTTGGAAAGAAATACACAGAGAGACAGAATTCAGATAAAATAATAAAATTTCTTCTCGCTAGTGGACGGGAATGCCAGAAACCAGTCTGGTCAATATCCACGCCCCCTTTGTTCAGCATTTCCCTTTTTATATCCTTTTTAGCCATTATCTCATCCCTAGTGGTCTTTGATATGTAAATACAATTCCAGTTCCTATTTACAAGTCACAGACACAAGACAGGCCATATACATTGTAAATTCACCCTGGCATGGTAACTGTTAGGTTAATGAAGTTCCTAGTTAGAGTCAGATAATCCTCACCTTAAACAAGGAGTTACAGGAAAAGCAAATCTTAAAAGAACACATTACTTATTTTGCTTCTACAACTACCTTAATATTCAATCTATTAAGTTATCTAAAACTTTTCCATATCATCACCATGACTACCACCACCATCACCATGACTACTACCACCATCACCATGACTACCACCATCACTATGACTGCTACCATCACCATGGCTACCACCACCACCACCATGACTACCACCACCATCACCATGACTACCACCATCACTATGACTACTACCATCACCATGACTACCACCATCACCATGACTAGCACCATCATCACCACCATCCCAATCCCCATCATCACCACCATCATTAGAATTAGCATCACGACTACTACCACCATCACTTCCACCATCAGAACCATCACCATCAGGACCCACACTACCGTCCATCAACATCACCAATCACCATCACCATCGTCACCCCCATGACCACCACCGCCAGCACCACCATCTTCGGCAGCATCATTACCATCATCATCTCCATCCCCGTCACCAATCACCACCACCATCATCATGATGTAAGAAAGGCACAGGAAGAAATTTAAGCAATAGGCACACACACACACACACACACACACACACACACACACACACAGAACACAGGTGAGACAGCTCCAGCTGTTCTGCCTCAGCACCCACAGTCTTACCATTAAGTCCCATTGCTCCCCGTGTCGCCTGTAAGACACAGTAGTTAGATCTGTGACTTCGGGGCCTTGCTACTCAAAATGTGGTCCCTGGACTGGCAGGGTCAGCATCACTTAGGCTGGTTATGACTGCGGTGCTCCGGCCCTCCCTGGACCTGCTGATCCATGTTTTAACAAGCACCAGGTGAGCTGTAAGCACCCTGAAACCTGGGGGCCTCGCCCTACACTGCCCCAAGCTCCTATACCCTCTGCGAGCTGTGACCTCAAAGGAGAAAGGATTTGCCGGTTATGATGATATGACTCTCAGTGCCCTGTCCTCACAGCACCACAGAATTAGAGCCGAGAGGGAGTCCATTCATCCTCCCTTTTCTCCTCCCTCCCTTCCTTCCCTGAAGTTTTTTTTTTAACAGAGTCTCACTATGTAGTTCAGGCTGACCTTGAACTCACTATGTAGCTCAGGTTGGCCTCAAACTCAAAATGATCCTCCTTCCTCAGCCTCCTGAGTGTTAGGATTACAGGTGTGTGGCACCACACCTAGCTTAGAAGTACCTTCTTGTCCAACAGACAAGGTGGAGTGCTTCTCTGACTATATGACCCTGCAGATTCCGAGCAGCCGCGTGGAGGGTTTGAGGCAGTGGCTGGGCAGAATCCTACAGCTGCCAGGTAAGGGACGGCTGTTGTCTGGAAAGAGCCAGTCGCTTGTATCTGCCCTGGGGCATTGGCATTGCCTTTCATACCCGGGTCCTCCACCCCACCTCTTTGGTGGGAGTCTTCCTGCCCCTCACATCTGCTCAGATCCTCTCCCCAGGGCTTCCTAACTCTCTCCACAGAAGCTCCCCCCGCAGTCACGATCTCACTTGTCACCTGCACCCCCTGCCAGTGGAAGGATCCTTGTTTCTAGCTGATACAGCTGGGGACACTGCTGGTGTTCAAGGCACTCATGACAAACATGTGCTGGATTAACAAATGGCTGAAACCTGTCAAGAAGTGCCTGTCTGTTGCCGATATGCTCCAAAACCTTAGCCGCCCAGGAAAAGGAATGGATATGAGGAAAGGGGTGAACGGTGCCCCTAAAATAGCCAAGGGACCAGTTTCTGAAACCTTTCAGCCATGAGCTTGGCAACAGGAAAAATGGGAAGAGGGTAGATACCATGAGGAACCTTCTGGAAACTTCTGGAAGGAACAAGAAAAGCAAGATGCACCACTAGCCCACTTCCTGTTTTCCACCTTGGGGGCTGCAAAGTAGATTCTCAGAATTTGTCCTTTCCTTTGCACAAAAAGGGAGATACTGAGGGCAGGGAGGCTTCCCTGTCTCTCCCAAGTCTAGCAAAATCACCCAGGGACCCTGTTTATTCTGGACTCTTTTTTTTGGTACCGGGAATCAAACTCAGGGCCTTGTTCTTGCCAGGTAGGTACTGCACCCTGAGCTGCATTCTCAGCCCTATTCTGGATTTTTTTATTTTTTTTTTTCAAGACAGGATCTTGATGTGTAGTTCAGGCTGGCCTTGAACTCACTATGTAGCCCAGGCTTGCCTGGAACTCAAGGTATTCCTCCTGCCTCAGCCTCTTGAATGCTGGGATTGCAGTCAAGCGCCACTCTGCCCAGCACATTCTGGAAATTCTTAAGGCACCATCTGGGTCGGGTGTGGCCTGAATCTGTCTTGGGAGGGCCAGTGCTTGATCAGCCAGCCAGCCCATGACAACTTGGAGTGGCATTTGTGTAGTAAAAGCCCCTTTTCCGAGAGAAATGGTGAGGATACATTAAGCTGTCGCCTGTTCTTTGGAGAGCCATTATTAATGGAAAACAATAGATTAATAGTTTTAAAACGCTTGTTCAATAAGTAATTTTTATGGCTCTGGATAGAGCCCATTAAACATTTCTGTGTGTTATTATCAAGAAGTTTTAAGCGTAAAATCATAAAGTCAATAATCAGAGAATTAGTCACAGCGGCCAGCCACAGGCCATTAGTTTTAGGCGCTGTCAGAGACACCTGTGGCTTTTGAGGGAGTTTTTATTTCGCAGCGGCCAGCGTTGGCACCAGGTGGGGATGGAGAAATGACAGTGCCTGCTGCCTTCCATAAACTTGAAGGGACAGCAAGCAGGTGTGAGCAGCAGGAAGCCAGGCAAATATTTACAAAGTGTAAACGTGAATGCAAAACTGAAACGATCCAGGTCAATTTGCACATCCAGGCTTAGACACTTTATTTCCCCAGCGAGCTACCTTTCAGAGCCTCCCTCCACCGGAGGCACGGCCTTGATCTCTTGCTAAAGATAGCAGAGCAAGCAGCGCCTTGAAAAGGGAAGCGGAGTCCCCCACAGACGGCCGCCCCGCCTGGCGCCTGCGACTGCGTATTCATCTCCCATCCACAGCACGTTCGAGTATTTGAAAATGAAACTGTGACTTTGAAAAATGGCTTTGTACAAAACCATGACAAAAGCAATACCAGGTCATTATGGGAACCGGAGGAAATCCAAAGAAGATAATAAAAATGGCCCATAACCCCTCTACTCAATGATATCCCTTTTTATATTTCACTCATTCAACAAATATTTCCTGAGAGCCCTCAATGCCAGACGTGGCTTAAGGTGCTAGGATGGAGTGGGAACAAAACAGACAAACATTCCTGGTGCCTGGAGCTGATGTTGGTGCAGAGAGCAACATATGATGGCTCTAATCTGAAGTTAATTAGATGGGAAGTGAGGGGGTAGAAGCACCAGGGATAAGAAGGTGGTCAGGGTAGACTTCCTGTAGGTGACTTTTTTGTTATTGTTTTTTAATAATTTTTTTTTTTGGTACTGGGGATCGAACTCGGGACCTTGCACTTTCGAGGCAGGCAGCGGAACCACTGAGCTAAATCCCCGGCCCTTGTTGTTGTTTTTTGAGACAGAGTCTCGCTATGTAGTTCAGGCTGGACTTGAACTCGCTGTGTAGCCCAAGCTGGACGAAAAGCAATCCTCCCTCAGCTTCCTGAGTACTAGGATTACAGGTGTGTGCCAGCATGCCAACTTCATTCAGGTGACTTTTGTACAGACATGAAGGAGGTGAAGTGAGCCAGGCAGATATCCAGGCAAGCCTGGCATGGTGGTCCATGTTTGTAATCCCAGCTACTCCAGTGTTGAGGCAGGAGGAGGTCAGCCTGGGCAATGTAGCCGGACTGTGTTGCAAAGTAAAATAAAAGGGGTTGGGATGTAGGTCAGTGGTAGAAGGCTTGTTTAGTATGTGCAAGATCCGGTGTTCAATTCTTAATACTGGGGGGGAAAAAAGAAAGAAAGAAAGAAAGAAGGAAAGAAAGAAAGAAAGAAAGAAAGAAAGAAAGAAAGAAAGAAAGAAAGAAAAAGAGTTCCAGGTAGTGGGCAGAGCCAGTGCAAAGGCCCTGAGGCAGCAGTGGGCCTGAGATGTTTGGAACACAGCAGGCAGGAACAAAGGGAGGAAGTTTAGAGAAGTAGAAGAGGAGGTCAGAGAGGTAAGGAGCCCTTCAGAGGGGGAGCTGGAGATGTGACATAGCCTCAGCTGCTCCACTTTGTATCTGCCTGTCCCTTTCCTACCTCAGTCTCCTGGAGGGCCCCCAGCCACCTGGATCCTCTTCTTGCCCGATGTGGCTACTTCCTGCATCCCGCACCGGATGGTGACTTCATTTTCCGAGCTCGATACTCGGCCTGCTTGGTGCGGAAGGAGGTGCGTCTAGGAAACTTTTCTTTGCAGGGGTGGGGCTGGAACCTAGAGGCTCCTGCGGCCCAGGTGAGCACTGTCCCCAGTCTTCAGCGAGCCTCGCCGGTGACTCGTGCAAAGCATCTTCCCTTCCGGGGCACAGCTGTCTCCTGCCAGGGGAGCCTGACACACAGGGCGCCTACTCGGCCCGTCAGGAAGGGGACGCACAGTGCGAGGGGGCTGCAGAGACTGCCCGGCTGCCTCATCTACACCAGGGCCTTGCGTGTTCCTGGGCCCCCACAGCTCTATCCCCATTGCAAAGGCAGCATGGTTCCACTTCGCTTGCCTAAAGATGCCTCTCACCTCTCCCGCCCCTTTCCTCTGTCCGCCACAACTTTGTCCTTCCTGCCCAGCCAAGCCCCATTTTCCCTGAGGGGCTGAGGTCCCCCTTGGGGGCCTGACTGTCCCCCTTCTCTTCCTCCGGTCACTGTCCCCTTTCTGACAGCTCCCACCCCAGTCAGGCACATCTCAGGTGCCCACAGGGCTCACACCTGCTCTCCTGTGGCTGGAGGGGACCCCTTGGCTGGCTTAGCATGCAGAGTATGGGGATGAGACACGTGGGATCCGTGTCCTCACTTAGGACTGGCCCCTGCCTTTCACTTAGTCTCTTACTTCCGCCAAGCCTCAACTTCTCCATCTGTACAGTGGGACCCAGAGAGCCTCTCCTGAGTCATTCGTGAGGGTCAAAGGACCCAGCGTGTGAGCCAGTGTTTGCCAAGGTCAAGGGATGAGCAGGCACAGGGTGGCCTTCTGGAAATCCTCAAGGGTCCCCAGCCCCGAGGGCCTGCCTGAGCTGCTGGAGGCCAGAAGGTGGCCCCAGGTTCCTCTTCTCTGCCCGGCTCACTTTCACTTCTCCTCCCTCTTCCATGAGACCCGTCCCCTTCCAGGGCCCAGGGTAATCGATTTGCTGTGAACGGTCGCTGACCTATAATTGCGACCTATTCGCTGTTTTCTTCTTTCATTTGCGCAGGTGACTTTTGCTTTATTTCCAGAAAGAAAATTACAGGTTGGAAATCAGACTACTTCACACAGGGGTGAAAAGGCTGGAGCGGAGCAAAGGCTACATAATGAAGTGTCCAGCGGCTGTGTCCAGGCTGGGGCGACAGAGCGTCCACTGCAGCCCCACGTTCATCCAGGTAATGGGCTGGGTGCATCCCGGGCTCCTCTCCGAAGTTCAGGCATGTGGCCGTGGCTCCTGAGTCTCGGGGCGTGGCAGGGCAGTGGCAGCTGGCACCACAGACATTGGTGGGCCTGGCTGGGTTCCAAGTTCCACGAGGATCCTGTTGAGGAGTGGGCCCTGGGATGTGGTGGAGCGTGCCCAGGGGGCTGCAGATTACAGGTCCCTGCACTCATGTTCTCAGTTTCCTGTGGTAGCTGGCATGGGGGAGCCACCCGGATTGGCACCAAAGCAGCAGGACGGTGTCCCTGTCTGTCCCTCAGGATTGGGAGGAGTTGCTGGTCTGGATGCTCCTTTTTAACCTGGGTCAAAGAATTATTCCCCAGGAGTGTGGCTCGGTGTACAGGGCTGGGGAGGAGGGGGAGCATTCTACTTCGAGTGGAAGGCTCTGCTTGAAAGGTGGGTGACAGGGACCCATCCCAAGCTCCAGCTATGAGTGCTGTCATGTCCTGGCGAGTTCCTTGAAGTCAGCTCTCTCTCCAGCTCCCAGGAGACTTGAGGGCAGGGGAGTTGCAAACCTCAGTGTCTACAGGGGCCAAACTGGGACAGAAATGAGTGTCCCAGGGGAGGAGATGGCGAGGAGTTTAACTCGGGTCTTCACTGCTCAGAGAACATTTAGGTGCTCACCCCCTGTGCTGGGCGCGGGGACAGAGCTTTATAAATACTAACTCACCGCCCCTTCGCAGCGGCCCTGGGTGGTGGGTGCAACTCTCCCCACTCTGCAGACAGAGCTAAGTGGAGATTAGGTTTGCCAGAAGTCCGCGGCGGTTGAGTGGCACAGCTGGGCTGTGAACCCAGCAGCATGGTGGGGGCTGTGGCAAAGCTGGTACAGCCACAGCCTCGAACCTTAAAGCCACAAAGAGCAGTGCCACTCAGCTTCTGTCCCATGATGCCAGAGTTGTCAGCTTTTTAAGAGAAACAGGAACCTGGATGTGGTATTGGGCATGACTGTCATCCTGGCACTCTGGGAGGCTGATGCAGGAGGATCACAAGTCGGAGCCCAGGCTGGGCAACTTAGAAACTTAGCAAAACCCTGTCTTAAAATAAAAAATAAACAAATAAATAAGGCCTGGGGCTGTCATACAGTCTCAAAGGAAAAAGAAAGGAGAAACAGGAAATGTATAATTATACAGGAAATTTCCTCATTTTAAAGGCTGACTTCAGGCTGGGGGTGTGACTTGGTGTAAAGCACTTGCCTAGCATGTGCAAGGCTCGGAGTTGGATCCCCAGCACCGAAAAATAAAAAAGCCCAAACAAAATTCTGAATTTGACCTTTTGGCTTGAGGGTACACGAAACAAGCATTTGTTGAGCACCTACTACATGCTGCAGTCAGGGTGGTGCTAAAGGAACAGGTTAGAATAGAACAGAGACCCTTGCCTCTGGAAGGGCGGGTAGTTTTATTCTCACCTGGTCTAGGTTTTCAGAGGCGTGTGCTAGGGCTGGAAGAGTCCCCTGAGCAGCAGCATAGACCCGCGCCATCTCCCTCTGAGCCCCGCTTGCTCCCGTGGTGGACACTGGGGTTCTCTGCTTCCCAAACTGCAGGAACAGGGGCTGAGGCCGAGGGCCCGCTCTGCCCGCCTGCATTTTTACAGGCCCTCGATCCCCAAGCATTGCCACTGGGACATGTGCTTGACATTCCCAGGCTGGTCACCCGGCCCTCCGCAGTGGGCCTGTAATTCTGGGAGCTGCCGCTAGGGGGCCAGTGGAGCCGGTGTCGGTATGCTGGGCCGAACTGCAGAGAACAGTGGAACGGCTCCCCGCCAGGCAGCTCCTTCGTCGGTGTCCACCTGCCTTTGAACCCTGGAAGGCCTAATCTCCAGCGTCCTCCCCGAACCGAGGTGTAGGAGCCTGGGGCGCTCCCCGGACAGTCACAGAGAAGCTGGCAGCCCAGTAGACAGGATCTCACTGCCCCCGCCTCCCTGCCTCGCGCTTCCCCCTTCTGAGACCCTCATCCAACTCTGATTCATTCCCGGTGACTTTTGCAGCCACTGCTTCCGTGGCTGCACCTTGAACTTGCATTAAGTTTTAATTAAAGCTGTTTCACCGGCCTTGCCCTTGGCTAAATGCAGCTGTGGGCACAGGGCACATAGATATTTAATACTCTGCCCTTCCCTGCTGATGGCACAGGGTGCCCAAGGGTGTACCCGAGCCGTGCCCCGCTCACAGCGATCTGCCAGCTCGCTTAAGTGTGCCCACAGGCCCCGGGCGGGAGGCCGTGCAGTAACTATTCATTGCCCTGGGTTAAGTGTGCCCAGGGGCCCCCGTAAACTCAATGTGGTGATTAGCGGTTGCTCCTGGTGAAGGCCGCCAGGGTCCTACCAAATGTCCGTGGGCCCTAAATATAGCCTGTGCATGGGGCTTTGGGGGCACCTGACTGCATCTTCCCTTTTCTCTTTTAGCAGAATCATTGCCCTCTTTCCTAAAGCCTGGCGCCAGGCCTGCGCTGGCTTCCTCCAGTTGTGGCCTGGGGTTGGGGGACAAGAGGGGTGGCTTTGGCGGTGGACCCTGGAAACACTGAGTCCTCTTACCCTCTCCTTAGGCACCTTCTCTGCCCCCCACATGAAGGTGGCACCTCCAGGGACGAGGAAGTTGCAGGGCTCCCCTAAATTGTCCTGAGTCTGGCAGCGGGTGGGAGGCTCTGTGGGGCTAGGGGACAGCAGAGCTGGCGGCCAGAGAAGGTTGAGCGACCTGGGACTTCCTCTGAGACTGTCCTGTGGCTCAGCCTCCCCTCCCAGCCCAGGTCTGCAGCAAAAGCAATTAGGGGTGAGGAGTGGAGAAATTGGAAGACAGGAGGAAAGCTGGAAGGGGCAGCGTCTCAGGCAGAGACGGATAGTGGTGTCACCCTGCAGGGCGGCTGTCCCAGTGTGATGGGGCTGTCCTGCGGTCAGCACTGTGAGTCCACGTGGGGACTCAATCCTAGGGAGCCTGGCATGGCGGTCACCCTGAGGACGGTGCCCTCCGTGGGCACAGATGCACTTTCTGGCCTTTGAACCACTCTCTCTGCCTTTGCTTTTGGATCCCATGGAAAGAAAAAGGGGAAAGAAGAATTGGGTGAACTGGACAGGATGAGGTGGGAGGGGCAGGAGGGGACCTTGTTCTGAGCAGCACCATCCGTCTGTGCCGTACACACCCGCCCTTGGCTTTGCCAGCTGTGCCCGGTGCCCCACCTGCCCCCTTGGGCCAGCCCAGGGCAGCAGCTGAGGTGGTGACATTTCCCCGGGTCTGTTGACACTCGAATCCCAGAACATAAATGATTTTCTCGTCTTAATGAGCAAACACCCCGGCTGCCTGGGTCTCTCGCCAGCCTCCTGCTGGGGTGATTGCCAGCTCTTCTGCACTCGGCACGAATGTGTGCCTACTCACCTTGGTCCACTGTGTGCCAGATGTTGCTTCCCCTCTGTTCTGCAGGTCTCCCGGCCTCTGCCCCTGAGGAGCAACAGTAGGCAGGTAGGTGGGGCAGAAACAAGCTTCTGGAAGGTTCAGTCTGGCTCAGTGCTCAGGGATGCTGTGTGGCAGGATGTTTTGATTCCCCTGCCCTCCTGTGAACAGTGCCAACCCTTCTGGGCCTGGGTCTTGGCAGCAGATCTTGGAAGCCTCCCCTGGTGGCCTCCGGGTAGTACCTGAGGTTGCCTGAGAGGGTCCTTGAGGAAGGGCTGGGCTGAAGCCTCTGGCTCCTTCCATGATGAAGTTCTTCTGTCTGCAGAGTGTCTGGTGGCAGGAGCTCTTCCTCGGCTAGGCCACCTGCTTCTGTCCTGCACGAGTGTCGCCCTCCTTTCTCCTGGCCCTAGGTGTGTTTCCCAGCCTCTGGGAGGAGCCGGCCTGCTTCTCTAGGTCCCCCAAGCTCCCCCTGCCAGTCTTAGGCTGGGGCCCGGGTCCCTCCCTGCCCCTATCCCACCATCACTGCCACGTTCATTCAAAGCCCTGATCGCCAGTGTCACACTAGAAGGTGGTGACCAGAACCCAGGACACATGGCTGACTGGCTGGCACCTGCTGTGTGCCCAGCACCCCGGGACAGGCCTCCTCCCCTAGCCACAAGGGAGCAGGGTACAGTTTTCAGGGCTCCCTGGGCGCCTGGCACGCTGTCCCCTGGGCCAGCCCATTCTTCCAATGGCCTTGTCATCTTCCCAGGTGTCTCCCCCAAGTCTCCATTCTCCTTGACTCCTAGCAACGGTGTCCCCCTTGCCAGGTGGTTTGTACATGTGTCCTGTTTCTCCAGACCCCTTGGCTGCTGTCCCTTCGAGGGGAGCTGGTGGCCTCTCTGGAGGATGCCAGTCTGATGGGATTATACGTGGACGTCAGTGCCACCACGGTCACCGTCCAAAGCCCAAGACAAGAACTTCTTCAGAGGCGGGAGGTCAGTGGGGTCAGCAGGCCCTGCCAGGCTGGGGGGCACTGCAGCATGGAACCCAGATGAGCACTGTGCCGCCCCTGCGATGCCAATTCAAATGTCCACCTGTGGCACCGGACAGATTTAGGCAGCAGCCTTGAAAATTGGGCCCCATTAGTGTAAAGCGCTCAGCTCGGCAGATGGGGGGCTCCTGCAATCACGTATTCAGCACGTCCTGATCATGGTGGCAGGAGCGTAATTACCATCTCTTTAAATAGCCCGA
Source organism: Heterocephalus glaber (assembly GCF_053883595.1). Lineage (NCBI taxonomy): Eukaryota > Metazoa > Chordata > Mammalia > Rodentia > Bathyergidae > Heterocephalus > Heterocephalus glaber. The sequence goes on along the minus strand of NW_028258299.1, from coordinate 6,820,977 downwards.
AGTTGCCGTGTAAGAGAAGACGGCTCACATGACATTTGCTCCCAGCTCACTTCCTGCTAAAAATATCCCAGCTAAATAATATTTCCTGGTTGCACTGGAGCAATTCACCCTGACCTGGGCTCCACAACATTTGGGGGTTTGGTCCAGAGAATAGTTACAAGGTTGGGGGGCCCAGGGAGGGAGTTTTTTGAGGGGTCACAGGGGACCCTTCTGCCTCCCCAGGTGCTGAACACGTCTGCAGAGCTCCTGCCACTCTGGCTGGTGAGCAGCCACTATGCCTATCCCCTGGAGGCTGTGTGCCCACCGGGTAAGACCCAGCAGCGCCCCGAATCTGCCTGTCTACTTCAGTACTCTTTGTCCTCTCTTTTCCTCTCTCCCCAGACATCTCACCCTTCTCCCACTCCACCTCTGTCCATATTAGCCTCATCCTTTCCATGAACTCCTGAAATACTTGAGACAGAGAAGGCTCCTCTGGCTGGGGGTGGGAGGGGCACTCGAGGAGGAGAATGAGAAGCAGAGTTATCTACTGAAGGCTGTGGAGTAGGGGATCTGGGGCTTCCTGGGAGGGAGGCCCCACGATCAGCAGCCTTCGTCAGACACCCCCTGGCTCTGGCTTCTGTTGGTAGTGGGACCCTGCTTTAGGCTGCATGATAACGAATTTGTTCACCTTGGGGTGACACCATTACCATGCACCTTGTGCAATACAAAGAAGCTGGGAATCCGGAAGCCCACTTCCTCCCTCCAGGGAATTTAAATTCTAAAGAACTCAATATGCAAAGTTAGGTGGATCAAAGGCTTCATCCTGTGTGGGTAGATCAGAGATGACTAACACGTCACATTTGTGTAGAATTTTATCACAGAGGAAGTTTCAGGATCAGGGCTCTGGGGAGTTTCGGGCATTGGGGATGGCCTTGCCAAGCTCATGGACATCTCCTTCCCTGTTTGTGATATGAGAAATCTCTTTATTTGGAGACAAATGCTTTCATTTAGCAACTGCAGAGCTGGCTTACAATGTTCCTGTGAGAGGGCTGACACAATGAAATTCTTGCTAAAGTGTAAACAACTGATATGAGCCATATTTTTTAAGAGCAGCTTTGGTAATGGAAGGGGCACTAAGCTAGGTCGAACGAGCTGAAGACAGTCTCGGCAGAGACATTTCCATGGCTTCCTAGAGGCACCTTGCTTCCAGCATCTGCTTTTTCATGGGCTTTCTAGAATAGCAGCATCCCCCAGGTGCTTGAGGATGGTATATTTTTCTTCTCTTCATCTGTGCTGCTGAGTTCCAGTCCCAGCAGTGATCGCGAAACAGTGATGAGCCCACTGTCTCTGACCCCAGTGGTATGCAGAGCTGGCCACAGGTCCATGGCTAGTGCCCCCCCCCCCACACGCTGCAATGTGTCTTTCTCTGTGTTGCATGTGCTTCCTGTTTCAGTGTCATCCCAGCCAGGATCGGAGGTCTTAGTCCACATCCCCAGGCAGAGACTGGGCCTGGTCAAAAGAGGTTCCCACTTTGAGGAAGCCCTGAGCCTAAAATCCCTCCGAGTGCACCAGTCCACCACCTTCACAGTGACTGAGAGCAGGGATTTCGTGGTGGTCAGCATCCCAGGGGCTCCGCTGCTCCAGGTCCGGGTCAGTATCCTGGTGATGCTGCTTCCTGCCCCTTCTGAGACCCCTTCTTTGGCCACTGAGAGGGGTCAGAAATGTGGGGAGCAGCTCCGTGAGGGTGGCTGGGAAGGGACTTGGCCACTGATGCCCCTCGGCTCTGGCCATGAAGGGGAGCCACAGGGCAGTGAACACACTCTGCCACTGGCAACTGATTCCTTGTGCTCACAGCCGTGCCAGGAGGCCCAAGGAGCCCCGGGAAAGCAGGCCTTCTACAGCGTGGACCTGAGCCTGGAATTTGCTGAGTCCGAGACCCCAGTGTTCTGGACGGTGGAAAACCACTTCCGGTGCATGGGTAAGTGAGGTTCCCGAGTGCTTGCTGTGACAGTCGCACATGCATGAATCCTCTTCCCCTGGTGTTGTAGTACTTTCTTTTGTGATGATATCAAATTAGTGGACTGGATCAACGTGTGTGTGTGTGTGTGTGTGTGTGTGTGTGTGTGACAGCCAAGCCACACTGGCTGGTGTGGGCATAAATACCAGTGACATCATGACATAGGGACATGGCCCCTGGCTCCGGAGTCAAAGTTCTGGGACAGGGGATCGAAGTGCGGGAGGGAGGTGCCCATCAGCCTCCTAGCCAGCTGCAGAATCTTGCTCGGCTTCAGTTTTGTGGGCTGGGAAGTACAAGTTCAGCAGGGTCACAGAGGAGAGGGAGGGTTGGTGGCTCCGAGGATGCCCTGGACCAAGCAAACTGTTTGTGTTTGGACCTGTCCCGCCCTCTCTGTGCCGGCTCCTGTTCCTCAAGTCACTAATGGACAGATGAGGCTCTTTGCAAAGAGCTCTGCATGATGAACTCATTTCTTAACCCAAAGGGAGCCTCGCTCTAAACACGGTGTGTGTGCTCGGTGTCGGGGCGCTGGGACCACGTCTTGAAAGGGGTTTTCAGTGAAAGCCCGGGTACCAGACAACCTGGTATTCACACATGCAAAACCACCAGGAGCAAAACCCATTCAAATACAGCATAAGGAAATACACATAATTCACAAATGCTGTCGATCACTTTCATCTTATACTTCCTAACTGTCCGCAATAGAAGACAGACGCAGAGGAGATTTAACTCAGATGTTAATAGCACGAGAATGCCCTGTTACCAGGATATGATGTTTCGGTGCTGCATAAAAATATAATTATATTCAGAACTATATTTAAAGATTAAACGGAGGACTGCCTACCACATCTAGCCCCAAATTCGGAATTAGAAACAAAGAAACAGGCAGGATGGGGGGATGGATTCTAAGAGTCTGCTAAGAACGGAGGTATTTCTTGAACGTTTTTACTCATTTCGGCTGCTTTTATTTTAACAGTTTCCTGCAGTGATGACATTGATTTTAGAAAGGGAGGGCTAGAACTTCATCCAACAAATATTGGCGAAGCACTTGCAGTGCGGGGCTCAGGCGGGAACGGAGTCCAAATTGGATCCGTGTTTTCTGGCTGTGTCCAGTCTGGAAGAGGAGATAGGAAAATGTCCGGAGAATCAGATGGACTCAGGGCAGATGCCGGCGAGGAGATGATCTTAGTCCTGGGCTTTGAAGAGTGTGTGGGTCCTTCCCAGGGAGCTAATGAATAAAATGCAAAAATAGCAACAGCAATAAAAATATATGTATATATATTTTTTGGTACCGGGGATCAAACTTGGGACCTTGTGTTTTCGAGGCAGTCGCTGGAACCACTGAGCTAAATCCCCAGCCCAGTAAAAATATTTTTTAAAGAAGATTTTCTTTGGCCTCCCTGGAAAGATTTACATGGCAAAGAATGTTCTCTTTCTCATTTTATTAATATAATATCAGCAGCAGGAATGAGCCCCTCCCTTCACTGGTTCCCAGCCGGTTTCCCTGCACCTCCCCTGGTAGCTCCCTCGTCTTTCTGTTCTTATTATAGTTGCCAGGCGTGCGCCTGTCTCTCCCTCCAGTCCGACTGCTGCGGATCGGGGACCACGTCTTGGGCTGGCGGTTTTTATTCTTTGCCTGCCTTATCAGTCTGCATTGCCCTTGGTAAGCACTTGCTAAGTGCTTGTTGGTCTGGATTTTCACTAGGAATTTTTACAAAATGTTTTTGACAAAGAGCATTTTCTCTTTTGTAAAGATGTGGCTAATGAGTCGGAATATGAATGAATGGAGTGCTTGAGCACTCTGTGGTTACAGATTTTTTTTTTAAATCTCCTAACCCCGCCAAAAAAATGGTTGCTACTGAGGGACATGTCCTAATGATTTCAGATCGTGGTGGCTAAGAGCAGCGGAGGAAGTGAAGTGTCCAGAGAAGAAAAACCTGTGTGTCCGTGCATGCGTGCGCGCGCGCGCGCGTGTGTGTGTGTGTGTGTGTGTGTGTGTGTGAGTGGTAGAGACTCCTGCCAAGCTTCCAGACCCCTCTAAAGAGAATGGCTGCTTCGCTGCTGCCCGTACCTGCCTTGTAGGGAGCCAGACCAGAGGGGCCAAATCTGCCTTTGCATCAGAAGCTGCTTATATAAAAACAGCTTAAGAAGTTTTGTGATAGCTCAGTGGTTTCGCCGCCTGGTGTGCAAGCGCAAGGACCCGAGTTTGATCCCCGGTACCAAAAGAAAAAAAAAGTCACCTTCTTCAAAGAAGTTTCATGAGTTAATTTTTTAAAATATTTAACCTTGGGGCCGAGGATTTAGCTCAGTGGTTCTGCTGCCTGCCTAACAAGTGCAAGGTCCCGTGTTCGATCCCTGGTACCGAAAAAAAAAAAAAAAAAATCTAACCTCCCCTGCAGGCTGAATCAAACATGTCGAAGAGCCACATCGGCCTCATGGCCAAGCACATGTGAGCACTAACCCAGGGGTTCTCAATCAGGGGTGATCTGTGCCTTTCAGGATACCCTTAGCAATGTCCTGGGATGTTCTTGATGGCCACAGTGCAGGAGGATGCTACTGGATCTGCTGTGTAGAAGCCAGGATGCTGCTAAATATCTTATGATGCACAAGACATGGCTCCCATACACAATGATCTGGCCCCGGAGTGTCAGCAGAGCCTGCGCTGAGTCTAACCTAAGGCATGGTCAGGCAGAGGGTACTGCCCAATTCCGTTTGGTTCCGAGGTACAGGACCTCCAAATAGGAACTGGCTCAAAGATGAGACCAGCCGGTGACATTCAAGCTGGGACAGGGAGTCAGAGCCAGGTGGTTTTTGTGGAAACCTAAATTTCTGAGCTTTAGTTTTAAAAATATTAGCCAGGTATGCTGGTGAAGGCCTATAATTCCAGCACTCAGGAGGCTGAGTCAGGCAGATTGCCCTGAGTTCAAGACCAGCCTGGGCTACAGAGTGAGTTCACAGTCAGCCTGACCAAAAAAAGTATCCTGTATCCTGTTAGCCATTCAGTCTCTCCCGGTCATAGGTCCCCGAAAGTCAGCTGAGGTTACACCTTCTAACCCATGCTGGAAGGTGACCTCCCCAAGCCCCTGTTCCCCCACTTGGAGGAATGGGATGGCCACGGTCCCTGCAGCGTGCAGGGCTAGGACTGTGGTCCCTCAGGAGAAAGGCTGACCTATGCCTCCTTTCTGGAAGGTTCAGGGACAGTGTCGCCTGCTTCGACAGATGCATTGAGGACAAGTCCCTCCTGGCCACCCCCAGAATTGGCGACCCCTCCAGCAACATCGCCACCCACTGCCTCTTTTCAGTCCCAGAACACAGCCCAGGCTGGCCCGGCCCAGGCAAGTCCACGCTAGTCCTCTGCCCAGTGTCCTCCTGAGGCTCGGACCTGCTGAGTGGGCCCAGCGCCAAGGGAACCCTGTGCTGACTCCCAGCCATGTCACTTTCTCAAATTCAGAATGGTCCCCAGAGAAAGCCAGGGCCCCCAAGGGTTCCCCTAAAGGCAAGCCCCTCCCGTCTGCTGTGCCTGGCTCACTGCCACCCTGGGGCTTGAGACAGAAAAAGAACAACTGCTTTGCCCACAGGTGGGGGGAGGGAAACTGAGACACACCCCAAAGGCCTTGTGGTGGGAATGCCATAGAATAAGCCCGAGGTGGCACCTCCTACAGGACAGGACCTCCAGATCCGTGGGGAGCCAGAGCCATGTGCTTTTATTTCTGATGTGTTTTTCTCTCTCGGTGCTCCCTAGCTGCAGCCAGAGCCTGGGCCGGTCCTGCAAACAGCCAGGCCTGCTGGAGGAAGCTGGGTGTCCGCTGCCTCCTTTTCCCCCAGCGTCACCTACCATCAGTGTTGTCCCCAGGCTCCGCTGGAGGGAACAAGACTACCTGGAGCTCCCCCTGCTTCAGCCACGCTGAGCTCCAGGACCCTGGGAGCTGTCCAGGCTAGCCCCAGGCCCTCACACCCCATCTTGGCAGCTCCCACTGCCCCAGCCACACATCTATCCTCAGAAGCCTCCTCTCCTCCGTCACCCTCCTGGAGGTCTGACCAATCTGAAGTGTCCCTGGGTTCCGGACCTGTCAGCCTAACGGAAGGTCCCCAGCAGGACCCTGCCCATTCACTGCTGGGAGGGCTGTCAGGAGTGGATGTGGCTGTCATGGAGCCCACGAAGGCCCTCGAGGAGCTCCAGCCATCAACGAGGCCCTCGGTGACCAGGCTGGCTGAGGAGGCATCGGGTTCTCGTCACACCCACAGAACGCCCCAGGAAATATCTCCCATCATGGAGGCCTCCGGGCTGCCTGAGCGTGACCATGGCATCCCTGGGGAGGTGTCCAGAGGGCACCTGGCCCGGTCACCCCCAAAACTGAGTCAGGGGATGGAAGGACTGAGAGTCACCATCTTGCCAGGGACGGATGCCACACTCACCACCCGAGGAGGGTGGCAACCAGACACCAGCGCCTTCCTGGGGACCTCAGGACCTGAGCCCCCTGGGAGGCCCAGGGTGGGCCCTGCAGCCCCCCTGACAGCTCTTCCAAAGAGCCCTGTGGTTTACACCGGCAAGAGGCCTGTAGCCCCATCTGTGGGAGCCTCAGACAGAGCCCCTGAGCTGGAGTCAGCTCCCGAAGGGACTGTGGGTTGGCATGAGTGGGGGCCACACACTCCCAGCCCTCTACTTCTGCGTGCCCTGAGCCTCCAGGCTCCTGCAGGAAGCGCAGTGCCCAGCCTGGCTGAGCCTGGAAACCCCTTCCCCACTGGTCACAGGGCCTTGCCGCCACGGGACCCAGCAGAGGCCATGTTGGCCACCAGCCTTGAGAATCACGGACCTCCTGAGCTTCCGAACACTGTGGAGGGGACTCTCCTGGGGAGGCCCCAGGGTGAGTCTTGGGAGTGCCCAGGAAGGAGAAGTCCTCCGGGCTGGGGCTGTAGAGGGCAAGTGAGGACTGGACTTGAGCCCTCTCTCTAGTGCAGATCCCTGACACATGCATGCTCAGAGCTATGCTGGGGTTATTGTCACCGCTGTGTGGGGCACATCACAGCCGTCGGCAGAGCTTGGGGACAGCAGGCACCTTGGGGGTGGGGTTCAGCAGGGTGGATGCAATTCCCTAGTATGAGACCCACTCCCTAGGGCTTCAGGGGCCCGAACTCCAGGTCTCTAGAAGACCCGAGGGGAGGGGAGGATGTGTGTGTGTCACTGCTCCCCTTTCCTGCTCACCCTTCCCCCTGTTTCCATGGCAGAGCTGGTACCCTGATGGCTTGGAGAGCCCCAGTGACCTTGGGTGACCCAGTGCTCCCAGGCCGCCGGCCCAGAAGCTCTGCTGCGGCTGGGTCACCGCACTGGGTGCTTCCCAGAAAGGGCGGCACCCCCACCCCCTCCAGGCCAAGCCAAGGCTGCGAGTGGGATTTGAAACGCAGCCAAGGAGAGAGAGGAGGCAACGACCACCCGGACGGGGGCTAAATAAATAAATAAATAATCAGGGTTGTCTTGGCTGATAAACGGTCCCTACCTCGAGGATGACTTCTCCCCCTGCGCCCCTCCTTCCTCCTTCCCCGCGCAGATCCGTCCCAGGCCAAAGCTTAATAGCCCCATTTAAGGCTTTTCCTTTTCACCACGGAATTGAGCTGCTCCTGCCATTACGAGGTTTTCAGCTTCTCTCTGAAATCAAATTACTGACTCCATTTAATTTTTTAAAAGCTCGGATGATTTCCCTTCTTGAATCCCAGCCGTGACTCCAACTCCCCCACCCCGCAGGTCCCCTGCGGGCAGCCGCTGCCCAGGGATGGCAGCCCTCACCAGGGCCAGCCTGACACCTAGAGGGGAGGCTGGGCTTCTGGATCCCCCTGGACGCCTGGTGGGGTGGCCTTGGCCTCCCTTGGGGCTGCCAGCTCCCCAGAGCTCGAGGCTCCAGGGCTAGAAGACCTTCAGATGCTGGTGGGCTCAGTGGTTAGAGCCCAGCCCAGCGCAGTGGGCTCCTGTTGGTTCCTCGGGACCCCCATGCCTTCCACAGTGCGTGTTTGGGACCCAGTTCCTTAACAGGTGTTTATGGGGTGCCTCCTGGAAGCCAGGCACTGTTCCTACTCTGGGGAGGCCACTGGGACCGAGAAAGTCCTTTGTGCAGGAGGAAACCTGTGTGTGTGTGTGTGTGTGTGTGTGTGTGTGTGCATGTGTGTGAAAGGGGATGGACACTTGTCATAAACACTTGTGGACAATTGCAGATAATGCTCAGGAAAGAGGGGTGGGTTGCAGCTGCTTCCGGTGGGAAGTTCAGGGTGACCCGGGGGGGAGGTCAGGAGGCTGGGGGAGGGCATCCAGGCAAAGTAACAGAAGTACAAGGACGGGAGGAACTGGAGGGACAGAAAGCCATCAACGCTGGTGTGTGAACAGCCACGAGCCTGCAGGGCTGGTGGGGCCAGGGTTCCTTCTGGCCTCTGTGGGCAGTGGACGGAGAAGGAAGGGGGAAGAAGTGGAAGGAGGAGGAAGGTGGAGGGCGGCCTCGAATGGATGTCACACAGCCGGCTGTGGCTGCAGAGGGATGGTGGAGGGACAAGAGCAGCGACAAGGGGCTGGGGCTGCAGCTGGTTCAGGGCCAACCTGCGCCACCGGAAGGAAAAGTGACCATCGGGGTCCCCTCTTTGCAAGCCGCACCACTGCCACTCCGGCTGCATCTTCCATCTCAACCCCGCCCGCAGTGTCCCAAGCAGTTCTCTCTGTGTCTCTGTCTCTGTCTCCTCTCCTGTTTGTCCCTTATCCTGCAAGGCCACCTAGCTTTTGAGCATCACAGATGAGGGACACAGGCACGAGGAGGTCCTGTAATCCAGGTCCAGCCCTTTACCAGGTCTTCCCCTGTTTAACCCCCCTGCTGCCTTGGAGGCGAGACAAAGGGGATGGAGTTAATGGAACCACCAGGCTCTGCCTGGCGTGAATGGCCCCTCGCCCCGCAGGCAGACAGGCGGTGATTGCAGGGCTGGGAGGGCCTGGGCATTAACTGTTCTGGGCACTCTGCCCAGCTCTGCCCTCAGAGCAGCTGGCACGGACCTTGTTACTTCCTTTCCTTCCCTTCGCCTTCCTCCGTCCGTACCCTCTCAAAAGTGGGATGGTTGCAGTTTAATTAGAAGGTGTTCGGGCTTCTGGAGAGGGTGCCTATTCCTCTTCAAGATAGCACAACCCAGCACTGTGACTCGGCTCCAGGACACTCCGGGCCCACGAGCACCTACCCCTGATCCTGGGGCCATGCGGGATTGTGTGTGGGTTCGGTCCCTGCCCTGGGGATGTCTAGTTTTTCCTTTTGCGATGTCCCAGGTCTTGCTGTCATTTTTTATGACCAGTGTCTCTGTGAACGGTGACATCTTGGCAGGGGTGGCCCTTCTTGGGGTCAGATAGCCATGGAGGTGGGTGGATATCACCAGCCCTCCCCCCTCCCAAGGGCTTGGATTCTCACCCCCACCCTGTGACTGGGAAGCTGGGGCTCTGAGCATGCGTGTGCTTCTCTCCTGCCCCACATGGCATCCGATGCTGAGCCAGTTTCCCTTTGGGACTTGCCTCTTGAGCACCAAGCTGTTTCCACGCCTCACAGCACCCAGATCCTTTGCTATTCCCTTCTTGAAAGTCCCAAATTCCCAGATTTTAGCTGCTTTCCCTGACAGACTTCATATCACAACACGCTCTTTCATCCTCAGCTGCAAGTCTCTGTTGGGTATTTGAATATTACTTAAACTGGAATTGTAGTTATCAACTCAGTAATTCTCCAAATTACTGTGTAACCAGAGAGGCGGCATGGTGGGAAGAGCTGTTTGCTGGGCATCGTCAGGAGACCAGATTGGCCCCACTGGTGCAGAGCGATCTTGAATAAGTCCGTTCACTTCCCGAGCCTGAATCCAGCGCTGTGCTATGAGGGATGAGGAAGCCTGGGAATCTCTGACCTTGCTCAGGTTTCGGGGCTCATATCTTGGAGATGGTAAAGAAGTTCCATGTAGCTTGGGGAGGACCCCTCAGTCCTGAGGATCCTGTCCCTAGCTCAGACCTGACCTCAGCGCCTCTCATACCTTTGCTGCTCTCCAGGTGGGTCTCAGGGGCTGGGGACTGCCAGTGACATCAGGCAGGAGGCTGGACAGGTAAGAGAACAGCCAGGACCATGTGGACAGATGCTCGTGCTCATGTAGTCAGCCACCATCCACCCATCTCCCACCTTCCTTATTCTCCAAAGCCAAAGCCCAGCCACTCCACTCCCAGATTGCAAAGCCCTCAGGACAGTGGTTCTCACAGTGGGTCCCTCGAAGTAGCATCAGCTTCCCTGGGAGCTTGTTAGAAATGTATGACGTGCGTTTGTTTGTTTGTTTTGAGACAGGTTCTCACTATGCAGTTCAGGCTGGCCTTGAATTTGCAACTATCCTCCTGCTTCAGCCTTGGAGTGCTGGGATTGCAGGTGTGGGCCACCATGCTCAGCAGAATGCTCATTCTTGAGCTGGAGATGTAGCTCAGCGTCCTGTCTGAACCCACTGCAAAAGAAATGCAAATTCTTGGGCCTTACTCTTGATTCAGTAACTCCAGGGAGGCTGCTAGGGATCTGCATCTTAATAGGGGATTCTGATGCCCCATTGCCTAAGTTGGGAAGCAGCGGGGAGAGTGTGATCAGGCAGCCGGAAGTTGAGAACTCCTCTGCCGGCATAGTAGGAGCCATACTTGACCTTCATTCATCTCCCAGTACTTGCCACCTCCACTACAATACACTCAGCACCATCTCTTTGAGGAAGAAGGATTGTTCTGCCCATTTTACAGATGAGGAAATGGAGCCTTGGGGCCTTGGCTAAGGTCACACAGCCAGGGCTGTCTCCTGGACACCTTGGGGTTCCAGGTGGGGCTCCTTAGATCACCGGAATAAAAGCACGTCCATTGGCCAGAGAGAATATTCTCCCTTCCAGCTCTCTCTCCCCAATTTCCAGTTGCAATCACAGGAGAGAGCATCCAGGAAACATAAATTTTGCCTGGCAGTTGAGTAAGAGCTCTGAAAGGAGTTACACGTCAGGGAGATGGGACTTTATTTCTCAATGAAATAGCCTTTTTATAGCTGGAATAAAAGTGCCAGGGGGAGCCTAATGCCAGGAAGTAGCAAGTACATTTGATAAACTCCTCCAGCCAGGGTGGAGCCGCACGGGAGCAGCAGCCCTGCGTTTCCAGAGGCAAACGATCCTTTGCAAGTTGGAGATGAGGGAGACCCGGAGGTGGGGGCGTTCCCTCGCGGGCCACCCAAACTGGGCAGGGACTGACCCTTAGACGGGGACAACTTCCTCCTCTTCCTGGCCCGCGGGTCCCAGGAGCAGAGCTGCAGAGCAGAGAGCGGGCAGCAGGGGGCAGCATAGCACACTGTTCCAGCCCGTCGGGTGGCGCTGTTGGGGGTGTTGGGCCGGGGATCTCTGAGGCACATGGCTCAGAGGAAGCCATCAGTAACCCCCTTCCGAGGACCTCTTCCTCCTCCCTTTAGCCCTGCCCACCCATCCCCTTCGCAGCAGGGACGATATGATCGGACCCCAGGGTCTGGGGCTCGGGGGTCTCCATCCCTTGCCCACTCCCAGGGCACTTTCCCGAGCTTCAGGCTTTGCTTTGGACCTTATTAAGCCCCGGCCCCTTCTGAGTGGCCTCGTGAGGAGTCTCAGTGCGCATGTGTAGGTGGGGGCCTCGAAGGGTGAGGGGTGGTGGCTTTCATGATCACTGAGGGCAGAAGAAACCCCTGAAGGACAAAGAAAGCAAGGAAACCTCCTCATTTGAGAATGCGCGTGATTGGCAGGTTTACGGCCTGGGAAGGTGCGTGGTATTCTGCACAATCAAGTCATTTTTAAAAATAATCTCCCTGCTTAAGTCGTACATGCTGCTAATTGCATTTTAATAAGTCTCTTAAAATCTTGCCATATTTTTTAATATCCTAATATTAGGTAAGTGATTGCGGGGGACACTGGAGGGCATGGGGAGTTTATATAACAGAGGGAGGGTGGTAATGAAGCTGGGGGTGGGGGTGTTCGTGTGCCATGTCGGGGTGTGTGTCCATGTGGGAGTGTGTGTGGGGTGTGCGGGGGTTCACCAACAGGGCTTCCCTGCCCACAGCCCTGGGTGGCGGCCCCAAGGCAAGCTGTCCACAGCAGCTGCTTCCACAGCCACCGCAGCCCTGGGAACCGCTTGACTCTCTCTGCCCAGGTCTGCCAGCTGGGAAAGAGGGAGGGAGGGACAGGCATTTCCCCTCTTTTCTCCTTTGGCCCCAAACTAGAACATCTGAGCTCAGGGCACATCTCACCCAGCCTGTCCTCTCTTCCTTTTCTGAGAACGAAGGTCCCAAGCCCAGAGAGCAGCTGGGACTTGACTGAGGCCACATAGCAAAAGGACACCCATGGGAGAGCCCAAGCCCTGCCTCGGGAGGGCAGAGGAAGAGCCACCTTCCTCTCCCTCCTTCTCCTGGCACAGGGGCCCAGCGTCCTTGCAGCAGGCCCTGCTGTTCCAACCTCACCCTGCCCAGTAACATGGGGCAGAGGCCAAGGGTAGCTGCAGTGCTGCAGCCATTCATGGAGCCCTGACCCCATGCTGGGAATCTTGCCGAGTGCCTCCCCAGATAACCCTATGGGGTGAGTGTTGTAGGCTCCTTGGGTGGAGCCACAGCTAAGAAGTGGCAGAACTGGGATTAGAACCCACAGCCGGCTCCTGTGGCTGACAGAGGAAGGCTCTGCGTTATCTGTGGACCGGAAGCCGAGCTGGGGCTCCAAGTACTTCCCCCATCCCAACTGTCCAGTGCCAATGAGGACCATGTTGGGAACTTCAGGAAAGGCCAGCAGAGGTGGGGAGTAGCATTACAGATGGCTGTGGACTTGTCCACTACTCCAGGACAGGCAAGGTCAGTATCAGAGCCTCCAGAGGTCAGAGGCAGGGGAGGGAAGCGAACACCCTGGCTGTCAGGCCAGGCACTTTAGCCACACTCCAGCTTCCCGAGGCCCCCAAGGCCCCCACGGGCCCTGGCCTTCCTCCTGCGGCCTCCTCCTCTTCCTCACGCCACGCCACCAGCCCGGGTGGGAGGCATATGCTGAGCGAACTTCTGAACAGGAAGTCAGCGTCCAGGTCGTCAGAGTCCCTTTTCATGTGGTTTCTTTAATCCCCCGGCTGGGTTTCAGAAGCATTTTACAGTTTCAGTTTTACAAAGCTGCACTCCCTTTAATGTTGGTGCTTTCAGGAGGTGGGGGGAGAGCGGCTTCAGTCAAAACATGTGTGTTTTACATCAGCCAGCTGCAGGCCACGGAGCCCGGGGAGGGGACCCTCAATGTGGCCTCCAGGCACGGCAGTGGGGCCGCAGTGTGGAAGGGTGCGTCCACTCCCCTCTCTCCCTGGATTCTGCATCCCTGTACCCTCGGAGTGCACCAGTGCTGTGGGGCCAAGACACCCCAATGCCAAGCCCCTTCCCACTCCGCTCTCTCCTTCGGAGCTGGTATCCTCTCCTGGACACCAGCAGGCTGATGCCCCCTTTACGCCTGGGCCATATCCTCTGACCACTTGTGCTGCTATTTACTCCCTATTTTCCTTAAACTGACACACTTTTTCCCTTACCTAGACCATACCTAAGCAAAAATATCTATGAACCTGTGCATTTGATATGCTAGTTACATCCATCTGATCTCATATACAATTAAACAAGTCCATAACTGTGCAAGGAAAAACGGCTACAACCATCCTGCTAGTCATGCTTACAGTAACATGTCCTCTGCCATCAGCTGGGCATGGTCGTGGACGCCTGTAATCCCAGGGTTCTAGGAGGCTGAGGGAGAAGGATTGCAAGTTTGAGCCCAGGGTGGGCAAATTATCGAGATCCTGTCTCAAAGAAAAAATAAAAATGGATGAAGATATAGGTCAGTATGGGGAAAACAAAAGAAGTCCCTGGCAGCAGAGATGAAGGCCTAGAGGTGGGGACACAGGGCTGGTGAGATCCCTGTGTATCGGTTTGTCCCAAAGGCCACTGTCCTCCCGCTGCCTGAGAGGAGAGGAGCCCGATTCCTTGGCAGTGCCGTTGGCTGCAGAGAGCACAGACTTTGGCTTCAGTCGGGCCTGGCCCAAATCCTGGTTGTGCTGCCATAAGTGTGTGACCCTGTGTGAGAGTCTGTGGCTGTGTGCCTCAGTCTTCCCCCAGTGAATGGGGATGATGGAGCCAGCCTGAGGCAGTGGGGTAAGGGCCGGAGTCACAGCTGGAGAGAGCCTGTATGGGCTGCCGGCCACTAGCTAGTCTGGGCCCCTGGGTGTGACCCACTGCCCTGTCACCTGCCAGGGCTCTGCCACCTGAGCTCCCTTCTCCAGGGGAGACAGCACCTGGTCCACAGAGGGAGGACCCGGGGGAGGAGAGCCTCAGTCCCCAAGTCCTGAGCGCAGTTTGAACAGGTGCTAGGGGCCAGGCCACCAGCTCCCTGCTGCCCAGATGTGGAGGCTTGTGGAGTCCTCACCCTGATGGCCCCAACGCTTTGCTGCCCTGTGGCTTCCACTTGCTTGTGGCCAAGGTCCCCAGAGTACAGCTCCTGGGCCATGAGGTCATGGCCTCGCCTCTAGGCTGGTGCCCATGTACAGTGGGGTCTCTGATGGATTGAAGTGGAGAGGCGGAGGGGTGCAGGGCTCACCTGCCCCCACTGCAGTCCTGCTGTCGTTGTGGAGTAGGGGCTACCCCTGGTAGACATGGGAGCTGCAGGGCAGCCGCTCCTCTGGTTCTGTGCTCCACACTTGGTTCCTTACAGGTGGCTCCAGGGGAGGCCAGATGTCTGGGACGCAGGTTGCTTCCTCCACTCAGCCCAGCCTCCTAGGGGAGAACCACCCGGCTGGCCAGGGCCTTTCTGCCCCGGGGCAGCGAGGAGCTGGGTGCTGGCCGGCAGCAGCTGCTCTGTCCCAGGGAGCAGACAATCAAAGGCAGGCCATGTGGGCCGGCTTTCATCTGCCCCTTCAAAGAGGTGCAAACAAACCCTGTCCCTGTGCCAGGCAGCAGCGGCTCCCTCCTCACTGCCCCAGCCTTTGAGCCCCTTTTTCCTCCTGCTTCCCAGAGACCCGACAGAGCCTCGTCCTGGTCCCTGGGCACCCAAAGGCCCTGACTCCCGGCCATGAAGGAGCCTAAGCCGAGCTGTGGTGATTGCTCAGAGAAGGGTGGAAAGGGTGGGAGGCTGCCAGCAGGGGAGAGAGGACCGAGACCCCTCACAAACTCGCATCCCCACTGGGGCCAGCCTGTGGCTGGGGGCTCCCACTTTCGCAGCTACAGAGAGCTGGGGACAGGCTGGTCTGAGCGGACCTGTCCCCTAAGGGTAACTGCGGGAACAAAAGAATGTAAGATGGTTCCTTTGTCACTTTCCATGGATTACAGGCTGGAATGACAACATCTTGGTGCTATCGGGTTAAAAAGTATGTTAATAAAATTAATTTCATATGGTCCTTTCCTATGGTCCCTCAAATATGGCTACAAAGACATTTAAAATGACACAGGCAGCTGGCTTTGGGCCTGCCCCACACCACGTTTCCGTTTTGCAGGTGAGCAGCCTAAGGCTCCCGGGTGTCAGTATGCAGCTTCCCGGGGTGCTCATGAAAATCTTCGGAGTGAGTGGGTGAGGGAACAGATCCTGAAGGAACCTCCTCCCTGTCCCTGCCACCTGGGGATGTCCCAGTGGACTCTGGTCCAAGGGTGGCCGAGGTAGGGTGGCCTCAGGGACCCCAGCCCTCCAGGGGGCCTAGGCTGCTGAACAGCAGGGGTGGAGGGTCCTGAGCCCAGATCTGGGTTTTGCTACTTACCAGTCGTGTGGCTTAGCCTCTTCCTACCTCAGTGTTCTCATCTGTAGAATGGAGATGGTGGTAATGCTTGATACTAAGGCAGCTCCTTCACAGGCCTGAAGACAGAAGGGCAGCTGGCTTGTGGGTGAATGCAGCCTGTTAACAGCTGGTGACTTTGTGGGACAAATGCTCTAGAGCCCGTGTCCCCCAGCCTGGGAAGCCAATGTCCTGCTTGGGGGAGCCCCCACCCCAGCTGATCCGAGTCACCATGCCCAGAGACTGGGAGACAGAAGCAGGAGCTCTGGGGCCCCTGGGTTGCTGCTCTCTGGCTCAGAACCCCTTGTCTCCTCCGTCTCTTCCATCTCTTCTGCTCTTTGTCCCATACTCCTGCCCCACCCAGCTCTGTCCCCGAGGTCCTGGGCCCCTAGTAGTGGCTTTGGGACCTTCTTTGAAGAGAGTACCCTGGGGCTGGGGTGGGGCTCAGGGCAGAGCATGGAGAAACCCTGGGTTCTGCGCCCCAAGCTCAAGGTAGTCAGAGTCCAGCACTGTAACGCACTTGGGAGGGGGGTGGAACAAGACGACCCCTCACACTCATGGGGGTACCAAGCACTCTGGGGGGCCCCTGGGTAGGACCTCCTGAAGGCAGGAGATTGTAGGAGCTGCTTCCAAGCTGGGAGGGGGCACTAGGAGAGCCCAGAGTTGGTAGCAGGAAGCGGGACAATTAGAACCAAACAGGCCCAATGGGAACCAGATGTGATTAGGGTGAGGGGCTCTTGCCGGGGGAGATGCTTTCCTCTCCCTCTGAAGCCCTGGCTGTGGGAAGAAAAGGGGGTGAGCAGTCTTCCCCACTCCACCTCTGGCCTGGGGCGGCATCAAGAGGTTCTGCAGCCCCCGGCCCGCATAAGGCACAAGAGTCACACCGGGAGGTGATGTGCATAACAGCTCCCACGCTGCCTACCACGCAATCCTGGGAGAAGGCTGGGCAGGAGCCATGTGGGTGCCAGCCAGGGGAGTGGCCCCAGCCCAGTCCAACCCTCCTTTGGCTGACCTATAGCTCGGAGGGTGCTTGGAGTCCCAGGTCCTAGCTGCTTCTTCCAGGACGTCCTCTTGGATTCTTGGGTTGGATTCCAGAGCTGCCAGGGTTTTTACTGCAGTGGATTATGACTCCCTTTTCTGTGGGCTGCTTAGGGCCCCCACCACCCCACCGCCCTCATCTGCAGCGGCCCCAGGCCTTCCTTTCCCTCCCCATGGCGACCTCTGTTGAGTTTGGTGTAGGCTTTCTGCATCTTGTGTGTCAAAGTAAACATAACACACCAGGTATGGTAGTGCACACCTATGATCTCATACTGGGGAAGCTGAGGCAGGAGGATTGCAAGTTCAAGGCCAGCACAGGCAATTTATTGACTTAGTAAGACTCTGTCTTAAAATAAAAAAGAGCTGAGGATGTAGCTCGGTGTGAAGGCTTTGGGTTTAATATCCAGTACTGCAACAAATAATTGGATAGCTAGCTAGCTAGATACAACTGATGTGGCAGTGCATGCCTGGAATCCCAGCACCTGGGACCCTGAGACAGGACAAGCATGAGTTTGAGTCCAGCCTGAGCTACATAGCGAGACTTTAAATAAATAAGTAAAATATACACAACATAAAATTTACCCTCCTGACCATTTTTGTGTACAGTTCGGTGGCAGTGAGTCCACTCATGCTGCAATGTGGCATCACCACCGTCCCTCTCCAGAACCTCTCCTCTTCCCCGTCTGAAACCATCCCCATTCGGCACTAGCTCCCTGTGTCCCTCCGTTTCCCTTTCTGTCTCTGTGAACCGACAGCCCGGGCCTCCTGTGTAGGCGGGATCGCGCAGGCTGTGCCATTTCGTGTCACCGAGGTTGTAGCATGTGTCAGAATCTCCTCCCAAATCTCACAGAGCGGCATCCGTGTGTACACGCACCTCCACACAGACTGAATGGTCTTATCAGGGCTTAAAGCGAACCTCACATCTGGCCCCGGGACTCAGATTTGTCTCCCTTGCCCCGTGCCCCAGAGGCCTCTGCTGTAGAGACTGACCCCACCATTCAGAGGCTCCCTTTGTGTTCCACATCCAGTTGCTTCCGGTTTTCCCAACAGGGTCCAGCGAGTGGCAAATCTGCTTCATGTCCCTCTCAGCTCTCCAGCGGGGGATTTCCCTGAGCAGCGTTCCTAGAAGCGGAACATTTATTGGGTCAAATGTATGCATTTTAAATATTGATAAATGCTGTATACTGATCCTTTTTTTTTTTGAGGTGGGGTCTGGCTATGTTGCCCAGGCTGGCCTTGAACTCCTGGGCTCTAGCAATCCACTTGCCTCAGCCTCCCAAGAAGCTGAACTACAGCTGTGGGCCAAAGTGCCTGGCTCATCAATCATTTCAAATCACCGCTGTGCAGTAGCCTTGGAGCTCCAGAACTTACAAATTCTGAATACCGCTGTTTGGTGTTCAGGACCCTCCACAATCCCACCCCTGATACTTGTTCCTGTCTCTCCAGCCGCAGCATTGGTTATTTTCAAATTGTGGGTCATTCACTAATTGGTCGTGAAAACAATTTAATGTGTAACGGCTAGGATTTGAAAACAGATAATGAAAGAGGATAAATCAGAACAGAAAACATCACATTACATATAGTGGGGTAGGTTTTATTAAAGTTTTATTTCATTTATATAGGCACGTTACAACCTAAAATATATTTCTTACTCTGAAGTCATGGTCAAGAAGTTTAAGAAATGCTGCTTACATTTGGTCCCAGCCAAGTCCCCTAATGTGACAAGCACAGCACTGTCCCAAGTCCTTGCTCACATGTCTTCCTACTGAGGACAGGGCTTCTTCTTCTGCTGCCCCTTTTCTGCTCAAACTCCCCTTTCTCTGGGAAGCCCCCCTTTCTTCTCCAGTCCCCACAGCCTCTCTCTCTCTCTCTTTCTCTCTCTCTCTCTTTCTGGCTCCATAGCACTTTCTTCTAGATTTCCCAGTGGCAGGTGAGCATGGCCCTACAGGGTAGGTGACCAGGACTTCTGACCTGATGGTAGGCACCTCTGCGAAAGGACCCATCCTGCACCTGTCCATGTGGGTCCCTAACAGTGCACCTGCACACAGAATGGCCAGGCTCATGCTTCCTGATCATACCTGCTTCACATTGTTGCTGCTGTTCTCAAGCCTAAGGTGATATGCTGGTGCTGGTAATTGGTGGTTTGTTGTAGGGGGACAGTTTTCCTGCTCTTGTGGCCATCCAACACCTTGTTAACCTTTTCTACATTTGAGACATTCCCTGCTTTCCCAAGGTAGAAATCAGAAATTTCCAGCCTCCCTTGCAGCTAGAGTATGCCCATGTGACCCAGCCTCGACCAGTTAGGTGCAGACATAGGATGTCAACTTGGAAGAGGTACTGGGTAGGCTGGGTGTTGGCAAGCATGGTGGAGCTAGTGGCGAGATGGCCAGAAGCAGCTGATAGGGTTCTGTTTTGTTTTTTGTTTTTTTTGGTACCGGGGATTGAACTCTGGACCTTGCACTTGCAATGCAGGCACAGGAACAACTGAGCTAAATCCTTGGCCCAATGATGTGGTTCTGGAAGGGGCATCCCTGTCAACTTTGGTAGCTTGAGCCATCTTGCTTCTGCCAGTGACAGTTAAGCACCTCTGAACACTGCTGCACTGGGATCCAGTTCATAGCTTATTAGGTGGGGCCTAATTGGATACAGGTCACTGGTGGTGTGGCTTTGAAGAGCATATTTTGTGCTAATCCCTTTTTTGATCTCTCTGCTGCCGACTGCCAGTAGGTGAGCAGCTTTGCTTCAACACATGCTATCCACCAAGATGTTCTGCCCCCTCACAGCCCAGAAACAAGGGAGTCAACCAACCATAGATAGGCACCTCTGAAACCATGAGCCAAAATAAACCTTTCCTCCTTTAAGCTGATTTTCTCAGGTACTTTTTCAGAGCAACAGAAAGCTGACTAACACAGTCATGTAGCTACCACTGTGATCAAGATACAAAACATTTCCAACACCCACTGCCCAAGTCTCCAAGAACCAAGTTGTAGTCAGTCCCAGTGATGTGGTAAGATGGCTGGAATCAGCTCATGAGAGCCAGTTGTTAAATTTTCAGGAACTTTGCAAGCTGCTTGTTACACAGAGCCATCATTAAACCTTAAATTATATAAGCTAACAAGTTGTATTAAGAGCAGAAGTAATAAATAAACTCATCACTTCCAAATTATTTTGCTGATTTGCTGCTCATTCGTGTTCTTGAGATCATCTGTCTGTAGAAATGCTACGCAGCAAGGCACTGCTAGGTGGCTCTTCCAAAGCTCAGTTCAGTAACTTGGCATTGTAGCTTGAAGTCAGCCATGGCATTAGTATTTTTTTTTCTTTTTTTGGTACCAGGGATTGAACTCAGGTCCTTGTGCTTGTGCAACAGGCGGCGAAACCCCTGAGCTAAATCCCCGGCCCCCATGGCATTAGTATTTACACCAGAGAAATTGGCAATGCTACAAGTCAGGGTTTGATGGATTATTCTGCTGATTGCCTAGACATCAGAAAGGAATGGAGAAAAGGTAGATAATGCGGGTTAAATTTAAAGACATGTCGTGCCTGCAGCCATTACATTGTGAATAGCACACAAAATTAAGGAAATGTTCTTCCAGGACTTAGAAGCTATTCTCTGACTCAGCGCAGTGTCACTTACACTCACAAAGTTCTGACATGTGTCTTTGTTGTTTTACTCTTGTCTTACTCTTGTCGAATGATGGCTTCTCAAATAGCCATAAAACCTGCTGACCAGTTTACGGCTGATGATGGTAAGGGGGACACCACAGTGACAGGGCTTTGTCAGGGTCTCAAAGTTGCGAGGAGTTAAAGTTTATTGTAAATAGAAGCTTGGTTTAGAGGGTCTTTGCATGTAGAAGTTTGATCAGGATTGGGTTAGAGTCACAATAAAAAAGTTCAGGGTTGGTAGAGAAGTATAAGAAGCTTAGAGTGGAAGCTGTTTGTTGATTCTTCCCCTAGAAGACCTGATGGGTCTTCTAGTAAGTTTGTATGGTAAACAATCCGGTTATCTGCCTGGGCAAGAGTATCCTGCAATGGCAAGAAGATGGAATAACAGAGTCTTGTAAATGTGGAGAGTAACTTGGCAGAGAGAGACAGTTTCAGTCTTCCAGGGATAAGAGGTGTGTGAAGGGTTTCAGTTAGCAACACTCATGTTGGATCTTCACTGGTTTGTTGGTTGCAGCCGTGATCAGCCCCCAAAACAAAAGCATCTGGAACAATTAACTGAAGCATCCTGTAAAAATCAATTTGCTATATGAAATTTCTAAATTTAATTTATAGATTGAATACTATAAATTCAGCAAAGTTTCAAAGGACGAGATCAACATACAAAAGTCAGTTGTCAGCAACAAGCAATCTGAAAGGAAATAAAGAAAACAATTCCATTTACAATGGCATCAAAACACCTCGGAAAAAATTTGACCCGGGAGGTGAAAGGCTGGTACACTGAAAACAGTGCTGAGAAAAATTACCTAAGTGGAAAGACATCCTAAGTTCACAGATTGGGAAGACTTACATTGTTAGGATGGCTCTACTCTCCAAGGTAAAGTTCAGATTCAATATCATCACTATCAAAATCCCAGTGCCCTGGGAGGGGAAAATGGAAAAGCGGTAGAGCATGCATGACGGTCTGGCTTCAATTCCCAGCAGAAAAAACAAAACAAAACAAGACAACAAAAAAACCCACACTGGCCTTTTTGGCTTTTGGGGGCAGAAATAGAAAAGATAACCCTGAAATTATATGGAATGGCAAGACCCCAAACAGCCATAATGATATCAGGAAAGAGAAACTAAATTGGAAGGGTGGCTTGACTGGCATGTCAAAATACCACCGTCTAAATGGCTTAAACAAGAGAAATGTGTTTTCGCACAATCCTAGAAATTACAAGTCCAAGGTCAAGGTGTTGGTCATGTTTGGTTTCTTCTGGGACCTCCCTCTTGGCTTGGCTGGGGCGCCTGCTCCTCCTCCTCCTGCTCCTCCTCCTCCTCCTCCTCCTCCTCCTCCTCCTCCTCCTCCTGCTCCTGCTCCTGCTCCTCCTCCTCCTGCTCCTCCTCCCCCCCTCCCCCCTCCTCCAGTCTTCACATGGTTTTCCCTCCTTGCATGCCTGGGTCCCAATTTCCTCTTTTTGTAAGAACATCAGTCCTATTGGAGTAGAGCCCACTGTAATGACCTCATTGTAACTTAGCTGCCCCCCTGCAGACTTAGTCCCCAAAGACAGTCATGTTTGGAGTTACTATGAGTTAGGATAGGACTTCAACCTATGAATTTTGAACAGGGCTCCAGCTTAGCACCTTACACTTCGTGATTTCAAAATGTACGACAAGCACCCGTAATTAAAACAGTGTGGTACTGTGGTAGTGGCATAAGGATAGACATAAAAACCAATGGCACAGAATTGAGATCCAGAGATAAACCCAAACATGCATGACCAATTGATTTTCCCGGAGGGTACCTGATTGGTAAGAGGAGGAAAGAGCGGTCTCTCCAACAAATGGAGCTGTAACAACTGCGTAACCACAGGGAGAGAATGAATGTGGGCCGGAGCCTTACCCGCCACGAAAAACTGAACTGAAAATGGACCAATGGCCTCAATATTAGAAGTGAACTACAAAATTACTCTAAGAACATCTTACAATAAGAAAATTTTTATAACCTCAGCTTTGGCAATGGACTGTGACATATGACACCAAAACACAAGCAATTAAAAAAAATAAGTAATTTAGACTTGATGAAATTAAAACTTTTTTTTTTGTGGTATTGGGGATCGAACTTGGGACCTTGCACTGGCGAGGCAGGTGGTGGAACCACTGAGCTAAATCCCCGGCCTTAAAACTTTTTTTTAAAGCTTGCTTCAGTTTATTTTTTTATTATTTTATTTTATTTATTTTATTTTTTTGTGGTACCAGGGATCGAACTCAGAACCTTGTGCTTGCGAGGCAGGCAGGTTGCCACGGAGCTAAATCTCCAGACCAAATTAAAACCTTTTATCAATCAAAGAACATCATCAAGAATGCTAGCCATGGGGAGCTGGGGATTTAGCTCAATGGTTCCGCCGCCTGCTTCGCAAGTGCAAAGACCAGAGTTCGATCCCCGGTACCAAAAAAAAAAAAGAATGCTATCCAGGAATGGTGGTCCACGCCTGTAATCCCAGCTACTAGGGAGGCCAAGGCAGGATGATCCCAAGCTTGAGGCCAGCCTGGACAATTTAGTGAGAACTTGTCTCAAAATAAAAAATTTAAAAGGCTGAGGGTATAGCTCAGTAGGGGAGCAGCTCTGGGTTTGATCCTCAGTAGCACCACCAAAAACAAGAATGTGAAGGAATAATCTACAGAATGAAACAGAGCCAGATGTGGTGGTGCACGCCTGTAATTCCAGCAGTCAGAAGGCCGAGGCAGGAGGATTGTGGCAAGTTGGAGGCCAGCCTGGCCTACATAGTGAGTTCAAGACCAACCTGAATTACATAGTGAGACCCTACCTCAAACCACACCCCCAAGAAAACCCAGCATGAAATAATTTTTGCAAATCATTTATCTGATAAGGATTAAATGTCCAGCATAGCTAAAGAATTCTATAACTCAACAACAAAGAGACACACTGTCCAATTTAAAACAGAGAAAGAATTAAATGGGCATTTTTCCAATGATGTGCAAACAACTAACAAGCACTAAAAAGATAGTCCACTGCAGCAGTAGTTAAGGAAATGCACCGGATCCACAGTGCAAAATCACTTCATATTCAATAGGATGGCTAAAACATTTTTAAAGAGGAAAATAAAAGTGAAAATGTGTCCACCCAGAAACTTGTAGGTGAACGTTTATGGCAGGGTTATTCAGACAGCTGGAAATAACCCAAACGTCTCTCAATAGATGAATGGGTAAACAAATTGTGGAATAATCATACAATGGAATATTACTCAGCCATATAAAGGAACAAAGAAGAGATTCCCCCAACTTGGGCGAACCTTGAAAACATTATGCTAAGTGAAAGAAGCCAGATATCCTAGGTTACATATTGTTAGGACTCCATTTAAGTGAAATATTCAGAATGGGCAAATCCATAGTCTGTGAAAACATTAGCCTGGGAGGGGGTGGGCTGGGGAAGGGGAGTCAGGACAGATTCCTGATGTGATGGACTTGTCTTCAGGGGCAATGAAAACACTGGGAGACTGGAGCTGTGACGGATGCTCATGATTGCGAACAGAATACCACCAGGTTATATTGTGTTTGTCAGTTTTTCATTGCCGTGACCAAATGCCTGAGCAAATCAACTTAAAAGAGGAATGGTCAATGTTGGCTCATGGTTTGAGAGGGTTCAGTCCATGGTTGCTTGGCTCTGTTGTTTATGGGCCTGAGGTGAGACAGTAACATCACAGTAGGGAGTGGGTGGTAGAGCAAAGCGGAGCATTTCAGGGCTATAGGAAAGGAGAGAGAGAAAAAGAAAGAGAGAGAGAGAGAGAGAGAGGAAGTGGCCAGGGACAAACGACACTTTTGACCCACAGTGTCCTATTTCCCCAGCTAGGCCCCTCCTCCTACAGCTTCCAGGCCACCCAGGAGCCCATTTGGCTAAGAGTCCATCCGTGGAAAAGGCATGGATGAGGTAAGAGGGCCCAGGCTCCCACCACCTCCCAAAGGCCCCTTCTCTGACCACCGTTACCTGGGGCCAAAGATGAGATTTCAGGGTACATTTCAGACCGAAACCACACCCTGCACACTGTAAAATCCTTAATTTTATGCCATGTGAATTTCACCTCAATAAAGTGTGCTACATATTTTTATATCAGTGAAACTTATAGTAAACATGCACACCTGTGCATAGACATATGCCTTTCATGTATGCGCACGCACGCACACGCGCACACACACACACACACACCCCAACTCCGAGTGGTCGTTAAACACTGCTGGTGTTGTACAGCCTTTTCCTTTACCTCCAGCCTTAGGCAACCATTCATCTAATTTCTGTCCCTCTAACTTTGTCTTTTCTGGAATTTCAGTCAAGCTTTTCTGGCTCCTTTAAGTTAGCATTATGTGTTCAAGACTCATCCACAGTGTTGCACCTATCAGTAGTTTGTACCTCTTCATTGGTAAGAAGTATTCCATTAGATGGAGAAACCATAACGTGTTTATCACCTGCTCATGGACACTTGGAATGTGTCCAATTTTTGATGATAATGAATAAAGGGATTATAATGGATAAAGGAATAAAATATGCCCATAGAAATGTTTAAAAGGACATATACCTTAATTTTGGGGGGGTAACTATCAAAGAAGAGCATTGGTGAATTTTTGTTTGTTTGTTTCTTTTTGGGTTTTTTTTGAGACACGGTCTTGCTGTGTAGTCCAGACTAGACTTGAACTCACTATGTAGCCTCCAACTCACAGCAATCCACCTGCCTCAGCTTCCTGAGTGCTGGGATTACAGGCATGTACCATCACACCTAGCTTGGTGAATCATGTTAAGTATTTCCTTAATTAAAAAAAAAAACCCTGGCAAATGGTTTCCAAAGCTGGAGCGCCATTTTGCGTTCCCACCAGCAACACATGGGGGTTCTGGTCAGCATCTTTGCCAGCATCCGGTATTGTCAGGATTTTTGTTTTGTTTTGTTTTAACTATTCTAATAGGTGTCTGGCTATTAGATGCTTCTCAGTGTGGTTTTAATCTTCATTTTCCTAATGCCTAATGATGTTGAACATCTTTTCATATGCTTATTTCCCATCCATAAATCTTTGGTGAAGTGTCTATTTAAATCTTTAGCCTATTTTTTGTTTTGTTTTTATTTTTTGAGACAGGATCTCACTATGCAGCCCAGGCTGGCCTTGAACTCACTGCAATACTCCTGGCTCAGCTTCCTAAGAGCTGGGATTACAGGTATCCACCACCAGGCCTGGCTATTTTTGGCCTACATTTTTATTGGGTTGTTTTTTTCCTTATTTTTGAGTTTCAAGAGCTCTTTATACACCAGGTTACCAGTCCTTTATCAGTCAGAAATTTGGTAAGTATTTTCACCCTATTAGGTGGCTTGTATTTTTTATTTCTTATCAGTGCCTCCACAGAACAGGCGTTCCATTTTGATGGTGTTAAATACGTCGATTTTTTTCTTGCATGGTCTGTGCCTTTGTCCCAAGACATCTTTGGCTAACCCAAGGTCTTGAAGGAATTTCTCTTATGTGCTTCCTAGGCACAGTTTTAGACTTCACGTTTAGGCACAAGCCTGGCGCCCTTTTATCAAGGCCTTTCCCTTCTGCCAGTGGAAACCATGGCAACGGCAGAGCTGGAGAAGGCTTTGGTACCCTTGGAGTCATGGGGGTGATAACAGTGCCAGTGCTGCTGGTGAGGGGGACCAGAGCGGTGGGGTTGATCGCTTTCTAACTGAAGCCCTTCTCACTTTGGCACAGCTGTGTGTCTCTCACCAATCTGTACCTTCTGGTTAGAGATACTCGCATAGGGCAGACTCCAGCTCGTCAAAATCCCAGCTACATTCCCAGTCCTACATTCCCAGTCCTACATTCCCAGGCTGGGCTCGAACATTCATTCCTCCTGCCTCTACCTCCCGGAGTGCTGGGATCCCAGGCGTGCGTCACCACACCCAGCTCACATTGTGAAATATTACACAGACTTCAAACAGAATTCGACAGGCCTTTACGGATTTCCGTACATGCTCACGATCTATAGCTACGTGTAAAAGACAAATTGTGACACCATAGACAATCCCATTTTTAAAAAGGTACAGCCAGATATTTGTTCATACATCCAAAGAAAATGTCTAGAGCCACACACAAGAAACAATTATCCGTGGTACCTCCAGAAGAGACTTCATTTAACATGCTTCTGATCTGTTTGAATTCTTTGCCTTGAGCAGTTACTTTAATCTAAAAAGAAAACACACGCACAATCACAGATACTAGGTGAGTTGGGGCGAGGCTGTTCTCTTTTATTTCGTAAGGAAACAGGAGCGTAGGGGAGATGCTGTCCTGGCTTGCACAGGTGGGTGGCCAGGAGGAGCTGGCTACACAGGAATTCCTCTTGCTTGGATGTCCAGTTGCTGCCCATCTGGCTTCCTTGGAAGCCAGGGGTCCTGTGTCCCTGCCTGTCCCAGAGCAAGGCTGGCGGCTGAGCCCTGCTCGGCCATAGGGGCGGAGACTGTGGGTGGTGGCCCGGGCAGCCCCTGGGGAGCTCTGCCCTGGCCTCCCTCACCCGGATGTGGGCTCCCACAGCCCAGGGGACTGCAGTACCCAGGGCCTACTGGCTGGGGCTGCTGCAGGTTCTGAGGGGCTGAGGATGAGGAGAATGGAGGGCCAGGAAGAGCTTTCAGGATGCCACCCCCCCCAGTTCTGGCCCAGACCTGGAAAAGAGCATCAGACCTGGGTTTTATGGGATTCGGTTACAGCAAGCACGGTGTGAGACCCCGTGTAGAGCCCAGAGCTGTGCTCTTCAGCCCTGGCTGCCCGTTATGACCACCTGGGCCACTTTAAAAAATACAAGTTGCCCGGTGCCATCCTGGAGATGCTAACGTGATCAGTCTGGGGTGTTGGTGGCTTGAGCACCAGGGTTTCTGTGTGCATTGAACTCGGCCTGGGAAGCACAGGCTGGCACCGGAGTGCCTCATTCCGTGCCCTAGGCCCAGCCTGTGTCCTGCACCCTGGATGCATCCAGGGCCTTTATTTAGATACTCTGATTGAATATTTATTTGTATTTTCTGATTTGAAGTGGTCTCTGTGCTGTTTAAAAAGCTTTTATTTATTTATTTATTTTTGAGGTAGGGCCATCCTGAATTGCCTAGATTGCCTTTGAACTTGTGATCCTCCTGCCTCAGCCTCCTGAGTAGCAGAAATTACAGGTGTGTGGCTGGAAACCTATTTCTGAACTCAGGTTCCTTTTTCCTGTTGGCCGCCCCTTCTCCCCTCACACAGCCTCTGGAAACTCCATGTAAGGAGCAGTTCTACAGAGCCACTCAGCCTCCCTCTCCTGGACAAAACCAGAGCTGCCTGCCGGGCAGTGTTCACAGAGCTAGGCACGCAGCATCTCCCTCAGAATTCACAGTGATCCCAAGAGGTGGATTCATTTTACAGATGGGGAAATTGAGGCAGGGTTTTGGTCACTGTTTCTAGGCCATAGACTCATAAGTGAGGGACTGCAATTCTAGCCCAGGCCTGGTGCCCATCTCTGTAACCTCTGTCTCCAGTGTTGTTCGGCAGGGCTGTGGGAGAGTTTCACTCCCTCTGTGCATGTCAGGGTGAGGAATAAGAAGAGCTTACTTTACGAAGTATGTTCATTTAACAAATATTTATTTTTTGTTTGCTTTTTTGCTTTTTCGAGACAGAGTCTCATTATGTAGTTCAGACTGGTTTTGAACTCATTACATAGCCCAGACTGGCCTCGAGTGTCGATTGTGTCGATTCTCCTGCCTCAGCCTCCCGAGTGCTGGGATTTCAGGCGTGTGTCACCATGCCTGGCTCATTTAACAAATATTTATTGAGCATCTACTATGTGCCAGATCCCAGGTATGCAAGGGAGATGCCAGATGCAAGGTATGCCAGGTAAGATGTGATCCCTACCTTTACAGAAAGAGTTCATTAAACTGTTTGCAAAGAGACGAGAAAAGCCCCATGTAAGCCAAGAGGGTCATGAGCTCAGTCTGTGGACCCCCTGAGCCTCCCAGAACTTCATTGCCTGTAGCGAAACCTCAGTCTTCCTCAAATTCATCCTCAGACATAAGTGTGGCCGGGCCAGGCCTCAGACTCCCTGCATAGGACTCAGCACAATGGCTCTCTGGTGACCAAAGGGCCGAGTGGGGTCACCTGGCAGCAGGACCTGGCCCACAGGTGGGCTTCAGGCAGCCCCAGCCCAGACCCTGAAGCTTCTCAGCAGGATCAGGGTGCCCCACCCACTTCCTCCCTGCCTCTCTCCCCGCAGATGCTGGTAATTGGTAGACAAAGGAGTTTCAGACAGTTGGGGACCTGCGTCCTTTGAGTCCCTGAAAACATGCTATTATTAATTAAAGACTTTGGCTTCGGCAGGGCCCGGGCCTGCCTTTTTTCTGGCTGGGCCTCAGACTTATGTCTCTCCAGTCGTCTCTTCTTGCTAAATTTTTCAGTGTTTTTAACATCAGACTGATGTTACATATAATTACCAACTTTGCACCCGAATTATATTTGACATGGCTTGTGTGGGAAATTAGACCATTTCAGCGCCTACAAATTCACCTGGGAAGCCGAGGCAGGCACGCGGGCGTGCCGAGCGAAGTCATTTAAATATTCCATGTGCCTTCGTGAAAAATGCCAAAACCCTTTGAACTGCCAGGAGGAATCGCGTCTCCGCCCCTCTGTGCCCCCACATCTCACACAGGGCACCAGGAGTCGGAAGCAGGGTCCCCCAGAGCCCATCCCTCCTGGGACACCAGGCCATTCCCATCACAGTGATCACTTTGTCATTCAGTTCAACAAATCCTGAACATCTATGTGCTGGGCATTTGAGGGGGATCAGGGATCCAGAGAAAAACACAATCTATTCATTCACTCACTGAACAAATGTTTATTGATCCCTGTTTTATGCCAAGCACTGAAAACAGAGAGCTGTAAAAGATTCATTCAACACACAGCAACTGGGTTACATGGCAGGCTGGGTGCTGGGTCACAGGCAAAGCCAGGGAGGTAGGCTTCCAGGCAAGCAGCTGGCCTCAAACTTGTGATCTTCCTGCCTCAGCCTCCCAAGTGCAGGGATTACAGGCCACAGTCATAATAAAATGGTGTTCTTACAACTCCGTGTTTTGGGTCACTGTCTCATTCAGCCATAGTTGCTGTAAGGTTGCTCCCTGCAGGTGGAAAACCTCATGGAAGGGCACCTGGACACCCCCACACCCCATGTTTGCAGTTTCCAGCCTGCTGTGGCAATCCCCACATCACTGCCCTTCTCCATTCTTTGGTAAAGGCCCCGTTTATTCTTTGAGACCTTGCTCAGATGGGCCAGGAGCCTGGAAGCCTTCTCCTCCCCCTCTAGGCAGCCCATCCTGACCTCCTGGTGTCGCAGGTGCCCCCTCTGCTCCCCATCTGCAGGCCCACATCACTGATTCCTGCCGGCTTGTTTGTTGTGGGCTCGCCACCCGACCTCTTCCTCCTGGGCCTCTGCCTCTGCCCTGGCAGCTGGGCACTCAGGACATGCTCAGGAAAGTGGGGGCTGGGGGATCCCTCGAGCTTGGAAGCCACCCCTCTGCCATGGATACGAGCGATCAGCAAGGGATCAAAGTGGACACCAGGCCTGATCTGGACACTGAGTGACCTGGGGCTCAGGCCTCAGTTTCCCCATCTGTGTATGACTCCTGCACTTGTCCCTGCACCCAGCCTGAGCTTCTTCCCGCACAGCCATGCACAGGTGTAAGACAGAGGTGGAGAGGCGGGGAAGATGCATGCAAAGGCTTCTGCCCAGCACCCATGCGAGGACTGTACTCTGTGAACATAGCCATTCACACTGAGAGGCCACTGTCACCGAGAATCTGCCTCACGTGAAGCAACAGACCAAGGTCCAGTGATGTCACTTCCCATCAGAGATCCTGCAGAGGTGCATATCTTTGTGCAGGGCAGGCCCGGACTGTGACACTGGTACCTTGCCCCCCCCGGGGGGGGCTCTGTGGTTTGACAGCCAAAGGGAGAGGTGCAGCCTTCTAGGGCTCTGCTCCTCACCCCGCTCTGGGGACCCCAGAGAGGGCCCTGGGCCGCCCTCCCCCAGGTCTGATGGGCAGAAGCTAAGGGAAACCCCACCAGGCTGAGGCCGGCTGAGAAGAGTAGGTGGGTGGCAGCGATAGCCCTCTGAGGCCCTGCTTGCCCAAGTGGGGCACAGGCACACAGCTCTGCTCCTGACAACCCGCACCATGGCTTGGACACACAGTGCTGCTCCCGGGCTCTGTGCACAGGGCACTTGCAGACCCACACGGCCTGGGCTGAGAGCACCCAGGCAGAGCTGCACGGTTGTGTGTCCCCGCCTCTGCTGTGCATGTGTGTGTGTGTGTGTGTGTGTGTGTGTGTGTGTGTGTGTGTGCATGCACATGTGTATGATGCAAGGGTGGGTGGGTCCTTGCTCAGGGACACTGAGCGTCCTGGAGCTGAGGTTACCCCTACAAGCACCACCGATCCCTATGCTTCTGAGCCTCCTTCAGTCCTGGAGACAAGCCCAGGAAAGGGGCTCTTAGTCTTCATTTTAGCAACAGTAAAACAGATGCACAGAGAAGCTGAGTGGCTCACCCAAAATCACACAGCTCCATGACAGGCAGGCAGCACAGGAGCTCAGACCCAGAGGCCTCAGCTGGCAGGCAACACAGCCCTGGGGAGGGGGTGTTGTGCAATCCTGGCCCATCACAACCCCCGCCTGTCCCCAGCTTTGTGTCTCTGGACCCTGTGGCCACCCGGACCCATTTAAACATGCTGTGACTTTCAGTGATTTTTCTGTCCCCTCCTCTCCTTTCCCACCTGTCACCCTGCCCAGCCCTCTGTTGAGGAGCTGGTGTCTGCTCTGTGGCCAGTGTGTGTGTGGGGGGGTGGCTTCTGAGCTGCTTCGGGGTGTCCTGGAGGCGGCCCTTCCCCGATGCTCTCCCCCGGTATGGCCACCAGGCGGGGTGGGGACCTCTCGGGCACATACTGGCCCCAAGCAGCGCCCAGAAGGGCAGGCAGACACCTGCTCCTGGCCCTGTCACCTCCTCTGCCTGCCCCAGGACCCCACCTGCCCCACCCTTCCCCGGCCAGGCCCTCCGTGCCCATACCCACCACTAGGTGGCGCCAAGTGCCCTCGGACGCAGAGAAGCTGTCCTGGAGGCCAGCGGGGGTGGGGGGTGGGGGGGTGGCGGGCGGTGAGGCCAGCACCTCCATTCTGGCTCCTGTTCCCTTGCTCGAACAACAAAGCCTGGAAGAGCTCTGTTTTCTACACCTCACGTCCTTCCAAATCCCCCCAAAGGCCGATGAGGTTATACACTATTCCTGTCCCCATTTCATAGATGAGGAAACTGAGGCCCTGGGAGGTTAAGGCGCAATATCCAAAGTCACACAGCTAATAGGAAGCTGAATCAGGACTCTACTCTCAACAACTGTGTCCTGAAAGTTCTTAGAGCAGCTGGCTGATGGGGGCCCAGGCAAGGGAATAGGGAGGGACATGGGCGGGGCGGGGGTGGGTAGGGTCACTCACCCGGATGTTCAGGCCATGCTCGGCCCAGAAGTGCTGCAGGGCGCGGGCTTCCATGGCTCAGCCCCTGGTTAGTAGCCCTGGTTCCAGCGGGGTGTAGAGTCCCCAAACACGGGAAGATGGGCTGGCCCCGAGGGACTTGGGGACCCCGGATGAGCCACCCAGCCAGAGGTGCCTGGGGCTCAGCTGGGCTCCTGCAAAGACAGCCAAGTAGCAGCGCTGTCCACCCACTCATCCTTCTACCGAACACACGGACTGTGCTTGTGCCAGGTGCCGGGGCACTGCGGCGAACAAGGCCAATGGGGCCCCTACTTTCTCTTGCCCTAGTTCAGAACAAACAGGCAAAGAGCAGGTAAATGAAAAACCAGAGATAAGACAAAAAGTGACGACGGTCTCATTCAGATTGGGCGATTCAGGAGGACGGCTTGGAGGAGCGGGTGTTTGTTGTAAAGAGTCCCAAGCAACTTGCTAGGCAGAGGGGCAGCAGGAGCCCTGGCCCTATGGCAGGGTGGAGCTTAGTGGGCTGGGGACGAGAGGGAAGTTCTGTGGATGCCGGGGAGGGGCCAGGCGGGGGAGGAGCAGCACTGAACACTGTGTTAGACCTGGAGGAACACATTGGCCTTTGGAAGACTGCTCTTGATGTGGGAGGATGGAATGCAGGTGCAAGGGTGGAGCAGAGACCCCCTTCAGGGCCCCAGAGGCCAGTCCCAGGCTGCAGGCCCCTGAGAGGCTCAGTACAGAAGGGGCACTGAGCCACCACCAGCCCTCTGCCCTGGGTTCTAGTCTTGGCCATGACCCTCAGGCTGTGTGACCTGGAGTTGCTGACTATCCCTCTCTGAGCTTCAATGTCTTTATCTGCAAAATGAGGACAAAAGCAGCTGCCTGTCATTGGAGTCCAAGTCAGGGTGGGACAAAAGGGACCCAGGAGTTGGGGTGCGACCATAAGGGACCCAGGAGTCGGATGATGGTGGGAGAACTCAGAGCCTGGGATTCCTTTGGGGGTCCAGTTTTTCCTGGGGAGCTCTGAGGATGATATTGTGGTTGGAATCATCCCGGGGGTGTCAGCCTTCCCTCCACCGCGTGGGCACTGCGTTCCTGGGCCTGGGGTCCCAGCCCCGCCCCTCCAGCCCCTCCCCTCCCCCACCTGGCCCTGGCCCTCCATCCTTTTTTTTGCATCTTCTTTTTAAAATAAAAACGCCGGCCGCTCGCAGCTCGCTGATGTTTATGCCTCAGTAATACATTATGTATTATTTTGTTTTAAGCACAGCTTTTGCATCCTGACAGTAACAATAAAATGTGACTATGGGATTGCTAACACAGACAGACTAATGTTTCCATCACCCGCCTCTTTTTTTTGCGTCCTAAGCACTTTTGAAAAGGCTCCTTTTATATTCCTAATAAAATTATAGCAAAATACATCGATTTACTGGAAAAGAGTTTAGGGTCGGGTTGGGTTTTTCTCCCCCACCCCCTGCGTGGGCTGCTGCTTCCCTCCCAGAGGCTGATGAATATTCCGAATCAACCTTCTAAGTGCTGTTTGACTCCCCCAGCCCCACGGTGCCCCCACCGGAGGCCGCAGTGGCAGCCAGGACTTGGGGTGTTGAGAGGTGGGGGCACGTAAGTGTTGGGTGTGCCTGTGTTAAGTGGGGTGTCTCTGTGTCGATGCAGGGGTGTGCTGTGTCTATCAGAGCGCCTGTGTGCCTGTGGGGTGTCTGGATGTTGAGGTAGGGGGCTGTATGCAATGACGACGGTGGGTCCGAGCAGGGGACTGTGGCTGTGGACTCTGTGTACTTATTCGGGACAGGGCCAGGGGGCTGCTTGCTTAGGCTGGGCCTGTGTTTCCCGCTGCTGTACGGGCCCCAGGGAGGGTGAGCCCTGTGCAGTGGGGTGACAGTGGGGTTCAAGAGTCCGTCTGAGCCCATGGTGGGGGGCGCTGGTGGTCAGGGTCAGGTTTATGGTTCAGTGAAGCGGCTGAGGCAGACATGGGGCCTGAGTTTGGGTCTCTGCTGATGCAAATGTATGTGGTCAGTGTCCGAAGATGGCATTCCCAGGGAGATCTTCCCATCTGGAAAGCGGGGTCTCCCCATGGCAGGTCCCTGATTCCATTTCCTCCTCTGTGTGTGTGTGTGTGTGTGTATCACACACAGGGCCCTGAGATCTGTGTGTAAATGAATGGGGCTCAGCAAGGTGGCTCCTTGTGTGTGGGAGCCACCTCACGCCAATGTGGCCATGCTGGGCTCACAGGTGGGCTCTGGGCCAGGGAGGACTCCGAGCAGCAGGGAGGGGAAGGGCCCCCACATAGAAGCACAGGAGGAGCAGAGGATGGAAAGGACAAGGCCCACTGTGCCCCAGAATCTGAAGTCTAGCAAGCGAAGACATCTTCAGACTCTCCTCACCCCAGTAAGGGCCCCCTCTGGGGTCTGAACCCCAGAGACGTCAGGATCCCAGGGTCTCCTGGCCCGAAGCAGGCAGGCGAGGACCTCCCAGAGAACCTGGGTTCCCTGTACCCCAGCCCCCTGGAGCTGAGTGTCTACACCAGCCGCTCCAGCGAGCCTAGCTTCCTCCCCCTCCTGCCAGCTGCCCGCCCTTTGTATGTGGATTTGCGCGATTCAGAAACAGGGAGGGAAAAAAAAAAAGAATTGGGTTTTGTATACTAAGCACTTTTGAGGGCAATCTGAGGCCCCCTAATCCAGAGGTTTATAACCTCCCCGGCTAATGCTCCCTGACACTGTGTTTTGATATCATTACTACATTATACTCACAATTTTTGAGTGAAAAAATACAGTACTTAGAAAGTCGAAATTCATAAATAAATTCATGTCAAACCGCACTTAATATTGATTTTGTTAGTGTTCAGATTCAATAATAAGGTACTGCGTGCATGAATATTTAAATATAATCATCATTTCTGCATCTCCTAATGGCCTCTGCTCTTCTACACTCAATTTAAACACAATTTAAAAACTATAATGTATTGAAAAATACTAGGATTTAGCAATAAATCATCATCGGGAGATTCCAGGCCTCTTATAGGGGTGGCTCGATATGGTTTCTCCGGGGACTGTACAATTAGATTCATGTTTTTAAACTTCTCAATTATCCATATACCATAATTTTATGTGAAAGTTTGTTTCACTCCCCCTGCCCGCCCCAACTGCCCCCCATCCTCCCCGGCCCCCACCCGCCTGCCTCCCTCGTAGGAAGCCCTGGAACTCAGCTTAAGTGTCCTCTTAGCCTGAGTGGAGTAGGGTCAAAGGGGACTGTCCTCAAAGTGAATTAGAGGCTAGGCCTGCCAGAGGCAGCCGGCGCTGAGTCACTTAATCACATTATTTGGGAAAAATATAGGGGGGAAAGAGATAAAATGACTTAAAATGAACTTGCCAAGGAGGAAGTGGAGTTTTTTAGATTTATTTAAAAAGCAATCCTTGGCTTGATGAAATAGATCCAGGGCTGCGGCAGGATGTGGTAGGGTCCTGGCGGAGGGCAGCAGGGGTGGGGTGCGCTCTGAGAGCCTGGGGAGCCTTCCAGCCTGCGCCCCACCGGGCCCCAGCTTCCTGAGGAGTCCCTGGGGGTGCAGGGGGCCCTGGGTGAGGCTGGAGGGGTGCCCTTGGGTGAGTGGGGGTGGTGCCAGAGCTCCTATCTGGGCTGTAATGTCCAGGGGGGAGCAGGGCGTGGCAGGGCCCTGGGGCATCTGGGGGCTTGCATGGTACCTCAGCGGCAGCTGGCGCTGACAGATGGCAGGAGGAATGGTACAGCAGCACGGGCTGATGACGGGAGGGAGTGGGCACTGGGGACTTGGAGCGGCGGTGCCCACTGGCTCCCAACAGCAGACAGCACACCGTCTATAGAAGGGGTGGGGTCCTCACCATTCTTATCAAGGCCCCCGGATGCCTGGCCTCAGGCCCACTGAGTGGCATCAGCCATAGTCACGCCCATTTCACAGATGAGAAAGCTAAAGCTCAGAGAAAGGCAATAGCTCATCTGAGGTCTCACGGCTAGGAAGGGCTGGCCCTGGGATCTGAACCCAGCTCTCTGTCTTCTGGATTGGCTCCAGCCTTTGCCCGGAAAGTGCAGCTGGAGTGTGGGGTACCAAGTTGGCCTTGATGCTTGGCCTCTGAATGCTCCCAAAGGCCACTCAGCTGTTCTCATTCCAGGAAGACAGACCGACCTCTGCCACCAAGGGGAGGGACAGGGAGACTGGGCGCTGGGGCTGGGGGGCCACATGAGGGGATCTGAAGCTAACTGGGTGGACCGGGAGCCACAGAGCGGCGCCCATGGCTGCTCCAAGAGCCCAGAAATTGAGGCCAAGCCAGGCCACCTTGCACCTCTGAGTCTTAGTTCCCCTGTGAACCGAGGGACAGCGGTACCCACATCGGCGGGCTGTCCCAGAGAGGAGAGAGCACAGTGCCCCATCCCACAGTGCCTGGCACACAGGGGTCAGGCTCAGGCCGCAGACCTCAGCACAGGGTAGCTTTCTCCCTCTGGTCTGCACTACCTGGGTCCCTTTGGGGGGGCTGGTGCCATGGAACCCGGTTCTGCTGGGCTGAGAGCCAGGTGTTGCCCCCATCAGCTCTCCTCGTAGTGGGGATGCCCACAGGCTGTGCCCACAGGTTGTCTGTTCCCAGGCCAAGGGTCAGGAGAGGTGGTCAGCGCTCCAGCCACCCACAGGTGCCACTCTCTCCTGCTGAGGCTGCTGACTCATTCATTCATTCATCCTCTGGCCTGCCAGGCGCTATTCTGGCTACACTGTTCTGGCAGGAGGGGACACAGGGCCCCTACCTTTTTTTTTTTTAATAGCACAACATGTACTGGTACATTTTAGGCATACATAATGATATATGGCTCATCATCATAGAGAATTTGCACCTGTATAGGGTACATCCCTGCCCTTCCCTACCTCTTGCCATGAGCCCCCAGCCTCAATTTCCTCATCTGTGACCAGGGCATTCGCATGATCTAGTCACCTACTTCTGCCCGAATTGTGTCAAGTTACAGAGATGAGAGGGCACAAGATCAAAGCTGCCCCCAGGTGAGCCGTTGTTCTTTCCCCAATGAATGGGCCTAGAAGTCACCCATGGGTGGAATTATTTTTGTCTGGCTGCTGCTCTGCCAGGCTGTGCCTCCCAAATGTTAAGGACAGGAGCAGGGATAAAAATGGAATACAATTTGGGAAACTGGTGGCAAAGTGGGAGCCAGTGTAAGTTCTTGAGAGAGAGCAGGGAACCAAGGAGGCTTGTCCAGGCTTCACAGTTGCAAAAGGCCTGGGGAACACTGACTCCGAGAAGCAGAGAGCAGGGGACATGAAAGAGGGCCGCAGCTGAGACTGCAGGTAATTCCCACACCCGGCCATCTGTCCTCTGGCCTGGTTATGGGTGGGAATTCCCTCTTTCTGTCCCCATCAGAGCCAGGGTGTCAGATATGTCAGGGAGAAAGGGCAAGCAGAGGCAAGCCCAGGCAAGCCATGGGGAGCCCTGGGGCAGACACGGGATTCCTCTTCCTCTCTGTCAGCTGACCTTCCTGATCATCTCCAGGACTCCTTGCAGGACTTTTTGTTGCCTCCAAATGCTGGGTCCTCGCCCCAGGTTGCCTGCAGTTCACGCACTTTCATCTACCTTCTCTCTTCTCACAAACTCAGTTTGCCCATCTGTCCAGTGGGGCCACTCAGGCAGAGGCCCCTGCAGGGCTGCTGGGGGAACACTGCGGGACAGGGAATCCAGAAAGCATGGTGACCTGCAGGGCCCCTGAGAGCCCCGGGAGAAGCAGTCCCGAGACCACTGGGGAGACCAGCCATGCCCTGGTCTTTAGGCCAGGGTAGGGCAGCTGCCTCCTGAGGCTCTGTCACTCTGCATCCAGGGCCCGCTTTTTTCTGGAAAACAAGCGACATTCATCACAAGTGACAGCCAGGCCCTAATGCAATCTCAGCTGGAGCCATGAATTGCAAATGCGCTGTAGAGATGAGGCAGTTCCATTAGGGCCCTCAAGGAGGTCACACACCCTGGGCCATTGGGGTGCTGGCCATCAGTGGGGACACCTGGAAGGCACAGCAGGGTCCCCGGCTCCCTGAGGTCAACCCGGGCCAGGCCCCAGCCGCCTGCACCTCTGGGTCCTCAGATCCCCTGGGTGGGGCAAGGCAGGGCTCCAGAGTGGGTGGAAGCGGGGCCGGTTCCCGGTGACTCAACCCGCTTTTGTCCCTCTGAGATTCAAGGGGAAAACACAACACCTGGGCAATTAGCCAGAGCAAGTCAGGCAGCAGGTGGGGCATGCAGAGCCCTGGTCCCCCACAGACACCTCAGCTGCTCGGCCAGTGCCTGGGCCACCCTGGGCCCGGAGCGCGGGAGTAGCCAGGAGGTGCCAGGGGCAGCCCCTGGCCCCCTCACCTCAGCCCTGCCCTCACCCTCTCTCGCTCCATCCCAGTGCCATCCAGGCCCGGGACACCTCCACACATGCGTGCCCAGCACTTCTGCCTCTGCGCACTCGTCCGAGCCGCTGCCCTCGGCTCCGTGTGTGTACCCCGCATGCAGCCAGCACAGCACTGCGTCAGGGTACGCCTGCCCGCCTCTGGCACCTGGTATAGACGGGTGGGTTTGTTTTTCCCTGTGTGTTTTGGGTTCAGGAGGAAAAAAAAAAAAACCCCAAATGAGCTCTCCCTGGGGCACTTTTCCCTTCATTTTTCTGCCCAGGTGTCTCTAAAGGGAACCTCATTGTCTGCTCCAAATTCATTTGCACTTAACTCATCTGGAAGTTTTGCAAGAGCTGTTTGATGTCCAAAGCCCCTCCCCCACCCTGGTAATGAGCCCTTTAACCCTGGGGACCCAAAGGTCCCCCTCCGTCCTGGGCTGGGCGGAGGCGCTCGGCACGGGGTGGCCAGAGGGGGTACGAGGCGGAGGGGGCTCAGGCCGGCGAGTGCCCGGGGACTCCTACCCAGCCCGGGCTCTCTGCACCGCCCCCCCAGCGGCTCCAGCTCCCCCACTAATTAATGGGTGCCTGCGAGGGCTGACCCAATTGGCCCCCAAATTAATCTCAATTACTGCGATTTGGTAACGCGGCGCTAGCCAGCCTGCCGGAGCCAGCAGGGATGTCAGCACCTGCGAACACCACGATGTTATCGGAGGCCGAGGGCCCGGGGCGGCCCAGCCTTTATCAGCACCGTCCAATTAGCTCACACCAGCTAGGGCGCGCGGCGGCGGCCGGGCCTGTACCTCCACGCCCCCCTCCCAGGTCCCAGCTGGATCCGCAGAGGAGGCCGCTGCTAGAACCGGGACCCAGCTGGGCCCCCTCTTCCGCCGAGGGCCGAGGACGCCGCCCCGGGGCTGGCGGCTCCCTGCAGTCTCCGAAGCCTTTCTCATCCCGCGATACCGGTTCCTCCCTCCGCATCCCTGCGGGGCAGGGCGGAATCAGCAACTCCATTTTACAGAGGGGGAAGTAGAGGCCCAAGGTGGAGGCTCAGCCGGCTGGGCGAGCCCAGGCTCTGCCAGGATGCAGGGCTCTCGGGCCAGCGCTCTCCACGTGGCAGGGAAGGGCGCGCCTCCCAGCACCACCTCCTCCTCCTGCGCCTCTAACTGCCCCAGCTGGTTACCATTTACTCTTGGCTCAAACAGGCAGGCTTCTCCGAGCCGCAGCTTCCTCGTCTGTCAAATGGAGGTGAAGATAAAGAAGCTGAGGCCCTCACAGGGCCAGCGATCCGTGCGAAGGCCCTGGGCGCGTCCGGGGCCTGGGCAGGAGCAGGAGGGTCATTACTCTGGGGAAGGGGTCTGAATCCCTAAAGGGGGAGCCAGGCGGGGGGAGGGGAAGGGGGTGCTTTCCTCATCGCCCCGCCCACCGCACACCCAGAGGGTCGTCACACTCCAGCGCTCACAGGGCTGGAAGGCTCCGAGGTCGCCCTGCTCTGCGGGGTGTGGGAAGGCTGCTGCGGCCACGAATGAATGAATAAAGGAATGAACGTCCTGCGCCCAGCCTCCGGCTTAGCAGCCGCTTAACACAACTGAACTGGACGCGCGCACCCTCCCCAGGCCTTGGGGCCGCACCCAGACGGCACCCCGCCCCGGGACTCCACCCCCACCTGCGAATGAGTCCAGAGATCCGGGCTGGGGTCCCTTGGGGCTACCCTTACAGGTGGCCACACACACCAGCCACACGGGCCGCCACCCTACGAGGGAGCGTGGGCCCTGCGAGCCCTCTTGCCCGCCCCCCACTTCCCGCAAACCCTGAGGCAGGATGATTGATTTTTCGGGAAGAGCAGCCCCGAGGGTGGGGGTGGGGAGCCGGGGCGCCAGGGGATCCTCAATCCATTTGCTTGTGGCTCTGAGTCAAAGCAAGGTCCCTCTGGGCGCGGCGCGAGGTGTTCCCCGGCCACTCGGCCGGCTGCGGGGCGCAGGGAGGGCCACGCGGCCTCCCTCGTGGTGAGTCCAGGGCCTGGGGGTGTCCCGGAGCGCCCCACAGGGCCCGGAAGACTGACTCTGCCCCCAGGCAGGTCCGCAGGCCGCGGCCCGGACGCCCTTTGGATTTGGGACACTCCTGAAAATCAGGCCCGGAAGCCTCTCCTTTGGTCACACGAGTCCCCGAACCCTAGGGCCTTGGTGTGCGGGAGGCTGATGCAGCTCTTTCTAGCAGTGCCTGAGAAAGGATGGCTTCAGCCTCCAGTGCTCAGGGGGACTTCCTGGAGGAGGGGGTGGCAGGATCGACCCTTAGCCCAGTCTGGGGCTGGGTGGGCCCTAGGACAGGCAGGGCTGAGGTCAGGGAAGAGGGAGGGCATCCCGGATGGACAGAGGCTCTCACAGGGGACCCAAAAGAGTCCTGGAGTCCTGGAGAGACCCGGGCAGCCCTTGGTGGCCCTGCCCAGGTGAGGGTGGTACCCAAGCTCCCGCAGGAAGCCAGATACCCAGAATACCCCGCAAGCTCTTCAGTAGCAAGGAGCTCTGAGGATCGTGGGTTTTGAGGCAGAGGCTCGGAGCAGCCTGCAGGCCAGGCCACTGGGACTCACTCCTTCTCTCCTTGGTTTATTTTACACTTGATCTTAGCCAAAAGGCAGACAAGGGATCTCTCCTTGGTTTATTTTAATAGAGAGACATGGAATTATTTCCACAAGGAGAGATTCCAGACCTTCAGTGGAAGGGGCAGCTTCACATGGTGCCATTCCAATGGTGGGGTTTTTTTCAGTCTACAAACTTTCCAAGATTGTCACCGCCTCTAAATAGCAAATTCTCCTGATATCTAGACTTTGCTGCCTCTGTATTTTGGCAGCTTCGTCTCTAACTTCTCACCAACCGGTCCAATCTCTCCACCCATCTTTTAAAGCCCAATCCAACAGTTACAATTGTTCCTTGCCCCACTTCCCCCAGAATTTTCTGGAAGCTAGGCAAGTGCTCTACCACTGAGCTACTTCCCCAGCCCTTTGTTTTTGCTTTTACTTTGAGACAGCCTCACTAAATTGCCCAGGCTGGCTCAAAATGAGATAGTCCTGGCTCAGCCTCCCTGGTAGCTGGAATTACAGATCACC
Organism: Heterocephalus glaber; assembly: GCF_053883595.1. Classification (NCBI taxonomy): domain Eukaryota; kingdom Metazoa; phylum Chordata; class Mammalia; order Rodentia; family Bathyergidae; genus Heterocephalus; species Heterocephalus glaber. The sequence goes on along the minus strand of NW_028258299.1, from coordinate 6,779,504 downwards.
ACATCTGACTTGCCTTGTGAGATTTCACTGGACTCTCATCAGACTTACCTGGTTCCTTGGAATTTTGGCTTCATCACCTATGGAACATGCTGTGGAGCTAGTGTTGGAAAATGCTGACCTCAATCCTCAAAAATCGTGCTCTTCCTGATTATTAAAGTGTTGCAGCTTCATGTCCCTTGTAAAAGATCTGGGAAATATAGTAGAGAACAAAAAAGAATGTTTTTGTCTCTCAATATCTCAACACCTAGAAGGAGCCACTGTTAAGATTTTTTGAGGGGCTAGGAATTTAGCTCAGTGGTTCCAGCACCTGTCTTGCAAAGCGCAAGGTCCCGAGTTTGATCCCTGGTACCAAAAGAAAAAAAAAAGATTTTGATCCCCTCCTTTTTTCAGCACTGGGGATTGGAGTCAGGGCCTTTCATCCGCTAGGCAAGTGGTGCTCTACCACAGAGCTGAACCCCCGGACTCAGTCTTTTTTCTATGGATGTGCAGGGAAAAGGGGATGTACAAAAATATATAAATCTGTGCCAGGCATGGTGGCACATGTCTGTAATCCCAGAATTTGGGAGGCTGAGACAGGAGGATCGCAAGTTCAAGCCCACCCTGGGCAACTTAGCGAGATCTTGTCTCTAAAAAAGGACTGGGGACATAGCTCAGTGCCAAGGCCCTGAGTTCAAACCCAGTGCTGTGGGGAAAAGAAAAAAAAAAAAAGAAACCTGAATTGGGATCATGTAGTTCTGTATAGTGCTTTTTTCTGCATTTTTATGAAGTAATACATATATGGAAGAATATATATTCAGTTTATAGACTAATAAATAATAAGACAACATCCAGGTTATCACTACTCAATTTAAGAATTATATTGCACTTTTTTACCTTGTATTATGGTCTGGTCATTTTCCTATGCCATTAAGTATTCTTTGAGAACTTGAATTTTAATGGCTGTCTGGTATTCCTTCAAAGGATGGACATATTTTATTTAACAAATCCTATCTTCGTAGAAATTTAGATTGCCTCTAACTTTTTTATATGAAAAGAACACAGTGAAGAACACTATTATATGGAAATCTGTGCCAGAAAAATCTCTGACTAATAGTTTGTTAAAAGTGGATAAAGAGGCCGGGGATTTAGCTCAGTGGTTTCATTGCCTGCTTCGGAAGTGCAAGGACCTGAGTTTGATCCCCAGTACCAAAAAAAAAAAAAAAAAAAAGTGGATAAAGGGCTGGGGATTTAGTTCAGTGGTTCCGTCGCCTGCCTCACAAGCTCAAGGTTCCGAATTTGATCCTCAGTACCAAAAAGAAAAAAGAAAAAAAAGTGGATAGAAGTAGAATTATGGAGTCAAAGGTGTTTCATTTTGTTTTTTTGCTTTTTGAGACAGGGTCTTGCTGTGTAATTCAGGCTGGCCTTGAATTCACTATGTAGCTCATGCTGGCCTCAAACTCATGGCGATCCTCCTGCTTCAGCCTTCCAAGTGCAGGGATTACACGAGTGTGAACTACCATGCCTGGCTGAAAGTTTTAAAATAGTAATAGTCAATATACGCTGTGCATCAGTTTGCCAGGCACTACAGAGACAGCTTAGGAGCCAGGAGCTCATTGAGATGGCCAAGTTCTTGTTCCCATTGTACAGATAAGCAAACTGAGGGCATGAATTGCCCCAAATCACACCCTAAGTGCAAAGCTGGGCTTTGGACACCCCCAGTCTGGTTCCAGAGCATGAACTCTTAGCCATGCTTCAGCTGGCTCATTTGTTCAGCAGTATTTCCTGAACACCTACCAGGCCCAATCACAGAGGGCAGGCACATAGCACATAACCAGACAGATAAAAAGCCTCTGGCCTGCATTCCAAACACAGTAAAGGTGATCTTTAGATCCTTAAAAGGTTGCCAGTGAAAAAGGCAGCAGGAAAGACGAATGCAGGAGGAGTGTACAATTTAAAATAGGGAGGCAAATCCAGGCGTGGAGGCCCATGCCTGTGATTCCAGCACTCTGGGGGGCTGAGGCAGGAGGATTACAAATTTAAGCCCAACTTAGATAATTTAGTGCATTGGCAAGACTCTGTCTCAAAATTTTAAAAAAGGGCTGGAGATGTAGCCTCAGGGCAAAGGCCTTGGGCTTAATCCCCAGTTCTGAAGGAAAACACAGTCGCGTGCGCACGCATGCATGCACGCACGCACACACACACACACACACACACACGAGGGAGGGCTGGGGAGGCAGCTCAATGGTAAATCGCTTGTCCACCGTGCAGGAGGCCTTCAGTTCCAGCCCCAGTACTGCGAGAACAAAACAGACAGCACAGTGAAGTCCAGGATGGCGGGTAGGTGCCCGAGTGTGGAGGGGCCCAGAAGACTGGAGAGGGGTGGAGGAAGAAACTTGTTAGGGTTGGGTGCCCATCATCGCCACCTGGTCCCCTGTTCTCCTCTGGGGCACACATTTTGCCCCATGAAGTTACACCAGCCAGGTGTGGCCCTTCATCAGCTGGAGCCCCAGTAACTCCTGAGGGAGAAGCCCTGCCTATCTGCCCTGGATGGACTGTACATCATCAGAAGTAAATAACTTTAAATAACACTGAAGTTTTAGTATTGTTTGTTACCACAGCATAGTTTATCCTATCTTGACAAACACAGGTGCCTATGAGCAGGCCTTATATGGGTAAGGTTGTATAGGTCGTGCACTCTTCAAGGGCAATCCCTACACAATAGCTGGTCTGGGGTTGCCTGGCCCGGCCTAGAGTGGCTAGGCACATTCTTCCTCCAGGCAGCCCATCTGAACAGAACAATATGTAGTACCAAAGGTTGGGGGGGGTGTTCTAAGGTTGTGCGTGTGTGTGTGAGCGTGCACGTGTGGTGGTGGTACAGAGGATTGAACCCAGGGCTTTCACACTGAGCTATACTCCTCCCTTCTTTTAAAACTTGAGACAGGATTTTGCTGTCTCTAAGTTGTCCAGGCAGAGCTTGCGTTTGGGATTCTCCTGCCTCAGCCTCCCTTTGGGGTTTCCTCCCCAGCTCTGGGTCTGATCTCTGAGGGTGTTCACTTGCAGGCAGGGATGAGGACGCATATCAGCCTGTCCCAGTGCAGCTCCAGGGAGCTCCAGATGGGTGAAAGGGCGGCCCAGAGAGGTCAGGTAGCTTGCCCAAGGTCACACACCCCGGACGGCAAAACTGGACTCCAGCCTACACGCTGCCCCAGGCTCTCCTGCCACCCAGGGGAAGAGGAGGCCCGGGGCTCGCCCGAGGTCCCCGTGGGGAGTGGCCCGGGACCTGGTGCTTAGTCCTTACTGCAGGTGTCCGTGTCTTCCAGAAAACCGGAGGCAGGGAACAGCCCCCTTGGGCTGACTGGCCACCTGGGGAGATGGCGACCCCTATGCATCCCTGGGGGTCGGCTGGGGACGCGCAAAGACGCCCCCCCCCCGGTCCAGGGTTCAAAGAGTGGATCTGGGGGCTGAGAGCCTAGCGCGGGAGGGGGCGGGCTGCGGGGGGCTGCGCCTCGGTCCGGGTCCCCCCACCCCGCCGCCTCGCTGGAGCCAGGCATGCCCGCTCGGGGTCCCGGGCACGGGCGTCTAATGGGCCGCGGCCGCGTTCCGGGAGCGCCCGCCCCCCGCTAATGTGCGGCCGCCCCGCCCGCAGGCAGCCGCTGCCCCTGCGCCGACCCGGGCGCCGATCGATGGCAGCAGGCGGCGGGCGGCGGAGGCCCCGGCCCAGCACGGCCCGCGCTCACCGGACCCGGGTGGTCCCCACGCCGCAGCCTCCGCAGCGCTGCGGAGCAGGGCTGGGGCGCGGGCGGGACCCGGACAGGTGCGAGGCCGTGGTCTCCCACCTCCAAGGCCGAGGCACTGAGCGGGCACAAAAAAGCAAAATGAGCAAAAACAAAAGCCCTAGGGAATCAGCATGAATAATCCTTTTTTTTTCTATACCGGATCCCGGCCAAGGGTCTTTTGTCACTTTGAACCCAGGGCCTTCGCACCAGCGACTCCTCAGCCATTTTCCATTTCTTATTTTGAGAAAAGGTCTTGCTAAGTCCCTAAATATTTCAGGCTGGGATTGAATTTTTGATCCTTCTGTCTCAGCCTTCCACAGTGCTGGGATTATAGGCGCTCAACAGTGCTTCTGGATAATTCGTTTAAAAAGCAGAATTAATTTTAAAAAATCCTTGCTGAACGAAAAATCCCAGCCTATTATTTTATTTTAGTTTTTTTTTTTCTTGGTACGGGGGATCAAATTCGGGTCCTTGCGCTTGTGCAGCAGGCAGCAAAACCACTGAGCTAAATCCCGGGCCCTTAGTTTTTGTTTTGAGACAGGGAATTGCTCTGTAGTTCAGGCTGGCCTCCAACTCACCATAATTCTCCTGCTTCAGCCTCCCAACTGCTGGCATTACAGGTGTGCACCACCATGCCTGGCACCAAAATTTTATTTTGTTCTTTTTTCTTTTTTTGGTACTGGGGGTCAAACTCAGGACTTTGCACTTGCGAGGCAGGTGCGGCACCATTGAGCTAAATCCCCGGCCCACCAAGATTTTAAATAAGAAGGAAACCAGTAACTGCTGACTTGAGTCCTATTGGAGTCTGGGGCAAAGGAAAAATCAGGAATACAGATCCTGGTTTATTTACATTTTTGGTATTTTATTCATCATGGATTGTTCACCAGGGATTATAAAGGAGCCTAATAAAGGGATGTTTGGCTCTTGGATTGTGAATTTGATTCTATTTCCAGGACTGGGAGTAACCAGGGAGAACACAGAAAATGCTACCATCTTTATTTTTTTTCTAGTGCTGGGGCTTGAACTTGGGGCTGTACAAGGTAGGCAGGTGCTCTACCACTGAGCTACATCCCCAGCCCTTTTTATTTTGAGACAGAGGCTTCCTAAATTGTCCAGGCTGGCCTGGAACCTGCCATCCTCCTGCCTCAGCCTCCCAAGTGCTGGGATTACAAGCATGTACCACCATCCCTGGCTTAGTTATCGTCTTAAAAAACTATCAGAAAAAAAAAAAACTATCAGGATCTAACTTATTTGCCATACAATTCACCAATTTAAAGTGTACAATTCAGTGATTTTCATGTAAAGTTTTGCAGTCATCACTACACAAATTTTTAGAACACGTGGACATTTTGTGTTAATGGGATCACACACTTGTGGCCTCTGTGTAAGGCTTTGCACTTAAATGTAGTGTTTTAGGGCTTGCTCACATTGCAGTGAGTACCAATATCTCATTTTTCACCTTCCCAAATGCTGTTCCAGTGTACAGATGTTCCACAGCTCCTTAGGTATCTCTCAGTTGTGGATGCTGCTCTTACGAATAATACCGCTATGAGCACATGGGCACAAGTTTTTGTGTGGTTGTTTTCATTTCTGTTGAGTGTATTGTAGGAGTAGAATTGCTGGGTCACATGACAACTGCACGCTTTAATCTTTTAGGAGCTGTGGCCAGTTTTCCAAAGTAGCTGTGCCTCCTGGCTCTGTTGACCTCCTGACATTTGCCACTGCTGCCTGATTGCAGAGATCCCAGAGCCTGTGAGTTGGTGTCTCCTTGTGGCTTTGATTTGCATTTCCCCCAAGGCTAATGAATGATGCTGAGCATTTTTCCATGTGCTTATTGGATATCTGTATTCTTCTTTGGAGAAATGTCTGTACAAATCCCTCGAGCATTTTCCTAATTATCATTATGTAAGGAGTGTCCTTCCACGACAATGTTCTAACTTGCTTCTTTCACTTGACAGTCTCGCTTTGCTTCGCAGAGCTTTCTATGAACCTGATAGCCTACCTTGCTACTTTTAAGTAGCTACTCCAAGACTCAAATATGGCTGGGCTGGAAGTATCCAACCTCTGACTGAAATTTGTATTTTTCCAAAAATTTTTTTTTTGCTGTTACAAAAACACAAGGTTTTGTAAATAAACAACTTTATGAGCTGGGTATGACAGTGCACACCTATAATTCCAGCCCTTGGAGGCTGGGGCAGGAGCCTTGTGCCTCATGTTCGAGGCCAGCCTGGGCTGCACAGTGAGTTCAAGGGCAAGCTGGACTATGTAGTGGAGACTTTGTCTCAAAACAGGCAAACAAAATCCTTATACACATCTTTGTCCACCCAAAGGAATCTTTCTGGAACAGAGCCCTGGAAGTAGAATTCTTTTCTTTTTTTTTTTTGGTACCGGGGATCGAACTTGGGTCCTTGCACCTGCACAGCAGGCGGCGAAACTACTAAGCTAAATCCCCGGCCCTGGAAGTAGAATTCTTATCAGATATTTAATTTCAATAGATACTAACAAATTAGTCTCCAAATTTTTAACTCATATACACATTACCAGCACTGTAGGAGAATGCCCATTTAATTGCATCTTTATCAATACTAGATATTATTAATCTTAATTTTTGCTACTTTGTCAGCCAAAAAAGTTATTTTAACATTTTCCCTTGTCATTCATTCACCTGATTATCAAATGTAATTTTTTTCATATGATTATTGACCATTTCAATTTCATCTTTTGTGTAATATTTGCTTATATTTTTAGTACATCTTCTAACATTTTATATATCCTAGACAGTAATTTTTTGATAGCTTATCCATGGTCTTTTGTCACATAGAAATATTAATTTTTTTTTTTTGGTACCAGGGATCGAACTCAAATCCTTGCACTTGCGAGGCAGGAAGCGGAACCACTGAGCTAAATCCCCGGCCGTAAATAACAGAATTTTTTTTTTTTTTGGTACCAGGAATTGAACTTGGGTCTTTGTGGTTGCACAGCAGGTGGTGAAAACACTGAGCTAAATCCCTGGCCCCTTAATTTTTTATTTTTGGTTCTGAGGATTGAATGCAGGGCCTTGCCACCAAGTCCCACCCCTGGCCCTGGTACATTTTAATATCATGAAAAGAATATAATGCTTTTTTCTTCTCTGACTCCTAAGTTGTGTCTTATTCCTATTGAATGTTTTAGAAGATTTTTCCTCTAATTCTTTTCAGTACTAGAAAATGAACTCGGGGCCCTGTGCATTCTAGGCCAGTGCTCTACCAGTAAACGACACCCCCACCCCTTCCTCTAATACCTTTATGTTAAAAAAAGAAATAGAGAATTACGTTTTGGATGGGATGACAATATTGAAATAAAATTGTTCTTAATTAGTAAATTGAATACAGTTTCAGTGAAACTCCCAATATAAATCTCGCATTTGAGAGGTCTGCTGGGTGGAGTGGTGTGGCTCTGTAATCTCAGCACCCTGGGAGGCTGAGACAGGAGGATTCCAAGTTTAAGCCCAGCCTGGGTAATTTAGCAACTTAGTGAGACCCTGTGGGGGTTTTTTTTGTACATGTTTGCAGTACACAATGTTCGCCTTCCTTGTGTAGAGTTGGTCCACTGTATAACACATCTTTTTTTTGTTTTGTTTTGTTTTTTTGGTACCAGAGATCGAACTCAGGTCCTTGCGCTTGCGCAGCAGGCACCAGAACCACTGAGCTAAATCCCCAGCCCCCTTAACACATCTTAATTCCTTTTTTTCACTTCTTTCTCTCCCTTCTCATCTCCATCTTGTGATCCCTTTCCTATTTTATTTTTGGTACCGGGGATCGAACTCGGGTCCTCAGCTTGCGAGGCAGGCACCAGAACCACTGAGCTAAATCTCCAGCCCTCCCTTTCCTATTTGAGAAAGATCTGTCTCCCTACTTTCTGTCATCTATTATTTTGGGTCTCTCTCTCTCTCTCTCTCTCTCTCTCTCTCTCTCTCTCTCAGTACCAGGAATCCAACTCAGGGTCCCACGCTTGCCAGGCAGTTGCTGCGGTGCTGAGCGACATCCTCAGCCCTTGCTCTTTATTTATACTTTGAGTTTCTCATATAAGAGAAACTATGCAATTTTTAAGCTTGTGTGTCTGATTTATTTTACTTAACATTATGATCTCAAGGTGCATCTGTTTTTCTACAAATGACTCTTTTATTTTTCTTTATGACACAGTAGTACTCCACGGTATATAAGTACCACATTTCCTTTTCCGTTCATCTGCTGATCGACATATAGGCCACTTCCAAGATTTAGCTATTATGAGTTGTGCTGCTGTAAACGTGGGCATGCACAGATCAGTATAATATGATGGCTTTAGCTCTTTCCCTTCCAGGTGGAATGGAATTTCTGGTCTTAGCTTTTTGAGGAATCTCCATACTGATTTTACTAGTTAACATACCCACCAACAGTGTAAAAGTGTTCCTTTTCCCCAAGACCCTATCTCAGAAAAAAATTAGTTCTAACAGTGGGCAAAGCATATTACAGAGGGCTGGGGATTTAACTCAGTGGTTTCACCACCTGCTGTGCAAGTGCACAGTTCTATCCCCGGTACCAAAAAAACCCAAAAATCATATTACAGAGTCATAGTAATTAAAACAGTGCAATGTGGGAACAGGACTTGATGAATTCATGTGTGCACAGCAACAGGCCCATGTTTGTTTGAAAGTTTAGCTTATTATAAAGATGACATTTCAATGAAGCAGAGTTCAATGAAAGGTTCAAGTGGCTCTCCATTTTGAAGGGAGAAAATATTTATCCATCAAGTGTTTGTGGACACCTGACACACACCAGGCACCGTGCATGTGCACCCCGGGGTGGTGCCCTTGTGGAGCCGATATGGGGGGTGAGTCCTCTGCTAAATCAACAAGACAGATAAATGATAAAACATGTGCAAAAGTTATGAGAAATAAAGGGGGAGCTGGGAAAGAAATGGCAACTTCAGTTAGAAAGGTCAGAAAAGACTTCAATGAGAAGGTGGTATTTCAGCAAAAACTCCAAGACAGCCTTGTGGGGCATGCCTGTAATCCTGACATGTGGGAGGCTGAAGCAGGAGGATTGATATGAATTCCAGGCCAGCTTGGGCTACACAATGAGTTCAAGGTCAGCCTAAACGACACAGGGCCTGTTGGCCTGGAGATGTCTGTCTACCAGGAAGCTCTCTGGGCTCCAGGGCAGGAACACACTTGTTGGGGTTGCCATTGAGGGAGGGTTGGCTGTCCAGGCTCCCCCGTTGGCTGTGATGTGGCTGGCGTTTCTCCTTTGTTCCAGAGGCCACCTCCTCAGAGGCTGCCGGGTAGGCAGCCTGAGGTGACGGAGCCTATCTTGCCAGTGGTATTGTCATATCGACCCAGGAATAGACAGCTCCTCAGAACTCAGTGCCCGGGCCTAGGCTTTAGGCACAGTTCTGGATTCTCTGAAGCTTTTGTCATGACTCAGATGCCACACTGAGTCACCTCCTATGTCCTCATCCCTCTCTGGGGGCAGATAAAGGTACCCTTCCTGAGGGATGGATTGAAAGTGTATTTTTTTCTGACGCAAGGTCTTACTAGGTAGTCCAGGCTGGCCTTGAACTCACGGTGCTCCTCCAGCCTCAGCCTCCCGAGTGCTGGGATGACAAGCGTGTGCACCACGCCTGGTTGGATTGAAAGTGTAGACCAACTCTGCACAAGAGCTAGGAGAGGCTTCTGTTTGTACAGCAGCATCATGAATGAATGTGGTGTGGTGAAGAATTTAAAAAGGAAAAAAAAAAGAAAAGTATGGACTTGAACTTTGACCCCGAAGCACATGGGAGGGTGGTGAGCAGGTGTGGCAGGAGTGTGGCTCGCTCTGGATGGAGTAGGGGAGCATAGGTCACAGGGACAAGGTGGCAGAGCAGAGGCGGCTGCAAGTCCCAGGTCCTTGGATCAGCAGCCAGGGAGGCAGAAGTGGCCACGTCCCAGATGTGGGTTATTTTTGGCTTTATTTTTTAAGACAGGAAGACTCTATGTAGTTCAGGCTGGTCTTGAACTCACTGTGTATCTCGGGCTGGCCTCAAACTCCTGGCGATCCTCCTGCCTCAGCCTCCTGAGTGCTGGGATCACAAGTATGTGAGACATGGGGGGAGGTGAGGACCCAGCAGGAGCTCAGCGGTGGCGTTGGGAGTTTGAGAGGCCCAGTAGACCAGAAAAAGGGGGTGCAGGTAAAGTGCACACCTCCATCCCAGGCCTGAGCCGGAGACCTGGGCTTCGGAAACCCTCACAGTGGTGCCCTTCCCATGCAGCAACCACCACGGGCACCTGGAATTTTTTGCAGTTCACCTGAGTAAGATGATTTCAAAGACTTGAGATGAAAAACAAAACAAGTAGAGCAGCTCGTGAGTGATTGTTTATATTGATCACAAGTGGAAATGATAATACACGGGATACATTCAGTTAGATTGAATAGAGGATTTAAATTAATTTCGCTTTTTCAAACTGTGGCTATGAAAAACATCTTAATTGCCAGAGTGGCTCGCACTGTGTTGTGTTGGGCAGCGGTGGCCTGGACAGTCAAGGCCACCTGCCAGCGTGTGGTGTAGACGCCCCAGATGCCCCTCTGAGACAAGAGGGTGAGAGGATTTGTAGAGGAGGGTGCAGGAGAGGCCACCAGGGAAGGTGACATTGGATCGTACAGTGCCCTGCTGCTCCTACAGCTGGTGCTGCAGGGGCCCCTGCCCTCCCAGGGCTCACAGGGTGCTGGGGGCAGCATCCCTGAGAATGAGCTGCCAGTCACCTGAGGTAAAAAGGGAAAGAGGAGAGTGGAGGAACCAGGAGAGCCTGGGGGTGATGTACGGTGTCCCAGCCCTGGGTGCCCAGGAAAAGAAATTTCCACTCACATTTGGAAAACCCACCCCATCCCTGGCATAGACCCTGGACACAGGGTGTAGCAGGTTGAGCAGGAACAGAATGAGCACACTGTGGGCTTCACGGGGCTGGAGAAACCTGTTGTCCTGACAGAGGCAGTCAGGATTCGAACCCAGGGCTGCCTGGCCTGGGAGCCAGTGTTCTTTCTTTCCAGCCCACTGCTCTGACATGCACAGGGACATGGCTGTCACGAGAGGCTTCTCTCTGCAACAGTTAGATGTTCTTGGGCTGCATCCTGGGTAGTACTTAGTGGCCAGGTGACATTAGGTGGGTCCTTCAGCCTTAGTTTACTCACCTGTAACATGGAACCAGTGAATCAGAGCAGCAGTACGTTAGTGCCCACAGCACACTGCTACCGGGGCAGAGTTGGGCGTGAAGGTGCAAACCAGAGCATGCCACGTGTGTCCCCTGGTGGGCAGGGAATCGGGCCTCGGGCTTGGCAAGAGGACAGAGGGACGCGTCCTCCAGCACTCAGCACTGTCCCCAGTGCCCTGAAAGTCAGGCCACCATCCCCTCCTACCTCCCACTGTCCCCTCGCCCTGGATAAACAGCGCCTCTGCCCACCCGCCTCCCTCTTCTCTCATGCTTCACCAGAATTAAATTCATCATTCATTTTTTATGGTTTATACATAGCGTAATTTATGTTTTCAAATATATTGAGGTCACACTTTAGCAGAAAAAAAGTATTTCACATTGAAATTGAAGGCATGTGTGTTCCATTAAATGGGGATGTTTGGGGTAATTTTAAAAGGCTAAAAGTAGTAGAAAGTAACATTAAAATAAAATTTGAGAGATGTAATTACCCCTAATCACACCGTAAAATAATCAATACGGCATTCCATTATTTCTGACTTCCCTAGTTATAGCTTTTTTTGTTAAGCTCTTGAATATTGATGAGGTCAAAGGGTCGAGTCTTCTGGTGGAGGTCTGATGGAGGTGGAATTGAGGCAGTGTTCCCTGTGTTCTTCCAGGGGGCTGGGGAGCGAGCACCCGGCTTCTCAGCCACGATCCCAGGGGTGGCATCGGGCTCCCTGATTGCCTGCTCCTAGGGGGTCCCAGCTTTTCCCACCTAGGGCTGGGGTGCATGTTCACACATGCGTGTGTGTGTATTTGGGCTGTGATTTCCAAGCCCTCTCTGGATACCAAGGTGCACCGACTCCTTTAATTCTCAGGGAGCTTGGGCTGTGAGTGTCGGGAGTACTCCCCATTTTACAGTCGGGCCCACCAAGGCTCAGTGTTATAAAGTTACCACAGAGCAGATGTGGATTCGCACCCAAGCCTGTGCACTTAGCATTGTCCATGCCACCTCCCCAGGAAGTCTGCTTCTGGCTTGGAGGTGGTGGGGGCCTGGGGATTCAGCAAGACCCCAGAGCTGCCGGAAGGACACTGCAATGTTAGCTTCAAGGGCAGTTGTCACTGGTCATAGAGGTGCAGGCCTACCTAAAACAAAATGAAACAACAGAAACCCCTCTGGCCCCCTGCAAGGACACCTGAGAACTTCTGTTTCTCCTTCACTGAACTCACCGGGCTCACATCTAGACCTTTGTGCTGTCATCTGTGAAACGGGAGTGACATCAGGTGCCCCTCACTCCTGGGGTGGCTCAGGGGCCTTTGTGCAAAGCACAGTGCCAGGCACAAGGGAGGTGCCTGTCAGACACAGCTACGAGGGCGTTGGGATGATGACATTAAGTGAAGGTTGCTTCTCTTCCCTGGCCTCAGTTTCCCCAGCCCTCACATGCCCTGAGCTGGGGCCCTTAGCTGGATAGCAGCCAGGCCCGGGCCTCTCAGATGATCTCCCACCCACGCACAGGGGCTCTTTTAAAAAATTTGCTATTTTATTAGTGTGGTTTGCAGTGCATCATGATCACAGCCACCGTGGGGAGTCGGCACTCGGACATAACTCGTGTTAATGTCCTTTTCATCCCCTTCCCTCCCTCTATCTCTTGATCCTCTTCCTGTGCAAAAGATCTCTCTCCCTGCTTCCTGTCATCTGTCTTTTATTTTGCTCTTTAATTTATTCACACGTTCAGTTTCTCACACAAGAGAAACCATGTGATAGTTAAGCTTGTGTGTCTGATTTATTTCACTTAACATTGTGTTCTCAGAGTCCATCCATTTTCCTACAGATGACTCAAGTTTTGCTTTCTTTGTGGCTGAGTTGTACTCCGTGGTGGACAAGTACCTCATTTTCTTTATCCGTCTTCTGGTGGTGGACGTATGTAAAGGCTGCTTCCAAGGCTCGGCTGTTAGGAGCTGTGCCGTCGTGTCCCACTGTGCACCTGTGTGGTATCTGGTGTGAGAAGAGCCCTCTGAGGTCACCTGCCCAGATGCCACTCCGAGCAGGGCTCTGTCCGCAGGGTGCTCCCCACCTTAAGGAATCTGTGCCTCCCCAGCTGCAGACAGCTTCCCCGGGCTCTCCGGACTGGGGCCCCACCAAGGGCCCGTGGGAGTCGCCTGCCTAAGCTGAGTCCCCTGTAGTGGTCACCAGGGCTCGAGCTGCAAGGTTCGGGGTCTGGACACCCTCGAACCTGGCACAAGTGGGCACCCTTGTGCCTATCTGCTGGCTGTGCACAGAGTCCAGGCAAACCCCTACCCCGAATCTGGATAGTGCTGTTCACAGCCATCCAAAGGTGGGGACACCTGATGTCCCTCAGCAGAGGGCTAGGTGAACAGCTTGTGGTTCATCCCATGCGGCAGAAGACTCTCTGGCAATAAAGGACGTGCGTTGCACTTTATTTATTTATTTTTAATTCATTAAGTTTACTGGTACAATTTAGTTATACAATATGATGATGTTCACCATGGGGAATTTGTAACAGTGTGCTTTCTACAGTAACCTGACCTGCGCACTCTAAGCTGTTGCACCGGTCGGTACATTGTATGTTCTGGGTATTTTGCCACAATACAAAGCAGTTTTTTAAAAGCTGGCATCTCCAGAGCCCCACCTAGGCTCTGCCCCACCCAGGCTGTGCCCAGGGCTTAGTCTGGCCTCCCAGGCCCAGCCCATCTCCAGCCCAGGAGATGGGGTGCGGAGGGGCGCCCTCACTCCACATCATTACCGTGACTGATAAACAAGCAAGTGTATTTTTAAAACTTTTCCTCCTGGAGATTCCCAAGCAGCCCCTGAAACACTCGGCTTACCCACTTACTTGTTCCTTAGTGACAGTGACACACAAAAGCAGCGTGGGCCATGGAGGGGGTGGCCCAAGGCCTGGAGGCTCCCTGGCACCTTGGCAGCACCCTTCATTCCCCTGGCCCCAGCTTTTCCCAGAGGTGCCAGGGACAAAGATCAAGGAGGCCTTCTGCGTGTTCAGAGTCCGTATCAATGCCCTAGCCTCTTTTTAGTTTGGATTTTTTTTTTTTGGCACCGGGGATTGAACTTGGGTCCTTGCTCTTGTGCAGCAGGAGGCAAAACCACTGAGCTAAATCCCCGGCCCTAGTTTTGATTTTTGAGACAGGGTGTCGCTATGTAGCCCAAGCTGGCTTTGAACTTGAGATCCCCCTGCCTCGGCCTCCTGAGTGCTGGGATTATAGCATGAGCTACCACATCTGGCTATGCCATGGCCTTTGACTCAGTTTCCCGCACAGATTCCCTCTCCTACTTGTGTCTTCAGAAGCCTTGCTCAGGGGTACAGGGAGGGAACCCCCAACTTAGCTGTCTGAGTGGGACAGGCAGTGCTGAACTTAGTGTGCATGCTGTGTCCTGGACAGGTCAGCAGAGACTGTGTCCTCTTTGACGTGTCTCAGAGTGGACTTGGGTCCTGACTGCACAGGGGCCATGCTCAAGAGACCTTCCCCTGGGGACAGCCACTGGCCTGCCCTCAAGGCCTCGGTTTCCCCATCTGTAGAAGGGCAGCGACGGCTGGGGAGGGTCATGGAGATACAACATGTGCTGAGTACTCGATGACCTTGTTCCGAGGTCACAGCCACCAAACCCTAGGCTGTGTGGCCTCACCCTCTCCCAGCCTCCTGGGTCTGCCTGGCAGGCTGGCCCGGCATGACCAGGGTTCTGCCCTCCTGGGCTCTGCCTCAAGAACCAGGAGTCCTCCCTCTCACCCTGTGCCACTCACTCCTGTCCTGGGTCCTTGCAATTGCACATTTGCCCCAGCGAGGGATACAGCTCCAAAGTTTCAAAGGCCTCAGAGGCAGACTTTGTCTAAGATCTGACAGCGAAACACTGGGCAAAGCTCTGCCTCCCTGTGCCTCAGTTTCTCCATTTGTCAAGTGAGGGGTAGGACACCTCGAAGGCCACACCCACCACTGGCACCCACCCATTCTTGGGTCCTCCTTGGCTTCTCTCTGCCCCCTCCGGGCCGGCCTGGACTCCTGCAGCTATGCAGTCGGAGGATGCAGGGGAGTCCACCCCTTCCCGACAGTCCCTGGTCCCCGGCTGCCCGGAGGTGGAGGGCCCCAGGCAGAGCCCCGATTCCCCCTCATCCCAGCTCCCGAGCGCCTGCACCAGCCACAGCCCATGAACCCAGCGAGATGTAATTGACAACCGTAACAAGAAGGCGCTTTCAGGGAACTTCGGAAATGGAAGGGAGGCCATTAGGAAATTTACATTTGTGAATATGATGTTTAATTAGCAATACCAATAAATTAATAGGAGAATCTTGCTGCGGTTCTGGGTTCATAAAACACCAGCCTCCTCCGCCAGCAGAAAGAGAACGAGGCAGGCGGAGGCTGCCTGAGGGGAGAGGACCAGGCCAGGGCCACCCCGGGTTGCCACCTGTCACAGGGGCCCGGTGCCCAGCCATGTCCTCTCTCCTTACCCCGGCCCCCCGGCCCCTCTCCTGATACTGGGGATTGAGCCTACAGCCTTTGCACTGAGCTACATCCCAGTTCTTTTTTTCTTTTGAGAAGGGGCCCCCTAAATTGGGCTCAAACTTGGGATGCTCCTGCCCCAGACTCCCAGACTGCTGGGATTACAGGTGTGAATCACTATGCCTGGCCCCAGCCTATCTTTTGATGGCGCACGGGATGTGATGAAGCCCTGGCTGACTGTGGAACGGGAGGTCTGTCTGAGTTCACGTCCGGTTCAGCCTCGTGTTCCCTTGGGGAAGCTGCTCAGCTTCGGAGCCTCCACATCTTCCTGTCAAATGGGGACAATGTGAATCCCCTCCTCCTCGAAGGGCTGTTGTGATGATGACAGGAATTAGTGTGGCGAGGAGCACACAGAACAAGAAGGAGCCAGCACAAGATCAGTGTTAGTTATTAGGCGGCGCTGCTCTAACTACTGTAATTACCAACGGGATAACGGATGGGAAGCGCTCGAAGGAGGAGGGGGCTTGATAAATACTGGGCAGGATTGGCTTTTAGTTTTTCTTCCCTAAGTCTTACCTGCCTTGCCAGGCTCCTGGGCACCTGGGCGCTGGCCCTGATCACCCTCGACACCCCCCTCCTGCCTGTGTCTTCAGAAGCTGAGCTCAGGGGTACAGGGAGGGAACCCCCAACTGAGCTGTCTGGGGGGGACAGGCAGTGCTGAACTTAGCGTGCATGCTCTGTCCTGGGCCTGGGCCCCTTCTGCTTCCTTCCCGGAGCAGTGGGATGACACGGGCTGAGGCCAGCTCCCTGATTGCCTCGGTCCCCGAACATGTCTGTAGACATCGGCTCAGCCTTCCCAGGCGCCCCTCTGACTCCAAGCAAGAATGAGAGTGCCCTCGGGGGTCTGGGATCCAGGAACCCTAATCACTGGATTCCTCCTCCCATGGCCACCGTGTCCCACAGGCATAACAGGGACTCACTTGTCCCTTCAGAGAAGCTGAGGTAAGGCCTCTGAGTCTGTCCCCAGGGGGCTTCGATCAAGTCCCCTCTAATCACTCCTAAACTCTCATCCCCGGGATCCCCTGGATTCCCATTCTGCTGTGATCATCAGCCAGCTGGGGATTCTATCCTCAGGTCCTTGGGGCTGGGCCTTCGTCTCCTGCCCTTCCCAGGCGCACAGCCCCCTCTGCCTGAATGGACCACTAAACGAATGGGTAAATCAGAGTGAGTTTAAATGTCACCTCCTCTAAGAAGTCCCCCTGACTGTCCTATCTCTGTTTGTAACTACTGTGCATGTTTGTCCTCTGTCTCCCCCACCAGACTGTCATCTCTTCTCAGGCAGGGACCCGGTTGTTTTGTTTACCACTGATTCCTGGCACCTGTCCTGGAGCCTGTCGCATTGGTATGCTAAGAAGTATTCCCTGGGTAAGTGAATGAATGAATGAGGACTGAGTGAATGAATCAGTGACAGATTGACCAGACAAATGAATGAATGAACACATGCGGGAAAGAATGAATGAACGGATGAGCTATGAGCGCCTGCTGGAGGGGCTGCTTCCCAGGGCTGTGGGCAGAGCCCAGCTCCTCCTGAGCCCTGGTGCCCTTCACGATCTTGTTTCCCCAATTCTTTATTCAGTTGTATAAAGTGCACAAGAAACATGATAATAATTAAGGCAACAGGTAATTAATTGCATTTCCAAAATTTGATCCATGCATATGAATGAAGGGGAGGTCACAGAGTGGCCCTTAGGGAGCCCCAAGCTCTGGGGACAGAAGCGGCAGGTCTCCACAGAGCCCCACCCTGGCGCTATCTTCTCTTCCCCACCCTCTTTATGTGGCTCTAGCTCTCAGGTCCCAGGGACTAAGGGGGGAAGCCCAGGGTGGCAGGGGCAGCCACCAGAGCTCGAAGCCATGGGAAGCCTCAGAGGCCAACTTCTATGATGTGGAGGGAGGTGACTCCTCCCTTGGCCCAGAGGTGGGACCCAAATCTACCGACTACATGAAGAGCCACTGGATGCTGGTTTTTGTTTTTTTTTTGAGACAGGGTCTTGCTATGTAGTTCAGGCCAACCTCGAACTTGCAGTGATCTTCCTGCCTCAGCCTCTCAAGTGCTGAGATTACAGGCATGGTTCCTGGCTGCTTTTTAAAAATGCAGCAGCTCACATCCCTGCCTGGATACTCTGAATCCGGGAGGTTTGAGTGGGACTGGGGCCCATACTGCAAACAAGCTCCTCAGACACTGCTGGCTGGCCTCAGGTAGACTTTCAAGTCCTAGGCCCCTCCCCTGAAGAAAGAAAGTCTCCCCGTGCCTAGGAGCACCAGGGGCAGGGCAAAGTGCAGACCCCCACCCCGGCTGATGGGTGACGGCAGGGGGCTCCAGCCCCAGCAATCCCATGTTTGTGGCTCCAGCCACAGGGAGCCTTGGGGAATAGAGACAGCACAGGGTGAGCTTTCTCTAGGCCCTGGCATAGAGAACTGAGCCCCTGGCTCACAGTTCTGCTAGGAAGATGTCACCTCCTCCAGGAAGCTTTCTTGGCCTCCAGGCTAAATGGCATCTGTCTCTGGGCTCCTCAAACCCCAGGCATAGCTGCCTCCCTCCCAGTACTCTCCCTGCTGGCTCCATGGAAGTGAGCTGGCCAAGCCCAGCTGCAATGATGACCAGGTAGCGAGTGGCAGGATGGGGAAGCAGAGTAGCCATTAAGCCCTTTGTTCTGCCCCAGCGGGCCACCTTCAGCGTCTGTTCTCTGTCCTCCTCGCTCCCCAAGGACATCTCTCTGGCCATGGGTGTGAGCTCAGCTCCGTGACCTTCAGCCAGTGACAGAAGGCAACTGGCAGATAAATAACCATCTCGCGCCTCCTGGGGACAGTCTGGAGTGTGCGCTGCAGTCCCCGCGGGACCCTAGGGGGTTGGCCTGGTCATTCCCATGGGGACCACTCTTTATACACCATTCATCTTGTCCCACTCTCCCTCACTGTTTTCCTTAGGGATCCCTCCACCCCCATAAAAACACACCCAAGTCCTTGGGCTGCTTTGGGGGAAACTCAAATCAAAAAGTCCTCATTTCCCAGGAAGGGTGGGGATCCAAAGGGATCTCAGCCGTCCCCCAAAGCCCCTGCACAGCCCACCCACCCAAGCAGTCCCAGTGATGGAGGGACTATTTTCATTTCTGGTTCTCAGATCAGGAAACAGAGCCTCTGAAGGATCAGACTTACTTCAGAGAATCAGATGCTGGGATCTCGGCCTGGCTCAAAGGAACAAGATTCCAGGACAGAGGTAACTAAATGGTTGTCAGGTTTCATTACCTGGGACCACTGTTTCCTTAAGAGGCCAAACTATTCAGGAAATGATTGGGGACCATGTATTTCCTAAGCATGACCCACTTCAAGTATTTGAGTTTTCGTGGAGTGACTCCCAGGCAGCTGAGTTTGCAAGCTATTTTTAGTGAGCCAGACCAAGTGCTGCTCCCAAGGGCTGGGCTTGTGACACAGTCCAAGGCTCTGTCTGACCCCCTGGGGAGATGTCCAGGACCCAAGGAAGTCTAGATGGAAGGACAGAGTTCCTCCTTCCTACTCTGGTTCTCTTGGTTTATCCAAGTCCCTGGCTCTGGAGGGGTAGGTCTGGGCTCAGCTCTGAGCTGTGTGATCTTGGGCCCATCGCTGCACCTCTCTGAGCCTTGGTATCCTTGTCTGTAATCCCCAGCTCGCCGTCTCATCTGCAGAGTGTTGCAGGGACTAGAGATCTCGGTGGTCTGGAGATGCTTCCTGGGGCCTGCGGTGCCCAGCCTCTGTGATGTTGCCCTTTCTGGCTTTCATAAGCCTGGGCAGTGATCAGGTAACAGCAAGAACACTGGAGAAGAAGGGTCGTCACTAGACTATCTCACAGAGGAGCGACTAGAGACTGGCCCAGCTCCCTGGCCCGGATGATCGGGGTCTACAGAGCAAGCTGGCCAGTACCTCTGTGCCCTCCTCATTAGGGGGCAGTGGCTTGCATGGAGTCC
Organism: Heterocephalus glaber; assembly: GCF_053883595.1. Lineage (NCBI taxonomy): Eukaryota > Metazoa > Chordata > Mammalia > Rodentia > Bathyergidae > Heterocephalus > Heterocephalus glaber. The sequence goes on along the minus strand of NW_028258299.1, from coordinate 6,760,098 downwards.
AGGTGGGCACAGCCACAGACCCCAGGGATCCCAGGCATGTTGGGGGACCCTCCAGGTCTGGTGCGGGTGTGCTCCTGACGCCCTACACCGTGTCCTCTGCCACCTGGCATCTTCAAGTGGAGATGGCCGGAAAGGTCTAAGGGACCCCCGGAAAGACGCCTCCTGCACCCTCTTCCCAGTGGCAGAAAACAGCGTACGTAGATAGTGGGCTTTCCTGTATTGCACTGCATTTTAACTCCAAAAAAACTATCTTGATGTTATAAATGTTCACTGAAACTTGGAAGCACTTGAGAAATTGCTTGCACTCCTGTGCAGAAGCGAGTCCGTCCTCGGTTCTGCTGGAGCAGTGTGTTCCCGCGCCGCATCTCGACCCTGGGCCCGGCCGCTCCGGGCTCCACGAGCCAGCGAGCAGGGGGTGGAGGACGACGAGGGCGGCGGCGGGGTCCGGGCGCCCCCCTCGAGACAGCCAGCCCAGCCAGCCGCAGGACCCGCCATCCGGGCGTGGCTTAGTCTCGGCGCAGCTGGGTCCCGGGGCACGCCGCCCGTGGCCGCCGGTAGGGGGCGCCTTGGTCATGCATTATTCATCGCCGCGCCCGCCGCCTCCCTCGCGGCCCCCGCGCGGCTGCGGGCTGCGCTGCGGAGCGGGAGCGCGGAGCCTTCACAATATTGTGGCAGCTCCGCGAGTGACGGCTCCGGGGAGCGGGCGGGGGACGCAGCCTCGGGCGGCGACGGGGGCGGGAAGTCGTCCTGGTGGGGGCGAGGCTGGGTCACAGCGCCCCGGAGGGGGCTCACGCGGGTCGAGAGAGCTGGTTCAGGGCAAGGGCAGAGGCTTGAACATCCGTCCGTCCGTCCGTCCGTTCGTCCGTTCGTCCACCACACGTAGAAAGCATTGAACAGGGGCAAGGTGTAGGGAACATGATGGCGAACCAGATCTGCATGGTCCTTATCTTTTCAAAACTTAATCTCCAAGTGGAGAGAGACAGATTTTACAAAGCGTCCGCACAGCTAGGACGAGACAGTCCGGGGTAAGAGCGCTGTGCGTGAAATACCGGTCAGAGCCGGCTGCCGAGACGCGGACATTTGTAGCCGCCCGAATGACGAGGATGAGCCTGACCTTGACCAGTCCAGGGGGTCTCCGGCCTCTAGGGGGTGCTGTAAGGCTCACTCCCTGCCCGCACACACCCCAAGAAGCAAGGAGGGGCGTCCTGAGGCCCTGATGCAGCGAAGGCCTCTGGGTGGGCTCCCCACCCACCCGCCACCCTCTGGGTGCAGGTACTGGGCCGGGGCAGGAGCCTGGGATGAAGGCATGGAAATGATCGGTTCGGTGTCACACGCCCCCCCCCCCCCCCAATCCTGCAGGGCCGCTGGGCTGGGGACGCGCACGGTGGAGGCTGAGCCTTACCCTGGACGTCTCCGCCGCCCACCTCCCAGCGCCGCGCTCCCAGGGAAGGTGGGGGGCACGGAGGCGTGGGCTCAGGGTCACCCCCAGCGTCGGGTTTCTTTGACTTGTACAAAGACTCTTGACGCCTGAGCACATCAATACCCTTAATGACAGGGAGAGGAGCTGGGAGTGCAGACGGCCCTCGCCCCCACCCGCCTCCACCTTCCCCTCTCCCTCCTGGCTCCTCTTCCTCCTCCTCACCCGGATTCCCTCCTCCTCTCTCTGCCCCTCTCCTCTCCCTGTCCCTCCGTTCTCCATCCTGCTGGCCGTTCTCCTTTCCTCCTGTCTTGGAGTCTTTCTTGACGCTTTCTTCTTCTCCTCCTTTCTCTCTGCACTGTCTCCTCGCCTCTCCTCCCCCTTCCTTCCTCTCTCTTCCCTCTTCTCTCCCCCCTCCCTGGACTCCACAGCTCCTGTCCATTCACAAACTTTCACGCAGCTGCTGGGCCAGTTGTCAGTCCGTCTGTCTGGCCCAGCTGGGCCGGAGCACTGTCCCTCAAGGAGGGCGACAGCCTCCAGGCAGGGCTGTGGCTGAGTCCCACCACCCTGCCACCTCCACTCACGGGCACAGGGGTGGCCACCCTTCCTGCTACGCTAAGGAATGAAAATGGCAAGCTTAGGTGTGGGATGCCAGCAGCGCAGAGAGAGTTTTGGGGAGGATTTTCTGTTTTGTATTTTTTATGACCATATATAATTTCGCATTTCTCCCCTCAGCCTCTGCCTCCTTGGCTCCCAGATGTGTCCCACATTGAAGAATTATCTCTCCTCCCTAGAGTGAAATAAATGCAATCAATATGAGTATTGCTCTCAGGGCCTTGAAATATTACATTAATGTTCCATGTGGTGACATTTTAGCTGGAATTTTCAAATACATTATGATGGTTCAAATTAATATTTATCAGATCAGCTTTTATATTTTGCAAAAGAGAGAGAGAGAGGGAGAGAGGGAGAGAGGGAGAGAGGGAAAAGGAAAGACAGAGAGAGCATTATTAAAATACAAAATGCAGATCAAGTCTAAAATCGATGGTGCATTTTCCCAGCACTTTCCAGGGGCTGTCTCTAGCTTTCTGGGTTTGTTTTTAAATTTATTGGTGTTTCAGGCAAATCTATTGGGCCCCCAAGGCCCCCTGGCCTGCCTCCCCTCCTCACCCTCTCTAGCAGGCTCCAGGCCCCTTCCTTTTCTGTCTTTCTCTCTTTATTATCCTGAAATGTAAATTACGACATTAGCCCGGTCCTTATTTTTTTTTAAACTCTCCGATGATTAAATCTGCTACACGACATCCTTGTCCTTTCTATAAATTAAATCATCTTGGCTTTGCACCTCCGTTCAGGGCGGATGCCACATGGGTGTCGAGGCAGTGGCCAGCCGAGGCTGAGGGTTGGGGTCCTTGTCCCTTCTGGAGCTGACATTGGGGGACCTTTGTGTGAGCTGGGAGGACGCCTCCAGCTCCTGGTTTTTCTGTAAATAAGAAATGTGGACTGGAAGGAGGAAGTGGTGACAATCGTACATTCCACTTTATTTCAGTCACTTCCAAACTGATGACTCTGTGAAGTGGAAAATCCAGGCAGATTAATGGTTTCATTCTCTTCCTCTTTTCTTTTGCTTTTTTCCCCTCTATCTCCTGTTGTTTTTTTTCCCCCTCTCTTCTTTTTGCATCCTTTTTCACTTCTTGGAATTGTATTCAAAAAGGGACTTGCAGCCTTGGAAGGGGAGCAGATCAGCACCATGGTCTCTGGGAAGGACAGCAGGTCCCATGGGGACCTGTCCCCAATCCCTGCCCAGCTCTGGTCCCCAGCCCAGCCCAGTGGCCACCTTTGACCCCTCAATCCCTTTTCTTTTTAGCAATTATCTGTTTCCTTCCTCCTCAAGTTCCGGGCAAGAGTTTGAAGTGGAAAGAGTGTTAATTGCCAAATGCACAAAGGTATTTGTGCGTGCGCGTGCACACACACACAACTGCAGATCACAACACCCGCACGGGCAAACACCACAGAAACACAGCGATAGAGGCGCTCGGAGCAGATCTACAGAAAGCCAGCTGTCCTCCTGATTTCTCTCCGCTGCTGATCTGGCCAAAGACCGACAGGAAACTTAAAAAAGAAAAGGAGGAGGGATCGATTATTCGACCTGTACTTGAACCCGACTGAAAGAGATAAAGCGGAATTTTCAATAGGTCCCCTGCCCTTTTCACCAGGAGGGAAAGAGGAGAAGAAAAACAAGAGATATTTATATGACAGCAGCTGCTGAAAATAGCATTTCAGAGCCATAAAAAAAAAGGCAAAATGAAATTCAATGGGAGAAAAGGCAAGAAACTCCTCGTCTGCTCCCCAAAAGGCGAGGCAGGCAGTTGAGTGTCCCCGGCTGAAATGCATGTGCGCTTTCTATAGATCTGTTTGAAATTATACTTGTCTTTGAGGGGGAATTTATGCTTCTATTGATCTGCAAAAGGAAAATATTAAATGGTTTGGTTTTGATCTTTCGGTGACCCCAAGGTCAAGGGTAGTAGCAGATTAGTATTCATAGAATTCATCACGGAATTGCAGCCTGCATCCACTTTATGCAAACATGTTCCAAACACGCCTGGTGAAGCAGGCAGCAAATGGCTAGTGACAAGGAAAAAGCCACCAGCACTCACTCCCTTCCGCCGTGTGGGGCTCTCCCTCTTCCAGCCCCTGGGGGAAGGAAAGAGAGAAGCACCAAAGGGGCGGTGGATGGATGGATGGATGGATGGCTGTCACCCTGTGACTTGCACAAAAGGTGGGGTTCCCAGGTTGGGGAAGGTCAAGGGTTTGGATGCTGCGAGGTCGTTATAGGGTGTAGCTGAAAGAGCCAGGAGCCTGAGCCAGAGGGGCCCAGGAAGAGCTAAGGGGTGCCCATCCCTGGAGCAAGACATTGCTGCAAGGGCAACGCATAGATAGAAGAGTACGCACGCACACACACGCACGCGCACACACACACACACACACGCACGAAGCTGCTCGGCCCGCAGAAGCCTGGGTCTTTCTTGGAGGGGGCAACATGGAGAACACTGTTGCTTGTTCCATGCCCAGGAGCTTCCTATGTACAAGACAATCCAGTGTCCAGCCGGGAGGAGGGAGAGGCCAGGTGCCTGCTTCCCTGGCCCCTCCGGCCTATCCTTCCCCCTCTCTCAGCGGCCACTGGCCTGGGTTCGGATGGGTGTGCAGAAAGGACACGTGTGAAGCCCCTGGAGGCAGGCGCAGACACCCCTCCCACCTCGCCTTCAGCCCACAAGTGCCCTCTTAGCAGAGTCTGTCCCCAATGTGGGAACATTTGGTCAGTAACAGAGTCACTTGCCAAAGCACTAAAAATAACCCACCCAGCATATCCCTGCAATGGCAGGAATTCTGGCTGGCCCTTGTTCTGTCACTGATCAGAGCCAGTGGGGGGACAAAACCCCACTCCCACTGGGGGCCAGGGAGGGGGCGAGGGAGGCGACCTCCAGGACCGAGCACAGCACTGCTGCAGTCCTTACCAGGTGCCTTGGCTGAGGTCCTGTCTCCCAGCACCCACAGCACCCTGCAGGAGGCCGTGAGCACCCATAGTATAGATGAGCACACTGAGGACCAGGCAGGCGCGTAGGGCTCCGCCCGGAGCTCTGCTCTGCTGGCAAAGTTCACCCACTTAACTGTCCTGCTCCGATGGCTGCCACTTGCCCTTCACAGTTAGGACAAATTCCAGGCCTGGCCCATAGATCAGGTCCAGAGGGAGGGGAGTTTGGGACAAAGGGCTTGGAGGCCCTGGGTGCCATCTGGGGGCTGCAGGGAAGGAGAGGTAGGGTGGCCCCAGCCCCTCGCCCTGGTGCCCGCTGAGGAGGACAGTGTTCTGCCTATTAATCATGTTTCATTTATATTAGCTTGACTCGATCTACTGTATATTTGAAATGGATTTAATTTTAGATCACGCACTATGGAAGGGGGCCAGTTTGGTGTAAGGAGCATTATGAATATTTTCCATAAGCTGGATATACATTATCCAGGGACAGATATACGAGCGGTGGCCCAGGGCTCCCTGCTGGGGGAAGGGGCCTGTTCGCTCCCTCCTTCCCCCTCTCCAGCCCAGGCTCCCAGGGCTTTGAGGCTCCCCTCTGTACCTCGTCCCTGAGAGGACGGTGGGCGTCTCCATCCCATCTTTCTCCCGCCTGTGATCTCATCTCTGCTGACCTTGAAGCCGCTGCTGCTTGCAGCCCTAGCCGAGGTGCAGGCCTGAGAGATGCGTGCAAGGAGGGAGGAAGCCAGGGATGCAGAGGATTCAGGGGCCTGGGACCCAGGCCTGACCCACCAGCCATTCACCAGGGTTGTAGGAAGTGCGGGGCCTGATTCAGGAGAGGGGTGGGATTTGGAAGGAGAAAGGCCTCAGGCCCCCCACCTTCAGCACCAGGCTCTGATGGTGGAAGGGAGGGTGGTACCTTCCTGCTCAGCCTAGTAAGAGTGACAGGCCAGGCCCCACCTTCCTGTGACCCCCAAGCCTGGGCAGGGATGCCCCTGTCCTCAGCATGGCCATGGGCCTGCTTCCCAGGCCATCAGGGGCAGGAGGCCCCTCTTGAGCCAGTCTGTGATTCCAGACCCAAACTGGGAAACTGACGCTCAGGGAGGCTGAGAGTCCTGTTCAGGTCTCAGAGTGAGTTGGGAGGTGCGCACGGTGTATTCACCATATGCTTCAAGCATAGCCCAAGTGCCTCAGATGCTGGCTCTGCCCTCGAGGGAGCAGAGGCTTGAGGCAGTTAAAGGACAGGGCCAGGACACAGCTGGAGAGCAGCGGCCCACGCCTCCCACAGCTCTGTCCCAGCAACAGATACAGGGAACTGAAGCTCAGGAAGTAGGGTGGTTATATCCAGCTTGAGCTGCTCATCCCTCCACGCCCAAATCTGCCCCCCGCCCTGGTTCCCCATCTAGGCAAGTGGCCCCAGTGGCCCTCTGACTCCCCATGCCCGATCTCGTTTCTGTCCCTGTGCTACCCCTCTTCCACCCCCACCATCGCCGTGGCTGATGAGCGCTCCAGTCATCTCCGTCTGTTCGCTTGTCCCCGCGGTGGTCCGAGCCAGTCACCAAGTTGCGTCACACAGGCTGAGGCTGGGGCTGGACATGGAGCTCAGTGGTGAGCGCTTGTCTGGAAGGCACAAGGCCCCGGGTTCCATCCCCAGACCTGTAAAAGAAAACAAAGAACAAAAACAGACGCACAGTCATGTTCCACACTCCTCCCTTGTCACTCCTAGGACCAAATCCCAGGTCTGCTTTAGGGCCAGCTAAGGAGGCTTGCGGGAGAGGGGCCTCTGCCATCCTCCCAGAACTCACCCCTGTCCCACCTCTCTTAGCTCCACTTCCTGCCCTCTGCCTGCCCCTGGCTGTTACCCTCCACCCCAGGACACTGGCACAACCTGCTCCCTCTGCCAGGGCCGCCACCTTTCTCACTTTTTCCCGCCTAACTCCTCTTCCGCTCTCAGGGAGGCCCCTGACCCCACCATGTCCCCCCTAAGGCTACCTCAAGTCCCATGGCCACAGGGGCTACTTAGGGTCTCCACAGTCAGGGCTCTGGGCACACGCCAGGCCTGTGCCAGGACAGGTACCAGCCAACACTTCCGTCTTCGCCCCATCTGCTCATCCATCAGTTCCTCCGTCGACGACACAGAGGATAATTCGCCCGACACCCACCCAAGCCTGGGCTGGCAGCCTTTCAGAAGTGTCGTGCGACGCTTCTGTTATTCATTCTTAATTTAAGGTTTTGTGCATTGTAATAACCCCCTTCCCCCCAAATCACTGGGGATGGGGACCGCCACGACAGCCCTGGGCAGGGGAGCTGAAGGGTAATTGTACCGCACAAGTGCTGATGGAGTCTGGAGGAGACAATGGCAGCTGAGGGCCAGGCCAGGGCCTGCAGGGCGAGGAGCCCGGCTGGGTTGGGGGCCTGGAGTTGAGGCCAGCAGGAGCGTTTCAGGGAAGATGAGAGGGCCTGGAACGCCCTGGAAAGGGAGGCAAAACCTTCTCTTCTAGCTCCTCTTGCCCCACACCCAGGGCACAGGCTGCTCCTCTCTTTCCTGGGGCCAGAGATGGATCCCAAGCAGAAGGAGAATGTGGGAATGAGGACAGGAAATGGCCCATAAGTCCCAGTCCTGCCTTAACAAACTGGGTGACATTAAACAAGCCACTTACCATCTCTGAACCTTGGCTTTCTCACCTTTAAAAGTCTTATTTTACGGCTCGGCATGGTACCATACACTTCTAATGCTAGGGCCGGGGATTTAGCTCAGTGGTTCTGGCGCCTGCTTCGCAAGCGCAAGGTCCCAAGTTCAATCCCCGGTACCAAAAAAAACCAAAACAAACACACACACACTTCTAATGCCAGTACTTGGGAGGCTGAGGCAGGAGGGTTGCTGCAATTTCAAGGCCAGCCTGGAAGGTTTTTTTTGAGACCCTGTCTCAAAAAAACCTAAAGAAATAAATAAAAGTCTTATTTTACTAGTACCTGCCTCTAGGTTGTTCTAGCCATTAAGGAGTCACACATAGAGGTGAGTTTTGGGGTGCGGGGAACAGGGAGGTCTTGGACAAGTTAGATAAGCCCTGTAGTCTCTGAGGTGGGCCCTCCCTACAGGAGGGGGGTGCTCCCAGGATGGAGGGGTCTGGAGACACGTGTCCCTTTCTCAGACAGACATCCCTGCCATCTCCGACTGAGGAGGCCCCTGTCCACCCCCTGCCGAAGTCACTAGTTGCAGCTGGGAAGGAAATGTTAATTTTCTTGTATATCATTGCTGCTTGCTCTAGGTTGTGGGTTTTCAGGGTACCTGGATGGTGCCAGCACATAGGTCTTCAATAAATATTTGCCCAGTGAATGATGACTGAATGATTCCCATGTAGAAAAGTGGGGGGCAGAGCACTGGGGTCTGGGGTGGAAACTGTCCCCTGCACCTGCCTACATCTGCCTTGGCCTCAGGAGCAGCACCCCTGTCACCCTGCCTGGGCCTGCTCAGGGTCCTGTCCCCACCCAGCCACTGGAATGGACCTTCCCCACCTGGCTGTGCACTGCCGGCTGCGGAGTGGGATCCCGCTGGGCATGGCAGCGGGTGGAGTGCTTTCTGGTCTGGGTGCTCCCCACTTGCCTTCCTGGGTGCCTGAAGCTCCCCTCTCTTGGCAGCCTCTGCCCCCGACCCCTAGAGCAGCCCAGCTGTCCCTCCTTGGGTCTAACTGGGACCCTGATGTCCCCTGCCTTGAATGCGGAACCAGAGCTCGGGATTTTAAGCAGATGTTGAGGGTGACACAGCATCTGGGGCAGTGAATTACAGCAGCCAAAGATGATGGGAACAACCTCTGGCAGTGCCCCCTTGACAGCCCTGGTCCCACGGCTGTGGTCCCCTTGGTGCCAGGCCAGTCTGTGTCCCCAGACAGGGTGGGGGTGCAGTGACCCCAGAGAACAACCAGTGCCACTCACGGGCCCATAGCTGGGGGGCCAGGGTGAAGCCAGCTCCTCTCAGAAACTCCAGAGTGGTGAGGCCCAAGATGGGAGGACAGATGGCCAGGACAGGGAGGCCATGTGCCCCTGTGGGTGATCGGTGACAGAGACAGAGGCTGAGGGAGAAGTAGAGAGCAGGAGGCAGGGAGAAGGGAGAGAGAGAAACAGAGAGAGAGAGAAAAGATCTCTCCGGGATGGGGACACAGCCAGCGGGCCATGTGCCAGACAGACAAGAGGGACAGAGAGTGAGGGAGCCCTGCCTCTGTGCTTGGGTCAAACCCAGGGGAGTTTGGCCAACACTTGCTGAATTAGAAGGAAGACAGGATCCTTTTGCATCCAGGAGTCCGAGCGTCGTCCTCATGTGACTGTCCCCGTGTGCCTGTGATCACATGTGCAGTTTTGCATGCATGTCTGTGTGTGGAGGACGATAGGGCTCAGTTTCCCCCTCAGATGTCCTCATGTCCCCTCGGGGTGTGCACCCGGTCCTGGTGCTGGGCTGCCAGGGCCAAGAGGGGTCTGGGGGTGGGTGGCCTGTCACATGCCCTCACCAGGGGGCAGCCCGGGAGCTGTCAGCAGCCAGCCAGGTGGGGCAGGCAGCGAAAGTGAGCCGTAAAAGGGCCACTTCTCACTGCTGTTCACTTGACACTCTCTACCCCAGAAGCCACCTGTTCGGCCATCAGTCACCCAAGGAGAGCACAGCTTTCCTGAAACTGGGAAATGGACAGAGAGTCCCGAGAGGGGGTGAGCACACAGAAAATGCTGCCTCTGCCACCTCCAAGGGGTCTCCAGGCCCACCCCTGGGCAGGCTGGAGACTGGAGATGGGCATCTGAGAGCAAAGTCCAGCCCAAGCCAACCCAAGCCAACCCAAGCCAACCCAAAAGGAAACACCCCACTCCTAAGCTGGTCCATGTGGAGGCTTTTAGGGGGCCCAGAAGTGCCCAGCTTGGGGGTGATGAAGAAACAGCCCCTGCAGGGTTGGCATAACCATGTTTACGCCCGGAGGGAGTAGCACAGGAACCATGTGTCCCTGGGTGTGGACGGGGCAAGGTCGGGCGTGGGGTGGAGGTGACAGGGGCCTGGGGTTAGGGCTGGGGGCAGGCAGGGCTGCGAGGGCAGGGAGGGACCTGGCTTGGAGGCAGGTCTGGGGCTCTGCCCAGTGGCGGTGCCCAGGCCAGCAGAGGCCCAGCCGTGCCCGCCATGCCCCGCCTTGGATAGCTTGTTAATTTCATCGTTTAGCCCGTTTATGGTGTTCCCAGTTGCTGTTGCTTTTATAAACAAGCATTTTGGTGACCTTCCCCTCCGGACATCAGCTCCGCAAGAATCCCGAGCCCTGAACATTTATAAATAAGCCTTCTCTCAAGTTCCACAACAGGTGTGACCTCCCCCCGCCCCCCTCCCCTGTCCTGTCCGAAAACTGAACAGTTTCAACAAGCAAAGGGAAGCCTCTTGGGCTGTCTTAAAGGGGTCGAGTGGAGGCCACGGTGCATGAGGCTGCAAAGGGCCCTGGCCCGCCTCTCCCTCCACCTCCCCCCAGTTGGGGGTCCCAAAGGAGAGGGCCAGGCTGGTGGGCAGCTGCCCCCTGACCCCATTTCCCCCAAATACCCCAGCCCCAGAGCTTATGGTCTGAGATCCGCTCCTTGGCCGGTGGGGTGAACCTGAATCAGGGATCCCCTCCCAAGGGAAGTCACTGAGCCCCCTGCCCCATCTGCTTCCTATTTTCCCTCCTCGGCCCCATCCTGATGAATACAGAGCATTTCCCCTCTTCCTTCTCGCCCAAAGCTCTTGGATTCATGATTTGCAACGTTTCATGCACATTTATTTAAAATGCATGCATTTATTTCTTGAGCTTCTCCTCGGAGCCAGGCCTTGGCCCAAGGACAAAAAGCTAGAAAGCCCCAGCCCTGCCCTCAAGGAGCCCAGCATCCGGTCGAGTGACACACAGGTCGTAAGACACCCGGACACCAGGCTGCCAAGTCCTAGTGGACAGAGCAGACCCCAGGAGCAGAGAAAGCCTCTTGGCCCGGATGGAGGTGAAGCATTTCCCCAAAGGGCTGGCTCTTGAGGTGAGTCTCACCTTGGAGGTGATGCAGGGGACACATCCCAGGCCAAGGAACTGACCATGCAGAGACACAGAGGCAGACGCAGCCTGTGAGACGTGCAACAGTTTGGTATGGCTCAGCTCAGGGCCTCAGCCTGTGCAGCAAGAAAGCAAAGACTCATACAAGCCACATCCACACGCCTATCCCCATAGCAGCGCAGGTCAAAGAAATCAGAGAGCACTGATCAGGCCTGTGATGACTGCTCTACAGGGGAAAGGGGGCTTCCAAAGGTCCTGCGGAGGTGCCTGTGGGGAAGGGCCATCCGTGGCGGTGATGGTCGTGATTGTGGTGGTGCTCTTGGCGGTGGTGATCCTGGTTTGGTTGTGGTGGCTGGGGGTGACGGCAGCAACGGTGATGATGACAACGGTGATGATTTCAACAGTGACTGTATGGCGAGGGCCACAGTGATGATGGTGATGACAGTCGAGATGATCATGGGGCGTGTGTTGGTGATGGTGGTGATTGCAGTGCGGGTGGTGATCATGGTGGTCGCACTGGACCCAAGGAGGAGACTGGTGGTAGAGCCGCTGGTGGGGGGCTCATGATTCTTACGGTGACCAGCAGTGGTCCTGATGATGATGGTCGTCAGGACCACACTAAGAGGGTTATTTCCCCCCAGTGTAGCCCAAGTCAGGAAGGTGGGAGATCTTAATCATGCTCCTAAGGGGCTGTCAAGGTCACAGCCAGTTCTAAATGCTCAACATGAGGATCCAGGTAAGGATGGAAACAGGCGAAGAAACAAAAAGGCCTTGGGTCAGGAGTGCTGAGTGCTGGACAAAGTCAGGACCAGGTGGGATGGGAGGCTCAGATCCATGTCTGGCCACAGGGGACTTGGAGGAATTGTCCTTCCTCTGCCTAGAAGCTGGCATAGGTGCTGGTGGCCCTGTGGCCTAAAGACTCACACAGGCCTAGACACTCTGAGTGGACATGAGCCACAGCAATGTGAGTCCAGGGGTCTGAATGAGGAACCCGGGGACTGGGAACTCTGATCCACTGGAATAAGGATCTGAACAAGAATTTTTAACTTTTTTTTTTGGTACCGGGGATTGAACTCGGGACCTTGTGCTTGTGAGGCAGGAGGCGGAGCCACTGAGCTAAATCCCCGGCCCCAAACAAGAGTTCTTGAAATGAGTCCTGTGGTTCACAGGTTAAAAAGAACTTTCCCCTTTCTTCCTCTTAAAACTCCCAGTAACCTTTGGAAATGGGCCATTATTTGTTTCACAGATGCGGAGACTGCTTCGCCTCCTCTTCTTTCTCAGCAACTCGGCTTGTCCTCTGGCCAGCTCAGTGGTCACCTCTCCCAGGACATCCCTGAGCCTCAGCTGGTCACCTCCCTCTTCCAGGTGCTCTGGTATCCCCAATGGTCACAGGTCCTGCAGACACCCAGTCATCTGCCTCACCTTGCAAGGAGCCCACTGTGGTCAGGATCCACTTTCCCTCCAGCTCCAGGTCCTCAGCCCAAAGGCTGATACGGAGTCCCTCTGGGGGTGCTCAGGAAATGGCAGATTTATTGATTTGTTGGGATTCCTAGCTGACACAGGGCCCTCTGCTGTCCGGGGGTCCCATTCAGCTGTTGTATGGGCACAGGCTGAATCCCAAGGGAGAGGACAGGAGTAGGTGGCCCCAGCTCAGCTGCTAGTTGGAGGCTGGCAGAGGGAGGATCTGGGGCCAGAAATGTAACAGCTCAGTGGCGTCTGTGGACCGAGTGCCTTTGAATGCTCCGACTGTTGCTGGCTGGTGCCTGGGCCCCTGTGAATTTAACAGCCTGGTCTGCCTCTGAATTGTCCCCTCCCCAAGGGCTGGTGGCTCCCCCCGCCCTGTCTTGAATGAGTCAGCCAAGCTCTGGGTGTCTGGGGCTGGCTTTGGGCCAGCAGGCAAGGCAAGGGTGAGGGAAGGCGCCCTGGGCCCTGCAGGAGGCTGGGGTGGCCTCCAACAATGGCACCTCACCAGTGTCGGGTGGTCAGGCTGGAGTCTTCCCTGCTTTCCCATCTCTGGGCGCCACTGATCAGGAGGATGGGCAGGAAAGCACTTTCTACCCTTTAGAAAGAGGTTCATAAGAACCCAGATTACCGATATTATTATTATTGGTGATCATAATGAAATAAGACCAAGCAAAGCATCTTCACCCACTGTCATGTCTGAGTCCCTTGGACAACCCCGCAGGCTGATGGGGCAATAATAATAGCACCAGGCCTGCATCTCTGCTGTGTGCTGGTCTCTGGGCCAAGCGCCTGTTCCTGCAGAGCGGGCAAGCTCTGCCGCTCCGAGGGGTCTTTCCCACCACTTCCCAGCTGCAGCCCACTGCAGAGGTCCGAGCACCCAGCAGAGCCCATCACTAGGGCGGGGACACCCTCTGCTGTCCTGATGTGGAAACCGAGGCTCAGAGTTGGCGCTCCCCAGCCCCACCAAGGGAGCCCCGGATGGAGTGGTTGCTGAGCGGGCTTCTGCTCCATCCATTTAACACTACGCTCCAGCTACTCTAACCTGACTGTTTCAGGAGCTGGAGACATGGGACAAGGGGACCCACACTGGCAGTGCCTTCGTGGAGCTCACAGAGCCCAGGGAGGTTACAGACAGGAGACAGAGAGAAAGGGGAACCAGGGAGTGACAAGCCCCATGAGGGCAGTGAGACCAGGTGGGTGCCGGGGAACAGGGCTTCCGTGGAGGGTGGGGCCAGGCAAGGTGGCAGAAGGGACATTAGTGGAGTGACTAGACCAGAGCAAGGGCTTTGAGGCCAGGTGTGGTGTCAATAATCTGGGAGGTCCGGTGTGGTGGCACACACCTGTAATCCCAGCACTTCAGGAGGCTGAGGCAGGAGGATGACATGTTCACACATGAGCAACTTAGATCTTGCCTCACAAAAAAAAGAAAGAGGGGTGGGGATGTAGCTCCATGTGAAGGTCCTGGGTTTAATCCTCAGTTCTGAAACAGACAAAACTGGCCAGCTAGAGTGACTTGTTGGGAAGTGACAACAGTAAGACTCGAATCCAGGACCTTGGCTCCGGTCCCTTTCCAGTGGCTGGAAGCTAGTAGATGAGTGAGCTGGCAAAGACAGAGGCTTGGTGACTCTGATGTCCCTTTGCCTTCCTCATGCTGTGGCCTAGGGACCCAGCAGAGTCCACTGGAGGACTCACCTTGATGTTCTTCTTTCAGGATCACTGTCCAGGCAGATGATGTGGCCCACTCAGGGCTTCAAAGGAGGGAAGGACACAGCCAGGCCTGAACTCTGGACTCCTAGAGCAGTGCTCTGTCTGTTGCCCTGGGTGAATGGCAGAAGGCTCCTGTCCTCTGGGCCCAGCTGAGAAGACCCAAGACCTCTCAGGAAAGAGGTTACGGAGGGGAGAGTGGCTTAGGCTGTGGCTTCGAAGAGCCATCCCAGGACAAATGGTGGCCTGTCACCCAGCGGGGCACAGCCTGCGTGCCATCACCATCAAAGCCACAACCACTGCGGGGACTCTCGTTTCATCAGGGAGGAAACAGAGGCTCAGAGAGGACAAGGGGCTTCCTCAGGCAGCACAGCAGGAAGGTGGCTGAGCTGGAATAGGAATCCGGCTGTGTCCGTGTCACCTGCCCGGGGACTCATTTAATCAGTCAATTCCTGGGTACTCTGTGTATTTCTTACTGATCACTCAGTTGCTGGCAGGGTTTCAGGGCTGAGGACACAGACACCGTCATCCCCTTTGTCAAGGGAAGTGGACTCCAGACCAACAGCAAACGAGCCTCCTGCTTACTGTAAATACCAAGTGGCTCCTTCTTACATTTTCTAAAGATTTAGACACAAAAGTCACCTTCTCAGCGAGATGCTCAAAGGACAATGCTTATTACTACCTCAAATGCCAAATAATTTATGTGAGTGATTGTTTTCTGTCTCTTCCACTAGATCGGACAGAGATTGGCAAACCAGAGCCCATCACCTCTGACCACCACCTGTTTGCCTAAGGCAGATGAGCTAAGAATGATTTTTACATTTTTCAAATGGCTAAAAATAATCAAAAGGATAATAATATTTTGTGACATATGAAAATGATGTGAAATTCCAGTATCTGGTGTTTTTTTTTTTTGGTAGCAGGGATTGAACTTGGCTCCTTGCGCTTGCGCAGCAGGTGGCGAAACCACTGAGCTAAATCCCAGCCCAAATTCTAGTATCTATAAATAAAGTTTTATTGGAACACAGCCGTGCTCATTCATTTACCTGCTGTCCGTAGCTGCTTTTGCACCACTGGTGGCGGAGACTGGATGTGGTGCCCTTGCTGCTTTCTGCTGCCTGCTTCTCAGCACTCTACAAATCGCAGTGTTGTGGTTATAACTCAACTTGCCTCGTGGTCTCCAAAGCCTAAACATTTACTCTCCGGCTTTTTATTCGTGTCTGAGGAGCCCTGCGCCAGAAAGTGGCTCACCACTGCAGTAGAATACAAGCTTCATGGGCCAGGTGCCTGGTGTCTATTTATTTACTGCTGTGTCCTTGCCATCTAGCACAGCACCTGGTCTTCTGCTTCTAGACATGACAGAGTGACTGGGCTGGAGTTTCTCTCGTCCTTTCAAGTACCAGAAAACTAGGTAAACGTCTATGGATTGGTGGTTTTTAGATATTGGATCCCTAACAGAAGGAGAATCAAGATGAGCCCTGGGACAGTCCCGGCTTATACCCTTGAAGAGTGTAAGGCCGGAGCACAGGAAAGGAAGAAAAAAGGCCCTAATCAAGGTTGACAATAGCAAACCAATCCCAAATAACCGCGCTGCATCCCAAAGCCAAGTCAGCAACATGTGAAAGAGCACAACAAACGCCAGCACCTAACGGTAGAATTTAAAATGTTGATTGAACAAATATGTGAATGAGTGGTAGGTGATGAGAGCTGGATTCCTCACGGTTGGAAGAGGGGGAGAGAGGCAATCAAGGAAGGAAGTAGTGAACTCTGTGAGTTAGAGTTGGGGACTTGAATGTGAACTCATTTTGGTTTAAAGTGGATTTGGATGGATAGATGCTGGCTGTGTGTGCACACAAGGGCCGTGTTTGCAGAGGTCCTGCTAGCAGAAACACCTTGGTAGCAACAAACTCTTCCAGATGCATCTTGGATGCTAATACCATTCTCCAATAAAAGAAGAAATGACAGGTTTCAGGCCTACAGCTGAGAACCACAAGGTGAGGCAGAACATCTCACAGCACCAGGAAGTAAGGGCAAGCTGCAAAATCAGAAGGGAGCACATTAAAGGGACACGAGGGCTGGCCTGAGAGAGATCCCAGTGGTGAAAGCTGAACAGCTCGGGTAACAAAATAAAGTTCAGTATTGAGTTATAACCCAAAGTGCAAAGTAAATGTACGTGAATCCATCCATAACAAATTGAACAAAGAGAAGGGTTCGATCTGTCTTCCAGAAGAATTTCCAACGTTGTGCATAGATCTTTCCTCCACTGAAGGTGGAGCTTAGTTTCCAGTCCTCTGAGTACTAAGTTAGACTTAGTAACTTACTTCCAAAGAAGAGAGGAGGGAAAGAGAAAGACCATGACTTCAGTATCACTGATGGAGAAACCTGGAAAACCTCACCTCGACCAAGCAGTGTCACGTGGCTATCACAGAATCTGCAATATGACGAGATGACAAGTGTGCTTCACCTAGGTGGCATTCTGTCCCCAAACTCACAAGTCCAGTCTAATTGTGAGGAAAAACAACAAACGAACCGCGGCCAGGGAACACTTGACAGGAGAGTTAGTCCGTACTCCTCTAGACAGTTAAGGTCGTGACAAACCCGAAAAGACTGGGACATTGTCACGGGGTGGAAGGTACTGGGAGAGAGAGACAGCTACTTGCAATGTGATGCTCTGATATTTTTGGGGGTACCGGGAGTCAAACTCAGGACCTTGTGCTTGCCAGGCAGGTGAGGTGCCCCTGAGCTAAATTTCCGGCCCTATGATGCTCTGATTAGAAAGAGGCCATTAATGGGAAAACTGGTGAGTCCCCAGTAAAATCTGGAGTCTACGGCTGGGGATTTAGCTCAGTGGTTTCACCGCCTGCTGCACAAGTGCAAGGACCTGAGTTCGATCCCCGGTACCAAAAAAAAAAAAAAAAATTCTGGAGTCCAGTTAGCAGTAATATGTCAATGTCCATGTTTTTTTTTTGGTACCAGGGATCAAACTCAGTTCCTTGGGCTTGCGCAGCAGGTGGCAAAACCACTGAGCTAAATCCCCGGCCCTCAGTGTCCATTTTTTAGTTTTGACAAATGAACCATGGAAATGAGAGATACTAAAAGTGGGGAAAACTGGATGGAGAGTATATGGAAATTGTCTCTATTATCTCTGTAATGTTTTGTACATTTATTCGCAATAAACAGTTCTATTAAAAATGTTCACCATCCAATAAAAGATACCATGCAAATAAAGAAGGAGGCAAATGTGACCCATAACCAGGAAACATCCACTCAGTAGAGACAGGCTCAGAAATGTTTCAGGAGGTAGGAGTGAAAAGATGAGAGCTGTTATCAATATAGCTTTTGTGTTCAGGAAGGTAGAGAAAAGCATGAGCACAGTGAGGGAAATAGAAACATTAACCAAGATTCAGCTAAAACTTTCAGAGATAAAATATGTAATCTGCATAGCCAGAGGTGGTGGTGCATATCTGTGATCCCAACTACTCAGGAGGCTGAAGCAGGAGGATCCCAAGTTCAAGGCCAGCCTGAACTTAGTGAGACCCTGTCTCAAAATAAAATCTTAAAAAGGGCTGGATGTAGCTCAGACACAGGACACCTTTGAGTTTGATCCAAAGTATCACCAAAGAATACAAACAGTATTTGAAATAAAAAATATATCAAATGGGATTAACAGCTGGTTAGATGCTGCAGAAGAAAATATCCATGACCTCAAAGTCACAGCAATAGAAATGATCTCAAATAAAATACAGAGGGGAGAGAAAAGGGACTGGGGAAAAAAATAAACAAATTTTACCTGCGCTTCATTGACCTATTTGATAACATCAAGAGTCTAACACACCTGTAGCTAAAGTTCCAGATGGGAGGAACAGGGATGCAAATGATACTTCAAGAAATATCAGCTGAAAGTTTCCCACTTCTGATGAAAATGACAAGCCCATAGATCCAGTAAGCTCAAATGAGCCCCAAGGACCAAACATCTGAAGAAAACCATATCTGGGCACATCATGATCAAATTGCTGAAGACCAGTGGTGAAAAAAATAATTGATGAAGACCAGTAATGAAAGAACAGTACCCAGGGCAAATATTTAACAAATATTTGTCAAGCTGGGTATGGTGGTGCACGCCTGTAATCCCAGTACTCTGGGAGGCTGAGGCGGGAGGATTGAAGTTCAAGCACAGGCTGGGTAACTTAGTGATTTATTGAAACCCTGTCTTCAAATGAACAAAGGGCTGGGGTTGTAGCTCAGTGCAAAGGCCCTGGGTTCAATCCCCAGTAACACACACCAAAAAGTCAAACACGAAGTGAAATTAACAAACATCTAGGATATGAACTAAGAGCTATGGAGAGGGGGCTGGGGCATAGCTTAGTGGTGGAGTGCTTGCCTAGCACACAAGGCCCTGAGTTCCAGGCCCGGAACAGCAGAAAAAAAAAGTAAAATAAAATAATTTTTAGATAATAATAACCAGGACAAGGGGGCAAGGTGGGATGGGCCCAGCAGAAGGGCTATGCTGCTTCCGCAGGGGAGTTCTGAGAACCTGGGTTTTAAAGCAGAGCCTGGGGGAGGCGGGAAAGCCAGCTGCGTAGATGTGGGGGACAGATCCCAGTAGAGGGAGCAGCAGTTTCCAAGGTCCTGGGAAGAGACCCGTCTTGGAGTTCAGGGAGGACCAAGCCCACACAATGGAGCAGGCAAGAGCAGAGGGACGGTGAGGGTGGGCTATGGTGTCTACACTGAGGGAGACGGGAATGGTTGAGAAGTGGGAAGATCTCGGCTGGGTCTCAGAAGGTTCACCCTGGACTGCAGAGAATGGGGCTCACTAAGTTGCCCAGCTTGGCCTTGAACTTGTGAATCTCCTGCCTCAGCCTCCTGCCTCACCTGGGTTTACAGGTGTATGGCACTCCACCTGGCCCTGGACATCTTTATTTTATTTTTTTGCAGATCTAGGAATTGTACCCAGGACTTTGCACTGAACTGCATTCCCAGTCCTTTTAATTTATTTTACAATTTGAGACAGAGTCTTGCTATGTTTCCAAGTTGCCCAGATTGGCCTCAAACTTAGAATCCTCCTGCCTCAGTCTCCCAGGGTGCTGGGATTACAGGGGTGTGCCACCACATTTGGCTCTAGGGACCTTTGGAAAACAGAGACTTGAGGATTTGCCTAGGGCTTGGATGTGGGGTAGAGAGATGGGAATAAAGGAAGGCTTGAAAGGTTTTGCCTTCAGTATTGAGAGGAACTGAGTGGTATTCCTAAGAAGGGAAGACCTCGTGATGAGCAGATTTGGGTGGAAGACACTGCCAATGGCCATCTACTCTTTCCCATGGTCCTAGATGGGCCTCAGAGCTCCCCTCCACAGGGCATGTCTTCTGGGGTTCTCTGGGGTCCACTCAATGTGTAGCAGTGAAGAGCTTGAGCTTCTGATTCCTGGGTTCACATCCAGCTCCACCACAAAGTAGCCTGAGATCTGGAGCTTCGGACTTTGGACTAAGCAGCTTTCTTCATTACTCTGAGCCTCAGTTTCCTTATTTATTCAAGGGTTCAGAAATTCCCGGTTGCCTAATGCAGTCCGTGGGCCACCTCATGGCAGCATCTCAAGCGGCTTTTGTGAAGAGCAGATAAGAGAATGAGCCAAAAGATGGGTCCCTGGTGCCCGGAACTCACAGTGGCTGCAGAGGCCATCACTGTCATGACGCCTTCGCCAGCCTTTGTGTAAGGGGGAGCCAGCTTCCTGGCCCAGGAATGGGTGAGCCCGGAACCAAGGGGCCCAGGAATGATACCCAGTCTGATCTCCACTCTGTAGGTGCTCAGAGCTTTCTGAGGAACCCTACATGGGGCCAGAAGAAAATCCCATTTTTGGACAGAGTGGAGAGAGCAGTCGCTGAAATATAAGAAGTCTCTGTTGAAAAATGTCCCCGCTGTGCGCGCTGCTGGGTGGATTAGCTGGCATTCCTCCTCCTCCATTGAGCGGAGTCACAAGCTAATAAATATTTCAGAATGGCTGTATTCAATCCAGCCCTTGTCCTGCTTGACGTCTGTTCTCTCGGCTTTCAGAAGGAGACAGGTGCAGAAGGATGAAAAGGGATTTAATTACTAAACATCCCCAACGCCAGATATGCAAACACGGCTGTACTGTACACACACCTTCTGCACACAGTCACGCACGCCCCGTGCCCTACATGTGCGTGTAGCACAGCCCGGGCACACAGAGACCCACAGGACCCTTGACATGCCACACAAGTGACCATGTTCGCATACTTGTGTCTGCTCACAACTCACACAGGCCTGCATTGAGCACTCGGGCAGACAGTACACATGGATACATGCGTGTGCCCAGCATTACACAGGCCCCGTGGGTGCCAACACAAGCACGTGTATAGTTAATGCACATGGAGGCACATGCACGCATGTTTGTAACACATGCTCATGCACATGTGCACACCCCAAAGATACCGCCTCCCAGATGAGCATGTCTACACACACGTGGGTAGGGTGATGATTTCTGAGAGAAGCAAAATTCAAAGGCCTGATTGTGGTTAGGCTGTACTGTTCACTACAGAGGGAGACGAGGTAATTCCGGGACAAGGCACATGGGAAGTGGACATTTAGGCCTTTCACCCCAAAAATTGTTTTTCTTGATGCATGACTGAGCATGTGCACATGACACACCAATGCACACCTGCGCACACAAACTTGGGTCTGTGTTGTTCTGTGCTGAGATTCATGTCTCCACCCTGTGCCTGATCCTGGGCCTGATACACTCACAGGAGCAAGTGCACCTTTGACTGGGCACACAGGCATGGCTGTGCATGCACACACACTTCTGAAACGCCCATGCACATACACACACTCTCAGTGGGAATGTTGGCCCTCTCCTCCTCTCTGAGAAGTTGCCCACCCTCCTGCTGCTCACCCTCTGGTAGCTGGGGAGCAGTTTCCAGACTGCACGAGCAGTTCATGTGGAGAGAGGAAGTCAGGCCCCTGGGTCACATTTCAGTGGTGGCAGCTGTGGGCTGGCAGGTTTGGGACCAAGGAGGCAGAGCTGGGCAGAATGTGACTAACAGCCCCTCGGGTTCCCTCACCTGCAGCCCCAGGGCTGGCCACTGGCCCAGGGGACCAGACCTTCTCTCAGAAATGCTGGGGACCCATCACTAAGACCCCACCTGGAAGTTTGAGAGGCCCTGGGCAGAGGATATCAGCTATGCCCCCACCTCATGTCTTGCTCATGCATTGGCAGAACCATCAGGGAGCGCCTTCTAGGGTCGGGGAGACCTGGGGCTGTCCATCTGCTCGATGCCAGGAAGCTGTCCCCAAGGCCTGGTTCTCCATGTGTTAGCCTCAGCCCTCAGTCCAACAGAGACCACCCATAATGTTTTTTTCAGCCAGGACCATTGCTAACAGACTGGGGTTGGGAGGCTTTCAAATAGCCAATCTTAGGAGGCTTGCAAATAACCAATCAGTAGACCCTATGGAAATGTATGCAAATGAAAGATGCAAATCAGCATGGAGTCTTTTTGCATCTGCAACCAGTCCAGACCACCTGCCCTAGGTGATCACTTCCCTTCCTTAACAGGAAGGATGGGAGCTGTGAGTCCAGCAGGAAGCAGCTGCAGGTCTGAAGTCCTTACATGCTGGCCCAGGCCATTGCTACTGGCCATGTCCCCAGCTCTCTCTGGCACTGCCAGACCCTGAAGGCTTGTGTGCTGGGCATTGAGGCTTCCTCTTCCCCTGCCCCAGCCTCACCTGGTCCTGTCTACACTCACACTGCCTCACTTGGAGCCATACCTACCCCCTCTCCTTTTCAGCTCAACACACACCTGTGCACACAAAACATGAATGCATACACACCTACCCACACCTACTGCACACTCATTTATGCAATCATGTGCATTCCTAGCCCGCATATGTTCTGACAGACTCATTGCACGGCTCAGTTTTGCCCACACTCACTCTTACACAGTCACGATATGCAGGCATACTTTGTATTTGCACACTCACTCCCACACACATCATGTGCATGTGTCAATGTATACACACGTGCGTGCACATGCAAGACATGCCCCCACACACTTATCCTTGACCATGCAGGAGCCTGTGGACTGCGTCTCACGCAGGTCAAGAGGCCTGGATACCAGGAGATGCAGGTGGGTTGGGCCATGGAGTCACCCCGAGGGTCTCAGCCCAGAGTCCCCTGGGGGGGCCATGCAAAGGGCCAGCGGTCTGGACCTAACCTGCTCCTTTGTGGGCTTCCCTGGTGGATAGGGACCTCCTGCCACCGACAGCCCCCACAGCCTCTGGGATAGGCGGGCAGGCACTCCCGGGATAATGCCTCCCTCAGGAAGCGTTAATTGAGGGGTAGGGAATTAGATAATCAGCACCGCCAGGAAGTAGGGATGTGCCCGGGTTGCCTTTGTTCCTAGAACGAGCTGCTGCTGGGGAAGGGGAAGCGAGGGAAGGAACCCAGCCAAGCTCCAGGGTGGCTCTGAGTGGGAGTGAGAGGGCACCTTCATGCCTGAGCCTACCAGTGAGGAGGGGCCTGGGGAGACCTCAGTGCACCTAGGCCACTCCACTGGCTTCTCCAGGCTTCCCCTCCCCTGTGTGCATGAGGTTGCAAAAAGCCCAGAGACAGGTGGGTCTGGGTTCAAATCCTGCCTCTCCCACATGTTATGTGTATATACTTGGGGAGTCCCCTAAACTTTTCAAGCCTCAGCTGCCTCCCCTTCACCCTTTGAGACTCATGGAGCACAGATAACCACACCACACCCAGTTTGGACCCCGTGTAGTCTCATCCAGTCCCCCCCCACACACACACCCTGTGGAGCTAAGACTCTTGGCATCATTCTTCCCATTTTACAGTAGAGGAAACTGAGGCATGAATGGTCATTGGGATGGCTGGGTTTGTGCACTAGGGGAAGGCCGGGCCTGGGTTTGAACCCAGAACCCAGTGCCCTCAAGTTTTGCCCCCAGCAGGCTGCTGCCTTCATCCTGGGCCTCAGAGGGGCTCACAGGGAATCCCATCACCCAAGGAATGGGGTTGGCAGCTGCAGCCTCACTGAGTGTGCCTTGCACACCCCCAGCACTGTCTCACCCTCAGGGACTGCTCGAGCGACAGCCACCCACAGCCAGGCCTTCTGCGGGCTCCTTCAGGACTCTTCCCCCAGATCTTCGAGGCTGCCCCTTCTCTGCCATGGTGGGGAAATTCCTCCCTCCCCGCAGTGCTTGGCAATCTGTACTGTGCCAGCCCCAGTCCCAGGCCTTGCTCTCCCTTTACACCTCTGTTACCCTCTCCCCTCCCCTCTCCATCCCCTTGTCTCTGTCCCCACAGACTCCTGAGCCAAGCTCAGGGTGATCAGGAAGATTTCACACTGGCACCAGACTCCCCTACCCCTGGGTCCCTGCAGAGGGGGGCTGGGGAATGGCCAGCTGAGGGAGGGGGTTTGTTCCCGCCCCAGCCTCGGTGTCCTGTTTTCTGCCGGATACCAAATGGACAGAGCACTGAGGGGTAGCCCAGTCCCAGTGGAGGGGCACCACTCCCTCTGCTCCCTTCTCAAGCCTCCGTTTCCTCAAGTGTAAGACGGATGCTCAGGGGTGGACAGACAGACCCACGAGTGTGACAGCTGCCTGTGCCCGGAGCCCGGGCAGTGGGCGGTGGGCGGCCCCCCCTCCAGCCTGCAGGGCAGGGCCTCTTGTCTTCCACCTGCTGTTCCCGCTGCCTGGCATCTTTGCCCCCAGAGCTGCCTGGCCTGCTCCCCACCCCACTCTAGGATTGACCTCTTCTCTCCAGTCCCTTGTGCCCTCTACTTCCTTCCTCCTGCAGGAGCTGCTGGCTGTCCAATGCCTTGACCTGGGCTGCTCCAGGACAAGAGCTCTGCCAGGGCAGGGCAGGGATTGGCATCCACTTTCTTATGGCTACTGTGCTGGTGCCCAGACTGACATGCACCAGGGGCTTAGGGGACCAACACCCATTTCACGTATGAGAAGACTGAGGCCCAGGGAGTTCTGTGAGCAGCTCTGCAGGGCAGCAGGACTGGAGTCAGCCTTCCCAAGATTCCCCAGGGCACCCCAGCCCAGGGCCAGCCTGGGGCCTGTTCCCCTCCTGTCTGCTCTAGGTGGCTCCCATGGTGGTGGCACTTTCTGCTCACTGCTCAGGGACCAGTGGCTGGGAGGGGCTGGGAGGAGCCTGACTGCTTCTGCTTCCCCTTTCCCCCCAGGTTGCCGCCCCCCACCCGTGGCTGGAAACCGGACACCCGAGGCCCATCTGCTCCCTTGCCTCGGTCCCCTCCCCATCCTGGGCCCCTGGAGGCCACTGGGCCTGCGGCTGGGGAGCTGTGATTGTTCGGGGCTGAATGGGCAGGCCTGGCGCCCATGCCAGGTGCACCATTGTGCGGGCTCTGACACCTGCCTGGCGGGTCGCCGGTCCGGCCGCCGCCGGACCCTCGCCTGGGTGCTAGGAGCCGCCCACTCGCCTCCCGGGGCGTGGCCAGCAGCGCCCCCGCCTTCCTCCGACCGCTCCAGCCCCCTTCCCTCCTGCTCTGGGCCGGTGAGCTCAGGGATGCCATCACCTACTGGCTGTAGGCTGACAAGAGACAGACTGTCTAGGAGCCTCAGTTTCTGGTCTGTAAAATGGGGCTAAGCTTGGAACCACCAAAAGGAGCCTTAGGAAGATCAAAGGCCAGAGTCCAGGGGCCACGGGGAAGGCACAAGGGGAGGGGGGAGGCAATTATGAGGCCCCAGGCCCGGCAGGCAGCTGAGGAGAAGCCCAGGGGAGCTTGGTCTTGGCCCAGCAGGCCTAGCCCGGAGCCCCCAGCCTGTCTCCCTGCCTGCCTCCCCTTGCCCGGCCTCCCAGCCGCTCTATGAAAATTTAATGCCGGGTAATGACAGTCTGGGCTAATGAAAGAGGCTTCTCTTCTGGCAAAAAGAGAAAAACAAACAAAAATCAACAACCTGCAAGGGGGCATTAACTTTTCATGAGCTACTCTCCCCAGTGACACCCGCCCGCCCACCCAGGCCTCAACAGCCCTGCCTTCCTGCCTGCCCTCTGAGGCTGGGGCTGGGCAGCCAGAGCAGGGGCGGCTGGAGGGGACCTGACTCCTCTTTGGGGCATCTCTTTGGGGCTCCCAGGAGGTCGTGGCGGGCAGGCATGTTCTGAGGCCTGTGTTGCCAGCCCTCAGACCAAATCTAGGCAGGGGATGAGCCCGGAGAGGGTGGGAGGAGAGGACCAGCTGAGGGCCCTGTCCCACAGGCCTCCAGTGGCGGTGTGTCCCTGCAGCTCCAGGCCCCCTGCAGCCTGGCTGCTGCCTGCGGCTGCAAGTGGCTGAAGAAAGGGGCACGGAAGCCTTCTGCTCTCTTTCCCTCTCTTTGTGGCATCCTGGAGAGCCATTGGCTGCTGCCTGTGATATCCTGAGAGATGCGACAATTAATTTTCTTTTAATCAAGGTCGGATGAAGTAAATTGGTGCGGTTCTGCAGCCCTTCATTTTCTGTTTTTGCAGTGATGCAAAACAAATATGATCAAATTATGCTCCTTCTCACCTTATTGAATTAGGAAGCATGACGGATCAGAGGGAGTGGAAATGTTCTATACCATGTAGAAGCCCCCTGTTCCCTCCCCGCCCTGATCTCTGCCTCCCTGGACTCAGCAGGTGAATGAATGAATGAATGCATGAATGCATGTTTGGGGTGGAACTGGCTCAGGCTGGTTCTGAGAAGTACAGCTCTGGTGGGAGCCAGAATCACATTGAGTGGCTCTCTGGAATGTCACTTGGTTTCTTCATAGGATTTGCTGGTACAGGGCAATCAGCTGTGTTACCTTCGGAGCTGGCTGGGGCCTCATCTGCTTGAGGCTGTGTCATTAGTGCCACACAGAAACCTGGACTCAAAGCCACCATTGTCAGAATTTCAAAATGAGGTGGGAAGCAGTCAGAGTTGGCCTGAAAATGTAAATTAGTAGCCACATGTGGTGGCACACGCCTATAATCCCAGCACTCAGGAGGCTGAGGCAGGAGGATCACTGCGAGTTCAAGGCCAGCCTGGGTACATAGTGAGTTCAAGGCCAGTCTGCACTACATAGTGAGACCCTGGCTCAAACAAACAAACAAACAAAAAGTAAGTCAGTGTTAGCCCTCAGGAACTCTTGGGTGGGAGTTCAGATTTGCAAACATTAAAGGCCAAAGGCCAGCAGTGCAGGGCCTCTCTGGGATAGGCCAGGCCGTCTTCCCCAAGGGGACAAACTTGCCTTGCAGGTAGGACTGTGTGCTCTCACGCCTGGGTAACGTGGAATCACATCCCTGAACATCACCGTCATCACCATCTTGGGGTCAAATGAATGTGGTGACAGCTCACTCAGGTGACCTCTGTCAGTCACAGGAGCACCTTTTATCATAACACTTCTGCTCCTGCTATGAATGGCAGCTGGGGCTTGACAGGGGAAAGCCTTGAATGCCACCCGCAGAGGCGTACAGAGCAGGTGGGACATGAACTGCTCGGGCTGCCCATGGGCCCAGGAAACTGGAAGTCTGGGACAAACCCATCTTGCAAATTCTAGAAGAGCTGGTTGTTTGAAGGGCACTGCCCTAGCCCAGAGTGGATTAGCCCTCCGGTATATCAAGTTGTAAATCAAAACAGTCCATCTCCATTACAGTAAGGCTGCTGGGATGCCTGCCCTCTTCTCTGTGATTCCTAAGAGTTCTGGAACCTTTTGATGCCCCACTGTGGGCAGAGCCCACAGGAAGTGGAAGAGGAGGGCACCGTGATCCATTTCCCACCCCAAGGAGCTCCCATCCTCAATGCACACATGCACTGCGATACACCCCACAAGGAACGACTCAGATCTGTCCTTCACTATGGCCGAACGCCACCATGCAACAGGTATTGCAAAAGTAAATAAAAATAAGAAATAAATGGGGTGATAACAGGTGAATGGACCCTCGCCCCGACCCAGAAGCAAAAGGCTGCTGAGTGACCAGCCCGCCCAAGTGATCTTCGGAGCATGGTGACCCCTTGGCTCCTGGAGCCCACGGGCAGGGATGCTGTGGGAGGAGGCCTGGGGTTTTTGGTTTTGTTTTTGGTATTTTTGAGGCAGAGTCTTGTTATGTAGCCAAAGCTGGCCTCAAACTCATAGCAATCCTCCTGCCTCAGCCTTCTGAGTGCTGGGATTGCAGGCGTGCCTCACAGCACCTGGTGTGAGGCCCCCAGTTTTACACAGGTGCTCTGTAGGAAGGTGGAAGCGGTGGCTATGGGGAAGCTCGGGGCTGAGGGAGTCCGTGAGGAACAAGGGCTGCTTAACTCCCTCTCCCAAGGGTGAGCCCCACAGACTCGGTCCCCATCAGCCCCTGGCAAGTCCTCTCTGAGCCACCCAGGGAGCCCCAGGCCCACAGGGCAGCTTCTGTGAGGTTCTCCCAGGGCCTTTGGGCGTAGCCTGGGCAGCTGTCACAGACTCACTTTGGGCTTCCTCTCTATCCTGTGCAGGCTGTGTGACCTCGGATGGTGATTTGACCTCTCTGGGTTTGAATGGAATGAACCCTGCTGGCCCTGCTTCAGGGGACTTGTCAGGTAGCTCGGTCCTCAGCCCAGCCAGGGTGTGGAGTGAGGCTGTGCCCAAGCCCCGAGTGGATGGGTGACCCTGGCCCCTGCCCCCTGGCCCTCCCCTGCCTGTGCCTGCTGTGCCTCAGGCCCAAGGCGAAGCCTGCAGGACCAGTCTGGGAGGGCACTGCTCCTCAGGGGCTGAGTCATCTCTGGGGGGTGCAGCTGGTGACCCAGATGGAGAAGGTGGTGACATCTATTTATCTCTCCCATCTCCCTGTCCCTTCCTCCAGCCACTGAGTGGGCCTGACTGACAGGCAGCCGCTCAGCCCGAGGCCATGCGCTTGCTCTGCGGTCCTCTTCGGCCTCTCTCTCTCCTTCTCCAAGTTCCCCGACAGTAGTCATAGCTGCCATTCCTCGAGCACTTGCCAACTACCAGCTACTTTGCATACATGAAATGGAAGGCTTCTATTTGCCAGGTAAATTGTTACTATTATTATCATCCCATTTTACAGATGGCAACAGAAAGCCCCAGAGAGGTGGAGCGGCTTGCCCAAGGTTAGAACTAGGAACAGCTGGGCCAGGAGTTAACTCAGTCACTCCCACAGCAGAGCTCACGGTTCTTCCAGGATGCTTTGTGCCTGGCTTCATTGCTCCCCTCTGAACTCCTGCAGGGTCCTCCTTCCTCTCAGATACCCCAGCCTCCGCTTTCTCTCCCTGGTTTCTGTGACACAGATTTGTCCCCATCCCAGCCTACCCTTAGCTAGAACAATCCCTAAGCCAGAGAGTTTAATGGGTTGCCTCTCTCCAGGAACTTACTGTTTTGTTTTTTGAGACAGACTCTTGATATGTAGTTCAGGCTGGCCATGAACTCACTATGTAGCCCAGGCTGGCCTTGAACTTGCAGAAATCCTCATGCCTCAGCCTCCTGAGTGCTGGGATTACAGGTGTGCACCCCCACACCTGGCTTCCCGGAACATGCTAACTGGAGCAAAGGAACCTTCCAGAGATGCTATATATCCGGCAGGCCCCTCAATCTGCTCCAGGGGGTGATTGGGCCATGCCCACTGGCAGCTGTGGCCCTCCTCTGCTGAAGCTGGGGTGCTCTCAGAGGAGCCTCGGGGGCGGGGTGGCGCCAAAGGGGGGCACCCAGGTGGTGAGCGGTGATCCGTCCTTATCCAGCATCAGCGCATCCTGCTTTTCCAGGCTGAAGTTTCAGATCTCGCTTTCACGTTGGCCTTTGATCACTCCCAGAGGGGGTGGCAGTTGGGCCAGGGAACAGTGAGGGGTGTGGGGGGAGAGTGGATTCCAAGGTGACACCCCTCCCCCTCCAGGCACGCGTATCTGCTGTCAGAAGGGCCGCTCGGAGGGCAAATGACGAGGGGGCAGTGGGCAGGCCTTCTGAGGACAGGCCCAGCCTGTGCTGCTCTGTCCCTCCCTGGAAGATGCCCCCTTTTTCTGTTTTCAAACGCAAATAACTTTGGTGGACTTTTCTGTCCTTTGATTATTAAAGTCACATGTGTTTGTTGTAGAAGGTTTGGACAACGCGGGACAAAAGTCACCAGGTCACCTGCCCATGGCAGACACCGGGGAAGAGATGGCTGTGTCTACACAAGGGCCCACTCGAGGGCCTTCCGTGCTGTGGTCGGCTGGGTCACCCATGGCGGATGGTCCCACCCTGCCTCACCTCCACCCCAGGTCCTGACTGTCGCATCCAGCGACGGCCAGGCCCAGGCTCCTGACCCGGCTCTCTGACCATTCCTGCCTTCTGGTCTCTGAGGTCATTTCTGGCTCTGCCCCCTCTGTCCAGCCCCGTGGTGGCTGTCCCCCTTGTGCCCTCCTGTCTCAGTCTCTGCTACCAGGGATGGCTGAGCACTCAGCCCCCTCTTCTCCAGCTCTGTCCGATTGTCCCCTGTCCTCTCGGTTAGCAAGGCCATGAGCAGCCAGGAGGTCCGAGGGCCGCAGTGGAAGGAGTGTGGGTATGAATTCAAGGGCCTAGGTTTCAGGCATTGCCTGGCTCGCACCACCCAGGGGACTGAACAATCTCCTGGCTTTGTGAACCTTGATTTTCTAAGGGAAGAGTGGGGACATGATAAACCCTCTGTGTAGGGCTGGTGGGGGAATCAGGGGGTTGTGGGTATGAGCACCTTACATCTTGGGCTTGGGGGACTTGAGTGTGGTTGAGATAAAGCCCAGCCCAAGGATTTGTCCAGATGAGGTAGGCGACCCGACACCTTTCTGTCTGTCTGTCTGTCTCTCCCGGTGAGGATCGAACCCCAGGCCTCACACATGCTAGGCAAGCACTCAACCACTGAGCTACTTCCCAGCCCTGATCTTCCCATTTTTATTCTGCACTTCACAAATTCACACACCCATACTCATTGTGAAGAAATTAGAAAATACATCCATGGTCTAAGAAGCACATGTCATTCTCTGGCGATTAGAGCCCTGTGAGTTAACTGCTGTGAATATTTTCTGGTCATGGATGTGAAAGGCAGAGGCGCCCGTTCCCCCGGGAGGTGAGGACTTGGTCTTCGGACTGTGAGATAGAGGGTAGACTGGGGAGGGACTGTCCCAGCTGGGCGGGCAGCTTCCGTGGATCCGCTGGCAGAGGACATAGAGGAAGGCTTAGTGCCCGGCTGGGTCCCCTGAAGGTGACGGCCTCAGAGGGCACTGAACTCGAGGGTAGAAGCCCAGGGCTGAGAAGTGGCGAGTG
Source organism: Heterocephalus glaber (assembly GCF_053883595.1). Classification (NCBI taxonomy): domain Eukaryota; kingdom Metazoa; phylum Chordata; class Mammalia; order Rodentia; family Bathyergidae; genus Heterocephalus; species Heterocephalus glaber. Next base: position 6,729,727 of record NW_028258299.1, on the reverse strand, counting down.
GCCTTTAGGAGGGGACAGCACTTCCAGAGGAGAGGACGAAGGGAAGAGACCGTGTGCAGCCGGGACCTCTTGCGTGTGGGGGCTGGAGGATGAAAGATGGCGGTGGGCTTGGAAAGTGCGTGCGTCAGCAGCGGGCAGCCCCGCCAACACTGGAGCTGCCAGGCAGGGAGGCACTTTCAGGGCGAGTGGAGAGAGGGCCAAATAGCGGGCTTGAGCCATAAATCTCTGGCAGGGCCAACGCACACCCCAAGATCCCAGTCTCCTTCTGCCGTCCTGGGGGACCCTGGGTCCGGGGGTTCCTCCATCACCCTCCCTCACCCCCGCACCATCCCTGTCTCCCCAGGAACGTCCTTCATCCAGCCCACAGGGTTCATGTCACCCCACGGAGTGCGGGCTCCATGCCACTGTACACTTTGGAGAATCATTAGCAGAAATCATTAGCTAGAATACAGCCTCCCCCATAAATCTCCCGCACCTGGATCGTTTGTCCGTGCCTAATTTCCATCTCCCGAACTTTATGATTTGTCCCTCGTTTGATGAGCATTTCTCCCATCAATTGTGCCATAAGTGCTTGCCGAGAGAGACCCCCCATGCTGACCCCATCTCAGACGGACAGGCTTGTGCTCCTGGCCAGCCTGAGCTGGGGGAGGCCCCTCCCCAGCCCCTCCTCAGTGCATCCCTCAAAGGGCAGCTTAAAGACGACGCTGTGCCTGTGGCCTCCCTTGGGGATGGGACACAGAGCTGGGCCACGAGTGTGGCTGGGGCACTGAGGAAGGAGGAAGGTGGGAAGGGTCCGAGGCTGTGTTGGGTGGCTTGGGATTCCTGTCTGTGCCCCAACTCACTGTGGGACCCTGAACACGTTGCTTTCCTCTGTGAGCTTCCATTCCTTCATCTGATGCGCTCGGATAACACTGCCCATTTTTCACAGTTGTTGTAAGAGTTCATTCATTAATTCAGGCAGTCTTTTGCGTTTTCACACATTCTGAGACCATCTGCTCAGTAAGCACCCGTCATACTCCTGGGAGGAAGGTTCCTGCTGTTCTGGGTGCAGAGAGGATCAGCAAAGACTCACGCACTGGTGGGGTTGGGAACAGCCTTGGTGGTTAAGAGCCAGGGCCTTACACTGGTGGTGGTGTTGCACGTCTGTCATCCCAGCACTCTGGGAGCCTGAGGCAGGAGGATCGTAAGATTGAGCCCAGCCTGGACAATGTAGCAACTTAGTGAGACCTTGTCTTAAAAATGTAAAAGCTAAAAAGGGCTGGGGATGGAGGTCAGTGCAAAGGCCAGTGCAAAAAAAGGCTTGAAAGGTGAGAGAGAGAGAGAGAGAGAGAGAGAGAGAGAGAGAGAGAGAGAGAGAGAGAGAGAGACAAAGGAAGGAAGGAAAGGAAAGGAAAGGAAAGGAAAGGAAATCAGGGCACTTGTGCCTGGGAGATGTGAGTTTAAATCCCAAATCTACCCCTGACTAGGGTGTGACCTTGGCCAAACCACTCAATTCCCAGAGCCTTGGTTTCCTCCTTGGTGCCACGAGGATCTAACACCCAGCACCTGAGGACCCACTTCCAAGCTATCTCGTCACTCAGAGAGAAACCATGGCTTTCCCAAGGCACTCAGGAGCGGAAGTGTAAATGAGAGGATTTAGAAAACCAGAAGCCCAGGCGGAGCGAGTGGAAATGCTTGCCGCCCCCAGGAAGGACCCAAAGACCCAGAATTCTGTCCCCAGGATGTGCCTGCTCTTCAGGCTAGGGCCAGGACAGGGAGTCTGGGAATTGGAAAACCCGGGCGGAGGTGCCCTTCCCGTCCCGTTCTGCCCATCTGGAAGCCTCCCCATGGGGAAGGTGAGCCTGTGGGTTTGGGGACACAGAGTTTACCGCATGGTTGGGGTGAGGGGTGCAGGGGGAAGCCAGGGCCTCTCTGAGTCCTTGTGACCAGGTGGGGCCAGGGGCTGGCTGGGGAGGACCTGGGACCCCAGGGCTGGTGGCGTGGCGGGCAGGTGGCCTGGAGAGCAGGTGGCCTGGAGAGGAAGCTGTGGAAGGCGACTTCCACTTGATTTCCATGGACTGGTCCATGCCTGGAGGCCAGGGGAGGGCCAGGCCTGCCCAGTGATCTCCACACCTGGCATTTGCGAGTGGCCTTAATTCTTTCTGTGGGAGGCTGAGGAGACTCCCATTCGGCTAAGTCATGCAGCCTAGGGTGAGTTTCTTAACCTCTCTGGGCCTCAGTTTCCTTCCTTAAAAAAAATGGATAATAATCTCACAGACTTCGTTGGCTGTTGAGAGTTTTGATTATACCCCTCTTGGCATAGCGCCTGGCACATAGTAGGCACTCAGGCAACGATGATTGTTGTCACGGTCCCTAGAACTACGATGTGCTAGAACTAGGATGTGCTTTTTGGCTTTATTAGCGTCTCACGGAATCTGCAAAGGGCGGGGTATTTATGCCCATTTCACAGGTTGAGCAACAGAGGCCCTAACATGGCTTAGAACCTGACCTGGCTCCCAAATGAGGTCCAGGTGAGAACCCAGGCCTGTTGACTCCCCCGCTTTGCTGTGCTGCCTGGCGGCAGACCCCAATTTGTCTGCCCCCAAATTGTGAGTTCCCAGGAGCCAAAAACAAAGAACTAGGTTTTGGATTCATCAACACACTCCCACGGGGTGACTCACCCAGGGAGCAGCAAGTGCTGGGATCTGCCCCAGCACATTCCCGCCCCCCAGCCTGGCAGCGGGTGCCCCGGAAAGGGGGTGCAGGGGGGAGGGGACACAGGGCGGCGGAGGGAGCCTCACTGCTCTGTCCACCTCAGGGCAGGCCGTGTTCCCAGTCTTGGGGTGCCCTGTGCTCAGGTGGCCTGGGCCCCTGGGGACACCCAGGGACCACCCGGAGCCCAGGGGCAGGAGAGTGGAAGTGGGGTGGGGGTGGGTTGTGGGGCCAGCGCTGCGGGTTGGGAGCAGCTTGCCAATTTTACAGGTCGCATTATCTTTTATGGGCATCCTAAAAAGAATGTCAGGCACTGGAAGGTTTTTTTCCCTTTTCTCTCTCTCTCTCTGTCTCTCTGACTCTGCTCACTGCAGTCCCCACTGCAGAATTCTCCTCACAGGCCTCCCCACTCCGGGAACTGGGTCCCCCCTGAGCGCCAGTTCTGGGCGTGTCGGCTGCTTCTCTGGTGGGAACAGACTGCAAGGGCCTGTGTGCTCCATCACAGGGCATCACACGCTCATCCCGGGACAGTCTCCCACTTCTCCCCTTGCCCATCTCCACCTGCCCGAGGGCTCTGTCCACACCGGGCATCAGCTCACTTCCAGCACCATCTCTGAGCCCTGTGCAGGCCACACTGGGGAGGGAAGGGAGTCAGGTTCCTGTGAGGACCCTCTTCACCTTTCCCAGGGGCTCCATTGCTCCATGGTCCACTCTTTAGCGATCCCCTCCCAGAAAGAGCTTCCTCAACCCTCCAGGTCCTCCGAAACCAGCCCTGGGCTCATCCGTCCTTCTGGGCAGACGCCGCCCGGGGCCTTAAGGCTCATTACCTCCTGGGTGCTGAGTGTAGAGCTTGGACACCTTCTTACCCTTCATTCAGGTAAACACTATCTGGGAACTGCGGTGGAAAGACCTAGAAGTCTCGCATATGCTTAGGAAGGAGAGGAACCTTCTGAGACTTTGTTGCTTTTTGAGATAGGGTCTCGCTGTGTAGTCCATGCTGGCCTTGAACTCACAGCGATCCTCTGGCCTCAGCCTCCTGAGTGCTGGGAACACAGGCTTACCACACCACAGCTGGCCACGCTAAGACTCTTGGAGTCCACATAGTGTGATGGTGAGAGGCGTTGATGTTGGGTTCCCCTGCAGTGTGGACTACACAGGGCTCTAAGCTTGTGCTGGCCCAGCTTCTCCATCCCTGGGTCTCCACGTCCTCTTCTATAAAATGAGCTGGTAATGACAGTCCCTGCCTGGTAAGCTTTTGGGGGCAGTCACCAAGTTCAATGTGCTGGGCACACAGCAAGTGCTCAGTAAATGCTGGCGATCATAGTTAGTGTTATTATTAATCAAGTGGGAATGTCTACACTTCTGCTCTCCGTCCTGGGGACTCCAGCGGGGGGGGGGGGGGACGACAATGTGGGCTGACGTGGCAGCAGGAGGCAGTGAGGTGACACAGCAGGAAGAACTCCAGGCCATGATACCAGGGGTGTGACAGCTCTCTCCTCCAGGACGGTTAAGAAAGAGGAGAAACTGGCCAAGACAGTCAGTGCCACCCAGGAAAATTAGGCAGCGGGCCCGATGGGGGTGCCTGAGCGTCCCCTGATGTCTTGGGTTTCTTTGAAAAGCTGATGGAAGTTGGCTGTGTTATCCCACAATGTACCCGGGTCACTTACATTGAAGCTGGATGCTCTAGGCCTCCACGTTTCAGAAAGAAACAGACAAATAGGATGACATGTCCCATTTATCCTCTGACTTCCACTCCCCCTCCTGAGGGGTACCTATCTCCCTCAAATGCAGGAGACAGCTCCCCAGCTAGGGAAGCTCAGGCCCTAGAGGGACTTTGCTGGCTCTGTTTACCGCTGTGTTGCTTGCACCCTGAACAGGGCTTGGCATGTAGTAAATGCTCAATAAACATGTGTTGAATGAATACATGAGGGAACAAATGAACAAGGTTGTCTGAGTAGGCCTGTCTGAGGAAGTGTTCTCCCAATTAAAATAAAAATGAAGACTTTAGAGGGCAGAGAGAAGGGATAGCTCTCGAGTCAGCAGGAGAGCCATGTGCAAAGGGCCTGAGGCAGGAAGGGCTCAGAGCACCAGAAGAGCTGAAAGGAGCTTGTTAAATTGGGCTCTTGGCCCTGTTTTCCTTTCTAGCTGCTGTGGCCTTGGATAAGTGATTGAGCTTCTCTGAGCCTCAGTCCCCTGGTCTGTCCAATGGGTAATAAAAAAATTGGTACTTGGGAGAAGCTATTCCGTGGCAGTACTAAGGACTACAGTATTTCTTATTGTAATTATCGTCCCACACTTTCCCCACAAGTTCTGAATTTCACCCCACACCATGTCCCAAGCTCTGTCTCCAGCCCAGGCCAGGGTCCCCCCTTCCTGTCCCCCGAACTCCTGAAGGTCGCTCCGCGCAAGGTTATCGCTGGTTTTCCTCAGATTCCCTGAAGTGGCCCGCTGCTCTTCGGGCTGAAAAGTGCTGCTTTTTATAGCCTCCCCGAGGGCGAGGAATGTCTGTGGGCCGCGCAGGGAGTCCGGGCCTCCGGGCAGTCACCTCCTGGGCCTGGGCGCCCTGGGTCTCAGGAGCCTGACACCCAGCAGGCTGGGACCCTTATGGGCCAGGCCTCTGCCCCCACCAGGGGTGGAGGAGGCGGGAGGCGGGCCAAGAGCACAGAGGGGTGGGGCCAGGGAGCAGGACTCCCCGTTCCAAGTCTAATTGGATGAGCCATCGACCTTCCCGGGGCTAGTGAAGGCCCATCTGTGAAGTGGGAATGTTGAGCCTTGCGAAGTTTGGGGGGGCTTTGAGAGGACAGGGTACAGTCAGCAGGATCCACAGCCTGCTCCGTGATGGCAGGAGCGAGAGGGGAAGGGACAAAGTAAGTGGGCAGACAGCCTCACTTATGGTCAAAGGTCGCAGTGGGGAGGAGGGAGCCCTGTTCCGAGGCACCCCGCCCCTCCCCTCCTCCCCGCTCAATCCTCGGCCCAGCCTGGAGTAGGCACAGTCTTCCACGTTGCTTACAGACGGAGAAACTGAGGCTGGCAGTGCTAACACAATTGGCTTAGGGGAGCCAGGCTTGTAAGAGCTGGGGTTCCACCCGGATATGTCCCTCTTGTGGGTCAGTTCAGCGGGTGACCACAGGCAGTGTGGCTGGAACTGGAGGTCCCCTGGGTGGGAGCTTCTGCTCGGGAGTCCCTGCCCTCCTCACACTGCCCCCCCCCCCAGTGCCCCAGGAAGGTGCATGGCTGGGGTCCTGCCCTGAAGCCCAGGGCTTGCTCAGCAGACCCAGGCTGCACTTTGATTCTCTCTCCTCCCTCCCCTCCCCACTCCATTTAATCTGCTTCTTATCAAAGATGATAAGCGTCAGCAATAATAAACCAGGTCCACTTTCTAACAGCTGATTGCCCCCACGCCCTGATTCTGATTCGCTGATACACCGAGTGCGCTGACCCTGGGGGTCTCCACAAGGCCGCCCAAACCAGCCTTCAGCCTCCAGCCCATCTGGCTTCCACCAGCAGCTGGCCGGCTCCCTGGGGAACGGGGTGGGGGCCGGCGGGGAGTGGGAGGCAGTCTCCCATCTACAAGTATCTCCAGGACCTGCAGAAGGGCCTAGGACCAACCTGCCTGGGCTGCTCTCCTGGTGACAAGAAGCAGCTACTGTTTACTGAGCACCTACTTTGGGTCCTGCTCTGTGATGTTTTTGAGTGTGTTCTTACTGAATGATGAATCACAGGTTCTATTCTTCACCCTGTTTTATTCAGAGATGAAGAAACGGAAGCTCAGAGAAGTCAGGTCACTGGCCCAAGGTCACTGAGCTGGATAGGGACAAGGATTCAAACTCCAGACTGCTGGCTCCAGGGTCCAGACTCCAAAGCACACTGCATCTCGCCTTCCACCTGTGCCTGTGCCTGTGGAGTGGCAGCGTCCCGCCCTCATGCCACTTGGGTGGCCCTGCCCCGAGGTAGGGAGGAGAGGGGTTGGGGAACCCATGGCCCACATCCATCCCTCTGTGCCCGGGAGCCCCAGGTGGCAGACCTGGCAGTGGGGTTCCTGCTGCAGCCCAGCCTGGGCAGGCTGCCAGGGCTGAGCCCAGGGTGCCTGCACCCCATGGGGACCTTTGTCCCTTTAATGGATCCTCCTGGGTACAGGACGTCCCAGGGTGGAGGGCGCAGCTGGAGTGCCTGGGCAGGCCCTGCCCGGGGCACTCCCCAGTTCCTCGGCGGGGAGAGGGCGCCCTGGTCTTTGACTGCAGTCATTGGTTTTCCATGGACGAGAACCGTGGCCTCCAGCCACCCCCAGCCGGAGCAGGGTGGCCAAGCCAGATGGCAGCTGGGCTTGTTCCTAAAAGATTCCCACGTGGCTCCCTCAGGCCTGTGGACGAGATTGTGTCTCACATTCCCGTAACACTTCCCTAAGTGGGGTGAGCTCCCTGGCCCTGAACATCCCAATTCCGGGGGTTCTAGTCCTCAGGAATCCAGGCACCCCAGCCCCAGCCCCAGCCCTGCAGCTGATCCATAGTAGGTGCTCAATAAACACTTCTTGGATGGAGAGTGCACTGGATGACTGAGCAGAATCTGAGCTTGCTTCACTTCCTCACTCCAGGGCGGGGAGCGAGAGGCGTCTGACACTCAGGAGAATGAAGAGGATGGGCCTGCAGGCCTATCTGTCTCATCTGAGAACTGACAGCAGAGGGGATGAACAGGGAGCAGGCAGGACAGGCACTGCAGGGAGCCCAGGCCAGGGAAAAAGGCAGGGGCCCAAGTTGGGGAGGACAGCAGGTGCAGGAGCTGGAGCAGGGAAGCCCATGGGGCCGAGAACCAGACCAGAGAGGGTGGCAGGGCCGCACCAGACAGGACCTCACAGTGCTATGCAGGGGCGTGCACATGGCCCCATGCCTGGGAGCCTGATGCATAGACAGCAGCTGGGCCACCAGGACCGGCCTGTTGAGGAAGCTGCAGAGTGTCTGGGTCTGGGGATGCTGGGTCTCTCTCTGCTCCTGCTCCCCCAGCACAACAATCCAGGCCTCAGTCTGGGGCTCCCACATCTCAGCCTCTAGCGACCCTGAGGGGTGCAGGGCCAGGGGGGCCTTGGCTGGATTTTCAAGTGAACCGAGCAGGAAGCCAGCTCAACCAGCCCCCGGGCTGCCACCACCCGGGAGTGAGGAGCTGGAGACAGTGGGGCAGGTGGGGCCCAGAAGGCCACAGGCAAACACAGCAGCCTGCCTATGTTACCAGGTGATAATGCTGCCACTCTGACTGCAGACTGACAGCACTGGCCACCCGTCACATGCCTGGCCCTCTGCTAGTCCACTCCACCCTCACGGCAACCCTGGGAGAGGCAGTGTCCCCGGCCCATTTCACAGATGGAGAAACAGAGCTGCACAGCAGCAATATCATCCTGGGTTGGCTGTGAAGGAGGAAAGGCGGCCTCTGAATCTGAGAGTTGGGATCCCAGAGCCACCTCTGAATGCCACCGGGCTAGTCTGAGTCAGATGGGCCTGTCAAGGACTTCAAGTTTTGCTGTTAAGTGACCTCTCTGAGCCTCAGTTTCCTCCCTCCTGCCCCAGGACACAGGGATGAGGACAAGTAGACCTTCCGGGTGGCTTCTCATTTACAGGAGGGGATGTATTGGCTATGCCTGGCGGGTGGGCACGTAGCTCAATGGTAGTGCAATGGTCTCACACCCTTGAGATCCTGGGTTCCATGCCCACCACTGCCGAAACAAATAAATAAATATTGAAATGAAAACAAACCTGGAATGCAGAGCCACTCAGGGAGCAGGGGCTGCCTCCCTCCTGGCAGCCACGGAGCCTGCTCTGCTGGTATCGACACATCCCTCACCCACACGGGTCTCTGCCCCATCCATTTGCATGCCAGGCTGCCAGCCCCACCAGCTGGGCTGGGCACGTCCTCTGCCCTCTCCTCAGGCGTTGGGGGAAGGGCTGGGGCTGCCCACCCTGGGGGCTAGGACAGGGTCCCCCTCAGGGATCCTGCTCCCTCCGGGCTGGAGTGTGGGAAAGGGGGTGCCAGGCATAGAACTCCAAGAGTTCTGGTGGATGTCAGCTGTGAACAAAGAGACAAAGTCCCCTTCCTTCTCATTCCTCCAGCCCACTTCCTCAGCCCTCCATAAAGGCACTTCCTGAGCAAACAGAAAAGAGACCGTCCCTTTCTGGGGAGACTGGGTCCCCTGAGATGCCACATAGCAATTTCCTGTACCACCTGCCCAATCAGCTTTGCTTTTGCGGTTGGCTCGAGTGTCCGCCCTGGGCCTCAACTTCCCCATCTGTAAAATGGGAATGTGACTCCTTGGGGTGAGAGTGATGTTGGTTTAACCAAGCATTCTCCTACCTGCCTCTGCTCCCAGGCCCAAGTGGAGAAAACTGAGGCTGGCCCTGCCCCCATGCTCCTGGGAAGCGACTAGGTGTCCCGACTCGCTCCTGCCAGTCCTCCAGGTGGTTGTGGCCCAGCAATCCCATCTCCCCTCCCCTTCCAAGGGCCCGGTGGCAATTGGACAGCAAAGAAAAAACAAGTCTCAGACTGATGTTTTTCATTTTTGTCCTGAACAATTGTGTTTCAGGGCTGATGGTTAAGCAAATACAGCAGGAGGCAGGTCCCAAGCTGACGCAGGCTGGGGCCAGTATCAGAGCCACAGCTCTAGTGGTCAGAACCAGGGCTCGGTCACCCACAGGTCCTGCCCAGCACTCTGGCTCCAGGTTGGTCCTTCCCAGTGTACCCAGCACTGGGCAGGGGCACTCAGGCCCCGAGCAGACATTGTGACATCAGTTCCAATACAGCTCTCCCCACCCCGCCTCAGTCCTCTTTGGAGCAACCGGAAGTGCGACTGACTGTCCCAGGCTGTGCTGGGCCACGTGGGTTTCTCGAGACGTGGGATTTCCAGTGCCAAATTCAAGACAGTCTCAAGCAAACCTGGATTACTGTTTACCCTGCAGGGCTTGGGGAACTGTGAGAGTCAAGGGGGAAGATTCCGGATGACAATGATGATGACAGCGCCTACTATGATCAGCCATTTATTGAGTGATTATTACGTGCCAGGTGCTGTACAAGCTGCTTCACACCGCTCATCTTACTTATCCCCACAACAGGCCTAAGGGGAGCTGTTAGTCCTCCTCCTTTTCCTCCCCGTTTTGAGGATTGAATCCAGGATCTTTACATGAGCTGCATCCCCAGCCCTTTTATATTTTTAAGACAGGGTCTCACTAAGTCACTACGTTACCCGTGCTCGGCTTGAACTTGAAATCTTCCTGCTTCAGCCTTTCAAAGTGCTAGGATTACAGGCATGCAGTGCACTAAGGTGCTCAGCTTCGTTAGTTCCATTTCATGACTGAGAAAACAGAGCCTGAGAAACTGACTTGCACAAGGTCCTGCAGCCAGGAAGCAGCAGACCAGAGCCAAACCCAATCTGATTCCAAAGCCCTAGGTTTCAGTTACCACCTGCCCCCTCTTGGAACTTGACCTTGGCCAGCCACAGGCGGTAACACCAAGGTCAAGAGCAGCAGAGAGGACCCAGTCCTAAACTGTGCCCCATCCCGGGGTGCAGCTGGCTTTAGGGAAGCCCCTGCTAGCGGCACAGAGAGGCCGGCTGCCTTTTGATCCAGCCCCTGAAAACACACACCAGCTGGTTTTGGGGGGAATGAGCTGCTTCCTTTTGTCTAAAGAGCCCTCAAACTGGCCCTGCTGTGGGAGTCTTGCCTTTTCTGGAGGCTTCACCATGAGATTCCCTTTCAGAGGCCCAGCATGGCAGGCAGGTCCTAGGACCCCAGCCCCTGCCCCAGGTTTCTGAGGACCAAAAGGTGGGGGCACAGGCTGGGCCTGGGCCTGCCCCTCGACCTCCTCCTCACCATCCCCAGGCTTGGCTGGAGCCATGGCCTCCATGGCAGGGAGGGCGCTGGCCCTCTGGGGGTCTGTCTGAGTTTTCCTCCAGCGGCTGGTGGCAGCGGGTACAGCTCACTAATTAATTAGCGCTTAAGTACTTAGCATCCTCCTGCCTAGTGTCAAACGAGGATTTGAGTCTTAATTCCCTGTGTAGGTAATGGTGAGATCGTGCCAGGGAGAGCGGTCAGGACGAAGGGGAAATCTGTCCTTGCTTGGATGCGGGCTGGGGATGCCAGCTGCTGCTGAGGCAGAGGGGTACCCTTGAGGGGACAGCCCTGGAGCCCCGCATCCCCAGCGCCTTCCACTGACTTACGCGCCGGACGCTCTGCCATGTGTGGAGCCAGAGCACTGTAGGCCCTGCAGCCTGACTGCCAGGCTCAACCCCGGCCCATCACCCGCGGTCTGAGTCACTCCTCTGCCCGGGTCTTGATTTGCATGTGTGGTGGCAGAGGTGACAGGACCCACCCAAGCGATTGCTCAGAGGGTAAGGTAGCACAAAGACATTCTGTAGAACTCACCGGCACATGATAGGACCCGGTAAACAGGAGCTATCATCTTTCCTGTTGCCACTCTCAGTCACGTTTTTATTTGTTCAATTCACACGTATCAAGTGGCTGCTACATACCTGCTGGGCACAGGCCTGGGTGCTGGGCATACAGTATGGAATTGGTCTTGGGGCATCCTCCGAAAGCCCTAGTCCGACTGTCAGATCGCAACAGACTCCATCTGAAAGCAGTGGGTGACGCTCCTAGGAGTTGCTGTCAAAGCCCTCAGCCCAGTGACCCCAGCCAAGCACACTAACTGGTGGGGCCGCGGCTGCTTCTCGAACCCCCGAGGAGGCGACTGCACCTCTTGACTGCAGGGGTCCTGTCAGGCTTCCTCCTCAGCACCAGGACCCAAGGACACAGAAGAGGAAGGGCTGGGCGGGGGTGGGGCCTGCAGGGCAGATGAGGGCCAATCCAACCATCTCTCCCCAGCACTTCTGGCTCCTTCATTCTCCCTAGGAGTCACCAGGAAATGCCAGGGCCCAGGCTGGGCCCTTTCCACGGTTGCTGCCAGGATGCAGCTTTGGCAAGGTCGCAGCCGAGCTCTCCAAGCCATGGCGGACATCTCAGCCCTTCAGGGTGCCAGGGAGCCTCTCAAGGGTGGGAGGAGACACCTGGCTGCACCCTGGTAAGTCAAAGGTGTCATCTAGCATTGGGAACATGAAGCAAGGGGATGTGACGGCAGTGGCAGGGGTAGAGGAAGGTGCTGGAAACCCATGCTGACATGGCTCTGTGCATGGCCTGAAGAAGCTATACAGCCTCTCTGAGCTCTGGTGCGAAGCCACGTCAGTTGATCGCACATCGTAAAACTTCAGCAGTTGTGTTACTGAGGATCGAAAATCAGCTGAGGTCCTCCAGAAATCTTTACCCATCATACATCTGCTCCTTTCAGGCAGATGCACTCAATCCTGCACCCTCTATGGCCTGAGCGCTGTTTTACCTCTAATAAAGATGCTCACCATTTATGCAGGGCCTACTATGTGCCAGGCACTGTGCTGAGCACTGGGCACTCAGTGTCTCATTGACTGTTCGTGATAGAGCTTGAGGATGGATGCAGTCACCTCAGTCACAGGTGAGGAGAGCACAGCCTGGTTAAATCACTTGCCAAGTCGGACATACCTGTAATACAGCACTTGGGAGGACAAGGCAGGAGGATCACCTTGAGTTCAAGTCTGGCCTGCGCTATAAAGTGAGACCCTGCCTCAAAAAACAAAACAAAACAAAACAAAATTAACCATTTGCCAAATCCTCCTTGCTCATTAGAGGTGGAGAGCCAAGATTCAAACTTAGGTCAGCTGTACTTGATACTCAGCAAATGTTTGTTGAATGAATAAGTGAACAAATAAATGCACAGTTGTGGGAACATCATCGGATAAGGGAAAATGAGGCAATTTGTCCTTCTAAGTGAAGCTATAGGCCAGCAGCAATGAGGAAAGGAGTTTCCTTTGGTTTTTAGTAATCTTGAGGTATTATTACACAGAATTCTAGAAGTTCTAAGAGACACAAGGAAAAAGACCCATCCCAGAAGGAAGCATGCAGAAGGAAGTATGGATAATTCAAACATTCAAGTGGTAGTCATGGAGCCCTGACTGCTGCCCAGCACTGGGGTAGGGGCTGGGGACACTGTCCTGAATGGCCCAGACCCCATCCTATTCTTGGGGAGCTGGATGTGGAGCTTGTGGACACCTGAAAAGACACTTCTCACCAGCAGATCGGGGACTTGTGATGTCTCATCTTACCCCTCTGTAACCCGTCGTCCTCTATGAAGCAAAGACCCTCGGATGTGGCTGTTGTCTGACCGTATCACCTGGCTTCCAGAGCCTGAAAGAAAGAAATTAGATGCAATGAAAGCAAGAGGTTCCAAGGACTCAGAAGAGCCACGGCCTGTTCCTCGACTAGGACCATTGCTCTCATCCCCTGCGCTCTCACTGTGGGCCAGGCAGGATGTTAGAAACTTCCAGTGCTTTGCCTCCTGCCACCCTGTCAGCCTGCATGCTAGGATGGAAAAACTGAGGCTTAGAGAAGCCCCTTTGCCCAAGGTCAGGCTCGGGTGCAAACCCTGGGGTGGCTGACTACGGAGCCCACATTACCAGCCTGTCCTGTTGCCCTGGCAGGTGTGGATTTTCTACAGGACAAGGGGGAAATGGTGGAGCAGGTCAAGGCCATGTCCTTGGGGTGATGGGTGCTGGTCCACGTGCAAGGTGGCCTCAGCTCAGCCCCAGCCCCACCCGAGACCAGGAGGAGGAGGTAAGCTCGGAAAGGGGAACTTGTGACTCCCACCTGGGTCTGAGGTGCTGAGCATCTTGGAAGCCTCACTGCAGGTTCCTGGCAGTGTTCCTGAGGGTGCCAGCTCACGTATTTTAAGAAACAAAAATCGTTAAAGAAGTTAGGACTATGAAGAGGCTGTAAATGTAAAATATTGGTAGTTCGACAGCACATCCCTAGCAGCCGCAAGCAGAGTTCATTGATGAGCCAGAACCTTGTCCAAGAAATTAATCACCACCTTTCCCCCCGACAGCGGGCTCCAGGGATGTCTGATCTGAAGTCTGAACCTGGCTACTGAGCTAAGGACCCACTCGGGCTGTTGCTGTCCAGCCAGGAAAGGAGAAAGGGCCGGCAGGGTTGGGGAGAGCACTGGGCTCCGGTTGGTGGCCACAACCACTTCGGGAAGGATGCCCTTGAGATCCAGTTCTCCAGGCAAGGCCTGAGTCTTCTCCTACTTTGGTCGTTCAGATGCACAAGCATCACAGCAAAAGCACTTGGCTTAATGACATTCCGGAGGGGGCACCTGTTAGACACTCAGCAAATGCTGTGGGGACAAATGAAGGGTTGAGGCCATAGACTGGCACCTGCTTGTTCCTTGGTCCGAAGGGTCTTATGCTCTGTCTTTTGCCACTACCCAGTGGGGCTTCCATTCTGCACTCTCTTCCATTCCCTGAGCTGGAGAGAGAGCATTCAAAGTGAGGGGGACCCCTGGCAACTCTGATCCTATGTAAAGGCACCGAGGACCCCTCACCTGCTCAGATGGATTCAAGGTGCTTGCACGCAGGCCTGGCCTTGGCCAAGGACCCAAGGCCCCACAGCAGCTCCCAGCCCGTACATCCAGGGCGACTTCCAACAAACCACCTCACTCCTCCCCACCTCCCCTTCCCGGCTGGGAGATGGGGAGGGTGACATTGAATCGCCAGCTCTGGGCGTCCTAAGGGTTAACTAATTAATGGTCGGAAAGTGCTTTGAAAAAATAAAGTGCTGGATAATGGGAAGGGCAATTATGTTGGGAGAAACTCCTAATTTGGCTGGAATTGATGTTAATGATAAAGTATCTGAAACATGTAGCAGGAAGGCGTGATTGTATTTTATATGACAGAGAGAGGCACTCGCACGCAGGGGACACGGACAGCGGTTAATTTGGTTAAATAAAGTGAAAGATAAAAGGAACGCGGAGACCCTGGGACATGTGGTTTATCTGGACTCTTGTGTAACACTTTGGAAGTGGTTAGGGCCTTTGACTCTTATTTATTTGTTTGTGATGGAAAGAAATAAGGAAGTGCTGGTTTTATGGCTCAAAAAGAGGCTGCGCAAAGCAGACGTGGATTAGCAGGCCCTGGGTTCAGAGTTGCCGTGGGCTGTGTCCCCTGGAAAGAGTCAAGATCTCAGGTGCCCAGGACATCCCTACCCCAGGGAACTTTAGGGCAGCAAAGCACTCTCTCCTTCCAGGGGGAGAAACTGAGACTCAGGCGAGGAAAAAGGAGAGGGAGCAGGGATCCACCGCGTACTTCTATTTGCCAGGCTCTGTGATACGACATTATGATCCCATTTAATCCTTAAAGCAAACCTGTGAGGTGGGGACCATTTTGACCCCCATCTTACAAATGAAGAAATGGAAGATCAGAGAGGGAAAGCAACGTGCTCAAGGTCACACAGCCAGGAAGTAGTAGAGCAGGGAACTAGGTTCAGGCTACCTGACACTGGGAGCGGAAATCCGTGATAATGACCTTGAGACTAATTCAACGCTCTTAAACTTCATTCTTCTCTTCTTGCCTGGGTTCTGCAGGTGCAGGAAGCAGGTCGCAGTGTTGGGACTCCTGCAGCTGTCCGGTGAGGGCTGCGTGGGGTGCTAGGGTGACAGGCTCCTCGGGTGGGTGTGAGCCACACACTGAGGCCCAAGAGGTCGGCACCGGGTTGCCCCAGGAGAGACGAGGAGCCTTCTTTTCTGGGAGGTCCCCACAGGTCTAGATTAGTATTCAGTATTTATAATATTTCCATAATGGTAAAACAAAAGAAAACAAGCAGGGAGAATGCATTTTTAATCACCAATCATTTCTCTTTGTTTGTTGTGAATGAACAGCGAGGTGAAATAGTATTTCATAATCACCCCATTCGAATTTTCCTCCCCACAAAGCACCGAGAAATCTCTAAATAAAATAAATAAACAAGCCGAGACCTTAAAATAAATTCCAGAGGGCAGAGTGCTACGTGTGGGTGATCACAGATGCGTGAAGCATAGGTTGGGAGGACAAAGGGCCCGGTCTTGTCAATACCAGAAGTCAGAGGTTCGGATCTGGAGACCCAGAGACAGCCAAGCGATGGCCCCAGGTCCCAGAGCAGGGCGGAGGAGTCGGGGCGGCCTCCCAACCTTCATTTCCTTTTTTTTTGAGACTGAGCTACATAGCCCAGGTTGAGCTGGAATTGGAGCTTCCGTGCCTCAGCCTCCTAGAACAGAGGGATTGTAGGCATGCACCACTAGGCCCGGCTCCATCATTCTTGCAGAATCTTCTGGTCTTCAGCCTCTCACTGGAAATGAAAGGAATTCCTTCAGAGACCCCTCATCCCAGGGAACTTCTTGGCATCTTGTCTGCCTGCCTTGGGGCTACTTCCATCCTTTTTCATTGACAGAGGAAGAAATCACTACAAAGAGAAAATGGAAGGGATGTAGCCAAGGCCCCTTGCCAAGCTAGTGATGCTGAGCCTAGAACTCAGTGAGCTTGTCACTCTCAGGAGACCAAGCTCTTCATCTGCCTCTGCTTGGCTCTATGTGTCTTTGAGAAGCCTCCTAAGCCACTGAATTTTATTCCTTGATTTTTCCCACTACTTTTTTTGGATGCATACCAACATTGCCAGGCCTTTAGGCCCTAGAAAGGAGCTTGCTTGGCACATGGGGCAACTCACCAAATGTTTGCTGGAGATATAGATGGATGGATGGATGGATGCATGAGTGACGGATGGATGGTGAAAGATGGACAAAAGATTGGATAGATGAATGGATTATTGGATGGATGAATGCATGGATAGATGGATGGACAAAAGGTTGGGTAGATGAATGGATTATTGGATGGATAGATGGATGAATGCATGGATAGACAGATGGTCAAAAGGTTGGGTGGATAAATGGATTGTTTGGGTGAGTGGATGGATGAATGGATGGATGGATAAAAGGTTGGACAGATGAATAGATTGTTTGGGTGGATGGATGGATGGATGGATGGATGAGAGGCCAATGCTGATTTGGTCCCCTCACTGGCTAGTAGAAAGGGCTACCTTTGGATGGCCACTTGCCAGGTAGGCAGTGCCAAGTACAGTGTAGCTTTTTCAACCTTTGAGGACTTAGTGCTTTAAATTATGTCTTCCGCAAACACTTTTAGGAGCCTGAAAAAAATCACTTTCCAGCAAAGCATCACCCCCAAAAGAAACTGAGGCAAAGGTCTCTGGTGAGCGCAGGTAGACCTCCATCGTCAAGTAGGTCACGTGGTGGTAAAAAAACACTGCCAGCCTTAGAGGACATAGGCTCAGCTCCTCTCTGCCCCCAACTTACTTCGCAGTCTTGGTGACTGAGTGGCTTCATCTCTTGGGACCTCCGTTTCCCCTCTGCACTGTGATCTGAGTGCTGTGTCTGCCCCTTCTTTGTGCATGATGCTGCCTTGGAGCTGTTGTTTTGTAACCTGCACAGCCCCACTGCTCTGACCCCATCCTTGTCCAGTTCCACGTGGAGGCCACCAGGCCTGCCCCTTCCTGGGGCTGAGCAGTGGCAATGAGGGAAGCTCCAAGTCTCAGGAAGCCAGGCTGGATGTTTTGGCCTCCGCCAAGGCCCACATTCCCTCTGAATCTTATTGAAAAAATAATAAAAAGGTAATTACTTTGTCATTACTGAACACTGGTTTGTCTTTTTATTTTTTTTTAAGCCCTGACCATAAATAACCAACCCATTACCCTTCAGAGTGGACACACACATCCACAGAGGACCGGCCGCTGTCCACACTGGTTCTCCAGCCTCGAGTTCCCGTCCCCCCCAGGCCCATGCTGTGACACATCACACACATGTACGCGCACACATATGTGCCTGCACACACACACACACATCTGACACAGAGACACCATTTGTTCACTTGACATTTTGGAAGCATTCTGCTAGATGCCACAAATAATAATAACAACAGTTGTTATGCATGAATTCAGGCTAAATACACAGCATGAATTATCTCACTGAATTCTCCTGACAATGCTTTGTTACTATTTTACAGGGGAAACTGAGTCTCAGAGAGGTCCTAACACAGACTTTGATTACTTAGCAGGGCTGGGATTTGAATCCATGTGACCAAATTAAGAAATCCAAACTCCAATCCAGCAATGATTTAAGTACAGATTTCAGAGCCTAATGGGGCAGTGGGTGGTCAGGCGGGGCATCTGATACGGCCTCCAGCAGAGGCACATCAAGGAAGACTGCATGGAGGAAGTAACGCCAGTTTTGGTCTTCAGTGGGTGAGTGGGAGGAAGAAAGGCCCGGAGAGCAGAGCAGGGGAGGTGACAGCTCCCGGGAGCCCCTGTGGCCTGACCAGGGGTGGGGGTGGGGAGAGGTGAGGCCACAGGAGTGGTGGGCAGGGCCATCACTCACATCCGGGCCAGCCTGGCACAACAGGACTATCTTCCCACCCACACTCGACTACCTGGCGCTCCTGCTCACGACACAAGGCACCACATCAGCAAGACAGCTCCTTCCTGCCTCCCTGGCCTGCCCCGCCCTCCGTGAGACACAGTGCACTGGGCTGGAGCTGGTGCCTGCACAGGTACCCGTCATTGTCTGGAGGAAGCATGGCCACTTCCGGGGGCCTGGGGACAGGTTCCCTGCGCCCATGGCCTGGCCACACCAGTGTCAGGCAGGATCCGAATCCTGGGATGCAGTAGCAGACCCTCAACGGGTTCAGGATGCCTCTGCTGGCAGAGCCTGTGTCCCCCACAAACGGGTGGGCTGGAGGCCAGGGAGGGGTCTGGGCTCCCTGAGATGGGGTGCGTGCATTATGTGGCAGGACCCACCAGGCCACAGAGCATGGCCTTTGTTCTGAGGACAAGTGGAGAGCAGGAAGGTGGGTCCTTTGACTTCCATCACGGGGTTAACCTTGTTTGGCAGGGTGCTGGTGCCAGGCCTGCCCCGCCCTGGCAGGCGTGGGAGGGGTTAGGTGTTGGCCCGTGGCTCTTTGGGTAAGAGGTGATGTCAGAAGTTGGCCCTGCCCCTCACCTGGCTGCACCTCTGTGTATTCAGTGTTGGCTGCCAGCATGCAAACAGAGCGCAGCCAAGCCCCAAACCCTCTTTAAAGGGACATAGAGACCCACTCACCCACCATGTCCACTCCCACCTCCCATACAGACGTCCTGAGAAACCCTCCTGTGCTCACACATCCTCAGATCTCCCAGGAGGGCCACCAGGGTGGCGCTGAATGCCAGCCTGGTGGGTTTCACTTCAATTCATTCTTTGCATTTTTAAGTCCAATTCACACCCAAATACCTGGCTCTTGGATTGTGGGTGTTTTTTATTGCCTGTGTTTTACTTATATTTGTATTTCTTTGTGTCTCCTGAATTATTTGCAGGAACACAAATTACCCTTTTCTTCCCAGAAATTTAAAACTTTTTTATTTTTAAGAGAGATGGTTTGGAAGACGTTAAAGACAGAAGGAGTGTGGCAGAGATCAGAGACCCTGGGACTACAGAATTGTTCCTACAAGGAAAATATTAGTCACCTGTGATTCCTCTTGTTACCAGGCAGGGGTAAACATAAATACGAGAAAAAGTCAATTAATTAGAACAAACTAGAAAAGGAGAAGGTTGAGCCAGAGAGAAAAACAGCTTGTCCCTTGCTTGGAGCTGAGCTGAGAGATGAGACAGGGAAAATGAAATCAGGTACAAGGAAAACAGGTAGTATTTATGGCATAGAAATCCCCAAGGCTTTTATGCTGAGAGACATTTCTGGAAGGTGTAGAGGGGCAGGAGGAAGGGGGAGCTCATCTCCGTTGAGACTGCAAGACTGAGCCAGATGCCCCCTTCAGAACTCCCATGGGCTGAGCTAATGCCTAGGACCCCACCACCGGCTACTGTCACAGTGCTTGCTCTGGGGCTCCAGCCCCGGAGTCCTTGTCCCTGTCCCTGCCGAGCTTGTGAGTCTCAACAAGGCCACTCAAACCTTGAGACGGCTCTGCTTTTGGCCAGCATGGGTCTAATAAGGATTCATTACTGAAATCGCAGGCTCTTTCACCCATTAAATTAGCAGAGAGAGAGAGAGAGAGACACCAAAGTGCTAGAGAGCGAAGAGGGAGCTGGGTTTGCTCGGTCACTGCCTGGGGAAGGGCGAAGGAACGCAGGTCTGACAGAGCAATCTAAGTGATAGGTCTCAAAAGCTTTAAAATGTATGCACACCCTTGGCTGCACCAACTCCACTTTAAGGAATGTGCACTGTTATTTATGGGTGAGGATATTCATCAGAGTTATTTATAATAATGAAAAGAATTGGAAACAAGTTCGATGTCCAAAATTTCCAATAGTGAGGAACTGCTCAAGTAAATTATGATCAAACTGCACAATACAGCCATTAAAAAGCACGTTGTAGATCTAATGATGGGAGAAAAGTGCGCACACTACAAGTACGAGGCAGGCTAAGAAAAGATAACCTAGTGTGTTCCATATGATCCTGATTGTATACAATAAAACAAAGGACAAAAGAGAGAGAGACTAAAAACCTACATTGGAAATAAGTACATGAAATCAACAACCGTGATTATTCATGGGTGGTGGGGATTAAGGAAGATTTACATTTTCTTCTTTCTGTTTATCTGTGTTTTCTGAATTTTCCACAACAAATATGTATTGTGTATGTAGCCTGAAAGAAATACCGATGTACTTTGCAAAAAGGATGAGAATTTTGTAAAGCAACTTAGCCTGGATGGGATGAGAATCCAGCTCAGTATTTGGGAAGAAGCCCCTCCCAAGGCTCCTCCCAGGACACTCCCAAGAGAGACATTCTGAACCGAAATGAATGGACTCAGCTTTTTAAAAAATTTTAATTACAACTTGCCCAGTAATCATCATAATCACTTATCTCGGGCACTGGTTCAATTACTCCGCCCCTGAGCATCCATTGAGCACCTAGGGGACAGCACTATGAGTCCCCAAAACACAGGCCCCAATCAAGGAGGACCTCAAGACAGGTAGAAATGTCGGGGAATGGGACTTTGGTTACCTCCCTGCCCAAGCAGCTGGTCCTGGGGGGGTTAGACTGTCTTGGGTGAATCATTCTCTGTGCCTCAGTGTCCTCTTCTGTATAATGGGTCTGTTCATCGTAACTGTCAAGTGGGGCTAATGAGATAGCACAAGCCCTTAGCATGGTGCCTTGCCCATGACAATCGCTCAATAAATATTGGCTATTGATGTACAAACAGGTTTTGCTTTCCATTGCTGCTGAGGACTAGAAACCAAAACACTGTGACCAGGAAGCTGAGCCGTGATTATTTTCAAGACTTTCCCAGTGGTGCTGACTGAGACTTACATTTTCTTGTTGTTCCACGGTCAATTATGGAGAGCCTCCTGGTTGCCAGGCGTGGTGCTCAGCTTCTCAGAGTGGGGAAGGGGTGTTTGTCTGTCTTCCTTGGAGACTTAGAAATTGGACAGGCTCCTGATCACCTGGGTCCTCCCACCTGGGCAGTCCCCTCTGCTGTATGACAGTTCTGTTTGCCACCATGGACCCAGGCCAATGCCAGGGAACTGAGGACTGGCCAGGCCACTGCCTACACTTGCGGCTCCTGGATTTCACCCGCTCCTCTTACCTCCTGAAATCTTTGTCCAGGACTTTTCTAGTTGACCCCCTAGAGCACAGGTAGAGACTTATCTACCTTGGTTTGGTGCCATACTCACAAAGCCTATGTGCCAGGCAATGCTGGAGGGCCGTGAGCATCAGGGAACACAGAAGAAAATCCTCGCCTGCAAAATACTTCCATTCTAGCAGGGGCAGCCAGGAAGGGAACATGGGAACAACTGAATGTGTACATTCATTTTAGATGCTCAGACAGGGCAATGTGATAAAGGCTGGGAAGGACTTCAGTGAGAAAGTGGCCCTGAAGAAGGGAGAGAGGAGCAGTGCGATTCTATGGGAAGGGAGCAATCGGTGAAAAGTGTGCTTCAGGCAGACAGAACAGCAAGTGCAAAGGCCCTGGGGTAGGGATAGGCTTGGTATTTTCCAGAACAGCAAGATGCCAGTGTGTTGGAAGCAAAAGGACTGAGTGAGAAGCTAGAGTGAGGTGAGGCCTAGTACAGGTGGTGGCCAGATCTTAGAGGCCTTGCTGACCAGAGAGAATTGGGATTTCATTCTGGGGGAAGATCAAGAAATGCTAAATTGGACAAAATAGGGAAAAAGCATCTGGTCTCAGTCCCCACATCAGGAGGGGGTGGGAACCCAGAAGTGGAGGAGCAAGCCTCAGAGGCCAAGACCAGATGCTGCTCTTGGGGCATGGTACTCTGTCCTAGCCCCTTGCTTTACTTTTTTCTGTTTTGAGTTGGGAAGCAAGAGGGACCTTGCCTTTTTATCTCCTCCAATGTCCTCCTCCTTCCTCCACCCTGGCCACTGCTTCCAGCCCTCCCACCCTGGTGAGGCTCCTATAGAGGGGGAGGTTGTGGAGCCATTGAGAAAGCGGAGGGAAGCAGAGATGGTTTAATGCAAGTTAGGTGGGTGAGACACCACTGTTGGTGGCATTGGTGGGGGAAGCAGGGAGGAGGCTTGTTGTGGGAAAGGGGTACACCTGAGAGAGGAGAAGAGGCTGACCCTAGAGTGGAGAAGGGGTGGCTCTGCTCCTCGCCAGCCCCCCAAGGCAGGGCCTGGTCCAGGTTGGCTCTGACTCACACTGCTTGGAGGCATTTGCCCTTCACTAGGGCTTAGCAGACACCTGCCAAATGAATGAATGAGGCAAGGACTACTGCTGGAGGAAAGAGAGACAAGGAGAGAGACAGGGAGAGAGAGAAAGAAAAGAAGGAGAGAGGATAGGAAGAAAGGAGAAGTGGAGGGAACAATGGATGTCCCCAGGAGCAATGACATTTACTGTCCCCTATTGATCAGTATCTTGGCCTAAGCCCTTTTCCTGCATTAACTTATTTTAGTCTCCCAACAATCCCAGGCAATAAGGCTTTTATGATCATCCCCATTTTACTGTTGAGGCAACTGAGACACAGAGGGGTCAAATGCCTCATCCAAGGCCACCCAGCTGATGAGTGGCTGGGGTCTGACCCTAAATTCAAGCTGAAAATTGTTTCTTTGCACTGGCCCAGGAATGAGCTGAGCCAGGAGTCAAAAGTTAGAAAACCTACTTCACCACCTTAAAGAGGACGGGGCCTTGGTTTACGGGGGTGACACTGATCCCCAAGGCTGGGGGTGCCTTTGGTGGTGGGGTAGAAATCAAGTTACAATCTGTGGTTGTACTGATATGCTGCTACTTCCTATTAATTCTTGTTATAAGGTGGGGAGACATCAAAATGAAACCCAAAGCCCAATTCTGCACCCCATACAGACAAGCCCTGAATTGATTCCCAGGCCCATTCCAGGTAGGATGGAACTGGGTTTTTTGAGCTGGATTCTTTCCCAGCCAGGAATGAGTGTGAGGTTCTTCCTGGCACAAATCCAATGAGTTTGTTAGGGGACAGGAAAACCTCTGCCCCATCAGGGCCAGAGGGCCATAGAGTCCATGGACTCTGTTTCTGTGTCGTTTGCCTCTGGAACAGCTACTTCCAGTTTAAGGCAGGGCTCTGAGATGGATCCTAGCAAATGCCTGTGTGGACAACTATGCAGGGTGTCTCGTCCCGCAAAGAGCAGGCCCGAAGTCCCCAGCCCACAGCACCATTTTACCAGCTGGTGGCATTACCTCTTCATTAACTGCATTGTGTACAGCTCATCTCCACACCGCGGGTCACACTTTGAGTTTTTATTCATTTATTCAACTAATCATTTATCTATTTAGTTTAGTATCGCGGTCAATTTCTCCTTCATCCCCTCTCCTCTGTGTTTCTCCCCTTTCTTTCATGTCTCCCTTTATTTCCATCGTGACTGTTGGGGCAGGGGAAACAGTGCTTCCGTGCTGGGGAACCGGGGGTGGCCTGGCAGGGAGAGGCAGGACTGGGGCGGCAGGACCCCAGGACTGGTGCTGGCCATCGCAGGCCCACTGGGCAGTGGGCAGGGTGGGCATGGGGGTTCTTCTCCCTCAAAGATGCTGTCGCCTACCTCGGGGCAGGGGATTGCTTAGCTCTCCCAGGACACTCTTTATCCTGCCGCCTTGTTTTATTTTCTGTGTGGCTCCTTTCACTCTCTGCAATATCACTGTTTAAATGTTTATTATCTGCTACCCCTCGCCCCCACCGTGTAAAGGTCATTTTTGCTCACTTAAGGATTTCCTGCACAAGAGGCTGACTGGGGGGGGGGGGGGTGGAACCTTGCAAAGATCAAGTGCAAAGAAGAGAGGACAGCGAACAGCGAGAACATTACGTTCCTTGGAGTTTGACGATTCTGACACGCTAACTTGCAAAAAAAAAAAAAAAAAGTCAGTTCTTCGGTGGAAAAATGGGAACCAAATTCGGGCTCTCGGGGTTCGGGGTTCGGGGTTCGGAACAGGTGAAAAGTAACGCACACCCATCCCTCCTCTCTTCTGCCCAAGCCTGGATTCCACTTGGTAGAGAGAAGTGGAAACGTCTTGGAGCGGCAAAAGGGAGCGGCGCGCTCAAATGTTGCTCCGAAGACCGCATCTCGCGGCGCGCGCACGCCGAGCCCAAAGGGCCGGTGGGTGGGAAGAATCCGGGAGGGGAAGGTCTGGGGGTGTGAGGGTGGAGCGGAGCCGGGCCCCGCGATCCGGCCCGGGTTTTGCATGCCACCCACTCGCCCGCTCGGCCGCGGAGAATTCCATAATCACAGCGGGCGAGAGCGGAGACTGGGAGCGAAAAATCCGGGATCCGGCAACTTTAGGCAGCGCATGCGCGCCCACGGCGCTCCATCCCAAACACACACACATTTTTCCCCCGGACTTGGAAAGTCACCCAAAGCCGCCCCAAGTGCAGGTAAGAGACTCGGCGCTCCCTCCGCCGCGGCCCCCTCCCGCCCCCAGCTCCGCGGGCCTCCCGGGGCGCCTCCCTGCCTCACCCCCTGTCCCGGTGCAGCTCCCCACCCCCGGGGCTGCCGCTTGCAGCTGGGAGCGGGCGTGCGAGCGGGCGAGCCCGCCAGCCAGCCAGCCTGCGAGCGGCGGCTGCCACCCAACTCCGGGCGCGCGGGAGGCAGGGGCACGGAGGGCTGGCAACTGGGCGCGGGGCGGCGCGTCGCCCGCGGTGGCCAGGGGAATGCCCCGCGCGCGGCTCGGGGGGAAAGGGAGGGATGCTGCTCCTGGGGGTCACTTACTCCAACTGAGGGGGCGGCGGGGTAGGGGAGCAGAGGGGGAGGTGCCAGGCGCCAGAACAGGACTTTGCGAATAGGGTGGGGGCGCCCCCTCCCCGCGCTGTGGGCTCCCTGGGGGCAGGGCAGGTGCTCGCCAATACCGGGTAATCGTTCCTTCCCCCACCCCCCCTACAGCTGCCTGGGGGTCGTGCGCTCTCCAAGGCAGAGAAGGAGGCAGGAGTGAGGGGCGCCTGGGGTGACTTTGCAAGACTTTGCCCAGGGGAAGGGGTGGGTAGGGATCGCCTCCAGCCGGCTCTGGTGCCCCGACACCGGGTGTGCGTGCTGCCGGCAGAGGTAGGCAGTGTTCGCCTAGGCGCAGGGTGCCAAGGGGTGCGCCGGTGGGAAAACGACGGCAAGAGGTTTCTTGGATGGGGGAGCGGCGCCCCCTTTTTCATCCGTGCCTGGGAAGTTGATCTCAAGTGCGCTGCTCCAGGCGCGGCAAGTGGCGCTCCTCACTCGCGCCCTCACCCCCAGCCTCCCCGGGCACAGGCTGCCAGCTCTGGGCACAGAGTCGGAGCACCGGCTCAGTCTCCCCGCCGTTGGCCGGAGCTCGCCTGGGTCTGAGGAAAAGTTCGGGAGAGTTGCGGCGGCGGTTGTGTGCGCCGGGAGCGAAGTTGCGCCCGGCGACGTGGGACGCTGGGCTGGCAGGCCCATGGGTGGGCGGGTGGAGCGATGCGCTCCCGGGGGGCTCTGCAGCGGCGGGAGACGGTGAGGCGGGGTCGGTGTCCTAAGGTGGGCTGAGGGTTACCTGGGGGCTTCGCACTGGGGGAGGAGGAACCCCGAATCCAAGGGCGCAGGGCTGAAATACGCACTTGGTGGAGGACAGGGAGAAGAGTGACTTACAGGGGCTCAGGGAACACCAAAGGGGAAATGGCTGGGCCACCAGGTCACTTGGGTCGGGCTTCACGGCAAAGGAGCGTGTGGTTGCTGAACGGGTGTGGGGAGCGGGGCTCCAAGGGGGTGCGCGGAAGTGGGGGATCGGGCCAGAACGACAGTCACGGAGCTCCCGGGGCAGGGGGCCGAGTCGTGCGCCCGGGGTGAACCGGCTGGGCGGAGCGGCGGCCGGTTTATTTTTACTCGGTGGCATTTGCAGAATGTGCAGCTGATGACCTACGGCCGCCAGGAAGTTTTGCTTTCTGTTCTTTCTCTCTTTCCGAAGCCAGTGCGGCCGAGAGCGGGAGGGCCTGGGAGCCCGGCCTGGAAGGGGAGGGGGCGGCCGCTGGGAGGGCGAGGTTCGAACGGGGCCCCAATGGGGCGGCGGGTGGGGGACTGTCCGGGCGCGGGCGGGCTCTGGGCCTCTCGGAGCGGAGGGGCGAATGTCGGTCCCCAGCGTTGGAAGCTCCTCCGAGAGGGGAACAGGTGTATGTGCCGTCAATCACAGCGGGAGGGACACTTTGGGGGCGTAGATTAAGATCATAATAATAGATTTTTCTCTAGGGGTTGGGTGCAGATTCTTCTTCCAAGTCCTCCCCGACCCGGGTCCGGAGTTGAGGGAGGCGCGGAGCGCGAAGCGAGGCAGAGGGCCGCTTCTTCCGGCGCACAAGTTTCTCCGGACCCAGCCTCAGCTTGGGAAGCGGGCCTGGGAGCGGCGAGGACCTGCTTCCAGTCCCGCCGGGGAGGGTGCGGCGCGTGTGCCCGTGCGTAAGATTTGTCCGTCTGGAAAGCGGCGAATGCACCCCTCCTCTGAGCTCCTCCAAACCCAGCTGGATCGCTGGGCGACTGGGGAGTGCGCGTCGCCGCTCCAGCGAAGTCTAGGGGCGCAGCCCTCCTTGTGTGCGGTTGTCCCGCCAGCACCCGGTACACTCACAGGGGTGAGGTGGGGGAGGCCCTGGGTAGTAGCTAGGCGAAGTTGGTAAATTTAGGAAATCTCTAAACTGGTACAGGCGCAAGGTGAGAGCGCGCGAGGGGACTGGAAAACAGATTGCCGAGGAATATTGATTCCCCCCCCCCGCGCCACGGGGGGCGCGCGCGCGCACACACACTCACACACACTCACACTCACACACACACACACACACACATCGCAGTCCTGAAGGGAGCTGTCCCGGCTGAGCTGGAGCAGCTGCGCCGGGCGTGAGGAGGGGGGTAGCTGGTCCCCGGGGGCTGCGCCGGGCTGCGCTCCACGTGCCCGGAGGGGGCGCTGGGCCGTTCGGCGCCTGAGAGCAAAGCGCCCGGCTTTCGCCCTAGCGGCGGCGAGGAGGTGCGTCTGGGGCGGTCGTCGCGACCCGCGCCATCTCTGGCGACCTCTGCCACCTCGGCCGATCCCCAGCCACTTTCCCACTTCCCAAACTTTGGCTTGTAGGTTTGCTTTCCCTGGAGCTCTGGGACCCTCTCTGGGACGGAGTGGGGGAACTTCTCCCTCCTCGGCGGCGGCCACGGCCTCTCTCCCCGGAACTCGGCGAATTGGAGAGACGCCTCCCCCCATCTTGTTAGCCACCTTAGAGGCGGTTAACGAGAGTTTATGGGGAATATTGTTGAACTTCAGTAATCGGGTTTCCAGCGATCTTATGCCTCCTGTTTAATTTATTAGACTAGTTATTCAGTCTGTTGATGATAATCTGTTGCTGGTTTCTATGGAGATGTTAAACTGATCTCTTTCAGAAATCAAACTCCATATGCACTAAAACGTTTAAAGGGGCAGTGCTTCCCTCTTTTTTTTAAATCCCCCTTGCCCCTTTTTTGGTGTTTGTTTGGTTTTTTTAGACTTTGCACCTTGCTGAGACTTAGTGTCTTATTCTGAGACTCGGCGCGTTTTATTTCCTTCTTACGAAGGAGAGGAGCCGGGAAGACTGACATTTTGTGGCAAGTACAGCTTATTATGGCTAGCAGAAAGCGCAGGCTTTGATCCCTAAGTTGCATCATCATTTAAAACAGATCATTTCACCACCACCCTCTTCCCCCCCATCATAGAAGAGCAAAATTCTTTCAAGATCAAAGAGTTCAATCTAAAAAAAATCCAACTATTGTTTAAAAAAATAGGAAAGTCAGTTAAATATGGACCTCCCCTTTATATCTGCTCCCCTTGTGTTTAAAGGATTTTTGAATAAGAAAAACAAAACTCAGCTCATTTTTTCATACTTATTAATAGTTTATCTCCCCCCCCTTAATTTAAAAAGAAGTTCAAAGTTAGATTTCTCTGCCTTTGGGGGTTGAGGTATATTTGCTCCTCTTTTAGATCCTGACCATCTGTTTTGGGGAAATTAGCCTCTGGGAAGAAAGGAATAGAAGTTTTTACTCAAAATTAATGGAATGCTTTAATGGGGGGGGAAGCACTCAAATATTTTAAAGTCCTATTTTCCATATTTTTAAATTTAGAATATTAGTAACCTCTGTCTGGGATTGAGGGTGTATCAACTTTTCCTCCTTTTCTCTTCTCTATGTATTTTTTGTAGACTTGGGACTTTTGTGATGGTGGTGGGGTGCAGTGCATTAAGAAAAGTAAGGCAGAAAAAATTTATCTTGGTTTGTGACACTCTGAAAAATTGCGATCCTCCTCTGGCTTAGATATTTATCGTGCTGACAGATATGATACAAAGCCATTGCATTTCCTAATGATCCCCTGGGACTAAGTTGTAGGTAAAACCATTTAATGCATTTTTAATATTAAAGTAGGGCCCAGGTTCCATTTTCTTAGAGGTATGGGGAGTAGAGGTCTCTCTGCAGAGCTGGGGCTTTTGAGTAGGCTGCTTCGCTTTTTGAACCAGAGCACACCCCCCCTTTCACTTTTCCATTTACTTTGGGGAGGGGCGAGCCATACGCAGGGCATTTGGCGTTCATAAATAAATTTATATCTGGCCAGAAGCTCCAATGCTAAATAAGAGCATACTTTAAAAAAAAACAAAAAACCCTCAAGACTCCACCCCTGCTATGGGAAATAAAACAGAGGCAATACTTGACACACACACACACACACACACACACACACACACACGCCGCCTTCTGCTTCTCTTTTATGCTATTTTACTTTTGGGGGGGAGGTGGGGCGTTTGTTGCTTTTCAGCTCAGATGAGAGAGGAGCCATTCCTATTATTCCCCTCTTTGCTATATTTTAAATTTTTGTTTGATTTGGATTGCAAACAGAGCAGAGGCTTAGGAGTAAAAAGAGCACTGTGGCTTTAAACTCAGGAGTTTGCATATTCTCCTTGTATCTTTCCCCTTTGCTAATTATTGTGTTGTTTTCAGAGCAAATATGTCATATCCATGGCGACCGGGCAGGTTTATTGTCTTTCTGAAGCAATAGCTCACATAAGTAATTAATGACTTTCTTTTTTTTCCTCTGGCTTAGGTTAAACAGATCATTCAAGGAAAGTCATATCTCTCTTCTCTCTCTCTCCTTCTCTCTTTTTCTCTGCTGCCTCTCTCTCTCCCTCCCTCTCTCTCCCTCTCTCTCTCTATAGCCCAGTGACATAAGAACATGAGTTAGAACAAGAAAATACTTTAACCAAGAAATCAACAGCTCATTTCCCTTCATTTCTTCGAAAAGCTCAAGTGTCAGCTCCCAGACCCAGTAGCTGTCACTTCAATGCCTAAGCAGTCCACGAAGGCTGGCAATGCCCTGCCAGGTGGCTGTGTGGGGGTGAGGGAGGTGCTGGCATGGCTGGGAGGAACCTGGAGGAATTTGCTTTTGAGGTTGGGGGAAGCACTCCAAAATGAGCATTTCTCCTGTATTTAGCAGAGTTTAATTAAATGGTTTACAGGAAAGAATTAATGAGTTGGTAGTAATGTGTTCCCCCAACCTCCCTTCTTTTTCCCAGTTTGGTTAATTGGAAAGACAAAGTTTTCTCTGCCATTCACCTTCAGCTGCAGCCTTCTTTGGCCTTTGTCTTAAGTGTTTTTTCTGGAAAAGTAGCTTTTGGAATCCTCTCTGGTTAATATTTCCAGAATTATGGTAGGGTTTTGGTTTTTGTTTCTTTTCCCCCCTTAGACCCCTAGACTGAAGCTCGTTTCTGCTTCTTAGGAATCAACAGCTATGGTGACTGACCATGACTTGGATTTTTAAACTTTTTCTTTTATGGATAGAAGAGGGTCCTCTTAGGGTGTGAAATCCTACAGGGAGTACATCTCCCTTCTGTATGTAGTGGCAATAATGGGAAAGGTAGACTGATACTCTTTTCCTTTTTTGAAAAATCACCTTTTATGTTCTGCCCTTTTCAAATGGACCTTTGCTAGCAAGAAACCTTATGATGTCACCCTTTAACTTTAGCAATGTGCTAGATTTCCCGCTTGCATTCGCCAACAGCTCTGCCTTCCCTCCATAGATGTACATTAAGGACATTTATCCTGCCCCCTCCCTTTAAGAATTTCATGTATAGCCAAGGTTTTGTGTGTGTCCTTCGAAAGGGGGAATGAAATAGAGAGAAAAGCATCTATGTTGTCCTCAGACACAAGAATAAAAAGAATATTTTCCTCCTCTCTGAACTAAGTGAAAAAAGCCTGTGAGTCGACGGAATGAATCTCTTGGCATTGACAATAAAAATATAAAGAAGAGAGATTTATTTGGTATCTGGTTTCTGAAGAGGAGAAGAGAAGGCCAGGCAAGTCAGATGCTGAGACTCCAGCGGAGTTGTAATTGAGCCCGTAACCTCTTGATGTCTATATCAGAAAAACAGACATGAGCAGAGGGAACCGTGCACAGGCAAACAAGCCTGGGAGAGGAGGGAGCTCGGGGGGAGAGTCACAGAGAGAGGGAGATAGATTTAATTTATAGACATTTTAAAAACCGTAATTTCATTAGGACCTGTTCTTCCCTTTCTCTGAAGGGCAGCCCAGCAGACCGATAAGGCCGGTCCCTCTGCCCGGGATGCGTGGTGTGGTTTGCTGGGCGAAAGCCTCCGTGTCCTTGCCAGCTCGGAGGGGCTGTCTACTGGCTTCTTGACTTTCAAATGAAAAAGCCCTGAGTCGCCCAAAGTCAGGTGTGGCTCTGGCTGCCCTGTGATCTCCCCTCGGACCGCCACGCTGTTCTGCGAGTGGGTCTGTCTCCTGCCTGGGTGGTGGCATCTGGGTGTCTTCCATCTGTCACCCGGCTGCTGTAGTTCCAGCAGCAAGAAGCCACTGGGAGGAGGGGGGCCCCCATCTGATCCCCCCTCAAGTTCACCAAGTTAAGTCACTGTGGTTCTGAGGCCACAGCTTGGGGAAGAAAAGCGAAAGCCTGTCGTAAATTCTGCAAAAATTAATCAACCGTTTAAGAGCTGCACGTTAACGAGGTTCTGCAGGCAAGCTGGGCCCTTCTGTTCCCCTGTCCAAAGTCCCACAGAGTGAGGGGTGGCCCCCACTCCGAGCAGGGAAGGGGCGGTGGTGGTTGTTGTTGTTGTTGTTGTTTTTAATCACAATCATTGAGGACAGCTAGGGAGAGGGCAGTGGGAGATGGATTCATTGAATATAAATCCTCAGGTGCCCTTGTTCCATGTTGCTGGATTTTTTTCCCCCTTTTGGTCTGGATCTGTCCTGCGTGTCTTTGGTGGAAAAGACATGTAGTGAAAGAGAGCAAAGGGGTGGGGGTAAGGAGAGAGAAGAGAGAGAGAGAGAGAGAGAGACACGCGTAGCTCCTTCGGAACTCATTATCATTCTTAATAAGTCTTAAGGAATAAAGAAGAGCACTGAGTGTAAATGCTGGGTAATCCTAACACTTCTCAAGGTGAGAGGAATCTTGAGGACACAGAGAAAAGAGAGAGCAGAGGAGGGGGGTGTGTGGGTCCAGAGGCCCTGGGGAGTGGAGGCCCAGGGTTTGGGAGGCTCTGTGGGAGGCGTGGAGGTTGGGGTGGGGAAGCCCAAGATGTCCCAGGTGGGATGGGTTATCTGCTGACACACAGGAGGTCTCCGAGACAGGGTGACTTGCTAACGTCAAGGAGCAAGGTGATGGCACAGCACTGGGGTGTGGCCAGGGGCCACAAGGCCTTTGCTTCCTCCTGGGTACGGTATCCCCAGCCTCTTGGCCTCAGGCTCCTGGGAAAGACCAGGGTGGCAGGTGGAGGGGGCTTGTCCTGCTCCAAGCCTCCCCTTGCTGTCCCCTCCAATTCCCCTGCAGTGACTGCTCTGAGAATCCCGAGGGCCCAGGCGGCGGCCAGAGCTCAGCTCTGGACACTAGGTGGCTTAGAGGATCTGCGAGGTTCTCAGCAGCAGCGACAGCGGGCTTCCCTCTCCGCCCTGCTGGTGGGCTCCACGGTGCGTCTGCATCTGCTCTGCCGCCTCAGCGGGCATCCCTGGCGGGCAAGCAGGGCCTGGCTCCCAGGCAAAGTGATGATGAGGCCGGCAGCAGCTTCCGAGGGGGAGGACAGCCAGCTGGGAACACTCACAGCAGAGACCAGGGGTGAGAGAAAATCAGGCCGTGTGCTCTGCCTGCTCCATCCTGGGGCACCTGGGCATGAGGCACTGCTGAGCCCACGAGAGGGCTGCACATTTCCCCTTCTTGTGAGTTTCTGTGCCCGCTTTGAGAATCCTCTTAATAAAAAAAATGTCATAAGCATAAATATTGCTTATACTTTGAGGGGTCTCCAAAATCTTATAAACCCAGGCTAAGGACCCTCCAGGGTCCCTTGCGCTAGTGGGCTTCTTTCCAATTCTCTGGGATGGGACAGAAGGAGGAGGCAAAGTCAGTCCCCACTGCCACTCCCACCAGCCTGCTGGAGGGCCGGGGCGGCCAGTGCTGTCCAGCTGTCACACAGGGGACCCCAGAGCGGAGCAGGGCCACCCCACAGGTTGCCCGATCAGAACCACACCTGCTCAGGAAGATGCTCCAGGCCAGGTCAAAGGCGGCCCCTGCTCGCCTTGCTTCCATTCTCTAGGATTCCTTCGAGGTTGGGGAAGGGTCTTAGTCAACGGCGTGTTCCAGTGACAGACCATTTTCTTTGCCAAGACAGGTGGTCTTGGAGACCAGCACAATTGGGGTTTTTTCTTACCAAAGTTGGGTGGAAATTAAAAAAAAAAAACTATTTCTTTTGGAAAACAACTTCTGGGGAGCTGGTGGAGGGTGTGTGGGAGTTAGAGGTGAGGGCTTGCGGCTGAGCTGGCTGATGTGAGGCCAGGAGGGAGCGGGCTGGGTTAATGGTGAGTGGATTCTGCTTTTCTCTTGTTTAAGAGCAGTAATGGCCAAATTGCATGCCCTGCGTGTGCCTTGCTGATGAGATTTACTGAAAGGAAGCAGCGCTGCCTCTCTGCTGCTGGTGTCTGGGTA
Organism: Heterocephalus glaber; assembly: GCF_053883595.1. NCBI lineage: Eukaryota > Metazoa > Chordata > Mammalia > Rodentia > Bathyergidae > Heterocephalus > Heterocephalus glaber. The sequence goes on along the minus strand of NW_028258299.1, from coordinate 6,696,719 downwards.
GGTGAGCCCGTGTGTGTGTGTGTGTGTGTGTGTGTGTGTGTGAACGCTCAAGCCCGTGTGTGAGAGCGTGCACGTGTGTAAATGAGAAGCAGGGGTGCGGGAATGTGCGCCGCTGGGCTGGCACCTTCCCCAGCACTAATTGCTGGCAGAGTACCCACAGGGGCTGTGCCAGCGTCCCCAGCTCTGCCCACCCCCCTTGCCCCTGGGAACTCAGCTGTACAGCTTGCTTTGTGAGGGCCATTTCTGAGCCCACTCGTCCTGGGGCTCCTTTGGGAATTTCAGGGAAATCTGATCCTTGGGGAGACCGGGGGTCATGTGCCTGTGTATCTGGCTGGGGACCAGACGAGACATGGGTGGTCGTGCGCTTGGAGAGATCTGAATGCCCACACCCCTGCCATTGTGCTTCCGATCTCTGTGCCTGCTCAGGGTCCTATGAGGTGTGGCCAGGGTGGGGGTGGGTAGCAGCGGACCCTGCTCCAGTGCTGGCCCTGCTGTGAATCACTCTATGGCCTTGAGCAAGTCATTTGACCTCTCTGGGCCTCAGTTTCCTCTGTTGTCCAATGGCCTCTGATCCTGTGGCCCTCATAAGGTTGTTCTGACCGTCAGCTGGGCTTGTAGCTATGCGAATCCTCTGAAAGTAATTAAATGTAATGAAGAATTTATCATGGTCACGTTGTCAAGAGGAGGGTGTCCCCGATGTCAGATGAGCCGGTTTTATGTAATATGGTATTTGTCTCGAAGGGGACCCCTGTGAATTCCATTCCAGAGAGCCAGGCCCGGGACACAGTATGTGCTGCTGGGGTTGCGTTTTTATATCAAGTTATGGGCTGGCTCTCTCATCACTGGAGCTTGGAGATGAGCTGAGGGTTGCTTTTTCAGCAGAACGGGGGGCCCCATTCAGGATGTAGGGTGTGCCTTGCTGCTTTAGCCTTGGAGCCCACAGATTCATCGAGGAGCTGTATATATTTTATATTTGCCTTTCAGATCCAGAGATCTGGGGGTCCAAGTCATGTGACCTTGCGTCAGTTACTTACTAGGCTGTGGCTCGGTGTTTCTCATCTGTGAAACGGGAAGCACTTGGTCTCTACATATCCGGGGAGCCAGGACTGCCTTAGGTATGGAACAATGCAGTATTGGTTGCAAATTCTGAATCTTGTGTTTTATCTCTGAGGCCATCTGGGGGTCCCCCTGGAATTTGGGGTGATGGGTCCAGAGGGAAGGAGAAGAAGGCTGTGCCTGTGTGGGCGGAGTCAGTCCCAAACTCGGGCCAGGGCCGATGGCTCCTCTTTCCCATGGTAGTCAGACTGGTTGTTCCTGGAGATCAGAGGGGCAGCAGGTCTAGCTTGGGAACTGCTCGGGATAGGAGGCTGGGGCGGGGTGGAGGACAGGGCTGGGAACTGGCCCAAGGTCCCTATGGACCCTACGAAATTCTGGGTCTGGTTAACCCCAGGTCCTGCACATGAGGGCTCCTTGGCAGCAGAGCATAGGGTTTGGAGCCACACTGAGTTGTTAGTGAATCTTGAATTGTTTCTCTCGCTTGTTCAGATTAATTCTCTAATCCTTTGTTTCTCTGTCTGTAAAATGGGGGCCAGAATTCCTACCTCGTGGGGTGGCTGTGAGGATCAGGTGAGAGGGATTCATCCTGCAGTACTTTTTCCCAGCCCGAGCTTGGCCCAGCAAGCCACACACAGTGGGACTTTGGACAGAAGCTGAGACGTTACCTGGTGAGCTTGGGCCAAGCCTTCTTCCGGTTGCTGACAACCTGAGCTAACTTCAGAAGCTCGGCTCCCGGCTGCAGGGCCAAGCCAGGCTGCTGTCCCCTTGGGCCCTGATGTGGATGGAGTCCCGGTTTCCCACCTGCCCTTGAGGGGGGCTGCCCAGGGGCACCCCAGGTGTGGGTGGAGTCAGGCAGGGAGAGCTGGGAGAAGAGGCAGAGGGGACATGGAGGCAGTGGCCTGAGGCGGGGGGCACTGGAGGGGCGAGGGGCACTTATGGAAGATGAGGTGTATGAAACTCCATCGGCCTCTCCCATTTCACTGTGCTATGCCAAAACACTCCGGTTCTTGTTTCACTATCTGAGATCTGGGAGCAGGTTAATTTCCATGACGAACTCCAGGCCACGTGCTCGGAGGATTTATCTAATTAAACTGATGCTTTTTGCTAAGAAAGAAAGGAAGGAAGGAGCAAAGGAGGCAGGGAGAGATGGAAGGAAGGGGGAAGGAAGAAAAGGGAAGGGAAGAAGGTGGGGAGGAAGGAAAGGAAGAAGGGAGTGACAAGTAAGGAGAAAGGAGGCAAAAGGGAGGGAGGAAGGGAAAAGGAAGGAATGGAGGAAAGAGGGAAAGAAAGAAGAAAGAGGCCAGCTGCCCAACAGACTGGTGCAAGAGGCAGGGTCCTCGCTGGTGAGCTATGCTCCTTCTTGTCTTCTCTTTTACTTTATTTCCAAAATAGCTCTCGGGCTAGGAAGGGATAGGGTAGCTGGAGTTTGGGTCTGTTCTGGCCAATCCAGTGTCCTTAGGCCCCATAGAAATTTAAATTAAATTAAAAATTTGGTTCAAGTCCTCCCTCGCCACATGTGGCTGAGCTACTATTAATCAAGGGACACTGAACATTCCCAGCATCCCAGAAGATTCTACTGGACTCCCAGGGACAGTGATGGCTGTGGATCCAGGCACTGGGCCGCAGGGACGTCCCTAGATGTCCATGAGCTCTCCCTACCTGGAGCCAAGGTCTCTGTGACGTGGAGCCACCTTCCCTTTCCACCTTAGAACGCGTTTCCTCTCTCCCAGGGCAGGACCGTGTGGCTGCTGCAGCATAGAATCTCTGTGACCTTGGGCAAGGGTCTTAGCTCTCTGAGCCCGTGGTGTTGGGAGAGGCAGTAAACAGAGCCTTCCGCATTGAGTCCTTGTGATCATCACTAGGGTCACCTAGTAAGGCCCGTCAGAAATGGGGACCACCGCTCTTAACAATGGTTGATACTATTTTCACAATGATTGCTGAACAGTGATGGGGACTGCCAAGTTCTTAGGGGCACTCCCCCACTAAATGCTGGTTTATCCGTAATTGACCCTTTCCAGAGTTAGTTTAAATGAACCCCCTCTCCCTGCCACTGCTGTGTTCCTATTTTCTGGAAACCTCATGTGGATCCTTTCTTCCCATCCCTCCTTTCTCTGGGCAGAAGGAAGACTTGGAGCTGCCTTAAATTAACTCAGCCTTTTCTACTCGAGAGTTGGAGTCTCTGTACCTCCCAGCACACATACAAAAGTGTCCATGTGCGTGAACACACACACACGCACACACACACGCACACACACACACACTCATCTGCTGGCCAAACCACAGGAAGAAAACAACGAAACCCCCAAAATATTAACCTAGGGAGTGCAGATGTGGCCCTGCCTGGGCTGGCTGGGTTTTTTCTGGTGGAGGTGCGGGTCAGTGGCCCCTGGGAGGGACATGTGTTTATTCCCGGACATTGCCCAGTGCCCTGTGTGCTAATGTGGAGCTGAAAAGACCCCTGTATTGTACAGGCTCCTTCCTCCGTGAAAAGGCAATGGAGTCAGTGAGTTCCAAATGGATTGGAGCTGACAGTAAATGAGAATTTGGCAGTGGGTAGAAAACTACCTCTCCCCAGCCTCTGCCCCTGACCTAACTAACCCATGCTCTCTCAGCCCTCCCTAAACTCCCAATGCCTATTTGCTTTGCAGAGGGATTTGGCAAGGAATTAGGATTTCTTTTTGTACATACGGTAACATCAGCAGCCCGGGTTCTGTCCTGGCCGACCTGTGCCCATCCCAGTCATGGCCTGACCCCTCCCCACCTCCCAGTGCCTCACCACCTCAGTGGCTCCACCAGTGATCACGAAGGAGTTAAGGGCTGAATCAACTCTAGACCCATCTGTGCATTTTACTCTGGGTTCCTGAATGAAGAGATGTGCTTCGCTCAGCAGGATCGGAGACTGTCTGCCCCAGTGACCCACCAGCCCCCGCCCTGCTGGGCTCCACCATGGACCCGTGGGACCTGCTGCTGGGTCTCAGGACCTTCTCCATGGGAATCTGCAGAGCTGGCAGGTAGCCCAAGCCATGGGGATCTTGCCTGGTGCCCTCCCCATGTCCAGCCTCCCCTAAGAGACCTGTTTTAAAGAAAGGGCACACATTTTGAGCTGGCATCACCCCTGGTTTGCAAAAAGGTCTTTCGATTTGGAGGGTTTGTGTGTGCCGTGGGCCCTGCCCCTGCCCCACTGTGCTCCTCCACACTGTGTCTGCACCCATAAATCAGCCAACAGATAGTTACTTGCATCAGGTCCTCACTGATGGCCACATCCTTCGATCTCGCCATTTAAAATTCCCAAGAGCCCCAGGGAGGGCAGTATGGACACCCTCTTCTGTGCTGGTACCATGGCCTCTCTTCAGCCTGACCATCCTGCCTCATTGGAGGGGTGGAGACTCTCCTATTTCTGGGGGACAGGAGGCAAGGAGAAGTCCTTATTTTGGCAGAATTACAGCCTGTTCTTTAGGGGGGCACATCCTATGGCTGAGGATGTTGTCAGCACCCCCTTTCTGGAAAGCCCTAGGGAGTCTGCCTGCTTTTGGAGCTGGGCTGTGAGCCTAACCCCTCATTTGGTTTTTGTTTTTTTGGTTTTTCCCCTTTAAGTTTATTGGTACATTTTAGTTGAACAATACAGTTACATTCATCATTGGGATCTTGTACCTTTACATGAGTGTCTTGGCTCTTATTTTTTTCCCTTTCCCCTGCCCTCCCTTCACCCCCTCCACCCTTCCCTATTTGCAAAGACTTTGTTTCCATTGTTTTCCTTTTCTCATATTTTTTCTTTTCCCTTCTTTCCTTTCCCCTGCCCCTCCCACTTCTCTGCACTTTTAGACCTTTACTTCCTATTACACAATATTAATTATACATTTTTTAAATTATAATATCAAAATCTAGAAGATATTACCACCACAGATTTTACAGAATTTAAAAGGATATAGAAAGCATATTACAAAAATCATTTTTGAAATAAATTTGACAACTTCTAAGAAGTACCTTGGAAGACAAATTAATGAAACTGACTCTGGAGGAAATATAAAATTTGAATAGCACCTATTAAAGAAAGTATATTCCTAGCTTGAAAACCTACCTCTATGACAGCAACAGGCTCCTATACATTTTAACTGATAAATTATATCAAACATTTAAAGCAGACAAAAGAAGGAACACTTCTCCCCTCATTTTAGGAAATCAACATTGTGCTAATACAAAAACTGGATAAAGATAATAAAAGAAAAAAATATAAACATAGATAGAAATTTGTTTAACAAAACAAACTATTAGAAGTCAGATCTGGCAGTATGTAGAAAGTGGTTTTATTATAGGGATGGTAGTGTTGCTAACCCCTCATTTGTTAGGAGTGTTTTGGTTGTTTTTTAAATTTTTTTCAGTACCAGGGATTGAACCCAGAGTGTTTACACTGAACTATATACTCCAGTCCTTTTTTAATATTTTTTGTTTTGAAACAGGGTCTCATTAAGTTGCCCAGGCTGGGCTCAAGTATGTGACTTGAGACATATCACTAACTCTTTTGAGCCACAGCTTCCTCATTTGTAAAAGAACTAATAACAGTACCTATTCTGTGGGCTTGAAATAATACTGGAAAGGCATTTGGCAACAAGGGACAGCTACTGTTGCTACCATATCTCCCAGTCTGTCATCATGAAATTGAATGGCAGCAGGCTCAGGCTTGTCCCTTTGCTTGGGCTTCAGGACCCCCATGGCCAGGCTGGACCCCGGCCCTCTGGCTGTGGGCACCCAAAGTCTGCTGAAGTGTACTTGCCAAACCAGCAAGGCAAGCATGCCTGTCCAGTCCAGAGCCATGGAGGAGCAGGGAAAAGCCTTGCAATGCCCAGGGATGGGCTCTTGGATGCCTCCCCCCGCACCCCCTCTGGAAGCCCTTGGACTGGCTTGGACAGTCGGGCTCAGGCAGGAGTCTACTCCCAGATGCTGCTGCCATCTTGGTTCACCTTGGCCTCTCTTCAGCAGATGGGCGTGTGGCCCTTGCCCTCCCCCAGCAGCAGGTGGCCTTTGCAGCCTGGCACCTGTTCCTGGAGGTTGGCTGCCAGGAAGGTGCAAACCCAGGAATCGCCCTCCTGATGTGTCCTCTGCCATAGCACAAGGCCCGTGTGCTGCCTAGAGGGGCTGGCCTGGGTCCGTCCTGGTGAAGGAGGTCGGAGGAGAGACTGCTTCTCCCATCCCAGAGTCCCCTCCTCATCCTCCAGGTGAGTCACAAGAGAGCCAAAACTTGCATCCTGGGATCTGTATGCTGAGACCTGTTGGGGAGGAGCGGGGACTCGTAGGAGGATGTGGAGGAAGTCGAACGGGTGTAGGTAGAGGGTCTTGCTTTTGTCTCCAAGGGGTAGCAAGCAAGCTGAGTTGCTCTCAGATTTTCATTTTATTAATAGAGGAAGGAAATAGGCATTTACTGAGTGCCGACTATGTATCAGATCCTGTGCTGTGACTTTTTGTGGGATTGAAGGGCACAAAGCAGGTAGTGGTTCAATTCCTATTGTCGCCGGCAGGAAATTAGGTTCTGATAGGTTAAGTAACTTACCTGGGTTCTTCCAGTTGATTTAAGGAGGGCTGCATTTTGAAATGACTCAGAAATGCACACTGTCTGCCATGCATTGGAAAATACAGAACTGTATTTTATTTATTTTTATTTTTTTATTTTTTTGGTACCGGGGATCGAACTCAGGTCCTTGCACTTGCACAGCAGATGCTGAAACCACTGAGCTAAATCTCTGGCCCCAGAATTGTATTTTAAACAGTTTTTGAAACTAGTTAAAAGGAAAAACAATCACCTATAACTTAACTATTGTGATATGACCTTATTTATCATTTAGTGTATTTCTTTCTCGTGCAATGTATACTTTACAAATTTAGGATCATTAGAGGGAATGGTGAGGGTTGGGTCCCCGGATGAGATAGGAAGTACTCCTGAGCTAGGGCTACCGAGGGCCGAGAGTGTCAGCAAAATGAGAACCTGGGTTTGGCTCCGAGCCATCTTATCAGTCATGAGACTCTTGAAGCCGTGTAGGAGAAGTAATCTGGGTACAGGGACCGGCAAGCCAGACCCCCATATACTCTCCTGAGTTGGTTTTGCCCAGTTAAGTGGTAGAATTTTCCTTTTAACTCGCTTCCTTCTTGCTTTTGACAAATGGGGATATTTGTACCATTTTCCCGAATGACCTCTTCTCCTTGGGGTAATGAGAAAATGAAAGTCTTTGCTAAGTGCTTTGAGATATTCAGATATAAAAATGGAGAGCAGAGTGTTGTCATGGGCCTTTTGCTGCCAGGGCGCTTTAGAAAGAGGAAGTGCAGTTGGTAGGGAGTGAAGGTCAACTCCAGGATGGGGGCCGTTGCTGGAACCCAGTCCCTCTGGGCTTCAGGGCAGGGGAGTTCATGGCCTGGCTCAGGAGGGGTGGAGTTTTCGGGCTGCCCCTGCCCAGCCTCCAGGTGCAGACTCCAAGGCCGGGCCCCACAGCCAAGGTGATGCAGATCACTCAACCAGAGCCCCTTCCTTGACTCGCATCTTGGGGATAAATGATCCAACTCAAGGAGAGGTGTCCCCCGTCTCTCTCCGTAGCATCAGCCCAAGAATAACACAGCGGCCTAAATACTGTGTCACCTACACAAATAATCATCCCGGAGATGATTTCGAAACATGGAAAAATGCATATGAAATGCATGAAAGTGCCCCCCCACCCTGTTTGTGGAGTGTCATGTAGGCCACGATGGAAACTGTATAAAAATACAAATGCTCAAGGACAAAGCTTGCGAGGTAGTCCTCCAAAATGAAAATTATAGTGTTAAGGGCAGCGGGACGAGGGTGATTTGTTTTTTATTTCACAACATTTTATTTAAATTCCCCCCTATGATTAAAAACCAACAAAGCCAACGTGTCGGCCCAGCAGGGAGCCCTGGTAAGGGTGGGAGGTGGGGCAGCGCCGGGCGAGAGGGCGCCTGCACCCACGGCCCCCGCAGGGCGCTGAGCTCACTGGCTCTGCCAACCGAAGAAACCTATGAGATCTCGGGAAGCTGAGGCGTATCGGTGACTCAGAACTCCGTGTTGTGCTGTTTAACAATAGCTTTTGTCCTTTGCCCAAAACCCTAGGCCAGTGTGTGAAAAAAAAAATTGTAAAATTATGAGATAGTTTGTACTTTCCTTACCAGCCGGTGCCAACTATGGGTGCTTTATTTATTCAAGGTGGGGAGGCAGGGAAGGCGGGGTTGGGGTGGGGGGAGGAAAAGAAAAACAAGGTAGAACTCGGACAAGGCCCAAGAAAGGTTTGCGCCTCAATAACAAACTTTCTTTTGTTTCATGGGTGGGAAGAAGAAAAATAAGAAGGAAAAAATGCAGAAAGCCAGTTCAAACCAAATAAAACTGTCCACGTTCTGTGCCTGGTGTTGCTCCTCTGGCTTCTTGCAGTGGGCTTCGCCTCTTATTTGTGGAACAGGAAAGCCGCTTGGGGACTCTCTGGGTGAGGACAGACCAAAGAAAAAAGGGTTGGAGCCAGAGGTGGGAACAAGGAGGGATGGTCATGCCTAGTGTTCTGGCCAGTATTGCCCAACTGCCAACAGTTTTTGCCCTCACTTCCGGCTGGGTTTAAAGAAGATTCTTGTCTCCTGGAGTCCTGGAAGCTGCCCGGTGCTAGTGGCACTCAGAATTCCATGTGGATCAGATACAAAGACGAATTTGCCCTGTGTCAGTTTAGATTAGTATTGTCTTCCTGATGTCCACTGGGAGAGTTTGTTTTTTGTTTTGTTTTTTGCAGTACTGGAGAATGAACCTAGGGCCTTTGCACTGAGCTGCATCTTTTTTATATTTTATTTTGAGACAGGGTCTTACTGAGTCACTAAGTTGCCCAGGCTGGGCTCCAACTTGTGATCCTCCTGCCTGTGCTGCTCAGGGTGCTGAGGTTACAGGTGTGTACCACTACGCGGAGACATTTTACAACTGAGATTCAGGGGTGAGGACCCTGGGAGGGTTGCGAAAGGGTGTGAGATTGTGCATGAGCCATAATGTGTGTGGGACTGTGTGTGTAAATGAATGTATGTGGTTGTGTGCAAATGGTTGCATGTGTCATTGTGGATTGCAAGTGAGTGTATGTGTAAATGATTGTGTGTGATTGCAGATGACTTGTGTGAGTGATTGCGTATGAGATTGTGTGTTTACCTTTCTTTTTTTTGGGTACTGGGGATCGAACTTGGGTCCTTGCGCTTGCACAGCAGGCATTGAAACTACTGAGCTAAATCCCCGGCCCTACCTTTCTTTTTAATTGCTCCCCCCAAACAGAGTAAAATTTCAAGGGAGCCTTATATCTACTTTTTCACATATTACCTGCTTCCCCACTCCAAACTTGCTCTCCAAGTGTCCTTATGGGGAGCTCTGGGTCCTGGGTGAACAGGTGATTTTTCCAGATTAGCTTGGGCAATTTTGTGGAAACCCTGCAGGGTCTTTTCTTTGGCAGTGGTTCACCCAGGAGGAGAAAGGAGGCTGTGGGCTCAAGGCAAAGTCACAGAGGCCAGAGGTGTCCTCACCCGGGTGTCAGATGCCTGTGTCTGCAGCCCCGATAAAGATCCCCATTCCTGCTCCTGGCTCAGGAATGAATGCAGTCCAGCTTCTGAGGCTCCTGTGGGCTTTTAGGCACCTCCGAGATCTTCCGGTCCTCGTGACCTTCCCTGGAGGCGGCTCGAGGATTATTGTTCATGCCATGCAGATGAAGAAACCGAGGCCAGGAGAGGGAAGGCTGTTTGGCCAAGGTTTACAGCTAGTCCAGGACAGACTTAGAACCAGAAATCGGCCTAGGGCTGCTTGGAAACACGGTCATTTCCTCCAGGGGCATGGGGCAGGGCTGACCAGTTCCAGACATGGCATTGCACTTCCTTCCACAAAGGGACACTCCTGCGGGATCAGTTTGTGGCTGTGGCTGGGGGTGGCTGGTCTGCTGGTTTTAGGCCCGTTTCTATTGAAGAAAGAGCCTTGGACAGGAAGACCAGCGAGGGGTTTCTAGCCCTCCTCTGCCACTGACAAGGCCCCCTGTCCCAAGGCCTGGGCTTTGTCTACTTGGAGCCAGAGGGCTGGAGCCAGTGGGTCCCCTGTCTCTCCCAATTCAGGGCAGCTGGAGCTTCCTACCACCATCTAGAGTTCCCAGCTGTGCCATGCAGCAAACCCTCTCCCACAACCTGTCAAACCAGAGATGCCAGTTTCCCCGGGGGCTCCCAGGAGTTCCCGCCCCTATCTTGTACCAGGCAGAGCATCTGCAGGCTCGGCGGGCAGTGCCTGTGTCCTGTGCCCCATGCACCTGCTTATTGATAGCTGCGTGTCTGCATGAACCTTGGGCCAGAGCCCTTTGGTTTGAACTCACCTTGTTCCAAGAGGCTAACACGTGAGAAAATTACAAGCAGAGGAGAGGAGTGGGAACTATGACAAGAGGCAGCTGTGAGAAAGGGGCAGGCTCGTGCCCAGGGTGAGCACCATCTGGGCGGGAGGCCTGGCTTCCAGCTGTGGGGGCCTGGAAGGGCAGAGCCTGGGAGGAATGATTTTGAAGCCACTACTATGGAGATTAAGGGGATGAGAATGTAAATCTCAAGTAAAAAGGTAATTGAATGTAATAGCAAACACTGCTCGCTCTATGTTAATTTTAGCTCTTCCCCTGGATACAAGACGCTGTATTAGTGTTTTATTACCATTTTGTTTGCACTAATAAAATAGTAAAATTTATTTCAAGGAAGTTGAAGGATGGTTTTACAATGCAAATTTGAAGAAATTGGACTTTTCATTTATGCCTCTGCTATTTTAAACCCTGACGGGTGTAAATTAGCTACAGGGACCAAGCAGACCCCACTGACAGGGGAGGCGGGAGCCAGGGCAGAGGTTCCAGATTAGTTCAGGGCAGGAAGTAGAGAGCACAGCACAGAGAGACTGGGGCCACTTGGGGGCCAGGTGGGACTGGCCGGTGCGTGAGAGAGGGTTGGGCACAAATGACATCGAGCTGGTCGGGAGTCACACACGTGGCCACAGACCTCCGCCTTCGTCCTTCCTCTCAGCCCTTGGCCTCCTTCCTGTCCTGACACTCAGTTCGATTAACCTTGTGAACCCCCAGAGGGGAATGGAGCAAACTCTCCCTTCTGCCCCTAGAGAGAGCAAAGAGACCAGCTGTCTCTACCACATCCATCCTTTGAAAGGGGGTGCAGGTGGAGGAGGGCATCAGAATCTGGAGGAAAGACCCTGAGCCTAAAAGGAACACAGGTTGAGGGGAGCAATGGCTGAACATGTTCGCCTTCCCCAATCTTCCCTCTGACCCAGGCTCCTTGGGCCAGAAAGATGGTCAGTCCCAGGCATGGCGGTGGTGGTATTCGTGAACCAAAAAGCTAGAAGACTGAATTTGTAAAAAACCGAGCGGTCTGAATTTTAGGCAACTCAATGATGGTAGAGGAAGCTGGAGAGGGCATGAAAATGCTCATAGGAAAGGCTCGTTTTGAGTTTTGGTTGAAGAATTCAGGTTGGATCTTGTTTTATCCAAACCGGTTTGTTTATCTCTGAAAAATTATCGGCAGCAATGGCCCAAAGGGATGCACAGGGGACCCGATTCCAAAGGGTAGGGAGCCGAACAAGTGTTCTAGTGTCTGGAGGAGTCGGTGGCATGTATTGCCCAGGGTTTTCTGGCTGCCTGCCTGGTGTGGGGGAAATAAATGGTGAGCCGGTGTTGCTGGTTTCCAGCCCCAAACTTAGGTCTTGTGAGGCTTTTCTGGTGTGTTCTGTCTCCTTTGGATGGGGGCTGTGGGTGAGTGCGAACTTGTGGTGGGGTGAGAGACAGGGGCGGGTGTCAGGAGAAGAGTCAGACTGCTGATGCTGGCCAGGTCACGGTGGCAGGACTGCAGGGGTCTGTCACAGAAACCGGGGACACCCTTGACAGCTGATGGCTTGAGCTCCGGGTATTAGGGCTCTGGGTCACAGGGAACTTGGCACTGGGGCAGAGCAGGGCAGACACAGGCCCCAGCCTCTCCGGGTGCCTGACCTGAGCAGAGGCCCTGCACCAGCCTCCAGCAGCTGGGCGGGCTCTCTGCGTGGTTGATGCTGGAGAAGAAGCCTCCATCTGGGCCTCTGCGGGACCCTTTGGATCAAGGGATGTGGATGGGATTTCTTGGGCTCATGGGGCTTAGGGAATGTGTGGGAGATGAGGCCTCATACAGAGCCTGGAGCCTCCTTTTTCTCTGCTGCCGGGCACCCGGGAGGCCCTGGTGGCTCTGGGCTGGTAGCCGAGGGGCAGAGAGGGAGACACTGAGCTGCTGGAGGCCACCAAGGCCAGGGCAGGGTGGAGAGCGTAGCTGAAAGACCACAGAGGGTGGGTCCTTTAGCGTGGAAATTGTTTCCGAGTCTCTGAGAGGAAGGAGATGCACCACTGTGTGCCCAAGGATTTACAGAGGGCACCAGGCAAGGGGGTGGCACTAGGAATGGATTTCAACCCAAAACTGTAATTACTCAAGGAGCAGTCGGAAATGGGAAAAGCAGATTAGCGGGGTGGCCCACTGGGCCTGCGGGTGCAGGTGGCTCAAGGAGTGCCTGGCCTCGACACAGGCAACTGCCAGCTCTCTTAGCCCCACCCAGGGCTGGGGTCAGAGCCCCAGGGGTCCTCCCTGGTTCCTCATTTCTACCGTTTCTGGGGGTCAAGTCCTCTCTAAGCAGCCGCCGTGTTCCCCATCTCCCTGCCACTCCCCACTCCCGTGTCCCCCAACCTGTGAAGCTCCATCCTGCCTGGTTTGACTTTATTTTGGGCATGGGGTGCGTGTGCATGAGCTGGGGAGAGAGTGACCCCAGAGGACACCAGAGCCTGCTGTCCCGTCTGGCCACAGTAAACTTTGGAAGCAGAATGCCACCTGCTGCCTTTCCTGTGTGGCTTGGGGGAGCCAAGTGTCTCTAACCCGGACAAAGGGAGGCCAGGATGCCAAGGTCTTTGCCCACAAGGCTCTGCCCCTTGCTCTCTCCCCACCCAGCCCCAGGGGTGTGGCACAGCGGCGCCCCCTGCGTGTTCCAAAGCCCCACACTCACCTTCCCTTCTCCCCGCCCCCTTCCTGCACCTGTCAGCTGTCTCACTGACTGTCTGGCTTGGCTGCCACCCATCTCCTCCTCCCAGGCCAGCCTCGCCCCCACCCCCTCCTCAGCCCACACTCCCTCCCTTCCTGTCTCTGCCCACGGCTGTCTCTACCTGCCCGTCGCCGGCACACCTGAGGATCCGGGGGTGCCTAACGGAGTGTGGGCATGGTTCAGGGTGTTTACCAGACAGCCGGGATCAGGTATTAAATCCTGTTGCTGTCTTCCCAGGGCCGGGTTCCTCAGATGGTTTTCCAAATTCCTAATCTCAGTGCCCGCATCCCTGCCGGGCCTATGTTTGATGGGAGCTTTTCTCTCCAATTGAAGCTGAACCCAGCAGGATCTGTCATGGGGTTGGGTCTGGGTTCCCACCGGTGCACGATGACATGGCGTCCATCCCCTTCCTCTCTGGCTTTTCCTTCCTTCCTTCCTTCCTTCCTTCCTTCCTTCCTTCCTTCCTTCCTTCCCTCCTTCCTTTCTTTGGGAATCTTAGTGAGTGGGGGCCAAGAGTCTGCCACCAGGTGTTCTAGAGGCTGCTCTAGCCTGGCCAGCGCCTCACCAGTGTGGTCCAGGGGCCACCTGCCATCACTTGAGGTGTGTATGTGTCTCACATTGGGCTTAGTGTCAGAAGCCAGGGAGATCCAGTTTAAATGACAGCCCTGCTCTGGCCTCCGTTTTGATTCTTCATACTTTTCAATCTGGGGGCCATTGTGGGGTTTGCTCCTGATGCCGAATGCCCTGACCTGCCCCAAAGATGTCCCTACAACAAACCTGTCCTCCATGCTGTCTCTGAGTTGGTTTGGGAGGTGACAGCACTAGGAACGAGTCATGCTCCTGTTTGGTGCCCCGGGTGGACACCCTGTCCTCCTTAAACTGGCCACACCTCTGGGTATCAGAAGGGCTCTGGCAGTCCCCAGAGACGAGGGACATCAAGGCACTCAGGGGGTCTCCATTTTTGATGTGCCACAGAGGCAGCTTCTGAGGTCCTCCCTTCTGTAGGACAGCTGGGGACAAGTCTGCCCTCCCTAGGATGGCAGGACTGTGCAGAAGGCAGAGAAGCTCCGCCACGCCCTTAACCAGCTCTCTGGGACCTGGGCGTGGAGACCCCCGTTCCCTCCCTCCTCTCAAGCTGGGAAGCTTCTAGGAGGGAAGGAGCAGGACTGGGGCCCATTGAGGGGGCCTCACTAGCATGGTGGCCTGGCTCAACCCCTCCGAGGTGCCTGCACCGATCCGTGTGTCCTTTCTCTGGGCTGCCCTGTGACCTCCACAGACCCTTCTAGTTTCAGCATCTCTCTCCCTGGCTACGGACCAACCACCTTTGCTTCATCCCCAGCCCCTTCTCCTCTTCCCTCCAAGCAACCCCAGGGCTCTTGGGTTTCACAACTGCCTGAGCCTTCCTCTCTCTCAGGTCTCCTCACCTTATCCTTGCTGGGCTCCAAGTGGCACCTGGCTCCACCCTGCCCCATTGCCTTAGTGGTCAGCACTACTAAGTAGTCTGAGCTTTTCTGTGTGCCCCTTTCTGAGACTGGCGCTCTCATGGAACAAGGGTCTGAGAGGGGCTGGGCAGGCGCAAAGGGGGACAGAGTATGAGAGTCAACTTGGGGCTGGGCCCTTGGCCAGCACCCTCACCAGGAAAACTATAGGCTGGGGCTCCCATGAGAGTCAGGGGTGCCAGAGCTCTTGATATTATTCCAGAAAGTTCTTTTTCTAATACGTGTTCTGGACAATGATCAAGAAATAAAATAGAGAAAAGGGGGACAGAAAAATTCTAGAGAAAATCTAGTTGGGCCAGTTAGGAGGAAGAGAAGGAAGGAGGAAAAATTAATTCATTAGAAGAACTTGTTTACTAGCTTTGCTTAGGCGCCTCCATTTTAAAATCTACCTTTACAATAAGTCGCTAATTAAAATACCAAATTAAGCAACAGCTCTGTTTTTTTTTCCCTTACGCTTTAATTGCATGATTTTTTGTGATGTAATTTCTGGAAACACCCAGTGTACCTAACAAGGCTGATTGTTTGATAAACTATAAACACCTGAAACCAACCCAAAAAATAAATATATAAATCCAAGGGTAACCGAAGGTAGATTGGAAATGACAGAGAATTGCAGACAGCATGGAACCAAAAATCCATAATAATAATAATAAAAAACCTTCTAAGTAAGGACATTCATCCTCCTGCCTATAGCCCCTCTTGCCCCGCCACCACCGAAATCAGAACAGTCTGTACATCTCAGGGGGAAATGGAAGGCAGACCAAGTGGGGCAGCCACTCCCTGTCCCCTGCCCTCAAGTCGGTTCTCAGGAAAACAAACAGACACAACCCGGAATCTTCTTTGATTCCATTTCTAACTGGCTCGGTGCTTTTGAGGGATTCTGACCATTGATGGTAATTTTCTTTGTCCCCTTGTTCTAAATGTGGAAGCAGTCCCAAGAGGGAGTGAGTGGGGGGCGACATGGGTCCCTCTGGGGAGAACAAATCTCTCCGTGCCCGTGTGTGTGGCAGGCAGCGTAGCCAGGCCTGGTTGCTGGCCTGGCATCTCTGACTGTTCCGAAAGCACACGGTCTTCTCGAAGGTGGGGGAGGTTGGTCCGCCGTGAGGGAGGTGTGTGCTGACTTCACACACAGCCCATGGCCAGCTGCCTTTGCAGTGGAGACCTGGCGGAGGGTTGCAAAATTGCTGAGAAACCTGTTGGGCCCTGACTTGGGGTGGGGCTGGCAGGAAGCTGGATCCCACTGGCAGCATCTTCTGTGGGTTCTGGGCCTCCTGTATGCAGGGCACCGGGGCAGCAGGAGCCATGGGATGGAGGGGACCTCAAGGCTGGCTCCTTTTTCCACCCACCAGCCAGGCACCCAGTTGGACAGAGGCCCCAGAAACTTCATATACTTTGTTCCTGGGAAAAAAAGAATTGCTTCCCTCTTAGGATCTGTCAAAAATATGTTTTCTCCTTGATTATAATTAATGCTCACAGCTAGCTGGAAAATATAAAAAGTCTAAAATTTGAAAAAAAGATAGCTAAAAGTATGAGTTACAGAGATAGACCTGCTTGTAACCTCCACCCGGTTTGCCACCCAGCAGTGTGAATTTGGGTAAATTACTTAATATTTCAAAACTTCAGTTTCCTCATCTATAAATTGGGGATAATGGTCATATATATCTTATCAACTGGTGAGGATTCAGTGTGATGATCCACATAAAATACTTAACACGGAGCCTGGCATGAACACACTTAAATATTAACTATTTCTGTTTTTATAGTTAATAATGATTATCCCTATGACTTTGGGGTAATGGCTTTATAATTTTTTATTAAGAAAAATTTTTTACATTGATGAAATTATTTATCTAAATCTGTCCAATTCAGTTCACCTCTGGCCACATGTGGCTTTTTAAACTTAATTAAAATTAAATAAAATTTAAAATCACTTCCTCTATTGTATTCACATATTCCAAGTGGACAGTAGCCACATGTGGCCTGTGAATGCTGTACTGGACAGTACCAAAAGTTCTGTTGAGCAGCCAGCTGAATAACACCTGAGGTTTTTCACCGAAACATTT
Organism: Heterocephalus glaber; assembly: GCF_053883595.1. NCBI lineage: Eukaryota > Metazoa > Chordata > Mammalia > Rodentia > Bathyergidae > Heterocephalus > Heterocephalus glaber. The sequence goes on along the minus strand of NW_028258299.1, from coordinate 6,680,019 downwards.
TCTGCTTTTTGAAAGTGTCTCTTAATGGCTGCATAGTAGTCCATGATGTGGCCAAATCCCATTCTTCTTATTGGTCTGAGTTTAGGAGCACCCTCTGGGCTCTGATTGGCTCTGCTGGGGTTGTTCTTCCTGGCACTTGTGCTGCGGTGCTCTCTGATTGGTGCTAGGCAGTGAGGCATTCTGGGAGGAGAAGGTGTGGCCTGATGATTGGCTCCCATTGGAAGAGCCAGGGCAAGAGGCAGAGCTCTGTTGTCCCCAACCCCAGTGGGTTCTGGAGGGGCAAGAAGGGGCAGCTGGAGACCAGGGAGAGGAAGAAACTTGCTTGAGGTAGTGAAAATGAGTAATAATGTCTCCCTCTCCATGGACTAGAGGGCCCGAGGTTCATCTTGGAGCCTCCCTTGACACTCCCAGGGGTTGGGTGGCCTTTCTTGGAGGGGATGCCATGGTGCGGAGCTGGCCTCCTGGTCCTAGTGAGGGTCTTCAGGCTTCGAGGAGGAGCCTGACTGAAGATGGCTGTGGTTATCTAGGATCAGGATACAGGGCTGCCGGGTTGGGGAACCATGCCAGGAAGACCTTGCTGTGGCCCGTGACCACCCTGCGACTGGGCTGGTGGAGGGAGTGTTGGGGTGATGCTGGGGTCATGACCCTTCTCATGTGGCTGAGGGCAGAGTTCTGGGTGCGGGACTGTGGGCAGGGCCAGCAGGGGAAATAATCCCCAGGGCAGTGGGCAAGACAGATAGGGAGAGCTGAAACCGGACCTGCTGATGTGGCCCTTTCTGTTTGCAGCAGATCATAAAATATGGCTCAGATTTTCATTACGGGCTCTATCGATTATCTTCTGGGATGGATGAATTATAGAGAACATTAAATTTTTTTAAAAAAGCAAGGGAGAGAGGAAATATCTGAATGAGTTTGGGTGGTCGATGGCCGAAAGGGCTGAGCCACCAAGCCTGGTCTCCCAGCAGGGTGATGCCAGAAGCTCTCAGTGCAGGCAGCCTTGGCCTACAGCTCAGGGCCTCCCAGGCTCCCTGGGCCTGGCCTTGCAATCGCGAGGCAGACAATCTTCCCCTGTCCTCCCCTGTCCTCCCCTCCAGGATCTGTCTGGGTTCCTGGAAAGTGGAAAATCAGGTTTCCAGGGCTCTGGCTTAGAAGTAGGACCTTTTCCAGGCTTCAGCCGCCACTGCTGGGAGGTGGGCCCTAATGCTGCCACTTTCCCCCCAGAGACCCATGATTCTGGAGATGCCTGGCTGGGCAGGGGGAAGGTTCCAAGCACATCTTTATCTCCTAGGACCAGGACTGGGATAGGAACTCGAAGGGATCAGGACACCTGGGCCAGGTGGCTGTGTCTCCTCTTTCCTGCCCTTTGTCCCTTCCATCTGCAGTCGCTGGTGCAGAGGACTTGTTTTCCTCTATTACCTTGGGAAGTCAGGCAGAGAGAACCTGAAAGCCTCTCCCTCCCCTGGCTGAGCAGTGAGGTGATTAGGTGGTGACACACAGTCCTGGGTTCAAATCATTTCCCAGTATCTGACCTTGGGTGGGTCCTATCTGTGTCTTGCTTTCCCAGCTCTCCAGTAGGGATAATCATCTACCTCATTGAGTTCTTGTGATGATTATATGTATTGATGTATTAAAATCTCGAGTACACAGTGGTTAATAAACATAAATGATTATTCTTTTCCTCCTTTACACTGGCAGAGTCTAGAAACTAGAAACCTCCTCCCCACCTCATTTAGGCTTTTTGATTTATCAAATGCTTTATAGCACATACTATGTGCTGGGTACTTTTCTGAGCATGTTACATGCAATAAATCACTTAATCTTCATGATTATACTGAGGAAGAACTATTATTATCTGTTTTACTGTTAGGGAAACTGAGGCACAGAGAGGTTAAAGTAATTTATCCAGAGTCACACAGCAGCACAGGAGTGGCAGCCTGGCTCCAGAGCTTGTGCACTTAAACTGTGCGGCCTGCTGCCCAGTGATCTGCTGGGGTGGCACGTGCTGTGTGTGTGTCTGTGTGTGTGTGTATCAGTGACCCCAGCCGTTTCCAGGGCCCTGTTCTGGGTGGAGTGACTCTCCCCACCCCCACACCATCCACCTCACCCGAGCTTCACCTAGGCTGTCATGAAAAGGTGGTGGTTTCCATGGATATCCGTCTCCCTCTGGCGACACGCCCTTTTCTGTGTAACTCTGTTCCCTAGAGTTGATTGTTTTTGGCACACAACTCTGTAAACTCATCCAACAATTAAAAGGGGGGAGGGGTGGAACCAGAAGGAGACAGATAGTGACTGGAGGGTGAGTGACACATAGGAAGGGCCTCTGGGTTGTGGGTCCCCTCCCTGTCCCCATCGGCAGAAAGGCCACGGAAGCGGCTGACTGGGAGCTGTACTGAAGGGGTTCTGGTTCCTTCCAATTGAACTGTATTCTTGGCCCATTTATCTCCTTCAGAAATCTAAAGGGCCCCATTCTCAGAGCCGATGCAAGTTTTCGGGGGCCACCTGAAGCCATGAGATGCCAGCTTGGACCCATTTGAATATTTACTGTCCTTGTTTTGGTTAATTGTGTATGTGTTTGCTCTGTTTGTGTACCATCAAATACCTGCTGCGCTGGGCGTACCCATCGTAGGCCGTGTGAGATCACAGATGAAAAATGCAGTGAAAAACACTTTCGTGCCACAACACATCATGTAGGATTTTTGTATTAAGATGTGGATTTTTTATTGTTTTCCCCCCCTTTCCGTACAGCCCTGGAGTTGGGCAACGCGTATGTCTGTGTTTTTGTTTTGTTCACTCCAGGTGGTTTATGAAATCTGCTCATTAGTGCCCTGTCCTCTCCCCACCCTGGCTGAGCTTCCACATCTCTCTTCATGAATGTAGATCTTTCCCCGCCATCTCCTGGTGTCTTCTTGCCTTTGAAGAGATGATGGGTGGTGTCCTGGCTGTGTAGACATTCGCCCCTGTAGTCCTGCTCCCCAGCCCCAAGTCTCGGAGCAGATTGGTTGGGGGTCCCCATGCAGGGAGGCAGTAGAGATTCCTGAAGTTGTCCCATCCCCGTGGGACCTCTTGACATAAAGTGGCCTTCTCCTGGGTTCCTTCTGTGTCCCCAGACCAGGTAGTGATGTCATGCCCCCAGCTGAGACCCTGTTTATAAGGTAGGTTCAGGGGTTCCTCCTGCTCCCCAGGTCTTACCCCCACTTCAGCACCTGGTCACAGCCATTATCTTTGGTTGTGATCTCTGAGTGCATTTGGGTGGACCTGGGGGGGGTTGCTGGAGACCTGATGGTGGCAGGGAGAACTGAGATTAGGGGGAGGAGGTAGCATCCAGTGAGGGTGGGGGCTGAGATCACGTGGGGAGGAAGGAGGAACTTACAGTGAGTTGGCTTTGGAGCCTTCCAGCGCAGGCCTGGCAGCATATGACCTTTGGCAAGTCACTTCATATTTCTGTGCTTGCTCCCTTAGTCTTTCCTCTGGGACCATAATCGTTCCTGCCCTTGTGTTTAAAGATTCAGCAGGACCGCGTGTGTGGAGCACTGGCACAGAGCTTGGCAAACAGCATCTAGTTAGTTAATATCATTAATTCTTCAGTAAGCCCCTTGTCAGAGGGTGAAAATCACTCGTCTGGTGCATACTGTACTCCCAGCATGCTCCCTGGCAGACAGTAGGTGCCCAGACAGTTCTTCTTGCAGTCATTTGGAGAAGGATCAAGTGGTCCCCTTCACCTGAAAGTTGTGAATTCACAGAGGAGGAGGGGAAGAGACCAAGATGCAGGTTGGGGGTTGAGGGAGTGAAAGAGGACTGAGCGTAAAATTAGCCAAAGAAGTCTTCTGTCGGAGAAGAGGGAGAAGCTGGGCCCATCTGATTCTGACATGAAGTCGGGGACTAGTTCAGTTCCACCGACACTTATACCACCCACTGTGGGCCAGCTGTTGTGCTAAGTGCTGGGGACTGGAAGATAATTAAGACCTGCTCTCTGCCCTTGAGGAGTTGAAAGTCCGATGGTGGAGACAGGCTCGTGAACAAATTGCTTTGGTCCAGTTTGGATTTAGATACCACGATGAAGGATGGACAGGGAGCAGCCGAGAGGGGCACACAGGCCTGCTTGGGGTAGATGGGAGAAGGCTACCTTGTCATTCATGCCCCTCCATATCCCCTGTTCCCCACAGCTTGCTAGATGGGAGGGGAAGAGGGATCCTCTCCTCTCCCTCCTCTTCCAGTTACCTGGCGAGGAAACTGAGCTGTTGGGAGATCAGCTGGCTTGGCTAAGGGTCCATGAGAATTAAGTGGCAGAGCTGGGCCTCAGACCCATGGCTTCTGATCCTTGGCTCCGGCTTATTTCTGTAACTGCATTTGGCTTTTCACCTCTTCAGCCTGAGGCTGAGCGTGGTCAGAGATCCACGCACTGGGCTCTGTACCGAGGTTTGTGCAGCTGCCTTGGCCCGGGTCCTGGGCCGTGGGAGGGTTCTGGTGCAGGAAAGGCCTTGGGGCCTGTGCCCTGGTTTGGCAAATGGGTCAGGCCACTTGGTTGGGGACAGTCCCGGACTAAGGTCACACCCTGGCAGGGCTGGGGGATGGCAGGAATGGGGAAGACTGAGATGGGGAGGCCGGGTCACACCCTTGGTCTGGTTGTTCTTGCTGCCAAGGCCGAGAAGCTCCCTGTGTCCTGGGCAGTCCCCTCTGTTAGCAGGAAGAGGTCAGATGAGGCCCCCAGGATCTGGAACCCCTTTGGAACCAGGACACGAGACACTGGGTCATTCCCAGTAGATGTGTGGTCAGACCCCAGTCCCCTAGCTGCTTCAGAATCGGGAAAGTGGAAGTGTTTCCCTTGGCCTTTTTTCTGGGGAAACGAGTATGTCGCTTTTGAAAAGCTGGAAGGGCACAGTGTCAGCTGTGTAAGATGCTGGTCTTTCTGATGGGATACTGGCATGAAGAACCCCCCCCCATAAGAGGGTGCACTAGGGGGCAGGAGCTGTCAGTGGTCTGAGGCACCCCTTCCTGTAGCCTGGAGCCTTTTGCTGGTGTGGGGGTGCCTGGTCTTTTCGGGATTCTGTTCTAATAGGCAAGGGAGTTTCAGAGCCCAAAGGAGTGAGTCTCCCAGTGGCCCTGAAGTTCCCATTAAAGTGTTTTTTCCTCTTTTTTAAAGAAAAAAATATTCCCAAACTGGAAAACAAAGGAAATCCACTTCCCCCAAATCACACGAAACTCACATTAGGGGCCTGGCGGGAATCCATGGAAACCAGGAAACCTGCTGTTAACCCTGTGTGGTGCTGAAGGGTGGGATGGGAGCCAGGCGAATCCACCCCTGGACTGCTGTCACCATCCATCCCTACGCCCGCCCCAGGGAGCTGGCCTTGGTGGCATTGCCCCAGCAGAGGGGAGGAACTGGTGCTGAAGAGCTGGTGCCTTCAAAGAGCCAGCTCTCCTTCCTCGTAGGCCCACTTGGGAGGCAGGACAGGAGAGGCTCACACACTCGGAGGGCCCTGGGGATGGGGGAGGGGAGCCAAGTTGGAGATCCTGCCAGGCAGCTGCCCACTCGAGCCATAGGGACCAAGCCAGCTCACAGCCACCGGGGACGCTACAGTCCCCTGGCAAGGGGGCAAGGGAGGGACTGGAATTTCAGCACTGGCTCCGAAGGCAGCAGGGTTGGCGTAAGAAAGCCCAGAGAGCCCCCTGCTTCCTGCTCTCACATCTCCAAGGTTGAGTGTGACATCGGTAGTGTGTCGGTGTTTGCACGCACATAGGCTCTTTTTTTTTTCCTAAAAAGGCTGAAAATATTTACAGGTTTGAAGTTGAAACGCAAACAGGAAAAGCCCTTTAAAAAGTGAGTGTAGTGGATATTCAAAACAGGAATCACCATGGAAATACCACAATATTTGCTTGAATTGACACAAAGGTTGCTGGTAGCAGGGCACCAACTTTCTTCGGTCACTTTTTTTGGCCCAACACCTATCAAAAATGAATCTCAGCTGCCTCCTTCCTCTTTTCTTTTTTATGAGATGAAATCGTATAGTAGCAGAGTTTTGGGATCGGGGGCACAGAAGAGAGAAGAAACCAGATCCATCATCCTGGGTAGCTTCAGAGATACCAGTTGATTGTGTTCTTAGAGACTCCCATAAGGCCACTCGAGGGTCATGGGTGCAGCCAGGACCTGGCCCAGGGAAGATCTGGAGGGAGCAAGGATTAGGGAGCCCAGAGATTGGTTCTGTTGCATAGGTCTGATGTGTTCCAGTGCTGGCCCAATCCATTGTCAGGCTGCTTTTTTTTTTTTTAGTACCAGGGATCGAACTCGGGTCCTTGCGCTTTCGAGGCAGGCAGCGGAACCACTGAGCTAAATTCCCGGCCCTGTAAGGCTGCTCTTTCACCCCAGGTCCCAAGCCTTGGGTGTGATCCCTCCTCTGTTAGCTGGGTGGCACCTGATTGGCCTAGTACTGTTTCTCCCTGTTTGATTATTTTATTAGGTGTGACACTGCATAGCTATTGGCTAATAATTGTGCAAGGGGCACGTTGGGTGCAGGGTCAGGCATGGCACGCACCATGGCAAGGCCATCTGCTGATTGGCAGGCAGGATCGGAGAATCCTGCCTCTCTGCCTGGTTACCACACGAGGGGTTAGAACCTCACCCCATTGTCCTCCCTTGTGCAGCAGTTTTGTGGATGCCAGTTGTAGCCTAACCTTCTGTTTTCCCTCCTCCTTTTGGTAGGCACACAGACCTCACTGACTGAAGGCAAAGACACTTCCATCCCACCTGCCCTTCCAGCTGCCCCGGCCACGGATCCCTCCTTCACAAGGGAGTCTTGCAGCTCCCCAGTGCCACACATTGGAATGGACTTCGGACCCTGGCCTCTTGGGATGCAAAGGTAGTTGCTCCCAGTTCCCAAGATGCCCCTGGGAAGTGTGGGTAGCGGTTTGGGGGTGCTCCTTAGGGTAGGGGATGTATAGACCCTACACTCACGTCTCTCAGTGGTTGTGACATGGACAACAGTAGCTTACACACCCTAGGTGGAAATGAAAAACAATGTCAGACTGGGAAAGGAGCCCTGTCTGGAAGCAGGTACCTACATTTTGGCTTTGGCTTTGCCATTGACTCCACTCACTGCTTCTTCCCCTCTGGATCTCAATTTTCTCATTTGTAAAACAAAGAGGTTGGAATAACTAACCTTGAAGAGTCCTCTCGGTATTCCCAGGGGCAGCAGCGGGTGGGTGTTGCAGGTGAGGCTCCTGGACCTAAGCATCTTCATCTCAGGGACCAGTTGGCCTCTCTGCTCTGAGCTTGTGTGTGGATGTGGCCGACCTGGGAGTGACCTGTGGGCTCTGTCCAGGCTGCAGCCCAGGCAGGACCTTCCTTAGACAGAAACCATGTGTGCCTTTGATTCAGGCTTGGAAATAGCCCCTTGCCTAAGGCTAGTGTATGGGGCTGTCCTGTCTGATGTTTACCTGCGGGTATTAAACTTGGCAGTTCTTGGGGTGGGGGGTTGGCACGTAACAGGTGACTCATTGCATACTGGTCATTATTCAGTATTCTCTCGAGATCCTGAGGGAACCAGCCCAGAGGGGTTGAGTGTTCCTAAAATCCATGGACAGAGTCTTTAGGGTGGAGCCTGGGGCTGAGGGTCTAGAGGTTGTCTGGGGAGAGTAAGGCTGGGGGCTGCTTCTCCTGCTCGTGTCAGACTGGAGTCAGCATCCCCAGCTCAGCCCCCACGGACACCCTGGCAGGTGAGTCCTGCCACTCCCTCTGCGGCCTGACTGCAACTCTGGACTTTGAGCTTGCAGGGAGGAAGTACTGGCAGAGGTGAGTGCCGTGGTGCCCGCCGGGGTTTGGGAGGTCCGCAGAGCTTGGAGCCTGCTTCATTTCAGGCTGTGCCTCCTCAGGGACTAATAAGCCTAGAATACAGCCTGGGACGTGCAAATCACATGCAAACATGGCCTTTGGTTGCCGGGGTGGAACAGCCATGTGGCTGAGACTCTTCTTCCTGGAGTCCAGGAATCAGTTCGTCAGTCCTTAAGGGGTGTTTTGACTACTGCATGGAAAAGGCTGTGTGGGGAGATGGGTTGTGCCGAACTCTGGCTTGGATTTGGTGCTGGCACCTATCCTTCTCTACTGCCTCCGGGACTCTTCTTGCCGCAAATGCTGGGAACACCAGTGCCTCGGGCCGGTCCCCAGCCCACCCTGTGCCCCGCCCCTGTGCAGGCTGCCGGGACCGCCGAGCCCACTTGGAGGGGACTGCGCTTACCTGCTCTCTTCTCCATGGCAAGCTTTTTGTTTTCTTCTTTCTCTGGGCAAAACATGCCCATTAGTTTTTCCCTTTCTGAAGTTTCCACTCACTGTTGACTCCCAGGGGCTGTGCCAGCTGGGATTTGCACCTGGCGCAAGGTGTAGGCCCAGTGGGTCCGGTGGGACTCCCGCATCCTGGCATCGGCTGTCGCGGGCTCGATAATGAAGCTTGGGAACTTGGAGGGCTCCAAGAGGGAATGTGGCGGCCAAGTCCCTCCTTTGTGTACCCAGTGGTGGGTTTGGCCGAAGGCTGGGGTCCTCCATGTCAGGGAGAACCCAGGGTCTCAGAGGGCTCCTGCCTCACCAGAGGGTGGACGAATGGGCGAGTCTGTGCTTGGTCTGGACCACAGGCCTGATCCTGTCTGCCTCAGATTCTCCCCATTTCTGGCTATTCTACAGAAGCTTTGTTTGCAGTTATTTCACAGCTACAAGAGTCCTGTTGTCTGCCACTCACTCCCAAGTGGAGAAGGCAGAAGCCTCTGGCCTCATGGTGTATTAGTAGGGGAGGTGCCAACTAACAACCCCACAGAACTGACGCGCAGAATGGAAATCAGATGAAGCAACAGGAAGTGACATGGGGCACTTTGGGGTCAGCTCAGAGGAGACTTCTTTAAGGAGGTGACAGTCAGCTGAGATTGAAGAACAGGAAGTGGACAGCCACCTGAGGAGCAGGTGAGAGAATATTCTAGAAAGAGGAAGCGGGTAGTTTAAAGGTCCTAAGGTGGGAGGAGCTCACTACATTAAGTGACCAGAGAAAGAAAGGGTGGGAGCCAGGAAGTGTAGGGCTTTGAGGGCCAGGTGAGAAGCTGGGGATTTATTCTCGGGTGACCCTGGGGGGTTTTAAACAGGGAGATAAGGTGCTCTGGATTTTGCTTTAAAGATGGCTGAGGGTGCCCTGGGGAGAGTGGGAATGGACCTGGGGGTGCAATGGGAAGATGCCAAGGGAAGAAGGGAAGGCCGGGGTGGTGGCTGCAGCCCATGGAGGGGGATGATGATAGCTGGGGTGAGGAGAAGGCAGAAGGGCGAAGGGGCAGAGTGCGCCGGTGTGTTCAGAGAGAGTTAGCAGGACTTGCCGTTGGGTTGAATGGGGTCAACTGGAGCATTCAGAGCACCCTGTGTATGGCCTGTGTCGTCTCTCTCCCATGCTCCCCAGACCTCCCAGTGCCGAGAACGACCTGTGGCTCTTAACGTCTGCAGGCTCACTCCATCTCAGGATGCTAAGAAGGGCCCGTGTGAGGGGTGGGCACCTCCTGGCCAGTTTTCAGCAGTCAGGCTCGAAGCAGTCTGGGACTTGTACCCTCACTGTCATTTTGGCCCTTAGACTCTGCGTTGGAAGCCAGTTTTGGGGTCTTTGCTCCATGTCTCCTGTGCCAGGCCTGGGGTTGGTTGGCATTGAGTTTCTCTCACTGTGGCTTTTGAGGTGATCTGTATTCTCCCTGCTTTTCCCTGTGTGCCTGGTCATTCAGACTCTCAACTGTCTAGCTCCAAGGCTGAGAAATGAGTTTGTCTAAGGCCTTGTCATGCACAGGGGGGCCTGCTTAGCCTCCAGCCCCAGCTCACCAGCTGGGATCCATCAGTCTTTCCACAGGGAAAGGTGTGAATTGCCCCACCAGCCTTGAACTTGGGCTCCTGTCCCTTTTTCTGGGCCCAGACTGGAGCAGACAATCCCAGCACCAGTACTATAGCAGCTAGGAAATCTCTGAACGCCCCTAGATGGTCAGAGCAGCCCCAAGCACTGCTGTGTAGTCCAGGAGCAAGCCAAAGGCCTGGCTGGCACAAGCACGAAGCTGTCACCACCGGCTGCTGGGCCCCGTGAGCACTTGCCCGTGCTGGCAGCATATCCCCAGCCATATGGGCCAGCTCAGCCCTCCAGGAAAGCTCAGGAGGCCTGACCTCCATGGGGAGTGACGGGAAGGCCAGACTGGCGACATCTTGCAGGGGGCGTCAGCAGTGTCCCAAGTGGAAAGCAATATGTGGCACAGCAGCAGCTTCCCTCCAGGAAGCTCTGGGGGCCTGACCTCCAGGGGGAGTGATGGGAGGGAGCAGCAGGGAAGGCTGGCAGCGGCTGGCAGGGGGCTCGGGGACATCCCGGGCCCACAGCTGGTGCCTCAGCCTGGCTCAGAGAGCTCGGTCTTCCTGAGTGTGCCTGCTGGGTGTGCCTAGGGAGGGGCGGGAGCAGGCGTGTGTGTCCATGCACGCGTGGGAGGTTTTTCTGCTTTCTGCCTCCATGGTCTGCACTAGATCCATGACCTTCACTCTTAACTGGACTGGACAGGTCTAACGCCATCCTCGAGGGCTTTGATCTGACTCAAGGCTGGCAGCTCCGGAGAGTGTGCAGCTGCAGAGGGGGATGCAGAGGGGCAGGATCAGGTGCTGAGGCGCGGGAGGCGCTGGGGTAAGGGGAGTGGGGACCCGTGGCCTCTGCCACAATTAGGTGACACAATGGTCCAGAGGATCCGAGGCTGCAGCCCCCTTGGGCCAGGCTGCTGCATGGCTGGGAGGTGGTTTGGGAAGACACCTGGTTCTGCTCTGGTAGGAATTCTGTCCAGTGGCACAGGTGCCCGCCCTCAGGCTGCTCCCTCAGTTCTTCCTCGTGGCGTTGAGAAGGCCCTGAGCCCCAGCAAGCACTGGTCCAAGGGAAGACGGGTGGCAGGGCCAGCAGCACCTGCCCTGTCTGGAGCTATCGGGTGATTTGAATCTGGGGCCGTGGTGGGTTGATGGTTGAAGCTAGGAGAGAAGCACCTCTGCTTTACCTCGGCCCCTGTGGGCTCCCAGCATCACCTTGAGAAGAGATGTCAGGCTGAGAGTCCTTCTCCTGTGGACCTTCAGGCTCCTCCTGCTTCGTCCTGTACAGACTTCCCTTGGGCACATTTTCTCTCAGGGGCTTGGTTCCTTGGCCTCCCTTGGGAGCAGGAGCCTTTTCTGGTAGCCTGGGGCAGGGACCCCAATGGCCAAGGTGGGCCAGAGGAGAGGAGGTATAATTACACACTAGTTTCTCCTCCAGAAATGCTAATTGAGAAAAGCAATTAAAAGCAACTCTTTTCCCTTAGTAATCTGTGTTAAGAGCTGGTAACGAAGTTTAGGGCCGTTGTGACTCAATATTTCAGCTTCACCGACTCAAGTCAAAACAATCCGAGCCCAGGAGTTTGCCAGCAGCTGAGCTGGGCCCGGGCAGCAGCTGTGAGTCCCGGTTTCTTCTTGTCACCAGTGTCCCACCCTGTGCATTGAGAGAAGCAGTCTCGGCTGGGGAGGGAGGTTTGAGTGACACGGAAGTGGGTCCCCTAGAGCGTCCCTCAAAAGACAGGAGCAGGAAATGCATCTGAGTCAGAGGCGGGAATGGATAGCACCTACTATAGGGGCCAGAACTGGGGAAGGGTGGGGTCAGACAGGGCTGGGGGAGAAAATGGGTACTTGCGGAACCCACAGGGTGGACCAGGGCTCAGCCCCACGTGGCTCAGACCCGGAAGAAATGGTGGTCTGGCCCTGACCTCTGACCGACCCTCGTTCCTCTCAGCATTTGCATCCATTCATCAGTCTTTATTGAGCAACACCAAGTGCCTCTCGATTTGGGCACAAGAAACCCAACAGTGAACGTAAGAGGCGAGAATTCCTGCCTTTGGGAGTTTACACTGGGCACAGGGAAGCAAATGATAAATGAGATAAAGGAATAGGGTAGATGTTCGTTGACATGTGTTAAGGAGAAAAGCAGGTTTAGAGAATGGAATAAGGAAGGAGAGGTAGGTAGATGGTTTGCAATTTTAGGTGTGGCTTCCAGGGAAAGGGTCACTGGGATGATGACATTTGGGTGAAGACAGAAAGGAGGCAAGGGGGTCATGAACACCTGGGGAAGAGCGTTCTCCACAAGTGGAACAGCGACCGTGAGATACCAGAGGCCAGAGCCAGGACAGAAAGGAGGCTGGTGTGGCTGCCTGGAAGGAAGGAGGAGGTCAAGGATGGGGCCCAGGGCCGTCCACAGAGCTGTAGGCCTTGGAGGTCATTGTGAGAACTCTGGCTGTTAAGGGCCGGGGATTTAGCTCAGTGGCACTGCTGCCTGCTTCGAAAGCACATGGTCTCGAGTTCGATCCCTGCTACCAAAAGAAAAAAAAAAAAAACAAGAGAACTCTGGCTGTCACCCGGAGTGAAACTGGATGCTTTTTGCAGAGTTTTGTGTGACATGATCTGATTATGCACAAGCTCTTTACTAAAAAAAAGACCCAACTGTCACCAACTCCTCCTCATGGGTCCCTTGTGTGTCAGATCCGCCGCCTCGAATGCACTCTCTTCCAGTGCCACCCGGGAGTGGGCAAAAGGGGTGCTGAGAAATCTCCCTGGGTCTCACCCCACCCCGCCATGGCCTCCTCCCATGGAGCAGTTCACAGACAGGGTCTGGTCACTTTAAGCAGCCCCCCGCCCGGCTTCCCTGGCCTGCTTTATCTGAAGTCCAAGTGCATGTTGTTCCAGGACCGATCCGCTTTAGCTAATTAATAATCTGACAGGAGCCACCCAGGGGATTAGCTGAAGAGCTGAGCTCCACCAAGCCCTGGCAAATGAGCCCTGTGCTCCTTGGGGACATGGAGGTGACTTTGGGGGGTGCGGGGAGAGGGGACCTCCACAGGTGAGCCATGGTGTGGGGCAGTGTAGGAGTGACCAGTGATGGGAGAGGGCAAACAGGAGAAAGGAAAAGAGCCTCGATTAAGGAGTCTGCTACCTTGAGATGGGCAGGGATCTCCATTCTCCCTCGCTCCCCCGACGGTCCTGTCGCCTGCCAGGTGCTCCCTTCTGAGCATCTGGGATAGGGTTGCTAGAGCAAACAAGAAAAGATACTGGACACCCAGTGAAATTTGAATTTCAGATCAACAACACCTAATTTTTGGTGCAAGTATGTTGTGTGTGATATTTGGGACACACAAGCTAAAAAAGTATTCCTTGCTCATTAGAAATTCAGGTGTCACTGGGTGTCCTGTATTTCCTCCGGCTGCCCCGAGTAGGGAGGGCAGGAAGCTTTGGGGCTCTCTCCTAAGGGCAGCCTGGGGCTCCCTCCGGAGGAGCCGCTCGTTGGGGAATCACCTGTGGACTTTGCCAGCAGGTTGGGGCTGTGTGGACTCTAAGTCCCCTCTGGGACGTCTGTGGTCCCAGGGCTGGAGAGCAGTGTCCCATGGTTACCTCTCCCAGGCAAGGCTGCTGTCTGGGAACAGTCCTCATGCGTCTCCTGAGGGGAAGGCCTGAAGTTCCTGGAGATAATTTGGATTGGACAGGCATGCACTAAATACAGCTGCTCTGAGTCCAGAGAGGTGGGTAGGGATGGCCCTATGCAGAAAGGGACAGGCAGGTCGGGCACGAGGTCGGGGATGGCAGCCGGCTCCATAGAGCCACCTCCACAGTCCAAGACCTCTGGGCACTGAACGGAAATACTCACCTGCTGACCTCTCCAAACCCGCCCCCAAGGCCACTGAGCAGCCCAAGTTTCTTCTCAGGGAGGGCATGCCATCCAGTGGGCTGGCTGGCTGGGCTAGCACTCTGGGGGCAGAGAGGGTGGGTCTTTGTTCGAAAGTTTAATGGGGTCCTAACTGCTCCTGCTCCTCGTGACCCCTCTCACCCTGGCTTCGTTCCCCACAGTCAGGAAGCTCAGGGCAACAAGAGGGGCCCCTGCCAGCTGGTGGAAGTCCAGCCTCCTGCAGCCAAGGGGCCCGATGCCAGGCGGGCACTGCCCTGTGGTGGGAGCGCTCTTGCCGGGGCTCTGTGCTCTAGGAGGTAACAGCATCTGCGCCTAGGAGGCCTCCGCCGCCCCCCACCCCGGGTGGCCTCCTCCCAGTCTTTCCCGGCACAGCCAGCGGGGAGTCTTGTGGTGGGAGCAGAAGGGGCCAGGGGTGCCGAGCTGGTGGGAACCTCTTCCGCTTCCTAAGCTTTCAGCTGCTTCCCCAGCGTGCCCGGTGGTTTGGCCCTGGTTCTCCAGCCGTCTGCTGCCCGTGCTGCCTCTGACCGACATCGTTAGCGTGGGTATTTATATTTCATTAACGACATTAAGCCCAAATGGCATTAAAAGCAAAGCTGGTGATAAATAGCTTATTAATAAACAGGGAGTGCTCCTTGCTGCCTGGCCTCTCCCAGCCCCAGTGTTAACCCTTGCTTCCCTAGATAAATATGCTTCACCCCAAAGATCATCCCTTGAAAGATGGGGCCGGAAGGGCTCGTCACCTGTTCTCCTTCTACCAGCTACTCTCTGGTCCTTGTGTCTTGGATCCCAGGTGGGCCAGCCCTGGGTCATTCAGACTCACGTAACCCAGCCAGACCCCTCACAGCCTCTGATCAAATCTCCCTCACCCTCTGCTCACTAGTTTTGATTCTGGAGATAAAGTATTTCGGAAATGTGGCTCTTCTAGTTCACAAGTTCAGATCTTCCCCATCTCCTTGTGGCTCTGTCTGAAAGAAAGTTCATAGAGTATTTGGAATCGAAAAGAGTAATGCCCAGGAAAATAGTATCGACAGTGGTGCTAATCCCAGCCAACATGCTCTGGGTGCCAACTCTGAGCAGGCCTCTGCTGATCATGTGCAGCTACCCAAGGGAGCATTCCGCTCAGCCTCATTTCAGAAGGGGAAAGCCAGTGGCCAGACAGTGAAGCCGCTTCACCAGCTGGGCTCACATCATACAGCTGCTGGGACCCTGTCACTGTGCAGTCTCCCCCAGGACAGGACAGGGCCACCCCGCCGGGGCTTCTCAGAACTGTGGCTCTGGTCTTTGCTTGACTTTGCCTCTCCTGAGTTCCCTGACCTTGGGACCCAGCGCTCTGTTATTTGGTGCCCCCATTGAGGCACGCATGGTTGCTTGGAGGCTTATGTTGAAATCTGGTCTAAACTTTTGCTAAGAGGCTCTACTACAGATTTGACAGGGATTCTCCTCATGGGCCCTGTCCATTTGGGGCTGTGTGGGCCACACATGGCTAGAGAAGAAGGGGCTGTCTTGGAGTTTGGCAGTGTAGGAAGGAAGGAGAGTGGAAAGCAAGCTGCCATGGGTCCCAAGGAAAAGACAGGGACAGAGGGCACAGTGCTGTGACCATCTGGTTGTGTCTAGCGAGCACTCAGGGAAGATGGAGAGTAAATTAATTAGCAGGGCTCCTGCTGCCTCTGCCAGGGGCCAGGACTGCTTCTCCCAACCCATTCCTAAGCCAGGAAGAGCACAGGGAATCAGTAGCCATAGGGCTTGTCATCCGAGAGGAATGCCACTTCGCACCAGGAGAGCTGAGCCTGGCCACCACAAGGGGAGAAGCAAGCAGGAGAGGCCAGCAGGAGGCCTGCTGGGCCAGCCTGGTGCTGCCAGGGCCACCTAGGAAGGCCCAGTCACCTGCTTTGCCTGGGAAGAAGTTCCTGCTTGCCCTGGCCATCACAGCAGGGCACAGTGGGTGGATGAGAACTGGCAGCACAACAGTCATGGCTGTCACCTGCCTTCCATTTTAAATGCGAGAGGCACATGTGTTCCAGCAGCAGAGACCCTAAAACAAGAGACACGGCAGAGAAGGGGCAGCCAGGTCTGCCCTAGCCTGGAGCCAGCGGAGAACCAAGTGGGAGACAGAGGCAGATGGGGAGGGATGGGCTCTGGGATAGGCCGCCCTGGTCACCATCCATGCACCATTGTGCCAAGCAGAGCCGATCCTTCATTGTTCTCCTCTGTGAAATGGGCACAACTGTACCTTCGTTGCAGAGATGTGGGCTCTCAAATGCCTCTGATAGGGCCTTGGACCCACCAGATACCGAAGGAGGGGTGGCTGGTGCCCTTATTACTGTTAGGCCTACTCCTAACTCATTGTGACTTCATGCTGAGAAGCGGGGAACGAGCTCAGAAGGGGTAAGGGCAGAGGGCAACCGTGGAACCAAGGGCAGCCAGGGCTCTGTGTGACCTCTCTGGTTCCAGGCAGCTGCTGTGAGCCATGGGAGAGTGGGTGGGAGTCTGCAGTGCGGTGGTCCCTGCTGCCTTTGCAGCCACCTTTGGTGAGACGAAGCCCCGCCCCGCACACTGCATGGCAGGCACGGGTGCCACCTCACTACCCACTGCGTTGCGAAGCCAGGGACAGGAATCAGGCTTTTGCTCATTTGCCTGCCAGGGGTTGAGACGGTTTCGCTCTGGGCTCTTCCCTGGACGTCTGGGTGGAGTGTTTTCCTCTGCCACTGGTGGAGCATTGGTGGCCGCTATGGTTTCTGCCACGCTTTGACACGTGCTGGCCTGGGCACTTAGTGAGACCCCCTTGCACGTACATGCCTGTGGGATTCAGTTGGCTCCTTGGGTTTCAGAGAGATGAATGTGTTCAGACCCCCTCGACCCTCTGCAGCCTCCCAAGGGCAGCTCCCCGCTCCCCCCCGCAGTCTGAGGCCTCCTGGGTTCCCCAAGGGCAGGGGCTCAGCAGGGGCGGGGTGGGCAGCCAGTGCCTCCCTTGGTGAAGGGTCTGTAAGTGCTTGTCTTGCTTTAATGGCACAGCAAGCTGACCTGGTGTCACCCCTCATGTGCCACTTGTCACCCTGAGGAATTTTTGAGCGTCCACTTCTACTTAGGAGGGGCCCGTATGGGGAGAAGTTATGGGGTCATCTATTTGCCCACCCAGCCCCACATGGCCCAAGAGAAGGAGTGAGGGCTGCAGCCTGGAAGATACTCCAGGGAGCGGGAAGTGGTGGCATTTGGGTAGACACCTCCGTGGCCAAAGAATGGCCCTGGGGCTCGATGGGCAGAACTTTGAGTTCACCAAAGGCCGCTCCAGGTCCAAAGAGTTTTCTTCACCTTCCTCCCTTGCCTCCAGGGTGACAGAAACAGCCCCCCTTTCCTCATGGTGCTCCGTCTAGGCTGGGATACAGAGAGGCAGGCCCTAGGAGAGGTCCCAGGCCCAGGGCGGGCCCTCCACTGGGGTGTGGGAAGCAGAGGGAGCACAGTGCCAGCCCGTGGAGGGGGTTTTCCCCATGCCAGCTATAGGCGTGGCAGTCACCATGGGAGGCCAGGGGATTGGGAAGGCGGGAGGGGGCGGGTCATCCATGTTCTCTCCACTGGAAGCTTCTCCTACTTTCATTTTCTTGCCACTGTTTTTTTTTTTTCCTTGGGGTCTAATTAAAGACTTGGAGCCGTTTACAGCCTGTGGTTGGCTTTTTATTTGGAGCCTTGGCAATTACCTCCTGCCCTAAAATAAGTTTCGATGGAGCAGGGGTAGGGTTTTTCTTTTTGGCCCAGGTTTTTAACTTTAATGTTGCCATGTGTGCATGTACGCACACATGTGTTGTTGTACACATGCGCATGCTCCATGGGATGTGGCGAGGCCTTCTCCCCCTCCCCTTCCCAGATCCGGCCTCCTCGTTACCATCCACATCTCGAGTGTCCCTTGGCCAAGGAAGAGGCCTGGACAGCAGGAACAGTCTGTCCTCAGCCTCACCCCGCCTTGAGGCTGCTCTGTGACAGCAGGCAGGTCACCTGCTGACTCTGTCCCAATTTCTTCACCGTGAATGGGGCCAGTGGGCTGGGCGTGCCAGGGGCCTCCCTCCCTGCTGCTTGGGAAGTGGGCGGCCAAGTCGGCCACCAGCGCCACCAGGCTTCATGCACCTCATTCACTTCGGTCTGAACAGGAGCATGAACCACATCCCCAAAGCCCTGCCCCTGTTTTAGCCCTCTCGATTCTCCTAGTTGCTGTGTGAACAGGTACCCTGGGCCCCCTTTTATAGCTGGGCCCTGGAGCTAGAGAAGATTAGTGGCTCTTCTGTTGTCATGAACTTAGAGGGGACAGAGCCTTGGGATTTAAACTCAGGTCCTGTAATCTCTCCAAAACCCCCACCCAGGACCTGCTACATAATTCATGGGGCCCAGGACAGGATGCAGTGGGGGACCCCTTGTCCTGAAATTGAAGGATTTCAAGATCATGACAATAGAACATCAGTGTGAGCAGGTGTCTGGTCACGGGGCCCTGAGACTGTGCAGATGCCGTGCCCAAGAAGCTGGCCCTGCCTACACACCCTTTTGTTCCCTTCTCCTCCCTGCCTCTCTTCCTACCTGTGTAGCAAGGGGGGCTAGGGCTCCATCCTACCAGGAGAGGGGTCTGGCCCACCCGGCCTATGTCCTGTAAGGAAGCAAGTGCAGACTCTCCAGGGTTCCTTGAGTCTCCTGGGGTCCTTGTGACCTGCTCAAGGCCACCTGAGACCTTAGGTCAGTCTGAGATGAGGAAATTAAAAAATGGACAGAGACGGGGCCTGGTGACACACACTTGTAATCCCAACACAGGAGGCTGAAGAAGGAGGATCACAAACTGGAATGCAGCCTGGGCAATTTAGTGAGACCCTATGTCAGAATTAAAAAAAAAAAAATTTTAAAGGGTGTGGATGTAGCTCAGTGTGAAGGTCCTGTGTTCAGTCTCTAGTACAGCAAAAAAAGAGGGGGGATTTGGTCAGAGCTCTGCTTTCTTGGGGTGGAGAGTGATGCTTTGGGGAGTCCCTTGATCCCATCGTGAGATGACTCTCTGTCAAGCCAAAGCAAGTGGTGACCTGCCAAAAATATCCGGGTCACACAGGCTCTGATTGCTCTGCTTTGGGTAGAAGGTCAAACGGCCCATTGCTCAGGCCGGTCTGGAGGCTTCCTGGCTGGTTACTGGGGACTTGGGGTAGTCGGGAACTCTTCCCGGGTGATGGTGGATGGACATGCAGCATGTAGCCGGGCCTGAGCCTGTGCGTGTACCAGCAGGTTTATGTGCTAGGAGGAGACACAGCTGTTCTGTGCCAGGTGGCTATTTAAGTAGGAGTTGGATGAATGGCCTTTGCCTGCTCATCTGGGACCATGTTCCCTTGTCATTTCACACCTCTCCATCACACCCCCTCTCTCTTACGCTGGTGCCTCCCCAGGAGGTCTGGGTACCGGAGTCCCGGCCCCAGGACCCCATCTTGGCTCTCTCTGATCGATGTGCCTCCTGCTTCCTAGAAACCCTCTACATTCTGGACCTGCTTCAGGATGAAATGTGTCCTAAGAGCCACAGCAGCTATTCTTTATGAAAGGGGAACAACTTTCTCCAAACTTGGGGAAGGCCAGGGGTGGGAGTCCCCCAGGCCTGAAGTCTGAGGCAGTTGGAGTATAGGAGGGCGAGTGCCCGGGTTTCCAAGGACTGATTAGATGGTATGCCAAGTGTATTAAATTTTGCAGACATTTTAACAGCAATATGCTAGATAGTTGGGTGTCCCCTGAGGCGGCTGGATTTTTTATATCCTTCACAGAAGGTCAGAACCCTCTTCTGCTGCCTCCCCCTCCCCTCATGCTCTCTGCTTCTCTCTCGCTCACCCTCCCTCTCTTCAGCAATTTCCCTCGCTTCTCACTCCGCTTGTTGGGAACCTAAAGGATGTCTCTGGTCCCTGCCAGGGAGAGGGGGTGAGCACTCCATCCCCACTCCTGCTCTGCCACTGTCTGGGGTCCCAGAAGTCTCCAAGGCTGGTGGAGGGTGCAGATGGGGAGCTGGATTTCTATTTTTTTCTCCCCTGCACCCCCTCCTCCACATTTCCCTCCCTCCTTATTTTTATAGAAAAAAGGCAGGAAAAGAATCCA
The DNA here is from genome assembly GCF_053883595.1 of Heterocephalus glaber. Classification (NCBI taxonomy): domain Eukaryota; kingdom Metazoa; phylum Chordata; class Mammalia; order Rodentia; family Bathyergidae; genus Heterocephalus; species Heterocephalus glaber. Next base: position 6,660,202 of record NW_028258299.1, on the reverse strand, counting down.
TCTGGCATATGAATAATTGAAATGGCTCAACTCTGTTCCTGTGGTTGCTGTTTGTTCTCAGCTCCCCCGGCCCCAACCCAGCCCCCTGAGTTCGGGTCTCTAAGCAGAGGAGGATGCAGGGCGTTCTTCCACAGGGCTCAGGGAGGCCCAGGGCTCTCCTTAACCTTGAGCCCTTTCTCCTGCAATCGATCAGTCTGAGTGAGAGCCCTCTGGAGCAGTGGTTTCCTTCTCCCCATCCATGGGGACAGCCAGCCCCTGGCCAGAGTCTCCTCAAATATCACTCAAACTCAAGTGGTTCCCTTGGCCCTTGGGCCTCCAGCGGCAGCTCCTCCCGACTTGGACTTCTCCCGGGATCCTCTGTTTTCTACCCAGACTCCTCTTGTCCCCCAACCTCTGGCCTTCTGTGCCGAGGGCTCTGGCACCCTCCTGGAGCTGTCTCAGGCCACCACCCCCCCGCCCCTGCCTGGGAAGCTGACTGGCACTTCGCCCAGAGGCCTCTGAGATGTCAGTGTGCTCCCCCTGTGCGCATCCGTGCAGCCCCTCAGCGACCCAGCCCAGGCTCCCCTCGGCTGCAAGATTTCCACTGCTCCAGCCTTTGGGTAAAAGACTGAACTCCGCAACTTTGTTTTTTGGGACGAGTTTGGAGAAAGCACCTCAAGCCAGGGCAGAGCAGGAGGTTGGAGCGAGGCCTGGTGTGGGGGACATCGTGGGCTCAGGCCTAGCTCAAGCCTGCCGCCACCTGTTCACACCAGAGCTGGGACCAGCACACCTAGCCCCGAGTCCAGGCCGAGAGTTCACTGTCTTTTTTAACACCATTTAGAGGAAAAACAAAAGAACTTTAGCGCATGAATTCTAGATGAAGATGGGCCTCAGGATGACAGCCTGCTCCGCATAATTCCCTGCAAGGCAGCTTCCCTCTGTCCTCCTTGCCTCCCTGTCCTTTCTGGCCGCCTCAGCTCTTGGCCCTCCAGCCCCCTCCTTGCTCTTCGAGAGGCTGACATAAGGGTTGCACGGAGTGTGAGTGCGGGCTTTCTGTCGGAAAAGTCAATATTCCTGTTTGTCTGTTTGGGACATCATGTCCGTGTCATGGCGTGCTATCGACCTGCCGTGTGGCCTGTGGTTATAAAGTGCATTTCAGGACCACCAAGGGGCTGGGGTGGGGCGGGCCGGGCAACACGTCACCACAGAGTGGGGGGGCCCCCTCCTCTGTGCTTTCTGGGTTCGGCACACTCAGTCTCAGAACCCCACCCCAGAAAGAGACTTCTAGGGGGGCATTCTAGATCTTTTCTGGGTTCATTAAAAAAGGGGGGAAAAAAAGCCCAGTCAGCAAAAAAAAAAATCAGATGAAATTCAAATCAGCTTTGTTAATATATAACTATAAATATATAAATATATAATAAATATAAAAGTCGTTTGTAAAGACTCCTACACATGTTATAAAAGCTGCAAAATGTCTGGCATTCCAGGGCCTGGTACGAATAATTAGATATTTATATCCAATAAAACTGGCTTGATGGGGAAATCGTTTCCCTCCGTGTGGATTCTCAGTTGAGGATGAGTTTCGGTGGTTGGGTTTTTTTTTTTCTTTCTGACAATAAAACCAGGGGTTTGGCACCAACAGATGTATTTCCTGTAAATATCTAAATCTCTTTTTTCCAATATGAGCTCTGCTAGACGGGCCCCATCACGCCAGTCAGCTCTCCTCACCCGCCTTTTCAATTCTGCTGGAGAGAAGCGTCCGTAGCCCGTCCTTCCTGCACCCTGGGCATGAACTCGGGGGGCCGTGTCCCAGCCCCTTTCGTCTGCTACCTGTCCCCTCCTGCCCACACCTGGCCCCAGGATATCTGCTAGGGCCTCTCTGGCTTGCTGGTTTCCATTTTGTTTCGCTTTGTTTTGTTTTGAAACAGCATCTCATGTAGTACGGGCTGGACTTGAACTCACTATGCTGGCCTCAAACTCGGGGTGATCCTCTTGCCTCAGTCTCCTCAGTGCTGGGATTACAGCTGTGCACCACCACGTTTGGCTACTTTGCTGGGTCCCTTCGAACAGTTTTCTGGGGTGGGAATCTGCTCTGGTTAGCTTTGAAAGCTAAATTTAAGAATTTTTCTGATTGATTTTTTTTTTTAACCAAACATCTGCCCCCAATCATCCCCCCACCCCGCACTGTGCTGGGGATCAAACTCAGGGCTTTGTGCTTGCCAAGCAGGCACAGTGCCACAGAGCTACATCCCCTGCCCCTGCCCCCAAGTTTCAATTTCTGTTCCTCCACTCCCTCCTTCTAGAGCCTTGTTCCCAACCCCACCTTCCTGGCCAACAGCCTTCTCAGCCTCTACCCTGCGCCTCGAGGCCCCAGGAGGTACTGCCTCACTCCTTGGCGTGGGGAGCCCCGCAGGGCCCACCTGTTTCTCTTCCATCTGTTCCACAGTCATGGGCAGATGGAGCCAGAAGGTGCCACCAATGGCTGTGACCTCTCTCTCCCATTATACAGATGTAGAGCTGAGGCTCCCAAGTGGGGCAGATGGCGTGGGATGGGGGACTGGCGTAAAGTTCCTAACTGGGAGGGGTAGAGCTGGCCAGAAAGTGAGGCTCCTTGACTTCCAGCTGGTTCCAGGGGCTCGGGGAGAGGATACGGGACTTACTCTGGGACCTGATCACAACTTGGGGCAGGCAACTTCACTTTTCTGAGCCTTTCTCTTCTGGGTGATCCTGGTCATGGAGTCAGTGCTGTGTGTGTGTGCGTGTGTGTGTCTGTGTGTGTGTGTGTGTGTGTGTTTTGAGACGGAGTCTTGCTATGTAGTTCAGGCTGGCCTTGAACTTGCCTGCCTCAGCCTTCTGAGTGCTGAGATTACAGCTGTGCATCACCATGTCCTGCTAGAGTTGGTGCTTCTTATGCCCTAGGGCCACCCCGAGACAGCCAACTGAATTAAAGCGCTGCAAAGCCCTGAGGGTGGTGCTGGGTGAGTGGAAGGTGGTCGGTTTTCTCTCTCACTGCAGTGAGGACACAGACCTCACCAGGCCACTGTGGCGCTGTCTGGACCAAGACCTTGTCCCTGGGCTCCACCTGCATTGTGGGGCTGCTTGTGCAGTGCCTCCCCAAAGGAGGATCTTGGCTGGGATCGGAGTACCTTGAGGCTCCCCACAGTCCTCTGAGACTCAACTTCAGCCAAGAAGGACAAGCAAGAGGACCCCAAACCTGAGCTGCTGGGGTCAGGGTTCAAACCCCAGAGACGAGTCTAGTGAAACAAGAATGGACTGCAATGCCCAGACAAAGCCCCTGCCTGCTCAGCCTGCAACCTTTGGGCGGCACTGTGACTGGGGCACTACAGGGGTGGTGGCTCCGTTGTTCTGACAAAGGTCTTTTGGACAGGATGGCACTGTGGCCAGAATGCCAAAGAGGGGGACTCTAGGAAGGGTCTGTGGGCCCTGGTAGGAGCTGCGGAGCTTAATTACGGAGCAGCGAATGGTGAAAATAGCCAGTCCCGTGGTGCAGCCAGGTCTGGTGCGTGGTGCCACTGTCATACCCTCCCTCCGCTCTGGTGGCCTCCTCACCAAGGACCCCATGTGTTTGCGCTGGGCCTGGCTGGTGGCGGAGCCCCCGGAGGATGTCCCTCATGGTGACACACACAGAGTGGCACGTGCAAGTATCACTTGCCAGGAGAGAGCAGGAGTGACCTGGATCATACACAGCCACCTCACAGGTGGCTTCTTCCCTTCATACCCAGTGTGCCCAGAGGGAGCAGATGCTGGCCTGGAAATAAAGCCAGCCTCCAAAAGACACCTGTGTGGCTTGGTTTTGGTTGTCTTTTTTCTTCCTTCTTTCCCCACCGCCCCCTGAAAAATTTAAAAAAATAAAAAAAAAGAAGACGGAGACGAAGACGAAGAACTCGAAGCTGAGCCCAACCTTCCTATGACTGGCTTGCAGGGAAACCAGTCAAATCTCCCCTTGTTGAGAACATTTTGACAGCATAAAATTGCTGCTGGAATGTGACTTTAACGAAAAGTAAAAAGAAAAAAAAAAAGAAGAAGAAAAAAAATCCTTCCTTCATGCATATGGAGTTTTTTGGAAAAAAAATGGTATTTTAATGCTTTCTATTAAATTGGGACTAAAAGTGGTGTCTTAATTTGCATTCATTAGCATATTTGCATATAGATCACTGAAATGGTGGAAGAGAGAAGAGCCTTTAAATGAAAATTCTTTTAAAGGCACAGGCCTGCCTCCCTCTCCCTCTCCCTCTGGGATTTGTGCTTCATCTTTTCCTCTCACCTCCAACCCCCACCTTTGTGTCTCCATCGAGCTGTGAATGGACCTGGGGGTCAGGATTCTAGCTCTCAGGAGCTAGCTTAGGGTGGAGTCAGGCACTGGAAAGTCCTGGCCCTTAGCGGCAGTTGCAGGCTCCTGGTACAGGTAGGGTCCCCAGGAGGGTCCTGGCATGTCTGTGACCAACAGGCTGGTGGCTGGGGTCCTGGGCCTCCAACAGTCATTGTCCTTCCCCCTCTGCAGCTCTTCCTCTCTTGCCCACCCAGGGACATGTTGAGTCTCTACAATCCTGTCATGGACACCTGTCTTGCCAGCCACAGACTGGGCCTATGTCCACCTGGCACCAAAGGGGACGGGGTCGGTGCTCTTCTGTTCTCCACTGTACCAGCATCTTGCGACTGAGGCTTTCCCATCTTCCTGACCCAGAAGACCTAAGCTGCAACATTCCCTTCATCATTTGGATCTTGGATTCAAATATCACCTCCTCGAGGTACCTAGAGCAGCCCCCTGGCTCCTTGGTCACTATCACTTGCCTTGTTTTGTTGTCGTCCTAGAACTCCTTAGTTGTTTACTTGATTATTTGCCCCCTCACTCCCATCTTTGACAAGGGCAAACTCTGCAAAAGCAGGACTGGTGTCTGACTTGTTCATAGCTAGACCATCCTCCACAATGCTTCAGAAGTTGCTGGGTCCATCATGAGTGTTGAGTGACTATTTGTTGAATGAGTGAAAAAGGGCTGGTGTCCCCACTGTCACTGTCTGACTATTCAGTGCCCACAGTGTTGTACCCCAGACCACTTTCAATGTCCTCAGCTGGCACAACAAGCAGGGTCCACAGTTGGCCAGGATGGGCTGATTCAAGGCTCACCAAGAGTGCCTGGTCTGTTCTTGTTCCTTTGGATGGCAGCCTGGAGTGAGGGGCTGGCCTTGGTGACCAGGAGGGCAGGGTGGCCTGTATGACACATCCAGCTCAGGGGAAACATTGAGCTGATAAAGCCGGGGTCCCCTTGTAGCAGGCCAAAGATCTCTAGCTGCATCACTCTCCCTGGGGCATCGTTTGTCCAGGAATGACAATGACCCAGAATTTCAGGGTGCACAGTCAAGAGCTCCAGCTTTCTTTCCCCAGGGGTGCGGCCCGCTGGCCTGTGTGTTGGTGGTGGAGTCCTAGGCAACCCCACCCCCTTCTATTCCAGGGGCAGCCAGGGAAGTGAGGGCTGGCTAAAGAGCCCTGCACCGGCCCTCGCTTCCCTCCTCCAGAAGGCAGGGCTTTTTGAAAGGCCCCTCCACGCTGTCAGCAACCTCGGCTCCAGGCCCGGCCTGCAGGGGGAGGGCCCAGAAGGGTGAGGGGGACGCCCAGGGTTGGAGCAGGGCTGTGCCTCCACCGCTAATGAAAATCGGAAACCAATTGAGCAGGACAAGGTGCCCAGCCAGCAGGTTGTGGGAACGAGGAGCCTAATGGATGTGGCTGGTAGGGAGAGCGGATGCCTCATTGATCGCCCGGTGGCTATATTTATCCACCTTGGGTCCATGGCCCCCGCCGCTGGATGGTGCAGGGATAAATAAATGGCCACTGAAATATTCATGAGCTGCACATGCACATCCGTGGTCAGGGGGACTGCCAAGGGCCTTCTCTTCCTTCCTTCACCCGGCCCTCTGCAGAAGCCTTTCAGGAAATTCCTCCCACCTGGGCCAGGTGAAGCGTGGCACAGCCCCACTGGGCACTCAGCCCAGACCACGGCCCTGGAAGCATTTGCAGGCTTGTGTGCCTCCTGCCCTGGGCCAAGTGACTCGGTATGGGCTGATCCCTGCCTTGCCTTTGTCCCCTCTGTGACTCCCATGTTCCTGTGCCTTAGTGATGGATTAGGTGAGTGAGGCCATGGCTGTTTGCTTGACCCCGTGTGCCCTCCTACACCCTGTGCCTCTCAGGGATAAACTTGGGGTTCATTTGTCCCTGCTTTTCCCACGTGGCCTGGCATGGTGCCTGGCACATTGTTGGGAGAGGGGCATTGTATGTGATGAGTGAGACTTAGAGGTGGGCTTGAGTCTCGGCTCTGCCCTGTCTTAAAGGGATTTCACTTTGCTGGACTCAGTTTCCCTCCCTGAAAAATGGGAACAAGAGCCACGTCAGGGGTGTGTCATTCTTAAATGTGGGCCTGGGGCTTCCAAATCAGACTCCCTGGTAAAGCAAGTTGAAGACACGATTCTGGGCCTGTGCAGACAGCTGAATCTGACTCCCCAGAGGAAGCGACTGAGGACTCCATGGGCTTGATGAACCTCTCAGTGACCTGCTGCTCACTGAGGTTCAGAAGTCCTGGCTCATGGCCTCCTGATACTTTAGTCCAAGTCTCCTGGTGCTCTCTAGCCCCTGAGAAATAAAACCAGGAGTTCGAGGAGAGGATGATCTGGAGTGGCCGGCAACCAGGTGAAACTGCCTGGCTTAGGGTTGCCAGAGACCAGCTGAAGCTGGGCCAGCAGTGCTCCATGACAGGGCCTAGAGATGCTGCCAGTGCTCCCCATCAGCAACAGGTGGGTGGGACTGGGACATGAGCATCTGGGCATTCATCTGTGACCTGGGTGGTCTTTTGCTGGGCAGAGTACCCAGGAGGGACACGGTGATCTTTGGGGTCTCCTCCGCCTTTAACTCTGCATCCTTCCTCCATTAGAAGGTGGCAAGAGGTCACACTGCCTATCCCTGGGTAGAAGGAGTGGCATCCATGATGCCCAGAGCTGGCTGGGTAGGCACCTTTTCCAACCTGCTGTGTCTGCAGCTGCCCATAACCATGTGCTGCTCCTCAGGATACCCTGGGTACCTACAGTTCACACTGTCCTCTTGGTGCAGCTCCAAGCCATGCATTGCTGGCCTTTTGGGTGGCACCAGGGCTCATCCCCTGCAAGGCAGATGCCCACATCTCAGAAACCGTTTGACCCCATTTAACTGAGGGGACTGAGGTTAAGCCAGCCATCTGTGGCCGTCTCAGAGGGCTCAGAGCACAGAAACCCTGGGAGTGGCTGGGGATGGGTGAAGGCAGAACTTCTGTCCCTGGCACTGAGCAGAGAGGCGCCAGCCATCCCTCCTTCCTGCCAGCCCACCTCCCTCCCCAGCCGAAGTTTGATCCAAACAGAAGCAAACTTTAGGGACAGCCCTGGCGCTGCGTGGAGCTGGCTGAGCCTGCGAGTGGCAGTGAGAGCACAGGGAGGCAGCCCGGCAGCCCTGGCGCCTGACTCCGAGGTCCCCCATCCCCTCCCAGAACTCCCGGTCCGTGCCCGCAATTGCAGGCGCCTCTCTCGTCAGCTCAGAATGCAGCTTGGGGCCCGTGGCGGCTCAACCTTTCCCTCTCCCAGAGCCCCGGTCTAATCAACCCCTATAATTTATGCAGAAAATATGATTTATATTTAATTTCACCACACTTGCATTGTTAATTTGAGATGTAATTAACCCGTCGCCATGACAACTAATTTTGTGATGCCGTAAATTACCACCGTCTTTTCATCAAAATTCAGTTACTTTGGCTCCTGTGTGCAATGTACTGATGCAATTAGGTTGCTAAGGGCAACTCAAAAGTGTTCAGTTTCTTTTGTGCAACTGCAATGGGGTAGAAGCTCCCTCACGTACTCCCAGGGTCCTGTTGGCCGTGAGGTGGGGAGCTTGGGGTATGTGGCCCGTCCTAGAGGAATGCCATCAGAGAGCCGGCCTGGGTGGGCACACAGTGTCCCTACTTCTCCTACCTCTCTGCCTCCCACCCTCTTCTCTCTGGTGATTGTTTTTAAACAGTGGCCCCTGGATACTTGCTCCCCTGGCAGGACCTCAGGGTAGCAAAAGGACTTCGCCCTCCTTCCCCTCTGCCTCGTGCCTTCCCATCCCAGACATTTCGGTACTGCACTTAGAAAGAAAGAAAACCACCTTGCCTTTCTTCTCTCCTGGTGTCGAACTTGTTTATATAGATCTTCCCTTCTCCCTCTCTCTCTTTCTCTCTCTCTTTCTCGCTCTTTTTTTTCTTTATTTAAAACAAAAACCCTCTGTGTTGCTTTTGTCACGTTAATTCCCATTTTGCCAACACCAGGGGCCCAGGCAGACGAGTTACCAAGGAACACAAAATTTTAATTAGTGTATTTTAATCATTCAGGCTTTCCAAGCTAATCCACATGCCCTAGAGAATTCCCGAGATGCAGCTCTGCCCTGCTTTACCATTTATTGTTGAGTCTATTATAATTACTGTTAGCAGGTGGGGACTGGGAGATGTTTATTATGAGTTTTTCATCTTTAGTATAATTACCGAAAAAAACAAAATAAAAAGATGTCGTTGTATTTTGTTTCCTAGAATTTTTTTTCCAGGGGAGGGCATAGCTGTGGGATTTTTTTTTTCCCCCGCTTCTTCCCAGCCAGGTGAGTTGGAGTTTCCGTGCTGGAAGAAGACGCATGCTCTTGTAAATCAATGCTGAGCATGCTGCAGGCCCAGGAAGGTGGGCAGCCGTGTGCTCCATCAGGCCCAGGGTTGTCCCCTGCCACCCCATACATGGCTGCTCTACACTGAGAGTTGAGGCTGAGGCCGATAGCTCCAGAGCTGCCTGTGCTCCTTGGGCCAGTGGCTCTGCCTGGTCTGGTCTGGGTCTGTCCGGGGACTGGCCAGGGTGGACCTGTTATAGATGAGAATAGCACCTTGTGTGGTTGTAAATATAACAGCATTTGTTGAGTCTTTAGTGTGTGCCAAGCCCTGTGCTATGCTCTTTAGCCCAAGAAGAGTTTCACTTCATCCCTCAGCAACTCTCTGAGGCAGATACCAACGTCAACTCTGATTTCATGGAGGAGGGGCCAATGCTCTGGACGATAGAGCTAAGAAGTAGCAGCAAATGATTCAAACCCAGGGCCCAGGCTCCTGCCAACTATACCACGTCGGCTCTTCTGAGCAGTTCTTGCAGGTCTCATCAGAAATGCCACTTCCTCCCAAAAGCCTTCCTCTATTGCCTTAGCACCGAACTAAGCACTTCCTCTGTGTCCCTGCAGTTGTAGTTGCCTAGAGACTTCTTTGTTAGCCTCTGAGAGCAGGGACCTGTAGAAGGCTTTCTGCCACTGTCCTTGATGAGGCCCTAGCATTTGATGTGGTCCCTTGTATAAAGGCAGCTCTCTCAGGGGTGCTGTGGGTTTACCTGGGGTGCTGCATCCTGACCTTCACTGGGCAGTGTCAGATGTCCCTGGACATAGATGTCCCTCAGAGTTCCTGCTGTCCCCAGAAGGCACAGGGCTTCTGCGGGAAATTCCTGCAGGAAAGGCCAACCTGAGGTCCCAGGTCAAGTTTGGGTCTTGTCCTGGGAACTCTGGGTGTGAAACGAAAACCGGTAGCTTTGGCTTCTGTGCCCTAGGCCCCTGCACTGCCGGTGTCCCTGGGAAACCTGTCCCACCCTCTACTTCTGTTTCTCTTCTTCAAGATCAGTTTTCATGTGTTTTCCCTTCAGTGATAATTTTGAAGTTTTCCTAGAAAATTCCACACCTCTGCACGACAGCTGGACTAGGGTCCGAAGGGCCTTCGGTTTTCCCAGGCAGAAAGGAGCGAAATGTGCCCGAGCCGCCTCTGCTCCTTTCCAGCCTGGTCCCCAGGGGACAGTGGGGGAAGATAATTAGCAAGTCCCTGGGAAGGGGCCCAGGGCATGCTGTGAATTGCACACTGGTGGCAGGACTCCCCGTTCGTCTCTGAATTCTTGGGCACCCTCTCTGCCAGCTCCTCTTTATGTTCTGATGGAGGGCAGTGGGCCTCACCTGCACCCCGAGCTGCTGCCACCCACCCACGGTAGGACCAGACCTGCTCCAGCCAGGGGTGATGTGACCATTCCTCCAGTGACTCTTAATATTTGCCAGGAGTGTCTAGTGTCTGGGTCTGCCCAAGCCTTTGTACTGCCTGGGGTCACCATCCTAACCCAGGTTGTGTAGCTTAAATACCTCTCGTCCAAAACCCCCAAATTCAAAATGTTCCAAAACCTAAAACTTTGAGTGAAGATGTAACACCACAATTGAAAAATTCCACACTTGACCTTGTGGGACTGGTCGCAAAGTGTAGACACACTAAAAATATCGTATGGAATTACCTTCTGTCATGTGTATGTGTGTGAAATATAAATGAATTTTACATTTAGACTCAGGGGCTGGGGATTTAGCTCAGTGTTTCTGCCACCTGCCTCGCAAGCAGAAGGACCCGAGTTCGATCCCCAGTACCAAAAAAAAAAAAACCTTATATTTAGACTTGGCTTCCACACCCAGGATTATATACAAATATAATTATTATATGCAAGTATTATATAAAAATATTCCAGAATTTTTAAAAATCAGAATTACTTCTGGTCCCAAGCATTTGGGAGAAGGAATACTCAACCTTCATCTTTTACATACGATACAGTGCATGGTTTTCCTCAAATACCTTGGCAGTGGTAGCTAAACAGGCCCCCCCCAAATCCAAAGGTAACTGTGGGCCCAGAGAATTGTCCCTTCTGTGCCCTACTCCACAGAGTCCCACTGCATAGAGTTTTCTGTTCCTATGGCCCTAAGACGGTAATTCTCAAACTTCTTGATCTTAGGACTCTTTTATATTCCTGAAAGTATGGAGGACCCCAAAGTTTTGGGTTGTGCAGATATTATTTATCAATATTTGCAATATTAGAAATTAAAATTGAAAATTGTAGAAACATTTATTAATTCATTTTAAAATAACAATAATCAATCCATTATATCAAGATAAAGAATATATTTTTGTGCGTGAGAATAGCTATTAAAACAAAATTTTAATGAGAAGATGGGTGTTGCTTTATATTTCTGCAAGTTTCTTTGATGTCTGACTTAACAGAATTTATGTATGTATATATCATGCTGGGGATCGATCCCAAGACCTCATATACAGTAGGCAAGAGCTCTAATGCTGAACTGTGGTGCATTCCCAGCCCTGATATCTGACTTACTAGTCTGGATTCTCCATCAGCTTCTGTGCTCTATCCTTTCTGTTAGGTTGTTTTAGTTGAAGGTGTTGAAGAAAATCCAGCTTCACACACATGTGCAGTTGGAAAGAGGAGGAATATTTCCCTACCCTTGCAGATAATTGTGGGTCTTGTTCTTTGATAGTACACCAAAACTCAACAAGTGATGTTCTCTCAAATGTTCCTTGTGGTGTGAACTTTGTGTACTATTATAGTAAAACCTACTGGTGGGGCCGGGGATTTAGCTCAGTGGTTCCACTGCCTGCCTCGAAAGCGCAAGGTCCCAAGTTTGATCCCCGGTACCAAAAGAAAAACAAAAACGAAAACCTACTGGTCTCCTTCACACTTGGACTGACTCATTCCCCGATCCAAGAATTTGCAACCTTATACGTGGATCATCGGAGAAAAACTGGTTCACTGAGAAATTCATATCTTCTGAATGTTGACATATTTCATATCTTGACATTTTAAAAATCGGGGTCATTAGTATCCTCACTGATACCATCAGAAAAGCTGTTAAGTATCGGGATGCTGTCAGAGTCACAGTGGCAACTACAAGTCTTCCAAAAGTCTCATTTTCAAGCCCAAGCTCAGATTTTATCATTAGTAACAGATGTTCTCAGTCTTTTCCCGTTGAAGTGGCAGGCTTGCTTTGGTCATTTGTGAGAAAATAGCTGCCAAATACTCAAATCAGAAGAATGCAAGTGTCCACCAATGGCTGTTTGAGATAAAAATGGCCTTCCATGAAGTAGGCAGCTCACTTGCTCCCAGCTCTGCCATGCAAGTTCATTTCCTCAGCCAAGCCTTGGACTTGAGTTTGCAGCAGGAGGGCTCCAAGTGTGCCTCCCTTTCACCCCTTGGAGTCTCAAAAAGATGTGTACTCAAGGGTTGAGATTTCCTAAAAGTTGAAAATATTTGTTTTTTGGTGTTTTTTTTTTTGCTACCGAGGATTGAACTTGGGTCCTTGCACTTGCGCAGCAGACGGCGAAACCACTGAGCTAAATCCCCAGCCCAAAGTTGAAAATATTTGTGGCCCCGTCAAAGACTAAGGTAATTAGTGTGGGGTTGTTGGTCTTCCGAGATGAAAGCATGTGGGGTTGTAGAACACCGCGACTGCTTGTGCCACTGCTGTGATTTGTACCAGGGAGCTGCATCAGTGCCCTGTACCCCATTGTCCCATTTGCATCTGTGCAGTGTCACACACTGAAAAAGGGATGTCACCATTTAGGGTTATTGTGGAGGTAGCTTGGGCTTTATGGAGCCTCTGAAAGGGTCTCAGGAACCCCCAGAGGCCTGAGACTGCTCTTTGAGAATGGCTGCCCTCAGCCACTCTGGTCTTACCCTAGTCAGGATTCTGGCCCTTGGTCCTGCCCTCAGAACGGGGCCGAGTTCTTGGCCCAGTTCTAGACTACAAGCTCAGCCCCTCCTGAGGGCTGTGGCCTCTGCCTGGGCACTGCACACCTGAAGCTGCAGTGAGGGAGGCAGCAGCTGGTGGAGTGGCCTTATAGGGCAGCTGGTAGAGGAGAGAGACAGAGCCACCTGGGCCTGGCCACGCTGTGGTCTGCTTCTCGACACCCACCGTGGACACTCAAGTTCTCCTGGCCCACAGTGTGAGAACCTTTCTCTTCCTCCCAAAGCCATCCAGCAGCCGTCTTGTTCCCATTAGGGCCTGGCCCCTTACTGCCCCTGCCTCTCAGTGGCCCCATTTCCCATCAGCCACCTGGCCTCACACTGAGGGCCACGGAGCCCAAGGCAGGCTGCCCCCTCCTCCTCCCCTTCCCCCAGCTGCCTCCCCCAGCATGGCAGCCTGTCCAAGACACTGGGTTTTGTCCCCTCGATCCGGGCACCCTGAGAGTGAGAGAAAATAGCTGAGCGGGGGGGAAGGCCTCTTGTTTTCCCCTCTCAGTGACTGGTTTTCCCACCTTTCCCATCCCAGCTCCTGTGGAACAAAGGGTCTTCGGCCCCCATGTGCTGGGCCGAGCCCAGCGAGAGGACTCACTAGCAACTCTTTATTGAGTCTTCAAGCGCCGGCCAGGCACTCCATTAAAAAGCCATTCCCCTTTGTGCTCTCCGGCCCCCAGCTGTCCCCCCTCTCATGTGACGGTCGGTCACAGTTGTAAAACAACAACACACAGAGTTGGCAACTAACAAGACTTTTTTTCAAACTGGGGTCTCCATGGCAACCCCCGTCAATCACCCCTCAGGAGCGCTTTAACCTGACCAAGAGGGGGAAATAAAAAATAAAATAATAATAATAATAATAAAAAAGGAAGGCAAGAAAGAAAGAGTTGGAAAGAGAGCGAGAGGCCTGTAGACAACTGGGGAGAGAAACAATTCAGAAAGTTTCTAGGGTTTGCTCCCTCCATTGGAACACACATGAAAATTTAATCAGTTGGACAGGATTTTCTCAGTGATCAGAGGGGAAGAACATTCATTTTCATTTTCATATATAGTTTGCACACTGTGACTGACTTTATGAAGACTTCTAACACTTTTCTTTCCCTCTGCCCCATAAAATGATGGAACATGGTTGTCTCTGAGCAGAGTAGGAGGGCCATCCCTTGGGTCGTTATAGGAGAGATGATGCCATGGCCCGAACCCAGAGGTGCCCAGCTGATGGCCTTCAGCCAGCGGGGAGAGCCGTTTGGCACTTGGCTTGAGTTCACCAGGGTGCCTGAGTCCTTCCACGTGCAGCCCAGGGCCAATGGGGACAGCCCACAGTATGTGTTGGAAATGGTGCCAAGGGGACACTTGAGAGCCCCCAGCCTCGATACCATGCCATGTTGAGGGGGAGCTTGGGGTGGTAGTAGGACCCTTCGTTCTTCACACGCTGCCCGTGCCAGCAGATGCCCAGTTCCTGGGCACGTGGCATGGCGCCCAGGGTGAATTCAACCTTCCTCATGTTGGCATCATGCCATGGCAAGGCAAGCCTGAGTTCTCCCCCCACCTCGCCCCCTGACACTCATACACGCTGTCTGGCAGCCGGCCAGGGGCTCCACAGGTTCCCAGGTCTGTGCAGTCTGGGCACGGGCCATAGGCAGCCCTGGCAGCTGCTGCCTGGCCCTTCTGATGCCTCTGATGGGGAGAGAGATGAGGGCCAGCTTCTGAGCCCAGCCTTCAGTGCTCAGCACCCAGAAACCTAGCTCACAGACACTTTTTCTCCCTGGAAGTGGTAAGACAGGAGTCCCTGTCATAGCTCCTGGCACCTCAGGGAAAGGTTTTCTCACAGTTGGAATCTGGGGGGCTGGCTCAAGGCCTGAGTAGAGCAAGGAGGGGGATGTTGGGGGGCAGAACTTTAAGAGCTTCCGGGACCTTTCAGAGAGTGGGCATCTGGTCCATTTCAGCTCAGGGCACTGTTAGATGCTACAGTATCTTCAGGGGCCTAGGGATAAAGAGAATGGAGGTGCTTCAGTCTGTGGGGTTTTGGGGTGGCTGGATTTTCCCCTGGACTGGCAAGGCCTTGCACACAACTGGCACCCAGAATTGCACACACAGGTAGCTGTGAATAAAGGGGTGAGTGGACAGTGGCCAGGCCAGAGCACCAAGGTTTTGGGGCTGCCTCTTGTATGTGGCGGCTACGGGCTGTGCTCCCAACTCTGTCATCCCCTCCTCTGAGTCCAGGATTGGAACCATTGCCGGCCATTCCCTGCCTCTGTCCAGCTATCCCACCCCCTCCACCCATCCTTGTGCTTTCCAGGCCTGGATACCGCTTCCTCTCTGCCTTCGCTCCATCCTTAGTCCTCGATCACACACTCCCTTTGCTTCCAAAGTCTCCTAAAGCGGATAAAGTAAAAGCCTACCTGTCACCTCTTCCTGAGCCTCTCCCTTCTGTCCCAGCTTTAGTGGGGAAGCTGGCCAGGAGCCCCATACAATGCCACTTCCATGACATCGCAGTGGGTCACAGGAGCTGACTCACTCCCTGACCCTTTCCTCCAATACAAGGCGCTGGCCAGGAAAGGGCCCTGGGTTTCTGAGCAGCCCATGCAACCCCTCCCCCGGGTTCCTTGGAGAGCTCTGCCTGACGCTGGAGGGAGGACCCTCCAGGGACCCAAGTGGCCTTGGCAGGGCCCGACTTTGTAAGTCCTCTCTTTGTAAGTCCTGGGAAGCTCCTGCAGGAAAGGAATGCTAGCAATCTGCTGGTGTAGTAAACTGGCACTGCACCCAGGCAGGGCCGCCACGCAGTGCCAGAGCCTAGTAAAGACGTTGGCGAGGGCTGCCTTCCCCATACCTGGAGTTTCCTCCGACCTGGTTGGCATGCGGCCTCTAGCTTGGCCTCAGACAGTTCAAGGACGAAGCGGCCTCCTGGGCCAGACCCAGCCTGGCCTGCCTAGTGGACCACCCCTCTGCCAACTGCAGTGACAGAGACTATGATGGCAGTGAGGATCCTGTAGCATTTTGTGAAAGGAGAAACAGAGTAGGGTGAGAAACACAGTGTCCGGAGCTCAGCCTGGGTCAGAAGCCCCAAAACTGGAAGACCTGACAAGTGAATGAGGATACAAATAGTGCATCCATCACTCTTGTAGAGTGGTTGCCATAAGGACGTAGGATCTGAGAATGGCTTCACCCTGGGACATGGTCAGCCCTCACTAAATATGATCGATTGGTGGAGGTAGCAGTGAGTGGCCAGGTAGTGAGTGGCCAGGTAGTGGCTGCCCCATGGGCGGTTCGAGGTGTTACTGCGCTAACCTACACAAGCACTTAATACAGGACCTACTACAGTGAACGCTCAGTGAGTGTTAGCCGTCATCGTTATTATTGCTATTATTACCAGTGCACATAGGTGGAGCCTCACCCTGCTTTGCAACTTGGGACCTTGCACCTTGAACAAGCTGCCCCTGCTGATTGCGGCCAGTCTTTTGAGAACATTCAGGGGCTCCTGTGCCCCACAACTGCTCTCTAGCACCTGGCCAGCTGTCTTAAGGCCCCTTCCCTCCCCTCCTCGAGCCCCACTGTCCTTTTGTTCCCCATCACTTACCTGTCCCGGACTCCCCGGCACCATCCTCTCTGGGGTTTCCTAGCAGAAAGGGCTTCTCAGCCTGGCTTCTGCCTCCTCCCCCAGGCTGGCCTCCCCCAGGCCTGGAGTCTGACTGTGTATTGTAACATAGTAGCTGAATGAACTCCAGTTTCAAAGGTTAATATCAAAATCTGGAGTGGATTACCTAAAAATTACTTACAACACCATTAAAATTCTGAACTCTTTTTGTTGTGGCTGTAAATTAATTTAAAATGTCAGTTTTTTTGAGAAATCCAATAAGAAATTGAGCCAACAGAGCAATCTGCAAACTGTCTGGCAAAGAGGAAAGTGTGTCTCTTCAATCGACAAGGAAAAATATGGAGCTTAACTGGAACCATATGGCTCAGTACTTGAGAGAAGTCTGCAGAAGAGGGAGGGTGGGAGGGGGAGGGGGAGGGGAGGCGGGCGCTCAGCTGACAGCCGCTCGCGCACAGCGGGCTGGCCGAGGCATTGGCACTGGCACTGTGGAGGGGCCTGGCGGATGCCTGGCACACAGCCTGCTTGGCTGCCTGGCGTCCACAGTCACCAAGAAGCTCTAGGCTGAGACTTGGTCGTCCACGGTCTTAACACTTTCTCGCTGTGTCCGCCCAGGGCACCCTGGGCAGCTTGGGAGCTTGGGAGCTCTACCCTCACCCCTAGAGGAGCCCAGGTCCTCTCCTTGAGCTGGGAAGGGAGCATTCGGGCATCTAGCTTCCCTGCCTGGGACAGCCACCTGCGTGTCTGCAAGGGCCACCTCCCCCCAGTCCTCCATGGGCTCCCTCCTGGCCAACATGTGGTCCCCATTACTCCCGAATTCCCCCAGATTTACAACACATTAAGTAATTTGTAGGTTATTTCAACTCAATCTGCTAAAGTTGAGAAAATCAGAATTAAATTCAAACCACAAGGAAACTTCAAAGAAAAGAGGAAGAAGAGAAAACTCAGTGCTTTCTCTCCTCCAGGTCCCCGTATCCCCCCTCCCAGGTCCCCCACTGCCTGCCTCCCCCTGGGCCTCCCCTTTCTTGGGCTGCTCTCCACCCCAGCGCACCCTGAGACTCTTCCCCTCTGCCTTTGGCCCTGACCAGTTGTCTTGTTTGTGAACATGCACAAGTCAGGGGCAACTCTGAGGTTTGTGCTGGGGGCCCACTGGCTTGGCCGTGGAGAAGCACCTCTCTAACTTCCAGCACGCTCTCTGCTCCCCTTCCCTAAGCCCTCCCCTTGCCAGGTCCTTCTTGGGCTCCAATCCTATCTGTTCACTTTCCTGACCCATTTTGGGGGAATCTGCACAGCACTGCTCTAGTTCCCGTCGCGCCTGGGGCAGCAGGCAGCTGGTAGGTACCACCTGGCCCCTCAGTTTAATAGCTCAGTTTACCTTATTTTGCTTTCAACCCTTTAAAACAGCCTTGTAAATAAGCAAACACTTGGTGCCAAGCACCTCCGGCACTTAGCCAGGCTGGTAAATATTTTAGTAGTGACTTGGTAACAGTTGTGTTCGCTTTGATTTCCTCAGAAAGGTTCTTGGTACTGGGGAGGGACCGAGGCTCAGGGAGACGATTTGCTGGCTATTAATAGACCAGCTCTGACCACGTGGCTTTTGCTCTGACCCTGGGGATTGTATGGTGGGGTATTTTTAAAACTGGAGTGGCATTGGCCTTACACCCTTTTTGGCAAAGATGGAGAGGACTCTTCCACCTTCCCCAGAAGTGTCCCATAGTGAAAGAGCTCTGAGGTATGGGATTTGAGAAGCCAGACTTGTCCCCACCAAGAGCCTCAAGGAGTCTGGGAGATTTGGGCAGATGTTAGTGGTTAGGTGTGTTTGGGACCAACCCACTGGCACGGTTTGGACATGGGAAGAACCCCAAGGGGCAGGAAAAGAAGGGTTTCGGGTGTTGGGGTGCATGAAGCCCAGGAGGCATTGAATTGGAGCAGAGTTAGGGGGAAATCCAACAAGTGGATGAGTTTTCACAGAATCTAGTCATAGGAGACCCTTACCGTGGGGTAGTGGGAGACAAGGACAAGGAGGAGTGACAGAGGGAGCTCTGGCCTGGGGTCCTGGTGTTCCCCCTAGGCTTCCACAAGGGGCCTGCAAAGTCCAAGGCCTCTCTGCCCAGTGCCAGGAAGCTGGTCTAGCCAGACGGAGCAGTGAGGCAGATGCTGCCTCAGGCTGGGCACCGGGGGCAGGGATGGGCAAGATAGTGGGGTAGACACAGGCGCTTGGCTTTAATAGACTGCTCAGAGCCATAGCCACTCACTCATCTGTTTTATGGGAGGTTTAATGTACAGATGGGTTAGTTTTAAAGGGGCTCTAAATCATGCCACAATGAGACCATAGCATTGTGCCCCATACCCCAGGACCCTATAGGCTATGCAGTGAGCTCTATGGGGTGGGCACAGGCAAAGTAGGACCCTGCAGTAGGAGTAGGAGTAAGGTTTGTCTTCTTTCACACTCGGCTAATGATGATGAGCAAGGAAGGCAAAAGTGGGCACCACACTGGCTACTACATCTGTAATCCAACTACTTGGGAGGCTGAAGCAGGAAAATCCCAAGTGCAACCCCAGCCTGGGCAACTTAATGAGACCCTGTCTCAAAACAAAAAAAATAGAAAGCTTGGGCATGTAATCCAGTGGTCGAGCATTTGCCTCACACATGGGAGGCCATAAGTTCAGTCCCCAGTACCAAAAGAAAAAAGGCTGGGCATGGTGTTACACACCTGTAATCCCAGCACTTGGGAGGCTGAGACAGGAAGATTGCCATGAGTTTGAGGCCAGCCTGGGCTATATAGTGAGTTCAAGGCCAGCATGAACTACATAGAGAGACCTTGTCTCAAAATTTTTTTTTTTTAATTTAAAAAAGGAAGAAGCCGAAGGTGGGCCTCTCTCAGCTAAGACAGGCTCAGTATGATGAAGACCCAGCCCCTTCCCCACCCATCCCTACCCACCCGCCCTCCACAGGTGGATGAGGCCTTCCCCTTCCACCACACAGCCAGGGTCCTGTTCAGCTGACCAGCCGACCTGCTGCCACTCCCAGTCACCTGCCCTTGCTCCCATGGCTCCTGGCGCCATGATGCGCCTCCCGTCTGCACCCACGCACACCCCATTGGTGCTCAGCCGCCGTGGGCGCGAGTCAGGTGAGCAGCAGACAGAGTGGTGGACCCAGCTCACCTTCTTCCCGGCGGGATGGGTGCCAGGGCTGTGCTCTTCCCGGAAGGCTTCCAAGCTCCCCCGCATGGCATCCTGTTGAGCCTGTTCTCGGGGTGCGGGGGCAGGCCTTTTTGGGGGGAGAGTGTCTGCCCCATGCTGCCCTGGCGCCAGCTCTTCCTGAAGACCTGTGGTGGAGTCACCCAAGGGAGGCAGCTGGGCCGGGGCAGGAGAAGGGGACATCTGAAGTGGGAGCCAGGCAGGACACAGCCATCTTCTGCCACCACCATGGCGCAGCCTGGCAGACGTGAGCCCTGGGCAGTCTACATGGGTGCTCACTGTGCGCGAGTTGCTTAGTGACCCCTTGGTGTCTGGGTTCTCCCATGATTCCCTGCAAGATGAAGAGCCCCTCTCTGCGCCCTCAGCTGGAGTCCACCACCCATGGTGAGGCTCATGGACCCTCGTGGCTACTCGGGCTTGCCAGGTTGGGCTTCCCAACCTCTCTTCAGTGTCCTTAGAAACCCGTAGGAGTTCTAGGGAGGCAGCAGGAAGAGGCTCCTGTGAGTGTCCGCAGCACTGGGGATCTCTGTAGTAAGAGAGAGCCTCCTGAGGCACTGGGCCCCAGGAAAGGCTCCCTTAGAGAGTCTTTCACTGCACCGAGGCCCTGCATTTGAAACTGTGGCACCCAGGAAATTTCAGTTCTCCACTACTGAGTATCTTGAGCGCAACATGCCTTTTCTGTCAGTAGTGTCAGTGCTCATGCTGCTCCCCACTCTCCCTAAGGTACAGGTGGAAAAGGGGGCCCTGTGTGCCTTCTGAAGAGTCCTCGTGGTTCTACCAGGCCACTCAGGAAGCTGGTGGTGGTGACCACTGAGCTGCCTACTTCAGGGTTGGTCACGTAGGGGCAGGGCCAAGGTGCAGGTGTCTGTTCAGCCTCAGCAGGGCCTGGAAGTCTCCAGGAGTTTCCATAGCTCCCTGTGCCTTCTGAATTAGAGAATGCCACGCCATGCCAGCCTCAGTTTCCCAGTAGGCACTGTGAGGACCTTGAGGGGAAAGGCATGGCCTTCGAGGGCAGAGGAGAGAAGTAGGACCTGGTGACAGAGAAGACCCACAGAGGCTGCCTGGGGCCCCTCTTCTTTCTCTCACAGGGGCCTGCACTGCTTCGCAGCAGATCAGATCAGGTGGCACAAGGCACTTGGCTTCCACAAGGCCAGAAGTTCTGCTGAACTGACCCCCTAGAACCTGCCAGGTCCTATAAAGGCCACAGCCTCCCCCTTCCTGGCTTTTGGGTCAGCACCCAGGTGGTGAGGTGCAGCCTGGGAAGGGAGATGACGCGCCAAGTACTGTAGAAGGTCAGGGATGGGCGCCGTGGGACCAGAGCCAGGTGGACCCTCCACCTCATTGAGCCCAACACCGGGGCTGATTGCAAGGGCAACACACTGGCAGGTAGCCAGTTGCCCTGTTTCTCCTTGATGCCTGCGTGGAGTGAGTCCTGGTTTTGAGCTCCCTGCGAGCCGAGAATGGAGGAGATCCTATGAAAATGATGATATGTGACAATCAGTCACAGCAATTAGTGTTTTGGTTAACAGGCCTTTTTTGTTTTCTCTCACCCAGACAGAATGTCACAAATAAATCCTCTCCTGCATTTGCATATTAATTGGATCGGAGACGTCAAGCATCTTTCATTAAAGAAAATGATCTGCATATTTGGAGACATAAAATAGTTATTTTGATGGGTTTTTTTCCCTAAGATCAGGGGGTGGGGGAGGTAGGTGATAGGAGCAGTAGAATGGAGGTAGAGGGAAGGCAAAGCCAGCCAGCCCCTCTGTCTGGAGTTAACCCTCTGCAGTCTGGAGTTGATGGGCTGAGGTTGGCCAGAGAGATAATTAGTACGTAAATAACTCACGGAGCCAAGGGGGCCCCTGGGCTCAGCGTGGCTGCTGTGTAAAAGGGACCCTGACCAGAGTTTATGGACGAGGAGGCCGGCTGTGGGCCGCTCAGTCCTGCTCTCCAGTCCCTCCCTTGGGAGCTGGGAGCTGGGCTGCCCTGGGGTATTTCCCTGGGAAGGTGGGCAGCAGACAGAGGGTGTGGTCAGGCGCCCACCCACCCTGTATCTTGGAGATCTCCACTTGTCTCTCCCAGCTCTCTGTGTCCTCCTTACCCCGACCCCTCGGTCAGGCCATTCCTCCAGCCCCTGCTCTTCCTTTCCCCGTGCTCACCCCTCTGTGCCACATTCTCCCTACTCTCTGACCTTGGGCTTCCCTGTGCCCTTCTCATTCTTTGCCATCCGTCCTCCCTCTCCTCTCTCCAGATGGAAAGTTTGCTGGGGGCAGCAGAAGCAAAGCCTGGAGTCATTATCACATGCACTCGAAATAACCCAGAAAGCTTCGGGGCCCATATTAGGGCATGAGTCCCCGCAGAAAGCTGAGTGAATGTACAGTTTTTGATAGGCAAATGTGACTGCCCAAGTCATCCCTGTTTCTCCCTCCTGCCTGCATGCTGGGTCCTTGTCAGCTGCTTTAGCCAGTGTTGCAGGCAGACACAAAGCCGAGATGGCCTCCCTGAGACATTTCCAAGCCTTCCCAGGCAACATCCAACAGGCTCTACCATCACCGCCCCCAAAGCCATAATCTCTGGTACCGTGTCATGGTTAGGAAGGTGTTTGGGTGATAGTGATGATGACAGTGATGCCTGTCACCACTTTATGCACATAGGAAATGTGTAGACACTTTGCTGAGAGCCTGGCACCCCATGTCTCCCCAAATCCTTACCACATTCTCTGATATCATCATGCACACTTGATAGATAAGGAAACTCGACCTCAGAGAGGCCAGATAGTGCACCATGGGTGCCCATCAGAGTTCAGAGCTTGCAGCCAGAGCCACCCTCTTCATACTAAGCTGAAGGACCCTGGATGAGGCTGTGGGGACCTGGGAAGTCTGCCCCTTGGTTTGATCCCAGCCTACTATTATTTGAGTTGAAGGCACTCTGTATTGCAGCATGGTGTGTTAAGATGTCTCTCTGCACTGCCGACCTCTTTATCCCACTGAGAGACAAGATCTGCCGTTCCCTTGGGGACTGAGAGTGACCTTGGGTGGCTTCTGTGGGCCCTTTAACCCCAGAGGTGCCTGTTCCACTCATACCTTTGGTGTGCAGTTTTGCTTAGAATTTTGACGTGCTGGGTCATCTGTTCTACTACTCTGCTGATTCCTCCCTCAGTGGGTCAGACTCCTGGATCGGGCACCTGGATCGGGTAGTACCTGAGGGCTCCCATGGCCCAGCTCTCTGGTTGAGCCACAAATTAGCACAGGTGGGCCAGCCTCCCCATGGGCCCTGGGGAAACCTGGGTGTCCCATGGAAACCTGCAGTTGAGTGCTGCCTCCCTAGCACCCAGATTCTGAATGCTTGGCATATGTACCCTGAGGTTGTCACCATGAACTTATCCTCAGCCACCTTTTTCCAGTAGCCACGACACAGAGGCAAGACATGGCTCTGAGATCTAAAGGGAAGGCTGTGAGGCATGGTCAAAAAAACGAGGGCTTTTAATGCAAACTGAGTCAGTGTGAATTCTGGGCTTGCTGTTTTTATGAGCTGTGTAGCTCAGGCAAATCACCACCTTTCTCTGCCTCAGTTTCCTCCTTTGTAAGAAAGGGGCTGTAATTCCTCTTGTGAGCAAGTGCCTGCAGAGTAACTTGACGGGCCTGTGTCGTGTGCCTGTATGCCCCTGCAGATGCCAGCCGAAGGGTGTGCACCCGAGCCTGCTACCCACCTCCTGTGGTCAAGACTTCAGAAGGGGCATCTGGGTCAGGGGATGGAGGTGATTGTGTCCCGAGGCACCTGGCAGCTTTGCCCTAGCTGATTCCTCACCAACCCCGTGGCCCTCGGTGACTTCAGCTATATGTGCTTTTGGCAGAGCAGGAACAGGAGAGAGGATGTGGCAGCCCTTGGGTTTGGGGTTCTTGGAGAAGGAGCCGAGGTGCCCTCTCGGAGCAGGTAGACAGGCAGGATATTTTATGGAGTCTGGGGGAGTCCTGCAGCAGCTGTATCTGTTAAATGCCAAGAAGCCAAGTTGGTTTAATATGATTGTAGCTGCTGCTTTGATAAATCAAAATAATTAAAAATAATAAATTTGATTCCTCAACCAACAGCCTGTGTGTGGGCGCAGAGCCTGGGCTGCAGAGCGACAACTGGGGAGGTGGAGGGGCCACTGGGACACAGGGGACACAGGAAGGCCTGTCTTTGTAGGGTCATAAATGGGGAGGTGAATGGCAGCTGGAGCCAGAGCCCAGCTCTTCAAACCATTCATGGACAGCAGCCCAGGCTAGAGCCCCCACTGGGCCTGCCCCTGGCTCTGTGGCCTCAGTTTCCTCACCTGTCAAATGGGGTGATGGTCCCACCTGCCTCACAGGGCTGTGTGAGGAGTCGGGGCTTTGGTCAGGCTCAGGGGGTCTGCCCTCTTCCACGTCATATGGAAGGGGCTTCAGTGGTCCCTCTTGGACCATCTTCTCACTGCCTCTGGGCACTGTGGCCAAGGCAGCTGGATCTGCTGACTTGTGGAGCCGTGGCTTCCCGGGACACTTCCTCCGCCAGCTGTTGTCCTGACACAGGATTGTTCTGTTTATGAGGACATCCCCTGGTGCAGGACGTTTCTATTGATAGCTTGGGTCTGGATCCAGACCTGGGTCAGGAAGTGACATGCCACACCCTGGGACCGAGTCCCTGGTTAGGGTGCTGGTAGCTCTGACCTCGGTGGCTGGGAGTTGGAAAGGCTCTGTCCCCTCTCACCCCAACCCCCCAGCCACATCCTCAGGAGCCGTATTTGGTGTCTGAGCAGCTGGAAATCTGAACTGAGTGTAAGGGGAGGGACTGGAGGGGAGGGAGGGACAGGGTGTCCGTCTCTTTAAATGCACTTTGTGTCAGTGCGATAAGGAATTTGATGGCTTTATCAGAAATACCAAAGCTTTATTTAGCAGGGTGAGGCTCACACCACTCAGCTCCACACAATCTGCTGATAAATAGCAAAAGAAAAAAGAAGAAGAAAGAAAGAAAAAAGAAAAGGAAAGGAAAAAAACTCAATAACTCACCAACACCCTGGTGCAGCAAGATCGAAAGGCAGAGAAGCGGAGTTGGAAGTTGGGGGAATCAGGGAATCGAAGGGGTGGAGAAGGGGAGCCGTGGGAACCGAGTGCTTTCGGGAAAGTGCTGACAGGCACATTCATCCGTTCTCCTCTGGAGGCCTCCGTAGATTTTTCTGTTATTAGGTGAAAACACTATGATAACTGTAATTCTTCCAGAGAAAGGACTTGCTAAGAGACACCGCCTCCCCCTGCACCAGCACATCCCATCTAAGCCTCCAGGGGACTCCTGAGGGCCAGGCCCCAGCAGGCACCAGACCTCAGGGCCCTGCTGGCTGTGCTGGGGAGGCTGGGCCAGCATGGGACGAAACCAAAACTGGGAGAAGATGGGCTGAATTCGGAAGAAACTGTCAGGGAGCTGCCCCATTGCAGCTCTGAGAAAGGGGGTCCCCACTCCATGCAATGCAATGGCCATAGGTCTCTGTGCCATCCGGCGGGTCAGCAGTGGAGCAGGACATCTGCATTTGATTCTTCCCCCTTGGACCTTGAACCTTCTCTGCCCACCTTGTATTTGTTTTCTCACTGATCTGGCTTCGCAATCAGGGATGCAGTCCTGGGGATTGACTTGACGGTCCACATACCTCCTCCCTCTGCCTGTGTGTCTCCATGAAGCTCTTGCCAGGAACAAAGCAAATTTAAACTGGGGTCCCCACCACGCCTCTTTGTGTACCTCCAAAGGTTTCGCCTCTTCCAACGAGTGTGTGCATGACCCACTCTGGGAACTGAGGCAGGTTTTAGTGTGCTGGGCCCACAGGAGAGCTATGTGGATGGGAAGTGGGGTGGGGGTTGTGGATAGTGGGGGGCGAGGCATCTTTGGTGCACAGGGACACTTGTGGCCCACCTGGCCAGTGCCCAAGCTCCTTTCCCCTTCCTAAGGGCAGAGTCAAGGGCCTGGGTCCTGCCTCAGGCCTCTCCTGCCCTCCACGTCCAGCGCTGCTGCTGCTATTGTTGACAGTGGTCACGCTTGGTGACTGGCAGAGTTGGTTGAAGAATGGTCCCTGTCCACGTAGGTGTCTCCAAACATGGCAGAAGCGCGAGGCTTTCCAGAGCACACAAGCTGACCCCTCAAACAGGATGGAGTTGGGAGGCACAAAGGATGCTTAGGGGCCGCTGTGGAGAGCCCAAGCTGAAGGCCAAGGAAAGCAAAGTCGGAGTGCGGATCTGAACCGAGCACCTTCTCCCTGGAGCCCAAGAAGAGCTGAGTCCGTGCACTCCCCACAGGAAGTTAACCAAGGCTGGGCCAGCAGGCTGAGAGCCAGCCAGGTTGGACTCAGAGGGATTCCTGGGCTTTGGGTGGTGGAGCAACAGGATTAGCCCGGCTGCTGGGCAGGGGAAGTGCTGGGTGGAGAAACAGGGCAGCCGGGGCGGGGGTTAGGGGGACTGGCCAGGGCAGGGCAGAGGCTGGAGGAAGCTTCGGAAAGGCTGAGGCCCGGAGACAGACAGGAGGAATAAATGGAAGTGACAGGGTCAGGCCAGACCTTTGTCCTGCAGCCTGATTAGAGAGTCTGCCCTGGATTTCTGAAACTTTGGGATGTTGTCGGACAAACTGGAGCTTAATTCTGTCAGAGCGCTGGGGAGATTAGAATTGACATCCTGGGAGCACATTCCTGGCTGGGCAGAAATCCAGCCCCCGCTGGGAAAAACCTGTGAAAGCATGACCGGCCCGTGGTGGTGGCGGCGGGAGTGCCCAGCAGCACCCGCGACCGCTCCAGCCAGGAGCTTTTGGAAGGCTGGGCTGTGTCACTGGGAATCGAGGGCGTGTGGAAAGAATGGAGGCTCCCAGGAGCCACTTCTGAGACTGACTTCTGATCTTCGTTCTGGGCCTTTTTCTGGCACCAGCGCTGCCTCAGGCTGCGTCCCTCTTAGCACTCCTGCTCAGACTAAGAAAAATGGGACTGCAGACAGGGGCTGGCCTCCCGGGGTCCCCAGGCAGCTCAGCCACCCTCAGACCAAGAAATGGGCTGGAGAAGGAGACTGAGGGCCAAGCACCACAGCCCCCAACCAGGACGTTTCCAGGAGAACCGAGTACACCGCCCCCCACTTCCCTCCTGAGTCTAATGACTTTTAAATATTGGTAAATATTTTGGCTAATGCAGGCTCTCATGGCAGAGAGCAGAGCTGTCTGCAGTTCAGGACCTACAAATGATTTATTAAAGATCTGAGATGCAGTGCAATTATGTGGAAAGAGCCCAAAAAATTAAATAAATAAGTAACAAAATAAATAAATAACAGCCCCACTGGCCTCTTGAAGGCTTGGGGAGCTGCACACATGATTGCCGACTTGATGAAATCCCCCCGGATGTAATGAGCTGATTTTCTGCTGTTAATATTGCATCTGCTGATGAAGGATTCGTTAGGATAATGGAACGAAGCTAAAATATAAATGACTCCCTGTCAAGAAGCAGCTTTTGTTTGTTGATCTCCTGACAGTTCCCGGGCCAAGGCAGGGGTTTCTGTGTGCACATGCATCCGGGAGCAGGCAGGAGGGTGGGATGAGGGCGGAGGGAACCCCGGAGAACCTGGCTCCTGGTTATCTAGATTTTCCCTTCCTAGGGGTGCTGCCTGACCTTGGGAAGCCCTAGAGCCCTCGGGGTGGGGAAGTCATGGGCGCGGTCTCATCTGGAGGGACCCTCGGTGCAGTAAGATGCTGGGTGGCAGCAGAAATTGTATGAGGACCCAGACCGAGGGGGCTGGGTGTATGGGGAACCAACCCCACAAGAGAAGAAGCACTGTGTGTGCGGGGGAGTGGTGCATGTGGGACACGGACTTGAGCAGGGTGTCCTGGGGGAGGCCCATCAGGGAGCCCCCTAACCTCTCTGTACTGTTCTTCTGCTGTCACGAAGCATATCTTGCTGAGACTTCAGAATCCCTTGGGTGGCAGTTCACGTTATCATGCGGGACTAGAGGGAAAGAGGAACATTTGAAATGATGGTGTTCACCCTCCGCCCCTAGCTTGGCTTGTCTAATCCCTCTTTCTTCTCTTCCCAACTGCTTTTATTGTAAAGCGGTGTCACTTTATTTTATTGTTGTAAAACGCACAGTGTATAAATCAGTCACATTAAGTACATTCACAGAGTTGGACAACCATCACCATTATCCAGTTGCAGAACTTTTTAATCACTCCACACAGAAACTTTGCACCCATTAGCAATCCCTCCTCTACTGTCCCCTTCCCCCAGCCCCTGACAGCCACTCATCTGCTCTCTACCTCTATGGATTTACCTGTTCTGGAGATTTCCTGTAAATGCAGTCATACAGTTTGTGGCTGTTTGTGTCTGGCTTCTCAGCATAATGTTTTCCATGTTGTAGCCCATGTCACAACATCCTTCCTCTTCCTAGCTGAGTAATATTCCATGGTGTGGACATACCACATGCTTATCCTTCCCTTAATTGATGGACACTTGGGTTGTGTCCACCTTTTGGCTACTGTGAATAGTGACCCTATGAATATTCATGTGCAAGATTCTCTTTTTCTTAGTCCCTGTTTTCCATCTTTGGAGTCCATACCTCGGAGTGGAATTGTTGGCCGTCTCTCAGCTTTTAAACACAGGGATCCTACATGCTAATAGCAAGTGCTTGCTGTGCCAGACACTGTGCTAAGTATCACCTCAGTGAGTCCTCACAGCAGTGAGTAGCAGAGGTGGGATTTAAACCCAACTCTTACCACCTCTGATCTTGTGACTGTCTTGTGTCTTCCTCAGGCCTGGCACAGTGTCATGCACACAGTATGTGCTTCATAAATACCTGGTGATGCTGTGGGGCAGGCCTGGGAGAGAGCAGGGATCCCGTTATGAAAGGGCCAGGAGAGGGCTGTCTTCCTGGGCATGTGCTGGAGGCAGGTGTCAGAGTGGTGGGGGTGCACTGAGTCCTCAGTGGCCAGGGTCTGGTTGGCACTCCTGAGCACCCCCCCCAGCACACAAAAAAAACCTTCTGGCTGACTCCTTAGCCAGCACCAAGAAGCAGCTAGAGAAAAGGGGGCAACTCAAACCAAGCCACCAAGTCAGGGCCTTCCCAGGCAGAGCGAGACACCTGTGTGCTGGCCAGGCACAGACACTGGGAAATGATGGGGTTTCTTCCTCTAGAAGGGGTCCCAGGAGAGGCAGGGCCAGCTCTTCCCCTGGGGCCCTGAGAGGGCAGGTGTGTCCCTTCCCCCTCCAAGTCCCCAGGCAGACATGGGGACCACTCAAGGCAGCATGCAGCAAAGGACTGCAGGGCCAGGGCCAGAGACAAACCGAGTGAGAACAGCGAGGCTTCGCCAGCTGCAGGACCAAGGGCCAAGCTGGGTCCCACCTTACTTTTCATTTCATACTTATTATTTAAAACGTTGCTTGAGCCAGGGCTTGAAAGAACAAGTTGGGAAACCCGTTTCCTGTCCCTGAACTACAAGGCCTTCCCTCTTAACCTCCTAGAGATTTTTCAGGACTCTGGCCAAATCCCAATCAAGACTCCAGAGACTTGCTCCAACTCCCTGTGCTGGACAGCTGCTGCCACCTGCCCCTCCCTGCTCTGAGGTCTCTGTCCCTGTGCCGGGACAGGCCGCCCGCTCTGGCTGCCGCCTCTGCCCAGATCTGGCACCTGCTGGACCACGCAGAGCCCTCGGCCCCCTCATTGTTCTGCTAACCACTGTGTCAAAATTTCAGGCTTCCTTTGACCTCTCTGTTTTGCCTGGTTAGGCTGTGGAGGTCCCACTGACATGCATCCCCTGGCCGCACTGCAGCGAGGGGGGACTGTCAGGCCCCTGCCTGAGGCCTTTCTTTCCCCAGCTCTGCTCCCTCTAGCACTTTCTATTCTCTTTCTTTTCCCCTCTATTTCTCCCTCCCTCTCTCTCACACTCTCTCTTTTTCACTCTTTTAACATGGTTTTCCTAAAAAGTTTTTTAATCAATCAAATTTGAGGCAGAAAATAGGTTTTGTCACGCCTGGTCCCGGGATAGTGTGGCTCTCACTCAGGCTCCTGACAGCTCCTCAATGCAGGAGGGAGGCCAAACAGAATATTTCTCCGGGAAAGTGCCCGTTTCCATGACACTGCCCCTTGTCTGTGCCGCCCCCCTCCTCAAGCTGCCGGGCTGACATGGCCCCAGCCCCTGTGAAAGGGCCAGCCAGGGAGAGGGTGTGCGGGAGGATGGGACGGTGGGCTGGGGGCAGGGGAAGGAAACAGCAATAGGGGGTGGCTGGGCGGCCCAACAGCTGTCCTGAGCCTCTGTGGCCCAAGAGGGCTGGGGAGGAGGTAGGAGCACTGGGACAGGAGCCTGGCTGTGCTGCACAATCAGGGCAGCCTCATCCATATGGAGCTGGGCAGCCGTGGAGGACAGGCTCTGAGGCCGCGTCCTGGACAGGTGGCGGCTCCAGCCAGAGGGGACAGCGATGGATGAGGCTCCTTCGAGTCCTGGTATGCTGGTCACCCGTTGCTCACTGGCCCCTGTCCCTCCTCCTGGCCTTCCGTTGCCCACGGCAGCCCTCTCTGCCATCCTTGGCTTCCTTCCCGGCCCTCTGACTGCAGCAACTCCAGTCCCTCCCAGCCCCCAGGCCCAAGGTCACCACTCAGGTCCTCAGGGTCTCCCCTCTCTAGCCCACTTCCGTCTTCCTCCTTCCAGTCCCTGTCTTTCACCCTTTCCTCTCTCCTACTCTTCTCACTCTCTTTTATAATTAATGATTAGTTTTAATTGGTTTGCTTAGGCAGCCTGACAGCAAATTAACAGAAGCCAGCCCAGGGCTGCCAGGCTTGGGTGGGAGACCACTGCGCTTCCGATCTGGCCAGGGCGCTGAGTGAGCTCTGTGGAGGTCAGGACTCCCCGGACAGGTGCGGCAGCCAATAGGAAGGAGCCAACAGGCGCAACACACACAGGGCTCGCCGTTGTCAACTTCCTGTGTGCTTTTGTTTCTATTCTCCTCCATCCTCTCTCCACTCTTGTAGGGGATCAGGGTCAGCAGAAGGGGGACAGAGCTGCTGCCTTCAGCCTTGGGCAGGGTTTGCTTTTGATGCCAACCATCCTTGCCTATGCCATGGCCAATGGGGTTGGCAGCTTGACACCTCTGAGGCCAAGATGCTGCTCTTTCACACAGTTAGGAGAGAAGAGGCCACAAGGCTCTTGTCACTGTGAGCTCTGCTGTCTGCGGACAGTCAGCCACCCCAGCCTACAAGTGGCAGGATCTGGCTCAGTTTCTGATTTGCTCGGTGCTGAGCCTTCAACCTTTTTGTTCTCAGTTGTCTGGTCAAAGAAGCTAGGATTAAGAGCATTGAACAATGGGTAGATGGATGCATGAGTGGATGCATGGATGGAAGGAGGAAGGGTGGACAGCTGACAGACAGTAGGTACCCTGGCATCTCTTGGACACTTTCTGCCATGACCCCTGAGCATATTCCTTTTCTTCCTTAGCCTGGAAGGGTTTCATTCAGCCTTAGCCTGCCTGAGGGTAAGGCCCACTCTCTGGGCTTTCCCAGCTGCTGGACCTCTCCCTACCGCCTCCAGAATCCTTTCTTCACCACATCAGCTTTCTGACTCTAACACCAGACCCCGGGTATGCTAAACACTCACTCACAAGAGCCAGCACCAGGCATAGGCACAGTGAAGGGCAGAGACAGGAGAAGGTACCCAGGCTGGGCATGCTGGCAAACACCTGTAATCCCAGCACTCTGGAAGACTGAGGCAGCAGGATTACACATTGGAGCCCAGCCTGGGGATCTTAGCAACTTAGCGAGAGACTGTCTCCAAAGAAAAAAGAAAAGAAAAGATACCCAGGCAAGAAATGGGGCCAGGGATGTAACTCAGCACTAGAGCACTTGCCTAGCATGCACAAGGTCCTGTGTTCAATCTTCAGCACAGAGAGAGAGAGAGAGAGAGAGAGAGAGAGAGAGAGAGAGAGAGACTGACTATTGGCTACTGGATACTTGTCAGGCTCCTACTGGGAACTTAGAATCCACCCAGTGTCCCTGAGTTCACCGAGAGAGGCTCTCTGTCAGCCAGGCCACCTGCCCAGGGTAGGCAGGTGGGGGACAGGACTCCAGCGTGTGTCTTGTCCTGTACACAGGCATCTCTGCCCCTCCTCTTCCCTCTGCCAGCCCCGACCAACTCCTGGAAAGTTTCCTCCCCGATTGTTCTGTGTGATCAGATCTGCAAGTTGCTCTCTAAGCTTCTTGTCACATTTTGACTTAATGAAGTGCAACTGCTGAGGGATTTGGGTTCAACGCTCCGGTCTCCCGCACTCCCTTGTTGTCAGAAAACAGGGGTGGTTGGGGACGGCAGCACCGCACTGCAAGTCGTTATCATTCCGGTCAGTCTGTTTAACACAAAATTAAACAAAGAACTAATTAGTGCCTCATGAATTAATAAATGCACAGTTGCCAGGGAGGATGGGAGGGGAGAAAAAGGTGGTGGAAGGGAGATACTGGAGTTGTGGAGTTGGGGGCTTTGGGGGTTCAAGGGAGGCTGGCCGGGGTGCCTTGAGAGATCTCAGGCAGGCAAGCTTGGGATGGGCGGGATGGCAGTGACACCTCAGCCAAAGCCCAGGGCCGACTGACCTGATGTGAGCTCTGCCACCTCCCCATTTCAGCCAGGGCCTCCCACAGAGGCCTGGGAGTCTCCAAGCTTGGCCCTGAAGCCAAGCCCAATGTCCTTCTACTTCATCAGCTCCCATCTCCCCTCCAATTCCAGCCCTGCTCCTCTCTCCAGGCCTCCACCTGCTTCTTCCGCCTCTGTGCGGCTTCTCTTTCCCTCTACTGCACGCCCCCCCCGCCCCGCCCCTGGCTTGGGTGTCCACCCAGCTCTCTGAAGAGCTCCTGCTTCACTTTCTGGGTAACGCAGAGGCCCACAGTGCAGCCCTCTCCAACCACTTGATGCCCACCCAACCCTCAGCCCTTGAGTTTGTATCCTGCAGGGTGGGCTCTGCCCCAGGGTCACCCTGTGCCAGAGCAGCCCAGCCCAGGCGACAAACGCTGGCAGAGAACCGAGCCCTCCTTAAGAGGGCATGTCAAGTGCAATTAGTATTATCTGTCTAAATGCGTCCTGGGAACAGGAGAGTGGGCGATGGGACAGGGTGGCATTCTGGGAGCCCTATACAAGGTCACCTCATCTCCCACAATCCCCCCAATCTGATTTGGGGATTACGAGGCCTAAGGAAATTGGTCTTATTCCTCTTGCATCACTGATAAGCCACAAATGAGGGAGAGGGAAGAGGAAAAGGTAACAAACAGCAAACCCTCCTGACCGGGCGGATGCTGAGGCCAGGACACAGGGCCTGGCTTAGGCAAGGCTGGGTGCGGCCAGGTGGGCAGGCAGAGGACCGCTTGGGCTTTCCCTTCACTCACTGAGTCTGTCCCATTTACACTTGGTTCCCCAAACCCCTGCTCTGGACCAAAAGCGGTCTCCGCGGCACAGCGTGGAAAGTGCTGCCACTTTTTGGTGCCTGGCCTTGGTCCTTCTTGCCTCTCGGACACCTACTTGTGGTAATAAACACTTTGGCGTCTCTCCCCTCCCCGCCCAGGGCATTAACCTCGGCTTTCACACTGAGCTACATCTCCAGCCCCCCTTTTCATGTTTTTTTTTTTTTTTTTTTTGGTACCGGGGATCAAACTCGGGTCCTTATGCTTGTGCAGCAGGTGGCGAAACCACTGAGCTAAATCCCCAGCCCTTTTAATGTTTTATTTAGAGACAGGATCACACTAAGTCACTAAGTTGCCCACGCTAGGCTGAAACCCATGATCCTCCTGCCTCAGCCTCCCAGCGTGCTGAGATTACTGGCATGCACCACTGTATCCGACTGGTGCCTGTCATTTTTTAATTTCAGGAATCAAGGAAAAAGAGTAAAAGAGTGGTTAAAGCTGGAGTCCTTCGCTGTCGCCAGGCATCCCTACTCAGCTACGGCAGCTCCATGAACGCCTGTAGGCCTTATAACCAGTACCCCCAAATCCAAATTCCCACACCTCCCTCCACAGAGGAGGGTGCAAAGCATGGCCCAACTTTCCTCTGCTTGGTTAGTGGTGCCCTGAGAGCCATAGTTCCCCTGAAATCAGCCACTGCTGCTTTCTGAATTTTCAAACTTCGGTTGGTATGTACTTCAATGAGTCCAGATTAGAGCCCACGCGGAATGTCTGAATCACCAGCCCCTTTACCCTGAGCATTTGCCCCTCGGCCTACAGGGTGCCAGGGAGGCCCCTGAGCACACAGGGCCAGGATAGGGTGGAGGTGGGGAGGGGGTGGGTTGAAGGTCTCCTGCCTGGAAAGGCTAACAGGCTCCTCCCTCTCCCTCCTCAGGATGAAGTGACGCCCCAGCTACATTCGAGGCACCTCTAGGACCCGCTACAAGGTAAGGCCCAAACCTCCTCTCTGATCCTGCGTCCTCTGCCCTGTTGGCAACCACCTCATTGGATGCATCTGTCACCCTGGGCTGGATTCAGTCCCCAGGACTGGTGGGAAGGTGGAGGCAGGGAATGGGAGCCACCCTGCCCATTGGAGCTTCTGCTTGGCTCTTAGGCTGGAATGGGATGCGGGGCATGGGTTGCAGACTTGGGGCAAGGAATATGTTCCCGGCAGCATCGGCAGCGGGACACTGGGGTGCCTGCGGTGGCTGGTCTGGCCTCCTAGAACCTCTGCTTGCAGCCCTGGCTGGAGAACCCTGTGGGCTTGAAGCCTTAGGAACCCTTCATTGCAAGGCTGGCAGGGAGGAGGCCCGGGCCTACTGCCCTGCCTTTCCCCAGACCCCGGGCTCCCCGAGAGGCTGGGCACACGAGGCTGCCCTGGCTGGCCCTGCCTTCACAGGCTGTCACAGTCCCCTAGTGGCACGAAGAACCTTGGGGCCACCGGGCCTCGGCCCCCCCCAGGCAGTGCCGTGTCAGAGGTGACCGGTGGAACGCCAGTGTTATGTAAATAGCGGGGCCTGCCCGGCGGGCGAGCTGGATGGCTGCAGCCATCCATCATCTCCGCACGGCGGGGCGGGGGACAGACACGGCACCGTGCGCTTGGCTCCAAACCTGTTTGTTTTGCTTTTGTCTCCCGAGTTTCGACCGGCTCAGGGTTTTGTCCTGCCGGCCCCTTCCCCCCCAGGAGGACGGGAGAAGGGAGGAGAGTCCCCCGGCTCCCACCGCGGCATCCCTTTTGGACTTCAAAGGCTCCCCCAGCATTGTCTGCGCCGGCGGGCAGTGGCCCTGAAAACGTGATCAGAGGCGGCCGGGTGTAGGGCAGGCCCGGCCCGCGCCCTGCGCTCTCGCTGGGGCCCGTGGATTCCTCCCTTTGCCGCCAGCACCACCCTGGTTACAGCACCACTCTGGGTCCCTTCTTGCCTTTCTCTCCCCTCGCCCTTTCCTACTCCCTCTGGCTGCTCCTTCCTGCCCTCAGCCTCAGCTTCACTCCTCTCTCAGGGCTTTGAGAATCTGGAATTCCAAGAGTCTCTCCAGCCCTTCTGATGCCCTTCTGATCCCCTTCCCATCTTTACTCAGAATTTCAGGCCTTGAGCAGGGCTTCCCAGAGTGCCAGGAGCTAGAAATCTGCTTGCCATGCAAGGCTTGTCTCACCTCCCTCTTCCCCCACCCTCTACTCAGCAT
Organism: Heterocephalus glaber; assembly: GCF_053883595.1. Taxonomy (NCBI): domain Eukaryota; kingdom Metazoa; phylum Chordata; class Mammalia; order Rodentia; family Bathyergidae; genus Heterocephalus; species Heterocephalus glaber. The sequence goes on along the minus strand of NW_028258299.1, from coordinate 6,625,186 downwards.
GGAAGCCTCACTTCCGCTCTAGACTTCTGCCCAGGAGGGTCCAGGTTGGACACCTTCAATCCCCAAGAGCAGGATGGAGCAAGCATCATCTGAGTCCTCAAACTCAGCCCTGGGTGCTTTCATTTTCTGGAGCAGGGCACAGGATGTCCCCTGGGTCACATTTAGCCCACAGCCTGGCTGTATAAATAAAGTTTTATTGGAAACAGCCATGCCCATTTGTTTTTCTGTTGTCTGTGGCTGCTTTCACTCTACAACAGCAATGTTGAGTGACCACAACAGAAACTGGCCTACAAAGTGTGAAATATTCATTATCTGGCCCTTGACAGAAAAGTTTGCAGACCCTAGCCTTGAGGGTTCTGGACCCTTCTCCCCTGCCCTCTCGTAAAATATATAGAACATGAAATTTGCCAGGGTACCCAGGCTCAAGAGTGTGACGCGCTGGCATGAAGTTCACTGCCAGTGCTATGTGCCACCTTCCTGTGCTGTCATCCTTGGTGGATGGCTCTGGTGGCCCTGGGCATTAATCTGGGTGCCCTGTGCCAGGGTGTAGGCTGCTCACTGTCCTGGTCTGCAGGGAGCCCTGTCCCTCCTTTCTTAATCCCCCAGCCCCTGGTTGGCCCCTTCCATCTGGAAATGCCAGCTCTTCTCTGCTCCCAGGCCCTTAGAGCCGTTGCTCCAAGCATCCAAGGAGCCCCGTGCCCCTCTCCTGTCGCCCGTAGCAAGCTCTTGTACAAGGTGAGAGGACATCTTATTGGGATGAGTAAGAGAGTTGAGGCTGGAAGCCGTCAGCCTGGGACTCAACAGGGAGGGTCCTGGAGCCTCGGTCTCCCCTGTAGGCAGAGGACGAAGCAGCAACCTGGACAGGGGCCGTGGGGCTTCTCCTTCTGTGTCTGAACTGCTGGGGAAGGTGAGACCCCTAATGTCCTCTGGTTAGTGGACTGGGCAGCCCTGGGCTGCCCCATGCCACTGCTGGGACCTGGGAAATGACTGAGCCTCTCTCAGCGTCAGTTTCTCAGTCTATAAAATGGGTTATCCTGACTACCACACTCTGCTGTGCAGGGAGGGACTGGGATGCCTGGGGCAAGCCGTGAAGGCACGGTGGGCACTGCTGAGAGGGCAGCAGGCCTCTTGGAGGCTGCAGTTCTGGCTGGGAAGGCCTTGGAGCTTGCTCCATAGGCTCTGGTTCTGGCCGGGGTCAGGGGCCAAGGCTGCTCTGGCACAGCCCCATGGCCCTGCTAACCTGGGAGCTGGTTGCAAGCCTGAGAGGAAAAGCTGGAAGGGAGGGACAAGGAGAAGGGAGCTTTGTGCAGCCAGAGATCTGGGACAGAAGCAGCTTTCCTGGCCACCCCTCCTGCCGGCTGTGCTGCAGCCTCTCCTGGCCTCCCCTGGCCTTCACACAGCTCTGCTGCCCTCCAGGCCTTCACACTGCACCCCACCAGCTTCTCTCCCTCCAGGCCTCCCCACCACCCATGCCACCCCCATCCCTGCACCTCGTGGCTCTCTCTTTCTCTCTCTCTCCCTCTCTCTCCTTTTCATCTACTCGGAAGGCTTTACTTTACTTCCTTGTCACCCTAATTGATTGCATTAACCTTTCAGCGTATTGGATTTCCCCGGCATCGTGCAGAGAGCTCTGTGCAATATGCTTATAATCTGAGCCATAATGGACAGTTTGCAGTCAACAAGCCCCTTCTCCCATCGGCCCCACTGACATCTCTCTTGCCCAGGCCACCCTGGCTGCTCTCCGGCTGGCAGGGGTGGGGCAGTGGAATGGGCCTAGGAGGAAGTGGACACACACTTGGACCAGCTGGTGCATTTCCCCGCCTCTCCTCTCCCCCTGGCCCTGCCTCCAGCCTTGGATCCCCTTTCCAAGCTCCCTGGCCCAGGGCCTTGCCAGGCCTCTGGTCTGTGTGAGTCCTCTTGGCTTGGCTTTCTGCTCCTGGGACTCTCTGCCTAGTGAGTGGCTGGCGGGGCCAGCTTGGGTTTTGTGAATGACAGAGTCCCCTTCTTCCACCTGCACCCTTCTCAGAGCAAAGTTCTCCCTCCATCACTCGGCCGGGAGACTCTGGGGAAGGATGATGGTGACTGCTGCAGGAGGTGATGGGTAGCTGAGAAAACAGGTTCCCACCACTGCTTGTTCCTGAGCCAGTGGATCTCTGGGACCTTCGGAAGCTGGGCCACTCATGGAAAATGGGAGCACAGGGAGGACAGAAAGATGTTATCAGCAGGAGCCTGGGGAAAGGCAGGAGGAATGCCAGGAGGACTGCCACAATGATCCAGACATGGTGGCTTCTCAGCAGCGAGGACCCAGGTACCTGGACACCTAGTTTCAGCCCTGTCTCAGGCTGGTGGGATTTGCTTGGTCGGTGGGCAGTGTCACAGGGTCTCGATTTCCTGTCTGAGGTTTAGGCAGTAGCTTTGAGCAGACGCACCTGCCTTCATCCAAGGAGAGATGACACAGGCTGGGACATTCCTCTGTCTGGGAGGCTGGCCTGGACTGGTAGATGGACTCCCTCACAGCAGCTCCTGGTTGGGCACCTGCTAGCCCAGCAGCAGACAGAGGAGCCAGCCCCATGCCAGCTGCCCAGTCCTGGGAGCTCAGCCTGAGCCCTGAGTCCCAGCCCCTGTTGGGCCCTGCCAGACCCTCAGCCCAGCAGCCTGATGGCTGAGTCGTCACTCACGACAGGATGGGATGTCAGGTTGCATACATTAGTGTCAGGCTGCAGGAGCGGGGTGGAAGCTCCCATTAGCCCTGGTGGTACTTCCTCTCTACCGCACTGCTCTCTCCCTCGCCCTTTGCCCGTCATCTCCTCCTTCTGACCACCCCCAGCTCCTCCCATCACTCTATCACTGCGAAGGGCAAGCTTTGGCAAGAGAGGGCTGGACCTCGGTCCTTCCCATCCTCTCCCAAGGATTTTGGGGGTGGGCAGAGGGCACAGCAGGGAGAAGCCAAGCAGCGAATTAAAGTTTGTGATTGTCAGTGTCAGGAGAAGCTAAATAACCCTGTAACTAGTATGAAGGTGAATTCACGGTCTGTTGCACATGGAGAATATGAGTGTCTGCAAGGCGGGTGAGTGTGCACCCCGGAGTCCGCCTGCCACGGTGGGCAGCCGCCTCTCCGGGGACCTGGCAGGAGGCAGGAGGAGGGCCGTGCACTCTCCAACCCCTGCCAGGGAGCAGCTGCCGGGGAGTCCCCACCAAGCCCCGGGGGCAGCTCAGCTGCTTGACAACCCACTGGCCTGACTCCGGGGCCAGGGGAGGCGTTGCAAGCATGTCTCCTGGGGACAGGGAGTCCTCTTCCACTTACTCCGTCCACGCCTGGCCGAGTGCTGTGTCCTGCAGCAGCTCTGCAGTCAGTGCTATCACTATCCATCCCTTCTTCCCCACTTTTGATAACTTTTTTTTTTGGTACCAGGGATCGAACTCGGGACCTTCCGCTTTTCGCGGCAGGTGGCAGAACCACTGAGCTAAATCCCTGGCCCCTCCCCACTTTTTAATAACCACCTTATTGAAAAATAATTCACATACCATAAAATTTACTCTTTTTTTTTTTTTTTTTGGTGGTACTAGGGATGGAACCCAAGGTTTTTGCATTGACTTACATCCCCAGATCTTTTTTTTTTTTAATTTTCAGTCAAGATCTTGCTATAAGGTTACATTGCCCAGTCTTAGCTGACACTTGTGATCCTCCTGCCTCAGCCTCCCACAGTGCTGGGTTTACAAGGTGTGCACCACCACTCTTGGCTTTTACTTTTTCTTTTGAGATTGAGTCTCACTAATTGCCCAAGCTAGCCTCAAACTTCCCATCCTCTGGCCCCAGCCTCTCAACTAGGTGGGATTACAGGTGTGTGCTACCGTGCCCAACAAAATTCACTCTTCTAAAATGTACAGTTCAGTGGTTAGTAGTATTATTTGCAAGGTTGTGCAACCATCACGAGTATTAGTTTTAAGACATTTTTATTTATTTTTGTTTATTTTTTTGGTATCAGGGATCAAACTCGTGACCTTGAGCTTTCAAGGCAGGCAGTGAAACCACTGAGCTAAATCCCCAGCCCAGGACATTTTTATTCCCTAAAAAGAAGCCCCATACTCAGTAGCAGTCACTTCCCATCCACCCTTCCACATGGGACAGGCAACCACTGGTTATTATTCCCTTTAGATGTTGAGGAAAGGGAAGCTCAGAGAGGGCCAGTGACTCAGTAAAGGTTGCACAGCCTAAAGATGATGGAGCCGAGGCTTGAACTGAGAGAAAGGGACCCCAGGGCCAGCACATCATGAGGGAGGGACTGCTCCATGTCCCGACTCCCCCCATACATGTCCTGCCGCCTATTTCTGACAGTTTGGGCTCAGGCGGATACAGGCGCTATGCAGATGTGTAGGCCCAGGCAGGGACACGCTCCCTCTTCTCTCAGGTACACTCCGGTCTCCTTGCAGAAAAGCCTCCCCCCACACATCCACAAGGACAGCACCCTCCCTCCCCTGGGTGCTCCGGGCTTCTCTTCCCAGCCACACTCCGGGAAGGGAGGCTGGCACAGAAGTGGGCAGCCAGGGTGGCCAGCGAGACCTAGGTGGTTTCAGTTTTAAAACAAGAAACTCCCTTCTCAGATCACTGTAAGTGAACCAACACGCCAACAGGACACTCCAGAACAGGCCCTGTCCCTGCCCACAAGGCCACCCAGCCCTGTCATCCCTGGCCTCGCTCTGTCTCTCTCCTGCCCCTGCCTTTGCTTCTGTCCTCTTGTTTCTCACCCTTTTTCTTCCCACCCCCCTCTCTCTTCTCACACCCCACTTTCCCACCCCAAAACTTAAAAAAAGAAAGAAAGAAAGAAAAGAAAACAGCTGTTGTGGCCATGCTACTACATTTGCAGAATTTGGGGATTCATGTGAAACTGTCACTGCTTCTGATAAGAGATAAAGACAAGGGCCAGAGACAAAGGGAAAGGTAGAGAGCAGAGAGAATGAGTCTGTTGGATATGCTTTGGGGTTTTTTTTCCCTCCTTCTCTCTCCCTCCAAAGTGGAGGATCCGGCCGGGCCAGTTTGGATATTTATTAAGAAAAAGCCAAAGATAATTAACTTTTTTGTTTTTGTTTTGTTTGCGGGTGCCTCTCCGGCTGGCAGTCTTGACTGCCAGGCAAATCAAACCTGCTCCCTGCTCCTGGGGTGCTGGGCCACCATCAGGTCTACTGCAGCTGCCCCAAGTATTCCAGGGCCATCTGCTGCCCACCAAGCCACCTAGCTGGGTTTTAGACCCTGAGTCACTGTATACCACCACCAATGCCACCTCCCCAGGCTCTCCTGGCTTGCAGAGCACCCCTTAGAGGTGGGTATAAGTGATACGAGGGTCTGGGTGGGAGAGGAGGGGCCACTGCTTGGGGTTGTGGCCAGCACTGCCCTTTGGGGCAGTGGGTAAGAGTGAGTTCCTCCCAGGGGCACGGTATTCTTCCTGGTCAGCTCAGGGCTGCTGACTTCCCAGGAGAGGCCAAGGGGAACAGACTGAGCTGGAAGTGCAGCGGGAGGCCAGATTTGGCCAATTTGGTCCTGATCTTGTGCCAAGAGGCTGGTTCAGCCAGAACCCATGGCCCCTGGGAAAGCCCAGAAGACGACAGTGGGCCACAGAACCATCCTCTGGTTTCCATCCACCCGAGGTACCAGGATCTGTCTTGTTCCCACCTTCCACCCAGCCTAGGCCATTGGGGGTCCCTCAGAGCAGTCAGGGAGCCAGGGCTTGGCTAAGAAGCTGACTGCTTCTGGTCAGCTACCCTGCAATTGGCGCAGAACCATAAGCCAAGCTGTGGCCTGAGCTGAGGTCCGGCTCATGGGGCAAGAAGTTGGCACCGAGAGTTAGAGACATTTGGGTAGGGGACAGAGCTGAGGGCATCTCAGGAGCAGGACAGCCAAAGTGAGAAAGGCCAGTGTGCCAGAGGTGGCTAGGCCTGGGGTGTGGCTCGCCCCCTGTTCAGCTCTCAGCCCCTCCCCTGCTGGACCCTCTCCCTGCCCGGCCCCACCCCAGCTGCAGGGAGGCAGCAACTGTGAGGTCCTCCAGGTGGGGCAGCTGCTTTAAAGCTGGACACAGAAAGGAGGGCATTTTTCAAGGATTTTGCTGGCCCTTTTTTTTCTCTGAAATATAAGGATGTGCAATTTTTTTGGTTTCAATTTAGCATTGGAGAATTTTATAATTTAGTAATTAAAATCTCTGATAGGCTTTAGAAATTGCGGCTAATTGAATTTAATGGGAAGATGATTTTCAATTTTATTTGATTACCGGGACCCCTGGCATCGGTATTTATGGGAAAAAAATGGGAAATGTGCTGTGTGGGCTAAGATGGCATAATTGAATTAGGGATAATCGGATTTCTCCGTCATGAATTTCACTATAATTTTCCTATAATTTTCCATTAGATATCTAGTTTACAAATATTCACAAAGAAATGAAGCTCTTTCGGAATGGAGATTGCTGGCTAACAGGATTATGGGGCCGAGCGTGCGGCTGTACCAGCCCCTATACTGCCATAATGTGATCCCTGTGTCTGCCTTACACTTAGCGTGGCCTTGGCCCCTCTCTTTGCCACCCACTCCACGGCTCCTTCCTCCCCTGTGTTTCCTCTTCGTCCTTGTTTGCCCCCCTGGCCGACACCAGCCTGTCCGTACCCATGATCTCTGCTGCCTGCTGGCTGAGCCCACGCCCAGGCCTGTGCCCCGGCACCCTGGCCCTGCACTCCTGGGCCCCTCGTGCCTCCTGCTCACATTCGCCCACTCTCCCCGATATTCTCACCTTCTGCCAGCCTGGGGGGTGTGCTCACACACACACACACACACACACCGACTCCTCACAGGTGCGAACATGCTTGTTCACATGCACACACAGTCTTTAGCCAAGGCATCTGTGCCCTGGCCCAGTCGCCCGAGAGGGAACCAGTTTATTGGGATCTTGGGGTGGGGTGCAGGAACAAAAGGAGCTTTGTTCAAGTTTATGTGAAAGTTACAAATTCAAAATGAGAGCAGATAAAGCATGAGATACCTGGTGTGTAAACAGACCAGTGAGTGAGAAGGCCCCAGGCTCAGGAGGGAGGAAGAGTGAGTGGGCACTCGCTGGGGGTGCAGGAGGACAGCAGCCAGCCCTGGCAGCTCTCGGGAATCATGGCTGGGTCTCCTGGGCTCTGGAGAGGGCTCCTGGGCCGGTGGGATTGCTGCAGAGCTTTCTGCTTGGATTTTTCACTTGGGGTGTGGTGCCTAAGGAGCAGCTGGAGGCTCCAGGCCCAGGCCCTGGAATCAGGAGGAATCGTGGCACTGGTTCAGGCATGGATTTCCTCACTGTGGCCTTCGGGGGTCAAAGAGGTGTCACTACATCAGGGGTGTCCAGGCAGAAGTGGGCCATAGCCTCAAGGGACACCTGAGTTCTAGGCTCCTCGCCTTGGTGCAAGCATACACCAGAGACAGGGCCGGAGAGGAACCTGGGGACCCCTCCTTTACACCTGATTCGCACCCCACAACCTTGCTGCCTAAACCCTAACACACCCGGTTGGCCTCAGTTTCTCGATTCTCTCACCTTTTCTCCATGGAAGGTTTTTGCTCTTGGGCAGGGCCTGCCCCGCCTGCAGTATCTGACTGTGGCCACTGTCTCGGGTGTCACCTCTCTGCCATGGGTCACACATGGCAGCCCCTCTAGCCAGCCCTATTTGTGCTGCCTCCCCTCTAGCGTTCTTGGGCCTGCTGCATCAGCCGTTCCTCCCCGCCTTTGCCCACCAGAGGCCACTCAGTTAGAGGGAAGCTGATTGAGTTGGCCTTGCCGTCCACCCAGACCCTCCTGGGGTCACCCTGCCCCTCCTCCCAGGACTAGTCTTCTAGGAAGAGTGTGGCTTGGTTGGTTTAAGGTTTGTTCCCCTATTTGGGGGTTTTAAGCCTCTAGGCCTTTCCAGCTGCTGTTTGCCCACAGGGATTCGGACAGGCAGTCGGGAATGGAAGTCGGCAAGAAGGCATGGGGCGGGCCGTGGAATAAGAGGTATGGCACACTCTTTGTGAAGCCATTTAGAACTAAAGAACAATCCGAAATAAGAAGAAAAAGAAGGGGAAAGTAGGAGAAAGAGTAGATTGTTAACTCCCTTGACGTCTTTGCCCCAAGGCCTCCCTGGGGCCCCTCCCTTTGCAAAATAGAAATATTGCAAAAATAGGCCAGCGCCATTTTGCTGAATGCTGCCCAGGCAGCAGGGAATGCTGGGCCTGCCACCTTCCTCTCTTTGGAAGGCAGCATGGTCCTTCCTCAAATAGGAAAGAGGAAGGGAGCAGGGTGGGCACAGCGGGCCACAGCCCAGACGGTGGGAGTAGGTCCTGCCCCCACCCCTGCCTGGCTGTTTCCCTGAGCCCCTCAAGCCCAGTGGGTAACTTGGCTCCTGGACGTCCATGGTTGGGGCAGGGAGTCTGGGATGTGGGGGGCCCTGGCGGAGACCCATGAAACTTTTCTGAGAGAAAAGGAGAGCCAAGGAGAGGACAGAGCTCCTGGTCCCTCCGTGAGAGGCAAAGACAGAAAAAGAGGTCCCATGCCAGGGGGAAAGGTCACGCCAGGCACGGGGAGCCAGGAGCAGGTGGCGCATGTGTGTGTGGGGGGGGTGTCTGTGCTCCGGGTGGTGGCGGGGTGGATGCCGCTGACCTATGGTGGGGATCCCAGGCAAAGGGTGCCAAAGGGCAGGGGCGGGGCAGGGGCGCGGCTGGAGTTCGGGGTCTGGGGACCAGGGCACGTGTGTCGTCCCGAGCCGCGCGACCGGCGGGGAGGGGGCCGGGGCCCATGTTCAGGGTCAACCCCAAGAGAAGCGGCAGAAACCCAGGCGCGAGTGCCGGGAGCGCGAGGCAGGCGCGCGAGGGTGCGGGCGGGCGCGAGACTGACATGCGAGTGTTCCCGGCACACCCAGAGCCGCGCTCCGACTCCTTTCTTCCTCGAACTCAAAGAGCCACAGCGACAAGCAGAGGGAATCAGGGCCTGGAGTCTGGGGAACCCCTTCGAGACCCCCAGAAACCCTGCGGAGCCCGCGAGAGAAGCTCCAGGGACAGACTTCAAGCTCGCGCGGCCCGGCGGGCGCGGCCCCGCGGCGCCTCACACCTGCGCGCGCGCGCGCGAAAAAGTTTGCGTGGCCGCGCGGGGAGGGAGGCGGGGGCGCTTGAGGCGAGCGGGAGCGCGCAGCGGCCGACGGATCTCATTCGAGAGGCGCGCGAGGCGGGGGGGGGCGGGGCGGGGTTGAGCGCGCGCGCTGGCCGTCGGCGCGAGTTGGCGCGGGTGCGCGAGCGCCGTCCCCGCGCCTCACTGCCCCCACCCGCGCGCGGTCCCGAGCACTGAATCCCCGCCTTCCTCCCGAAGTCAAAGGCTTGGGGAATCCCTGAGCCCATAAGAGCGGGGGCGCGCAAGTGTGAGGGAAGGGAGAGGGCGCGCGCCCGAGGGGAGAGCGCGCGACGCGGGCGAGCGCTCGCCCATTCACTTCGGCTCGAGGCGAGGCGAGGCGCGCGCGCGGGCGGCGGGCGGGCGGAGCTCTGCTCTTTCACCTGCCGGAGCCGCGCGGGCCGGCAAGGAGGAGGCGGCGCCGCGAGCGCCCTGCCAATCACCTCGGCGCCTGGCAGCGCCCGGCCGCTCCTGCCCGCCCCGCTCCCTCCTGCCAAACTGTTACCCTGAGTGTTACCGTCAGGAGCAATGACATCAGGGTTTTAAAACAACTTGTTATTCGGGGAGTAATCAGTTGCAATTAGGCATTAATTAAGTATTATGAAAGTTGATTATTTAAGTGAATTCGGCTTTCGACTCTCCGACTATGGTGAGGACCGGGAGCGGGCCGGGGGAGGGCGCGGGGGCCGGGGCCCTCGGGGGCGACCCCCGCGCGGGGCAGGGCCAGGCGGGGACGGGACGGGACGGGACGGGACGGGACGGGACGGGACGCGCGCCCCCGGCCCCGCGCCCTCCTTGCTGGACCGGGACGAGTTTCGGGAACTCGGGGCGCAGGGGCGCGCGGGCCGGAGCGTGGGAGCGGGCGGCGGCGCGGGTGGACTCGGGACGCCGGGGGCCCGGCCGCGATGCGCGGGGCCCGGTGGCCTGGAAGGGGGCGGCGGCGGCGGCGGGCGGCGGCCGGGGCCCGGCGAGACGCTAACAGAGTCTCCTCTTCTTTCCCGTGCCTCCCTGCCTGGCGTGCCTCGAAGAGTTTGGGACCAAGGAGCGCAGAATGGATCTCGGAACAGGTACCGGCCGGTGGGAACCCGCGGGAGGCTCTTTCACTTTTCTTTCAGTTCTTTTACGGAAGTTATTCTTTTTAGTCCAATGAGCTCGCGGCGGAGCAGGGTGCCGGCCGGGCCGAGGGTCGGTGCTACCGCCCCTGCGCTCGCTGCTCTCTGGATGGCGAGATGGTTATTATTTGTTACTTGCTTAGTGACTGTGACTAATTTAATGCTTGTCATTGTGAAAGAACCGAGAGGACAGGGAGCTGGGGGGCACCCGAGGAGATGATTTAGGGGGTTTTGTGGGGGTTTTTGTTCTCCATGTTTTTGTATGGGTCCGTGTTTTTAAAATATACATATACTTTTCCCCCCTCTGTAAAGAGCTCTGTGTGTCTGGCTATGGGGTGTATGTTTTTATTTTTTTTAGTGGGGGGTGGTTTAGTTTTTGAAAGCAGCGTCCTGTTGGGAAAGGTGGTTAGTCTGGTTTCGGGGCGACTGTCTCAAGGTAAAGGAATTTAATTTATTTGGGACAAGGCTGTGTCGGATGATCAAGCTGCTTATTATGGCTAATGAGTGTTTTTCACCTGAGAATCTGTGGGCTGAGGCTGCTGTTATCAGTTCAAAGTGAGGGGCCCAGGACTCTCTCCCGGCCCCCTTTTAGCCCCCGCCCTGGAGGTGTTGATGGGCCAGACTAACTTTAGGTATCTGGGTCTGGGGGCCTAGGTTGGGACGCAGGTCAGGCTCCACGTAGCTGCTGGCCTGGGACAGAGTTTATCCTGGGAATTGGGTGTCTTACTGGTTTTAATCTAGTTTTGTTCAGTCGTTCTCTTCACACCCTGGCTCCCAGCCTGAGCTGAGAGAGCACTGTCTCAGCGCTTCAGGCTCCCTCCAGCCCTCTTATCGAAACCAGGTTTTATCAGGACCCTCACATACTAGGTCTTCAGAAGCAGCTCACTGCCCTCTAAATGTCTTAAAAGAAACAAACAGGTTGAGGTTGCTAACTGACTGGGACTGATCTCTGAACCCTTCGGTTCCATTTATAGAAGGAAAGGTGGCTTTGGTGGCTGTTAAGGGTTGTTAAACTTGTAGTTCATGACAGGCCCAAGTTCATGGATCCCTTGGGACCCAGGAGCTGACTTCTGACCCTCTGAGGTCAGAGGGGAGTAGGCTGAGAGGGCAAGGGGTGGCATTGGTGAGTGGCATGGTAGCTGGTGTTAACAAGGGGGTGTGTGTTGTGGGGGAGGCAGTTTTTCACAGAATTTTTAGACTGTCCCCACAGGTGTGATCTTGGCTAAGGGGATGTGGAGGTCCCCAGGACCTCTTTGCCCAGGAAGGGTGAGACGCCCCCTGCTGGGCAAAGTGGTGAAGGTGTCCAGAGGCCACTGATACCACCCTGCCCCTCCCGGCCCTCCACGCCCACAGAGAACCAGCCCGCCCCCACCTCTAATCAGGTGTCTCATCGCTGAGCTCTCAGGCCCCACCCCCTTTCTTCGGAAATGGGGCCCCCACCCAGCCCAGCCAAGGAGCAGCCCTCAGAGATGGGCCGGGCATTGTCACCACCCCCTACCTGGCACAGGCAAGCCTCTGCCCATGGGCGGGCATATGGGACCCAGGCATTACTCAGCTGGAAGGCAGGCCTTCCTGTCTTCCTCCTTCTAACCCCAGTGCCAACTGGAGCTGGTGCCTATCCTCCTGCCGTGCCAGTCCCTCCCGGGCTGCTGTTGGGGCACTGCTCCACAGCCCTTCTGTGGGGTTTCCCGATAGCCTGGTGGGAGGCAAGTGACAGGACCTCCCATGGTACTTCCTGGAACCTTAGAGAGACTTCTCCCGGCACTCCAGGGTCAAGCTCTGGAAACTTTTCCTAGAAGCCAGAAGGGCCCCAGAGGTCAGCTGGAGAGAGACACTCCCAGTGGGACTCGGGCCTGGACTCTGGCCACTGAGAGAGGGGAGGTCCAGGGTGTCAAAGTTCTGACAGTTTCCTGGAGGAATCATCTGGTGATACCATCTCAGTCTTTTTCTCTGAACTTGGAAGTTTCACTTAATCTCAGAACTTCTGAAGAAAAGGACTTTTTTTCCTCACTTCACACACACACACACACACACACACACACACACACACACACAATGGGAAGGAGGGACTCATCCTTTCTGGGCCTGTCTCCCAACCTCTGGAAGGTGCAAGGGACACAGGGCTTGTTGCTGGTGGGATGCAGGGCTCTTTTCCTTTGGGGGTAGCAAAGGAGCTTTAGCCAAGGGCCTCTTAGCACAGTGTGAGGTTGGAGATGCCACCTTTGGGACCCAAAAGAGTTGCCAGCACAAATATTGGATCATGGATTAACATCCCCTCTGGTCATGACACATCTAGTCCTGAAGCACCCAGGCCATAACTAATTCATTGTCGAGTGAGTCGAGTCTGCTCAGGAGGGGACAGCAGGACCTCAAGACCCTCAAAGTGGCCATGTGGACCCCTTCTCCTCTACCATAGTTCAGCCAAGGGCTGGATCAATCTGGACGTCTTTAGCAATAAAAAATGCCGATGTCGTCCTAATTCACCAGGCCCCGAGATGACAGCAAATTTACATTTTTTAATTAAACTAGCAGCCAGTTTTTATGAGAGGGGGTTGGGTTATGCAAATCAAATGGTTGTGTACGGAAGATTAGGAGAGTTTGGGAATAAATTCCACAAATGCTAATAAAAAAAAGAGGAAAGAGAGAGAGGGAGGGAGGGAGGGAGGAGAGAGAGGAAGAGAGGAGGACATAGTTCCATTAGGCCCTTTTAGAGTGATTTCCCTGGGGCAGGGAGCTGGGAGGGGAGGGGAGGGGAAAGGGAGTGGGGGAGGAAGCTTTCAGACACAGGTAAATCCATCCGCTCAGTTGGGAAGCTCCCCAGGATTAGGCCCCCGCCTGGCTGATTCCTGGGTCTGAACACGAATGGAAGGGGGGGTGAAAATGGCAGTGAAACCACAGTAGATCTTTGAGAAGTTTTCAAGTAATTCTCCTTTCCCCTCCAGGGGAGCTAGAGAAGGGGAGGGGCTGTCCAATAGAGGATCCAAGGTAGGCTCCACTGGGCAGAGGGCCAAATAGGCAAGAGGGCAAGTTCAAAGGGATGGCCGTGAAGCCCAGGGGGAGCTGGTGAGGGGCAGCACTGCCCACACAGCACTGTGGCCGAAGCCGTGTCATTCAGACGCGTCATTGGGAGGAATCAGTGTTCTTCTCTGACTAGGCCTGTGTCTTTTTCCTGCCGGGCCCCAGGCTGGGACCCTCTTGCATTGTGGGCAGACACCCTGGCCCCATCGTTGCATGGTGGCCCAGGCTTCAACTGGGGGTGGGGAGCATCAGCATGGTTCCAAGGGTGGAATTTCCTAGTAGCCACGAGCTTTCAGGGTACCTGGTCTGCAGCGGGTAGAAGAAGAAAGGCTGCAGACTTCTCCCAGGTGGCGCCTGACCCCAGAGAGCGAAGGACTCAGCCTCCAGATTCACAGAACTTCTTTGAGCCACTAGTTCATGGCCAGGCCTTTCCATGAGTGGAGACTTCTGAGAACCTCGCTAGCTCTGGTGTCGCCATCAACCTAGCCCACAGTGGTGATTGGGAAGGGCCTTGTGCTGTTTCTGGAGGAAGAGTTTTGAGCTGGGTTTGGGGTAGAGCAGATTACCCTCCATCTTCCTTCCTCCAGCCTGTACTGACCAGATACACCCACTTAACCAGTCTAAGCTGAGGCCGCCCCTACACCCAGGTTGGGCACCAGTTTTGCCAGTCTGCTGTAGGGGGTAGATGCTCTGGTGCCGTCTTGGTAGGAAGGAGCTGCCAGAGCCAAGGACAGAATGGGCTGTCTTGGGGGTACCAAGTTTCCTGGTATCTTTCAGACAGCCTGGTTGCGCACTGGGCAGTGATGCCGAGAAGGATCAGAAATCAGATGACCTTGCAGGTCTTGGGCCCTCTGACACCCAGCTTGGTTTTGTTCAGTGGGGCCAGCTTGTGGGAAGGGGGTGAGTAGACAGAGTGAGAATCATTTGGACCTTCTTTTTTTTGGTACCAGGGATCGCACTTGGGTCCTTGCACCTGCAAGGCAGGTGGCAGAACCACTGAGCCAAATCCCCAGCTCTGGACCTTCTTGATAGAAAGTGTTTGAGACAGGCAGCTCTGGGCTATGAGGTGGCCTTGGCCTTGACCAGCCTGGACACTGGTTATAAAACAGGCACAATACAGGACAGCAGAGCCATTCTCCCACAGGAGGCAAGGCAGAGAAGGCAGGTCTGGAAAGGCCCCTAGGGAGATATCGGCCTAGGCCCCTGTTCCTGAGTGAGGGCCAAGCAAGGGGGGCCACCAGATCTGCTCCCCACGAGAGACTTGGGGGTTGGAAGCCAAATCAGCCTAGCCCTCCTCGGCACTGCCGATCTTCCCTGCCCCCTGCAGCCAGGGAATCTGGCTGAGTTGCAGCTTGGGTTTTTATGATGGAAAAATAAAATAAATGGAGGCACCTTTGGAGGGCTGAGTCACGGCAGCAACATCTCCTCATTAAAGCTGTTGCCCCTGGCTCAAGGCCCTGCCCACTTCCCCAGGCAGGGGACTGGGTGGGGCTCGGGAAGGCTCTTGGCCCTGAGTGCCCTCCTCCTTGGACCCTGCCAGGGGCATCCCCACCGTCCAGCAGCCGCCCTGGGCTGGCCTGCTGTTCTTAGAGGGGCCACTGCCAGCCCCAAGCCCCAAGGACTGGCGTCTAACCCTGCCCTCCTGGTGCTGGCTTTTAAACCTTGACCACTCTGGCTGCTGCCACCACAGCCACCACACCTGCTGCCTCTTCTTCCTCCCCTCTCCTCCCCTCTCCCTCTGCTCCTTTTCCTCCTCCTCCTCCTTTTCCTTCTCCTGGTCCTCATCTTCAGAGCCCAAAGGAAGTTGCTCTGTAGCAGTATTACTCTTGGGTCCCCAAGGTGAACAGCAGCTCCTGGGGTAGCCGGGGCCAGGGGCCAGCGAGAGCAGGAAGGGGTTGAGGAGGAGGAAGGCTGTGGCCTGTGTGGAAGGAGGAAGGACTACCTCACTGGGATGGCTTTGGAAGGTGGCAGCCTGGTGATCAGCGCCTCACACCTCAGGCCCTGTAGGGGAAGAGCCCCTGGGCAGGTTGGTCAGGCTGCAAGTCAGCAGCTCTTGGGCAGCTCCTGTGGAGGAGGCACCAAAACATAGGCTGCCTGGTCCCCCACCCCCAGGTCTGCAGGCCTGCTCAGTAGAAGTCAGCTGGGACCTGAGAGATTTGTTTAGGTGTGACCTTACAGATTCTCCCTTCACCACCCACACCATGCAGACTTCCACCAAGCCTGTCTTCTCCGAGTCCTTCTCACACACACCCCCGCCCCCAGCAGCTCCTGCTTCCCGTTGTGCAACCACATTTTTCTGCCTTTTTGGCCAGGCTGCCCTGCTTCAGCAGGCAGGCCCTTCCTACTCACCTTCCCTGCCCTCCCACCTTGCCAGCCTCACACCCAGTTGGCCCTGGGAAGAGATAAGAGAGAAGTGGCTGGCTAGGGGCCTGTTGCTCTGAAGATCTGCTTCTACCTGTGACATTGCTGTGCCAGGACAGCACTCACACTAATGTGTCCCAAGCTCAGGAGGCCAGGGCCAAGGCCAGGGCCTTGTTTTTTTCTGCTGTTGCTACTTCTAATGGTGACCATCAGATGTGACCATTAGCCACTGTGTTGACGTCTCCCAGTGCTTGGTACGGTCTCAGACTCGTGCCTTCCCGCCTCAGTGCTGGTGTGATTGATTGATGGATGGATGTGCCTCTTCCCCAAGTGCCTGCCCAGCTTCTGAGTGGGGCAGAAGGAGGAAGGCAGGAAATGCTAGCTATTCCCTTGGGACCTGGGTTTTAGCTCCTCAAGAGCTTTCTAGGCCTGGTTTACAGGAAGAAATGGGACTGAGGTCAAGGTTGATGTGAAGGGGTGAGATGACATAAGGACAAAGGTAGGCATTGCATAGTTGAATGGGGGCCCCAGAGCACCTACCAGCTGTGACCATGACATGCAGCAGGGAGGGCTTGGAGTGTGAGGTCAGAAGAGCAGTAGCCAGTGTGGCCTGAGCCTCTGCTCTGCTTCCTCCCTGGCCCGTTGCCACCTCCTCTGTGTCTTCCCTCCTGTCCAGCTGATGGCCTCCTCTTCCTGTAGCATGTGTATCCTTCCAGGTGGGACCCCTTCAGCTGGTGTACCCAGTGCAGGCAGGGAGGCCAGGCAGAGGGCCTGGGGCACATGCTGAGGCACAGCCCAGACTGCCAGGGCCCCAGACCCCAGCCCCAGAGTGGAAAGGGGATCTGCTGAGTTGGCAGGGGATCTGCTCTGAGGTTGTCCATGGACCTGCCCTCTTCCCCCTCTGGGGCTCTTCCAGCCCCACAGGCTCAGCCAGTGCCATGAGACCCCCTCCTGCAGCCAAGCATGCCCACTCTTGTTGCCTCCTGGGCTGAGGTGAGGACACTGTCTGGCTTTGGGGGAGAAAGTGAGTGGGGAGAGAGAACAGATCCCATTTGTGGTCCCAAAGGCCAAGGATTCCTAGAGGAAGCCTTTCAAGTTGAGCTTTTCTTACAAGGGCTTTGTCCTTGAACCTAGAGGTCCCCAGGAGAGACCATGCTGCATGACGACAGGAGACCAGAGGAGCCAGGTGGAGCCTCAGGCCTGGGACTCCAGTGTGGTAGGAAGGTGGCAGTGTCCAGGAGGCCAGCAAGGAGACTGCTGGCAGTTTGTGTCACTGGAAGCACACCTTTTCCCTGGCTGTGATCTTTACTTGCCTCTGACCAGAACCTCCCTCCCTGCAGCCCAAGAACCATGGGCACTGCAAGCCAGGGCCCCTGGTCAACCACAGGAGGATGGCTGAGGAGCGCTGCTGCCCAGCAGGGGGCGCCCCACCATATCTGCCCCCCTCACGGGGACTGGGACCTGGGTCCCACCTTGGTCCAGGCTTTCGGTCCAGGGCTGGGGGGGGGGAGCCTGCCCTCCCCACCTCCAGAGGTTCCTTGGCTGAGTTTGTTTTGCCAGGGTGACCTGTTTAATCATCTCATTTTCTGGTGGCCGTTTATTCCTCGTTTCCATGGTTACGGCCCCATTAAGGGGAGAAGCAATAAGGCAGCGAGTCAAACAGGTAATAAAAACATTAAAGCCCATGTGCACAGAGCGAGGATGGGGCGGGGGAGGGGGCGCAGTGAGGTGAGACGGCCCAGGGAGCAGGCCTCGGCCACCAGCCCCACAGGAAGGCTGTTCCCCAGCTTAGGCGTCCCGTCCCCAGCCCTCCGTCTCCTGGGCCACAGGCTGCACTTGGAGGTAAAACAGGAAGGAGCGAAGTGAGAGGGAGAGTGACAAAAGCTCCCCCAGGACTGTTCCCAGCTGGTTGTGTGACCTGTTTCCAGGCTCCACCTCGCCCTCCCCTGGCGGGGGTGGGGGATGATTTCTGACGTTGTTTTGAGCTCTTGAATTTTTTTGCCAACTTTATCAGAAAGCATATTTGTGGTGAGTGCTGCTAACAGGGCCAGTCTGATGAGTAAATATTCCTGGTGTGGACGGCCCTGTGACCTTGAGAGGGAAGAGCGCAGCGGCAGAGGCCAGGGCATCGGCAGGAGCCAGGGCTTGCGGGGAGAGGAGGGGCTCTGTGCTGGAGAGGCTAGGCACTCCTGTCCCAGTGGGGAGCTCTTCCTGGGAAGGGGCCAGGTGGGGGTGAGTGGGCTCTGTTTGTCCCCCAGCACTCTCTTCCCAGCAGTAGGGTCTGTCCTGAGCACAAGTGACACACAGTTCAGGCTGGGTTGTGTGACTTGCTGAGGAGCTGTAGCCAGTTCTCCTGGGGCTCTCTTCCTGTCCTACGCCAAGGGTGAAATGCTGTGTGGAAAAGCAGCCGCCGGCCCAGGCCCCTGAGCCCCAGGTGCACCCACCTCCCAGTGTTGCTCCCTGCCCTTCCTGCATGTCCAGCCCTCTGCCCTGCCCTCGAGGCTGGCCGGAGACTGCAGGGAGGAGAGCAGCAGGAAGAGTGCAGCAGGGCTGGAGTGGTGCTGCCTGAGGGTGCTGCACCGGGGCCATTGCTCAGGGAGCAGAGAGGGCTGGGGCCAGCTCAGAGTCCCTCCAGGCTGATGAGGAGCTTGCTTTCCTGTTCTCTCCCCTGTTGCGATCCCCTGCAAACACATGGAGGCCTGGGTCTCTGATTATTAATTTCAAAGTTGATTCTGACTTGAGAGGGGAGAGAGAAGGTATGGGAAATGGGGAAACCCTTTGGCTGGGAACTGTGCCTTGGGAGCAGGCCTAGATGAGTTAATATTCTGATCAAACAATTAAAAATAGAAAATGTTCCCTCGGCACCAGCTGCTGAGGCTCTCGGCAACTGTCACCAGCGGGTTCAGGGGGCAGGTGGTACTGGAGGGAGCTTCCCCACAAGCAGCAGATTTCAGAGATCGCTGTGTGCCCACTGCCACCCAGGCCCAGGACAGGAGCTCAGGGCTCCCAGTCCTCCCAGTTCCCCCAGGAGCGGGGCCTGTGCAGCTTCAGGGCCGAGCTTCTCCCCTCCAGGCCCAGCCGCTCGGTGAAGTCATCGCCAGATGCCTTGGTAATTGCTTTAAGAATCCAACTTAAAATAAGATGAAAACTTATATTCCTGGGTGAGGAGTAATTTCCCATCTAATAGTAAATTAATGAAAGGATTAGAGCAGGGGGGCCAGCTGGGAGCCCATGCTCATCTGATAAATGCAACGTCTCAGGCCCACCAGCTCTAGACCAGGATGCTACTGCATCCCAGGCCAGGCCACACTTGTGAGTTCCCCGGGGGCACACCAGGGCCGGCTCAGGTAGGGGGACACATCCCTTGTGTGCTCACACTCCCTCCAGGGAACTGTGGGGACCGGTGGGTCAAAACCCCCAGTGAGAGAGGCTCAGGTCTGACCTCCCATGGGCCTGAGAACCCCGTCATCAGTTCCCCCAAGGAGGGATCTCGGGAACAAGAACTCTGTGCAGCCTTCACCTGTTACAACTGTGTTGTCAGCAATCAGGTGACCTTGAAGTCAGGTGACTAAGTGCCCACATCCCATGATCCCCTCTGTCCTGGGCACACTGGGATCATTGATAGCCCTGTCCAGAGGGTGGCCAGTGGGCTGCTTGACATGGCTACTCCCTCTGGGCTCCGGAGAGCACAAGCACCTTGGACACTGAATCTGTCCTCTCCACCTGAGTCTGCCTCGCTCATGATAACCAAGGCTTCTCTGTGGGCTGCTGTGTTCAGCCAGGTGCTATGTCCTAGGTGTGTGGCCATGCACCCTGCCAGCACCCCCAACAGTGGCGCACTGCCTGGAGGCCTGATGGGCTTGGAAAAGGGCTTGCAGCTGCGACCCCATCTCTTTAACTCTGAGCCCTCTCTCCCCTGGATCACTGCAGGGTGGCTTCTGGAGAGGAGTGGACCACACAACCCCTCCCCTCTGAGTTTACCCAGCACTTTCCTTCAGTGAATGTCAGCTAAGGCCACACCTAATATCCCACCTCTCATTAGCTCCTTCGGAGAAAGACAGGAATTGTCCTGTTTCACAGGTGGGAGGGCTGGAGGAGCAGCAGCTCACTGGGAGAGTGCTTGCCTAGCATGTCTGAGGCCCTGGGTTCAATACCCACCCCCCCCTTCTGCCAAAGCACCACAAATAGACAAACAGAAACACAGGTGGGGAAACAGGAGGCCCAGAGACTGCCGGGTTTGTTCCCAAATGCCAGGAGACAGACACAGCGTGGAGCTTCCTTCCACGGGGAACGTAGGCTTCCCCGAGGACTGTACCACATGGCAGGGCTGAGTGGAGGGCGCCCGGCTTCTGACCCTAGGTATGTACTGTGCTGCCTGGCCTGCATCCCAAAAGTCTCTGGGCCCCATGTGTATCCCACCTGTCCTCTGTGGTCATATCCCTGGGCCTCACATGCAGCGCAGTGGCTGATGGATGTGAATTCAGAGCTTTTTGCAGGAAAGTCTCCTTGTCTAAAGACTTCTATTTTGCCCATCTCCCCAGAAAGGGGTGCTCCCACATCTGCAGGGGCCAGGGCACTCTGGCTTGTCCTCCTGGTGAAAGGAAGTGAACAGGCTGGACGAAGGGCCCTTCAGGAAGTCTAAATGAGCAGGCGTTCTAGCGGATGCATGTTTGTGTGCTGTGTTTCTGTGAAACCAGAGATTTTGCGGAAAGGGAAGCTGGGGACAGTCCCCTTGGTTTCCTAGGAGACTGCTTTGGTTAGCTCAGGAGTGGGGATCCCCACTGGCCTCCCTTGCCACTAGAAGTAGCAGCACTGCCTTGGAAGTGCCAGGATCACCTTGCTGCTTTGCAGACAGCTGTCCCAGATCAGGACCTTGGTGTGGGGGCTGTACTGAGTCACTTGGGCTTTGCTGGGATGGAGCCTGAGAGACGACCAACTTCTTACCTAGAGTGGACTGCACTTTGCTTTTGGGATGGAGCACAGCTTGGTGTTCTTGGGAGAACTTGTGATGCACCAGTGGCCTATCCACCCTCTGTCCCACACCTACCCCCAACCCAGAGGAAGGAGTTATGGAGCAGTAGGGCTGAGAATTCCTAGTCTAAACATCCCAGGAAAGCGTGCTCAGGGAGGGAGCCAAGCCAGAACCACAGATGGTGTGATCCAGATCGTAACAGGGAGGGGGGTGGCTTTGAACAGTGGATGTTACGTGGCAGTTGCTGTTCAAGCAGACAGATTGGTGAATTCCAGGCTGCAGGGATCTGAGCAGGCCCTTGTTTATTTATCCCCTACTTGGGGCTGGGTGAATGGGTGGGACAGACAGAAGGACTGATAGGGCAGGAGGTCGACAGCCAGCCTAGGAGCACCCACCTCAGCCTGCCAACCATCCCATCCCACGCCGGCCAGTCACTATCCTACATAGGACTCCATAGGCCCCCTTCCCTGATGGGAACCGTGGGCAGGGCTTCAGCCCAGGTAAGGAGCCGAGGATGTTTTGTGTTTCCGGGTCCCTGGGGGCCCAGGGGCAGATTGAGACAGGCTCTTTGCAGGGAAGGTGTTAACAAACAGCAGGTGATTAAACATGACAAGCGGTGACATTTCTGTTCAGGGTTCTCAGTCCCGGCAAAGCCAAGAATGAAGCTATAAACCCTGACATTTTGTGTTATGCACTGAGAGGATTTTAATAGACCTCGCTCCCTCTTCCCCAGTCAACTTCTCTCCCTCCTTCACCTCCCACTGCCCCTCAACATAGCCTGCCTGGCCTCCAGGGGCCTTTCTGGGCCCTCCAATTGCTCTTTCCTCAGACCCCCCTGCACCTGCAGGGCCTGCTGGGCACTGCCCACCACCTCCCTTCTCTTTGATCTTTCCCAGGACCCCTTCTGCTCCCCCTCCCCCTGCACCCTTCACTCTCTCACCTCCTTTTTTTGGGTCCTGATCTCACAGCCTCTCCCTTCACGCGGCTGTCCCAGTTGTCTGGGACAGCAGGTGGCTGTTCCTGTGCTCTCTTTGTGCTCACAACATTTCCAGACAGACTTGAGAGCGGGTGTAGGGAGATTGTGGGGCTTGGTATGGGATTTTTTCCCCCATCTTTTTTTCAATCCCCTTTCTCCTTTTTGGGACAAGGACAGGAGGAGGAGGGAGAGAGTTGCACTTCACTGCAAACAGTTGCTGGATTTGTTCAGAAAGGGACTGGCCAGCAACAGTTGTCCCTCTCACTGAGAAATGTTGGAACAACTGGGACCTCCTTTGTTCTCCAGGCAGAGCCCTTCAAAGGGCATTTGGAGGTGAGCCTAGGGCTCAAGAGGGCAGGAGACCCATGGAGGGGTTCAGCTGTGCCCCACCCAGGGAGTCCCTACCCCAGCGGACAGAAAAGGTTCCTAGAGCTCCTGGGGATTTGAAGTGGAAGTCAAGCCACGCCCTTGGTCCCAGCTCTGCCCTAGTGAACTTGAGAAACACTTAGTTTTCTGTATTCCTTCAGTAAATATTTATTGGGCCAGACGCTGTGCTGAACAGTGGTCCCGTTCCACAGATCTTGTGGTCTAGTGAGGCACAGGGATAAGACACTACAGAAGAGCTACAGCAGGGAGCAGAGCGCAGTGAGAGGACAGGGAGGGGACAATGGCCAGGGTTTCTCAGAGGACATGATGTCACAGCTGGGACCCTGAAGCGTGCACAGGAGGAGGGTAGCCAGGATCTGAGTTGCAGGAGCCATTTCTCCCCCAGGGATAGTGTGCTGAAGGCCCAGGGAGAGGCAGGTGCTGCCCACAGGCGCCGCATGGCATGGCGTAGTCTGAGCTGTGCCACCCTACAGCAGGCGTGGTCTTTGATCTCTGGGTAACTGACCCCAAACTTGCTCCTCCATTCGCCCTTCCACTTTCACCCAACTCAGCGTGATTGGGGTAGGGGGGAACTCAGTGCCACAGGCGAGGGCTGCCACTGCCTTTCCTGCCCGCTAGTCCCTCCCCTGATGACTTACTCTTGACATGAGGGGCCAGGAGAGGGGTTTCAGGCCTGCAAGGGCAGGGGCAGGAAGAGCAGGAGGTGGGAGAGCCTGAGTCTTTGCCTCTGTCTCTTTGCCTTCCTTACCTGCTGACCTCAAGGCTCAGCAGGGATAGACTCCAGGGCCTTCCTGTACCCTCTTTGCCTCCCCTGTGCACTCCCAGCAGAAGCCTTGGTGCCTCTCCATAGACTAAGCTCCTTGAGCCCTCAGACCCTGATCCCAGTGTCTCTTGGGCCAGAGGGCACAGTGCCAGTAGGGGCTGAAGATAGAGTTGAGAAACCACCAAGCCAAGAGGAGAGGGCTGAGTTAACCCTTAGAGCAGGACCAGCAAGGAGCCTGCACACTGACCCGTGGGCCCTGGTATCCAGGAAGATGCCTGGGGAGCCGGGTTCAGCCCCTTGTCCACCCCAAGCTGCCCTCACACCCTAGCAGCATTCAGCCATAGGCAGGGGGCAGTCTGCAGAGCCTCTTCCCACCTTGCTCAGGCCTTGCAGAGGGCTTACCCTCCCTCCACATTGGTGCCCTGACCAGGACCAGGTTGGCTTCCTGTCCCAAGAGCAATGTGAAGGGTCTAGGGCAGACTCCTCCTCTCCAGCCCAGCCCAGCCTCGCCTTCCTACCAGACCTGACCTGGGTCCCTGAGTCCCACCCTTGTCACTCACTTCCCGCAGTCCAGCCATTCCCTGGGAAGGGTTGAAAGGCTCAGGCTTCCTCCTTCCCTCTGCAGCTGGGTGTGTGTATGGGCGTGGGGTGGGATGAAAGGGGCCAGGAGGGTAGTCCCGGGGGCCAGGACTTGGCCTGCTGCCCCTGTAGATCCGGAGCCAGGTTTTACTGTAATCCCTACATCCTGTTGCAGATCCTTAATCAGCTGGAGCCCAGGTTGGGCTGGCCCCTGTGGCGACACTTGGGGCTGTGGCATGGAAAACCTGAAATGGAGCTCCTGGAGTTGGGTTTGGGGGCTGTGAGGAGGAGGCAGGTGGGAGGGAGGGGAAGGGAGCCAGTGCAGGCACAGGATGTGTTTGGAGCCCAGGCCCGGGGGTGGGGGAGCAGCTGTTACAGGCTGGGAACCAGGGCTGGGGGGGGGCGTGTGGGGCCCCAGAGAACGCTGAGTCTGTGGGGGCTGCTGTCCTGCCGTGTAGCACCTTCAGGACAGCTGGCCCAAGAGCTGCTCTGACATTGACTAGGAATCAGCAGAGGGAAACCTGGGTGACACTGGCTCCAGGGTCTGTATTAACCTGGGCCAAATCCAAGGCCAGGAGTGTCCCTGCCCTGGTAGGAGCTCTGCTTCCTGAGGAGAACCAGGGCCGAGGGCCCAGGCAACCTGTCTGCCCTGGATTTGGTGGGCAGGGCACCAGGCCCTTAGCAGGGAAGGGAGACCCTGGGATCTGCCATTCCGTTTGCCTGAAGCAGCTGGCCCTGGTCCAGAGCTCCACACCACACTGGCCCCTTGGTCCAGCCCAGCCCTGCCACCCCTGATGAATCTTGGTCAAGAGTTGGGGCACCGAGGGGACTGGGTCCCCAACTCTTCTCAGCCCAGGGTGCAGCGGTGGAGGAGAACAAGGAGAAGCGCACAGGCCAGAGTGGCCAGCACTCGGAAGCCAGGAGTGGGCTGGCTGGCAGCGGGAGGGCAGACGGGCGTCTGTCCTGCCAGGGGCCTGGGCTGGCTCTGCAGACAGCCTCTTTTCTGTATGGAAATGAAGAATTTAGGCTAATGGAGCTCAACCATCTCTAATTTTGCGATGGCAGGAGGATTTTGATTGAAAGTAATTAAGCAAGCTAGCTGTAAAATTAATTAAAGCAAAAGGGGGGGATTTTTTATTGGATTGGATAGCGATATAGCGTCTGTCAGGCGGGGGACGGATGGGGGTGACCTGAATCCTCTGCCCTCCCCCCTCCCACTCGGGACGTTTATGTCACTTTAATCTCCTTACAGCGGCTGCTGTGCATTTGTTTGAAATAATCAAGGAAATATGGTCAGAAATTGTCAGCTTTCAGATCTAATTTACCTGACGGCCCCTGTGCGAGCCAGTGCGGCCTGGGGAGTGAGCGTGCGTGAGCGGGTGGGGGAGCTGAGTGGGCTCTGAGCACGTTGGGCTCTGCAGCCTGCAGCCCGGCCCGGGGCACCCTCTGGTGGGACCCATGGGCAGAGTGGCGCATCCCTGGGCTTTGCCCCTTTCTGGAACAGACCCCAACCCCCACCCACTTGCTGCCGCTCCCTCCCCTGTAACCAGCTTTAGGGTTTAGGGATATAGGATTAGGGAGGTGGTTGTAATTCCTTATTCCAGATGGCTGACAACTGCTAAACCCCTCCACCAGGGCCACAGTTTTAAAAATACTCCTAAATTAGTCCCCTCATGTCCTCGTCGTTGGCCTCAGCCAGGGGATTGAGGAGATGGGCTGTAGGGAGGGCTGGTGGTGTGTCGACCACAGCACCCTCTGCCACCTGCTGCCCTCCTGGGTCTCTCTGTCCCTTTGTTGCCCGAATCCCAGGATGGAGCTTACCCCGATTCCCCTTCACAGCACAACTCACAAGGTCTGGGGTCCTGGTCCCTACCAGAGGACACCTCCCACCCCCATGCCACACAGACCCACCCACCGCCAGTGGGTGAACCAGCCTCCACTTGCATGTCCCTTAGTAACTGGAGAGCCTGACTGCCAGACCCCGCAGTCCAGAAGTTCTGGTTCAGAGATTGGGGTGCTTTCCCAGGTGGGCCAGGGTGGGGCTCAACCCTCCCTAGAAAGAGCCTTTGGCTTTTGGGGCCCACTGACCCTGGAGCAGTCAGTTTTCAAGGCTGTAGAGAGTCACACACATACTTTTTTTGGTACTGAGAATTGAACCCAGGGCCTTTGCCCTGGAATACATCCCCAGCACTTTTATGTTTTTTATTTAGAGACAGGATCTTGCTAAGTCACTAATTTGTCCAGGCTAGACTCTAACTTGTGGTCCTCCTGCCCCAGCCTCTCAAGTGCTGGGATTACAGAAAGTCCCCCTTTAACCCCAAATGTACTGCAGTTGGCTTTGCCAGGCCTTTGAGGGCTCTGAGTGGGAAGTGGGTCTCTGGATCTGCGTGTTCCTGATCAGTGAGGGACCCAGGCTTTCACCACGTCTCCCCAATTCTCAGGGCATGCTCCCCTTCCCGTTCTGAAGCCCAGTGCAGATCCAGGACAGCCTCTGCCCGAGTGCCTGTTGCTCTGGGAGCTCCTTGTCCAGCCAGAGTTCCTTGACTGCCCCTAGCACAGGGGAGAGGTTGGGTGTCCTAGAAACAAGATCAGAGTGAACTGCAGCTCCTCATTTGCCCACCACAGCACGAATCCATTAGAAGGCCTCTGTCCCCACCCACCCGCCTCAGGGTTCCCCCAGCACCCTCTGCCTTGTCTTCCACCAGTTCTTCCCCTAGCCTTGAGGGCACCTCCCACCCCCGGCTGGCTCTGGGGCGGGCTGGTGACTCAGTCTGCCTCCTGCGCAGCAGCCAGGGAGAGGGAGTATGAGCTCCTGTTGTTGCTTCCAGTCTCGCTGCTGAGCACAGCCCCTGGAAGCTGGGGAACCATCACCTGCACCCTTCTCAAGTGCTCTCTGCCTCGACCTCCACTCTGCCCCAGCCATGAGTCACTCAGCCTGGTGGGTAGGGATGAAGCCCTGAAGAACTCTGCCCAGGAAAGGGGGAGAAAACCTGCCCATCTCCCGCAGGTCCTCAGGACACAGTTCCTCAAGCGCAGGGCCACGAAGGACCCTGTACTCCCCTGCTGCCAGAGCCCACAGGGGCCTTGGCGAGAGGAGGTAGAATGTTTGGGGATCACAGGCTTCACAAGAGACAGAGTCTCTGCCCTTTGTGGCCACCAGCTTCCCAGAGCCCACATCCCGGGAGACCGGAGGTTAGAGAGAGCCTTGGGACCCAGCCCAGCCTGGGGCCTGGGGCCTGCACCAGGGCGCAGTGGGCTGTCTGCCCTGGGAAAGGGGCTGGATCTGAGCTGAGTGCTAGTCCAGGGCTCGTGGTGGCAGGCGGAGGTGGAGGGAGGCTCCTGCAGAAAGGATCCAAGGCAGGCCTGGGCAGGCTGGCACACCGAGGCACAGAGGGGTTGGAGCAGCCTGGAGAAGGAGACATCTTTGCTCAGGGCTCCTAGTGTCTGAGGCCCCTCTTTGCCCTAGTGAGGAGAACCCGGGTTGGGGATGCTGTACTGAAAATTCACTTTTTGGAGCTAATCCTATGTGGTAAGGAGAGAACTTGGTTCTGCAGTGGCTCTCCTTGGAGAAGAGAGACAGGCGTGGGCAGTGAGGCTGGCCGTGGGCACTGGGGGTGTAAGTCTGAGGAGCACATCCCTGCCCCAGTAGGCCCTAGAACAGTGGGGTCCCTGGGGGTCTAGGAGAGGGAAGATGTGAGAGGGCAGCTTGGGGCCTGGAAGTCAAGGGTCAGCCCATCAGTGCCTGGTTTTCTGTCACCTGCCAGCACCAGGCGGTCTCCACTGCTGAGATAACACAGGGCAGCTGCCCTCCTCCTCCGGGGGTTTCCTTAA
Source organism: Heterocephalus glaber (assembly GCF_053883595.1). Classification (NCBI taxonomy): domain Eukaryota; kingdom Metazoa; phylum Chordata; class Mammalia; order Rodentia; family Bathyergidae; genus Heterocephalus; species Heterocephalus glaber. Next base: position 6,598,044 of record NW_028258299.1, on the reverse strand, counting down.
CTCACACGCAAATATATGAAACAGCCAGCCGACCACGAAACACTCACATGCACACACCCAAGGGTTCCTTCCTTCCTTGGCCCCCAGTGCTTTGAAGGAACCCGGGGTAGATGCTGGCCTCCTCTCCCCAGGACCCTCCCTAGCTGACCTGTCTCTCTGCTCCCTTAGAGCCAGGTGTCTGAGCCTCTGGGGCAGAAGCTGTGGTGGGAGAAAAGGCAAGGCCGGCATAACTGGTGCTCTGGTCTTGTCCAGACCCCAGCCTCCACTCCCTGCAAACTTGGGGAGTAAGGACTTCCCGGTGGGCTCCACCTGGCCCAGCAGGTGGGCGATCTCTCCTGTTAGGGAAGTGGGGCCTGGCACGAGTTAGCTGGCTGGCCTCCCTGTCCCAGAGCAGGGAGAGGAAGGCCCTTCCCTGGAGTTCTTACTCGTGCTTAGCAAGGGCCAGCGGCCTCAGGAGAGTTCTCAGGGTGCCCTGGCCACGGGAGCTGGTGGCGGGGTGGGGTGGAAGGTACCTGCCTGGCTGGGAGAGAAGTCCAGAGGGGCAGGGGTCCAGCCTCAGGAATCATTAACTGCTGTAGGGTCTCGTAATCCTCACAGTGCCAGGGACCTGACACCTCCTCCAGCCAGGTCCACGCCGAAGTTGGCTAGATATGACCGAGGCTCCCGGAAGTGCCTGGGGCCAGGCTGGGCTCTTGAAGCCTGCCCTGGTCTGCCAGATTCTGTGCCCTCAGACCTCTCCTGCTCACGCTGTGCCTACCCTGCTACCCCAGACCCCTTCCCTCCAGTCTGGACTTGGTTTCTTGCCCTTCGGGCCTCAAGTCTCCCTGGCCCAACCCTGGCCCGTCCTCTGTCCCCCTGGCTTCACAGTCGCATTTTGCTGCCAGCGCAGGGCACTGAAAAACTGCTGGCACTGCCAAAAACCCTGTGTGCGCTATGACTCCCCAAACATCCCTTTATTTTTATTGTTCTGTTAATTACTGTTTAAACTTTAATAAGTCACTTCGTCAGGAGGGGGGACCTGCCGTGAGCTTTTCTGTGGAAACACAGGCGGGAGCGACTCGGGTGTAATATAACCCTTTATGCGATGTGGGAATGTTTAGATTGTAACAGAAACTTGTTATTTTAATGACAGTTGGGGGGGCGGTCTGGGCAGGGAGGAGGCGGAGGGGTGGGCGCTCCCCTTCATCCCCACTGAGGGCTTGGAGTGGCCTGGCCTCATCCAGGTTGTTCTCTTGCTGCTGACCACACCAGAGGGTCCAGCATGCCCAGAGCCTTCCCAGGCTCCCCACTGGGAGGGAGACCCAGCCCCAAATGCCCAGGCAGGTGAGGGCCCAGGAGGAGGTTGGGGGGCAGAGAAGCAGCGGGCACTGGGCAATTCTCTGACCCCTGGGCAGAGCTAGGCAGGGCCTGGACTCTACACCTAGTTGTCCCCACAATTACCAGGGAAGGGACTCTGCTCATGGTCACCATCGAGCAGTGGCAGGCACCATGTGCTCCACAGCTCTGTACCAAACATGTCACCACATCATCTCCTCAACACAGTGTGTCACAGATGAGGACCCTGAGGCCAGGGCAAAGGAAACTTGCTTAGAGGGGGCTGTGTCTCTGGTGTTGATTGATTTGGAAGTTGCCAAAGCTGAGGTGCCCAAGTGTGGTCTCAGAAGGCTGGTCATTGTCCTGCAGTGGCCCCACACGGGCATCCAGGATGGTGCTCGTGAACAGGGCGAGGGGGATGTTGGGCAGGATCACCCTCAGGTCCCTCCTGACTCCCATCAGGAGAAGCTAGAAGGCCCGGTTGGGCTCACCTGAAGTCTGGGGATGAGGGCTACCTGCTGTCTTCCTTACAGGGCCTGCCCCTGTCTCCGGGGAAGTCCGGGGCTCAGGCCCAGTGTGGGGGTGATGGCAGTTGATGCCTCCATTCTCCTCCCAGAGGCACTTCTGCCCCAGACCTGTGTCCACAGCAGGGAAATCTGTGGAGGACACCTTGTCCTCAGGGTCCACGGGGCTCCTGCTGGGACCTCAGGTCACCTTACAGCCTATTTCCTTGTTTTGACTTTTGGTCCATATGTCTCTCTCTCTCTCTATCCACAGAGCCAAGCTTCTGCTCTATTCCAGGCACCAGAGTGGCAGAAATAAAGGAGCCCTGTGCCTGCCTTCAAGGGCCTGTGCCTGGTCAGTGTTAGCAAAGTGGCCTCGGGGAAGGGCAAGACCAGGGCCCGCCTCTGCCCAGGGCCGGCACCATCCAGTCTGGCCACAGAGGCAGACCCTTGCACTCTACCTCTCCTGTCTCGCTCTGGCTGCCTGCCACTGAGAGCACCCCTGGGAAGCCATCCTTGCGCCTGCCGTCCAGGGCCAGAGGTTCAGGGCCCAGGTGCCCTCGTGCTGGAGGGAGAGCCCCCAGATGGTGGTATCGGTGGCGTGGGCCGTGAATCGCTGAGGTTTTCCTTTTCCAAGCAGCGCGTTTCCCTAAATTGTCTTTGACTGTGTGCATGGGTAATGAAAGTTTATGCCCTTGTTAGAAGGACAGGCGGCCAGTTCCAGTTAGAACTGGGGCTGTCTCCCTGCCAGCCCCCTCTGCCCCCTCCCCAGCAGGAGAGAGAGTATGAACACGATTGTGTGGGTGTGCGTGTGTGTGCGTGTACACACAAGCCCCCTCCCTGGTGGATAAGGAGGCTGTTAGGGAAAGGAAGAGGGGACAGAAAAAAGAAAAAAATTTCCATATTTGTGTAAGTTGCTTTAAAAGCATTTTATCATGTCATAAAAAAGGGAAAGTACTCTCAGAAATTGATCCTCTCTGCCAGCCCATTGGACAGAAGGACGTCGGGATGTTAATGGCCATCCTGCTCCAGGGTGGCTTATTAAAAAATTTATACATAAATGCTTAAAATTGCATAAATTATTTAAAAAAAACCAACAAAGTAAGCAATTTGAATTCCCTCTTTCCCCACCCTTCACTCGATCCCCCCTTTTCCAGTCCCCTCCTCGGGGCCCTCCTGGTCCCTAGACTCCTGTCTCACTCCTCAGGGTGTTCCCCCTCTTGTCTCCGCTTCCCACCACACCCCCCGCACTGCCTGCCCTGCCCTTCTCCAGGGTTTCCCTGCCTCACCCACAAAGTAGTGAAACAGCCAGCCCACCATCAAACATTCACGTGCACATGCACTAATAAAAACACCACTAATAATGCCCCAAATCGCAAAATTAAATATTAAGGCCAAAGGAGGCGGACATGGAACGGAGCTGCCGCCACCGTAGCCCAAGTTGGAGCTGATGAGTGTGTCTCTCGCAGGCGTGGAATGTCACCCACACATCCTGGAGACTGGAGTGGGGAGTTTTATGATGGTTTTTCATTGATTTGTTTCCCCAGCGCAGCTGCCGACCTCTATTGAGGGACAAACATAATCAGCACTGACGCAAATTAGATGGTTATTCGTTTTGAAAATTGACAGAAAAACAATAAAAAAGATGAAATGCTCCCAAATCAATAGATATAATGAAATTCAAATAATCCGAGAGATGAGGTCTCCATGGCAACTGATAATGTGGAAAAGAAAACAATTTAATAAAGGACAGACACACTTTGAAAACAGATTGGGCCTGGGGAGGGGGGCGGGCTGGCGGGCGGAGGGCTGGAGCGCGGGCTGGCGAGTGAAGGATCACTGTCCGTCCCAAGGACACCCGCCATAATTAAGCGAGGCTTTCGGCCCCAGAAAGTGCAGATTCAGGTTTTAATACACAAAATTATTTCAGGAGCAGTGAATCGGAAAGTCGTTTGTAATGACCTTCCTGAGAGGCCCGGGCGCGGGGCATGTTGGAGGCTGGGCGGCCGGGCGGCTGAGTTATGGCATATTTGTGTTTTTATAGTGCGGAGGGGAGGGGGTGGGGGGAAGGGGGGGGAAGGTTAAACAGTATTTACAGCTCAGTTGTTTTCAGAGAGGAAAGAGAAATAGAGTTCATGGGGAGATGCAGCGGGCAGGCGGGCGGGTGAGCAGGGAGGCCTCCCGGGCAGCGCAGAGGGGAGGTGGGTCTGGACAGGTCTCCCCCTCGGCTGCCTCACCCAAGGCCTCCTCAGGACCAGGAGGAGCTGCCAGGAGCCGCCTACTCTGCCACGGTCCGTGGTGTCCCTCAGCTAGCGGGGCCTGCTAGGCCGGGGTCTTTCCAGGGATGGGCGAGAGCTTCTCCCAGGCTGCACACACAGCTGCAGCTGCTCAGTAATAAGGTGCACTTCTGCTGCTGCCACAGAAAGGTCCCGTGCTGTTCACCCTAAGCTCACCCCCCCCCCCAGTCTCTGATGCCGGGGACAGCAAGAGAGGACCCCAGATGAGCGCACAGGGTCGTCGTGCCCCATGTGGGAGGGCCTGCAGCCCACATCCTCCTTGGCGTCCCTTCTTTCGCTCCGCCTCCCTGCCTAGTGCCTGCCTTGGGCACGCAAAAGGGAAAAGCATAGTACCCTGGGGTTTGCAGAAGTGGGGGCCACAGAGAGGGCAGGGGTCTGCTTGGGCTCCCATAGCCTGGCCCTGGGGCCATCTGAAGGCACCCCTGCCCGGGCTGTGTCTCACCTCTGGCTGCAGGAACTGTGTCTGTGTTCTGTTACCGTGACCACACACAGGATTTCCATTTTCTGGGCTGCTCTACATGGTCATGTGTGAATTTAATATGATTGTACAAATTTAGACGCCTGAGCGTGTATGCGCGCTCGCAGACATGCACACGGTCTGTGTGTTTGCTCGGTGTGTGTGTTTTAAATCTCCCCTGGGTGGTAACTCTCTTTTTTCTCCCCTTCCTGTTTGGCTGTGACCTGGGGGAGATTGATAGCCAGCCTGTGCGGTGGATGCTAACAGTTCCCCTGATTTATAGAGTTACTTACGCTAAGTGAGGCCACTTAGACGCGTCTGGATAGTAAACCTTTTAACTGGACTAAAAAATCATAATAAATAAATAAACAAAGGGGGGCAAGCTAGGGCCCAGCAGCCAAGCCCCGCCCAGTCCCAGCATGACTCTCTTTGAGGACCTGAGACCTGGCCAAGAACCCCAGGGGAGCAGTGGCCACTCTTCCCTCCCACAGAATCTCTCCTGTCCATCTCCTTCTATCCTGAGCTGGGGATGGGATTGGGCCCGGGAGGGGAGGACACCCTTCTCCCAGGGGACAGTCCTGACTGGGGAGCTTGAGGAGGAAACTGTTCAGATGGCGATGGGGAGGGAGCGGGTATCCAGCCAGCCTTCCGTGCTCACAGACTTGCTGCTGGTATGCCACCTGTGCTCTTTGCCACTGTGATGGCTCCTGTGATGACTTTTAGACATTCACTCCCTTGTCTGAATGAACCGTCCGCAGTGTAGGGACCAGGATAATGTAGGACCCAGGGCTGCCTGTCTTGTTCATGTCGTAGCCTCAGGATTCAGCCCAGGGCCTGGCCTGCAGAAGGTGCTCAGGGTCATGGCATGGACATAGGCACAAACTGAGGCTTGTGGTCCACAAAGTTCAAGTTCTGAAGGGGCAGCAAGGTGGAAACTTCAAGTACATGCCGGCTCTGAGACTCCAGGACAGCTGGTTGGAAGGCTGTGGGAGATGTGTGTGGGGTTTGAGACTGCGACCTTGAACATCTGAGCCCAGAGTCGGGCTCCAGCACCGACTTGGTGACCGTGGGCAATTAGCAATCTTGCTGCTACTGCTGCCTCCTCTGGAAATGGAAACAGGGTCCCTGGGACGTAGGGACCCTGGGGGGATCGCCAAGGTGACTATAAGTGCCCAGCGTGCTCCCTGGCACAGTGCTCAGGAGGTGCCAGCTGCTGTATGTTTCTAGACATCACCGGCTAGGGCAGTACCAGAGTGGTGGGGCAGTGCCCATGAACCCCCAAGCTGCCCAGCAGCAGGCTGTCGAGGCTGCACCTCCACCCCAAGGGACTGGCTGCTGGCCCCTGCCTTCCCACCTCCTGATATACAGCGGGCATTAGGCCGCTCAAAGGGGATACTGCATCCTTAGGAAGAAATATGTCCTCATTTTTCTTAAACACCGTTTCCACTGAGTGAAATGTTTAGAAGGGACGCGCTGGGAGAACTTTATTTCCTACCAGGGAGTTCAGAGCCACCAAGCAGAGCCCATAAAGCACCCGGAGCCTGGTATCTGACAGGCAGCCCGGCCCCAAAACACATTACTCACGGGTAGGGAGGGGCTGCCAGGCCTGCCCAGCCCCCTGGGACTGCCCCCGCCCTGGCAGGACAAGCTACTCCAAGACCCAGGCCCTGGCAGTGGGGATCAAGCCTCTCCTCCCCTAGAATGTGGGAGAGGACCTGGGCCTGGGCCTGACCAGGTGAGGAAGGAGCAGTTCTTCAGCTGCCCCACCTCTGCCTTCTGAGTCAGGGAGATCAGGGGACAAGGGGCCCAGATGCAGCTACAGGAGCCCCCCTCCTCACCCAGAACTGGCAGGAGCCCTGGCCTTCCCCAGCCTTTGGAGGGAGTGATGAAATTCAAGCCATAACGGGCCCCTTCTCCCGAGGCTCTCCCTTCATTCGATTTCTGAAGCTGGCTGATTTGAATATTTATAAATATCAGTAAATTATTTATTGTAGCAATCTGCTGCACCATTTTACCCATCGAAGTTAACACTTTAGGGGGCTCCGTGTTATGGGAACAGGAAATAGGGGTGAGGAGGAGATGGGTAAGGGGAGAAATGGAGCCCCATTAGGGAGGACCTCCCAGAACTTTCCCAGGAGCCTTAGCGGTGCAGACCTGAGCCCGACCTTCTTGGGCTCCTGGCATGATAGGCCCAGGCTCTGGGGTGTCTGTGGCTTCAGGATCAACTTCTTCCTCTGTCAAATGGGGCAGTGATAGTACCTGCTCACTGCATTGCTCTTTAGCAGAAATCGGGGCCATCGTGCTGTAAAGGACAGTCACTTTGTTTTTGGTTTTTTTGGTACTGGGGATTGAACTCGGGTCCTTGCACTTGCGAGGCAGGCAGCAGAACCACTGAGCTAAACCCCTGGCCAGTACAGTCACTTTGTACCTGTGTTTCCCCAGCCCCCAACGGGGCCTGCTCAGCTCAGGGACAAGGACTGCCTGCAAGGGGCTTGCTGAGTTCGGAGCCTTGGTGGGGAAGCTTTGGAACCTGGGGCAGCACCATTTCCTAGGATGAGAGGGGGCTGTGAGGGCAGCTTCAGGCCTCTCCTTTCCTCACTGTGTCTTCTAGGCCAGGTGAAGGTTCCAGGTCTTGGGACCTTGAGCCAGGTGTGGTACCATGTCTATCTGTTGTCCCCTCCCAGGGCTCAGCTACCTTTCCCCAGCTCTTTGCCTGCCAGCCTTATACTTGGCACAGATGGGCTCCCTCACCTGCAACCCTTGTTCATGGAGAAGCCTGCCCAGCCCAGAGCCCACAAGGGAGAGCCTGGCCATGTGCTCACAGCTCTGACTCCAGGGCCCAGGCCATACCTGTGCTGTGCCACCTCCCAGGCTTCACCCTGGCCAGTCCAGAGCCACTAGGGCCAGAGGCTGGAGGCTGCCAGGAGCAGAGTGGGCTCCCTGCCCAGCCCACCGGGGCTGCCCTCCCCTGCCCCCTGTCTGCCCATCCTGGGTGAGCACAACAGGAGTCCCCTCTCCTTCCCACCCCCGCCCCAGCCTGCCTCCTGGGCAGCATTGTTCCCAAAGGAAGTGTCTAGTGTAAACAGAGCAGCGGGCAGGCTGGTGGCGGGAAGGAGATGAAAGGGGCAGTGACAGGGCCAGGGACGGATGGCTTCCTTCCATTGAGGCCTGGCCACGGCGTTTATGTTTTAGGGAAGAAAGTCAAAGGAATGTTTACATGGACAGGAGTCTGGGGTCAGACCTTGGGGGCGGGGTAGTCTGCAGGTCCTTGGGCCCTGATGGAGGGGCTAGCAGTGAGGCCCCGTGGGGGGCTGGGAGGCGGCAGGCAGACAGTCAGCTCTCGGCTCACACGTGCCCCCTTCCCGCTGCCCCAGTGCTACACATTCTGCCACTCACAGCTCACAAGCCCTGCCCCTGCGTCCCAGGCCCAGGCACCTCCTCCACCTCCACCCTAGGGACCAGCAGTAGAGTCAGAGGGAGGGCAACATCTGGAAGGCAGGTGGGCTGGGGCAGAGCAGCAGCTGGAGGGCAGGTGTAGGGGGAGTTGGCAGAAGCAAAGGAGCCTGGGGAGTGGGGGTGGGCCCTGGGTCTACAGCTGCATCGCAGCTGGTGGGGGCCCTGGTGGGGACTGAGCCGGCACACAGCGGAGAGCAGGAGAGGAGAGGCTGGGGCCAGTGGGCTGACGATGGGCTGACGATGGGGAGGCTCCAGGATGGGTGGGACCGGGGAGGGGGTGTCACCAGCAGCAAGTGCAGCCTTGGGAGCTCCTGCCTCCCTCTTCCTCAGGATAAATATTTATAGATTCATTTGCCGTCTGCCATACACACTTGGCTGCTTACCTCCTGGTAAAAATAGTGCAGGCTCCCCCACTCGTGTCCTTCCCTTCTCTGTCCAGGGAAGGGGACAGAGGGGACCAGGTGAGACCTGACCCCCCAGAGGCCTGTTGAGGAAAAGTGTCGCAGAGCCTGCTGGCCACCTGGCGGTTCAGTGGGCATGTGATGACGGGCTTTTTGCTGCTGTGAGAAGCAGCCCCATGCCAGTGTGTAGGGACCTGGGTGTGGGCAGCACAGACTGGGCACTGTAGACAAGCATCAGGAGAGTGGGCATCCAGCCCAGGCAAGGGTCCGAGGCCCTGAAGGCAGGGCCACAGGACTGGTTAGGACCAAGGGCAGGCTGCACAGACCCTTTGCTGGCAGTGGGCTGGGTTGTCATCCAGTGTGCTCCGGGCCAGGCAAAGCCACACATACCAGCAGCTGGTGAGGAGGAAGGCCTGGGTGCAATGGGCAATGTGTATGTCAAGGGGCAGTGTCTGTGTGCCCAGTACCTGTGGATGAGGCCCCTGGGCAGACGTGGGGTGGTGTCTCGGTGGGCTCCCGGGGTGTGAGTTTTCTGGTGTCTGATCCATTGTAGTGAAGCCCCTCTCACCACACAGCAGGGGAGCAGCGCCCCCCCCCCACTTAACCTTCTGATCTGTCGGAGAAATACACTTTTGTGGGACCCTGTACACAAAGTAATTGTGAGCTGACACCCTCTGCCTTGGCCACTGCCCTGTCACCAGCTGCATCACAGGGTCTGGCACACAGTAGGGGTTCACGAATGAATAGCTGGACAGGCAGATGGATGGACAGGTAGGTGAATGTGTGGGGTCACTGTGTGTGTGTGTGTGTGTGTGTGTGTGTGTTCATGCACGCGTGTATGGCTGCCCTTGCTGGCCCCCAGGACCCTCAGTGCTCTGATCGGGCAGAGTGAAAGCTAAGCAGCCGTGAGGGGATGGGCAGCACTCAAGTAGCCTTGTTAGCATTTCTGGCTTCTCGTGTGGGCTGTCATGTGAGGGATCAAGCAAGCTCTGGGCCATCACTGGGGACCTAAGCAGTCCAAGCCTGTCCTGGCTGGGCAGAGGAGGAGGATGGAGGCTCTGGACAGCGACACAGGAGTTCTGTGCTTGGATGGTCCTTCCTGAGGCTTAGGGAAAGAGAACAGCAATAGGAAATGGCCGGCCTAGAGAGGCTGCAGAGGGCCAGGCCAACCCTGTGGGGGTGGGACACTGAGGGGAAAATAGAGACCTGTAGGCCCCTGAGTGGCTGGAACCCAGGGGAACAGCTCTGTAATCCAGTGAGCAGGGGTTAGAGTCAGCAGGGTCCAGGCACCTGGCCTGCCAGGGGAGCTGCCAGGGGATGAGATGCTGAGATGGAGAAGATGCCAGGAAAGTGCTGCTAGGACAGCAAGGCTAGGGGTTGGCACAGGCTGGAAGCTGGCTGTGTGCTGATCCCCCAGGGACCTGTGGTGAGGCGGAATGCTCACATGTGGAGCGGGACTGCCAGCAGTGCAGCACTGCCACTTGCCAGCCTCCCCACCACCAGCCTCTTTGCCTGCCTGTGCCTTAGTGTCCTGTGTACCACAGGACAAACCACCTCTCCGAGAAGCTCTTTAGGGCCAGATGCCTAGGAAATGTTTCTAGGAACCAGCTGCTAGGAAGAAAACTTGTATTTGAAGTCTTCATTCATTCATTTTTGAGCCACCTACTATGTGCCAGGCTCTGAGGATAGAGCAACCTGTGAGGCTGCCCCTGGAACTCCCAGGGTAATGGGGGAGAGAAGCACATGCCAAGCAGTGCCAGGGCAGTTTGGTGGAACCGTGGTCAATCTGGGAGGCCTGTGGCTTAGGGGATTCGAGCCTGATTAGGGGGTGGGTGTGCATGGCATGCAGGCCTCTCACCACGTGCCCCTCCATCCCTGCAGCTGAAGGCACCCGGTGCACCGACCCGCCTGCAGGCAAGCCCTCAATGGCGGCCAAGCGCAAAGGTGGCCTGAAGCTCAACGCCATCTGCGCCAAGCTGAGCCGCCAGGTGGTGGTGGACAAGGGAGCAGAGGCCGGCTCCCAGGCCGTGGGCAGCCCACTGCGGCCCCGGGACAAGGAGTGCAGTGGCCCTGAGTCTGGGGTGCCCCAGGCTCCCCGAAGCGAAGAAGACAAGAGGCGGGCGGTGATCGAGAAGTGGGTCAACGGGGAGTACAGCGAGGAGCCAGCACCCACGCCAGTGTTGGGGCGAATTCCCCGAGAGGGCCTGGAGCTGCCGCCCGAGGGAGTCTACATGGTCCAGCCCCAGGGCTGCAGCGATGAGGAAGACCATGCAGAAGAGCCTTCCAAAGATGGCGGCGGCAGCCTGGAGGAGAAGGACTCGGATGGGACAGCCTCAAAGGACAGCAGTGGCCCTGGTGCCAAGCAGGCTTCAGGTGGGTGTGTGGCCTTGGAGTGGAGGCTGAAGGCTTGGAAAGGGCGCAGGGCCCTGAGAGGCTGGGAACACACCTGCTTCCTCTCTTCTGGCCCAAGGTAGCAGGGCTCAAAGGGACAAGGAAACAGCTTCCCGAGTGTGTGAGCAGGCCAGGGGTGCTGCCCCCAGAGCGGATGTTTGAGAAACAGTGGTGTACAGATGGACAGACAGACCAGATAGGTGGCAAGTAGGTGGGTATTTGCACACCTGCAGAGTGACGAGCCTGTCGTGGGGCCATAGTATCTGCCGTGAGTGTGAGAGCAGTGGGAGGTAGGCAGCAAGGTGAAGCCCATGAGCTCTGTCTCCATCTTCTTTCTCTAGGGGCCTTCCATGAAGAGGCTTTGTTCTCACCTCCTCCCTCTGCCTTCTCCCTGGGCCTCTGTTTCCGGGCCCTCTTCGGCAGCACCTTTCTGGGCCACGTGGCCAGCCTGGCCCAGCCAGCAAATCCCTCTCCACCCAACCGCTGGACATGGCTCTCTCTGTTCTCTTTCCCAAGAGGTGGCCGAGGCCCAGCTTCTCTAGTGTCTCCTTGTCTGTAGGACTCAGAGCAGCCTGGAGCTTTCAGCTTCAAGAGGGTGGGCAGGCAGGGGTCCCCAATAGGACTGGAACCAGGGGTCTGAGACCTTTGCTTTGGCCCCCAGCCTCCTTCCCAGGCTCATGCCTAGAGCCCTGTGCCTCCCTGCCTGCTCCCCTGTCCCCCTTCCCCCTGCAGCAAGGGGCACATCTCCTCCCTGTGCGGGGAGCCCTGCGCAGCCACATAATTATGCATATAAGATATAAACAGAGCTGTTTAATTATCCTTCGCCACATCAGTGACAGAGTAATTAACAAACATTGCAAGATCAATGAGGAAAAGTGTGACCTTCAGTTTCCTCTGATAGGGAAAGCCCTTGCCATTGCCAGACACAAGGTGATTGTGCTGGGCCTGAGAAGAGGGGCGCAGTGACAAGGACTGCTATCCCTTCAGCACCCCCTGCATACCCACTCTGCCCATGGGGAGGCAATGGCGCAGGCCTCGCCTCCTGCCTCTCTCTCTCCTGGGAGCAGCTCCTGGGATGGGGAGGCCTGATGCAAGGCTTGGACTCTCTGTGGCCTTGTGGCCCTAGGCCTCACCCCTCAGCCCTGAGCACTTAGTGCCAGCCGGCCGGCCCTGCTGCCAGGCCACCTTCCCTGGGGCTTGGGGCTCAGGCACACAGGGCTCTGGGCTGACTCAGGGACCCCCGTCTGGCCCCCTCCCTGCTCGAAGCTGCCTGCCCTTCAGAGCCTTCTGTTTCTCTGCCATATATAGTGAGGGCTCAGCTGCCTCCAGCTATTTTTAGCCCCTTTCCCTGGTCCCTGAGCCACTGCCTCCAGCAGCCAGAGCCCACTCCTCCCGCTGGGCCCCCGACCTGTGTGGCTGGAGCTCTGGACAGTGGCTGGCCTCCCATCTTGCCAGGGCAACAGCTGTCTGTCACTCTGCCCAGCCTGTCCGCTCCTCACCCGCTGGGGTCCTGGTGCCCCCCAGGAAGCCCCCCCCAAGAGCTCAGAGCCCCACTTTCTGCGTCCTGCTGGGTTTCTCACCCACTCCATCAGACCTGCTCTGGGAGTGCTTTGGAACCCAGACCCCGAAGGTTTGTGTGGCACTGGGAGGGGCCCCTCATGCCTGCCTTCCCTTGGCTGTGCTGTTAGGAACCCCCCCCCCGTGTGGGACTACTGGGGCAGACCTCTACAGGGAGGAGGAAGTGTGGTATTCCTGGGCCGTGGGTCTTGCTGCCTGTGTGCACCCAGCCCTGATTTGGGGCAGAGCCACAGGGGGTATGTACATGGCTCGGTGGAGGAAGGGGCGTGCTGTGCACGTGAGTGTGGGGGTACCACCTGCTGTGGCCAGGGGCCTCAAGAAGTGGCACTAGATGGAGCTGGCTTCCTCCTGCATCCTGAGACTGGTCTTGGGGAGCTGAGTGTGGCGTTTGGGGGGGCTGTACATGTGTGTATCTGTAGAGTCGGGGGACAGTCACTAGGGATGCTGCGAGCTTGTGAGTCTGAGTGTGGGTGTGTGAAAGCATGTGAGCGTGCGTGTATGGCTTAGATCAGAAAATATGGTGAATGTTTACATTTAAAAATTATTACAGTGAATGACACATTGCTATTAATCCCTCTCAGAATGCTCCCATCATTCTTGGCAATATGTCCTTTACTGTAATAAGTTTTTAAAATTTAAACATCCACTGTCGTTTTTATCACATATATATGTGAGTAGTGTGTGAGAGCGTGTGTGTGCATGAGGGCAGGAGTGTGTATTGTACATGGGTGTGGGGCCGGGGATTTAGCTCAGTGGTTCCAGCGCCTGCCTCGAAAGCGCAAGGTCCCGAGTTCGATCCCCAGTACTAAAAAAAAAAAAACCAAATCATAGGGGCCAGGGATTTAGCTCAGTGGTTCTGGTGCCTGCCTCACAAGCACAAGGACCTGAGTTCGATCTCCAGTAGGAAAAAAAAAAAACGTACATGGGTGTGCACAGTGATGGTGTGCATGTGTCTGAGTGTGTATGAGAGGGAGTGGGTGTGGTCACCATGCGGAGGTCACCCCGGGCTTCTCAGTGGGCTGTGGCTGTGGACGATGGGGTGGATGGATGCACCCACCAGGGCCAGCCTCTCCTGCCAGCCCTGCCCTGCGCAGGGTGACCCACCCTATGGGTAAGCTCGAGCTGGGAGGGTGACTGGGGAGTTGGAAGTTGTCCACAAGAGGAATCTTGGCTGGAGGGGGCCCCAAGTGAGTCTGGCTGGGCACATCCACGTGGTCCCTGCCCCTGCCCAGCTCTTGTGGCAACCAGGAGGGCAGGTCCAGGGGCATCTGGGGCAAGCCCTGGAGATCCATCTGTGGAGGCCAGAGAAGGTTCCCAGCCAGCCCCACCCCACCCCACCAGGGTGTCTCCCTTGGCCCCTGGCTCCCTCTTGAATGTCCAGCCACCACCCACATCCCTACCTGTCCCTGGCCCCTGTGACCGCTGCCCCTACCCCAGGAGGCAGGTTGGGATCTGGCCTTACTTCCAGTAAGATGACTTCCCTTTCATATTAGGCCAAGGCAAGAGAGCGGAGACATTTATGAAACTTTGTTTAATGTACTGAAAAGCCATCGGCCAGAACATTTAGGAAATTGATTTTCCTGGCATTGATGAACTCGTTTTATTTTACCCCAGTATTAATTACTTTTTTTTAAAACAAATTAATTTAAGAGTCGTAAAACCTAACAAGTGAGCCAAAGGTCCATAGATCATGTCCTGCTCTGCCCCTCCCCTCCCGGCCCCTCCCTCCATGGATGGGGGCTCATGGTGGGGGCCTCCTCTCCCTTCCCCAGGTGACACGCCTCTCTCCTCCCCCTGTAGGAGAGGCCTCCTCTCTGCGGGACTATGCGGCCTCCACCATGACCGAGTTCCTTGGCATGTTCGGCTACGACGACCAGAACACGAGGGACGAGCTGGCCAGGAAGATCAGCTTCGAGAAGTTGCACGCGGGCTCCACCCCTGAGGCGGCCACCTCCTCCGTGCTGCCCGCCTCAGAGGACGCCCTCAGCAAGCGGGTGCGGTTCTCCAAGTACGAGGAGTACATCCGAAAGCTCAAGGCCGGGGAGCAGCTCTCCTGGCCAGCCCACGGCACCAAGGTGGAGGAGCGGGCAGGCAAGGAGGTGGTGGGTCCCCTGCCGGGCCTGCGGCTGCCCAGCAACACCACCCACCTAGAGACCAAGGCCACCATCTTGCCCCTGCCGTCACACAGCAGTGTCCAGATGCAGAACCTGGTGGCCCGTGCTTCCAAGTATGACTTCTTCATCCAAAAACTGAAGACGGGTGAGAACCTGCGGCCCCAGAATGGGAGCACCTACAAGAAGCCATCCAAGTACGACCTGGAGAACGTCAAGTATCTGCACCTCTTCAAACCAGGGGAGGGCAGCCCTGACATGGGCGGGGCCATCGCCTTCAAGACGGGCAAAGTGGGGCGGCCCTCCAAGTACGACGTCCGGGGCATCCAGAAGCCCAGCCCCGCCAAGGTTCCACCCACCCCCAGCCTGGCTCCTGCAGCCCTCGCCGTTGTGCCCAGTGCTCCCAGCGCCCCCGGGCCAGGGCCCGAGCCACCTGCCTCCCTGTCCTTCAACACTCCTGAGTACCTGAAGTCCACCTTCTCCAAAACAGACTCCATCACCACAGGCACCGTCTCCACTGTCAAGTAAGGCGCTCCCTACCCTGTTGCCACCCCGAGCCCTGGGCAGGACTGGGTGCTCCTGGGAGGCCTGCTCCTTTCCTGTGGTGTTCACGGGAGTGAACACATCCCCTCATGCACCTGGACACTCATGCCAGACTCTTAGGCACCTGCTTACACACACACACGTGCGTGCACACACATCACATTTACTAGGTAACCACTCCTTCCTGTGTGCTTATGCTTGTGCACGACTCATCCCCCGTGCACCCTCACACACTGTCGCACACCCAGGCATCAGTATGGACTGCTCATTTGCCAACATGCATACCAAGGACCACTGCTGCCCCCTTGCCACACTGCCACGAGGACTGGGTGCAGGCTGTGGTTGTGATTAGTCAAGACAGCCCCACCCTGGGTCGGGTGCCCAGGTCCACAGTGGGGCCCTGGCTCCAGGCTCAGCCTGGGCCATGGAAGAGGCAGGAAAAAGAAGGTAGGAGGCTGAGCAAGGGTCATATACCCTTTCAGCTTAACCAGGTCATGGGCAACTGAGCGAGACTTCTCTTTCCTACGATGCAGCAGTGTGGGAGCCTGGAGCCCCAAGGCACATCCAGGCTGCACCCTCCTGCTGGAGTGGAAGGGGGGAGCTGAGACACTTCCCCCTGGCTAAGAGCTACCCACCTTCTCCTGTGTTCCTGGCCTGGGTTCCTGGTACTCCTCTCTGTGTGCCGGAGTACTGAGCTCTGGCTTTGGAGGCTTTTGCCCAGGTGGACTTTAGGCCTGGCCCTCCAGCCTTCATCTGAGCCTGTGCCTGGCTTGTGCCTGGAGACTTTGGCAGCCCCACCCCAAGTGCTTCAGAAACCTACATAGCCAAGGAGATCAGGGCCAGGGCCCAGGGCAGGGAGCTGCCCACCAGAAGCTCCTGGGGCAGAGGCTATCCCCCGTCTGCTAATCGGCTGTGCCCTATGTGTCTCGCCAGGAACGGATTGCCCACAGATAAGCCAGCTGTCACTGAAGATGTAAACATTTACCAGAAATATATTGCCAGGTAGGCGCCCGGGGAGGAGACTGTGTGCAGGAAAGGTGGGGGCGCCCGGAATGCCCATGGGTGGAGGGACCATGCATGCGCCTCTCACCACTAGGGCCAAGGTTCTGCCTCCCCGCAAATCCCACTCGCTTACACCCCACAAGTCCATCTCAGACCCACCATTCAGTGTGAGCCAGGCCACATGGTCCTTCAGCAGCTTGTACCCCAAGCAAGGCTGGGGTGTGGGAGGAGCCTGAGAGCCTGGGCCTTGCCCCCACATGGAGCTTGGGCAGGTGTCAGGGCTGACCAGGTTGTGGGCAGTCATGCTCTCTGACATGGCTCCCTGGCCTCTCCTGGCAAGGCCTTACCATTACCTGACACCAGATCCCAGTTTCCCAAGGGCAACGGGATTGGCCAGTGAAGACCTCCTCCACCAACCCCAGATCAGGCCCCCTGAGGCCGGGGCATGGTGGGCAGCATGTGGTAGAGGGCATCCCCGGTGGCATCTGCCTTTCTTCAGTCCTTCTCTGTCTCTCTGGCTCCCTTGTTCCTCAGTCTCTTCTGCTTTGCTCTTCCCTCTTCTCTTTATTATTATTGCTATCATTATTATTAGTGCCTCAGCAGATGGCCCTTTTGGCAGCTTCAACTTAAATATTTATTTGCAAGTGGTTTTTCCCCTTACAGTGAGGCTTCTCTTCCCCTCTCCTGCAATCTCGTCATCCATGGAGGGAGCCAGAAGCACCTTCTCCACACACACGTGGCCTCCTCTCCCTGGGGCTGACCGACTGAGGTTGGCTAGAGAACCCCGCCGGCAGTGTCGGGCCTGAGAGGGACCCGTGTTTCGGGAGACCACGGTGGTCAGGCCGTGTTGCACACTTGGCTGGAGAGTGAGCTCCCTGCCACGGGAAGCCGAACAGATGCTGTGCTTTAAAAATTCATAACTCTGGACTGTTTCAAGTGTCAGGAAAAGCCCAGAACAGAGAGGGCCCTTTAACACCTCTCAGTAACAGACCCCTGGGCTGCCCCAGCCTGGGTCCCCTCCTTGGCCAGAGCTGGGAGGTCCAGGTTGATCAGGCCATGACCTGCAGGAAGGCCATAGACTGCCACAGGGCTGCGGGCCTCCTCCCCAGCTTCTTCCTCACCGCCTGGGTGCCAGGCCTGTGCCTCACCTGGCCCTCATTCCCAGGAAACTACCGGAGTCCTAAAAGGCTGTCGCTGGCCCTGGCAGCCCCAGGCCTCTGCCATGTTACCTGTCCCCCGCTCAGACCCTCCAAACCCCAGCAGCCCACCTGTGGGGCCTGGGACCTGGGAAGGGCTGTCACTCAGTGAGGAGCCTGACCTACCTGTGTCTCTTCAGGTTCTCAGGCAGTCAGCACTGTGGCCATATCCATTGTGCCTACCAGTACCGTGAGCACTACCACTGCCTGGACCCAGAGTGCAACTACCAGGTAAGGGCCACAGCCTGCCCGCCTGCCCGCCAGCACGGCATGGAGGCTCTTGCTGGATGTGAGGCGGGGAGCTGCTGAGTCCTACACAGGCCATCAGGGCTTAACCTGTGCAGGCAGAGTGCAGCTTCCAGCCTCCGGCCTGTCCACGTTCCCAGTTCCTACGGAGAAAGCTGCTGATCAGCTCTGCAGTGCTTGGTGCCCTGGGGATAACCATTCTAGGTCCTTTGGCCTGGAGGCTAGCGTAGCCCAAGACCTGCTCCAGGCAGCCTGTGCACGTTAGCTGACCAGCTCTCTCCAGGGCCTCGTAAGCCTGTTATTTTCCCATTTTCAAGATGAAAACTTGAGGTTCAGTTAGAAAGTGTTCATAGCTGGTGTTGGCAAGGCCAGAGCTAGTGAAGGGTGCTTTAGGCTGTCTGCACATGCTGCTCCCTCCGTTTCACAGGGAGCCCAGCCTGGCATCACAGGTGCCCCAGGCAGGACACGCTGTTGCCCATCAGAGCCCTGGCCATCAGGGCTTGCCCAGCACTTCAGTACTCCGGGCGTGGCTGTTGGGAGCCTGGGAAGAGGTCAAGGAAGGGTCTGTGGTTCCCTGGCCTTTGGAACTCTTCCAGCCAAGGGTTAGCATGCTCGGAACTAGCTGGGCAGCCTGAGTTGCCTCAGCCCTGAGAGGGTTATTTATGGGGTGACGCACAGGCCCCAGGGCCAGCCCCTGATCCAGGCACTTTTGGCACACGGGTTGGGGCCCGGGCTCCTACCAACTAGGCGCTCTCTCCTGGCAGAGGTTCACGAGTAAGCAGGACGTGATCCGGCACTACAACATGCACAAGAAGCGCGACAACTCCCTGCAGCACGGCTTCATGCGCTTCAGCCCGCTGGATGACTGCAGTGTATACTACCACGGCTGCCACCTCAACGGGAAGAGCACCCACTACCACTGCATGCAGGTGCCACCACCCCACTCCCGCCACTGTGCCTGTGGGCCCAGGAAGACCCAGAACCTCTCAGCCCTCTCTAGCGCATGCCCTCCCCCGAACCCTTCAATCCAGGGTAGGCTGCCTCATGGGCAGGGCTCTGGTAGACCAGAAGTTTCCCTTTCTCCTGGCCCTGGGCAGAGGTGGCTGAAAAGGTGAGAGTCCCAGGGGCTCAGGCATGGGCAGTGTCTGGTGGCCAGGGCGGGGCCTTCCCCATGGCCATACTTGGTGTGGGGGAAATTCAGTGAGCTGTTTATACAGACCAACATTTTTCAGGCTTTAACACCAAGAGCAGCATTGCAAATGATTCCTGAGGAGGTTTTTGTTTAATTCTTTGTTTTAATGCCATGCAGAGTCTGGGCTTTTTCAAGGTGTCAGACCCAGGAGGAGCGACTTTGGGTTGCAAATAGCAGCCTCCGCGCCTCCCTCATATTTGTCAGGGGTTGTTATGGCCTCTGTGGAGCAACCTGGGCACGAGGAGAGGGGGGCCACCCTCTGGGCCTGAGATGGTGCAGACACTGGCACGGCTCAGCCGTCAAGGGTGCTAGAAGCCACTGCTTTTTACTCAATATGGCAACGTTGCCTGCCTGGCCCAGCAGCGGTGGGTGGGAGGGCCCTGTGCCCAAGAACCATCCACTGAGCAAGTCCCTGAGCTAAAGGTGACCTGCAGGGTTCAGCCCTGCCCAACCCCCACCCCCAGTGGGCTTTAGAGGTAAGGCCACAGATTGGGATGCAAAGCTCAACCCCTGCCAAGTGAGGCTCCCTTGCCTGGGCCCCAAAATGTGTGGGATCTGAGAACAGCCCAGCCCTCAGCTTGGGGAAGTCCTGGTCCCTCCCTGGTGGCCCAGGGCCTGTCCGCAGTGTTCTGCTTCAGGGCCCCAGGGGACCGGAGGTGATGGAGGGTTAGAGGTGGCAGAGCCCTGAGCAGAGACCCTGTGGCTCTGGCCACTCCCAGAGCTCTGGCTTCCCTGAGCAGTCCTGGGACTCGGCTCCCTGACCGCCGTCTGGCCTATGCAGGTGGGCTGTAACAAGGTGTACACAAGCACGTCCGACGTGATGACCCACGAGAACTTCCACAAGAAGAATACACAGCTCATCAACGACGGCTTCCAGCGCTTCCGAGCCACTGAGGACTGCGGCACGGCCGACTGCCAGTTTTATGGACAGAAGACCACGCACTTCCACTGCAGGTGAGTGGGCAGCACGGGGCTCCTCCTGGAGGAGGGCAGAGGCGGGAAACCAAGCCCTCAGGATGGCCAGGCCCTGCTCCTCCCGGGCAGGAGTTTGGGTGCTCAGGGACCCCAGCTTAGTGTCCAGCCGTGGTCTTCCATCCAGCGGACCGTCCCTCCCAGGGCACGGGGGTGAGGTCCGTGACAGGCTTCTGATGTCCCATCCAGGCGCCCTGGCTGCACATTCACCTTCAAGAACAAGTGTGACATTGAGAAGCACAAGAGCTACCACATCAAGGATGACGCCTATGCTAAGGATGGCTTCAAGAAGTTCTATAAGTACGAGGAGTGCAAGTATGAGGGCTGTGTGTACAGCAAGGCCACCAACCACTTCCACTGCATCCGCGCCGGCTGCGGCTTCACCTTCACCTCCACCAGCCAGATGACCTCGCACAAGCGCAAGCACGAGCGCCGCCACATCCGCTCCTCGGGCGTGCTGGGGCTGCCACCCTCGCTGCTGGGCGCCAAGGACACGGAGCACGAGGAGTCAAGCAACGACGACCTGGTCGACTTCTCTGCCCTGAGCAGCAAGAACTCCAGCCTGAGCGCCTCTCCCACTAGCCAGCAGTCCTCCGCATCCCTGGCCGCCGCTGCCAGCGCCACCACCGAGGCTGTGCCCAGTGCCACCAAGCCTCCCAACAGCAAGGTCTCGGGGCTTCTGCCCCAGGGCCTGCCTGGCTCCATCCCGCTGGCACTGGCCCTCTCCAACTCTGGCCTGCCCACCACTGCGCCCTATCTCCCCCTCCTCCCTGGCCGGGGGAGCGCGTCCCTGCCTGTGGGTGCCCCCGGCCTTCTGAGTGCCGTGTCATCTGGGGCAGCACCCTCAGCAGCCCCTGACACACCTGCTCTGGTGGCCTCAGGAGCTGGAGACTCGGCCCCAGCAGCTGCCACCTCTGTCCTGGTGCCCCCTGCCTCCATCATGGAGAGGATCTCTGCGAGCAAAGGGCTCATCTCACCCATGATGGCCAGACTGGCTGCGGCTGCCCTCAAGCCCTCTGCCACCTTTGACCCAGGTGAGCAGGTGGGGCACTGCCCAGGAAGCAAGCACCCTGTAGACCCCAGTAGCTGCCTGGGCTCAGGCTGCAGAGCAGGGGAGTTGGGGAAGAGTTATCTGTTGGGTCCCAGCACCCCAGTCTCCCACCAACCAGCACCCCTTCTTCGCTTGGTCTCTGCCTCCATCCTGTTTATTTCCTCTTTGGAGCGCCTTACTCAGGCCCAACCCCCAGGGTGCTCTTGCCTCTGTTTCTCCTGAAGCAGGACCAGAGTCCCCGCCTCCTGGGGTGCTGATGTGTCCTGGTAGCCCCTGTCTGCTCCACATCACTGATGGGTCCCTAAGAAGAGCTGTCCCCTCCCTGACCCCGGCCTCCTCCAGCTGACTTGCAGGGGGATGTGTTCAGCCCAGTGGGGGGTGGCTACTCGTCACACCTGCTCAGCCCCTCCAGGCGGAGCCCCTTCAGGCTTTTCCCCAGTAGAACTTCCTGTGGCCTAAGAACCTTCTGCTCTGCCCTGTCAGCACTGGCAGTCGCCAGCCACATGAGGCTGTTTAAACTGGCTAGTGTGACGAAGACGTTGGATGGCGACTGTGATTCCCTGAACTCCCGGTAGCCACACTGGCCACGGTGCTGTGCTTGCAGCATAGGCTGGACACCAAAGCCTCCTCTTCTCGTCTCACACTGCCTCACTGAGGGGCAGCTCTCCTAGCATGTTCTCTCGCTCTTTCTCTAGCTTGTTCCCACTTTTCCTCCTGCTTTTTATTTGATCTTGCTCTTCTGTTTCCCTCTCTCCTCTCTCCCTTGGTTTCCTCACCTGGCTAATAAGTACTGGTTGGTCTTTGTGAAGCGTTCAGTCTGGGATGTGGCTCGTTTCATTCATTCATTCAACAACCACTGGTGATTGCCAAGGGCCGCTTGCTAGGTGCTTCCCGAGGGCGGACACTGAGCTGGTGCTGGGGACACATAGGCGAGAGGACAAACAGAAGCCCCGCCCTGTGGAGCTGCTGGAGCAGTAAGGATGCTCTGTCCCCAGGCACACAACTACAAGCGGTGAAGTCAGCACCCCACCAAGGCCCCAGCACTCTGGCTGCTGGCTGGGTGCTCGCTCCCCTTTGAGACTGTCTTGGAACCAGCCAGGACAGAGGGTCCCCGCATCTCCAGGGTGCCTCCACTGGGCCTGCTTTCTTAGGGACAAGGGACAAATGACTTCTCTGCTGGACTGTGGACTCCAGAGGGCCGCTCATATCCCAGATGGCAATTTGGAGGAACCAGCGTCCACTCCATGAGTGGCAAGGGTCCTGCCTGGCCACGCCCCACACAGGGCCTGCAGGCTGGGCAAGACCTACTCCAGAGCCACATCGGGCTCTTCAGCCAGACCATCAAGTACTTCTTTTCCTTAGACAGATCTCCTTCCCCAAAAAGAAAGGTCAAAGGAAGGGGAGGGGGGACCGTTTCCTTTATTTTTAATAAAATGCCACTTGCTGTCTGTGAAGCAGCTCTCTGTCAGCTGTAGCGCCTTGGGGGAAATTAATATTTCAGTCACTTGGGGATTGTGGAGCAAGGCTCAGTGGACACGCTCCTGTCAGCAACTTTTTTTGCCCCTGCTCTGCTCAGCCTCTTGCAGCCTCTTCCTGCCCAGCTCCCCCTCGGACCCAGCCTGGCCGCCGGGGCAGGGCTTGAGTCCCTGCCCTGGACAGCTTGACGGGCGGGCGAGGTCACACAGTTTGAACCGCCCGGATTGGCCGTCAGCCTCCGTAGCCCTGACACGGCAGATGCCCTCCCCGGGCATGCTCAGTGTAGGCAGGGCCGTCGCCCCGGCAACAGCGGGCCTGGGACCAAGGAGGGGCCGCTCCCAGGCCAGATCTGCCACTTTCCCTCAGCATTAACACAGTCTTTAAGAAAAGCTTAAGCAGCAGCCCCACAAATCGACTATGACAGTCGGTGGAGAAAATGAAGGGCCCCCCCGCCCCCACCCCAGCCCCCTCCCCAGACTCCCGCCCTTCTCCTCCAGGAGGCCCTGAGCCAGGACAACTTTGACATAATTTTGCAATAATTATCACTTGAAGAATTGCCACACAGGGGTAAGCGTCGAAAGTGATCACGTCGGTGAAGAAAATTGCTGACCAGCAGCTAGGCCTCCCTGGGGGCCCCTGGCCCACCCGGCCGCATCCTCCCTGGGGGCACTGGTATTGTGACCCCCAAGCCCATCTTCCTCTCCCTCCCCTCCCCTGCAGGAAGCGGGCAGCAGGCCACCCCTACCAGGTTCCCCCTGGCCCAGGTGAAGCAGGAGCCCTGCAGCGAGAGCGCTGGTGCCCCAGGCCCACACGAGGCTGCCCACGACCGCAGTCTCAACCTGACTGTGAAGGAGCCCAGGTGAGGCGAGGCCAGCCCGGGCCCCAGAGGGGACGCCCGTGGCAGCACCCCCAGAGCTGGCCCCGGGGGCTGGGCTGGGCTGGAGCCCTGGTCTGGCCGAGAAGGGTGGGCCGCTGGACTCGGTACCCCCAGTGTCTGAGCTGAAGCCCCTTGGTTTGTGTGTTCTAGTAATGAATCAAATGGCCACGCAGTCCCAGCAAATTCATCTCTTTTATCCTCGCTTATGAATAAGGTAAGAACCATCCATCACACGCCTCCCGCCCCCACCCAGAGAAATTAAAGCTGTGCTGGGGGGTGGGGGGACGTGTTTGTTTTTTAATGTTTTCCCTCTAATAAGATGAGTTTGTACCATTTAAATTTTGAGGCCATTTTTCATCGAATATAATTTCAGAGCCACTGCTTACAAATTAATTTAATGAACTGGCTGAAGAAATATATTCCAGCCTCTGACACCTTTTTTTTCCTTTCCGATGGAGGGCTCCAAAAGCTTTTCCGGAGCCCTCTAACTTCTCTCGCCCTTAGTTATTGATGTTATTTATTTATTTTATATCTATTTTTTGTTTGTTTTAAAAGGGGCAGAGGGGGAGACTAAAGTGAGAGCAAAGCATTAATTTCCACTTTTCGGGTTGAGTAATGGTCTCGGACGCCTTCCGGAGAGGTCGCTCCGGAATATTTATTTTAAATAATGCAGGGTCTTTGTAAATTATACATCATCTCAAATATATTTTTCCCCTTCACATGATAAATTTGACTGCAGGAAGATTAATTTGGTTACTGTACACAAGTGACTGGGTTGAAGAGGGAGCGGGCCTGGGCCGGCCTCATGGACAGGTCCTGGCTGGGCACACAGGCACGAGCCCTGTGGCCAGGCCCTCCCTGCACGGCCTCCTGGTCTCCTTGGCTGTCCTCAGGACGCTGCCTCCCAGGGAGCCTCTCCTCCCACCTCTCCCGCCTGCCTGGCTCTCCTCCATGAGCCTGTCCCTCCCTCCCTGCTCCTCCTTTGTGTGCCTTCTGTTGTTCTCAAGGAATTCATAGGGGTTCCCCCCATCCCTCCTCCTCCTGCACTTCTTTTGAAAACCTTCTGGCAGGAAAATAACCAGGGAGCCGCAAAGTCTGGGGAAGGATGGGGCTGCTGTGTGCACCCAGAGTGGCGGCCTCTCCTTGAATGACGGCTCCCGCAGCACAGGGTTGTGAGGAAAGGCCCAGTCCTGCTTCTCCCAGGGCCAGGGCCGCAGCCCTTCAGACAGGGCTCTTCTCTAGCCAAAGCCGTGCTTGGGCAGGTCTGTCCAAGGGTCACGTGGGCCCAAGCTCAGCCTCTGTCCTCCCAGATGTCTCAGGGCGACCCTGGCCTCGGCAGCCTGCTGAACATCAAGGCAGAAGTGGAGGGGAGCCCTGCTACGGAGCCCTCACCCTTCCTGGGCAAGGCTGTGAAGGCACTTGTCCAGGAGAAGCTGTCGGAGCCCTGGAAGGTGTACCTGCGCAGGTGAGGGCCTGCGGAGCACAGCGGGGAGGGCAGGGTCCCAGGTGGCCACACCAGCCCCACCTCTAACTTGACCCTACTCTAACCGGCTGGCTGCTCCCACCAGGTTTGGTACCAAGGACTTCTGTGACGCCCAGTGTGACTTCCTCCACAAGGCCCATTTCCACTGCGTGGTGGAGGAGTGTGGTGCGCTCTTCAGCACCCTGGACGGGGCCATCAAGCACGCAAAGTGAGTGAGGGTCCCCAGAGTCCCAGGGCCCACTTAAATAGAGCCCCTTTCGTCCTGGCTCTAGGCTGAGCGAGACTTTCCCGGCCCCTCCAAGCAGGACTGAATGCAGTTCTGACCAGACTCTGGAAGCTGAGCTGCCCAAAGGGGCCAGCTTCCTTGCCTTCTGCCGCATGCCCAGACCCCACTTGAGGCCCTGAGTGCCAGCTATTTTGGTGCCAGAGCCAGGTGGGGCCTGCAACCTGGCCACCAGAAGGGCCCAGAGCCCAACCAGAGAGGCTCAGCTCAGACCCAGGGCAGGCCAAGGCCTTTCCAGCCACACGTGGCTTCTATAGATTCCCTTTGACCTAAATACTGAGATGGATTTGGAAATCCTGTGGAGTTAGAAAGCATCAAGTCCAACCACTGGTTGTAACTGGACTCAAACCTTCAAAAGGTGTAAAACATGTAAAACAGGCATCCCCAGCTGCTGGCCCTCACAAGAGCCTGCTGAATACTGAGGGTCCCACCTGTGAACCCCAGCGCAGGTTCTGGAGGAGGGGGCATCACAAGGCAGGGCGCACACACACACACACACACACACACACACACACAGAGCGTAGACATTCAGGACACAAACAGGTCACAAGAAGGAAGATAGGGCCAAACGGGGAGCCCAGCTGCAGAATCAAGGACACAGCCATTTGTCCTCAAACCCTGTCTAGGGCCAGGGATTGAGCTCAGTGCTTTTGCTGCCTGCTCTGCAGGCGCAAGGACCTGAGTTTGATCCCCAGTACCAAAACAAAACAAAACAAAACAAAACAAAAACCCTGTCTAGATGGGATCATGGGAGATGTCCAGAGCCCGTGCTCAGGATGGGTAGGGATGCTGTGCCCCTGGGCTTGTGATGGGGTCACACGTGGCACTCCCCTCGAGCCGTGTGCTGCCAGGGAAGGTCTGACCCACCAGCTGCTCCTCGGCTCCCCACCTGAGACGCCATCTTCTGCCTCTCCAGCTTCCACTTCCGGACAGAGGGAGGAACAGCGAAAGGAAACACAGAGGCTTCCTTCCCAGCCTCTGCTGCTGAGACCAAACCTCCCCTAGCACCCTCATCCCCCCCAGCACCCCCTGGCGCCACAGTCCCGGGGTCTTCCCTGGAGGGGCCCACTCCTAACCCAGCCTTGGTGCCCTCCACCCCCACCCTGCTCGCCTGGAAGCAGCTGGCTTCCACCATACCCCAGATGCCTCAGATGCCCGCGTCAGTGCCTCACCTTCCCGCTTCACCCTTGGCAACGACTTCTCTAGAGAACGCCAAGCCCCAGGTCAAACCCGGATTCCTCCAGTTCCAGGAGAAGTGAGTCCCTCGATGAGCCGGGTGCCCCGTCCCTGTGTGTCTTGGGAGTGGGTGTAGCACGGGCAGCGAGGAGGCCCTGCTCCTCACCCTGCAGTTAGCACTGGCTGTCCTCACCCTCCGGGACATGGCCCCTGGGCCACGTCCTTCTAGCCAAAGATGCTGCTGCTGCCTGTGCCTCATTTCCTGTTCCTGAGCAGCCAGCAGGTGGGGACAGTGGGGGTAGCCGCCACTGCTCCAGCGGGTCCAGGCTGTGGAGATCCCACAAGGCCCAGCCAGGGTGGGCAGGGAATGGTTTCCTGGCCCAGCACAGGGGCTGCATCTCCTTCCAGGTGCCCTTGCTGGGCTCCTCTGGGGCTCACACCCAGGCTGAGTCTGCAGGGCATGAAATCCATGGGCAGGGGCAAGGGGCTTAGGCCCCTCCAGGCCTGCACCCACCTGCACAGGGGTCTGGAAGGGACCTTCCTCACTGAATGGTGGTGGCTCCTTGTGGCGAGAATGGTGACTTTGTATCATAATGTGTGCGGCTTAAAAGTAATAAATTGGATTATTTATACCACATGAGTGGCAGCTG
The DNA here is from genome assembly GCF_053883595.1 of Heterocephalus glaber. Lineage (NCBI taxonomy): Eukaryota > Metazoa > Chordata > Mammalia > Rodentia > Bathyergidae > Heterocephalus > Heterocephalus glaber. The sequence goes on along the minus strand of NW_028258299.1, from coordinate 6,571,389 downwards.
TCCTCCCTCTCTGAGCACTGGGACTGGGCCCATGGTACGGAAGGGGACCAGAGTGCCTCTCTGTCCCTCTTTGCTTCCCCTCCCTGAAGTGGCAGCTCTCTTAGCTTTCTGGGCCTGGGCAGAGTTCCCACCTCGGGTCTACTCTTTGGGGACTGCAGAGTTGACAAGTAGCACAGAAGGCTGGAGCCCCACGTCCTCCCACAGCCCTCTGCAGCTCATGGGCCCCACCACCCTCGCAAGCAGGCCCAGCACCTCCCCACGCACCTGCCGCCAGCCCCTACCACCCTCTGGCTCCTGGCTTGTCCGAGGGGGTGGGTGCCACAGGCCTCAGACCCGGGGAGCCCCAGCAGCTGTGAGCCTCAGCGGGACCTGACATCAGGCACACGTTCCTACTTGCTGAGGTCCCACAGTGGCAGTGCTTCCTGGTAGGGGTGCCCACCCTTCTGCAGTCTGTCAGCCACATCCAAGGCGGTGCCATGCCATGCCAGCTAGGCCTTCACTGGCATCCTGCCAGGGCTGCCAGCAGCGTCCCTTATTTTCATATCCAAGAAGTTATTGCAGCCAGTCTTATCTATAATCTTGAGGTGTGGCCATGGAAACTACATGTCCCAGCATGCCGTGCTCTGGGCACCCTGCACATTGCAATCCCTTTGCACCAGGCAGAGTGCCTAAAAGGAGGCAGGGATGCATGCTGGGACCTGTAGTCTCTGGTTGAATTGGCCTGTTAAGCAGGAGACCTAGCCCAGGGCCATTCCTCTTGATGGCACCACTGGTGACTGAAGAATGAACCTCAACTCAGGCAAAATCAGGACACCAGTGGGGAGGGCTTGGAAATGTCAATGACCTTCTGGGCTGTGGTTTCCTTCCAGTGATCCTTGCCTCACGACAGACTGCAAGTACGCCAACAAGTTCCACTTCCACTGTCTCTTTGGGAACTGCAAGTACGTCTGCAAGACCTCTGGCAAGGCTGAATCCCACTGCCTGGATCACATCAACCCCAACAACAGCCTGGTGAATGTGCGAGACCAGTTTGCTTACTATTCCCTCCAGTGTCTCTGTCCCAACCAGGTCAGTGTGGTGGGCAGAGGGTGGCAGGGAAGGGGAGGCACAGGGCCCAGCACAGGCTCCTCTTGGCAGAGACTCTGCTTTTCATGCCCTTCTTAAGTTGGCTTCCACCAGACTCTGGAAAGAACACTGTCTGCCCCTGGGCCCCTGGCGGTCCCCAGGCAGGGGACCAGATTGGTGCTAAATTGTTGAGGTCTGTCATTTCAATCCAAACCCCCAGTAGAGACTAAATGCTATGCAGCCACTGGGCACATGACATCCTTCCTGCGCATCCTGGCATTAGCTATGTCCCCTTTCCCCAGAGGCCTAGAATTTTAAAATAGGCCCAAGAATAGATAAAGGGATAGAATTGTCCATACCCAGATGGGAAGGACAGGTTTAAAAGGCTTACCCCAGGACTGGCAGGGGCTACCTGAGGAGTTGGAGCAAAAGTCTGAATGTGCAGAAAAGACTGCCAGGATACATCAGTGATGTCTGCCTAGGTCTAGGGATGCAGGGAAGACTGCCAGGATGGATTAGTGATGTCTGCCTAGGTCTGGGAATATTCCTAGGGTGTTTAAATGATGTCTGTCTAGGTCTGGCCATGTAGGGAAGAGTGCTAGGATGGATTGATTAGTGATGTCTGCCTAGGTCTGTGCATACTGGGAAGAGTGCTAAAATAGATCAGTGACGTCTGCTCTGGGTGTGACATTAGTGAGGGATTATAAGGTTACTAGGTAGGATGTTTTAGTGAAATGACAAAGGGGGCATACTGGTTTTCAACACTTGAAAGTTCTTTATACTATTGTGTTTTCTGATTCTGAGTGTGGAAGAACACAGTACAAAAGGCCAGCCACAGACCAGAGGGCTGGGATGGTAGGAGCTTAGGAAGTCACTGCCTGTCCTCAGTCTCCTGTTTTCCTACAGCACTGTGAATTCCGGATGCGAGGGCACTACCACTGCCTCCGGACTGGCTGCTACTTTGTGACCAACATCACCACCAAGCTGCCCTGGCACATAAAGAAGCATGAGAAGGCTGAGCGGCGGGCGGCCAATGGATTCAAATACTTCACCAAGCGGGAGGAGTGCGGCAGGCTAGGTACTTACAGCCAGGGCTGGGGCAGGGACTTCTCTCAGGGGACAAGACCATGGCTTTGACTCCCGGGGCCCTGGTGACTAGGACCACCTCTCCTGGTGCCTATGTCTTCCCCTCTCTGGCACCATGTTTTGTTAAAGATGTCACAGAGGCCATAGACTCACAGAGTGTTAAAGCCCAAATAGCCCAGGAGAAAGGGCCGGGGTGGCTCTGAGAACTCCTCTCCAGCCAAGGCAGATGTCCTAGGGCCCAGGACCTAGGGGCTCAGCTTAGTTCCTTTTTCTTTTCTTTCCAAGAGGGCATGCAGGTAAATCTTGGGGGTTCTAGAAATTCCTTGTCTTGGGATCCTTTCCATGGCTTTAATTATGAGGTTTTTATCCAAAACGAGCCATGGTTTGTTCATTCATTCACCTCTTCATTCATCCATTCATTCACTCATTCAACAGTTACTGATTGAGGAACAGGTATGTGCTGGTGCTGTTTAGGAGAGGGTGGTGGCAGTGCAGGTGGCAGCTAAGATTAGTTGGCTGGTGTGTTAGCCTTGGGCTTGGTGCTGGGAACCTGGTGAGGACCACCAAGTACACTGTGGGCTCCGTTAGAGCACCTGTGGTGGGCAGGAGACCCAGGAAGGAGGGGGCCGCAGGGCACACAGCCCTGAGCTTGGCAGCAGATGCCTCTGGGTCCACCCTGCTGCTGCGGGACTTGGTGGCCCAAGCTGCTGAGGTGGCCTGGGGAGAGGGCTCCAGCCAGGGTCAACAGGCACAGCCTATCTTCCTGCCTCAGGATGGAGCCACAGTTATGAGCCTGCAAATGTGGGCCAGGAACCTCCGAGGAATATACTGGAAGCTGGAGGGCAGGCGGGAGCAGATAGGCAGAGGCCCCGGCTGCAGGCCAGGTGTGTTGTGGCCCGTAGTCATGGCAACAGGGTCCTGGGGAGCTGGCCCCTCCAGAGGTGAAGGGTGAGATGGTCCAAGTCAACTGCCAGAAAAGAAGAGAAACAAACCTTTCCTGCAAGTATTAATTCTGAAAGAACCCAAGGGCTGGAGAGGGCCGGTAACCATGGCAATGGGTGTCATACTCAGTGGCCTATGCTGTTCTGGGTCTCAGTTTACAGGTGTCAGGGTATTTTGTAGTTGCCATTATTTACTCAGCTTTGGGTGTTTCTGGTGGTAGCTGGGGCCAAACAAAGCTAGGGGATGATACAAGCCACCTGGGCAGCTTGGAGCCATGGCAACGGGCAGGCCTTCACCTGCCCTTAGCTGAGACTGTCTCAGTCCCGCCCTCTCTATTTGTTCTCAGGCCGGAACATAGCAGAGGTGGGTGGGGGCAGGCTGGAGGCCAGCTGAGGCAGCCAAGTCAGGGGCACAGGTACCACCCCGGCTCCCCAGAAGAGGTGTGGGGACAGGTGGCTTGCTAGAAGGTGGCTGACTTTGTGGACAGGTCCATGAGGGCCTCCTAGGGTCTGAGGCAGGGACACGGCTGCTGGGCACACCCTTCTGTGCCAGGCCCTCAGGCTTCCTGGGAGAAAGCAGCGCAAGCCTTCCTCGTAGAAATGCACCCGCCTTGCCCGCCACGCTTCCCCTGTGCCCACAACAGAGCTGACCCACACCGGGGCATGGGCATTGCCACTGGGTAGCTCATGCCAGGGGAGGCTGTGTCCGCAGGCTGCAAGTACAACCAGGTGAACAGCCACTTCCACTGCATCCGGGAGGGCTGCCAGTTCTCCTTCCTCCTCAAGCACCAGATGACCTCTCACGCCCGGAAGCACATGCGGAGGATGCTAGGGAAGAACTTCGACCGAGTGCCCCCCTCCCAGGTGAGAGCCCAGGGCCTCCCGAGGGCTGTGGCCCATGTCACCCTTGCTTCCGGGTGGAGGGCCATGCCGCCCACGTGACAGCCAGAACTCTGTGGCCAACTTCCTTAGGGACCCCTGCCTCCTTTCAGGGCCCCCCAAGCCTGATGGATGCCGAGACAGATGAGGGCATGGATTACACCGGCTGCAGCCCAGGCGCTGCCTCCTCCGAGTCGTCCACCATGGATCGGAGCTGCTCAAGCACCCCGGTGGGCAACGAGAGCACTGCGGCAGGTGAGCGCGGGCCGGGCCCTGCCCCCAGCCCAGCTCTGCCGAGTCCACCTGGGACAGAGGCCAGGCCGGTCCAGTGTGCAGCAGGCAGCTGCTCCGGCTGGGGGGCACTCAGCCACCTCCTGCCGCACTGCCCCTGCCCACCCTCCGCCCTCCACCGCAGTCTCAGGAGAGGGAGCCCAGGCCCTCCGCCCCAGCCCAGCCATGGGCAGGCCCTCCTGGCACACCGGGCTGTCCACCCAGCCTCTGCCACCTGCCCCGCCGGTGCTCTCTCCCCTCTGTGTCGCACCTCTCTGCACATCTGTCCACATATTTTCATATCATACTTGCTTCTGCCATTGGGTTTCTCATTTTGGTTCTTTTTGTTTTCTCTTTGTTTTGGTCTTTTTGTTTTGTTTTGTTTTCTGCTTTTCTCCACCTCTCCAGGCTGCCCGGCTCCTCCTCCTCCTCCTCTTCCTCCTCCTGCTGCCGCTGGTGACGAGGCTGCCCGTGGGGCTCCGCAGCCCCCCCTGGCTCCGCCCTTCCCTCCGGCTGCGCTGCGGCCGCCCCTCCCTCCCCTCCCATGCGTCTTCTCTCCGTCCTGTCTCTCATACTCTCTGCTCAGTGCCAGCCTCGGAGCCAGCCGGGGCCTGGCCCACCCCATCAGCAGCCCGCCCAGCTTCCCGCCTGTCACTGCCACTCCAACTCCAGTAAAAAGTGACGTCCCCCTAGTTCAGGATGCCGCAGGTAACTCGTGCACGCCTTCTCCCAGTGTCTGTGCCCCCAAGCGATCCTTCGGGTCATAGTGTAGGACCCGGCCCTTCCCTGTGGCCAGCCGAGCCAAGGACAGGGCCAAGCTGCACCGCTGACAGCCAGGCACCGCAAGGCCCGAGGGCTTGGCAGGTCTCAAGAGCAGCTCCTCGAGCCTCTGCTCATTCTGGAGGGGAGCTGCCTCTTCTCGCCACAGTCAGGGCCCTGAGTGGCGTGCCAGTCTCCTGCTCTACGGCCTGTGGGCGCCACCCTGGGCAGGACAGAGCCTGTCCCTGCTGCTCTCAGGGTCCACCTGAGACCTGTGCAGGTTTGGGGGTCCTGAGACCAGGCCCTCCAGGTTGCCAGCCTGCTCTCGGCCCTGGGTGGAGATGACACCCAGCCTGCCTCTCCGTCCATGCCCTTCCTCCCCGCGTCTGTCCGGCACACTCTGTGCAGGCACCCAGGGGAGGCAGTGAGCAGGGCACGCTGAAAGCTCCGCTGCTGGCGTAACTGACTTTGCCCTTTGGCCGGGCCCTCCCACGTCCCAGCCCATCCTTCTCCCTGCTTTCTCTCCATCTGCCAAGGCCAGGTGACTGGGCCTGTCCCACAGGTGGGCAGAGTGGCGGCTGGGCAATCTAGGCAAGCCAGGGAAGGCCGTGCCAATCCCCACCCTAGGTAAGGCTGGGCCTGGGGTCTCTGGAGTCTCTGGGCAGTGCCAGGGCCAGGGGTCTCTTCCCGGAAGCCAGCAGGAGGCTGTAGGGCTGCAGGTGTCTCCCAGAAACGGGGTGAAGGAGTCCCTGGCCGCAGGGCCCGTGTCTTGGGAAGCAGCCTGGCACCAGGCTGGGCCCTCATGATTGCTCCCACCGAGGAGCCCCTGCTGCCATCCTGGCAGGGAAGGGCTCTGGGCGAGAGGGCAGGGCATCCTGGAGCTTAGCCCCTGAGGCCTGGGCCCCCAGGTCGCCTAGGCGCAGAACACCCTGGTGGGACCTCAAGGAACTTCTGGTATAGCAAGCTTGGTGGCACAGGCCTGTAATTCCAGCACTCAGGGAGGCTGAGGCAGGAGATTCGTAAGTTCAGGCCCAGCCTGGACTCCTCATTGACTTGATGAGACCCTGTCTCAAAATAAAAGATAAAGGGATGAATGTAATCATTATGTACTGCAAACATGTACTAATGAAACATGTACTAATGAAATAAAATTTAAAGAATGAAAGGGCAGGGGATTTAGCTCAGTGCAAAGGCCCTGGGTTCAATCCCCTGTACTAGAAACAAACAGAAAACTTTCCCCTACCAAGGAGAGTTGGGATGGGATGCAGAGGGGCGGCCCACAGGGCCGGGGGGGGCGCTGGCCACACCCCCGAGGGCAGCCAGGTCCCCTGTGGACAGGCGAGCAGCAGGGAGCCGCCCATCCCTATTAGAGGCCAGCCTGCCAGGGCTTCCTGGCCCCCGTTCAACCTGGGTAATTACACTGCCGGCCTAGATTCCCCCTCAGCTTCTGCTGGCACCAGGACTGTCCTCGGTCCCCACCCGAACCGGCCAGGAAGCAGCACCGCCTCCCCGCAGACCTGGTCGGGTGCTCCAGGAGGACCTAGAGGACGGGCTGCCCGGGACTCCCCGGCCCCCGCATGGGACTGGACCCTCGTGGGTGTTGTCCTGGGCACGGTGCCAGGGGCACCCCTTCTGCGCTGACCTCCCACAACCTTCCCCAGGGAACACCATCTCCATGCCCACCGCCTCGGGGGCCAAAAAGCGCTTCTGGATCATCGAGGACATGTCGCCCTTCGGCAAGCGGCGGAAGACGGCCTCCTCGCGCAAGATGCTGGACGAGGGCATGATGCTGGAGGGCTTCCGGCGCTTCGACCTCTACGAGGACTGCAAGGACGCGGCCTGCCAGTTCTCACTCAAGGTCACGCACTACCACTGCACTCGGGAGAACTGCGGCTACAAGTTCTGCGGGCGCACGCACATGTACAAGCACGCGCAGCATCACGACCGCGTGGACAACCTGGTGCTGGACGACTTCAAGCGCTTCAAGGCCTCGCTCAGCTGCCACTTCACCGACTGCCCATTCTCGGGCACCAGCACGCACTTCCACTGCCTGCGCTGCCGCTTCCGCTGCACCGACAGCACCAAGGTCACGGCGCACCGCAAGCACCACGGCAAGCAGGACGTGATCAGCGCCGCGGGCTTCTGCCAGTTCAGCTCGAGCGCAGACTGCGCCGTGCCCGACTGCAAGTACAAGCTCAAGTGCTCGCACTTCCACTGCACCTACCCGGGCTGCCGCCACACGGTGGTGGGCATGTCGCAGATGGACTCGCACAAGCGCAAGCACGAGAAGCAGGAGCGCGGGGAGCCGCCCGCCGCGTCGCCCTCGCCCTCGCCCTCGCCCGGCGGCCTGGATGGGGCGCTCGCGCTCGGCGCCGAGCCCGGGGCGTCGCTGCTCTTCCTGCAGTCGGCGGCCACGGGCCTGGGCCTGGCCCTGGCGCTGGGCGATGCGGGTGACCCCGGGCCGCCCGACGCCGCCGCAGCTGCCTCCCGCCCGCAGGAGGGGCCCACTGTGCCCGGCCCGGCCAGCGCTGCTGTCCAGGCCGCGGGGGAGTCCTCGCAGGAGGATGACGAGGAGGAGCTGGAGATGCAGGAGGAGGCCGAGGACGACGACGACGACGAGGACGACGACGAGGACGACGACGAGGACGACGACGACGACGAGGACGACGACGACGAGGACCTGCGCACCGACTCGGAGGAGTCGCTGCCCGAGGCGGCAGCCGAGGCCCCGGCGCTGGTGGCCCTGGGCACCCCGGGGCCAGCGCCCGCCGCGGCATCGCCCTAGGTCCCGCCTCGCGCTGTCTGTGGACGCTCCCTCTACAGAGTCCCGCCCGCCCGCTCGTCCAGACCGGGAGGGGAGGCGCCCGTGCCCCGCCGGTGCTTCCGGACCCCGAGTCCGTCTCAGGACAGAGGCGGGGACCCCTGGTGCTCCGGGCCGGACGAGCAGCTCAGCGGCTGGAGGACAGGGCGCCCGCGCACCCTGCGAGGCCGAAGGCGGGATCTCCGGGGAACCCGCCGGCGCTCGGGTCCTGTTGGAGCCAGATCGTCCCTGCTCAGGACCCAGGGGCGCCGGGGACGCCCGGGACACCCCCCGGCACCTGCAGCCTCGGGCAGGGCCCCTACGTGCAGCTAAGACGCCCCCTGGCCAGGGGAGGGCGGGCGGAGGCGGCCAGCGTGGTGACACTGCAGGGACGCTGCCACCTACCCGCCGGGGGCCCGGCCGCTGCAACTGTCCCCTCCCCCGGGCTGGGGTTGGGTCTGCGCGGTGACACCAGCCACCCCCAGTGCGGGCTGTGTCCCCGAGAGGTGGGGCCAGGGTCTGGGCCACCCTGGGTCCAAACAGGAAGGATGCGACTGTTTTGGGCTTTAATATTCAGAATGGAAAAAGATACCAGAAAGTTGTACAGTATTTTTCCTGTAAAGGTTATTATTCTACATAGAACAAAAAGAATCCACAGCAGGTGGGTGCAGTGCAGGCCGCCTCTGGACCAGCCCAGGGCCTGCAGGCCTGAATGCCATTTCCTGCGGGGTCGTGGGTGGCGCTGACTGGAGGCCTTAGCGGTCTGAGGCCGTCTGTCTTCACACTAGCACTGATGGTGCGCGTGATCCCAGCTTCTCACTTGAATTTTGTAGAGATGAGAAAAACAGACTCTTACTGTTGATCCCAGTTTGTAGTTAATTTAACATTTGAGTTTTCTCTTGGTTATTCGTGTGGCTCTGTAGGGCGCTCTTGTTCCAGTTTGTTATTTTGTTTGCGGTGCTTCTCTGCTGGTGCGGCCCATCCAGATTCGGTCCCCTTTTCAAAACATCCCTTCCTGGGGCGGTGGAACCATCAGAGCGCCACATGGGCCACCTGCAGGCACACCTGGCCGGGGCCACAGAGGCGGGGCCGGGCTGTGACCAGAGATGCTGGCCTCAGGTCTCCCAGGGTCCTGCCCCAGTGGGACACGGCTTTCTTTTCCTTTCTTCCTTTTTTTTTTTGTTTGGTTTGGCTTTTTGAGACAGGGTCTCACTATGCAGTTCAGGCTGGCCTTGAACTCACTGTGTAGTCCAGGCTGGCCTCGAACTTTGTGACAATTCTCCTGCCTCAGCCTCCCTTCTCTATTTTTTCCTCTTTTCTTTTTTCTTTTGGGGTGTGTGTGTGTGTGTGTGTGTGTGTGTGTGTGTGTCCTCTCTGCCACCCACAGCCAGAAAGCCAGGGCATCTGAACTGAAGAGGAATGGGGAGGGAGGGAGGGAGGAGCGGTCACAGTGTACCGAGCCCGATAGGAAGTAGGTTGATTCCCACACCCTCACCAGAGCCCCCCAAGTTCTGCGGCCCCCGTGCTGCTTGGCCCAGACTCCGCCCTCCCACGGGACCCTGCATCTGTGGAAGGAGTTTTGTAAAGGAAAAAAAATGTTTTCCAATGTAGCAAAATCAAACCAAGAAAAAAAAAACAAAAGACAAAAGATGTGGACAGTGCGAAGTCCAGCCTTTTATACCCTTCATATTGCACACTAGGACTATAAGCCATTGCTAGCTCATTTTGAATTTTAATGTGTAATTTTTGTTTTATTTTCTTTCTGTGGGGAAAACGATGCTTGATCCACCAATGCTCTTTTTAATGTTTTATAACTATGTATGTGTATATATATAAATATAAAATAATATGTATGCACATATGTGTGTATATATCTATATGTATATACATATATAGATATATAGAGATATATAGAGAGGTTTTGAGACAAAAAAAAAATGCAGACCGTGAAACCGAACTGAACAGCGTGTGCTCTGATTACTTGAATCTGGTCTCCTCGGCACCTGGTTATTAAGAACTGAATATTTTTCCACTTGAATTTAGTGCTATTAGAAATTTAATATATGTGTTTTATTTATTTGATTTTTTTGCATGACTGATGCAAGGTTTGACATTTTCACTCAATAAAAACTGGAAAAAAATCCATCAGGTTATCCTTTATTTTTTAAATCACCCCCAAGCGGCTGGCCAGTTGTGTGACCCAGCTGTGTGGGGTGGCACAATCCCAGCCGGGCCTCGTGTACCAGTGGGGAGAGGGGAGGAGTCAGTCAGCCTCAAGCCTGGCAGGAAGGGGGGACAGAGTCAGTTTCTCCCCCAGGCATCGGGCCAGGTCCTCTGGCTGCTGGGAACAGACGTGGGAACACAAGCCACGCCCGCCAGGAGGGTGGCTCCCTCAGCCCTGCCTGGGGCCATCGCTGGGCAGGACCAGGTATCAGTGAAGCCTCAAGTCTCGGCCTGGGGGAGGGGACGTGTGGCACCCACCCCATTCTCTGTGCTGGGGAGCATCTGGCTGGCCTGTCACACTCCTGCTAAGGGGAACACCACACCCACTTGTGCAGGGCTCATGAGATGGGTTCCTGCCACACACTTGTCCCCTCACTGTGCCAGGCCCGCTCGAGCACTGCTGGGGATGAAGAGGGGTGGCCTCTGCCCCTCAACAGCCACCCAGTGTCATTTCCCACCGAGGAGCCGGCTGCCCACAGGGCCATCCCTTCTGCTTCCTCCTGGAACGCAGCAGGCTATTTACATAAATATGTTTGCAGCAGCCCTGAAAATACAGACTTTTTTCGGTCTTATTAAAATGTTCAAGTTGGAACTCGTCTATTGTTTGTGGATATCTCGATTCTGTTAAATAAAACAGTGACTAATTTATGGGATAAAACACAAGTTCAACAAATTAAAACCATTACTGGAGGCTTGCAGGCACTGGTGGGCCACGAGGCCTCCCGTGGGGCCGGAGGAGGCCGGGAGCTGAGCCCAAGCTCACCCTGAGGGGTGGCAGCGGGTGCTGTGGCCACGGGGTGCCCGGAGGGGACAACAGGCATCGGGTCAGGGCCCGGGGGTCAGCTCGTGGGCCCCGGGAGAGGAAGGACAGGGACCCAGGGTGGCTTGCTGACCTTGACCAGACCCCCAACCTTCACCCTTCTCTGTCCTCCAGGTCTTCTAGGCCTGGACAGACCCTAGCAGATGCCCAGGGGCGGGGAGACCCCAGCATCAGCTTCCCAGCTGGGCCACTCAAAAGGAAGGGCCTAGGGAGGGAGCCCAAGTTCCAGGGGTTCCCTGCACCGAGCCTCAGACACCTGGTGTTCCCAGAGGGCATGAGAGGGGCTCTCCCTGATCAGACGCTGTGCCACCATGCCGACGCGCAGGGTGCCCCGCCCACCACACCCCGGAGCCTGAAGGGTGCCGGGCTACAGCCCCACCACTCCCTGCGGCTTACTGGGCTCAGTAGGAAGCGCAGTAAAACATGTTTTCATCCTGGGACTTAATTAGCTGCGGCAGAGGGATGCTTCCTCGCTAAACTGGGGCAAATTCAAGAGTTTTGTAACCTCCCGCAAGAGCCAGCACCAGCTGCATAGGCTCGCAGCTCGGCCCAGCTGTCAGGCCCTCCCCTGAGGACGCAGCGACGTGCTGTCCGCCCACTGTCACGAGTGGCGGCCCTGGCCACACAGGTAATAGCCGCCTTGACCCAGGCCAGGCCTGTGAGAAGCAGGGGCGGTACAGGGCCCGCAACAGTGCCAGGATCCGCTGAGTGTGGTGACGCACATCTTGATCCCAGCACTCTGGACAAGGCTGAGGCAGGAGGATCACAGGTTTGAGCCCAGCCTGGACAACTTAGGGACTTAGTGAGACCCCGTCTCAAAATAAAAAATAAAAAGGGCTGGGATGTAGCTCAGTGCGAACGCCATGTTCAAACCTCAGTACTGCAAAAAGAAAATAAAAAGCACCAGATCTGGGGGCCTTGCAGGAAATGAACAGAGGCCTGGCTTGGCCACCTGTCCCTGTGGGGTGGGACAGACAGGCGAGCTCCCAGGAGGACAGCCAGCTCAGGGGGAGAAAGGGCCACTGACAGCTAAGCCTAGCCACGTGGCCTCCCATGGGGGAGACCCTGACTGCCGCACTGTGGGTCTCCATGGTACCCGTGGAAGCACTGACACCCGTCCCCCACAGGCCAATTCCCTGGGAACAAACAGTTGTGCTGAGCCCAGAGAGACAGGGACAGGGACAGAGACCCACATCCTACAAACACTCAGCTACTGAGGGGCAGAGGTGACAGTGGAGAGGACTCGTGATCTCCTCCGGTACTGTCTCCCTTCCCTAAACATCGGACACAGAATTCCATGATTGAAACACTTTCTGGGGTACAAACGTGGCAGCCTGTTTCCCTGACCCTGAGCCTCCCTGTCCCACCTGCTTGGGTCCCTGCTGCCTCCCCGGTGGCATGAATGCCACTCGAGGCCTGGCCTCACAGACAGGGTGTGCCCGAGCCGGGTCACAGAGACCAGGGGGTCAGGCCAGTGCCTGCGGCCCGTGAGCACAGGGCCGGTGCTCTCCTAAAGGACACTTTATAAAAAGCCATCGTAATTGAGTTTAATAATCTACTCCCTTCCAGAAAGGGCCTGACAGGCGCTGCCTGCTGCTCACTTCTGCCCCATTCCGAATATTTTTACCTTATTTGGATGAAATGCATTATTTTTCTAATGAAAGGCTTTTTTTCAAAGGCTGTTTGCCCTCGTCCAGCAGCTGCCTTTATTAGGCAGCACTCACGCCGTTTTGGGGAGGGGTTTTTCTCTCCCTGAAGCTGCGCCAACCTCTCCGTCCTCAAAAGCTCAACTCGGTGCTCAGGACCTGGGGGGCAAAGGCCTGGGCCCCAGGGTTTGGGCCCTCCTCCCGAGCTTGCTCAGGGGCCTTCCAGCCCACCGACCTGGGGACAGCGGGGCCCAGCTCCTGCGGGGACATGGGGCAGAGGCACTGTCATGGCTGGGGCTCTGCTTCCGTCCAGGTCTCCCTCTCTGGCGCCATCAGGAATGGCCTCGGAAGTTACAGCTAATGATAAATGGTCACCAACCTCCCTAGCAGTGCCACTCCCGGGCCCAGGCGTCCCGTCCTATGGAAGTCCCTATGCAGGCTGGAGGGTGGGAAGCCGGGTCACCAGCTGTGGGCTGGGGCCACCTGGCCCTCTTTCAGGTCCCTGTTGAGGCTACCTGGCTCCCAAGGCTGGGGCTCCCGGGGGCCCCCTCACCTGGGCAAGGCTGGTCACCCCAGGAGCTGGGAAACCTGGCTTCCTCAGGGACTCGAGGCCAGAGTCAAAGGAAGAGGTCAACAGGTGACTCTCACCAGGGCTCATTTCCCTGAGTGGCTCATTGACCTGAGTGTCACAGAGGTGACAAGCAGGCAGGGCAGAGCTGCCAGCCACACCGGGACTGGGGCCGAGAGTCCAGAGGCTTGCCGACCTGCTCCCTCAGCAGGCCCACAGCAGAGGTGACACAGCATAAAGCACACCAAGCCCAGCAGTGGCTGGTGTGGCTTCCGCCTGCCTCAGAACAACAGCGAGCTGCAGCTGCTGGAGTGGCTCAGGCCTGTGCCACACTCCATGTGCGGTGGCGGCCATGGCCAGGGGCTGCTTCTCAGTATGTATGTGGCAGTGCCCACATGAGGAAGAGGGCCATGGAAATGCCACATGAGAGGCGGACCATGTTGGTGCCCACATACAGGAGCAGGGCTGGGGCGGTGCCCAGCGCACAGGCCTGGCTCACACAGGGCCTGAGGGAGCAGAGCCCAGGCAGGAGCCGCAGCCCTGGTGCCCAGCGTGGAGGTTGCAGGGGAGGGGAAGGCAGAGCTCGGAGAAGAAGAGCAGGAGACCCGGCTCCGCTCGCGGGCTCGCGGCTGCTCGGGAATGTGCACCATTTAAGGAAGGCAGCTCTGGCTCCTCGCTCCTCGAAGCAGCAGGTCTATATACAGTCACGGAGGTCTCTCCTGCTGTCGGTCGGGGATGTCACCCACACAGACACCGCGCGAGCAGCACAGCGCCTGCAGCGGGAGGACAGTGCGCTCCCTCCCAGCCCTCCAGGTCACCTGGGACGCTGGGGTGGGGACGCTGTGCAGGGTCCCAGGGTGACAGGCAGAGAGGAGCCACAGGCAGGAGTTAAGTAGTGGCAACTCGTCTTTATTACAGTTATGTACAGTCGTCTCTCATGTTCCGGAATCTACACGGTCACACGGAGGGACACGTGTTTCGGGGAGGCCCTGCTGCCCTCCGCCGTAGGAGAGGGGCTGCGCAGAGCCGGGCAAGGAGTCTGAAGGTGGGAGGGCACGTGGGACGGGCCGGGGTCCTGGTGTGGGGGGCCGACAGCAGGTCCAGGGCTCTGGCTTCTGAAACGTGGCAGAGGAGGAGGCCAGGCCCAGGGGACGGAGGGGGACAGCAGAGGGCAAGGGGACTGCAGCTCCGCCCCACCGGGGAGAAGGAGGAGACGGGGACAACAGGAGCTCTTGCCATGCACGGTGCCACGCTAGCCGAGACACCTGACAGACACGCTTGGGCAGGACGTCTCCAGGAGGTGGCGGGCCTGGAGCCCCAGGTCCGGTGCCGCCCGCCTTGGGGACCAGACCCAGGGCCGCAGGCTGGGGTGACAAGGCTGCTGGACCACCCCCCCCCCCCATGTACGGGGAGACAGCGCCACCCACCCACGCCGGCCGCCCTCCTGGGCCGAGCAGAGGGCAGCGCTGGACGACACCCCGGCGAGGGGCCCTAGGCCCGCCCGCTCTCATTGCTGGCACCCTCAGGCCGCCGAAGCTTCTCCACCTGCTCGTTGATCTGCCCGTCCCCACCCCGGCGGTCCTCCCTCTGCACCCCCAGCACGTCCTCCTCGTCCGCCTGGCCCGCGTCCTCGTCCTCCTCGTCCTCCCTCTTCTCCTCCTCGCCCTGCACCTCCATGCGCACCTGGCCCTTCACGTCCACCTCGCCCTCGGCCTGCTCCTGCGGGCCCAGCAGGTGGTAGGCGGCCGTGGCGCCCTCGGGGCTATGGCTCTCCTTCCCAGGTGATGGCGACGTGGACTCGTTGCTCACTGGGGAGATGTCACTGCTGCTGTGATGGTTGGCGGCCGCGGGGCTGGAGGGTGACGGCGATTTGACCGGGATCTGCCAGGAGGGGATCTTCGGGGCCGACGGCGAAGGGGACGGCGGGAACTGCCTCCTGGCGGAAGGGGGAAGAGAAGCCGAGTGGGTGCTGACCTGCTGACTTGGGCTCCAGCAGCCAAGACGCTGTGCTGGCCCCGGCCACCGTGTCCAGGGAGGCTGTGGCCTTGGGGACCCCACACCCTGAGCTGGCTCCCTCCCAACCCAGCACTGTCCCCACTTCCACCTAGGGCCAGGAGGGGGATTCGGGACAGCGAGGCCTAGGTGCTACGCCTTCGATGGCCCGGGAAGGGTGGCAGCAGGGAGCCTGGTCCCTGGCCTAGGGCTCGCGGACATCAGAGCCCAAGGGTGACAGCAGTGTGCTTCAGCAGACCCGAGGCCGACACTTCTGGGTGCAGGGCCAGCTCTGCCCCGCCTTGGTGACCCCACACCCCAGGAGGACCTCAGGGGTCGGGGGCCTGGCCACAGCTCCAAGAGAAGCTCTGTGACATGCAGGCCACCTCTGCCCGAGGCAAGGGGACAAGGCCCCGCCGCACCCTGCCCTGGCCGCCACTGTTCCCAGCACTGCACGCGAGGGGCACACACCACCCCCAGCGACACACACCAGATCTCATCTGCAGCTTCCTCTCCCATGCCCCCTGCCACAGAGGAGCCATCTCCTAGATTCTGGACGACGGAGGCACAGGGGTCCCCCTTCGACAACCCCAAGGCATCCCTACTCTGCCATAGTATCACGGACTCGTTCTTTTCCTCTGGGGACCACGAGCAGCCACCACGGCCAGCGGGACACCCTGTGGGGGCACGCGCTCACCGAGAGGCTCTGGGGACACTGGACTTGCGGCTTCAAATCCAGGACAGTCCTGGGCAAAGCAGGACACAGTGGCAGCCTACAATCATGGCTGCAGTGCTAACAATGTGCTGCCCAGCAGAGGGACAGCACAGGGACACTAAGGAAGCTGGCAGGGAGGTGGGGACCATGCAATTGCAGAACTGGCCCCCTAGTGGCCCTGGGGGGGGGGTTCTCTGGGCAGAGCTGTCACTGATGTCACCGGGGCTCAGGAAGGTCAGGGAGAGCTGCCATCGTCCTTGCTCAGGGCCCATACTTTCTCCCTCGCCCAGCCCCTGGCCAGGTCTGACAGCCCGGGGACCTGTGTGCTTCCCAGACTGCCACCCCTGTGGTGGGAAAGAGCTTTGAGGGGAGGGAAACCACAAGTTCCATGGGTCCCCAAGCCCAGTGCCTGAACACCCCGCTTGGTCAGGGACCCGGGAGACAGTGTTCCCTTCCACTTGCAGGCCACCCCAAGCCCAGGCCTTGCCTCCTACCGATTCAAAAGCAACCCTTTCAAGGAGTTAATCTCTGCCTTGAGTTCACTGATATTCTGGGACTCCAGGATCCAGTTGGTAGACGTGGTGGCCTGAAAGTCAAAGCACGGGGGTCACAGGTCAGCAGAGTAGGAGGACCCTGGTGGGGCGCTCTGTGTCCCACGAGAAGGCTCTGCCACTGCCCACTCGGGGCCTGCCTGCAAGACACCCAAACACAAGTTCGCCCGCACCGGACACCTGGTGACGTGAGGAAATCATTCTGTTCCCAGGGGACACCATGGTGTCACGGCCATGAGAGACACTGTGCTTTCTGCAATGGGACCTATGTGACAACTGAGGGAAGGCACCATCGTTTGCCAACCACATCCCAAAATGAGATTCTGCCCCCTTCCAAAAGAGATCACCAGCAGGGGCAGAAGCATGGGGGCCAAGGGGCGCACTGCCAGGTGTGGGGCCCACCTTAGGGTGTCAGGGAGGGCAGGCTGACCCCAAGGTGTGCTGTTTCCCACTGCTTCAGACCTCGGCTCCCCCTGGCTATGTGCAAAGCCACCTGTAAGCCTCGCCCAGTCTCAGCCCCCTTTGAGATGGGGGTGCTGAGCAGCCAGAGAGCTGCCCCGGGACACGGTCCCGCCACACACACCATGGCAGGGTCTCCTAGATATGTCTCACCTTGGGCAAAGCCCGCTGGGACAGATGGGGGCGGGGGCCGATGACACAGTGTCCCCGGGCCAGGAATAGGTATGGAGGTGATTCCTAGGTGTGGCCGTGGCATGAGGGCCGGGTCCCAGGCTGGACAGCACCCTTGCTGTCTTCAAGTGCACAGGTAGCATGGTTCACTCCCTGACATGCCGGCCCAGGCTGGTGAGGGGACACCCTGGCCTCTTCCCTGCCAGCGGACGCCCGGCAGGGCCGCTGTGGGTGGCCCTAGCACACGGGCAGCCAGGACACTCTTGCAGGCAGAAGCCCTCGGAGGGGCCGCAGCTCCAGGAGGAGCAGGCAGACATCGCCACCCTTGGCTGTCCCTGAGGGGTCCCCACGCCAGACCACCAGACAGCGAGGGCCCAGGAGCCACTGTTCTGGCTTCCCCGAGACCTTGAAAGCGGCAGCAGCCCATTAACAAGGGAGCAATTTCCACTCAGCGGCCTACAAAGGACTCAGATTTCCAAACGCATATGGTGCCAGATGCCAGGATTTAGAAATAAAATCTGACATCTGGGGCTTTTTAGCCAGTCTCTTTAAAAAACAGTTGTAGAAAACTCACAGCCTTGAGTTTTATGTAAGTTTTTTAATTACTTAAAGCTCTTCTTTTTAATTTTTTACAGTGCTCCAGTAGGAGTTGGGAAGCCAGATATAAAAACTTACATTACAGCTGAGAAAACACAGCTCAGAACCCCGGTTTATGGGTAACTGAAGTCCTCACACAGATGGGTTGGATGCCAAGCTGGGGACCCGGCTTCAGCACAGGGAGCAGGGAAGGGGTTGGTGAGGCCGACCGCCCTCCTCACAATGCAACATGTGGTCTTAATCTTAACGTGCGAGGCCGGGAAACAGTTTTCCAATTTCCGGAATGGCTGCTGGCCACTGGCAGGCCTCGAATCCAAAAGATAATGGAGAGAAGCTGCTTCAGGCCTGCCTGCCCGCCTGCGGAAGCCCGAGCCCCAGCAGCTGGAGGAGGAAGCGGGCAGCACCTGTGTGTGGTGGACAGTGGAGGGGGCGCATCAGGACCCTCCACAAAGGCACCCCAGTGCCCTGGAAGTGGAAAGATGCCCATGTTCCTGGGTGTACAATCTACCTGTGCAACAGGGGTGGCTTTCGCTGGGACAGCAGCTTGAGTGAAACCCTCAGAGGATGTCACAGAGCCCCGGGACCACTGCTTCCTGGGCCTCGCCTGTCCAAGTGAGCAACACAGAGATGACACTGTCACCAACCTGGGAAACCTGGGTTGCTGTCCTGGGAGCTGGCTAGAGCTCAGCACTGCCCTAAGCATAGAAGCAGCCCTACGAGACAGGTGCCTCAGCAGCTCCCTTTCACAGATAAAGAAGACTCAGAGAAGGTAACTAACTCACCTGTGGGTGGGACAGCACTGGTTTTTTAACCCAGGCAGTGTGATCCTACAACCTAACACTACCAGGACCACTTAGATTTTGACCCTGAGGCATGGAAACAGCCTCACCTGACCCTGGTTAGCTCCAATTCCTCATAGACCCGAGCCCAGGAAACCTGAGTTTAGAGAACCTGTGTGCCACAGCAAGTATAGCCCAGGGCCTTGGTGAGGTGCTGGTAAACTGACCACGCTTAGCCCTTCCCTCCACTGCAGGTCATGACCTGTACCCTCACTTGCAGGCAGACGTCCCACATCTATGGCAGTGGCCTCCAGAGCCTCGAGGATGGAGCTGCCATCAGAGCCCACAGGCAGAGGTGACAGGAAGAGCAGCCTTGATGGTGGAGTGCGGCAAAGCCCCTGCTGCATCCCCATGTGAGACCAGACAGCAGGGGGGCAGAGTCAGCCCACAAGGCCAGCCAGCACACGGCAGGGCAGGGCCGGGGCAGGAGCTGTGAGTGCTGGGCTGGGCTGGGCTGGGCGCTGGGGCCGGCGAGGGGACCGGTACCTTGGCCGCAGCCAGCTCCTGGGCCAGCTCCTGGACTTTCTGCTGCTGCTGCCTCAGCAGCTCCTGGACGGAGGCCAGCGTCGTCTGCACCTGGGTCACTGGGGACAAGAGCAAGGTGTCGTCAGTGCCCACGGGTCCCCTCTTCTCGCCACGCCTTGGCCACAAGTGCTGCCGATCCCAGAGTCGATGTGCAGCCCCGCCCCACACCCCAGGTAATTTACGCGCACTCTGGCGATCCACTGCCCGGTGCTAGCCCTGGTATCTCCTCTTCGCCTCTCACTGTGCCCACGGCCTCTCCCCAGTCACGCTGGCTGTGACGTGCGGCCTCTCAGCGCCTATCACGCCCATCGCTCAACTCGGGGCCCTGCCGAGTCCTTGGGAGCTAGGGGACACCCCCGCCCTGGGTCACAGCTCGGGCCTCGGCCACATCCATGAGCACAGAGAGCCCACAGCCAGGTGCCAGGGCATCATCCAGCCCTCGCCCACCTGTCCCATCACAGGACCCCAGGGCCAGCTCCAGCGGGCAGGAGCACCAGGGGACTCTTGGGGCTCCACAAAGGTGCCCCTGAGGGACACGGACTCTTGCCTGGGCCAAGTGGCTCTCCTGCCTGCCTCTGGGTTTCAGATCCAGAGCTTCACCTAGTAAACAAGTTTAGAAAGGAGAGAAGCCACCTCTGGTGCGACAGGTCCCAGCTAATCTGGGCCATCGCTGGGGCAGCGGGTAATGAGCGCCAGCCCTGTGGAGTCGATAACAGAGGAGGTGGCCGGGGTCCCCGGAGCCACAGTAATTACAGACTCTCCTGACCCTGCACTGGATTCTTAGAGGGAAGGGGGAAAATCACTGAAAACCCCCCTGAAAACCTCATAGAAGCAGAAATTAAAAATGAACTTTACAGCCCTTAGAAAGGCTGTCATTTTATTCCCCTTATTAATATTCTGAGGTTGGGAGCCTTTCCGTAAAAACATAATTAATTGAGGCCGCGCCGACAGTAAACAAGCAATTTCAAATTAAACCGAAATGACGGCGGCTTCATTTGCAAATGTGAACAGATTCTCAGAGCAGATAAATGAAGTCACCACATAAAGTGGAGATGGAGGGAGAGGGGCGGGGGCCGCGAGGGGCTGCGGGAGAAGGCTTTGAGGGGTGACTTGATGGAGTCATTAATCTTTACCTGTCTGGGCCACGCTGCCACTCAGCTCGGAGAGACTCGCTGCCATCCTCTCCAGCTGCTTCCTGTCCTCGTGGCCACCCAGGATGAGGGGCAGCAGGTACTTCTGCAAGGAGTGGGGATGAGCAGCGGGCACACTCGGTCCTGCCACCCAACTTCTCCTCAGTCCTCCCGGGGGTGGGACCCAGCACACCCCGTAAGTGAACAAGATGCTCGCAAAGTTACGAGACTGCGATTACAACATGGAAAAATTCGGCCTGGATAAGGACAAGGGCCAGAAGGGAACGGGGACCAGGAAAACCCATCTGTTTGTGCGGCGCTGGACAGAAACCAGGACACTCTCCAACAGTCCAGGCTCACTCCCCACCCGACTCTTACTTCTCGGGGATGCTAGGACATTCCAATGGCAGGAAGTCTGAATTCTACCCTAAAAGCTGACAGGCAGAGAGGTGGAAGGAGGAGACACAAGAAACTGGTCCCCTGGGCGGCCTCTGAATCTCTAACACTCTGAAGCCGGTGAAGGAACCAGTTGTTACACCCACTTAGAAACAAATGATTAAAAGTCAATAAAAAACTCATGGAGAAACTAGAGGAAAATCAACAGCAGACTCCCAGCACCCTTGGCCCTTCCACAAGGGAATAACGCATGGTTTTCCTTGGGCTGCGGAAGAGGCTGTCGTGGTCTCCTGGGACTGCAGAGTCCACGGCGGCCACTTCCGCAAGACTGGAAGGCAGAGCAGAAGGAACTGGCCGACAGGACAGGATGAGACCTGACCCGGGGGAAAGCCAGCCAAGTTGGCAGCTGCAGGGGAACAGGGGAGCTGGAAACAGACAGAGCCCTGTGGCCTGGGGCAGCTTGGAAATCCACTGGCTCAGGAGCCGCCGGAGGGCAGTGGGGCTCCCGTGAATTGGGTGGTGCTAGGTGGGCACAGTGTGGCCCCAGCCGGTGTTGGGAGGCAGAACTCTGGGCCCCAGCTAGGAAGAAAAAGCTGTAAACTTCTCCATTAAGGGGTGGGTATTGGGGAGGGAAAAGGGCTCTCACAGGGGTTTGTGGGAGAAGTCATTTCGAGAGCGCCTCCTAAGTGGAGATCATCATTTAGCATCTGTATAGAGGCAGTTTCTATTTTGCAAAGTGCTTTTCAGCCACCGTGTGAGTTATTACCCACAACTGAGGCGAAACTCATCAAATGTAACCTGACGTTTCAGGTGGAAAATTTCCTAAGGATGAAAGTCGAGAAACCCTCAGACGTGCAGCCAGCTACAAGCTCGTCTCTGGGTCAGAGGTGACAAGGTGAGGCGCACACTTGAGACCCAGCCGCTGTCTGCATGGAGCTGTAAAGTGACATGGCAGTGTCTCACCACCTTTTCTCCCTTTTTATTTTCATTTAAAGAAACTGTTAACAGAAGTTCTACAAATTCTTGGGTCACTTTTATGACTGACCATTCAGGAGTCTCTTTTCTTTTTAAAGCAGAGGTGAGAGAACAGAGCTCCATGGAAACAGGCGGTGACAGGTAGGTGTCACCCAAACCCACGTCCCGGGCTCCACCGGGCCGCCCCGGGATGAAGCAAGGTGCTGGGCCCTCATCTTCAAACTCCGTGTCGTGTGTTCCTGTCTGTGGCCATGATGTGAAGAGGCATCGACACAGGGCACAGACACAGGCAGACACTGGCTCAGAGGGACAGGGCCCAGGACATTTTGCTTCAGGGTTTCTCCACGGAAACTTCCAATTCCAGCAGTAGATGTTATGCTATTAGCTTTTATTCCCCCCTCTCCTGTCCTGCAGATTGAACCCATGGCAATGAGCTACATCTCCGGCATGCCCTCCCCTTTTAAAATTTTGAGACAGGGTCTCTTAAATTGCCCAGGCTGAGCTCAAATTTTTAATCCTCCTGTCTCATCCTCCCGGGATTACAGGCGGGATTACAGGTGTACATCACCACACCCAGCTTGTCATCAGCTTTCATATGAAGTCAAAAACTAAGAATCTGAGAATGCAAGGTTTAAACACATGTTGTGCGCTAAAAGTTACAATGGCAAGGCTGGGAATTAATTCAGGTCCTTTTAAAAAAAAAGCCACCAAAGTCAGGCACAGTGTTGCACACCTGTAAATCCAGTGATTCAGTAGGCTGAGGCAGGAGAATCTTGAGTTTGAGTCTAGCCTCAGCAACTTAGACCCTGTCCCAAAATAAAACCTAAGAAAAGGCTGGGAATATAGCTCAAGGGAAGGGCACTTGCCTAGCAAGTTTCACTCCCCAGTACTAGGGGAAAAGTCCCCAAACATAGTGGAGCTGGAGGCCTCAGAAGAGAAAAGGGCTTCTCTCCAGGGTGAGCAGATGTGGATCTGGGACCCCGTATGGCTATGCACCTCCTAGGAAGGGCTCAGCTTCCAGGTGAAGCTGGGGCTCTCGCTGGTCTCCAGGAGGGAGCACTTGCTGGGCCTGCAGCCTGCAGCTTGGAGGTGCAGTTCAGCTGGGGGCTGACTGGCAGCCAGAGGCACCCCACATAATACGGACACCAACACAGTCCGAGGAGGACAGGCAATCCCCGGACTACATGAGGTCCTCCAAGTGGCTTGAGGACTAAGGCCAATGGGGTGGCAGGGGTGTCCCCGCTGGGTGCTGTCCCTTCATCTTCAGGTGCGGCCGGGAGGCACGCACCATGGCTGCCCCTCGACTGCAGTGTGGCTCGGTCCCGACACCACAGCTCATCAGCACTGAACCCCACACATCTCCCTGAGCACGTGGCTCAGCCTCCCCACCCCTCGTGCTCCAAACACTGCCGTTAGCCTACACTTGGGCAAAATCATGTATCACAAAGCCTGCCTTTTTTTGTTGTTTTTTGGAGACAGTGTCTCTCTGTGTAGCCCAGGCTGGCCTTGAACTTGCAATCCTCCTGCTTCAGCCTCCCAGGTGCCAGGATTTCAGCCTGGCTGACACCACCTTCACAGCGCTCTCGCTCATCATTTATGGAAGACTGGACTGAAAGTGAGCACGGGCTGCCCGGTGTGATTCCAAGCCACTGTAAAAGCCAACCGCCATGAGCCCTGTCTCCACTTGACGGATGAGAACTGAGCCTGTGGGGGCGGCACAGGCCGCTGGCTCCAGTGTCCCGGCTCTTAACCTGCAAGTCGCTTCGTGCCAGGCACTGCTCTGAGGAGCTGACCCGGGCTGTGACGCAGGCCGCAAGTGACCCAGGAGCAGGCTGGAAAGGGCCCGACTGTGCCGACTGGCCCCCACCACTCATGTCCTGCAGGCTATGGGCGGCATCAGTGCCCACCTCTGCCACCCAGGTGAGCCCTGGACCAGGAAAAAGGGTGGAAGGACAGAGGCTGGCCGGACTTGGCCCCGAGGCCCCGGCCCACAGCTTACCTTGTAGAGCTGGTGAAAGCCGAACGCGATTCCGGCCATGATGACAGCCAAGGCACCATAGTCTCGCCACCGGGAACCTGCAGGGTCTGGAGGCCGGGAGAGGCAGAGTCAGAAGGGGCCCAGCGTCCTTCTGCACGTGACCGGCAGAAACAGGCTCAGCTCTTGTCCACTCCTGTCCCCAGGCACCGAGGCTGACTGCACTGCTGGGTGCAGGGGCCGTGCGGAGACTGCGGCCTGGGTATGCTCAGGGAGCGCAGGACCTAACACACTGGGTGTGCGCACACACACCTACACGCCCGCCACAGAGGCACAGACTGGGGCCACACATGCCAGGGCGGGGGCTGGGTGAACCTGCCCTCTTTGCTCAGCTCTCATGCTGAGGAGACACAAATCTGCCAAGGCCACCTCAGAGAGCAAGAGCCTATTGAACGGAGACACGCCTGTAATCCTAGCACTCTGGGAGGCTGAGGCAGGAAGATCAAAAGCTGAGCCCATCCTAGGTAACTTAAGACACTTAGTGAGACCATGTCTCAAAATAAAAAACAAAAAAGGCTGGGGGTGCTTTGCTTTGTTCAGTGCAAAGGTCTTGGGTTCACTCCCTAGTGGAAAAACCAAAAAACCTGAGACCAGGACATACAGGTGGGGGCAGCCCTGGAGAGGGGCCAGGGCTCAGCAGAGCCTTGCAAAGGGAAGTGGGAGGTCAATGCGGGCAGGCGAGCACCCCGGCCCTGGCGTTGCAGCCTGGGAGAACAGTCAGGTCCCCCAGGGCGTGGGGGTGGGTGGCTCAGGTCTCTAGCTGAGTCAGCAACATCAGTGCCTCCAAGGTTGAGTCCTAAGCAGGAGGAAGCTGAGGCAGGAGAGTGGGAGAGGCCTTGGAGGACCCACAAAGGCCGAGGGACAGGCCTGGGACAGGCCACAGAGCACAGTCAGGAGAGTGCTCGGAAGTCGCTGGCCTTCCCCAGGTGCAGGCTCTGGCCCGGCTCCTTCAGACCAGGTGCAGCGTGTCCTCACCTGCAGTTTCCGGGTAGTCAATCACCATCCAAAAATGTTCCACGGAAAATGCCAAATAATTCACAAGCTTTAGACTGCCCACCATTCTGAGAGTGCACTGTGCGCCCCCCGTCCTGCTCTGCCCCACTCAGGACGTGCACCCTGCCCTTGTCCAGTTACCTACACGTGTCTGCTACCGGCCCGGCAGTCACCTGGCAGCCACCTGGGTTAGCAGCAGCACTTGGACTTGATTATCTTAATACCGTATCTCCCCGAAAGCAAGACCAGGCCCTATATTGAATTTTTTTTTTTTTTTTTTTGGTACCGGGGATTGAACTCGGGTCCTTGCGCTTGTGCAGCAGGCAGCAAAACCACTGAGCTAAATCCCCAGCAAATTTTTTTTTTTTTTTAAAGAGTAGAAAAGGTTTATTGGGGAATAGGAATTGCTCCTGATGAACTACATAATGAGACCTTGTCTCCAGAAACAAAAGCTCCTGAGAGGAGGAGTCCCAGAACTGGGTTCTCTTATATTAAATTTTGCTCCAAAAGATGCAATAAGGGCTTATTTTCAGATGTCTTATTTTTTCATGCACAACGACTGACATTTATTCAAGTACAAAAATCTACATTTATTCAAATACAGTAAGTCCCTGACTTACAAACATTCGAGTTGTGAACTTCCACAGATACAAACGGACCTAGCATTACAAACATTCACAGGTGCGAATAAATCTCGGAAGTAGCTCATGATCCGTATGCTCCAACAACCTCAGGTGCACCCGACTCCACACTGCTGACCCTCCAGCTCCAAGCCGCCTGCCTGCCCTCCTTCCGTTAGGAAAGTGCTGCTTGTGCATTCACGCAGTCCGCGGAATGCCACTTGCTCTACTGTCCTGCACTACCATTTTAAGGCAACTGAGAAAGTAAAAATAGTTTATGTACAGTACTTGTCTGCATGTTTTACACTGTATCTGTGACAAAGGTGTATAAGACTCACTGTGTGGACCTTAAGAACGAATCTGACTTCTGAACGCCCTCCCGAGATGGAACTCCTTACTGTACGTCACAACCTCTTCATCTAGAACATCGTCATAACTCTCTAAAGCCCAAATCCTGGCCTGAATTTCTTTTTTCCTTTTTTTTTTCGGTTAGGGCCTTGCTGTGTAACCCAGGCTGGCCTTGAACTCACTATGTAGCCCAGGCTGGCCTCAAACTCGTGGTGATCCTCCTGCCTCATCCTCCTGAGTGCTGGGATTACAGGCATGCGCCACCATCCCTGGCTCCACATGATGTATGAAATTATGAAGACGTATATTAGACACAACCACATCCACTTGTTATCAAGTGTGCACATTATTCGCGCGTTACGCCTGTACACTGATTGGTTATTTGGCAAGAAGTCTCCAGTTCAACTGTTTACACAGGCGTTTACCTCTTGTCCAGAGGCGCCCATGGGATTTACAAATGCTTATTATAAGTTATATTATGGTTTATTTTAAATATTAATGTCAATGTTATTTATTTACATTTAATTATATATTAATATTCTTATTTTATAATGCAATATGTCTATCGTGTGTTCCAACAAATATACTAAACACGTCCACCTGGCTGACAATCTTAAGTGGGGCTTATTTTGGGGATAGGGCTTACAATATGAGCACCCTGAAAAATCAACTCAGGCTCAGGTGATACGGTAATGGCCCCAAGGGCAGGAGCAGAGGTGCTGGCAACTCACGAGCCTAAGAAATGCCCAGAATGCTTTCTTTAGGTGAGAAAGTGAAGACTCACAGTATGGAAAGAAAAAATGATATGCTGAGACTGCTAAGATCAACAGTACAGTAAAGAATTTAGAGAGAGAACATATTCGCACAGTCCTACAATAGTACACCGTTGCAGTCTGCCAGTCTAGGACTCGTTGCTGTCATCTTACTGCACTGTTTGTCCTCGACCTCATCACAGGTGTGTGCCCGTGGGAGCAGGGCCACGTGGGTCAGCAAGATCCGGGCTCGGCCATGGCTCCCGGAGTGCACCCTCGGTGGCCAGGGGCCTGGCGCCCTATGGCACGTCAGCCAAATTGTAGCTGCCAGCAACAGAGGGCCCCGCTTCCTGTGCACGGTTACAAAGGGCTTCCGTGACCCCAGGGCACCCACTCTCTCCTTCTCCTGCCTGGGAGCTGCCATCCCCAGGCTGCCCAGCGGCAAGGGGGGGCCAGGCCCTGCAGCGAGCATGAGCAGAGCAACAGTATCCCAACGCTCCGCTCTCTGGGCCAAGACACAGCCTACAAGGTGGACAGACCTCTACGTGGGCATGGTGACCTCACCCAGGAGGCAAGGGGGCCTCAAAAAACTAGAACTAGGGGGCCAGGGATTTAGCTCAGTGGTTCTGCCGCCTGCCTCGCAACCACAAGGAGTTCTATCCCCGGTACCAAAAAAACCCCAAAAAACTAGAACTAGAAATTGCATTCAAACCAGCTACTTCCCATCTATGCATCTTCCCCAAAGAGTCAGACATAATATTTATGTGATCCATGCACACCCATGTTTATAGCAGCATGACTCATGAAAATGTATTTCCACACAGTGGTGTACTACTCTGTCATAAAAAAGGATAAACTTGGGCTGGGGATTTAGCTCAGCAGTTCCACTGCCTGCCCCTCAAGCACAATGAGTTTGATCCCTGGTACCAAAAAAAAAAAGGATAAACTTGAATCATCTGTAGAAAAATGCATCTGTAGGATGCATCTTGAGACACACAAGCTTAAATATCACATGGTTTCTCCTACGTGAGAAACCCAAAGTATAAATACGGTGCAAAATAAAAGATAATAGGAAACAGGGTGATAGAACTTTTGCAAATAGGAAAGGAATCGAGAAATGGAGGGGAGAGGAAGGGGAAGTAAAAGGAACTGAGATGTGCTAAGTATAGGTACCAACTCCCCATGATGACTGTGACCACCGTGCATTGCAAACATGTACTGATACAAACTAAAACTATTTCTAAACAAGGAGGCAAGGGGGACAGACGGCTAAAACTCTCCCTGGCTAGCATGGTGCCCACACCCCATATCTGTGGATCCCACGGGGGTCACGGGACCCCAAGACGGCTTGGCCGTCTGAATCACAAAACCACCACAAACACACGGCCTCTCCCAGCACTCAACTCCCAGTCTGGTTTTACATATTCTAAAAGGCAACAACACACTTCAAAGAGTGGAAGTCAGCCCACTACAAAAGCTTCCTCCACCCCCAATGCCCACGGTTAATGGTTTCGTGCTTTCTGCCCAGAGAACTATTACGCACATGGAAGGTAATGGGGGCCAGACGACCTTGTTTTCCCTCTTTTTCCCCATCTCAATCTTCTTTTGCTATAGCTGTATACTATTCCACTTGGCCTATTGCCTGTTGGCGTTCACTGAGCTCAATGCCAGTCTTTAATGCAATCTCACTGGGACACATGGCAGCTCCCATGAGGACATCCGTGAGCCCCTGCGCTTCTGGGGTGGGGGGTGAGCAGGCAGGGGCCTGGGTAACTGTGACAGATCCTGCCAAATGCCCCAGAAGCCTTGCACTCAGCACCTGTTTCTGCTCAGCCCAGACATGATGCATGGTCACATCACAGGTCCCCGGCACATGACAGCAAGGATGGGGGCTGCGCTCTGATTCTCATCTGCACTGATCTTACGTCAAGTGAGGAATGAGCACCTTTTCCTCAGTATTTCCTTCTCAGTGTGCTTGATTTCGTTCCCCTATTGCTTCTGAGAGACTTCGCATAGCAGAGCTATCAGCCCTTTGTGATACAAATCCTAAATACCTTCTGGTGTATTTTTCTTCGGGTCAGCCTGTGGTCTTTCATGTTTGCATTCATGTCTCCATCTACTCTTGCAGGTTCTAGGTTTGTGTTCTGGGCAGCAAGGACGCCCCACTTCTTCCCAGGTGGTGGTGTCCTGGGCCAGAAAACCACCTTGGGAGGCGGGTGTGTGACCTTTCGAGGACAACATGGCTTGGTAAACAGGAAGTGCTGAGACCACCGAAGAAGGATGCTGCACCCCAGCCCGGACCTGGGGCTTCCTCTCATCCCCCTTGCTCTTCCAGCCAGCTCTGCTCCAAGTGCAGATGCAGGACCCGGCACTGGGTGCACACTCACATGAGGACCACAGAGAGCAGGCGGTGCGACCTCAACTCCTGAGAAAGCCATATCGGGAGGGCTGAGTCCCGCACCAGGACACCAGTCCCTGGGTCCCTGGTGCACCGGGAACTCTCGAGAGGGGTGGGCATTCAGCACATCCCACACGCAACCATGCTCAGGTGCCCAGTAGCCCTGCTCTCACATAGTCGCCTGGCAGCACGGCCACTGCACCTGTGCTTCCTGCAGATGCAGCCGAAGTGCCAGCACCCAGCACTGCCAAGGCCAAGCTGAGCTGCTGCACGGGCACCAGGACCAGGACCGGGACCGGGACCGGGACCGGGACCGGGACCGGGACCGGGACCAGGACCAGGACCTGGCTGGCGGCCACCTGAGAAGCTGAGAGACACCTGTGGTTCCCGGCAGGCACCCTTCACCCCTCACCGCCACTGCGCTCCTGCCAGGCTCACACTAGGAACATTTTATTGCCCACTGGTTTTCATTATTAATGAAAAGGGACCAGAATGATCTTTCCTAAAGTTCAGAGAGTCTATAAAGACGAGAGGCTGAAATGCCATTTTACTCGTTTTGGAGATGTGTGATACAATTCTGTCTGGTGGCAAAATGAAGAGGAAAACTGGAATGGAAATGACTTCACTGTGTGGCTTCCCAGGGTAATAGACCAGGGCTCCTACACATCACCCCAGTGGCCCCCAACTGGCCCCAGCCCACCCTCCAGCTGGCTTCTGCCCTTGCGCACCCCAGGGCTGGGTTCCCCAAGTCCATGGCAGACCTGGCGCAGCAGCCGAGAGCAGGGCTTGGGGGCAGCAGACCCTCCCGTCCCCTCAGTTCGGAGGGCAACCCCAGGGCCTCAATCCTCCGGCTGGGAAGAATGAGTTGCTGAGCAGCCGCTGAGGCTCCTGCTCTGACGCCGGCCTGTGGTAGACCCGGCACTCACAGGGAGAGACCCTGGGTCAGCAAGGCCAGGCCACAGCCCGACAGGTGGCTCCCAGACAGGCATGCTGTCCTCTGTGTCTCAAGCACAGAGCCCTGGGCCACAGGGCCAGGAATGGTGACACTTCCCCTCCCAAGGACTTGGCCACCTGCAGCCTTTCCCCACAGGCTCAGCAGCCAGCTAGCCAAAGGGCACGGCTCTTTAGCAACACCAGTCCCTGGAGTCTTGTGAAGGACAAGGGACAGCTGACCGTGGCAGCAACGACTGTGCTACACAACTGAGCACTTCTGGGATTGCTGTGCTGTGGGCAGCAGGGAGGTTGGAGGACAAGCTGCGGAGGTGAGGCGGGGAGAGCTCAGATCCCCACGCCCCCTAACTGCCCAGGCAGTTCTGCCACCCACAGCCCAGGCTCAGGGGAGGCCACAGTGGCAGCGGCAGGCTGGGGAGGGGGCTGCATCCCCCGCGGCTCCTGAACTATTCAGGACGCCAGCAATCCTCAATCTCTTTAACTGGATCTCTACAGATCAAGTCATTCTCCCTCAGCAGATGAGTACAGACAAGATTGGGAGAATACACACGTGGAACTGCGCCCCCATGGCAGTAGGGCGGGAAGGCTCGAGTCCTCGTCACTCTGGCGCCACTGAGGTCCTGTGGCCCAGCACTGGAAGCAGTCATGAGATCGCCCTGCTGAGACAGCACACCCATGTGTGCCAACAACCAGAGGGCAAAGTGTCACGTCCTCGGGGCTGGCAGCCCAAGCCAGGCAGGGCACCAGCAATAGCAAGCCACTGTGGCCCCTCCTCACTCCTCACAGTGGTGGGCCTGGCTCCCAAAGCAGCCCTCGTTGCCAGAAGCCACCCTGAAACTTAGACGGGAAGGCGGCTCCTGAACAGGAGCAAGTCCACAAATCAGCACCTGCTCTAGCATGGAGGTGCCAGGTGTATGGCTATAGGTGGCTGCAGGCCTCAGAGGACAAAGCAATGCAGGTGAGCAGAGACCAGAAGCAGAACAGCGTGCTCTGAGCACAAGCAGTGGGCAGCCAGTGGCAGAGGCAAGGCCATTGTCCAATGGCCATCACACCTGAGATCACATGGACACCCCGTGACAGTCTTGGCCCTCTCCGTGGGCTGCGATGCTATCGGCAGTGTCATGCTCAGGTAGGAGGGACACTGAGCAGCGTGTCCGTATCCCCTTCTCCATACAGTTAAAAAATACAAGCTCTTAGCCAAGTGTGGTGGCACATACTTGTAACCCCAGCACTGGGGAGGCTGAGGCAGGGAGACTGCTGCTAGTTCAAGAGCAGCCTGGAGCTACACAGCAAGACAGAGACAGAGATAGAGAGAGAAGAGCCCTGGGCCATAGCTCTGTGGTAGAGTGCTTGCCTAGCCTGTATGAAGGCTCAGGTTGACCCCCAGCCCCGCAAAAAAAAAAAAGACTGAAGCCAGATGCAGTGTCATATGCCTACCTTCCCAGCTACTCAGGGGGCTAAGGCAGGAAGATCACTTGAGCCCACGAATATGACATCAGCCTGGGTGGGCAACACAGAGAGACCCTGTCTCAAAAAACAAAAACAGGCCTGGAGGTATAACTGAACGGCGGAGAGAGCTTGCCTAACATGTGCAAGCCCCTGAGTTCAATTCCCAGAACCCCAACCCCCCCACGACCCCCCCCCCCCGCCAAAAGAAAACAGAAAAGAAAGAAAAGCTCTAATTAAGCCATTAAGAATTCAGAAGAGGGCTGGGGATTTAGTTCAGTGGTTCCGGCACCTGCCCTGCAAGCATAAGGTCCCAAGTTCGATCCCCAGTACCAAAAAAAAAAAAAAAAAGAATTCAGAAGAGCCAACTGATTTTTAACAAAGACACCAAGGTAATTCTGTGGGGATAATCTCTGCAATAATGGTGTTGGAACAACTGGGTATCCATAGAAAAATAGGAACTCTGGCCCTCACAAAACACTCTCACCAACAGTAACTCAAAATGGATTGCATGCCCAAACAGAAACCAAACACCACAGCACAGTGAGGTCCACTACATACACTTAGAGGCCATCTACACTTAGATACTGGCCACACCAGATTCTGGCAAGAATATGGAACAATGGGAACTCTCCCACACTGCAGATGAGAGTGCAAACTGGCAGCACCTTCTGGGAAGTGGTGTGAGCGTTTCCTACAGGTTCAACACGCTCACGCATGACGGGGCTGGTCCTCTCCTAGGTGTTTACCCACGAGAAATGAAAGTTCCCTGCACTTGACAATCACGGCCACCAACACGAACAACCCAAAGGGCTACCAGCTGGCCAGGAGGATAACACATGGGTCTGTCCCCTCAGAACAGCTACCACAGATTGCCCGTGGGCCAGCTCTGCACCCTGCCCTCCCACACAGCCCGAGCTGTGTGGGCTGCGCTATTAAAGGGTCGCAGTGGTGCAAAGGGGA
Source organism: Heterocephalus glaber (assembly GCF_053883595.1). Lineage (NCBI taxonomy): Eukaryota > Metazoa > Chordata > Mammalia > Rodentia > Bathyergidae > Heterocephalus > Heterocephalus glaber. Next base: position 6,539,476 of record NW_028258299.1, on the reverse strand, counting down.
AAGGAGAAGAGGGAGAAGCGGAAGGAAATAGAAGGAGAGGGTGGGAAGAGGAGGAAGGGGGGAAAGAGGAGGAGAGTATGCAATGAAGACAGATGTGGCTCACGACATCTACACTATTTCTTACCTAGATGTAAAAGGTATTTATTTCAAAATAAAGTATCTGCTGAGCCCTGGAATACAACTCAGCAATAAAACAAAGGTCTCCGCTCTCCACACAGATCACACTCAAAACTGCATGCACATGACTCCGTTTATGTGAAATCTGTTAAAAGCAGAGCTATGTGACAGCACGGGAGAGGCAGGGCAGGGTCTGAGACAAAGGCCACAAAGATATGGGTAGGGTAATGGGACTCTTCCGTACTGTGACTGGGATATTGCTGGTTATGTGAGTAAAGGGGTCACAACTCATTGTACAACTCACCGAGGTGCACACTTAAAAGTACTAATTCCTATTGTATGTAAGTTATATTTCAAAACTACCAAGTAGAAAGAAAAAAGAAGGGTACAGAAATACAAACAACCATATGCGGCAATTCCACTCCTAGATATTTCCCTGAGAGGGATGAAAATATATGCCCACTGGAGACTGCACACCAATGTTCTCAGCAGCAGGATTCATGTCAGCCACAACAAGATGTGGGCTGAGGATATGGCTCAGTAGGAGAGCACTTCCTTCCCCAGCATGCACAAGGCCCTGGGTGCAATCCCCAGCACCAAAATCAAACCCAAAAAACACACCGTCTAAATGGCGGACTGGTGGACAAAATGAGGTTTATCCATGCAATGGAATACTACTCAGCAATGAAAAGGGGTGAGGTGCTGATACATGCTACAGCATGGATGAACCTCAAAGTTCCTATGTTAAGCAAAAGAAGCCAAGCTCCAGAGATCCCGTCTTCTGGATTCCACCTCCCCTCAATGTCCAGAAAAGGTAAATGTAGAGTGATAGAAAGCAGATTAGCGGTTGACTGGGGCTAAAGGCGGGAACTGGGATTAACAGTAAAGCGACCCAAAGGATCTTGCGGGTAGGGGGGTTGACAGTGCTCTAAAGCTGACTTATGGTACCGCTTGTGGTAACATTCCTAAAAATCACTGACTTGCAAGGTTGAAATGAAGTTTCATGACACCCAAGATACTTCTGTAGCTTTATTTCTTAAACATTTTTTCTTTTTGAAAAAAAACAGAGACTAGAAAGAGACCCATGCGTACATGGTTGATCAATGTTTGATAAAAAGACAAAAAAACTCAGGGGCAGGGGATTTAGCTCAGTGGTTCCACTGCCTGCCTCGCAAGCACAAGGACCCGAGTTCGATCCCGGTACCAAAAAAAAAAAAAAAAAAAAAAAACTCAATGGGGCTAGGACAAGCTTTTGAAAATAAGGTACTGGCACAACAGGACCTCCGCAGGAGAGAAATGAACCTTGGGTGTCACTTGACACCACTTGGAAAGTTAACTGGGAGGGACCACAGACCGGTCTCCGGTCTCCAGAGAAGGTAAAGCCCCAGAGAGGTGCAGCTCAGTCTCCTGACACACGCTGGCCCTCAGTTCAATCCCTAGCCCTGCAAAACAACAACAACAAAACTAATACTGCAAAACTTCTCTCCAGAAGAAAACACAGGAAAAGTCTTTCCAATCCTGGAATAGGCAAAGTCTTCTTACATAAGGCAAAAAAACCATGAATTCTAAAAGGAAAACAAAAGATAAATGCATGCCATCAAAATATTCTGCTTTCTTTTCAAAAGCCAATGTTAAAAAACAAAAGACCTTTTCTTCCCTCCCCAAAGTGGCAACAAAAACAAAGAAGGAAGCTCCTGCCGGCTAGCAGGCCGGCTATAGACTGGAGTGACTATTCCTGACCTCTTCTCAGGCAGTCAGAAGCCAGTGACCGGCAGGCAACCGGAACGGTCATGATGCAAAGGAAGGTGTGCAAATGAGCTACGCGCACACGGAGGCCCAGCCTGATCAGTCATCCCATGGGGGACCCCAGAACACACACAGTAAAACTGCTAACACATTAGGAAACCCTGAGAACGGCAGCTGTCAGTGAGGAGCCCACACCAGAACTCAAACTGCTGGTGGGAATGTAAAAGGGCGCAGCCGCTTTGGAAGGCAGCTTAGCAGTTTCTCACATAGCTAAACATACACTTTACACATAAAAACCAGCAACTGTACGCCTAGGCATTCACCCAAGAGAAATAAAAGGATAGACAAAGAGTTATACATGAGCTGGGTGTGGTGGCTCACTCCTATAGTCCCAGAATTCTGGGAGGCTAAGGAAGGAGGATCCCAAGTTTGAGCCCTACCTGGGTAGTTTAGTAGTTTATGGAGATTTTGTCTCAAAAATATAAAATTTTAGGGCCGGGAATTTAGCTCAGTGGTGCGGCCACCTGCCTCACAAGCGCAAGGTTCTGAGTTTAATCCCCAGTACCACCACCCCCCAAAAATTTAAGGGATGGGGATATAGCTCAGTGAAGATCATAGGTTCAATTCTCAGTATGGAAAAAAAACAGGCTTGTAGGCAAATGTTCACATGTATTTTCTTCATAGTAGCTCAAAACTGGACATAACAGTCCATCAGCTGGTACATGAATAAACAGCGGACCTGCTACACAACAGATGCAGGAGGAAGGAAGTTCTGATATGCATAGCAACTTGGAACAATCTCAACAACACTGTGCTGGCAAAAGAAGCCAGTCACTAGGGGTGGTTCCAGCGCCTGCCTTGCAAGCTCAAGGTCCCGAGTTCGATCCTCAGGACCAAAAACAAGAAGAAGAAGAAGAAGCCAGCCACAAAGGAGTGCACACAATACAATTACATTTCTACCCACCCTGGAGAGTGCTCTCACAGGCCTCAGGGCAGGGTGGGGTGGGCTGACTGGAACTGGGGCACAAAGGAGCCTTCTGGGGTGTGGGGAATGTGGTGCACACATGTCAAAAGCCAAATGGTACAATTACAATGGCCGCATTTTAGTTTCTGTAAATTATACCTCAATGAAGCTGATCTAAAAAAATTAAAAGCCTGTGCAAAATGTTTTTAAAAGAAAGGAGTTCGTGGGAATCAGTGGTGGATGAGGTCAGTGGCCAGCGGTTGGTGCTCAGGTCTCTGCACAGTTAGCACCTGAGAGGAAGAGAAAAGGCAAGATCTGGGGATTCTAATGTGACTTTCCAAAACTCACCCTGAAAGCTCTGACTCACACAAGAGAGTATAATATTTGTATGCTATGAAGAAGAAAATGAGCAACCCTAAACCCACCTAATTTACCAGCTAAAACTTTCTGAACATCACTGCAGCTAGCCATGTAGCTCGCATCTAGTGCCCCCAAAGCCTCGCATGGTCATCAGCAGGGCCTTGGAAAGGTGACTCGATTAGGAGGACCTGTATGGGACTCACTGTTAGGTGAGACTGGGTTAGAGGAGGTGGTCACCGGGGGCGTGGCCTGGAGGGTTTATCTCCCCCCCAGCTCTCCTTTGACTCATGGAGCTTCCGGTCCACCTGGCTGTGAGCGGCTTTCCTCCCCCAGACCCTTCTGCCACACTGTTCTGCCTTGGAGCCAGCCAACAATGAACCGAAACCTCTACAAACTGTTAGCGAAAACAAACCTTTCCTCTTTTAGTGGTGGGTTCATGTATTCTGTCCCAGTGACAAGGAAAGTGACTAATACAATTACCCTGAACTTATTCATCTGAGCTCAAACTTTCTATGGGCCATAAAAAGCAGAGCAAATGCTTCTACAGATAAGGACTACATTTCTCAGCCCTCCCTGCAGATAGGTATGGCCATGTGACTGACGGGGACAAAGTGCAAATCACACGGGCAATTTCCAAGATGTATCCTCAAAAGGCAGCTTGCTCTCTCCTCCTTTCTGCTCCTTCTCATTGGCTGGATGGCTGAGGAATAGTTGGAGGTAGAACAGAAAGGAGGGACCAAAAGCACTGGGGAAGACTCTAGGGCAGTGATGGCGAACCGTTTATAGAGTTTTCCTGATAACAGCCCACTGTGGCATGCATGTTGAAGGTTTGCCACTTCTTCAGGGCCTCCATGGTGGCCTGGATGCCCTACCTTTATGTAACAGAGAAAAATTCTTCTATTTTCTTAGGTCCACTTATCTACTGACCCTCAAAGCCAATTTAAGTCCCACTCCCTCTAGAAGCCTCGCCTTTGTTCTTCCTAAATTCTGATAGAGTCTCTTCTCAACATTCCCACTGTAAAGGAGAGCATGGGTTAGTCTACTCGGCCCTCACCAGGCAACAGGCTTCCCTCTACATTAAACACAGTCCCGGAGGCAAGGCCAGTCCCCTGCTTCCTCCAGAGTGGCCTTCAAGGGCTGGGCACACAGAAGGTCCCACTGATGGGCTGCTGGGGCTCTGGCTCATGCTACCGCTAACACAGGGCAGCCCTGCAATTCTCAAGCAGATTTCTACCACCATTCAACCAGCATTTCTAGAATACCTGCTAAGTCAGAGCCTTAGACTACTGAATTAAAAAAAAAAAAGCCTCAGAACTCACAGTTAATAGGAAAGACATTGAAATAACATTTAAGTATAGTGTGGTGGGCAGCAGGGGCTGAGAGAGACAGGGAGATGCCCCAGGGGAGTCCACAGCTGACCCCAACCTGGTCCAACAGTATGGAGTTGCCGGACAAAGGAGATGAGAAGGGTGTCAGGCCAGTGCACCCCACGGATCTGCCAGAAGATACAAGCAATTTTAATGCTGGTCTAAGAATAATATGGTTACACAGCTAACAGCTTCAACAATGAGCAAGGTGAGCTGTGTTCTGAGAGGCTAACTCGGCGCCTCCCTCTGCCCTTGCAGCTCTGAACCATCTAGAGCTCTCGGCGCTGGGTCTGTGTGCACCTGTCCTCGGGCTGCTCACCGCAACTGCCGTCCTCAGGCTCTCTGGAGCGTCCCTGCCCTCCTCTGTCTCATCTCCACACCAGTCTGCCTCATCAGCACTGCCAGGCTCGCTTCCGGATCTTAAATGTCACCCGGAGATCCCAGAACCTTTAAGAGGTTGGCCCTAATGGGGGCTTTTAGGGTCCTGTGGACTTGTGCTCAAAGGGAACAGTGAGCAGGGTGTGGTGATGCACCCTGTAACTCCAGTACTTGGGAGCCTGAGGCAGAAAAATCACCACAAGCTTGAGCCCTGACCTTCATAGTGAGTTCAAGGCCAGCCTGAACTACACAGTGAGACCCTGTCTCAAAAAACCAAAACAGAATGGGAGTGGGAGGCCTCCCTCCTTTTTCTCTTGCTCCGGGCCATGACACAGGCGATGCTGCTCAGCCAGGCACTCCCTGCCCTTGGCATCGGTACTCCCAGCACAGGCCTGAAAGCAATAGGGAGGGCCCCTCCAGTCATGGACTGGAACCTTCGCACCGTGAGCCAAAACAAGCCTTGTCCCTTTATAAGTGGATATTCTCAGGTATGAATTACAGCAATGGAAAGATGACTAACACACCTCGTTAATCTTGTCACCCCTGGGGTCCAGCACAGTGCCTTCCTACAGTAGGCATTCAATAATAAGTGCTTGCTCCATGAGTTAAGATAATCAGGATAAGTACATGTTATTAAACAGGGCTGCAAAACAAGCAAACCAAGAAAGAACACACTCAAGATTTCAAATCAAATGGTCCAAAGCCTTTCAGCAGCCTCAGACATTTACATCCTATTTTAGGAAAAGCAGATGAAACCATGGGTCAGTCTGTGAAGGGGTCCAAACTGTTTATCCAAGATGGCGGCAAGGAGTTAATCAAGCCTAAGAAAGAAATTACTACCCTACCAAATTCACAGTGGCCCTGCTTGTATCTCAAAGCCCCTTGCTGCTTGTCTGTCCAGGGGTCAAAGAAGAAAAATCAGCTTGGCACAAATCACTCAGGTCAGCATTTAGCAGGACTCTGTGTCTAAGACCAGGCTAGGGCTATACACATTGTTTCCCCACTTGAAGTCAAACCAAAAGAAACCAAAAGGAGAAACAGAGGCTGGGGATTTAGCCCAGTGGCACCACACCTGCCTTCCAAGTGCAAGGTCCTGAGTTCGATCCCTGGTAGCAAAAAACCCCCCCAAAAACCAAAATGAGAAACAGAGAATGTCGAATCTCCTCTCAACTCACAGCCTGACTTCTGAATTTTACCAGGCTCTCTCTGAAGCTCCAGGAACACTGGCTTAGTCTCACACCAGATGACACAATGCTTCCTCCTGCCACTTTCACAAAGCCTCCTGCCACTTTCACAAAGCCTCCCTGACTCTCTAGCCCACATTAATTTCTCTTTTCTATAATCTTGTGGAATTTGTCTGTGTAATTAATTTTGGCATTATATCACAATGTCTTATATTATTATCTTTTTCTTAAGAGTTTATCTTATCTTTCCCAGAGAGCTTGCAGGATTCTTAAAGATCACATTTGAATCTCCCATATGACAGAGTGCTGAGCATCCTGGGGCCTGATAAACACCAAGGAACTGAATGGCACTGCTCTAGCTGGGCTCCATGTGCTCTTCACTGGCACTGGCATCCCCTAACATCTTGAGGTCAACCACAACCATCAGAAAGCACAGACATCATCAGGGGTCCCAGTGGCACATCTGCCACCGCAAGGCTGGCGGTGGCTCCAGACCCCGAGATCTGCACTACTGGCCCCCAGGAAAAGTCTCGGAGAGACCACCCTCCCCTGACACAAAGCTCTTGGGCTGGGCCCAGGGAATCCCATTTTCTAGGCTTGGCTCAGAGCTGGAATGTCTTTAAAAAGCCAAGAAACAGGAAGGAAAGGGCTGCTGGGGACCTCGGTGTAGAACGGGCAGGAACACACATGAACAGAGCCCATAAATCCCTTCTGGATGCAGACAATGCCGGGGTGATAAGCATGCAGATTACACACCTAGTTCAGAAACTCCCCTGAGTTTGCTTGTAATTAAGGGGGTTAGAAAGGTAAAAAAAATATATAAACCCAATTAATCATTTAAATATTTAAAGTCAGATTTTTTCCTCACTCCAAGATTGGTATATTTCATAACGCCAGCAGCCGACAGCCCTGGTTTTTACTGGGGTTCATTTCAGAGCATGTTTAAACTAGTCAGATTGAGTGATGCTTCCAGCAACTAATCGCATGTCAAATAAAAGATATTTTATGTAATAAATTACCGCTACAAGTAATTCAAATGTCATTTATCAGTTTTATTATCAGTCAGGCAAAGTCTTGTTTCTCTATATTAATCAAAATCAAGCTTTTTTTTGGGGGGGGAGCAGTTTTGACACCTCTTGGCAAAAGTACAGAAGTGAAGAGGCAGAGTCGTCCCTGAAGCAGAAAGGTACAAAGTAACGGTGCTCAAAAAATGAAGCTCTTAGGTGACAAATGAAAACTTTAGGTACTTAAATGTGCCATTCTCAGTGTTTTTATACTAATGTCAAGCAGGCAAAAGTCTGTCTCTAAGACGATGTATGTTATTTTTAGGGCTAGGAGACTCAGAAACTCTTCTACCTAAATACCTGCAGTGTAAGGCTTCCCCTCAGCGTGATCTGCACGGTTTACATGACGGAACCTCCTGCTACCCACCCCATTCTTCTGCCTTTCTCAGAAAGACTAACAGCGTAACCCTTTGTGTCTTGGGGAACAGGCAAGCACATGCCATTTTAAGCCACCTCTGGCCAACCAGAATGATTTGTTCTGAGCAAGAAGTTTCCAAGTAGCCAAGAGACCTGTTTGGTATTAAGCCATGGGAGGAAACAGCTGGAACAGAACAGATGCGCATCTTAGAAAATTCTGCATCCCAGCTGCCACCGCCTATCCTCAACAAATCCCATTAAATGGCTGGGCCTAAGGACACAACTCAGGAAAGAGGGTGGAGAATGAGCCTTTGCTTAAAAAGAAACATGTAAAGTAAGTTTAGAGCAAAAGCAAATACAAAGGGCTGATATACCGCTGGCCAGGAAGGAGAAACAAGACCCATGCTGACAAGCGGCAGGTAGTGAGTGACTCAGGAGCCCAAACACGGGCCTGCTGTGAAAGGCCTGTCCCTGCGTCCAAAGAGGTCAGAACACTTCGGGTTTCTCAGGCAAGGCACTAATGAGCATGACACCTGGGTGCAAGTGCCCTGGTCTCAGCCACTCAGCTGTATTCGGAAAGCAAAAGAAGTGGACATATTTGTGCCATGCAAAGGAGATGCCAACTCAGTGCCCAGCCCAGCAGCCCAGCCTTGTGGGAGGAAAGATCTTGTGGGCTGCTTGTCCTCCGAAGGCCACCTGCCCAGCTGCAGGAGGGCCAGGTGAAAACCACAAGAAAGATGGTGGCTTCAGACCGTGTGCTCAGGGACCAAGATGAATCTCTCATTTTAAAATGTGTCTCTCTAAACCTGGTGTCTAATACTGTTTTATATCATTTTTAAAAATAAAACTGAGACAGACAATTACAAACTGAAGACAATTACAGAAAAAAGCATTTTGAAAGATGAGAGAGCTAATGCTGAGTTACAATACAGCAACAAAACTGAGCTATTTTCCACAGCTCCAGAGTCAATTTTAACCTTTGTTGACTTTTTATAAGTGGCTTAAAAAGAAGTTCTGGCTGTATTTTAGAGGTATATATGTATTAGCACATTCATTAGGACAGTAGTTTTCATTTAAAAAACAACAGAAACCCTCTTGGGTCATGATCGCATGTAATAATTAAAAGCCACATTCAAAAAGGACCTTCACATTGAATCTGAAGTTTCCTAACAGGCTGCCACCATGTGACTATACCGGCACAGCCAGGCGGCGGGAGAGAGCAGAGGAAAGGCTGGCCTAGACCCGATATTAACTTCAAAAACAAAAATTAAGAGGGGCCAGGGATTTAGCTCAGTGGTTCCACCTCCTGCCTCACAACTGCAAGGTCCCAAGTTCAATCCCCAGTACCTCTTCCCCCCCAAAATTAAGAGAAGGGTGACTTCTGTGAGCAAAGGCCAACGGATCCAGGAATCAGATGTTCATGCTGTTATCGGGAAACAGTGGCCTTCAAAGCACTGGTGTGAGAAGATGGAAACAGAACCAATCCCAGCTTTATAGTTTCTTACACATAACCAAAATATTTGAAACAACACAACTGCCTCATTTATCCTAGTTCCTTGTCTGACCTTTGTCATACACTTAGAAGTTTGTGTAGAAGAGGACTTGGGTGTGTCTTTTGGGAAAACCCAAGAGCTTTCCACTCAAAATGGGAGAAACCCAGATTCGCCGGGCCTGGGAGACGCAGAACAGCTCGTGGCTGGAGTTCTGAATCCCAGCGCTGGTCAGTGCAGGAGCTGCAGCGGGTCACTTACTGTATGGCTGCGAAATGAGGTGGGGGTGCTGCAGAGGAACCACCTGCGTGGCTGGGCCCAAGGACGCGGGCTCCTCGGCAGCAGTGCCCGACTGCTGAAAAGCCAGGTCGATCTCTTCATCGGTCAGCCCTGGGAAAAAGCACAGAATGGCAGGTGAGTACCTTTGCCCCATGGCCACGGGTGCAAGAGAATTCACCATAGAAAAGGCTCGTACAGCCACAGAATGCCTGGCATCCTAGCAAGCTGCCTTCCCAATTTGGGATTCTCCGGAACCTCTCTCAGTTGCAATTTAACCTTAAGCGACAGAATATTAGCCTCAACACTGCTTCCAAATGTGGCTCATTCAATTTCCTTAATTTATCCTTGAGTTTATTGCTGCTTTTGAAGTTGCTCTGTACTGCAATTCTACATTCTTCCCCCGAAAACAGATACCATCAACTGCAAATGTGGCTCATTTTAATCTGTAATGGTGTTAAAAAAAGAGGGGAAAAAACTAACAATAATGCATGAAAACAGACAGGGAAACAAAAAACTAATTATTGGGTGAGACGACTAATTAGTCTAGATCGTTTCAGGAGACGGGAATAATTTGCTTTATTTTATGACAAATGCAGAAATAAAAAGAAAAATCAGGACTGACTGTGATTAGTATGAATGGGATATAGGATGTAAAGAAGAAAATAAAACAAGAAAACAGATCAAAACAAGGCCAGGCCCAAACTTTCAGATGATTATTGCTCTAGCCTATGAAAGGCTGCCTGGATCGCCTTTGGCTAGTTTTTCTTTTCCTTTTTTTAATTTCTCCCGACACGCTAACCCAAACTGCACATGGGACCTCAGGAAATAACATGGTGCCATCTGCAGTGGCTGTAACATGCAGAGAGGCTCTGCCCATGGAGGAATAAAAGGCAAGTGAGAAGCCATGAAGACCCCATTCCCAGTGGGGGCCCAGTTAGGATAGCTGCAAACAGACTGGGGAAACTGGCTCCAGGGTAGAGGATGAGGGCACCTGCCAATCCACAGACCAGAACAAAGTGTGGCACCCAGGTATGAGAAGAACTTGCCCACAGGGTCTACTCAGGAAGTAACGGTGCCTACAAAAGCTCTCTACTTCGGCAAGTGGGAAAAGTAAGTAGGAGGTCACTGCTAGTCTGCAGGAGACACTCAGGCCAGTCCACGCCATTCCGGGAATCCCAATTTCCAGTTGAACTGCAACACAGAGCTTTTAAACTAGAGCCGAGAGCTTTTCCACATCTGGTCGGTAGCTCTCCATTAGAGGCCCACAGCATGGTATACTTGCCCCTGGGGGTGGATGAAGTATGAGGCGGTTCGGAGGATCAGCATCTTCAAAGCGTGGTGCCTTGCACTCTGTGCCTAGGGGCTAATAGATGGTGCACATTAATGCTTTAGAGCGAGGCTCAGCCCTGCGTATTGGCGTGAGCTGACTGCAGCCATCCCTCAAAGTTTTCATGCCCTACCATGACTGGCCAAGGGAGTGCCCGGACCACTCGAAAAAGCCCTGGGCCCTTCCTCTTCTCTGCACTAAGCAGATGAGGTTAAGTCGCCATTGAACTCTAGGTCTTCTCCTCCTTCCTTTCCTTGCACACTCCATGAAGCCAGTAGGAGCAGGCAAGGCCACGCCACTGCAGGTCTGAGGTGCTACTGGGGACCCCTGACAGCACTGCTCTCCCAGGGCAGATGAATAGCGCTTACCAGCTTCTAAGCACAAAAACTAAAGTTGAGTAGACCAGGGCTGGATAGGGGACACCCCCCACCCCACCCTACATGCCCGGCCTGCTGCAGAGGGCCTGCTTTTCCCATATTTCTCCTCCCAGGCAGAGCGGGGACAGGACAGACAGACAAGCCAGGACAGACAGAGGACACACCTCCCTGGAGCTTATGCCTCTCAGGCTCTCGCGTGTGCAGTGGCTGCAGATTGCTCTTCCTAAATAGGAAGGGGCACCCCTCTCTAAGCTCAAGGAGGGAAGACATTGCTTTAACCAGTTCATAAGCGGCCACTAGAGAAGAAAGCGGCATCTGCGACGTCAGCACAGGCTGCTGGTCACTGGTACACCATGGAATTCTATAAACCTGGTGGTTCGCGTGCCTTGTCAGCCACTGGCTGCAAATGAGGATAATTTTCCCAAAAGGAGCATTCAGTTGCATTCTCATTTTCCCTTTTGGCTCTTTCAAATATAAACAAGTACTATAATGTTTAACGCTGGGGAAATATACAGTAAGTTACAGGCTGTGCTGCGGCCCTGAGAGCTGGAGCTGGTTAAAGGAACAGGACTCCCTGTCCGTTTTTCTGCCCTCTGGCCCTGAGCTTTTACGTAGCCTATTTTCCTAATAAAACATGTTCCGTGCATTATCACAACTGAGCCCACCAGTGAGGCCTCGGTTTAAAGGGCATCAGCACTTCCTTCCAAGCTCCTATTTTTCAGACCTTATCATCTGATGCTCTTAAATTTACACTGGCTGGAATTCTGATATCCCTACTTCCCCAGGAGAGTCAAGGTTTTGATTTAGTTACAATAAATGACTCATTCTTTTTTTAAAAAAAAAAAGCATTTTAACAATCTCATTGGATAATATCATTTCAGAGCTGGAGCATTATCCCAGTCACTGCCCTCCTTCATCAGATAAAAACTCAAAGTCCAAGGAAGGCAGAAACTGCCCCAAGTTACACTTGTTCTGGAGAACAGTGACACAGTGACTGCCCCAGGCTTTCCACCCCAGCCTGGTGACTCGCTCTCACACCACAGTTACAGACATCAGGTAACAAATCCAGATCTTAACGTCTTTTTCTTACCCTGTTCAGTACTAGGGATGGAACTCAGGGACTCACACATGGTCAGCAAGCCTTCTACCCAGTGATATCCCAGTCCCCCTTGCCTGTTTTAAAATTCTGAGACAAGGTCTCACTAAATTGCTCAGACTGGCCTCAAACTTGTAATGCTCTTGCTTCGGTCTCCCGACTAGCTGGGCTAACAAGTGTGTACCACCACACACCCAGCCAGAACCTGTTTTAAATCTTGAATTTTGTGAAAGAGGTTTCGAGAAGGACTGCATTTCCTTCTCCCATTGCACCCCACAGACCCCTATCTATCACCAGGACCAACAAACGCTGTTTGGACTGATACTAATACAACACAGCAACTTAACCTCTGGGTCCTATCTGCAAAGGCCAACTGGACAACTTTCTGAATACCAGAGCGAAGATGTAGCACCCCTGTCCCCATCTTGTTCTCTAAGATCCTAATTCCAGATCAAATCCAGGTGCCACTCATAGATGGGCGCCTCTGACCCCAAGTGTCCTCTTCTTCTGGGGCATCCCTGGCTTAGGAGGACTGGCCAGCACTAGGACTCTGACAAGGACTTGGGGTTCACCAGGGACCTGGAGAAGGAGCAGGGTCCTTGCTTCCCCCACAGCACAGCTAGCTGTCTTTCCAGCCATCGGCTCTTGGGCAGAGATGACCCCGCCTTTTGGGATGAGACACTGCCATAGGACTCATACAAGAGACATCCAGGTGCCCTAGTCCCATCTTTGCCACCCACCCCCACTGAGATAAATAGCGCAGATCTTTGATTGAGACCTTGCAGAATCCAAAAGGTTAAAAGGAATAATAAAGGAAACTGCCAATTGTAAGTGAATTATATTTGGCTCTGAAAGCTGAGACACAGGCTATATTATAAAAGGCATCTCTTTGCGTTGTTTACCATCACCCTGACTAATGCAGACCTTTTTTTTTGTTTTAAATAATCTCATGCAAATTAGACACACACACTTCCTTCCAGTTGATTGCTATCTGCAAGGAATAATCTAACCACAGAGGGACAGAGCAATGGCTGAGGAGCAGAACGGAGAGATGGGAGCAAAAGGGCTCACCGTCTTGTGGCATGCAAACCTCCTCCCTTCCCCATCTACCAAAAGTCTTCCTTTAGCTGCTGCCTTTGAAAAATTAGTCCATTTTAATAAAGCCTAAATTTTTCTCTTAGTCGGGTGTCATTTTGCATTACCTGATGCCACTAGCATTTAACATTTAGATGGCCTTCCAGTAACTGCCCTTTTGCCATCAGTGATTTTCAAGCGCTACCAGCCACCTGGCCGGGTGTACAGCAGTGACAATTAAAACGTTATTACCGATAGAGAACAGCACTAAGAGAGTCCCACCCAGTTATTCCGCACTCACTGGCTTCAGCCAGGAGGAGGAGGAAGAGTCCAGGGGTCTGTCCAGGCGAGCGGGAGCCGGACGCTGGGCCAACTCTGGGAGGCACAGTGCCACCTCACCTGCCAAGGCCACAGCTGCCTGATCCACAAAGCCAAGCGAGAGCTCTCATTTAAGCACTCCAAGTGAAGGAAGATCTGATGAGCCCAGAACTGGGGTTCTAGTCTCTCGGTTCTCTGCAGTCAACTTCCAAAATCTCAGGGACACTCAGTTCCCTTTACCAGACTTCTGCTGCCCCAAGGATACTGGGGCCAAGGATTTCCTCTCCAACACTTTCTCCAGGGTGGGCTGGTTTGAAAAGTACAGAACGAGCATAGGACGTACCACTGATCAATAAAGCTGGCTTTTACAGCCATCTGCCCTGAATGCTTCAGGGTGGCCACACCTGCCTACTTTCATCCTCTAGCAGATAATCTGTTTTCTTTTTCTAAAGGTTTCTGTTAAAATGCAAACAAGATCCGACTGACTGTCAGCTGCACCCTTCTGGCCAGGGCCCTGACACCCAGGGTCCTTCCTAGGCCTCAGACCCTTTTGGCACTGGGAAGGCTGGCTTTCTTCTGTAGGACCCTCTAGACAAGTGTGGTTCAGAACAAGGAACCTCAGTGCTATCCCCAGTGAGTGCTGGGCACTGCCCCCAGTCTGCCCCTGTGTAGGTGACAGCAGTGCTCTGCCTCATTCAGGTCAACGAACAACCAGGACAGAACCATTAGGAATAGTTTGAAAATATGAAAGGTAATGAGCGCCCGAGCCCAGTGCTCCTAGCGCAGCCTGGCACTAACACAACTGCAGAGTTGGACGGTGACAAAGGACACAGGCCCTGGGGCCCTAGTTAGGGGCTGGGGACTCGGGCAATTCATCTGGGACTCACGGAGATGAGCGGGGTCACCTCTCTGAGAGCACAACTAGTTATCTGCCCGGGCACACTCTGGGAGGAGATGAGGCAGAGAAGACAGCTGGCTAGAAATACTCCCCAAATTAAAAGAAAAATCAACTCTCTCAGAAGAGCTTCCGGGGAGGGGAAAGGGAAAAAGTATTTTTACTTTATTTTATTAACATTTTGTTAGAACAGTAGAATACAATAAGGACTCTCAGAGCCTCTAAAAGTCGTCGGATGACCTGTAGACCCCTATTTCCCACTGCCTTGTATAAAATTGAATTTTTTAAACATAAATTACACGTAATGACGACACTGTAAAAACTAACAGTAATGGAAAGCTGTGCTGTATTTCATTAGCCTGTATTATTCCGTGCCACCTGATCCAGCCGGGCCTTGTTTATGAGTTAGTGTGCTAGCAGATGCCGATGGAAGCATTTGCTTCGACCTTGCTCTTCTCATTGGGGCATGAAATTACGACGGCAGCACCTTGATATTACAGCCATAAATACAGTAAACTGCAAATTTAAGCCAACGGCTCCTATTGTCTCTGAACATAAAGCTGATCGGTATTTATTTAAAAGGAGAACAAAAAAAATATTATATATCACCTTGTTTATGGGGCTGCCCCCACCCACTTTCTAATCCCCCTCCCCCAGCCCCCCAACCTGTCTAATTCACTTGGTTAAAATATTAAGCAAATAAGCCAAACGTTTTCTTCTCCACTGATTAACTATCCCCAAGCAGTGGAAACAGTTTTTGAGAAAACTCGTTCGAAGTATCATTAGCCTGGATGGAAGAGTTTTTTATAGGAACTGATGGGCGGGCTGGCTCCCACCATCTTGATATTGATATGTAAATTCCCAAACAGGACAGGAGACTTTCCCCTCGGCTTAAATGAGGGAAGTTCAAACAACAGGAAAAAGTTGCTGATGATGCCCTGAAACTGAATGCCCTCTCAGTATCCTTCTAAAAATCGTTAGGTAGAAACGCTATTTCAAAAAGCAGCAAAACACTGCCTCCTACCACCTAAGGAAAGAAAGAAAGGTATCTAACAGAGTATAATTCTCATCTCAGCACAGAGCACTCACTGGAAGACCTCTCATTAAAACTTGCACCAATCCCCTCCTTATCCCAGTGAACCATAAAGATAATATATCCTTTAAATACATTAAATGTGGAAGAAAAATAAATACAAAGACAAAAGGACACTGGATATCACCCAACGACGTCTTCCAGTATAAATCACCGGGTAAAAAGCCAGCGCACAGTGTATTTCACTGCCAACTTAGAGACAAGGGGCTTGGCAGGCATGTTTGCACTCCAATCAGAAGAGGGCAGATCTGCTTTCCTCGAGTCAACCAAGAGGGTCTTCTCTCTGAGGCAGAGGGGGTGGGAAAACTCAGCCAAGGCCCAGTTTGGAGATCTCAAAGGGTCAGTGAGGGAATGAGAACAGCAGGGGCAAGATCCCAAGCCACCCTGACAGCAGCAGTGGGAGGACCACTTCGGCAGGGAACTAAAGGCACATTCTGGGGAGAGGCTTCATTCCAGAGCAGACCAGTGAGGGTCCCGGGCCTGGCGTCCAGCAGGACCAATGACACAGCCGCATCAGCCAAGATCAAAAGTTTCTGGACATTTGCTTTTGACAGGTTATTCCACAAGGCAGATGGGCTCCTTTGGAGCCCTAAATTATTCCAGCCCCACCAGGCACTGAGTTTAGCTCCTTCCACATTAAGGAGGAAACTTTTCTATAAAATTCATTGCGCTTCTCTGGGGAGTAGTATAACTGGTGAACAAGACAGAAGCGAGCTGCCCCTCTGTGTACCACAAATTGAGATCTCTCTTATGAAAGACTGGGAGGGGTTCCAATCAGCATCCATGATGTCTATTTTTAGATCTATACAGTCTAGAGAGTTTTTTCTTTCCTTTTAATCCATCTCTGCTAAATCAGAAATAAAAACAGAGAGAAGTTACTTTAGATATTTGATCATCAATTCCAGAGGATTAAATACTGTTGCACGTCAAAGATAGATAGTCTACACCAGCAGATCTTCAGCAACAAGCTAAGAAGCCAGCGCTTCCTGCCATACGGGGAACAAGAACAAGAGAGGGGGGCAACCGTGTCCTCAGGGGACCAGGGGATGATCAGGAAGCACTGCCACTGACAGGCCAGAGGCCAGGTAAACCAGGCACATGTTTATGCCTATGTGGAAAGGCCAAACTGATAAACACTCTTAACAATACTTCATTCCTGCTCCTGCTTCAGAGAGATAGGGAAGGTTGTTTTTAAATAACTCATCTTTGACAACCAAAGATATTCAGAACCAGAAGAAAAGCTCAAGTTCGTGTGGTCCATCCCTTTGTTTTTCTCTTCCTTTTTCTTTTCCCTTGGCCTGGCCAGTCATGCCCCAGAGGCAGCACCGGACGGCCCCCTAGGGCTCTCTGTACTGTTCCAGGCCGCCAGGGCAGCCTGGCAAGCCTCTGCCCTCTGCTACCTGACATAGCCAGCACATTTTGCACATTTCAATAAGCAAAGTCGCAGAATGAAACCCCCAAAGAGAAGAAGAACAAAAAGAATAGCTGGAGAATGGGGAAACCAGGTAACATGAGATCTCTACACTCACCAACAGGTACTGAGTCACAGGTAGAGAGGAGTAAGAAGCTCAGGGGTGCTGCTGCTCAGGAGGGTGACTGCAAATAACGTATACTTCAACAAGCTAGAAGGAAGGACTTCGAACATTTTTACCATAAAGAAATGATAAATGCTTGAGGAGACAGATGTTACCCTGACTTGAACACTACACAACATATACTTGTACATGTATTAATACATCACCTGGTACCCTATAAATATGAACTTCAGAAATATGTACAATTATGTATCAGATGAAAAATAAATTTGGGTAAATATATGAATTATTTTTTAAAAGAACATACATACATTTAAATAAAGGAAAAGGAGACCAAGTCTGAAACTGGTAACAGGCTGAGCATGGGAGGGGCCCAGTGCCTGGAGCCCGACTTCTCTGTTTGTCCTCGTGAATTTTGTTCCAAGTGAATGAATGTGATTCAAAGGAATTAACTAAAATTTATTTTTAAGAACAAAGAAATAATTGGGGGAAATAAACCACCAAAACCTTGATCCTGAACAGAGTCACTTCCAATGGTTATCCCCAATTTCTCCAGAGAAAAACCAGGGAAAGACAGGGAAGACAGAGCTGTGCCCAGGGCTGGGGTGACGATGGTTTCTAATTTCTTGCTTAACCCATTGTGGCTGCAAGCACAGCAGTCAAGTACAAGGTGGCTTTTTTAATGTGTTTTTAAAAGGCAGACATCTGTTCTATTTTGACACATCCTGGCTGCCCAAATGTTTCTTTCAGCTCTAAATATTTGCTTCACCAATGGAAATGTTTCCATCACTGCAACAAAACAAACATTTGCTCTGGGATGGGAAGGATGGCCATACGCCATTTCATATGTTCCTCCACACAGCTTGATTTGGAAAACAGCTCTACTGAGGGACACAAATCAGGTGGCGATTTCTGTTCCTTAAAGAAAACCTTGTCACAAGACTTCAGCATGCCACGGCATACTCTTCAGTCACTCGGCTGAATGCCACAAATGTTCCTTCAGGGTTGTTGTTTTTTTACATCTTCGACCTTACCTCTGTGATCAGAAGGTTTATTATTTGTCATTCAACTTACTTCCTAAAGTTTTAAACCATCAAGTAGCTACTAGGGTTTTTCAAAGCCCTCGAACTAATCTGAGATTAACACATTAAAACATGCTCTGCTCTAATAGGTCAATACATAAATTATTTTGCCACCACCTGTTTGTTAATTCAAACATATGTAGTACTGGCTGCTACTGTCAACATTATTAATATAAATATGTAGTATTCAACCAAATCCATAAACATTTGTGTGCTCATTTTGTGAGGTAATGTGAGAGAGGTAAGGTCTCATCCTCCCTACCTATTAAATAGGAACCTCCCTCAGGCCCCCAATTTCTTATGTTGGATGAGTGTGTTTTCTGTATCCATCTACAATATATTATCTAAAATATAGCTGAGAGAGCCAGGCACGGTGGTGTGCACCTATAGTCTGAGGTTTGGGGGAGGCTGAGGCAGGAGGATCACTTGAACCCAGGAGCTCAATACCACCCTGGGCAACCCCATCCCTAAACAAACAAAGTAAAACATGGCTAGCAAGTAACTCTGTGCTAAAGCACTTGCCTAGTATGTGCCAGGCCTTGGCTCTGATCCCCAAGGCTGAAAAAAAATAAATAAAAGTATGTGTTTCCCCAGATAAATTTATATATTGATAGTAAAGAAAAATAACACATCAACTGCAGGAAACATAAAAAATAAACAAAAACATAGAAAAAGCAAAAATCATTTATTACTTCTCTTCACAGAGATGCGTTAAAGCCGGTGCCAGATGGTGTCTTAAGGTGCTTTATACTTTCCCCTGTGCAGATGGACAGCGAGGGGCTCCCTGGGCTGTGTCAGGTGCCCTGTCAGGTGCCCTGTGGGACTGTGCAGGGCCTACTCAGGGGCCAGTGGGGACTTTTCCTCCCTATCTGCAGCTGAGGAACTGAGGCTCACAGGCACTTCCAGGCCCGCTGCAGCGAGCGGCAGCCAGGACTGGGCCAGGCCCAGCCCCTCGCCACTATGCCACGCAACACAGGGGAGAATATTCCAGGTCTCTCCCCAGGTGAAAGGAGCACCACCGTCCCTGACTTCTGGCGAATATTTAGATGCAGCGCTAAGGTTATTACAACTGAATTTTGTTCAACGTAAAACAACTTTAGACATGAGAAGGACCACTGCTTGCCAGGGTGTGGTGCTGGGAGGCAGCCTGGCATTCTATCACCAGACACTGAAATACCCTTTGGCTCCACAACTTTACTTTTAAGAACAATAAAATGCAGTGTAAGACTTATGGACAAGGATGGTTCATCACCATATTTTATTAGCAAAGAAATTAAATGATGGAAATGGTGCAACAGGAATGATTAGGCAAATTATGACACATTTCAATGATGTAATATTGTTCTATGTTCATGGGAACAGTTATGCAAAATGGGAACAGATATGCAAAAATGGTTGATACATAAGACATAAAAGGCAAATGGTATATTCATAGCATAATCTCAATTACATTTTTAAAAAGAACAAAGGGAAGCAATAAAGTATCATTTAAAATTTGATCTGAATTCAACCTATACATGGTTCAGGAGGAAAGGGAAGGCTGAGAGTGCAGCTCAGTGGCAGAGCACTTGCTTAGCATGCCCGAAGCCTTGGGTTCAATCCCCAGCACTGTACAGATTTTTTTAAGGGGGTGGAGCAATGGCACCATATGCTGGGAAAGGCGCTCCATTCATCCCATGAGTCTTTGAGCAAGCACGGGGGGTCTGGCTTGAACCAGCCAGGTGCCCTCATCGCCTCATTCCCATCACACTTGCAATCTGAGCACCCTGCAACAGGTGGTTCCCCCTCTTTTTTCCTTTCCTTTTTAAAAATTTTTTTATTTTTTATATATTTTCTTTTTTTTTTTTTTTTTTTTGGTATTGGGGATCAAACTCAGGACCTTGCCCTTGCAAAAATCCCTGGCCCTTTAAAAAAAAACCAACAGGATCTCACCAAGTCACTAAGTACCTTAGGCTGGGCTTGAACTTGCAATCCTCCTGCCTTAGTCCCTCAGAGTGCCAGGATTACAGTTGTGCACCACCACACTCAGCTTCCCCCCATATTTCTTGCTACCTATATGCAAAGCCCACCATGTTGCCTGCTGTTAAGCCAAAGATTTATTTCCACATAAAGGAAAATGTGGCTATGTTGGGTTTACTGAGAAACAATATACCAGTCTTCTACATAATGGAATTTTTTATCATTTTATTTTAAATTAATATTTAACCCTTCAATGCCTAGTGATCCATTTTTGGAATGCCCATAACAACAGAACATAATGAAATATTTTCCCTTCAAATTTTTATTCCTTGAATTTTTCTCTAGTTAACATACATGAATTTCATATAAAAAGTTCTATCTTTGGCATAAATGGGTTAATAGATGTATTCCCACAGCACAAAATTCTACAGTCAAAATGGTATAGTGACATGCAATTTCTTCCCATATCTGCCACCTGATCACCCAGTTATATCCTTCCCTGGAAACTGCTGCTACTGGTTTCTTATGGTAAAAGCATGTATGTACACACACATGGTATGTATGTATATTTTATACATACGATAACATGCTGTACACACTGTTCTCTTTGCTATTTTAATTAACATATCCTGGAGAACATTCCACATCAGTATCTTTTTAGAGCGCCCTTATTCTATTTAAGGGCAGTATGTTTGGTATCCCATTATATGGATGCACCATAACTTATTAAACTTGTCCCCTACCGAGCATTTACTCCTATACACAAAACCACAGTGAGAGACCTTGTTCGTGATTTGTACGTGTGTGAGTGTGTCCCCAGGAACAGAATCCGCTAGCTGCAGCTTTAATTCTAAGTGTTGATGAGCAGCCCTCTAAGTGCCTGCTCCACTCAGTTCCACCGGCGTGTGCGTGCTCACTTCCCACAACCCTGCCTACCTGAAGTTGTCGATACCTGAAGCTATCTTCCTCATACTGAAAGGTTTAAAAAAGAAACAAAGAAGGGTCTCATTATAGTTTTAAGTAGTTTTACGGGCATTGTATACACATATATAAAAGCATCTTTAAGCGTATAGCTCAACAAGTTTTCCATGGTGAGAACACCAGTGTCACCCAGATGGATGAACAGGGTAACAGCTTCTACCCCCTTCTGTCCCCTCCAGTCACCACCTCACTTCTACTACCACAGGCTGAGTTGGCTTGTTTCAGCTTTACAGAAATAAAGTAGTAAGAAAGTACCTTATTATTAGAATGTTTCCAGCTCATAATGCTAACAATTATTGTGGACAGTTGATGCAGGTACATAACACATCTTCCCCCACCCCCCAGTACCAGGGATCGAACTCAGGACCTTGCGCTTTCGAGGCAGGCAGGGTACCACTGAGTTAAATCCCCAGCCCTTGTACATACAGATCTTAATTCTTTCTCTCTCTCTCTTTTTTCAGCCCTGACCATTCCCTTCCCTCCCTGCTCCTTCCAACTGTTGGTCCTCTTCCCGTCTGCAAAAGCTCTATTTTCACCATTCTCCTCCCTTCATTCTTTCTATTTTTTTATTTTGGGGGTTTTCTGAGATAGGGTCTCACTGTGTAGTTCAGGCTGGCCTCAAACTCACAGCAATCCTCCTGCCTCAGCCTCCCAAGAGCTGGGATTACAAGCACGCACCATTACACCTAGCCCTTCATTCTTTTTTTAAAAGGAAATGTTCTTAAAAATAAAGAAAATGTTCTTTCATAAAGGGCTTCTTTTGCTCAACATGAGGTCTGTGGGTATCATCCATGTTGCTGCACAGCTGATTCATTCTCACTCCTGAACTGGATTCCTGCATAGTACATGGGCCACAACTTACCCAGCTACTCTCTGGTCCTAGACAATGGAGGAACAGTGCTAGTGTCAACATCGCAAGTGTATTCCAGAGAGGCGCTGCTGGATCCATCAACAGAACACAGACCAACCAGCTCAGCTGGATGCTATCAGCAGTTACCAAAGTGCAGCATTGTACCCGTTCGCTCTCCTACCAGCAATGAGGGGGTCACAGCTGCCCCACCCCAAGGAAGTACTCGGTGTCTTCCCCTTGGCCTACTGCTGGCTATGAAGGGCATCTCAATCTGGTTTTAATCTGCATGATGACTCATGAGGTGGAACACCTCTCACTAAAATAGTTGCCATCTTTATTAGGCACCGTGTTTTTTGTATGTACAGGAAGTTTGTAGTTATGTTGTTAGAATCAAAACTGGTTTGTGTTTGTACTACCAACTATCAAGAAAGGTATTTAAAACTGCCAAACCTTATGATACGTTTGTCTAGTTCCCCTTTCAGTAGTGCCCATTTTTGCTTTATATAGAGAGAACTACATCATTAGGTACATACATATTTAGAAATGATAGCCTTCCTGGTGATTAAGCACTTTTGCATTTTTGTCTGAAATTTCCTTATCTCTACTAGTGGTCTGTGTGCACGCGCTTGCCTGCACGTGTGTGTATGTGTGCACGTGTACACGGAGGACTGAATCAAGGACCTCTGAGGTGAGCACCCCCCTGCCTTTTTAAAGATAGGGTTTCCCTAACTTGCTAAGAAGTAACCCAGGCTGGGGTCAAATTGTGATTCTCCTGTCTCAGCCTCCCAGAGTGCTGAGATTACAGATATGTACCACCATTCCACTCCTCTATCTCTAATTTCACTTTTAAGTCCTCCTTATCTGATCTCAGTAGTGGCTTTCTTTTGGTTAATGTTTGCATGGTGGACCTTTGTCCACAATTTTACTTTTCATCCTTAAGTGTCTTTCTATTAAAGATGCCTACGATTTAAGCAGCACTAAATGAGATTTAGTCTTTTTAAATATAATCTTGAAAAACTCTGCTTTTGGGCTGGGGATGTTGCTCAGTGGCACAGTGCCTGCCTGGCAAGTGCAAGCAAGGTCCTGAGTTCGATCCCCCGTACCAAAAAAAACCCCAAACAAACAAACAAAAAACCTTTCTTTTTAATATTTAGTCCATTTACATTTAATATAAGCATTGAAATTTGGGGGTTTACATCTTCCATTATACCATTTATTTTCTTTTGATCTGTTGAATGCCCTCATTTCTTGCCTTCTTTTTCATTCAGGTTTCCCTCTATTACCTTGTAGTCTAAGGTAACTCTGATGGGTTTCTCCACTATACAATTACTATCTCTCTTTTAAAATTATTAAATAGCTGGGGGAGATACTCTGCTTTCAAATTTCTTTACCTTCCCTCTCTAGTTTTAGCATGTATCCTAAGAGTAAAAAGGTGTGAGACCGAAGAGTCTGAGAACCAGTGCCCTGGCCATCACAATACATCCTTGACTTACTAGAGTTTCAAATAAACGATAAATTTATGACTTTCCCAACAATCCTGAAATTTTAAACATTCTCCCCCCCATTCTTCCTTTTGTTGACTGGCATGCATTTCAATTACCAAGTGCCTTAAAATTCACAAGAGAGACATTCTTTTTTTTCTTTTGTGATTTTTTTGAAACAGGGTCTTACTATGTAGCCCAGGCTGGCCTCAAACTCCAGCAATCCTCCTGCCCCAGCTTCCCAAGTGCTAGGATTACAACTGTGCACCACCACACCCAGCTTCCTTCACTTTTTAAAAATGTTCTATTGTGAAATAATTTTAGACATACAGAAAAGTTACAAGCATAGTACAAAGAATTCCCATATAGCTTTTATCCAGTTTCTTCAAATGCTATATTTATCATGTTTGCTTTATTATTTCCTATCAACCTATCTACAGAATCACTTCCCTGAACTGTCTGTGACTAAATCACAGATACAATGTTCCCTTCCTATTTCAGTACGCATTTCCTGATCTAAGGCAGGAGCGGGGTGGTGTTAAACTCATACAGAACCACAATATAATTACCCACATCAAGAAGTTCACTATTAAATGTATCCCTGAAGCTCACCACTTTGCTCTGATCTCAGTTCACATTATCTGTCTACCTGATTCCCCCACTCAGATGTCTATTAAGTTCTGGGAACTAAATATGTCTAACACTAAGCTCATGATCTTGCCCCACACCAAACTGCTCTATTCCTAATTAGTGACAACTCCAAGCTTCTAGTCAGTTACACAGGACAAAAGCCTTAGAGTCATCCTCAATTTCTACCTCTTTCTCATACTCCAGTCCCAATCAATCAGGTAAATCCTGTTGGACTTACTTTAAAACCTACTCAGGGGTCTGAAGACTCCTTACCACTTGTGTAATCTCCCCTCTTCCCCCCTTTTCCTCCCACTGCCTGTTCTGACCGCAAAAGCCAGGGTGACCCTGCTAAAGCTCCAGTCACATTCAATCACACCTCTGCCTGAAACTCCGATGATTTCCCGCCATATTCGGAGCAAACCCCACGTTCTCAGTGGGATGAATATTGCCACGCACCCGGCTTCCTGATGGTGCTGTGACCTCGCCTCCCTCCTTGCCCACTTGCCTATGCCCTGGCCTCCTTTCTGTTCCTGGAATCTGCCAGACACGAGTCTTCTCTAGGCACAAGTTGTTCTCATTTCCTAGAAGTCTTTCTCCAGAAATCTGCAGAGCCTGCTTCCTCATTTTCAAGATTTTGCTCAAAATGTCACCTTAGAAGGGGCCTTTTCAGACCTTTCCTGTAACCTGTCAAGAACTCTGGTGTTCTTACCCTACTTACACCATGTGTATTTTATTCTACTTACTGCTCTTCACTTCCTCCCTTCCTTTGGAACTTAAGCTCCTCAGAGGCAGGGATTTGGGGCTGCTTTATTCACTATGGTCCCTGTACCTAGAACACCTCAGTTCCACTGACACCTATTTGCTGGTTAATAAAAATTGTGTAGAAAAAATAAACAAATAGAAACCTGAATACATACAAAGTAATGCTGCGCAGATGTGGGGAGGGGTGGCGAGGGCATGGGAAAGCCCAGAGTCCCACCTTGATTCTTTTTTTGTTTTGTTTTGTTTTTTGGTAACGGAGATCGAACTCGGGTCCTTCCACTTTCAAGGCAGGCGGTGGAACACTGAGCCAAATCCCCGGCCCCACACCTTGATTCTTGATTCATTGTCCCTGAAGCGTCTCTTTGGAATCTCCAAGGATCCCTGGGGACAGGGTGAAACTGCTACCCTAAATTCACTCTGTACAAAGGCAAACTACTTTATTCCTTGGCCCCTGATACACCTGCTGCTCTAGAGCCAGCAGATGTGAGTCTTCAGCCCAGGCACTCCTTCCACCCGACCAGAGTAGCTTTCTCCCAGCCCTACTCTGAGCCGGCCGTTGTTCTGGGTCACCTCTTCCACCACAGCCTCCCTCGCTGCCTCAGTGGAAGAGAGCACTTTCCGTTGCAATCACTCTCTATAGGAGACAGAATATTCTTGTGGCTGTCAGATTCCTCTGCAACCTTCCTTCCTTCCTTTCCTTCTTTTTTGGTATGGTTTTCTACAGGTTTTAGTGTTGTTGAGCCTATACTATTTGTGTTACCCATCACTGTAGCCATCCAAAGCTTAAAACACTGACCAATTCACTGAACAGGTGCTCACTGTGAAAGTGTGCATAATGCATACTGGTGCTTACGGATTACAGATTTTTAACAACACCAAGAGGCATTTGGTGACAATTCCCCTTTCTCCTTAAAAACGTATTTGTCAAAAAAAAAAAAAAACAACAACGTATTTGTCATAAACTCATTATCACTGTCACCATTAACAATACTATTCTTAAGTTTCAGCCCATGTACTAAGGCAAGAAATAAAATTAAATTTTATAAATTGGAAAGAATTTCACAAAATAATCATTTACTGTAGATAATACAACTAAAGGGGCCCGGAATTTAGCTCAGTGGTTCAGCAGCCTGCCTCGCAAGTGCAAGGACCCAAGTTCGATCCCCAGCACCCAAAAAAAAAGGAGAGAAAGATAATACAATTAAAGATCTTGACAAATCAATTTAATCAAAAGAAAGTTCAGTGAGATGGCCTGATAGATAATAAATATTATTAAAAATCAGGACCAGCCGGGGATTTAGCTCAGTGGTTCTGGCGCCTGCATGGCATGCAAGCTCAAGGTCCTGAGTTTGATCCCCGGTACAAAAAAAAAAAAAAATCAGGACCATACTTCAGCATTAGCAATAATTTTTAAAAAATGAAAATAATTGCTTTCACAGTAGCCATGAGAAACACAAAATTACTATAATAATCTTTAAGAATGCCAGTTCTATATAAAGAAATCCTGCAAAGAGAAATAAAAGGAGACCAAAATAAAGGAAAAACTTTTTCAAATTAATTTATAGGTTTAACACAATTCCAGTAAATATCTCAATTATTTTAAATTATCTCAAATGTTCATCAAGCTTTTGAGGGAGAATGCATAAGAAAAGAATTAACTAGGAATGTTTGGTAATCCATCTGTATGTAGCCTCTTCTGGGGTGTTTACATGAATTTCACTGTTTTGTTTTGTTTTGGTTTTTTGGTACCAGGGATCAACCTCGGGACCTTGCGCTTGCGAGGCAGGCAGCAGAACCACTGAGCTAAATCCCCAGCCCAATTTCACTGTATTTTTAAAAAGCGGGTCCTACACAGATTATAGTGTGTGGCCCTACCTTATCACTGTGTACTGTGAATTGGTATTAAACCATGTCACACACTGGATACCCTAACATGATATATATAACACACACCATATTACATTGTATTATCACACCCTTCAATAATCAAGTCGGGCATGGTGGCACATGCCTATAGTCCCAGTAATCGGAAAACTGAGGCAGGAGGATGGCCCTGAGTTCGAGGCCAGCCTGGACTGTACAGTGAGTTCAAGGCTAGTCTGAACTATATACTGAGACCCTGTCTCAAAAAAGTAAACAAACAAAAATAAAAGTCAGCCATAATTCTAATCACTGAACCTTTTCCTTTGTCTTTAATATTCAGCAGTTTGACTATGATACACCTAAATGTAATTTTCTTTACTTTCATTTTGCTTGTGAAGGCCAGGGGGATGGCTCAGTGGTAGAACATTGACTAGAATGCGCGAGGCCCTGGCTTCAATCCCTAGAATACCCGCTCTCCAATATACATACAATCTTGATTATGGTTGCCACACTTCTTGGATTGCCACTTGTGTGTTTTTGTTTTGCTTTCTTTTAAATTAAAATTGGTCTTGAAGACACTGGCATAGGAAAAGACTTTATGAACAAAACCTCAGTAGAACAGAAACTAGCACAAAGAATCAACAACTGGGATCTCATCTTATTAAAAAGCTTCTGCACAGCAAGAGAAGCCACCAACAGAGCTAAGAGACAATCTACAATGTGGGAAAAAATTTTTTAGCAGCTGTATCTCAGACAAAGGACTACTATCTAAAATATATAAAGAACTCAAAAAAATCAGACCTTCCAAATTTAAGGACCCAATTTAAAAATGGGCATCTGAAATGAACACACATTTCTCAGACAAAGAAGTAAAAGCAGCAAATGAACATATGAAAAAATGTTCAGGGCCGGGGATTTAGCTCAGTGGTTTCACCGCCTGCTGTGCAAGTGCAAGGACCTGAGTTCAATCCCCAGTACCAAAAAAAAAAGAAAAAATGTTCAACATCACCGATCATTTGAGAGATGCAGATGAAAACAATGCTGAGATTCCACCTCACCCCAGAAAGAATGGCTGCTACCAAGAAATCAACCAATAACAAATGTTGGCGGGTTTGTGGGGAGAAAGGAACCCTTCTCTATTGTTCGTGGAAGTGCAGACTGGTGCAACCACTGTGGAAATCAGTATGGGGATACCTCAAAGAACTAGGACTAGAGGTCTAATTTGACCCAGCTATCCCCCTGCTGGGTATCATGCCAAAAGAATTAAAAGAATCATACCACAGCAATATATGTGCACCATGTTTAGAGCAGTACAGTTTGTAATAGCTAAAGCTTGGAAACAGCCCAAGTGTCCATCAACTGGAAACTGGATAAAGAAGATGTGGATTTTTGGGGGGGTTTTTAGTACCAGGAATCAAACTCGGGACCTTGTGCTTGCAAGGCAGGCGGCAGAAGCACTGAGCTAAATCCCTGGCCCTAAATGTGGTTTTTTTTATAAAATGGAGTACTACTCAGCCATAAAGAACAACAAACTAGAGACATTTGTAGCTAAATGGATGCATATTGAGGCCATACTCTTTAAGTGAAATAAACAGTACACACATGTGTCCACACATGTGTACACAAATAGTTTCTCTGGTGTGAGAAACTGAAAGTGTAAATAAGGATTGAAATGATTAAAATGAATAATTGATAATTTGAAATAGGAAGAAAAGGTCCAAAGGGGTAGGGGAAGTGGGAGGGGCAGGGGAAAGGAAAGGAGGGAAAGGAAAAATTATGAAAAAAGGAAAAAATGGAAACAAAGTCTTTGTAAATAGGGAGGGGTGTAGGGGGTGAAGGGAGGCCAGGAAATGGGGCAAAAATAAAAACCAAGATACATCATGTTCAGGTACAAGCACCCAATGATAAATGTAAATGTACTGTATACCTAAAATGTACCAATAAAAGAATTTAAGGGAAAAAATAATACATTAAGATTGGAAATGTTTTAGCCAATATTTGTTCAAATATTTTTTATTGCCTCATTTCTGTCTCCTTTTGGGGATTGCAATTACCCTGTGATAATCTACATGATTTTAGCCCACAGGTCACTGGAGGTTCTAGTCCTATTTCTTCCATCTTTTTTCCCCTCTATCTCATCTAATGTACTCTGATTTGGATGAACTCTTCTGGCTTGTCTTCGGGTTCACTGATACTTTCTTCTCTTATGCCTAATCTGTTGTCAATCCCATCAGTGAAATTTCAGTGTCAAGCTTTGTTGTTCAGTTTCCATTTGGTTCTTTTTTATAATTTCCATATCTTCATTGCCACCTCCCACCTCTTCACTTTTCATCCATTTTTTAATGTAAATTACTTAACATGTTTTTTCATAGTTCAAAGTTCTTGTTAGTTTGTAAATTCATTTATATTGATTAGCTTTTACTTCAGTAAGGGTCATAATTTCTGTTTCCTCTTCAGTGTAGTAATTTTTTTACTTTATACTGGACATTTGGGTAACCATTTGTAGAAGGTCTGGATTCTGTTTTCTCCTGAAGAACTGAATTTTTTTTCTAGTATGCATTTATTTATTTTTTTATTTTTTTGGTACCAGGGATCAAACTCAGGTCCTTGCGCTTGCGAGGCAGGCACAGTGACACTGAGCTAAATCCCCAGCCCTTGTAATATGCATTTAAATCACAGGCAGATCACTTTGATCTAGTACTGGCTCAGTTTTATGTTTTATTTATTTCTTCATTGCTCAGTCCTGGAGAAAAATGCCAGTCCTGAGAAATACATTTTCCCCTAAATGTATTTTGGCCCTTCTGGGGTTTCAAAGTAAAGCCTCAGATGTTTACTGAGCCCCCTCTAACTTGAGAAGAGTACAACTGTAAGCTGGGCATGATTGTGCACGCCTGTAATCTCAGCACTTGGTAGGGTGAGTCAGCGTGGGCTACATAGTGAGTTCAAGGGCAGCCTGAAGTACATTAGGAAAACTTTGTCTCAAGGAGAGAGAGAGAGAGAGAGAGAGAGAGAGAGAGAGAGAGAGAGACAGAGACAGAGACAGAGAGAGAGAGAGGATGAACTACAATTCCAAATCTGCCTGTCCTATAGTAGGCAGCTTCTGAAATCTATGCTGGTATCTGAGGCATCTTTCCTATGCACAGGCAGTTCAGGAGTTAGCACAGCATTTGAAGGGTGTTCATATGCAGAGTTTGAGGTTATGTACTGCACTGTCCTCTTTTTTCTGGGATTTTCATCCTCAAAGTCAAAATCTCAAAATCCATCTTCTTGGGGCCAGGGATTTAGCTCAGTGGTTTTGCTACCTGCTGCACAAGCACAAGGACCCAAGTTCAATCCCCGGTACCAAAACAAAAAATCCATCTTCTTATTCCTCAAACCATATCACATAGCTCTCTGCTTGCATTCTATTTGCTAGCACCGATAGACTAGGGAATGACTCAATAAAAAGGCCATATAAAGGTGACTCTCCAGGACTGGTTATTTCTTTCAAGAATCAAACTCATCCCCAATTTCTACTTGTTTCTGGTGTCTCTCTAGTGCTTCAAGTAATGTTTTTTAAATATTTTGCCCAAAATTTATTATTTGTTATTGGTGAGGATGCTATTCTGATAAAAGCCACTCCATCATTACTGAGAGCCAGAATTCTAACTCTGAATGTTTTAAAAGAGAAGAACAAAGTGACCCTTGTTATTGTTCAGATTAAAATTGATAATAAAGATACATCAAGTAAAACACGGTGGCTTAGCTGGGTGTGGTGGTGAATACCTGTAATCCCAGTGCTCTGGGAGGCTGAGGCAGAAAGATCACAAATTCAATCCAGCGTGGGCAACTTAGTGACTTGGAGAGACTGTCTCAAAATTTTTAAAAATTTTAAAGGGCTGGAGATGTAGCTCAATCCAAAGGCCCTGGGTTCAATCCTCAGTACTTGGAGGGCGGGGGCAGTGGCTCTTTGTAGGTCAATAAAATAAAAAAATAGTCATCCCTGAAAGATTGTTACACATTAAAATTTAATATATAATAAAGGAAGCATAACAAACAAATGGGGAAAATGATTTATTCATTGAAGGACAGTCTTAGAAAAAGCATTGTTTGAAAGGAGCTTCACTTAATCACTTCATAAATTTTAGGAATAAATAGTTAAGTATAAAAACATAAACCATAAAAACTAAAATAAAATATGGGTGAATATTTAACTTATCACTAGTTCAATGTTTATCAACAAACTACTTATTCTTTCTCTTTAGTTTCTTTCTTAATTGTGAAAAAAAAAAAACTAGCTCATAGGGTTTTTGTGATTAAATAAGGGCTTAGTTCATTGCCTAACACATAATCAACCCTCAGTAAATGTTAGCTATTACTGTAATTATTATTATTATTTAATAATTATGGAGAAGTAATCTCTTACCATAAAAATAACAGGGGAAATATAAGAAGATAGATATGATTAGGTGAAAATAATCAATTTTATATATTAAAAACATAAAAAGTAAGGAACAAAGGGAAAAATATTTGCAAACATGACAAAGAATTAATATTTTTAATATATAAAGGGCATTCAAAAAATAAGTAAAGCATTAATATCCCAGTAGAAAATGGAGGTGGGGGGAAAGAGCTGTATAAACATTTCTAAGAAGAAATAAACATATTTAAAAGTTCAGCTCTGTTTCTTTTTTCTTTTTTTTTTGGTACCAGGGATCGAACTTGGGTCCTTGTGCTTGCGCAGCAGGTGGCAAAACCACTGAGCTAAATCCCCGGCCCTCAGCTCTGTTTCTAACCAAGTAAATGCAAATGAGAACAATCTGAGGAAGTGGTTTTGCTGCTGTTCGCTGGTTTTCAGGACCAGACACAAGTAGTGGTAAACTGAAACAGGCGTTCAAACCCCTAGTGAAGGAACTGGTTTGTCCCATTTGCAAAGCTATCCCTGTGCCCAGAGCGTGAACAATTACACCCCATGAGTCAGTACCTCTTCACTTCAGGGGTCTATCTTGAAGGAGTATACAACTGCTATTCATCATTTTTTCTAAATGTTTTCACCTTTAAAAAAACAAAGAAGAAATGAAAATTAATTAAGGACTCATCTCAAGAAGCTAGAAGAATATTAGAAAAACCCAAACAAGGTCAATGAAAAGAATTCTGTACAAGAGTGTTTTAAATTTTCCAAGTGGGCCAGGGATGGTGATGCACACTTCTAATCCCAGCACTCACTCGGGGGCTGAGACAGGAAGATTGCCAGGAGTTCAAGGCCAGCCTGGACTATATATATACTGAGATCCTATCTCCAAAACAAATTTTTTTTTTTCCAAATGGCTGAATTTTTTCTTGCAGGGCTTCTGATTGTTAAGTTTTTGTTTTACTGCCTCCTGATCAAAGAAGGGGACAATGTAACTTCTGACTTTTGGACTTTGAGATTTTTCTTAGCAGCTAATTGACATAATTTTATAAATGTGTCATGGGCACTGACAGATTGAATATTCCCTATTTCTGTGTATAAAATTATATATATAAACAAACTTATTAATTATGTTATCCAATTATTTCATATAATTTTACTGGTTGATTTATTAAATTCTGAAGTATATTAATATCAACCATGTTGCTTTAAATTCCTTCTCTTCTTTTCCTAATAGCTTTTGCTTTATATACATTAATATAGTAAAGTGCATAAAGTCTTGTGTATCTTCTAGTGGAGTGAACTTTCTAATAGTATAAAATGATTATTCTTTTTAATATACTTTTTTTTTTTTTTTTGGTACCAGGGATTGAACTCGGGACCTTGCGCTTGTGAGGCAGGCACTGGAACCACTGAGCTAAATCCCCTGCCCCTTTTTTATTTATTTATTTATTTTTATTTTTATTTTTTTTTGGTACCGGGGATCGAACTCTGGACCTTGCACTTGCGAGGCAGGTGCCGGAACCACTGAGCTAAATCCCCAGCCCTACAGCCCCAACCTTGAATTTCTAATCCACCTAAAACTAGTATTGCCATTTCTGATTGTTGGTTTGTTTTTGCACTTATTTGCTCACTGTATTTGCCCGTTCTTTGTTTTCAATTTTCCTACACTGTTTTAAGTATATCTCTTGTTTATGCAAAAAATTGGCCGCTATTTCTTCTTCAAGTTTAACTGGGTCTGATCTGTCCTTTTAATAGGGGATTTAAAAAAATCCCATAAATAGATATTGCATTTCCTGCCTCTTTTTTGTTTTTTCTCCCTGACCTTGGCTGATCTGATCATTTTTCCCCCTTCAAATTAAAAAAAAAATCTAAATCCTGTTTTCCTCAAATCTAGTAAAAAGTAGCCTTGAGGGCTGGGGATTTAGCTCAGTGGTTCTGCCGCCTGCCTCGCAAGCGCAAGGACCCAAGTTCAATCCCGGATACCAGAAAAAAAAAAAAGTAGCCCCAATTAAAAGCTGAGATAATATTCAGGATGAAATGTCCCAAGGACACGCATCTGAAGCCCTACAGCATGGGGTCCACCCTGTGCCCCTCCTCCACAGGCAGCTACGACTGTGGGCATCAATATTCATTTTTGCCTGTTCTCAGGTTTCATAAAAATATATATTCTTTTATATCTGGCTTCTTTGATAGCATTCTTTAAGATTCAATTGTATAGCTGCATAGACCAGCAATGGATTATTTTGTCTTGCTATGCAATTTCTCATATATGTCTGTTCCCTGAGTTGCCCACTCTCTGCTGATGGACATTTCCCCCCAGGTTTTGGCTATTTTATTTTATTTATTTATTTATTTATTTATTTATTTATTTTTTGGTACCGAAGATCAAACTCGAGAACTTGCACTTGTGAGGCAGGCAGTGCAACCACTGAGCTAAATCCCCAGCCCCTTGGCTATTTAAAATAAAGTTGCTATTCATGCTCTTGTGGATGTCTTTTTATGTACAGATGTACTCATTTGTCCTAGGTTTACGCCTAGCAAAGAAACTGCTAAGTCACAGAACAAGCACCTAACTAGTGGGAGGCACCAGCTGTCTTCAGCAGCTGCACATGAGGGCTGCAGCTGCTCTGCATTCTTGCCAACACTTGGTATTCTCTGTCTTTCTCATTTTAGTCACTGCAGTGGGTGTACACCGATGACCTGCTGAGGTTTATCTACATATAGTCCCTGAGAGCATCTTTTTATGCTTATTAACCATCTGGAAATGCTCTTAATAAAGTGTCTGTTCAAGTCATTTGCACACCTTCAAAAATTAAGTTATTTAGCCATTTCTTGTTGATTTGTGGGAATTCTCTAAGACCCCTGTCAGATAATATGAACAGCATTCAGGGTATATCTGGTGCTTTCACTTTTTTACTGTCATGCTCTCATGAATAAAGGTTTCAATTATGACAGTATTTTCTCTCTTTCATGGCTAGTGGGGTTTGTGAACTAATTGAGAAATGTGTGCCGACCCTGAGGTCATGAGCTGTTCTCCTGTGCACTGCAGGTTGACCTTCCTCACTGAGTATGTTGTAAGGTGAGAGTCAAGGTTCTTTTAAATACAGGAATCTGATTATTCCAACACCGTTGTCTAGAGCACTGACACCAGCTAGAGGGTCAGTTAGCCATCAACATGTAACTGCCAGCTTCCTAAAGCAAACACTGCCCTGGAGATAAATCAGTAAACCAAAAGGATACCATTTCTGCATTCACGGACTCGAGTGAAGAGCTAGTAAGTTCACTCTGTCAACCCTTGTTTAAAACAAAATGACCTGAGGAAAAGCCAAGTAAAGTCTAACTTGTGCCTAGTATCTGCCATCTGACTGCACTAAATTAACTAAAAGCTCCATGTGCTGATTCCTCTTTTTTATTTTAGCAATGGGGATTAAACCCAGGGTCTGCACACTGAGCTACATTCCTAGTTCCTTTAAAAAAAATGTTTTTTGAGATAGGGTCTCACTAAGTTGCTAAATTGCTCATGATAGGTCTGAATGTGCAATCCTCCAGCCTCAGCCTCCCAGAGCACTGACCCAGGTGTCAGGACCACTGAGCTAAATCCCCAGTCTCCCAGAGCACTGAGATTGAAGTTGTACACCACCATACCCAGCTTTGCTACTTCCACTTTTATAGACAGCCTACAAACTAAAGATGGTTGAGGGCAGGATCATGAAAACTCACTCCCTTTGTTATTTTTCTGATTGTGAATATTCAAAAACTAAAAACAATTTTAAACTGTAATGAAATATACACTGTATAAAATTTACCATCTGAACCATTTTTAGGTTTACAGTTCAGCGGTATGAAATACATCCACACCGTTGTGCTGGCATCACCACCACACATCTCCAGAACTCTATTCGTCCTGCAAAACTAAAACTCTGCTCAGACTCAAGATTCAACATCAGTCCCTAATTCCTCCTCCCTACCCTTCACCAAACATCATTCTATTTTCTTTGAAAATACTTTTTTTTTTTTAATACAGAAAAGTTCAAAGGAGCCAAAAGACAAAAATCATCTAATTCCCACCATTCAGAAGCAATTAATATTTGGAATAATATTAATATTTGGAATTAATATTTTAAAATTAAATCATATATTAGCTGGAAGTTAAAGTTGTATACAAAGTAAGAACTGTGATAGTCAAAATTAATTTTAAAATAATAATAATTTCCAACCAAACTCAGCCAACCAGAAATGGAATATGAAGATTAAAGACATCTCCAGACATGCTGAATCTAAAAAGGTTTACCTCCCATGCACACCTTCTCAGGAAGCTAATGAAGGAGTTATTCCACCAGCCAAAGATGGGAACACATGGAAGCCAGGAAACAAGAAATGACCACAGGAAAGGGCCAAGGAACTCCCAGAGGCATGAGGACAGCTGAGAGTGGCACTAGGCTCTAGAAATGACACCAAGAAACCAGTGAGTTACCTGATGCCTTCAATGTTGCCAAGGGGAATTTTACATCTGACAGAGAGTGTGATGATTAATTAGTAATAAGAACACAACAGCTAAGCTGTCTGCCCCCACTCCCAAATACAGCCCATTATTAACCCTGTGAAAAATAAAACATTACAAAAGAGAGAATATAATTATCATATACTAGCTGGTTTGGTTTGTGAAAAATATTAAAATACTTTTCATGTTTATTATAAATAATGTTTATGATTTTACTAAAATATGAATACTTTCTTAGTACTGTTATGTTTAGAATTTGATACTCAACATATTAGCAATGTTTAGTATTTAATGCATGTTGTATCCATAAAATAAATTAGATTTCCATGTTTTAATATAAACTAGATCTCTGGGCTTTACTTCCATGTTTCCAAATACTCTGAAATTTATGATGGTTGAGGGCAGGAACACAAAGAAAATCATACTCATGGTTTTTCTGCTAACCACTACATGAAATAATGGCACATGAAATCTAGTATATTAAAAAAAACTACAACTGACTAGAATTCGTGCTAATAATACAATAATGATTCACTACAACTCATCATTATATTTTACTATATTAAGAGATCAAAGGACAACTATCATATTTCTACAAGTTGATGAAGAGCATCTCATTTAGGTTGAAATCCATTCTTAGTGAAAACTCAATAAAATGATTAACACAAGTATTTCCTTGTATGACACAGTGTGGAGGATGCCTGTGTATGTGTGTTAATGTCACTATCCAAAATAAAATGTAAAAGCACATTATTTAAAACCAAGAACAGTACAACTATGTTCACAATCATCAATTTTATTTGTCCCTGTACTGGAGGTATTAGTTGGTGCAATTAGACAAGAAAGAAGCTATAAATACAAACAATGGAAATGGGGAGATGAAAGTATTATTTCCAGATCATACCTGAAAAACTGCTAAGGATTAACCCACTGTAAATACTATTAACATTTGGCTAGATATCTACATTCAAAATTAGTATGTAAAAATTGCCTTCAAATTAGAAAACTACTTGGAAAACATAAGAAAAAGGACAGATCCCATTCCAAGTAGCAACAAAAGATATAAATTAGAAATAAATGTGCAGGGTCTATATAAAGATACTGAGAGCACTAAAGAAAAAAATGAGTAAGTGGAAATAATTACCTTTTTCTTCTAGAGGAAGTGTCAATATTATAAACATGTCATTTGTCCTAAATTAATCTATAAATTTAGTAACATTCCAATTTTTAATACATCAACAGTCTTTTTCTGTTTTAACTCAGCAAACTAATTTTGAAAATTATGGAGAAAGGAAATTCTGGATAATTGAAAAGACGATGAGAGAAGATTAATTCCAACACAATAAAACACACAAGCTGGTGTGACACTGGAACAAGAGACAGCAAATGAATAGCGAGCATCCACGCATGACAAGAAGTTAGCCCAGGACACAGCTTCCCCGCAAGCCAACCGAGGGATCTATGTCTGGGGGCCAAAGTCAGGCCCCTGATCTATTTTGGGATGACCTGTGAGCCCCCAGTCTCAACTGCTAATACCAGGAGAGAAAATAAAATGAAGAGAAATTTTCATTTTCAGACAAACAGAGATAGAATTTATTATTAGCAGGCCTCCCTCCATGAAATGAAATACCAAGGGAATTCTTCAAACAGAAGGAAAATGATCCTAGACACAGAAATGCAAGAAGTTACGAGGCAAAGGAAACAACAAATATAAATGAATACGAACTATATAACATAATAATCTTTTAGGGTTTAAAGTCTATGTGGTACTAAACTGCAAAAACCTCCCCAATGACACAAGAAGCAGGCAAAGAGAGTGACAGAATTAATGTGCTAAGGTGCTAGCACTGCTGGCACAGGAAAGATCCTCAGTCACATAAGGCTGTAGGAGTCCAAGTGTGTTGTCTCACACAGCAGCAACAGTGGTGGGCCTATGACATGTGTGCTGCCGCAGGCTGTTTGTATCACTGAAAGCCCTAAAAAGTTCCTATCATGGCTCTAGGGCAGTGGTTCACCAGCATTGTGGTCTCTAGACCCCTCTGCATTCTTAGACAGTATTAAGGACCTCAAGAAATTTTGTTAGTGAACATTTAGGATCAGAGCTGAGATATGTAAAACTACCAACTCCTTTTAAAGTAACAATGAATATAATACTAATAACCTAATCACAGAAATAATTTATCTTCAATACAAAACGAATAATGGAGAAGCATGGCACTATTTAACTTTTCTGCCAAGTTCTTTTTTTTTTTTGGTACCGGGGATCGACCTCGGGTCCTTGCGCTTGTGCAGCAGGCGCCGAAGCCACTGAGCTAAATCCCTGGCCCACTGCCAAGTTCTTTTATGTCTGGCTTAATAGAAGACAACTGGAGCCAAGCTAGTGCACACCTGCAATCCCAGCTACTCAGGAGGCTGAGGCAGGAGGATGGCAAATTCAAGGGCAGCCTGGGTTACACAGTGAGGTTGTTTCAAAGTAAAATAAAATTTAAAAGGCTGGGGATGTGTCTCAGTGGTAAAGCACTTACCTAGCATGTCCAAGGCTCTGGGTTCAATTCCCAATACCACATAAATACATACACACATACATACATACAAATACGTACATAAAAGACAACTAGAATCTCATCTCTACTCCTGTATTAAATCTGTTGTGGTATATTACCTTGGCTAAAACAAATGAAGAAAATATAGCCTAGCACAAACATGAAGTGGAAGAAGGAAAGAGTATTTCCATAGTTTTTTTTTAGACAGTGGTGGATATTCTTTGGTGACACTACACCAAAACTCAACAAGTGGTAGTTTCCTAAGGATTAACTGCACTATGGAGTCTGAAACCCTATCAATAAACTTTCACACCCTATTACATCGAAATCCATTGGTCTATCTTGCACTTTGGATATTTCACTCATGCAATTTTGTAAAATCATACACTGACCATAAAGAAAATACTAGTTTCAATAATGTATGCAGCTCTCCCAAATTCTGACTTTTTTTTTCATACCGAGGATTGAATTCAGGACCTTGAACCTGGGAGGCAGGCAGCAAAACCACTGAGCTAAATCCCTGGCCCCTGACATATTTTTTAAACCATACTTAAAAAGCATAATCATTTCCAGCTATCCAAGAGGCTGAAGGAGGATCGCAAGTTAGAGCCAAGCCTAGTAAATTCAGTAAGATCTTGTCTAGAAATAAAAAATAAAAAGTATAGGGATTAGCTTAGTGGTAAAACATACCTCAGTTCGATCTTTACTATCATAGAATGAATGAATGAACAAAACATACTCATTAGTATTACCATTGACCTTGTCAGAAGTTAAGTACCAAGTCTAGTAAGTCAAGTTTAAATACCAGGGAGCTGCTGAGCTCACAATGATGGATATACATTTTATAAAATTCAAATTTCATTTGAAAGCCCAAATTTTAATATTTATTTCTTTTGAGTTGGTGTCTTACAGTTTGGTCAGACTGGGATTGAACTACTGCCTCAGCTTCCTGAGAAGCTGGGACTACAGGTAAGTGCCACCATGTCCAGTTACAAAGTTTTTTGTTGTTGTTGTTGTTGTTGCTTTTTTTGTTTTTTGAGACAGGGGTCTCACTATGTAGTTGGTCTCGAACTCACAGCAATCCTCCTGCCTCAGCCTCCTGAGAGACAAATCTTACAACTGACAACAAATAATATCAGTTGGTTTTCCTGAAATGGAATGCTCACTTAGTTCATTTTTGAGAAAATGCCTGCCAAGTACTGATGCTTGAATGACCACCATTTCTCAATCACTCGTTCAATAAAGATGGTACCCCAAGAAAATGGCCACTGGTTCAGTGCCTAACTCAAACTACTATGCATGCACTTTTCCTCAAGACAATGGCTGTTTTGGCTTGCAATGGAAGTGCTTCTGCATACTTGCTGTTTTTTTCACACAGAACACTCAAGTGTGAGGTTTCATAAAATTAGTAAATTTTACTCTTTAATAAAGAACAATTTTAAGTGAAATAGACATTCATTGGTTTTTGGGTTTGTTCTTTGCTTTTTGGTACCGGGGATCAAACTCAGGACCTTGCGCTTGTGAGGCAGGTGGCAGCACCACTGAGCTACATCCCCAGCCGACATTCACTGTTTTAACAGCAGGCACATAACAGCAGCTATGGATTACAGCAAGGGGCAGCAGTTTTACCTACCAATACTTTTGCATCATCACTGGGAATGGCAACACAGTGAGAAAGGCAAATAATGTCTTACTCCTGGTTATAAAAGTACTTAGCCGGGCGTGGTGGCACATGCCTGTGATCCCAGCACTCAGGAGGCTGAGGCAGGAGGATCGCCATAAGTTTGAGGCCAGCCTGGGCTCCATAGTGAGATCAAGGCCAGTCTGAACTACATAGCAAGACCCTGTCTCAAAAAAAAAAAAAAACCACAAAAAAACCTTGCAGATGTCTGCAAAGGGAGTGGGGAGCCCCCCCACAACTCCACAGACCACACTCAGGAGCTGCTTGTGTAATCTAAGGACAAAAGAACTGCAAGGAAATCTTACATTTTACTCAGTAAGATAAATGTTGGTAAGAATATCAGCTTGTAATTTTTTTAAACTACCTTTTGGCGGAGGGCAGTGGTGGGAATTGAATCCAGGGCTTTCCACACACTAGGCAAGCACTCTAACACTGAGATACATTCCCAGCCCTAAACTACTTTACATTATAGTACCCAAAGGACAAGTATATCAAACATCAGGACTAAAATTTTCACTGGGAGAAAAGACACAAGTGTAGAATAAGAGAAGTTAAAGCCTATGTTAAACTTGAATTACATATAGATAGATAGATAGATAGATAGACAGATAGATAGATTTATTTATTTATTTACATATACTATGTGAATACATATAAACAAAAATTATATGCATGTGTTTGTGGTTTTGTGTACTAAGCAAGAGAAAGCAGCAGCAACAACCCAGAAATAATGCTGTAACCAGTGTCCAGATTCTGGCATCTAAGTGTCATTCCTACTAGAAGAAATCTGGGGAAAACGCCTAATTCTGGGCATGGAATACAGGCAATACAGGGTGTATCTGAGACATTTTGCAACAGGAAGCAAAGGAGCCACACGAACAGGTACCCAGTGACCAAATCTGGAATAATATATACAAGCATGACTCTCCCTGGACTAGTGAACATAATAATACTCAAACCAAAGTGAGAGTGACAGCCAGCAGAGGGAAGATGAGAAAGCCCTTTACAAAATACTAGATAATAAATATATGAGAAAGAATACAACTAGAAAATCAGTTTTTTTTAATTCCCAACGACACAGCCAATTAAAGCAAGGATCTCCAACAACTGCTAAAATGACTGAATGAAAGTTTGTTGAGTAACAAGATAATATGATCTCGGGCTGGGGATTTAGCTCAGTGGTTTCGACCCCTGCTGCGCAAGCTCAAAGACCCCGGTACCAAAAAAAAAAAAAAAAAGATAATATGATCTCAAAGAAGCACTTCTTAGACATTTACTAGTGAACCTTTACAATGGAGAGGTCTGGTAGCATCACCAAGGCTGGACAGGTCTACTTCTCTCCTCTGCAGTGATAAGATAATAGGTGATTAGGTTACTTGTTAAGTACTGTTCCCCAAAATGTTTAATCTTAATCCTAGGAAGAGGAAACAATGTGACAAATCCAGAATGTGTGATATTCAAGATGACAACTGATCCGAGCGCCTCAAAAACAATCAAGAACAAGTGAGGAAAGGCAAGGGCAGCTCTAGATGAGAAGACAAAGTGGTAGGTGCTCAGCATGACCCTGGCCGTCCTGTGGAATCGACTATAAAAGATATTTTTGGGCAATGAGGAAAATTTAAATACAGAACATATATCAGGCGATTTCATGGAATTAGTGCTAATTTTATTCGGTGTGCTAGCTAATGTGGTGTGGTTATGTGAGAGAACATCCTTACTTGAAGAGATATGTGCTGAAATA
Source organism: Heterocephalus glaber (assembly GCF_053883595.1). Classification (NCBI taxonomy): domain Eukaryota; kingdom Metazoa; phylum Chordata; class Mammalia; order Rodentia; family Bathyergidae; genus Heterocephalus; species Heterocephalus glaber. The sequence continues at coordinate 6,497,988 of NW_028258299.1, read as the reverse complement.
ATTAGAGTTGAAGTGTCATGATCTAGAACTTCTTTCTAAATGGTCACAAGTGTGTGCACATACATGTGGAGAGAGATAAAGTAAATGTGGCAAAATGTTAACTAAGAAATTGGATAAAAGATATCTGGGTGCTGTCCATTACAGTTTTTCTATAAATCCGAACTGTTCAATGTGAAAAGAACTCACAAGACATCAGGTTGGAAAGAACAGAAGCAGATGGGACTTGATCCACTCAGCAGGGAAGTTATCCAAAGTTGCTGAGTGAGGAGAAGGCTTAAAGCAGAGTTCAACCTCACCACCTGGGGGCAAGCACAGTTCGGCCCAGAGGCGGTGCAACTGGAAGGCAAGAACCCACCCTGCAGCTGCCAGGCCCGAGGGAACCAACACCCACTGCCTCCACTGTCACCATCTGTCACGGGAGAGGACAATGGCAGCCTGGTGACAGAGAAGCTGCGGTTGTCAGGTGTCCTTTGAGAGCGGAGCGGTCTGTGGGTCTGTAGATTAATCATTTCCGATATACCAGGTTCATGTTTTATGGACTCCTTCAGCCAAAAGCTTGCCCTTTTCTACATGGAGTTGACACCAACTGTAAGAAGGGCTGCAGGGGTGCTGGTCCTGATCCCAGCTCCACTGCCCTCTCGGAGGTGGTGGCCTTGTTTCACAGGAGTCCAAGCCACTGTTGTGTTTGCCAAGTGACTCTGGAGTTACTCCCACTGACCTTTTTTGCTTGAGAAAACTGAAATAATGTTGACTTTCTCCTCTACGGTTTAAGGCAGTTATGAGCATGTCAAACAATTTCGGCCAAAGAATATTGCATATACCCACCAAAATAGGTAAGATTCAGAGTCTCCTGGAAAGGGAGGACTTGGAAAGTCTAGGGATCACTATGACTGTTTCTTCCTTCATCTCCAAATAGAAGGATTGTACCCATTTTACCTCTTTGAGCATTCATATTTAACTAATACCGTTCTCGAAAATCTAGTTGAAATAATAATAAAGACATGTAACACGGGAAAGGGGAAAAAATATCTTCATGTGATATGCTACTGAGAAAACCTAAGAGAACCAATAAAAATAATTAGAACTACTAAAAATACAATAAGGCAATTTTAAAAACACAGAAATCAACAGCTTTCCTAAATATTAACAAAGACCTCTGTAAAAATATAAATCCCAAGGCAACAATAATAAATTTTAAAATAGGACTGGGCTGGGGGTTTAGCTCAGTGGTTCCGCCACTTGCCTTGCAAGTGCAAGGTCCTGAGTTTGATCCCCATACAAAAAAAAAAAAAAAAACTTCAGACTGAAGGAAATGTGTGGGAACTAGTCAGAAGGAGTATAAAATCATCAATGAGGAATACATTTCACTCAAAAGATACATCACATTCATGGATGGAAAGACTGCATACTGCAAAGATGTCAATTCTTTCCAAGGTAATTTCTATGTTGAATGTAATTATAATCAAAATTCAAAAGAGTTTATTCTTTGATTGGCACCGGGTGGGGGTGGGGTGGGATGAAGAAGGGAAGAGGAAACACTAGGAAGTGATTCTAAAATGCCGTTCAAAGTGTGCACGGCCAGGAAAGGCAGGATATTCTAAGAAACATAGAGAAAGAATATAACGTATGCTAACAAATACAAGAAATAATAAATCTATAATAATAAAAACACTGCCATATTAGTCTCACAGCAGACAGGTATGTCAATGAATGAGAAGAGACTGTCCCTGATCACATATCAGTATTAAGAATCTAGTATATAATGGGGGAAAAATAAGAACCAAGATGCATCATGTAAAGGTACAAGTTCCCAGTAAGAAATGTAATTGTGTTGCATACCTAAAATGTGCCAATAAAAGAGAAAAAAAAAAAGAATCTAATATATGAAAAAATGACATGGCAAATGAGTGGGGAAAGAAATAAGTTGTTCAATAAATGATGCTGGAACAATCAGGTTGGTCGACAGGAAAAATAGTTATATTCCCTGTTGCTCAGCTAACAGCAAAACAAATCCCATAAAGGAAAACTAAAACCATGAAAGAAAAAAGGAGGCAAATATTTCTATCCTCTTGCGGTGCGAGAAAAGTTTTCTATGCTCAACCAAGATAAGAAACCATGAACCTGCCCATCTGCGAGTTTAAAAGGTGCGCTGGACAGCACCAGCCCTCGGAGTGCAAGTTGTGCAATGGTAACCTTAGCAATGTACATTAAAAGGAATACAGATCCATTTTCTTTAACCCAGGATTAGCAACTCTAAAGATTTTTACCTAAAAAGGTAATCACTAAAGGAATACCTACTTCTTGAGGATATTTTTTAAAAAGGGTTGTTGGGGCCAGGGATTTAGCTCAGTGGTTCTACTGCTTGCCTTGCAAGCACAAGGTCCCGAGTTCAATCCCCCATACCAAAAAAAAAAAGGGTTGTTGGAATGGTGAAAAATGAAAACAATCTAGATGTCCACCAAGGGGGCTGGTTAAATAAACTGTGGTGTGTATTTTCAGGAGAACACCAAGCAGTTATTAAAACTGATGACAGAAATCTGTATCTACAAGGGCCGGGGATTTAGCTCAGTGGTTCCGGCGCCTGCCTCGCAAGCGCAAGGTCCCAAGTTTGATCCCTAGTACCAAAAAAAAAAAGAAATCTGTATCTACAGATACTAGTTATGTCCACATCATAGTATCAAGCAGGAAAAAGAAGAGGCAAAACCTAGCGTGAGGGATAAATGGGAAGGGGGAGGAAAAGAAGAGAGGGGTAATAGGTTAGAAAATGATTGAGAAATGTTAGATGCATTTATCAGTCTACCAAAACGATCCTCACATTCTTAACATGCACCAATAAAAAATCAGTTAAAAAATAATATGCACTAGGATATATGATGTAGTGATAGTATATATATTTTAAGGGCATACATGGAATTTTAAGAGGAGCAGTAGGATGAATATAATATTAGTTCCTACAGATAAAGGATGGAATTATTGGCAGAATTATCAGAACTTTTAAAAATGGAAAATGACTCTAATATTCAGAGGTCCTAAAATAGGATCGATTTCACTGAAAGAGAATGTGGCGATTGGGACTGAAATACTAAAGGAAGCAAAGACAATATTTAAGAGATTTACATGGCATAATTACTATTTTAGGATTATCCAAATTAATGATATAAAGTGATAGAATCGTGAGAAACAACAACAGGGTGATTTACAAACAACTTTGAGGTAGGACCCAACAGTTCCAAAGGAAGCCGTGAGGCTGAGGGTCCAATCAGCTTCCAGATCTGCACCCTCCCCGTGGCTCTAGTCACAGATTCTTCCCGCCACCTCAGTCTCGAGGTCCATAAAATGGGGATAAAAACACCAGTTTTTTCATCCTCCTCTCCCTGCAGGGTGCTCTGAGGATTAATTAGTTGAAGTGTATTGCTGTTCTATTATTACTGAAAAATTTCCATCAGGATCAGCTCTCTAAAGTTCTTCAACAAAACTAAAGAAGTTTTGATGAAATGCCCCAAAGACAAGCAAGCCTAGTAATCATGGAGCTGGAGGAGAAACAGCACAGCAACCTTCTCCCCTTGCCCCCACATCAGCGCAGCACTGGGCCGCAAGGCTGCGCCAGAGTTTCATCACCACTCCCCCAGGATGAGGTCAGCGCACACGCCAGCTTCCAACTCTCCAAGGGGACGATTATCACACTGTCACCAGCATCCCCTGGGCTCCTTATTAGGATAATAGAAACTCTTCGTGCCACAGAGAGACTGACAGAGGCTGCAAGCCTGAAACGAACACATGTGTACAGGCAGCCCCCACTCCGGGTCCCTAATGAGGGCTATAGGAGCAGATGTGCAGGGCTCCCCTTTGCCGAATGTCAGCTCATCCTATGGAATTCTAACCCCAGCTGCCACGCTCTGGGGATGTTAGGGGGAAGCTGTACTGGAAGTGCTTCCAGAGGGGCAGCTCATGAGCAAAACCACAAACTCCAGCCAGGAGCACAGGAAGACAAGAATGATGCTACTGAAGGGCACACAGGACACTGCTAATCCCTGTCATTCCGATCAAATCCAAACACTGCATCACGGCAGAGGAACCGCCAATAGCGCACGGCTGGCAGGGTAAACTGTGTGGAGGGGGACTCAGCAGCAGCCCCATGCTGTCCCTTGCGCCTGGCACTCTGTGGCATGTTCCACTCTGGCTCCCGAGTGCCAGCCCAGTTAGATGCAAAGCTTTGTCCTGTGTGGCCTAGGCCATACAACCCGTTACTCTGCTCTCCTCTCACCGCGCCCCCCCCGCCCCGCCCGCTCCTTCGTCTTCCACCCTATGTGTCATCCTGCCTCTCAAAATCTATTCCTGTCTGTCCCAGAGGGCAGAGTGAAGCAAGTTCTACCAAAATGATGCAACGCCTGGCCACAGGTGAGCCCCGGACTCTTCTGAAAACCTAATGAACGGGCAACAGCAGCTTGTGTGCTTGACAGCACACAGGTGCTGATAAATACCCACCCACCCCCGCCCCGTTCCTGGTAAACACGGGCACACGCACGCGCATACACACTCTGTCTCTCTCTCCCCTCACACACCTTGCTGGTGTACTGCTCTTGCACCTCAAAAACAAATTATTTAACCATTCTCTTCCCCGAGGATTAGAGCTCTAATTTCAAACACACGGCTCCTTGGCTTGTCTCTCACATATGCAGAACATTCTGATAGGTTAAATGCTGCCATTTAATTACTGTAATGAGAGGTGCTTTTTTTGGATTTCCACAAACATTAATTTTTTTCTCTCTTATTTTACACTGAAAATCATTTTTAACATGTGTTTTTCTATAATAGTCCCCATCCATATGCAAGGAAGGAGGAAGGTTCTTCAGATCAATGTCCTAAAGAGTCACCAGAGGTTCAGGATAACACCACTAACTGTCCAAGCTACTCATTTAAAATTTTTCCATGTTAAATTTTAATTTAAAAAAAGCAGAAAGGAGAGGTAGAAATCCTCCAAAGTGGCAACCAATTGGCCTCCAGACAAAAAGGTCAAAGAGTTGCTCGGGAGGTGGGGTCAGTCCTACAGGTGGCTTTGGCAAGGACAGGGGAGGGCTCCAGAGACATCGGTCACTGCTTTAAAGTAGCCCTGGGGCAAGGAGGAGACTGTCTACCAGGGTAAGGCTTGACAAAGCAGACCGAGTGGGAGGCCCACAGAAAAGAACCTTGCTTTCAGATATACTTTATTAAAAAGTGCACAACCTAAATGCTTTTCAAAACTGCAGATCAGAATTCACTGCCAACACAGGCCCACTTCTGGCCTGGCCTTTAGATATGGAAGGAGCTGCACGGGCCCCGAAGGCCACAGCCGTTGGAAGGACAACCTTATGCAGCTGCAGTGCCAAGAGCACTCTGTGATCGAGCTGGACCAGCAAAACAGGAGGAGCTTAAAGGAGTGAAAAATGCTCCTCTCCATGCCTCTGCAAGGTGACCTGGAATTAGCATCATGAAGTTCACCAACTGCGCATGCCCTGGGATCCCCCAGGAAGTCAGTTAATGGACAGATCATCTTTGCCATCCGTGCTCCTTTTGGAGCTTCTGACCTTTAGGCTCTGCCCTAGCACCACACATTTTTTACAATTCTGACTCCATCAGTTTCAGAGTAAAGGTATCAGGAAACCCATCTCCTCCCAAAAAGTCAAGGTCAAGTAACTAACTGTCACATCACACACCATGCAGGGAGGGCCTGAAACTTGTTAGACCAGATCAGCAAACTGACTGACCAGACGTCAGCGCAAACATACAGACATGACACAGAGGACAGTCTCGGGGAGAGAGGAGCTTTCTGGAGGCTGAGTTTTCGGTGGAAGGGGGTGTAGCAGCCCTCTGCTGTCATGGTCCCCCTCCTACTGTAGGCAGGAGAGGCAGGCTTCACCAGGAGGCAGAGTGACAAGGCTTATCTCAGAGAAATCATTTCCAGATAAAATAACACTTGCTTCACAAATTTTCTCTCTCTTCTGAGAGCCTCAGATTTCAATGAAACCACTTAACAATGTCCGGGCAAAGACAGCAAGCCTAACAGTCACCCTGCGCATGCAGCGCTGCGTGCCAGAAGCCAGTGGCACTGCCAGATTTGTGATGCTGCGGCCACTGCATATGTGCTCAGCACGGGACAGGATATCAGGACTTCTCCCTGTGCCTTCTCCTTCCCTCATTCTGTGTCTGACTCTGGGCCCAGAGTTCTATCCATTCTTCTTTATCACCCTTCCTGCCTGCCGCTGAAGCCAAAACCCTGGACAGCAGCCCTGGACTCCTCCCTCTTCTTCACTCCTGCCCTGCACCAGGTCCTCCTGAATCTCCCTCCTCACTCTAACTCACCCTCCTCTCCAGCCTCACAACTGTCCCATTCCTTCATCAGCTCCCCTCCTAAATGCCACCGATGTTCGCAGAGACTTCTCAGACACTAATGACACATGACTGTGCCACATAAACTCAAGAGTCCCTGCTGTCCACACAACAAAATCCTCTCTTAAAAACAAGGTTCCGGTGCCTGCCTCACAAGCACAAGGTCCCGAGTTCGATCCCTGGTACCAAAAAAAAAAAAAACAAGGTCTCCCATGGTCTGATCCCTGTTCACCTTTCCCACTCAGTAGCCTCTTCCTGAATCTCCTGCCCCAGAGACTGTTCTCCTGGCATCCTCTGCATGGAAGAGAGTTACCGTCCCACCCAAACCTTAAAGACAGCTGTTACCCTCCTGGAAAGCTTCCATAAGGACAACCTCCTCCATGAAGGTGCCTTCTGAACTCTCCTGCTAGTTCTCTCCACCCACCACAAACTGATCACCCTCTCCTCTGGGCCTCCGTGCATATGCCCGTGATATCTACTGTTACTATGCCTATTTATGTATCATGGAACCCCACTCAACTACAAATATCAAATGGTTTGTGGGGTTTTTTTGGTACCAGGGATCAAACTTGGGTTCTTGCACTTGCGAGGCAGGCGGTGGAACAACGGAGCTAAATCCCTGGCCCATCAAATCTTATTTTTGAGCCAAGTGTGGTGGTACCACCTGTAATCTGGGAGGCTGAGGCAGGAGGATCACAAGTTTGAGCCCAGCCCAAGCAACCTGCTACTTAGCAACACCCTGTCTTAAAATAAAAAATTAAAGCTGGGGATTTAGCTCAGTTGTTCCGATGCCTGCCTTGAAAGAGCCAAGGTCCCAAGTTCAATCCCCAGTACCAAAAATTAAAAATTTAAAAAATTAAAAATTAAAAATTAAAAAGGGGTGGGGCTGTAACTCAGTGTGAAAGCCCCGGGTTCAATCCCCAGTACCTCCACCCCAATCTTATTTTTGTACTCTTAGTGCCTGGCAATGGCCATTTGATAAGTGACTAGAATGAATGAATAACTTTCCACTGAATCATACTGCCTGTCTATGCTCAACTGTATGGCAACAGGCAAATTACACAAATACATATACAGACTTATAGCTAATAGGACATATAAAAAAGAAAACAGACTCATACAAATGATTCTAAAAGTAGATAATTTTCAAATGTTTATTTTTCACTTAATTGTACAGTGTAACCTTCTGATTATGTTTTTGTTGGACTAACATTAAAATTAGTTTGCATCTCAAACTGGTTGATGGGGGAGCAGAGCTAGAGAATTAAAGGAAAATTGCTTTAAGAGCGAAGTTTTGCAATGAATCATTCACAAGTGAATAGCTGAGAACTGACTATACCCATGTGCTCTTGGTTTACCATGAAATCCTTTTAAACAAATATCTGCCATTCCCCCAAAACAAACAGTAATTATGTAAAGCCCTGTTAGTGCTCAGGCAGTGTCCGGGATACATATTCTGTGCCCTGGTAGTGCCTCTCATTGCACTGCTGGGCCAGGCTTCCTAATGCATGGGCCTCAGTGCTCCACATAATGACATCTGAGCTAATGGAGATGAGCTCTGCTTCATGGAGGTTCGACTCCTGAGAATGGATCTTAAAGGTGAGGCACGGCGGCCCAGGAGAAAGTCGATTTAATTTGTTTAACATCATAAAAAGGGACATTTCCACATGGACACCAAGGACATGAATATCATGTGTGTATGGCAGAATTATAAACGCATTTTTGGCGAAATTCAATAAAGCTGATTCTACTGCATAAGGTCAGCAATCTTCTATAAAAAATGATATGATTGCAATTTTTAATATAACCCATGTATTTGCTGCAAGACGCTCTAGAAGACTGTGTAATGTAACCATTCGACCTCTCCATGGAGCACGGAGATCACCCTGTTTACCCTTCACTGTTCTGATAAAAGCATCCATACAGAACAACAAAGTCAACAGCATTTACTTAACAACTGTACTGTGCAAGTCCAAGACTTCCTCTTCTCAAACCTCAGAGTGGAAGTCCAAGATAGAGCCCCCCCAGAAAATTGCAAGAAAGCCTCCAGGATTACAAACAACCATAATTAAATTCCTCTCTAGTCATGACAGTAAGTACAGAAATGTAAGAAAAGGTATGGATGAAATAAATAACCTCTAGTATGTATGACCAATTCTTCAAGGAGAGAGCTCCAGTCCACGTAAGCAGACTACACGTCAAATGGACAACTCCATGAGGACAGAAACGGCCTCCTCACCTCCGGGGCTCCTGGAAGTCTCTGTGCCCTTCTGTATACTTTTGGGGCAAATAACTGAAGTTACCTTGAAGATTAAATGAGTAATACATATGAGAATGTTTTTAAGCTGTGGCAGAAAATACACATGCCACGGTTATTACACAGTATCAGGCTTGCTCGTAACTGACAGGAACTGCATTCCTAGCAGCTTCTCCTGCCCCATCACCAGTTCTCCGGGCACAGACTCAGCACAGTGACAGGAGACAGACAGAGACTGGGAACGCTTGGTGAACAGAGCTGAACTTGTTGGGGATGGCATGAGAAACTCTAGATTGGGGAATATGAAATGTCAACAGAACTTCGGTTTTCACTGACATCTCCAGAAGGAAGCTGTATAATGTCACTCTCATCTCTACTCGCTACATAGTCCCACTGCAGCCTCCAGGATCAAATTAATCTCCCTTCCCCCATGGAGTCTTTGGGCCTGCTGTCCCCTCTGCCCTCATGCTCCTTTTCTTCATACAGACACTTCACATCTTCTGGGTTCAGCAACCTCTCCAGTGCAAGCCTACCCCACCTTCCCATCATTCGCTATCAGGGCACCTGACTTACTTGTTCACATTTCTGGAGGAATCTGTTTATACCTCAGACCTCTGTCTGTTCTGTTCACCATTACATCCTCAGGTCCAGGGCCACACTGTGCCTTGTGAAACATACACAAAAAATACTTGTTGGTTGGCTGGGTGTCAATGCAGTAAAAATTTATCAAAATCAAGTACTGAGATCTTCCAAAGAACAGTACTATTTTCTGTTATTTCTATTTTAGTTCTTAGCCCCTTCTTTCCAGGACTGTTTAAAGGAGAGCCTTTGATTAAGAAAAAAAAGGTGAGTAAGTATCAGAAATCATGGCACTCCATATTTATTCTCCTTCAATTACACTCTGTGCAAATTATCTCCATTTTTAAGTTAAACTGATTTCCTAACTGCCTCTTCTTTAAACTCAACCGCATTCTTTCGGCCAAGACTCTAAATTTTGCAATTAGAATAATTTAATTCACAATCCCATTTGCTACTCACAGAGCTGGGAAGACTATGGCTTTGTTCTTCTTTAGTGTCTTTTCCACTACTGGTGGTAAAATATTTTTCCTTGTCAGTCAAGAGTACTGATGCAGTTAAAAACTAAAAACAGAGTAGAAGAGAACCCTATTTCTATGCACTTTAGGTTTCATTGAAAAGATGACATTTATATGGCTGTGATGTTTAATTTATCACAGAGGGTCATGATGGTTTTTTCTGAAATACCATGATATGGTAAACTTCAACTTTATGAATGAAAGCCTTTGCAATCATTTAACGAACTGAAAACTACACAAAATTTAAAGACCACTATCTTACTAAAGAGAATCTACTCAACAATCTAATTACAGAAAGATTACTATAAAGGGCTTTAAAACTAAAAAGAATAATTAACAGTAAGAGACGAGAGCATTCCCAACTCCTGTGTCTGACGACAGGAGAGAGCTCTGAGAAAATGGGCTCCTATCAGAATGATTTAGAAACCAAACAAAGGTCCCTTTAAAGTTGAGAAGGAATTCAATTCTTGGCATAACTTATATATAAGTCTGCATGTGCCTCTAAAATGCAAAGAAGATAAATCTGGTGGCTGACTGACCAACCCAGGACACCTATAGTGAAAAATAAATTTAAGATAAAAGCACAAAGCTGGACATGATGACATACGCCTGTAATCCCAAGACCCAGGAGGCTGAGGCAGGAGGACTGCCACAAGTTCAAGGCCAGCCTACATTACATACTGAGTTCAAGGCCAGCCTAATCTACATGGAGAGACCCCTGTCTCAAAAAAATAAAATAAAAGCGTATTATTTTATGCTTCATAGGCAGATATTAAACCACACACATACATACAAAGAGATAAACTTTTTATTTTATTTATTTTTTCAGTACCAGGAATCAAACTCAGGACCTTGCACTTGCCAGGCAGGTGCAGTGCCACTGAGCTAAATCCCCAGTCCTAAACTTATTTTTAAAAGGCATAGGCTCAAAGATGTTGAATATAACAATTGGTTGGTAATTAATGAATAGTATCTAAAGTAAGTTTTCAGTCTTTCCAATTACAGTCCAATCTACATAAAATATATCTCAGTAGAGACCGCCTTATGGTATACCTTATGTTAACTCTCAAAAATCCTTGCTTCCAACATTTTTCAACAGTTCCAATAAACCCACACATCACAGTGTGCCCTTCGTTAAAACTCCATTCTCTACCCTTGGCAGATAAATCTCCTTAAAAGACACCCATCCCTATATGAGGCCAGATAAGAATGACAAGTTTTCTTACAATCATCTCTGAAGCCCATAGATATACAAAATGCATCAGGGGCCAGGGATTTAGCCCAGTGGTTCAGCCACCTGCCTTGCAAGCGCAAGGACCGGAGTTTGATCCCCAGTACCAAAAAACGAATAAACAAACAAAATAAAATGCATCAGTATTTACCTCTCAAAAAAAACTAGAAAAAATTGCTACATTTTTTAACAATTAAAAGCCCAATATGTGTATGTGCCAATATCCCTATGAGGAGCATATTTACTATGTATCCCAAAAATATACTAATAAAAACTTTAAGAAAAAAACACATTTAAAAGCCCCATTCCTCTCAAAATATACTGTTGACTGATAAAATACCCTTTTCCCACATCGACACACAACTGGCTCTGTGTTGGGTGAAATGCTTCCTTCCTTCTGTAAGCTTTTTGTTTTGTTTTGTTTTGTTTTTGTTTGGTACCGGGGATCAAACTCAGGACCTTGCACTTGTGAGGCAGGCAGTGGAACCACTGAGCTAAATCCTCGGCCCCGTTTTGTAAGCTTTGAAAATCCCAACTTCTCTGCCGGCGGGTGAGTCTGCTGTATCTTCGAATCTTTTTTCTCCCATGGATTCTCTGCTAGCACTCTGTCTGCTCCTACCTCCCTGTCCTTCCTGTCCTAGAGGCTGGAAAGCTAAAGGCTACATTTCGCAGACTCCGTGGCAGCTGGAGTTCTGGATAAGAAGAACCAGGTTTGTCACATGAGTGCTCTCACAGGTGATGTGAAAAGCAGCAATGAGCCCAAGGCTCTGTCTCTGCTGTTTTTGCCTATTGCAAACATCAGCGTGTGGGCAGGCAAGGGTTCCTGCTGCAGTGCTGTCTCCAGCCTCCAGCCTCACTAAGGCCGAGGGGCAATTTATTCTTTTGGTGGTGGTACTGGGGGTTGTATCCAGGGCCTCCCCATCCAAGCCCTTTTATTTTTTTTAAGATGAAGTCTTGCTAAGTTGCCGCCTTGCCCAGGCTGGCTCAGGCTGGCTCAGGCTGGCTCAAACTCTCCATCCTTCTGCCTCAGCCTCCCAGAGTGCTTCATTTTCAGGTACGCACCACCACACCCAGCTTCAAGTAGCAATTTTATTTATCTGTTTATTTGTTTGTTTAGTGGCACTGAGGACTGGGCCCAGTGACTTCCCACTGAGCTACTACCCAGTACTTCAATTTTTTTATTTTGAGACAGGGTCTTGCTAAGTTGCCCGGGCTGGGCTTGAATTTGCAATTCTCCTGCCTCAGCCTCCCAATGTCCTTGAATTACAGGCATGCACCACCACACAATTTTAACAGGTATAAGTCAAGTTCACATTCCAAGTCCTGTCACTGTTTTTCTTGGTGCCAGAAGACACTTGTAGTCGTGGCAGCAGCAACTTCCTGGTCCCTGGATCAGAGCCAAGAAGGTGGCTCTCAAACTCTCCAGCTCCAGTGGCAGCTCCTGACTCCGCTCCTGATGGACACAGCAGCCGTTCCCCTGGCAAGTTCACTCTGCACTGTTCTGCAAGTTCTTCATTCCTGGGTCCCAGGCTTGAGCCTGCTTCTCCTGTCTTCTCAGGAAGTGCGTAAGCTCTGACTGCCTGTACCAAATTCTGCTCTGCTCCAAATTCCTAGGTGTTCTTGTTGCATGAATTTTTATGATACCAACAGGCTTACCTTTTTAACATAACATTACAGCAAACTGACTTCGGTAACCACCCCTCATCTGTGAAGAGCATGTTCTAAGACTCCAGTGGATCCCCGGCCCCCAGGGGAAAGCACCAAACCCTAAACATACTGTTTTTCCTACATATATATCTGTGACAAAATTTAGCTTACAAACTAAGCATAATAAGAGACTAACAACTAATAATAAAAGAAAGCCATTATAACAATATACTGTGACAAAAGTTGTGTGAACGTGGTTTCTCTCTCAATATATCTTACTGTATTGTACCCCACACTTCTTTCTTGTGATGACAGCAGACGACACAACACCTGCGAGCATGGAGAGACTGTGACAGTCCGTCTGGTACCCACAACACTAAGTACTGTGAGGTAGGCAGGGCACACAATGTGGACCCACTGGACACAGAGATGATGGCGGCCCAGGAAGGATGCAGGGGATGGCTTAAGACTGACAGCTTATGAATTGTTTATTTCTGACGCTTTCCATTTTATATCTTCCCACTGAGGTTCACTGTACATAACTGAAACCTCAGAGAGCAGAACTGCAGGTAAGTGGGGAACTTCCATGTAGCCCATTAAGAACACGTCACCACGCAAGATATGTACTGTTGCTCATCATCATCGGTTAGGTCCTCATTTAGTGCTAGGCATCCTGCAAAGCACTTTTCATATTATTTTCATTTAATTATGCCAAGAATCTTTTGCAGTAGACACTATCATTAACCCCATTTTACAGATAGATAAACCAGGACACAGTGAGGTTGTGTATCTTAAGCAATATCGCACAATTAGCAAGTAGTGAGGCTGGGGTTTGAATGAGAGCAGTCTATGCACATATTGCCTTCTAAGCTGAAATACTCCAAGTACGACCTAGTGATTTACTACTGGAACATTTGACACTTGCACTTTCCTGTTTTCCAGGCTCAAGATGCTGGAGACTCACACACAATTGTTAAGAATATAAAATGGTGCGACCAGTTTCCAAAACTGTTTGGAAGTTCCTTAAAAAGATAAACACCCTTCTCCCACATGATCTAGCCATTCCAGCCCTAGGTATCTAACCAAGACAGAAGGAATTCTATATCCCTACAAATGCTTACTCAAGAATATTTAAAGCAGTTATATTATTAATATCCCCAAACTGAAAGGAACCGGAAGTCCATCAACAGGTGGATATAGTACAGCCATACAATGGAATAGCACTAAAAAGAAATGAACTAGTGATACATATAACAATGTAGATAAATCGCAAAATAATTACCTTGAATAAAAAAGCCAGACCCCCCCCAGAAGAGTACATACTGTATGATTCCATTTATACCCAATTCTACAAAACACAAACTACAGTGACAGAAGGTGGCCCATGCTTCCCTGAGATGGAGGTTTCAGGGGTGGAGGCGGGAGGCAGGAGGAAACTCGTGGTCCACTCAGTGGTTCACTGTCTCGGTTGTGATCACAGTTTCACAAGCACGTGTCTATGTCCAATAACTTTGCTCAAAAGCAACCTTAAGACGGCCCGGGGATTTAGCTCAGTGGTTCTGCCACCTGCCCTGCAAGCACAAGGTCCCAAGTTCGATCCCCGGTACCAAAAAGACAAAAATAACCTTAAGAATCATGTAGGGCGGGGATGTAGCTCAGTGGCACCGCACCTGGCAAGGGGCAAAGTCCTGAGTTCAATCCCCAGTACCACACACACACACACAAAAAAAAATCATGCACAATCTGTCCCTTCTCCCCACACAAACCATCCACCAGTGAACAGCTTTATTCTTTCCTCTACTATGTCTGTGGTTCTGTCCTTTCTTTCCCAAAAGTCTGTGGTATAGTTCAAAGAATCCTAATCAGAAGACAGAGGTCCTAGTTCTATTGTTGCCACTTATTAGACCTTCTTCACTTATCTGAGCCTCAGTTTCCTCATCTGTGAAACAGGAGAGAAGAGCAGTTCTAGGATCTATGAAATCATGTATTCATTTTTCAATAAATATTTACCAACCTGCTTAACACATACTAAGATAATAGTGAAGAAATTAAGAAGGTGGGCATGATGGTGCCCAACTGTAATCTCAGCACTTGGGAGGCTGAGGCAGAAGAATTGCTGGGAATTCAAGGCCACCCTGGGCTACACAGTGAGGTCCAGGCCAGCGTGAACTACATGGCAAGACCCTGTCTCAAAAAAATCAAAACAGAAAGGAAGGAAGGAAGGAAAAGAAAAGGAGAGACAGAGGGAGGGAGAGACAGGAGGAAGGAGAGAGAGAAATAAGACATGTGTGTGTTTCATGAACGGCAAAATTCCCTACATTAAAAAAAAAATTCCCTACATAAAAATGGCATCATTTCTGTTCCCGTTGCTGCTGCCACCAGGCCAGCCCAGGCCCTCTGCACCTGAGAGTGCCCTGGGCAGGCCCTGCTCTGTAGTGGGGTAGTTGCTGCCAGGCCAAGGCAGTTTAAGTACACAGCCCAGCGTGAACGACCTCTACAGTTTTGCAGTGCCCTGGCTGGTCAACAAGGGCCACCGCCAGCGCTGTAACACTGGGCTCCACCGCCAGCTCCTCACTTCCTGTCTCACCCACCTCATTCTCATCTTGAGGCCAGACCCCAAGGCCAACCCTGCTAACTGCACAAATGTGTCCTGCAGGAGCCCCTCCTCAGTAACCATGGCCCTCCTACTCTTCTCCGTCTTTGCCCCTTGCTTCTCTCAACACCAAGCTCAAAACTGAGCTTTGCTCAATCTGCTGAGTGGATTTTATAAGGCTAAGATGAAAGAAACTACCTGGCAACACTGGCCTCTAGTTGGTACAGGGATAAATGCTAGCAATACTGAGACTAGATGTATTCTACAGTTAAACAAATAAATTGTAGACTTAAAAAAAAAAAAAAAAGAATGGAGTTCCTTTTGCAAAGCTTCTGATTCCAGCCACCCACTGCCATAGCCACCATTCATCCCTCAGACTCAGGGCTGGCTGGGCTGGGCCCCCGAGGTGCTGGGGAGCACAGATAAGATTGCCTCCCTGGAGGAGACCATGGCCCTGGTCAGATTCTGCTGACTTCCACCTGAGATACTGGCACATTTCATGGGAAGGGCTGGCTGATTCTGTTGATAAGTGCTCCCATCCATTTCCACCTTCTTCTAATGAGCTTCTGGCACCAGGAAAGACAAGTACTTCAATGTTCTTTTGTTATGTGCCTAATGTAATAATACTTTACACAAAAGTAGTGAATAAACTCTGACACCCCTAGGACATCAAAGGCCTAGGACACTAAAGCATCCAAATACACACACACTCACACACAAACACAAATCAGACTACCACTGGGCACAGCAGCACAAGACTGTAACCTCAGCTACTCAGGAGGCTGAGGCAGGAGGATGACAAATTAGAAGCTAGCCTGGGCAACTTGGTGAGACCCCATTTCCAAATAAAAAGGGCTGTGGGTGTAATTCAGTGATACAGTACCTCCCTAGCATACACAAGGCCCTTAGATTCTATTCCCAGTACTGCAAAACAAATATAACAGTCTAGATAGTTCATTTGAAAACAACTCCTATTCTTCAAGTTTCCGAAGCTTTCCATTTATTTGAATATTTACTTTGAATCAAAAATTAAATTTATGAGCCAGGTACAGTAATACACATCTGCATTTGCAGCTACTCCAGAGGCTGAGGCAGGAAGACCATTTAAACCCAGAGTTTGAGATCAGCCCGGGCAATGTAGTAAAACCTTGTCTCAAAAAACAAAAACAAGGGCCAGGGATTTAGCTCAGTGACACTGCTCCTGCCTCCCAAGTGCAAGGTCCTGAGTTCAATCCCCGGTACCAAAAAAAAAATTAAAGTTATAAACCTATATCCAATCAAAAAATGAAGGATGGGGGGAATTCTTTCAGAAAGAAAGCATTTTCCAGGTAACCAATGACCAGACTGTTCCCTCAGGATCCAAATCTGTTTAGTGTCAATAGTAATTCATCACTGTTTTCTTTTCTCCACATGTTTATATTTTAAAAACCTGCTTTATCCATTTTCTATGAAACACAATCTGATGAATTTTAGCAAGAGAAATATCTCATAGCCTCCTCACCATATGTAAAATGGTCTTCTCTTAGCACTGTGCCTTAATGACAAATGCTCAACAACGTACATGCAAGAATATGCACTAGAGCACTGTTAGAAACAGCAGAAAGACAGGAATTGACCTAAATCTCCACAAACTTGGGACTGCTTAAAAAAAGAAGTATGGTGCACACATATACTGAAATACTATACAGTCAATTAAAAGAATGTCACAGATCTGTTCATATCAATATGGAATAGCTGCCAAGATGCAACGTCAAATGTAAAAGCTAAAGAGCAAAATACAAGCCAGGCAAGATAGTGCACACCGGTAGTTCTAGTTAACTGGGAGGCTGAGGCAGGAGGGCAACTTAAGAAAACCCTGACTAAAAATTTAAATTTTTTTTTTTAATTTTTAAGTGCTAGGGATGTAGCTCTATGGTAGAACTCTTGCCTAGCATGTGTAAGGCCCTGGGTTCTATCCTCAGTACCACCAAATAATAAAATAAAATAAGATACCACTGTATTTAAAAAGTGTTAGTGTTTGGGCTGGGGATTTAGCTCAGTGGTTCCAGCACCTGCCTCAAAAGTGAAAGGTCCTGAATTCGATTCCTGGAACCAAAAAAAAAAAAAAATGTTAGTGTTTCTGTGGAAGGAATAAAAAATATTATTATGCTTTTATATGGCTAGATTATCTCTGGAATGATGCATAAGACACTGTTAACAGCAGCATCCTCTGGGATGGGGATCCTCTTGTGGTGGGGAACAGGAATGAGAAGGAATAAAATGTATCTTTTTCAGGCCAGGGATTTAGCTCAGTGGCTTTGCCGCCTGCTGCACAAGCTCAAGGACCCAAGTTTGATCCTCGGTACAAAAAAAAAAAGACATCTTTTTCACTGTCTATCCTTGGCTGTTTGAATTTTCAGAACCATGTATCTTAGCTTTCCAAAAAGTTTTTTTAAAAATCTCAGTAACACTAAGTTACATGACAACATCCCTTTTGTCACTTTGCTTTTCTCTGTCGTGTTATTGTAGCCATGTAAGTTTAAGAAAGGACTCATTCTTCATTTTCACGGGAAACGGCAAAGCAACTGGGTGAAGCCGAGAGCGGCTGACCCAGGCCCTCGATGGCGCATCCCCAGCACGGGTAAGCGCAGGAGCTGCAGTCTCAGCTGCCCTCTGGATGTAGGGCCATGGCGCATTGATTCCCTGCCCTCAGCTGGCCCCGCTGCTTTCGTTCTCATCCTGGATGCTGAGAAAAATCTACAGAGTTCAAGACAAGTTTGGATAACAAGGGAAACAGGAAAACTGATGGGGGGGAACCAGTCAGTGTGATGAATGGGCTGGGCCAGAACAGCAGGTGATGGATATGCAGGTGCAAGACTGGCAGGGAAGGAGGATGGTCCGTGCACAACAGATGGATGGAGATGCTCAATCATCCTCAGAACAGGCGCGGCTGCCACACAGCCCTGGCTGCTGGGCCTGGGCACCTCACTCACCCGCAGGACACAGCCTCAACCCAGGGGCTCTCTGCACTGTCCCACGCAGGGGAGGAGCGGGGAGTAGGGGGAAAATGCCACCCTACTGCGAGCTGGAATTGAGGCCAACTGCTGATGGCCTCTTCTCTCATTTGCCCTCTTCTTCCAGCTCCAAAGCCATGCCCACTTTGTCTGTCTAGGTGGCTCTCCCAAGGAAGATTTTTACGGCCAGGGTGATCTGTTTGCCCCAGACTGAGGGGTAACATAGGCAGCTCAGTGTAAAATCAGACAGCCCCAGGCAAAGCAGAATTGTCAACCACGCACTTCTTGCCCACTGGCCTGTTTTCTCTTCCTTGTCAGTGACAGAGGGCCTAGAACAGTGATGGCGAACCTTTTAGTGCTTTCAGTGATAACAGTCAGCTGTGGCACGTGTGCCATAGGTTCGCCACCACTCTCCTAGACCAACCTGCTTGGGTCAAACTCACGGCTAAGTAGAACTCCATGGCTAAGTATACTTGCCTCTCAGGCATCTAAGACTACTAGATAAGGACAAAACAAAAACAACCTCATTCTATTCCCTTCTTTTCTCAGAATAGGAATGTCTTTTAGAATGTCCATGATAAGTTGGGCCTCACAGCACACACCTGTAATCACAGTACTCTGGGAGGCTGAGGCAGGAGGATAGTGAGTTCAAGCCCAGCTTGGACAACTTAACAATTCAGTGAAACCCTGTCTCAAAAGGTAGAATGAAAAAGAGCTGGGGATATCGTAGTTCAGTATGAAGACCCTGGGTTCAATCGCTAGTATCAAAAAAAAAAAAATGCATGATATACCAGCTCCAATTACTCTGATAAACACAGGAATGAATCTAAATCTTGGAGCCATAATCCATGTCTCATTAACAAAGACTCAGAAGGGCCAGACGGCCCCTCACAGGGCCAACACTACTCCTTCCAGCTCAGCTCCAGGAATTCTGGGGAAGAGGAAAAGGCCTCGGTCCAGCAAGGGGTGGCTCTGGCAAGATGTGCGCCCCCTACCCCCAAGCTGCCTGCTGGACCCCAGCTCCAGGAACAAAAGCCTTGTAAAAAGACTTCTGGCTTCACTAAGACACATTAAAGAATTAATTATAAAGTAAAGCTGAAGGAGAAAATTAATTTTAGAAACACAAGAGGTTACTTTCTTTTTTTCCTGGAGATGGGGGAGGAAACACAGTTATTTTCGTTTTCATCCTGGGGGCACAAGCTGGGAGCTGTCCAGTCGATAACCTGGCCATCAGAACAAGGTTTGTAATTAAAAGGTCAGTGACCTGGAAAGCCAGGGCCCTACTCCCAGAGCTTCTCAGTAATGACGGAGCTATTAAATTAAGACTGTTATGAAATCAATGCTAAAAAAGCTTTCATGGTAACGAGATTCCATTCAAGGACATGCAAACTACCTCATGAAATGGACGTAAATGATAAAAAAAAAAAGGAGAAAAGTAATAAAAGAGAGTTAAATTGAAATCTGTGTAAGAATTTACTCCCCCTTAAAATACTCCGGTGAGAGTAGCCCTTCACCTCTACCCCAATACCAAGGTTGAGCCCGGCAGGCTTCCTCTTCCTCAAGTTCATTTCCAGCAAGGAGGCAGTTCTGCTATGGGGGTTCCACTTCCAGGAACAGAGAAGAAAGATAAGATCTGGTTTCACCTTTTAGAATGAGAAAGTAGCGGTGTGTTTTATTTAGTTTTCCTCTTTTCCATTCCCATCCCCCACGCTATGACCACTTACTAGATGAAAGAGAAAACGGTCCCTACTAATATACTCCAGAAGAACACAGTAAGTAAAAGTGTCAGCCAGCACCACCCTGGCCCCACTCTACAGGATTATGCAGAAAAATACACGACATTCATCTTTTTCCAGAAGCCTGCTTTGCAATAGGTACGTTAGGAGCAGTCAACAGACAAGTCTATCCCCTGGCACCATCCCATCCTCCTTCTGCCCCTTTACCCGTTTGTACTCAGCCTGCTAAACATGTGTAGAAGGAGACTGCACCCACATCTCGTGTCAAATCAACCTCTCTACTAACAACTTCCAAGCCTCTAACTTTCTGCACTGACCCTAGAGCTGTTTTTCAGTTACTCCAGCCTTCTGGATTGCAGCCTGATTACAGCCCCAGATAGGATGCCTCCCTGGCAAGAAGTGCTTCTATATATAGACCGGTTCTATGAGGGCTCAAGCCCCACACACAGGCCAATCATCATCGTGTGTGGCTGCCTCTGCACTTGATGTGTCCTCAGCAGAATTGAGTGCTTGGAAGGAAAACAAAAACATTTATCCTAATACTCTGAAGGTGAACAGCTGCTTTTCTCTTTCATCCAAAAAATTCCCGATAAAAGGAAGAAATGCTGTAAATTACACAAAATGGCAGTACAAACTTCAAAGAAAATGATAAATGATTCTAATAACTTCATGTTTCTCATTAATGACTCCATATTCAGACTTTAAAGCATCCAAAAGAGATCTCAAAACAAAAACCCTGAAAACCTAAACAAGACAGACCTCTACAAATCAATGCCCTCCCGTGCCTGCCCACGCACGCTCCACCCCCCACCCCCGCCAGAGAGCACAACACTTAACCTGTCAGGAGCGAGGCAGGACGCAGCCCCTGCTCTGGGCTGTGGTTTCACAATACAACAAACTCAGCTGATGCTCCTAAAGTAACCCTCATTTTCCACTGAACTGACATGCACTACAGGGACCTCAATTTCTATATTAAATATTAAATAATATTAAAAGAAAAACAAAATTGGATTTGCCTTTTCAGGAAAGAGAAGTTTATTAAAAAAAATAAAGTCAAAATTATAATTCAAGTCAGTGCTCCACTGCAATTCCCCAAAGTGACACTTGCTAGGAAAAGCCAAGGCGACGGTAGCTGGGAGCGCTCCCAAAACCAGAGCCTCAAACCCACCGCTGTGATCCTTTGGGGAGCTGGGCCTATGGGTGCCAGAACCCCGTCCCACCCGCCCACAGTGAGCCACGCCCTTCCCTTCGGCAGCCAGTGTTAGGGACAGTGCAGGTCTCCTTGCTCAGCCACCATCAGAGGTGGTGTCAAGCAGCGTGATCGTGTAAGCCTGACCCAAGGAATAGCGGAAATTCAAAAAGTGAAGTTCAAACCCACAAAGGGCCTTTTCTTCCCCAGACGCCCATCAAACCTTGGAATTCTCTGCCCAGAAAAGGTCCTGCCAGAACTTACTCTGCTGGGATTCAACTCGGAAATGGATAATTACCAACTGAAGCAGCATTTTAGAGGATAATGGAGATGGCTGATTAGCCTCGGTGATTCTGGGCTTAAGAACAGGGGTAAACTTGTATGGTTGTTTAGAGCAAGAAGGGTAGGGTGGCTTCTCACAGTGTTCCAAGTGCCCAAAATTCTAAAAGCACTAACCCAGGTTAGGGAGTCACCCTATCAACAAACACACATCTCCTTCAGGTCCCTGCTCACAGTCCACCCTCTCACAGGTAGCTGACATCCATCCACCCTCCTTAAAATCAAATCCACCCTGCACCAGCCTGGCATCCGCATCACTCATTTCCTGCCTTCCATGTCCCCATGCCACTTGTCAGCAGACAGACCATGTCCTCCACTTTTCCATTCGGTCACTGCCTGCCCCCCTCCCGCCCCCGTTAGAATGGCTGCTCTCCGAAGACAGGGACTTTTGTCTGTCCTGTTCTAGGCAGATCCCTTGTGGCAAGAAGCAGGGTGGCATGGGGTGCATGCTCACTCTTGGGTGAAGTCATTGGTCACTTATTTTTTTTAAGAGCACCAAATAATAATTGCACAGAACAGTTTCCTCTCTATAGTAATTATGAGCCAAGTGACTCAAAAGAAGTATTATTTGGTCCAGAGTTTCTCGCTCTCTCTCTTTTCTCTCCCTCTCCCAGTCAGGGATTTATTAAAATTAAACAGATTAGATGGAGCTCCTGATACTAAAACTGCTCAGCAAAGCCTGCGGTGGGGAAGTGCCGAGCAAACACCAGAGACATTTGTCTCTAAATTGCTCTAAATACCTTCTGCAAATGAAATTCTAACCCAGCTGCGTTTGAGAGAAAATGAGGACTAACTGGTCATTGTCGGTGGAAGAGAAGATCAGACAGTTATAATATTGCACAATACACTGGGCTAAGGATCTCTCGGCAACCATAGATTTTGTCTCAGGTTACCCCGGGTAATCAGCTCAGCTTTTAGGCTCAGCTTTCCCCCACTTCGATGCTTTGATGAGAGAGCTGAAATCCCTAAGCTTTTATGATTAATTACTCCCCATAGGTACACATATTTCAAGGAAAAACTCTTTTATGGCATGATGCTTGCGGAATGGAGCGGCCAGCCAACACACTCCAAATTTTAATAATCTCCTAATGATGGGGGGTGAGCCGACGCAGCCAGGGAGCACGCAATGGCTCTCACCAACTCTGTCTCAGGGACCAGCCTTGGGGCTGCTGCGAAGCGGCTGCCTGTGAATGAAATGCCTGGGCATCCTGTGCCCAAACACTGCAGGGCTGGCCCAGGGAGGCACGGGTGTGGGGGACTCCTGCAGTGCAGCATGGGGCACCAGGGAAGTGTGCTCAAAACAGCCATCATTCATTCCAACCAAAAGTGATGGAAACACCAGAATTTTAAGGCCAACATTCCAGTTTTTACAGAAAAAAGGAATTCTGCTTTGAGGAAAACTCACCCCTCCCCCATGTGATATAAAGACCTTTAAACAAATTCCTAGATTTCTACAAAATTAAGGAGTTCCAAGAATAAAAAGTCCAGTTTCTTTTTTTGGTTGGTTAATTGTTTTCACTTCACACACACACACAAAAAATGTCCTAAATTCCAACAGAGCTAGAATAGATTGTGTCTGCTTCAGACAGTGAATTTGTCGGGATTATTTTGTCCGCGCTTACAGAAATGCCATAAAACTAGTATTTTACCACTTCAATCTGTAAATCAGACTGACCCCTGGCTTGACCTTAACCTGACCTTGTTTAGTCATCTCGCTTCCCTCGTCCTTTGCTTCTTTCTTCCTCATTCTTTACTGAAGCAGGCAGCCTCCTTGCCTAAGGCCAGTCATTCTGCAGCTAGGGTCAGGGACAGAAGAAAGCACCAGAAAGCAGAAGTGCCCCACACTTCTCCAGGGGCCAGTGTTGCTACTGAGCACTGCCTTTGCCGTGGTGTTCTTGGCCTTCTCTCTGGTGTTTAATTACCCGAATCATGTAACCTCGCCAGAGGCTCCTCTGTTAGGAAGGAAACCTGCACTCTGGATTTGGGGAGGTCCCCAGCCCCCCAACTTTACACAAGTACACAGCCATGGAAGATCTTTGCTCCACTCAGCGCCTGCCTTCTGCTCTGTGGCTTCCACTTGCCCCAGCCCCAGCCCTGGTATGCAGCTGTGAGAACCTGTACCTTTCTTCTTCAGGAATGCTCTCCTGGTTGCAAGCGGGCTCTGGCGGACCCGAGAATTCTGTAGAAACTTCACTGCTGTGGCAATCTGGTGGGGAAGATAAAATGGGGAAGAGTAAGCTTCAGTGGTCTGAATTTGAAGATGAAAAAGTCTATGAGTTCCTGGGCCCTAGACATAAGTGTAAATTTCAAATCTACCTAAATCCAAGACTACATTACTAGGCTGGGAGTGGTAGTGCACACCTGTAATCCCCCAACTTGGGAGGCTAAGGCAGGAGGATCACTGTACGTTCCCTTCCGAGGCCAGCCTGGGCTACATGGTGAGTTCAAGGCCAGCCTAAACTACATAATGAGACCCTGTGCCACCACCCCCCCACCCCGACCCCCACCCCCAGAAAAAAAAAGAGCCAGGTGTGGTGGTACACACCTATAATCCCAGCACTCAGGAGGCTGAGGCAGGAGGATCAATCACTATGAGCTCAAGGCCAGTTTGGGCTACATAGTGAGTTTAAGGCCAGCCTGAAATACAAAGTGAGTCCCTGGCTCAAAAACACCACCACCAAAAAAGGACTAGATCATTTGCCTGTCTTCACTGGCTTCTGGCTTTGACTCTTGTATCTGAGTTAATCATATCTAATGCCCCACATCGAGCTTTGCAGACCTGCAAAGAGCTTTTCCCATCTTCTCTTTGAGCTGCTTCTTCAGCCATGCTCATGGAGTCACCACCCTTGGGCCACACAGGCCTTCATTTCCCGCCTCAGCCTGTCTATGTGTTACACACATGCACTCCTCAGTACAGCCCTTTTATAGCCAGTTCTGACTCCTTGGAATCTTCCTTACATAAGCAAGCCATCCCGATCTCCCCATTCTCTTCAACTCAATGCTGTAGTTGTACCATGTAATTGAAGGCATAATTATACTGTCTTCTAACGTTCAGGCAGCTTCCCCAACTACTCTGCATGGAACTGAGGGGAAGAGACTGTGCTCTGGTACAGAGCCTGGCAAAGTGCTAAGCGTCTGTGGACTACAAAAAGGGAATGTGTAAGAGACAAT
This sequence comes from Heterocephalus glaber, assembly GCF_053883595.1. Classification (NCBI taxonomy): domain Eukaryota; kingdom Metazoa; phylum Chordata; class Mammalia; order Rodentia; family Bathyergidae; genus Heterocephalus; species Heterocephalus glaber. The sequence goes on along the minus strand of NW_028258299.1, from coordinate 6,473,372 downwards.
ACACGTGGCTGGTCACAGTCCCTCCCATGAATGGAGCTGGATTCTGAAGAGCCTTCAAAGGGCAAAGCTGGGGGGCTTCCCTGACATAAGCAGACAGACTGACAGATTATCTACCTACCTCTGATGATGAGTATTATTTAATGAAATCTTCATAACTACAAATAAGCCAAGGAGGGGATGGAAGGGAAACTGGTAAAGGCATTAACCTCCATATCACTCGGCACACACAAGGCCTGTCTGCTCCCCATAACAGACACTGATCCAACTGATAGGAAGCGCCAACCTGCCTCAGGTGCGGAAGGGGCTACTTGGAATGAGTGGCACTATTCACGGTATCAGAACCAAAAGAATCATGTGATCTCCTGTTGCAGGTAAGACCAACAAGCTCGCAGTTAGTTTACTTGGGAGTTGTTGAAAACAAACATTTCCTAGGAACCAGATGTAAGAAAGTTTTCTGTGATCCTAAAAGTAAGGGAAATAGTTGTACAGAGCTGCAAACAGAAAGTGCTATGACTATAAATAAAATCCAAGTTACAAATCATCTCCGTCTCCATATTTATATCAATTTAATCCTGAGACCAGGCAAACTTACTAGGAAAAAAGATATGAAGGTAAATCAGAAAAGAGGGGGAAAAAAGGCCAGGGAAACTCCCTTATTTTCCTGTAACCCCTCTGTGGGAGGCTTACCCTAGACTTCTTCCTAAAGCATGAGCTCCGTGTCCTGACCCTCCTGGTCTGGGCCTGTCATCCAAGTTGATACACGCCCAGCTCCCTGTGGGCCACAATCTTTCCTCCAACACCTCGAACAGCACTGCCCACCAATATGAAATACAGTGACAAGCAACCATCTTGGGCTAAGGAAAAATCAGCCTGGAGCTTCCAGAACCCCAAAACTGTGTATCATCCTCTTAGCTCCTCAACCAGATCACCTAAGGCTGCATCAAAAACCAAGAAAAATCAAACAAGTATCTATAATACTGATGCATTTTAATGAACAGGAAGAGGAATGAGAGATATAAAGAAAAGAGAATGAGTAGAGGAGGGAAATAAAAAGGGAGAAGGCAGAAGGGGACAAACTATAAATGGGCAAAAAATTAAATTTTTAAAAAAGAAGGGGAGGGACCCAAAGGAAGAAAGGCCCATGCTCCAGAAAGGGAAGGGACAAGTAGGTACACATCCGAGTCCCGTGGGGTCAACACCAATCCGCACTGCTCAGATGGCTCTGGGATAATTGTTCTTCACCTGGAGGAAAAATGCACCTTCGACACACAAGAAAATGACAGTATTGCTATCATGTGGCAGTCTCTGTGGCTGTGACATGTGCGCCAGGTGTCAGAAGAAATGTGGATGAACAGGTCTTAAGTAGGAGATGCAAATAGCACAGCTCCCATCATTCACCCGCAGAAAAAAAGAAGCCTTTCCCGCATCCTCCCAAAATTTCCCATGACAGAGAAAGAAAACAAAATCCCACCACTAAAATGCACAGGTTTCACCTTGCTTTTTTAATATAGTCCTTGGTATATGCATTTCTGGTCAGAGAGCAAAGTTCTGATGGGTTTAATGGTGCACTCAATGCAGTGCTTGGCGCATTCCATCAATTTTTTTTTTTAAATTGCATCTCTTATTTCTTTAAATACATTAATCAGCCTAGTGTAGGCAAAACGGATCCATCGGACAATGCAATAAACATGAATTATCATCTATCCAACACGCATAATGGCTTAAAAATACATAATAGCAGGTGTAGTTTAAATGATTAGTTATTACACCTGTGGTGGGTCTGATTCAATTGGGAAAAATCATCTTTAATAGGTTAAAAGGTTTAGATCACCATGCTTTCCTTAAAGTGGCTGCAGAGAGGGAATGATGGAGTGCTCTGTCATTAGTAATTCATTTAAGAAAAACGTGGGGGATATAGCAAAGAACAGCATAAACGAGCGAATCCAATTTAAACATCAGGTAAAGTAGAAAACACCTTTTAAAAAAGCAAGATAAATGAATTTGGAAGGGAGATGAAATTGACGTATTTATTTTAACGGGAATTTGACAAAGTCCCGGCACTTCAAACTTGCAAAAATATGAACAATTTCTTTTAAAGTTTCCATTCACTAATTTCAAGCCATATAAAATGATACTGCCAAACACCTACATAAAGTGTATCTGGGGCTTGTTTATGTTCCTCTTGATCTTTGTCTGAAAATGCAGGCGACAGGCAAATCACATATTTAACAGCATCGATATCACTACGCCAGATGCAAAAATATAAAGCACCCAAACTAACAGCCTCAACATAATGTGCTGAATAAGAAAGACACCCAGATAAGCGGCCACATGTAAGTGTGAGCCCATGAAAACCTCTCTCCTTTCACTAATTATTTCTTGGGCTACTTCTCACTTTTCTCCTCCCTCCCCACAAGACACTGGCCGTACAATGGAGGGGGGGGGCACCTGTCCAACCTCCAGTTTTATAGCCCTATGATTCATACAGCAACAGTAAAGATTTCCCAAAACTCTTCACCCATAATGCAAGGATCTTCACCCACGGAGTAACTGACATGCACTCGCTTTGGGTCTCTCACCCGCCCATTTTTGGGCCCTTTTCATTAACTTCATGAAGCAATTCAACTGACTTCCCTCTGCAGAAATCCAGCACACACAACACACTTTCGTTGATTCAATGATGGGGTGCTGCAGCCTGTCCTGTGTTATCATTTGATTTTCTACTTAGAAGATGAATGTGACTATTCATGGGTTATATCTGTGCCCAAGTAAATTACATAAATTCAGGCCAAATCTTCCGCCTCAATGTCAAAGATGTAAAACGGAGACAGGAACTTTACTGCACATGTTGTGGGAGTGCAGCAAGCCAGGGAAAATTCCTGATGCCGTCATTGAGCCACTCACTGTGGAGCCCATGATAAATACTGAACCGCCTTTCCTCTCCCCTTCTCCTGCCCTGATTGAGTTCCTAATGAGTCCACCTCAAATTTCTAGTAGCTAGTTTAATACAAATACAAATGACAAACTCAGAAGAAAACAGAAGCGAAGTTTCTCTCTCCCCTTAATCCCTGTGGCCCTATTATCTATCCTCCTGCCCCTCCCCAAGCAAAATAAAACAACCCCGCCAACATCAGCTCCACAATTTTAAGGAAACTTGGCTAACTTCCACTGGTTATCATTTCAGAGGCAGAGGGAAAACTGAGGTGCAAAGGAGAGCAGTATATTCTTTGCCATCTCACAACCTAAGTATGGTTATGCTGGAGACCCTGACAGCGACTCTGAAAAAGAAAGAGGACTTCAGGTCAAAAAACACGTTTGGATCCAAGATGATTGGCCAATTGAGAGAGATTTGTGTTTGAGGATTTGTAACTGTATAAATCAATAGAGTACAGTGCGCTCGGGGCTTTTCTGCTGTGAACTACGCGCTGTCGAATGCATCATGTGGGGTAAGTAATCCCCAGTGGGAAGAAGAATCCAGGTTCTTGACGGTCTTCACCAAAGAGACACTTCTCATATATTTTCCATTCTCCTACAAAAGACCTGCACGTTGTAATCTTCAGAGTGCACACTTTATTTTCTTCACAAGGGCGACGGGAGAACAGAGCCCGCCTAATAATGAACCTGGAGTTTGAGGGTGCCTTAGCACTTTGCACCTGACATGTAAACCTGATGCATTGTCTCTGGTGACACTTATTTGGAATGCCACCAATTCTAGCACTCCTGGGTACTATGTACACATCTATCTCCTAAAATGTGAGCATTCATTAGCCATTTTAAAATATTAAAAATATTCAAAAATTAATGATACTAATAACCAAAGCCAAGTCTTTTTTAACCCAGAGAGATCACAACTAGATGGCAAGGGGAAATGGCCAGTATATGGGCTCAAAACCCCATTCCAGCGCCACTGCTGTGCGCTGCTCAGATTAAATTGCCTGTGAAAGGTTCCTCCACTCCTGCTCTAAAGCAAATACCCAGAATCCTGTTAACAAGCATTAGACCAAAGCCAACTCGAGTTTTAACAAGGGCTGACTTTAAAAGCCAGGCAGTGTTGCGAAGGAGAGAACTGTCTTGAAGCAGAAATGCTGCGTTTTAGTAAGAAATCAGTACTCTGTCAGGAGTTCCTTGACAAATATGGTCATCGGTGGCACAAGGAAATAGTTGCAAAGCAGCTGTTAATCAGAGAAACACATCGTAGAACGCTGATGCTAGCACTCGTGAAAAAATGCAACGGGCTAATTATGAAGCTATATATCTCACTAAAGAGGCCACGTTCCTTGAGATTCCAGGCATAGCACTCTGGGATCCAGGGTCCTAGGACAACATAATTCTGATTTTCTGCACCCGGAGTCCTCTCTGATCTACCATTCATAAGACAGGGTGCTGCTCCGTTTCTCTCTCAGTTTTACACACTCTCTCCCAGGGCACAGCCTGGGGAGGAGGGAGGGAAGCAGGGCAGCCACAAGCCACATTCCAAGATGCTGTATGAATATATCCAGAAGGTGACAGAGCCCAAACTAAAGTAGGAGAAAAATCTATGAGCATGCAAAGAAAGGAAACATAAGAGTCACACTCAAGTGTGGTAGGAGGGCAGATTTGTGTGAGCTTCAATAGAGAAGTGTCCCCCCCAAAAATGAAAAGAAAGAATAAAGACCAGCAGCAGCAGCAAAAAAAAAAAAAAAAAAAAAAAAAAAAAATTGGAGATGACTGTGTTTGAAATCTCAGAGGGAGGAAGGGAGCTTCCAGAAGGCTGCTCTCAGAGTGTGAAATCCAACTCAGGGAAGCTAAGGGTCTCAGAGCCAGGTAAGGAGGCAAAGTTAATATGCAGAGGAAGGCTCAGTCAGCCAAAATTCAATATGATCCTTTGCAAGGACAAGGAGGAACCGGCTCCCCGAAACCAGACTAGAGAGGGGCGGCAGGAGGGGGCCCTGCATGCTCAGAGCATAACCACTGGAATGGCAAGAGGGGAATAACCTTGAGGTGGACAGGCAGCTCCAGTAGCCAAGCACAGAGCCAAAGTGCCCCCTAGCCGGAGCCAGCGGAGGCACAGGCCACAGGCGGCCGCTCCGCTAACTCACACAGCCCAAATTAAGTGTTTTCACTCAGGGAAAATGAAATGTTTTGGAAGATGAAACAGAATGAAAATTGAGGTTTTAGGTAATTACTAGTTGGCATTTACATATCACGGGCTGGTTCAACACCTATTCATTTTCCTCTTTTATTTTCAATTTTTAAAAATTGCTCATTAAAAATGAACAGATGACAGTGACAGGATTTTTTTGTACTCTTTCCCCCTCTCTGAGGGTTACAAAATCAAGAGGTACCTTTTTAGTCCATTTATCTACAATTAACACACACACACACACACACACACACACACACAGAGGTATGTTCCATTTATATTAGGGAGGAAAAGGAGAAGGGAACATCCACAAAAACCACAAGTTCAAAACTGAAGACCCTGAGCTGCCCTGAGCTGGCCCTGCACCTGGGGAGGAGTGAGCTCCGCCCCAGCAGGCACTCGAGGAGTTAATGGAAAGAGCCTCTCTTTCAACTGGAATTTCCTGGTTTGGGTCATTGTGTCCTTCCCATTGTTGATTTGGGTTACAACCCTATACTAATTAAGCTTGTGGGCCCTAATTTCCTTTGTTTTACTTTCCTCTGTACTTTTGTTTTTCACATTAAAGAAATAAAATACCTCTGGTAGAAGTGCACAAAGAGTTGACATGATAGAATGTAATATATTTTAGGGTCTATTGTATAAATCTGTATTTAGGGAATTCTAAAGCATGCATTATTGACCCTACTCTCTCTCTTAAAACACACTGATATATGAAGTAAAAGCCTTTATGAAAAGTGGCAACTTCACATGTGCAAAAACTACCTTTCAACGTGAAATATCTCTGCCATCTGATTTTTTTTCTTGGCCCTTGTTAAAAATATTACATGAATGGCTTGCCAGAATGTTATTGTTTTTTTACTGAAGTAGTTCTTCCAGAAATGTCTGTGAAAATAAAAAGCTTCTTAAACCACCATACACTAATATCAGGTGACGGTGATCTCAGGGACAGAGAGTGACTTTGGTGGTTTTCCTGTTCAGCCAAGGACTCTGGGTGCCACCTTCCAGCCCAAAGGGAGATGCAGAGCTTTTGGCCAAGCTCCAGATGCCGCACTCCATTGTGACTCTGCTGCAGAAAGAGCTGGAGAATACATGCTTACCACAGAGGAAATGAAAACCCTTGCTTCTGGGTTGAAAAGTTCCTTTTTAGGAAAGGTTAAGAAGGGAAAAGATTTTCTCCTTCAGGGAAAAAGAAAAGCACATTTAAATGCCTTGTCCCCATGCATCTCTACCTGAATTTAGATAGCAGCCCCTCTAATTTTTGGTGCAACCAACAAAGCAGTTACCCAAAGAGGGGAGAAAAAAAAAGGATGACATTTGCCTTTTCCTTGGCTTTGAAATCTGACTGGCAGCAAATTGTTTGAAGTCCTGTTTAGAGAAGAAACTGAAATAGCCTCCATACTGAAAAAAGGAGGAAAATGCCATTATACACGGATCACAGTAGCAGTGACCTCAGCGGAGAAGGCAAACGAGCTGGCTGCAAGCCGGAGGTTCGGCCAGCCTGCCAGGAACAGAAATAAAAGGTTTATGTGCCAGAGGCGAGTGACAAGAACTGGGTGCTCGGTCCCAGGAGGAAGCAAGAAAAGGCAAGAAGCTCAATTTCCTCACACAGTATCGTTCCACAGCTCCTTGACTGTTCTCCTTGCAGTTTACCTTCGTTTTTTATTTGCAATATTCCTCTAATTTCCCTGCACTGTTAAAGAGGAAACACTGGGCTTCGTGTTGTAAAATTAATGAAAGTATCAAGCTGTTGAGTTAAATCACTCCAAAGGAATGTAATGACTCAGTGTCCAAGATGCTCCCTAGAAGAACTCAGCTCACATGGTGACGGTGATGGTGGCGGGTGACTCCAACACTAAAAATATGTAGCACACAGTCCCCAGGGCCTTCCTAATGATACCACTGCCTCTGGCTCCTAGGTGCTTCCTCTCTGCCACCGGCTGGATTTTATACCTTCTGAAAGTTACTTCTCCACTCCAGGACCTTCAGCTGCTCAGCAGATGGGGCCCTGCTTCAGCTCCCACTTTTTTTGAAGTCTGGCCAGAGGACGATCGTGGAAGCTGTCTCTAGTCACGCTTGGTTGAGCTGTGTGATGATTAGGAAGGGGACGGAAAACCATTGTGTCCTGGATAGCAGCAACCTCGAGCATTAAGTCATCACTGAGGTTAGACACTGAAGAGGGAGATACCAGGTGGTGTGGGGCAGGCTCCTCTCTCTTGAGGGCTGGACAGCTTCTGCTGGGAGGACAAGGTGGGCTCCTGGGTTCCAAAGAGGACAAGTGCTGGACAAGAGACTCTGTCTACTGTTACCCACAAGCAGCACAAAATTAAAACCTTCAAGAAGCCATTAACTGGCTCTCCTGCCAGATATCTCATAAGAAAACTGGAGAGAGACTGGATGTTATCAAATGAATGTGAATGCAAAAAAGAACCAGTCGGCCAGGTTTGGGCATATTTGAATCCCACCACTTAGCGAGGCTGAGGTACTAGGACTGTAAGTTTGAGTCCCACCCAGGCAACTTAGTGAAACCCTGTGTCAAAATTAAAAATAAAAATAAAAAGGGGCAGGGACGTGGCTCAGAAGTAGAACACCCCTGGGTTCAATCCCTAATACCACAAGAAAACAAACAAGAACTAGTCATAGCTTAGAAATAGTTTAAATCTAGAAGACAGCAAGAAAAGAATTTGAAATAACAAATGTGGGTAGCTAAAGATCAGCTTTAGCTCCACCAGGAAACAGAGGAAAATAAACAATTTAAGTCTGCTATTAACAGAAGACCACCAAGTCCTAGTTCCTGCTATTATTTGAGATTATTTATTTTATGGCATAAGGGAAAAAACAGAAGTAGAAGTTCCAAAAGTATGATTCATAATGGAGTAGGTTGGCAGACTTAAAAATCTTCAAATTGACAGCAAGATGATAGGGACTGGAAACTGTTACTATTCAAATGGTCCAAGGCGATCAGTCCCTCACAAGGGAAAGTTACCTCCTCAGCAAGCAGGACAATCGGCACAACCAGCTCTGACAGTAAGTGGGGTGAAAGACACCAGATGTACTACACAGCCACATGAAACAAGTTGGTGCCCAGGTTCCATTTCTGAGAGAGGGGTCTCTAACACAGGTCCCACCTCCATAGCTGACTTCAAAAGTAACTTGTCCATGCAGTGTGTGACATAGACAAGCAAGACAAGCCTCACCTCTGAGGCAGATGAGGGAGTGTCAGAATGTTTACACATCTTTCAGACTGAAGTAAGGATTGAGACACTGATTTTCATACCCACTGTCAGATCTGTACCCAGAGAGTACATCTGGACTACCAGGGTGCAAATCTAGAAGAAAAACTCAAGAGATAGCAGTTCAACAACTCCTCTGATAAACCGCAATTTAGAAATTTTCAGCTCTGCAAGGAAATCCATCACACACAGAAATAGCCTTCATGGTTCTAAACCATTCAGCATCCTTTCACTAAACATCATAAACATTCCTGTTGTCACAACCACAGCTTCCAATAAACAAACACACACTAGAAAAAGTAAATGATTCCACCAAGGCCTACCAGGCACCAGCGCCATCTTGGCCATGCAACTCCATGTCCCACCAATCCTGGGAGGATGACTAGGAGTCTTTATTCCCTCGCATGATGCTCTTACCAACCCGGGTAATCTAGGAGATGCCAAATGAGCATATACTACCTTTAACAATTAAGCAAAATTTACTCAATTCTCACAATTAAGCAAATTGGTACCATTGTGCATCCTCCTCCTCCTCTAAATCAATGATAATTCATTTCAAATTCCTTCCAGCTCTGTCTGGGGGAACAGAGGGAGAAGTTCACTTCTGATACCCAAAGGATTATGAATTACCATCTTGCTCTGCAACCTTCTTGATTCCCCAGGTCCTACTCACAGGGTGAGGAATTTAGAAATTACAAAAATCCCTAAATGTCTTCAATTTTGCACCAAGTTCCTGAGACATGGTTTTCTGCTCCCTGTCCTTTCTCTCTCTTCTTGCCTGTTTAAACACATGGACACAGAGTTATTAACTTTTACAGGAAAGACAAATAAAATAATGTTGAAGCAAGAACGCGGTGATGTCAGGCTGCAGCTAGCACCACTCATCTGTGGGAATCTGATTAGCGCTCGAGTGGCAGAGCTACCTGGAAAAGTGCTCACAATCAAATAAAAAAATGATACCAAAACATTAACCTGATGGCTAAAAACTCCACATTTAAACAGTTAAAGTAATAAAGGAGCTTTTATTGAGTATTTTTTATATTTCATTATGTCCCAAATTGACGAGGACTCCCGGATACATTTTCTAGACTTTTGGTTCCTCAAATCAAATGCTCTCTTGGACTTTTTTTTTAAACTAAAAAGAAACAGTATTTCTTGTAAATATGAATGAAAAGATTAAAGCTTCTCCTATAATATCGACATCAGCCTTGAGTGCAAACACAGCCAAACACTGTCACAAACGGAAGCAGTTTGCTGGTTTATGCAATTCTGGACCTTTTCATAAGCCATGATTTTTTTTTTAACCTTACACAAATACCAACATTTCCTCATTTGCACACATTATGTTCAAAATCTGTAGGGAAGGGAACTGAGGTGGAGAGAGCAGCTGAGTCTCAAGAAACCTGAGCCTGGAGTCCAAACCCAACACTAATGTGCCAGCACACCCAGCCACTCACACGTCCACCCTGTGCCTCGGACCCCTTCATTCCTCTAAAAGAAGGGGTTGATGCTGGGCGTGGTGGCACACACCTTTTTTCTCCCAGTTTTACTAAAAACTTTATTTAATAAGACACAGGAACTTCTATATGGAAAAAATACAAAACAGCAGCCACACATTTCCTAGTATAAAGCCATATTGTATAACTCAAATACTGCTCACCACAGTACTAAAATTAAATAGTACAACTATATAGAAAATTTAAACAATTTCTGACAAATTTCTACAACTGAATGTAGGATACATGTGAGCCCAACAACTTCTGAGAAATTTACATGGCAAAGCATAAGCTTTTAATACATTTGGTTCAAAACTTTATTATGTGCTAAGAACAAATATACAACACAATTAATATTTAGATTCTCATGAGAAAATAAAAGCACGTCACTATAAATATCATACATCAGAGTTCATAACCAAAATGGCACATCCCTTTAATCGTAGCACTCTAGGGGGCTGAGTCAGGAGGGTGGAAGAGGTCAAGCCCAGCTTAAATAAATTAGGGACTTACTGAGACCCTGCCTCAAAATAAAAGAAATAAAGGGCCAGGGATTTAGCTCAGTGGTTCCGCCGCCTGCTTTGCAACCACAAGGACCCGAGTTCAATCCCTGGTACCAAAAAAAATTTTTTTTTAATTTAAAAGAAATAAAATAGAAAGGGCTGGGGATGTAGAGTAGTTGGAAGGCCCTGAGTTCAATCCTTAGTATCACAAAAAAGGTGAGGAGGGATTTAAACAGATGCCCTTCAGGCCCTCTAGCCATGCTATTTATAATTTCCAGGTCAATTCCACAAGATGGCCTGTGATACCCTGGACAACGATGTAGGCTTAGGTGAAGGAAGGTCAAGGACAAGACCCAGCTTTTCCCAAACTCAGCTCTCTAAGGTCACGCTCAATTCAAAAGAACAGAAATTCAACAGAGGGAGGAGAGAAGGAAAGGCAGAAGAAATTGGTGCCGCCAAAAAAGACATTATGAATTTCGTATTTTACACATAACAAAGCTTTACTCACACTACTTCTATTTATTTTACATACAAGCTTAGTTATCTGATGTCCAAACACAGAAGATTAAAAGCTGCGAATGAGAAGAGAGAAAGGAGCCAACAAGTACAGGGACACTTACAGAAAAGACATGACAACAAAAAATGCTTAACAGCAAATGTCAAGAGAGAAACATCTATGAAAAGCAAACAAAAGATTCAAAAAACTTTTTAGTTTGGGCTCATTTACGATCGGTGGAATCACTTAAGAGTAGTGGCAAATATACAACATATTTATATTTCAACAGGTTTTGAAAACAAAGCTACACTTACAACACAGTGTAAACATTTACATCTAAAATGATGCTACTGAGTCATCAGGATTAAATTATACTCCAGATACTCTGCTTCATACAGCAAGAAAGCATATGACCCACTTTATATCACTCCCAGCCAAAAGTCTTAAAGGGCTCTGTTTTGTTTTGCTGTTTTCCTATGGATCTCAACAGCCATTCGAAAGCATGGCTCTCCAGAGTGACGTGTTTCTGGAGGCCAGAGAGGCTGGTTTTCTTGAACGGAACAAGAATAGTTTTTATTCAAGTTAGAGTAAGAAGCAGGAACCCAAATTAAGAATGACTGCTTACTAAGCAGTCACCAGGTCTTCAACTACCTCAGGAACTTACAAAGTCAAAAAGAACAAGCAGGGTCAGGAGTTTAGCTCAGTAGCGCCACTCCTGCCTCACAAGTGCAAGGTCTTGGGTTCAATCCCCAGTATGGGGGTTGGGAGGGCACAAGCAAAGATGCTGCTTTTGCCATCACAGTAGGACAAGGAAAGAGGCCAAAAGCAATGTGAGGCCAGCTGGTCCCACTCATGATTAAGGACTGGCCTTTTCAACAATCTTGACAAATGATCAGTAAACTTCCACTTGAATGCTTATAGTGAACAGGGAACTCACTTCCTTACGCCCCTAACAGGTTGTAAACTCATTTCAAGAGTCTTTTTTTTTATTTTAAGCAGGATCTCCCTTTGTTATTCAGGCTACCAGGCTAGCCTCAAACTCTCGGGCTCAAGCAATCCTCCTGCTTCAGCTTCCCAGGTAGCTGAAACTATAGGCAAGTGTCCAGCTGGAGTCCTTTAAAATGAATTGAAAACTAATTTCCTAAACCTTCTATCCTTTGGTCCCCTTCTCTGAAGGAGAACAATACTAACTGACCCACTTTTGGAAACACATTGGGTGAGAAATTAGGATAGGCTTCTTACACAAAAGCCTTCTCACTATCCAACAGTGCTTGGTCTCTTGAGCTTGGTCTAAGAGTAGCCCTGCCCTTCTGGGACAGCCAAGGCTACACCTGTAATGTCAGGATGCATTAGCAACGATAAAGGCCACAGTAATGCAAGAGACAACTTCACACACACGTCATTCCAGAATGGCTAGATTCAATCAAACATGGCAGCACTTCCGACAGCGCTGTGATCACCAGGGCCAGCACATGTGACGTGGACCCACTTACTGGAAGCTGCTGGAAACAGAAAGTGAGCGCTCCGCTTGAGACTGTAATGCACAGGGTTTTTATCAGCCCATAAGTGGTTTGGCATCTTTCTTTCCCAGGAACTACGTAGGAGTTCATTTCACATCTAAAAACAGCGAATGAAACTTCAGAAACATTAAAGGAACAGAAAGAGATGGAGAAAGAGGATGGTACACTTACCCTCACCTTAAACACACGCGATCCTTATGGGGAGAAAAGTAAACTCTCACAAGGTGCTGATCAGGAATCAAAGCCAAAGGTGACCTGGCCTTAATTCTAACTCGGTCAACAACTTCTCAAGTGACTTATGGAACTAGTACTGCTAGAGGCTCACCAAAGTGTTACAAGGAATAATTAGTTAGCATTTATATAACACTTTTCATCTTCAAAGTAGGATTATTAGTCTATAAGGTAGACTAAATGAGGTTTGAAAAATCTTTTAAAAATCTTAAAATAAAGCATGTAAGCAAGTTCTGAGAGGCAGTATCAGCCAGTGTCACCTCGCAGCAGCCAGAGATGGCCTCCGTGGGCACCCTCTCCAGTCCCAATCTGCACCTGCCAGTAGAGACAAAGGTACCAAAACATTTTATCAGGAGAAATGGCAGTAAGTATAAAGAAGAGAAAAAGGAGAGAGAAAACATTAGAGGAAAGAAATGGCAGAAAATGCAAAAAGGAGGCGAGATAAGGAGAGGAAAAATAAAAGGAAAGAAATGATCAGAAAAGAGTAAGAAATGGGGAAAAGAAGAATCTTTTCCATTAGAAGAGAAAAAACAGTGGGGCCAGGGATTTAGCTCAGTGGTACCATGGCTGCCTTGCAAGAACAAGGCCCTGCGTTCAATCCCCAGTACAAAAAGAAAAAAAAAAGAGCAAAAACAGGAAGAGAGGAAGAAAAATAAAAACAAGGAGAAATGGAAAACTTCATAAAGGGAATGTTTGTCCTGTTTTCAAAGAAAAAGGCTAAAAGTAAAAGTTAAAATTTTAAATGGGGGGCAGACAAAGAGCAAATAGAAAAATAGGACATAAAGCTTTCAAGAGAATGTCTGGAAACCAGAAGGCTGGAAATCATTAGCAAGTCCATAGTGCGTCTACAGTGATACTGTGTGGATCAATTCATTTAACGCTGCCCTGTACATTTACAGAAAAGTACCTCTGATATAATAAAGGCTCATAAACACGCAGAAATTGGGTTAGACCCGTTTCGAATTCCTGCCAAACAATGGTTCAGAAAAATGAAGCTCTATTTTAATTAGCTGGATTCACGAGTGATTTGATAACAGCAGATGCTGTCTGGATGCTTTCAGCTTGATGGGCTCCACATATATGAACTTAGAGTGGTTTGATGCAATTAGGTATTTCTTTCTGCTCCAACATGCCAGGTCCAAGGACTTGAACCTATGTGTAGCCCCAATGTTACTGTATTTATCTGCATGTTGATGTTTCACATCACAAAGATGAGAGAAGGGACCACACGAGATAAACAGAAGAATAGTTTTTAGAAGTCACTGGTGGGCAGAAGGGAATACTCTCACAATTACACACTCTTTCCACTGGGGAAAGAAAAGTTGGGCAGCTGTGTGAGAGGAGGCACGTAAGGCACTCTGTGTAGAACCATTCAATACCTGAGCTGAAACATGACAGGCTGTGCGCTTCCAATTTTGCAATTCCAGTCCAGTGTTACAGCGAAGGATTAGTGTGCCTAATGCACAGCCTGACCCGGGACTAAGTGGCCTTCAAAATGTTCTTTGTAATCAGGCATCCTATTATAAACCGGGAGCACCATTCCCTGAGACAGGCGATGGTATTCAGGATCGCAACCCTGAAGTCCAAGTATTTTCACCAGGTGCTTTCAAGCCGGGCACCTCTCTGGCCCCTTCTCCCTTTTAAGCACTCTCCCTTCCAAAGAGCGTTCTGTTTGCTTTTCCCAAAGCACTCACTGCCCTCTGCTATGACCACTTAGCGCAGCCCACCCATCTGCACAGAGCGGCAAAAGGACCTGCAGAGAGCACAGCAGCTTCTAGCACTGGGACGCGCCTAATAGGAGGACCTGATCAGTTAATTATCTGTCAGTTTGTCACGGCTGGGCTGAGAAGGGGAGGATGGGAGAGGCGGGTGTTGAGGGGAAGCTCTACTCGCTGTGCTCCTCTTCCTGAAATTCTGAATTAGCCTTCTGAAATTGTTCACCCTCTGCCGGAGGACATGCAGGGACAGAGGGTGGAGAAGACAGGACGGGGACTTTGGCTGACTCCTGGAAGAAGGGGGCACCCGAATCCCACTATTACTTCTCTAAGCACACAGGAGAAACCCAAACCCCTCACTTTCTCCTGGAGAGGACAAAGCGGACACAAGGACCTTCACACATCTCCCCTTTGCCGGCACTAACAAGCTCAGCACTGTAAATCAAGGATGAAATCCTTGTGCCGGGAAGTGACGGGGAGGCATTTCTTCTGCAAAGAGCCCAAACATGCTGCCTGTGTGGGAAGCAGCATTTCAGGACAGGGTTTGGGAGGCAAGGAGCTCTGTGCTGGCAAGGGAGGGAAAAATATGTATTTATTACATATAGAGAGCCTCCTTCTTCAAAAGTTACTTATTTCGTGAAACCACTCTGCTAAACAGACGTTTCAATTTAATTGAGTCACAATCTGCATATTGTAAATGCTCCAAGTAAGGGTCTTTGAGACTTTTGTTCTGTTAAGTTCATGGGTTCGCTTGTAGATTTCCCAATATATATATCAGCAGGAATGTAAGACGAATACAAAGGACTGTCCTTTAAAATATATTATTTGTTGGGCCGGGGATTTAGCTCAGTAGTTCCGGCACCTGCCTCGCAAGCGCAAGGTCCTGAGTTCGATCCCCAGTACCAAAAAAAAAAAAAAAAAAAAAAAAAAATATATATATATATATATATATATATATATATAAAATTTGTTTTAGCCCTTTGCAGAGAGTCTAGGATGCAAAATGAGATGGTTCTAATAATGCCCAAAAGGACACAAAACCAAGAAGCCAACCAGGACTCAGAAGGCTGAGGCAAGAAGATTGCTGCAAGTTTGAGGCCAGGCTGGGCTATATAGTGAGTTTAAAGCTAGCATGAACTACATCACAGCAAGATCCTGTCAAGAAAGAGAGAGAAGGCTGGGGATTTAGCTCAGTGGTTTCACCGCCTGCTGTGCAAGTGCAAGGACCCGAATTCGATCCCCAGTACCAAAAAAAAGGGGGGGGAGGCAAAGGGAAAGGGAAGGGGAAGGGGAAGGGGGAAGGGGAAGGGGAAAGGGAAAGGGAAAGGGAAAAGGAAAAGGGAAGGGAGGGGAGGGAGGGGCAGGGGGAGGGGAGGGAGAGAGGAAAGCCAGGCGTGGTGGCGCATGCCTGTAATCCCAGCACTCAGGAGGCTAGACATGAGGGTTGCTGTGAGTTCAAGGCCAGCCTGAACCCAGATAGCGAGACCCTGTCTCAAAGAAAAAGAGAAAGAAAGAAAGAAAGAAAGAAAGACAGACAGACAGACAGGCAGGCTGGCCAGAAAGGGGCTCTACAGCATCAGGTCCATAGTCAGCGTGTGGGGCGTTGGTCACACTGGCCTGGAGCATCCCATCCACCACTAGTGCTTTCTTTCCTTCCTGTGGAAGGCAAGGAGGTGAGCCCCTACCCACATAACTCTCATTCTCCCTGCTCCTGTCCACATCACAAACTAGCCACAATTAATTAACAGAAATACAAATAGTCTTGGACCAAAATAAAGGTTTTTGACAGGAGGAAAAAGGGCCATTACAAATCGAATAGAAAAATAATTTTTCTTCAGGCAGTGGAGAAAAAGCATTCAAAGCAAAAGGTCATCCTACAAGTAACTGAGGAAATGAGAAAGAAAAGGGACAGGTTAGGACTTCTCATAAAGATCTGAGAGTTCTGGGGTCACATGGAAAAGTACTCTATGACAGAGGAGGAAACACTGTTTTGGGGAAGAAAAGCAGAGACAAAGATTCTAGAATTCAACATTTACCCAAGGCTGCTTAGCTCCCTATACTATGTGCAGTTTGTGTTTCTGCTTCCTGCTCCACTCACTCATTTCAAGAAAGTATTTAATTTTTTTCAAGCACTGCATCCCAATGCCCAAAGACATCCCTGCTTCCATAAAAACTAAGCATCTTGCCAGGGATTTAGCTCAGTGGTTTCGCCGCCTGCTGTGGAAGCACAAGGACCCGAGTTCAATCCCCGGTACCAAAAATATAAATAAATAAATAAATAAAGACTCTAAATCAAAGAGAAGAAAAAAAAAACTAAGCATCTTCTAGTTTACAGCAACTCCTTTTTGCCCTCCATATACTCTGATAATACCACCAGCCTCTCCATGCCTGTGTAACCTTCATCAAGAAAAAAATCAGAGGTTCAGCTTCCCAGTTGGAAAAAAACAGAGAGATAAAAAGAATAAATATGAATTTAAAGGGGAATTGTGCCAAAACCTGAACCTCCCAAATCTGGTTCAGCCACATTCTTGCCCACAACCTGTACTTCTCGGTACCTCCCTACATTTTTCAAAATGCAGCTGCACAGACCTCTTAAAATTCAGATTTCTAGCACCTCTAATTACAGGCCTCTCAAGTCAGGCTCCTTTAATTAATGAACCTGACTCCTCTCTCTTCAAAGGAAATCTGCATATGGGATATATCACAGGGTGAGCTGACCCTGATCAGTGCTATCCGATCACTGCCCAATGGCAGTGAGCATTCTGCACCCCAAATACAAGGGAAGGTGCCCCACCCACTGCCCAGTTCAACACATCCCCATCTGGCATGAGCCAACTGTGTGGTTAAGGCCATAAAACATTTCTTGGAATTTAAGTGGAGAAAAAGAAGTTTAAGCTTTCCTGGGTGTGACCAGCAAAACCCAAAGAGAATTTGGTCTTGGTTCGAATGCACCCCAACCTTACTTTCTTCCCTCTGCCAGGATGGGTGCAGACAGCAGGAGGAGAGACAGTCTCTGGTCCGGGAGGGGACAGATCTGTGCTTGTGAATGCTGGGAGATACACAAACACAACAAACCTGGAGCCAACAGCTATCCCAAGACAGAAATAAAACTAGTTAGAAAGGTGCTGTCACCTTAAAACAGTTAGGTGGAGAAGGGCTCAGGAAGCAAAGCCATTATTCGGCAGGGCTGGAAGAAGCCAAGCACAGAGCAAGGATGACGCGCTGCCCTTGGAGTCTGCTCTCAGGGGCCCTCACAGGCTGCACACCATGCCTCTCCAAACCAATCCTGACCACCAGCCTTAGAGAACTGGTTTTCCTTCTGGTGGTCCTGGGCCACGGGCCTGATCTGTTTGCATCTGCTGCACACACTCGGCTCTGCTTACAGCTGCTCTGCTCAAAGTGGTTATGAGCTGGCTTGGAACCACGATTAGCTGGGAAAGCAAACTGTCTTTGGCCACATAAAGACTGGAAACGGTTGGACATAAAGTCATAGATGCCAGAAGAGACAAGGTCTGAGTCAAGTCAAGATGATCCCAGGTAAAGTTTGCACACAGTAGATTTGAAAGGCAGCAAAAGACTCCAACAGATCTGGCAATAATGAAAACAGGTTTTCTTCTGTCACTACCAGCTGATAATCATTTCTCAAGGGTCCCACAACAAACCCAGAGGGACAACATTTGCACTACTGACCAAATAAACACACCTGTTCTACGAGGAGAGAAAAAGGTTTCAGAATACGCACCCAGTAGTAACACCTTTTCTCCAGCTCTCCCAGTTTCTCATCTACGACTGGGCTATAAAAGCAGACTGAGAAACTACCAGAGAACAGCACTAGGTTTAAAATGAAAACAAGGAATACAGTCTTGGTCTCTTAGGTCTTCCAAGGGTATTTCACAGTGCACATGTCAAAAATTGAATGAGATCATTCAGAATTCTGCCAGAAGCCAGGCATGGTGACACATGTCTATAATTCCAACACTCAGGAGGCTGAGGCAGGAGGATTACCTAGTTTGAGGCAAGCCTAGACTACAAAGTGAGACTCTAGTCTCAAAAAACAAAAAGAATTCTGCCAGAAAAGGGGTTTCAGTGAGTTTCTATGAGTACAATTTTGAGGGGGTTGGGGGTAAGAGTAACACCACCCATTCTATCCCTCAAATCAAAGCAAGGTGTGTTCACTGATCACTGATCACTGAGTCTAACTGTACGGCACCTGTCTTGCTTCCCGGATGGCTACCTGCCACTTTTATGCCCAATGCCCAGGGGCTGACACAGGCCATCATTTCTGCTCCCCCTTTAGATCCGGTCTCCAATTCTATTAGCATGCTGCAACCTGGACCCACTGACCACAGTCACTGAAACACAACGGACTGATTATAGGAAGAAACCACTTCCTTATTCTTAAATCACAAGCAGTCAGAACTGGCTGAAGGAATTTTTAATTGGGCTTGGTTTTCCAACCAAGATATTCTCAAAGTTCATTGTTCTTTGAAGTGGAAGCATTTAATTTTCTAACAAACAAGTAGAAGCACAGGACTAGCAAACTCAGAATTGAGGTTGAAAGTTGGGATATGCAAAAGTAAGGTGCTGGAAGTAGCTGAGATCAGGAATGTCCAGGGATTCTTGGCACAGGAGGCCACATGAGCGGGCCAGGCACTCTCTTCCAGGGTGTCTCAAGGGGAAATCACCCATCGATCCTAGGACATACGCATTCTAGGACCAATCCCTTACCTCAGAACAGCCTCTGCCTCAAATTCCTGCTTGCGCTTTAATGTTTAAATTATTAAATGCATTAATGTATTTACATTATTCAAGTCTTATGTGCATTTTTCTAAGATAATTTATGTATAAGAGTTTGAATGTCCGTGACTGTTAATGTCTACAACCCTTCCTGTTCATTATTGATTCTGGAAGAAAAAAAAAAGTCAGAGTTTTAATGCCTTATTTTTAATGTATTAAGAGTCTGAATAAGTGCATTCTCTTTTTTCTTTTGTAATTTCATAATTTAAGTAGTGCATTTATTAAACTGACACGGTATGAATTGTGGTGAAGCCTGGCACGGCTCCACGCTGCCGAGCAGCCCGCTCCTCTGCTCCTGTGCAACCAGGCGGCAGCCCTCTCTTCCCACCTCCTCGAGGACCAGAGGCAGGGGACTAACAAGGGCTTGCCCAATTCTTGCTTCTGGAAGGACGTTTTCCTCCTCCCTTTTCAAGTTCTTGCCCAAATCCGCTCTCCCTGCTACCCGGGCTTTCAGAATGCCAGTGAGTGCATTACAGGGAATGGTTTTCTCCTCCTCCGGAAGTCCTCATCTGGATGCACTGCGGGTTATATCCAAACAGAGCTCGCAATCAGCACACAATTTTCAAGAACAATAAACATGCTAGAAGCTTAGCATAGCAAAAACAAGCAAACAAAACAACTGCTTTTTAAAAGAGATCTCAAACAGATGACACCTCCAACTTGTGCAAAAGAACTTTCTTTTGAAATTGAGTTTTCCCAGCAAGGGGAAAAAAAAATCCCTCCCTCAACTATAGCCAACAGAGCGACAGTGACACCCAATGGCCTCTTAGTTCAATCCCAGCCGAGCATTTCCCAGCGGTTGTCCCCACAAGCAGGTCTCAGGGCCAAGCTCCTGTTCGAACACCGAAGCCTGCACGAAAATCAGATATCAGCCACTTAACACAGAGCTGGGTCGTTAGTGGCTGAATGCCCTGCTGATCTTGGACCACACACAAACTGTATGTACTTATGCACACACTGCGCACACACACATGAACACATGCATGCACGCACACACACACACGCAGGTGCACCATCCATGCACTGAGCTACACCGTACAAATCCATTTGGAGTTAAAAAAAAACAAAAACAAAAGTTGTTCACTGCTATTTTAGAAACCTAATTCTGCCATTTCTCAGGTCACACATATAAAATGTATATACTGCTGGGTGTGGAAGTGCATACCAGTAATCCCAACACTCTGGGAGGCTGAGGCAAGAGAATCACAAATTGAAGCCCAGCCTGGTCAACTTAGTGAGACCCTGTCTCAAAATTAAAAATAAAAAGGGCTGGGAGAGAGCTCAGTGTGAAGTTTAATCCCTAGTACCACCAAAAAAAAGGAGTATGTACTATTTTATATATTTTCTTCCTTCCTTTTTTCTGTTTTCCTGTTTCCTTCTCTCTTTTTATTCTTCTTTTCTTTTTTGGCTACTCATTACCATTCTTTAACTGTTACAATTTATATCAGCATATAATGTTAAATAATTACAGGGAGCGGAGCTCACTCTAGTGAGGATATAAACGCGCTGTGGGAATCTACAGATTTAAACAAATAACACTCGCAGCAGGGGGTGAGCGGATGAATTAGCATTAATATCCTGCCTGGGAGATCCCAGTGCACTGCTACTGCTTAAATACAGATCTTTTCTGTAACAGTCAATATGACAGCTCCCGGCAATACGGCCCCTTTCCCTTTCCCAGTCAATATAGCAGCCAGTGAAAATAGAAACGTCCCTATAGCAATCAATATAGCAGCCAGCTAAAATAAGCCCTTCCCTTTTAAGGGCTATATAATAGTCAGCTAAATGGAAGAATTGGCACCCCTGCTGGATAGCTCAGCAGAGAAGCCAAGGAATGAACCGACCATGAGCACTCAACCGAGCCTCTGCTCCTCAAAGGGGCCCTGCTCGGGGCAGCGAGAAGATAGCCACAGGCAGGGAATCAAGCAGGAGTCTAGAGGGACCCTTGGCAGGCTGTTCCCAGCCGTCGGGAGTAAGGAGTAATTATGCATGTCGTAAGCAGGCTGTAGGGCCACCCCTCACTGAAGCTTAATCAAAACGGCGGGAAAGTTTAGGAGTCTGCTCAAACTGTCAGCTGGAGCAGAGGACCCTCTATCCTCAGTGGGGAGGGAGGGGCCTTGATCCAGTCCACTTCACCGGCTCTCACCCTAGCCATAGGAGTTTAAGCTGTAGACTTAACAGCCTGTGCTTTTCTGTTTTCCAGCATCAGGGAGAACGGTTGTGTCCAAATCAGACATCTCGCCAAGGGAGTGAAAAACCCAGTGTACATATGCAATTCATTTTTTTTAATTCTAAGCCATCTATTTATTCAATATTATGATGGCACCTTATTTTCCCCCACTCATATCATGCAAATTACTCCCCTTCTTTGAAGGTACATAGGGAAGCAGTTTCACTATAATGAGATCAGAGCTAGGCGGAGTAGCACATGCCTGTAATCTCAGTGGTCAGGATGCTGAGGCAGGAGGATTACAAGTCCAAACCCAGCATGAGCTACATAGTGACTTCAAGACCAGCCTGTGAGAGTCTATCTCAAAAAAGAGGAAAAAAAAAAAAGAATTCAGGGAATGGCTGTCCTGATGGCCAAAACAGACCAAAAGCCTTTAAAACAGCAAGGAAGACTAGGAGCCCTTGATTAAGAGTAGTCCCTATGCACCTAAAGGTGCTGTGCTTCTTCATTAGAATTAGCTACTTCTAAAATTAGTTCAGTTGGCTTTAAGGATTTGACAAATGTGGAATATAACCACCAGCACAGTGCAGGTTTCCAACGAACACTCCTGAAGTTAAGGCTGGGATTCTGTTATGCTCCAAAGCAGACGAACATTGGGGACCCACCCCACCTTCATTAAAATTCAACAATCTGTCTACCATCCCTTGGGTAACTCCACTGAGGGTCCCTGTTTCCCTGGCCAGGTGTTTAACACCCAACTGATGCTCATGTCATCAATCAGTGGCTCAGTCAAGTGCCACAGTGTCAGGTATGAGGAAAAAAGATTCTGCACGTCCTGACTGAGAACACTAGGCCTTAAAAATTTAGATCCCAACACCCCACTAATCCGTAAGAGCACATGCTTTTCCCTTCAGGAATTCCAGTTAAGCAACACCTTCAGAGAGAGAAGATTAACATGACCCCGGCTCTCACGTGGCATACACATTTTGATTAGGGCTTACAGCCCATGAATGACTTAGAAGTCATAGGTCCCACAGGTCCCTCAGACAATAAAAGTCATAGATCCTACAACTCACAAAAGCCATGGGTCCCAGAGTCCACGAAAGTCAAAGGTCACCAGGCATGGTGGCACACACCTATAATCCCAGCTACTTGGGATAATAGAATCCCAGAGTATTCCAAGTTCAAGGCCAGCCTGAGCAACTTAATGAGACCCTGTTTGAAAATTTAAAATGAGCTGGGAATGTAACTCAGTGGCAGAGCACTTGCCTAGCATACACAAGGCTGCAGGTTCAATTCCCAGGCCTGCAAAAAAAAAGTCCTGAAGTTCCTCAGTCCACAGAAGTCACAGGTCCCACAGTCCCAAGAAATCAAAGGTCTTGCCCCAGAAGACCTTCTTAGGAACTCCAAGGGCTCTGAGTGCTATTGTGACCATGGCAGCCGCTCTATATGGGAGATGGATACGTAGGAAAGACCTTGGATCCACCCATTATTTTATAAAATGTGGTATCACAGAAAGTGAGTTACTGTTATGATTTGACGTGGCACTTAGCCTCTAGCACTGAATCCAATGCGTACTTTATAAACTTTGACATGCATGGGCAGTTCCACTTCTAACTACACACAAAAATTTGAGGGTATACACTCACTCAGAGAGCATTAAAGCTGGCGAGAACACACCATGATGTTAGCAAAAACTCCATCAACTACATATTGCCATTAAGTCATCAAAGGAGGGCGGGGCGGGGGGGAGCAGGAAGGAAGGGAGGGGACAGAGAAAGAGAGAGTAATGAAAGAGAAAATAATTCTGAAAGGGAAGGGGGAAAGAAACATAAAAGAAAAGATGAGAGATAACAGAAGAGGTAACAAAAAGAAAGACAAAACCCTCTCTTTGGCATTTACAGTTTAAAGCTTTCAGGGTATTTTATGAAAAGACAGTTGCAATAAAACAAATAGAATGGTTAGTCATCTGGTTTCCAACTTGACTCAAAAGGGGCTGTTTCTAGACAAACTCAGAACAGCTCTGCTGCCTGCACATTTAACGATGCCTATCTGTGCACCACAGCTACAGAACAGGATGTGGAGAGAAAGAACGAGGAGGTGGGAGCGAGCGCTGTCTTTACTGGTCCCAGTGTCACTGCAAATAAAGACTGTCAAGATTTAAACCATAATAATGGAAAGGCTATAAAGGTCTCAGTTATAATGTTTCCTCTGATGTTCCCTTTCATAAAATGCCTTCTTTATGTTGCCTACGTGGCAATGATCCACTAAACATCGGTGTATGTGTGCCCCAGTGGGAATGTCGCACCCTAGGTTCCTAGTGGGAAGCCAGGCAGCAACTGTGCAATCCAGCTCCTTGGCTCACCATCTCCATCATACACAAGTGAGCATATATACTCACTCATTCCCCAAATGTGTACTGAGTGTCTGCTCTCCGCCAGGAGCCAAGCAATATGGCACATGCCCACCCCACAGAAGGCTTCACAAAGTGAGTAGGTGCCAAGTACCTGGGAAACAAACACAAAACGCATCCCACTTAGACACATGGCCACACCACACAGGGACTCCTCCCTTCCTACTTCAGCACCTACAAGCCTTCCTCAAGTGCCTGACAGCCTAGCAATGAGGCAGAGCTTTCCTCCCCATGCCAGGGCAAAACAGATGAGGGATGCAAATCAAACAGTGCTCAAAAAGGCGGGTAAACTGGGCACTCATAAAGATGTCTTTACCTGGCCTCAGCAAAGAAAACTACCAAAACCCAGTGGTTACCAGAGAAGTATTCATCTGTAGCTTGCCAGCTAATCACTGCAGGCACCAAAGAGTGACAAAGGAAAACAGAGGACTAGAGGGATAGCTCAGTGATATAGTGCTTGTCTAGCATGCATGAAGCCCCAAGTTTGAGCCCCAGCACTCCCCAAAAAACAAAATCAAACCCCCTGCAAATTGGTGAAGATTTTATACATGACAAGAGGCACAACCTAAGGGAGACCAAGTGGATGTGAGACCCACGAGTAGGCACAAAGTGAGGCTGAGGGCCGGGGATTTAACTCAGTGGTTCTAGCGCCTGCCTGGCAAGTGCAAGGTCCCGAGTTTGATCCCTGATACCACACACACAAAAAAAGAAAGTGAGGCTGAAATCTGTGCATCAGGGAGACCAAACCAGGCAATTGGGGAAGCTAAGGCAGAGTGAGGAGAGGACCAAACTCCTCAAGCCTAGCACAGTGGCAGATTCAGGCTCGCTAGGTGGGCAGCTGGTGCCAACCACAAACCAGCTCGAGGCTGCCGTCCCTGTTGATCTGTAATTGGTGCGCCTGTGAGAGACCTACCAATTATCTCTAGGCCCCTGTACTTAGTTCACAGACAAAGGGAAGCAGGAGAGACCAGTTAGTAATGAGTAAGTAATGGCCATGAAAATACATTGTACCTTACAGAGCTGCTTCGGCAGGAAAAGCCATTCGGAAAATAAAAAGTGAAAGAATAAAATAAGCTAGAGAAACTCAATTTTCTTCTCCCTTCCTCCCAAAGCCACACTTAGGATAAAATGAGGTTTGTGCAGGTTAATCCTTATGAGGTAAGAAAAAAATGATTAAATACATTTAAAAAATCAATTGTACATTAAACCAAATCCAGGAACTGCAAAAACAAACACCGCAGCATTCCTGCAGCGGGTATTAGCGCTACCAGCCTGGTCAGTAGGGGTTACCCCACCTGACAGAGCCCACCGGGGTACCGGAGAGAAGCCAAAGGAAGGGGGAGAGACAGCCTGGGGGATGAAGGGGCTGTAGGCTGGGATTTCTCCGGAAATAACCAAGCTATTCCTAGAGATTACAAAGGCAGAAATATAATGTCATAAATGGGGCTCTGGAGACCAGGCTGAAATCTTCAAAAACTCACTAGAAATAATAATAATGATCATGATGATCATCTGATGATAAACAGAAGTTATAAACCACTTCACTGTCAAATGATTCCCCACTATTTCTAGTTATTTCTTCTGTCCATTAACAGATGCTATGAGCTGTCATTTCGCAGAGAGACGGCTGAGGCATGCCCGTGTCTTTGAGGAAAGCCACTGTCTGGAATGGGGGTGGGGAGGCCTTCATGGACACTCCTGACTTTCCCGATGCCCTGGGATCCTCAGAGGAAAGCCAGAAAGAATATAAAGTCATAAGAAAGCAGTGCAGGCCACCACCGGCTCCTCCACAGTGGAGACAGAAGAGATTCTCAGCTAATCCTAAATAAACCTCACAGGCCGCAGTGTCGTGGCCCATCAACTTCTCTGTGACTACTGCAGTCAAGTACGTCTGCTGCCACCAACCTTCCTCCTCTCCAGCACCTGCTGCAGCCCACAGCTGGAAGGATCCAATGGCAGGAGCAGAACTCAGGCCACGGTGAAGCGGGTGCTAGTTACTCGTTTGTGACAAGGCCCAAGCTGCCCATGTCAGTCCTGGGCATCCAAGTCGACACAATCAGTAAATCTGAAGTTTTCCTCTCAGGAAGTCATCTGGAATCTCACAGAAACCTCTGGCTTGGTTGGGGGAAAACAGGGCTGGGGGAAGTGCAGAGAGGAAGAGCTGGTAATCAACTATGTGACAATGATATTCCCAACAGAACAAAGACACAGCCCACAGGGGAAGTTGCCAAACCTCTGAACACGGTTAGAGCAGGCTATCAGTGTCTCCAAGTGGCAATAAGTACAATGTGACAGAAAAATTTTACTCTCTTAAAAACATCTCTATGCTCTTATCTTCAAAGCAAGTGAACTCTGCTGCTTTAACTCTGACAATGAGGAATGTGTGGATGCTGATGGGGACACAGAAAAGGATTTAGCTGTGGGGCAGAGAAAGAAATGAAGATGCTGGATATCATTATTTCTTTACTTAAGACTGATTCAGGTGACTCCCTGAAGACCTGGGCGGTACTGCTTGAAAAGCTGGAGTCAAAAGCAAACTACTCACTTGTCCAACCTCCACTCTGCCAGCAGGAGACGGAACAGCGGGCGGCTGCTGCCCCCTAGAAGCTCCCGGGGACATAGCACCTCAGTCAGACATCAGATGAAAAGATCCTATTATCTCTCTCGATCCCATAACCTGTCATTAGTGAGGTACATGGGTGCAGACGCCTCCTCCAAGCCTGAGGAGGCACACATCACCTGTGATAAATTAATAGGTGCCTTTTCAGCAGCGAGGCTGCATACAAAAGACTCCAACCAGAGAGAGCACAGTAAGGCAGCAACTTCAGGGAGGAAGCAGAGTGGCAGGCAGCCCTTGGCAGGGCTGTAGCCTGTCTGCAGTGTCCCCTGTCACAGCTCCAGTGTCGCCATAGTGAGGCTGACACTGCATCAGACCTGCACTCCCCATCTGCTCAAGCTGACAGAGTGGGTCTGGGACTAAGCTGTGGGAGCCTGACTGCCTGGGCTTCGGTTTCCTCGCTGTAAATGAGGAAAGAAATCCTCAGAGGTGCATGGGAATCAAACATGATAAAAATAACCGCACCAGGCCGGCGCATTGCACAGTACAAGCCTTCCTGGCCTACGGGATCAGAGCTGAGAACTGTTCAGTTAGTTAATCAAAAAAATTAGTTAGGGCCAGGGATTTAGCTCAGTGGTTCCGCCTCCTGCCTCGCAAGCGCAAGGTCCAGAGTTCAACCCCCGGTACAAAAAGAAAAAAGAAAATCAGTTAAAGCCAAGTGTGGTGGCACACTCTGTAATCCCAGCATTCAGGGAGGCTGAGGCAGGAAGACTGAAAGTTTGAGCCCAGCCTGGAGAACTCAGCAACTTGTCAAGACCCTGTCTCAAAATTAAAAATTTTTAAAATGGGCTGTAGATATAATTCAGTGCAAAGGCCCTGGGTTCAGTCCCTAATATTGGGAGGGGGAGTCAGTTAAAGCAAGGAATCAAAAATGGAGCCTATTCTACATACCTTCAACATTTTATATTAACTGAAAAACCTATAAATGTACAGTCACTTGCTAATCTTTTGATGTAAAGCCAAGGCCTTTTCTTTGAGTGTGGGCCCACAGACTGAAGTTCCCAGACATCTTTCTTCCATAAACCCCACCCATACCACACTCTCCACAATTTCTAAAGCACAGTGAGAGCTTGAAGAAAATTAGTAAAACGATGAAGTATGGAATCCTAGCTTTTCATGACCTTTCCCCAATAATTAACCGTCTTCTCAGTCACACCTAATTTTTACCTGCACCCTTTTCTAGCAATTCACATTCACCAAAGCATTTAGTATGGTTTTTATAGAAAATTCTTTTCACATTAGCCTTTATAGAACACAACATACTTGTAGAATCCTCTCATCACACTTATGCTCCTCCTGCTTACATGATATTTGACAAAATGGCCTAGTTCAACAACAAACACACTTGGCACCCGTGGGTTTAGGGACAGGCTGACAACTCTCAGGGTGAGGGACTGTGTGGGAGCAAACGGCAGAGCCTGGGCCTGGTGAGCAGGCTCCAAGGGCCCAGTGAGTCAGGTGGGAAGAACATGTCCAATGCAAACTCTCTCAAACTCTCTTCCACAGTACTGGGGACTGAATCAAGGTCCTTCGTGTTGAGCTACACCCCCAACCTCTTTTTAAATGTTTTCCTGAGGCAGGTCTTGCTAAGTTGCTAAATTTCCCAAGTTGGTCTCAAACTTTGAATCCTGCCTCAGCCTCCCAGACTGCCAGGATTATGTGTGCTACCGTGCTGAGCTTCTTGACACCTTTTTAAAAATATCTATTTATTGATACCGTACTGCAAAGGCCCTCAAAAGTATACACAAGACAATAAGGCCAGCCTGGGCAACTTAGCAAGATCTTGTCTCAAAATAAAAGGAAAAAGGGCTAGGGATGCAGCTCAGTGGTAGAATGCTTGCCTAGCATGAGCATAGAAGCCTTGGGTTCAAACCTCAATGCCACAAAAGTAAAACAAACAAACAAAAAAACCACACTCACATACACACCACACATACACAAGCAAAAGGATACGGAAAGGGAAAATACAGGGAAGGGGGGAAGAAAAGATACCTAAGAAATGTTTTATTTCCCTTCTCCACCAAAATCCATTTCCAGTGTAGAGCTACACCATTTACACAAGTACTGGTGTGCAGACTCTGCTAGCAGCTCCTCGCCAGCACAGGGCAAGACAAAGTGGCCATTTCAACACAGACACTCCCTCTCCCTGTGGACTGGCCAGGCCACAGCCAGTGCTACAGCGAAGGGAGCGATCGCTGACCCACAGCGCCATCCCCACCCTGAGGACTGATGCACAGACAGGGAACTGTGGCCCACGGTGGCACCAAGGCGAGGGGTCACAGAGATGGCAGCGTGTCTTCCCCGTGACAGGGTAATTTAGCTGCGCCCGGCTCCGCTGGGGGCCATGCCTTAGCGCCTCTCTGCCTCCAACTGTCAAGGAGTGCCCCAGATAGATTTACCTCGAGAATCACTCAGGGCCGGCCCTATCTCTAGACTGCTCAGACAAACTCATAATGGCAGGGAGAAGATTTGTGGAGCAACAAGCATAAATCTTGGTTATAACTACAAACCGTAAAAGAAAGGAGAGCTGGGAGGGAAGAGGGAAGGGCGGTGAAGGCGTCCTTCTCCCGAGCACCACTTTATCTTCCTGTGGCTTTGCGCAGCACACAAGAGGGATTAACTACAAGATCGTATTTTTCAAACCAAAATCAGTCTGTACAGTCTGACTTTGGGCTCAAATGTTTTAAATCGAAATTATTCTGGAAAACATAAGGGCACATGGTTGTCCTAAGGACAACATGACATTCAGTGGTTTTTCAAACTGGAGGGTGCAGGGGTTTGCCTGAGTTTGCCACATGGAATACCCACCATTCAGGTCCCACTTAATGACACTTTAAGCCTGGTGCAATGGTATACACCTATAACTGCAGCATGGAGGGAGGCTGAGGCAGGAGGATCACAAGTGTGAGGTCAGCCTGCACAACTTAGCTACCACCTAGCTCAAAACAAAAAATACGGTTGGTTGGGTGTGACAGCATACACTTGTGATCCCAGTACACAGGAGGATCACTGCAAGTTCAAGACCAGCCCAGGGTGCATAGCAAGTTTAAGGCCATCCTGAACTACACACAAGACCCTGTCTCAAACATAAATAATAAAAAAGGACTGGGGATGTAGCTCAGTGGTAGAGCACCCCTGGGTATGATTCCTGGTACCCCCACAAAAAAAATTTTTTTAAAGATTCTTTTATGTGAGAATTATTTCAAATAAAATGATGATGGAGCCAGGTGCAGTGGCACACACCAGCACACACTGGCAGTCCCAGCACTCTGGGAAGCTGACTGCTAGTTCAAGCCCAGCCTGGGCAACTTAGTAACTTAGTAAGATCTGTCTCAAATTTAAAACTAAGAAAGGGCTGGGGGTGTAGCTCAATGCAAAGGCACTGGGTTCAATTCCCAATACTGCCACAGGAAAAAAAAAAAAAAGATGATCAATTTCAAACAAAGGAAAAAATGTTAGGAATGTTCCTCTGCCCAAAGATTTGTAGATCCCATGTTCCAAAATGGTAGAGCAGCTAAGAACTCTAAACCTACACCTCCAGGAGGAAAGAGGAAAAACAACTTTTCCCTCTGAAAGAATGATGGTGGGCTAAGGTGAAAGACAAAACTCCCCCTATCACTGCATGGCTCTGAAAGAAGGCACATAAGTGCTCAGTCCAAGTCTCCAAAATAAAGACACTGCTCAGTTATCCAATGGGCAGGGCCCTGATTACAGGAGCTATAGCAAATACAAAGTACCGCTATGAAAGCCAGGAACCTAAACCATAAACAAAGGTGAAGAATTATTTCAAATTCTATTTCTTTAATTATCACTCCTAAGAGTTTCAATTCATCTAATAATTATTTGTAAAAGGACAGCTCCAAACTCAAAAACAACCTCTTCATTTACCTGAAAGAGGAAACAACTTAAAGGGTACCGCCTAGTCTTTTCCATAAACCTTCTCACACTATAATAGGAAGGATGGAGGAGGAAGAGGCAGCAATTGCAAAATCAGTAAGTGGCCTAGAGGTTACAGCCACCCCAAAATGGAATGAGGCTTTTCTCCAGTTCCTCCGCTTCAGCAGTGAGTTCTGACCAACTTTCCTCCCCGGGCTCAGAACAGGAGGAAGCACAGTGGCCTCCCAGCCAGGAGCAACAGTCCCCTCCCTAAAGCTGGACACTGTTGGGAAGAGGAGTCAGCAAGGACGACGAGGAGAAGCCAATGTTTCTTCCCCTATGAACAAGTGCTCAAGGCTCTGGCCTAGTGTTCTGCTCCAGCCACACAGCAGCACGGACATTATTCTCCATTTCTGCCCCAAGCTTCTCAGCAGCAATTGTGAGGGTACCCCAGGAAAATCTCACAGGTCAAGCGCCAAAACTGTCAGGCAATTTACTCCTCTTTTCTTTTCTTCAGCTGGAGCTACAACTCAGGGGCCCCAACACTGAGCTATGATCCTAGGCCAATTTAGTTTTTAAAAATAAGAGGAGATGGACCAGGGATTTGGCTCAGTGGCACAGTGCCTGCTCAGCAAGCACAAGGTCCTGAGTTTGATCCCTGGTATCAAAAATTAAAAAAGAGGGC
Source organism: Heterocephalus glaber (assembly GCF_053883595.1). Taxonomy (NCBI): domain Eukaryota; kingdom Metazoa; phylum Chordata; class Mammalia; order Rodentia; family Bathyergidae; genus Heterocephalus; species Heterocephalus glaber. Next base: position 6,442,501 of record NW_028258299.1, on the reverse strand, counting down.
CAGGGATTTAGCTCAGTGCTTCCGCTGCCTGCCTCGCAAGCGCAAGGATCCGCGTTCGATCCCCAGTACCAAAAAACAAAACAAAACAAAAAAATAAAAAAAGAGCATATGGGAGGCTGAGGGAGAAGGATCGCCAAGAGTGTGAGGCCAGCCTTGGACTACATAGCGAGACTCTGTCTCAAAAAAACAAAATAAATAAGATTAGAGTCCAGGCATAGTGGTACATGACTCTAATCCCAGCTATTCAGGAGGCTGAGGCAGGAGAATTGCAAGTTCAAGTACAGCCTTGGCAACTTAGTAACTCTGTGAGACCCTGTCTCATAAAACATTTAAAATGGGCTGGGGATGGCCCTGGGTTGAATCCCCAGTGCCCACCCCAACCCAAAAAAGGACTGGGAATGCAGCTCCAAGCAAAAGCCCTGGGTTCAATTCCTAGTACTGCAAATTAAATAAAAAAGCGTGAAACCAGGTGCGGTAGCCCTGAGGTCCCAGCTATTTGGGAGACAGGGCAGAAGGGCTGAGTTTGTCACAATCGGGGGAACACTATGAAACCCTTCTCTTATAAAATAAATTTAAAAATAAAGAGGGGACACTGGACTGTCCCCATAACGTCACCTCTACTCTCACCCTGACAAACGTCTCTGGGTGGAAAGGACAGCTATCTTCAGCAAGCCTAACTCTGCACAGAAATCAGCCAATAATATTTAATACTTTAAAATTAGGTTCACCATATTTATTTTTCCTGGAAAAAGGACAATTTCCTGGTATCTCTAAATGGTCGGTTCCATTGCCCATGTATCTGTAAAACACTTATACAAATACAGTGTCTGGATCAATCTGATTTCCCCACAAAGTGCTTGGAAGTTTACAGAATAAAAGTATGTATGGGGCCGGGGATTTAGCTCAGCAGTTCCGCCTTGCAAGTGGCAAGGTCCCGAGTTTGATCCTTGGTACCAAAAAAAAAAAAAAGTATGTATGTGTCATGCTGTCTGTGTGTACAGCCATGTGTCCATTCATGAGTCTGCACAAAGAAATACCCTGAGCCCCTGTCTGCCTGGCAAGCACAAGGTCCTGAGTTTGATCCCCGGTACCAAAAAGAAAAACACTGAGCACATGAATGTGGAAGAGCATGGGGCGGGGAAATGAGCACCTCTGTGCACACTAAGCATCCCAACCAGCACCGAACCCACTACTGCCGCAAAAGCTGCAAAAACACAAAGCCTGTGAAGACTGCACCCACCATGCATGCAGAAGGCAGCTGGCCACAGGCACCCTCAGCAGACACTCACAGTCCTGCCTCCTACATTCAGCACAGTATCAATGGACTTTTGATTACCAGCTTCAGGTTAACTGGCTTAAAAACCAAAAAGAAAAACCTCAGGCATCCCAGGTATAAGACAGACAAGCTTCCCCAGAAGGACTGATCTCAAACCTTGATGTGGAACAGCTGGACAAGGTTCTATTGTGACCTCAGGGAGAAACCTGAGGCTACAGGAAGAAACTTCTGCACTTCAAGGGCAAAACTACTGAGACAGCTAGTCTGCAACTGCACACCATCTTTACTTGTAAAAATTCAGTGTGCTATGAGCTGAGTGTGGTGGCACACACCTGTGATCCCAGCATTCCGGAGGCTGAGGCAAGAGGATCACAGTGAGTTCAAGGCCAGCCTGAACTACATAGCAAGAACCTGTCTCTCTCCAAAAAAGGAACTCGGCATTCTAAAAATATTAATCCTAGAAAAGCTGACAAAGTGGAAATTATCATCATCTTAAAAATACATCATATCATAATTTGGGGTTATTTTCGTGGAGGGATGCAGGGTGGAAGACAGAAAGGAGAAAAAAGAACCTATAACTACAAGTGAGAGGAAGAGAGGATGGCAGGAGACGTGTCCATTAGAGAGAGGCTGCTGTCAAAGAGCGGAAAGCTGAGATTCTAGTTGAGCCAAAACCCATGCCCACACCATAAAGCAGGTGAGCAGCAGTATTGCTGAACATTTACTTAGTAACTGACATGTAAACGAAACTCCATTTACTGCTTACTTCAAATAACCAAAAATCATATGACTAAAAGGAAATCTCAAAAGGTTACCTAACCCAAGTTTCATTATCCAGGCGTGACAGGAACTGAGTTACCCCATGGCGACAACTGGAGCAGGCCAAGCGAGCACCCCGCCCCTAATCTTAAAGACCTAACACCAGGCGGGACCTCAATCTTGCCAGGGCACAGGGAGCTGGGCATAGGCTCTGTGTGACCCAGAGGACAGGCAGTGTCCTCAGCCAGAACCCAGGGACTCAAGGCAAGTCTCAGAAGGCTTGCAACAGGTCTAGGGGAAGCCGGCGGTCAGCCCTCTGGATGGCTGTCAAACCTTCTGCCCTAGGAAACAGTTCATGAAGAGAGTGTAAACTGGAAAAAGTAATAATTTAGACTTCAGCAAAGAGTTCTGTCGCTAATAATCAGAGAATGTCAAGTTGAGTTTACTGAATTTAATTCCCATCTGTTTAGCACTGCACATTGCTGAGAACAGTCAGATATCATATTGGCCACGCATGCAGACAAGGTAGTGGGGCTGGTTTCATCCAGGGGTAGGTGGGGGTAAGACAGAAAAGACAAGGGAAGGCAACATGCAGCCCTACTACTTGACCAGAATCAGGGGTGGCTATAAACACCAATGTGCCACCATCTCATTCACAAGACAGGTTTTATAATCCAAAGAGGCCAGGAATGAAAATCAGGCCTTCAGCTCTCCTGGCTTTCCTCACAATAGCCTGCCCTGCTTTCTCCAGGGTGTTCTTTTAGCTTGCTTTTTCCTTTTTTACTTAGCCCAAGTTTGTTCTGCAGAGCCAGTTTCTCCCTCACTCTTCACTTTTACTTTTTCAAATAAACCTTGCCACTTCTTTTTTAAAATTTGAAATAGAGTCTCACTACATAGACTAGGCTGGCCCTGAACTCATAGCAATCTTTCTGCCTCAGTCTCCAGAGTGCTAGGATTACAAGCATGTGCCACCGTGCCCAGCCTACCACTGCTTTTTGCTCATTTAGTTCAGTTCTTTGTTCGAGACCAGAAGAACCTGGAATCTAACTCCAGAAGGGGAGGCAAGCAAGCCAGAACCCAGTAATGTTTAATTAGTGAGCCACTTTTAGAAGAAGCTGTCTGATAACATTCTGGCATAACCAGTACATTTCGCTAACAAGACCCTGTCTCAAAAAAACAAAAAAAAGGGAAAACATTTATATATAACTGAGTACTACTCTGTCATAAAATAAGAATAAACGAGGGCTGGGGATTAGGCTCAGTGGCACCACGCCTGCCTCAAAAGTGCAAGGTACTGAGTTCAATCCCCCATACCAAAAAAAAAAAAAAAGGATCATCTAGTCATTTGTAGGAAAATGGATGCACCTTGAGACCATAAAGTTAAGTAAATCAGAGACATAAGCTTAAATATGATTTCTCAGATATGAAACTCAATATATAAAGTACAAAATAATAGATAATAGAAGAGAAAAAAATTATTGCAATCCAGCATGAATAATATATCTAAAGGTATACCTTGATTTAGTATCATTATCTTATGGGGTTTTTTCCTATTAGTTTGGTTGTTAATCTATATGTATGATAATTAACTTTATAAGGGCTTATAAATAAATGAATCTGATGCTGGCAAAAAAAGTGGAGGGGAAGGAAAAAAAAGAATTGAAATGTGTTATGTACATGTACTGATTCCCAACCCTGAATGTAATCATTGTGTACTACAAACATGGACTAATAAAAACTGGAAAAAAAAAGAAAGAAAGAAAATCAGGACTTCCTCCCCTAGTACCCAGGCAAAGAAAGCACAACAGGGCCAGGGATTTAGCTCAGTGGCAACGCCCCTGCCTCGAAAGCACAAGGTCCTGAGTCCGATCCCTAGTACTGAGAAAAAAAAAAAGCAAAGCAATAATGCATGCACCTGAGCACATTGATGTGGCAATGTCACCTGTGCTGACCTGACTACCCACAGACCTCCAAAGCACCTCTGCTGTAAACCTTTCTTTGGTAGTACTGGAGGACTGAGCAATCTTCACACATGCTAGGAAGAAATGTCGCTTCAAAGAGATCATCTGGCTATCTAGTTCTGAAATAAGGCATACATTATTCACCTTCAGCCTCCCATGCTTAGTCCTTTTAGTGTAGCAATCAGGCAGCTTCCAATAAGGAATTCTGTGGAAAATATGCTGTTAGAGACAAACAACTTAGCAGGGTGGCCCAACGCTGGAGTCCATTCCTCACGATCTAGCTTCAAGTGTCACAAAAACCATGCCTAAGTCCCCACCCACCACACTCTTCTTTCTCTGAATAACTAGGGGCCTCTCAGACTCCCAGCCAGGCAATTCTGCACCAAATTATACATGATTTTGTGCTGCTTGCTGAAATTATATACAGTCTTGTGCTGCTTGCTAATTGTTTCATGTGTACAAATGCCTTTTTTTCTTCAAATAAAATATGTGAATTACTTGAGAAGAGGGCTTAGTCTGATCCTTCAATTGTCTCCTCCCCAATCCTCTGGCTCAGCTGAGCTGGGCACCCAGCAGAGAGCTCTGCCCCAGAAAGGCCCAAGCACCGTGTGCGTTCACACGGCAGCCCTGCACACTTGGCTGTGGGTGCGGGCTGCCAACACACCGCCTCGTCGGCACCAAGACTGCCATGCATGGCTGCTGGGCCATGGCAGCCACAGCCTCACCTCCTGCTCATCCTGTGTCCCAGACCCGCCCCACGAGCCAGCCCTCAGCAGGCTCCTCCTCCTGACACCCTCTCGCCGCCACTCCCAAGGGGAAGAAGTTGTTCACACAAGACCAGCTAACTCGGCTGGTGCACTCATTTAATCAGGCTGCTGCAAATGGCTGGCCAAAAGCAATAAGGGCATGACTGAGAGACTGTGGGAGTTTAATATAAAAAAATTAATAAAAAAGGGGAGGAAGGAGAAAGGGTCTATCTTTTAATAGGGCCCTAATTACCCAACTCACAAGATCAGCCCAAATGAGATGCGAGTTTATTTCAGGTTTTTTTTAATTATTGTTTTATATATATATATATATATATATATATACACACATATATATATATATAAATTGCTGCTATGTGTTTTCTTTCCTCTGAGCAATTATGCAGCAAGTATGTAAAGAGGAGAAAAAATATTAATTAAATAAAAGGTAATTGTAGAGTCGGCCTGGAGAGAATGAGTCTGAACTCTGGACCATCTCAGGCTACCAGCATTTGAAGACTGCTCAGGGCCTCCCAGAAAAGAAAGAAATAAAAATACAACAACCAGCAAGCGGAAGCACAGTACAGCAGGAAAAGAGTCACGTGCAGAGACCTTGGCAGAGCCAAAGGCCTGCAGGGCTCCGGAAGCCCAGGTCAGCATACTTGCCAAGTGCTCAGGCTCCCAAGCACCGATCCAAGCACACCCCAAAGGTGGACTGGCTCCTCTTCTGTTGATCAATAAATGGTTAATCAGTAGATCGAAACTCAAAAGGAAACTGAGGAGGCACAGGACTAAAGAGGACCACTGTGTTCAATATGGACTTTAGTCTACTTCAGCTTGAGGGGCCACTCAAGTCCCCAGCCGATAGAGGGGCAAAGTGTCACCTTCTCTGGCTCTCACTCCAAGGAAGAACCCAGGCAATAAAAAGAGAGCAAAATAAGGCCACCATGGGAGTGCTGGGACTTGAGTCCATGACTGACAGTGGGTGACACAAATGGCAACACCTCTCTTCTTCTAAAACAGGCCTGGCAGCACTCATATCCTCTGGTCCTCTGGCCAGGAAAGGCTCAACCAGCTAAGGGCCTCTTGCCATCTCTTCCTGCTGCTGCCACAGGAGTGACGACAGCAGATGCCACCCCTGGTGCTTAAGGAGGCCGGAGTGTCCCCAGCGCTAGCTTGAGATAGGAAAGGCTCTGGAAGTGAAGCCTAACACTGGCTGCCAACTTAACACTGGCTCCTCGCTTAAACTTATCTGCAGGACTGGTCAACAGGATTTACAGAAGGCCCTGAAATGCCAAATGGAACAAAAATGGGGCAGGCGATAAAGGACTCCGGTGTGGACCACCAAAGCAAAAGCACTTCATAAAGACAATCACTGTCAGTACTCTGTAGGCCTCTTCCTCATCGGTAGTCTCAGATGAAGTTGGAATGCCTATCACACCCCTAATTATTGACCAGATAAAACCAGAATCACCTCCTTACACTCCTTTTTTAAAGGCCTCTTTGCTGCTCCCACCCGGGGGAGCAGAGTAACAACCATGCTGGCCCAGAAGCCTCGCTCCTCTCTGCCCCCGAGGCTCTGGCATCTCACTAATTACGACATCAGCAGTGAAGCACCCCAGGACCATCCAGGTGGATGCTTTAGCTCCTAGAGGTCCAGGCTCTACTCTGGAGAGATCTCACTGATCTCTGATCTCTGCGAGGTAGAGCAGAAGGCAGAGGTCAGAGGTCACTCACAGGAAGCTGCCACATGATACCTACTTTTTTGGTTTTTTGTTTTTGTTTTTGATGTTTTTGGTACCAGGGATTGAACTCATGTCCTTGCGCTTGCAGGGCAGGCAGCAGAACCACTGAGCTAAATCACCAGCCCTAACATGATACCTACTTTGAAGGGACCCTGCTGATGTCAAACTCCAGGATCTGAAGTATTCTTTAAACTCACATGGTATTTTATTATTAGAAAATGATACTTTGTGACTTGGGTACTTACCAACGGCTCCCGAGGCACCACATTTTCACTTCCTGGAGTAGAGCTCGGCTGCAAAGAAAAACAGAAACAAAAGTAAGATCACAGTGCCACCCAATGGACATGCAAAAACCAAAGAGATTGTATTCTCAAGCAACATACAAAGATGTCTCTTTTTCATAATTCTCACTGCTTTTTCAAAACTTTAGAGTGTTCTGTGGTGGATGACCTGTAAGAAGTAACCCCAAAAGTCTGAATTTGCCAGGAAACAGATTACTTTTGGATTCCTTGTCACGGGCCCTCAAGAACAAGGCTTGGGTTTATCAGGAGGACCCAAGATCAGCTGCTGGGGAGGAGGTGCTGGGGACAGTCATAAAACCCACAGAAATGGAGTCCAAAGACAAGGCCAAGGAGAGAGCCGTACCTCTATTATCACCAGCTCAGATCCAACTGACCAGAAGAGCAGCCGAGCAAAGTGGAGAACCAGATGCACCCACAAGGGGGCGCTACTTGTCCACACTCAAAATTTTCTCTAGGGACAGCATTTGGAGCCAGGAAGGGAGCAAACTCCACTGATTCTTCCATATCACCTATTGCGGAAAAGAAACCACCCCTCAATGGCAAAGCCAGCCCAGGCTTAAATCTTTTGTGGAAATAAGTCAATGACAGGCTGACAGAAAAACAGACCACCGTCCAGGCCTGGCTCACGTGAGCACCTTCACACAAGCACCTTCAACTCTTGCTGGGCTGGTCAAAATTTAGAGAAGGGAGCCATGGTGGTGCACACACCTGTAATCCCAGCACTCTGGGAGGCTGGGGCAGGAGAACCACAAGCTGGAGCACACCCTGAGCAACTCAGCAACTTAGTGAGAACTTGTTTAAAAATTAAAAAGGGGTTAGGGATGTAGCTCAATGCAAAGCCCTAATGTTCACTCCCAGAACAATAAAATAAAAATTTAGAGAACAGGAGGGACACAGATAGGAATGGACAAGCTCTGAAGAAATTTCCAAATCTCCACAAGAATAAAACAAGCAGTTTGAGTGAGCTGTGATTAGTTTACTGTTCCTGCTGCTCAAGTCAATTGCCAATTATGTGCAGATAACATCCAGACAAGCGAACCCAGCATGCGTGTCCCAGGAGCCAGCCCCAGCCTCCATTCTGCTCCCATGGTTCACCAGGCCTGTGCCAGGCCTCCTGGAGAAAGGCCAGCTGGCACACGGCACAGTAGCCTCTGTGAGACGAAGGACTCTCTTCCTCTGTGCAAAGTTCAGTCCCAGGCCACCGTGAAACTAACAGAAGTGGGTGCCTTGGGGATCCAGGCAACAGCAAGGTCCACAATTAGAATTCTGGGTTGTCCCTCCGTGCCCTTGCCCTACTCCTTCCTGCCTCCCATTGTCCCTCCTGCCACGGGCACCCCCTCCAGTGCCCCCCTCCAGTGCCTCCTGTCTGAGCAATCAGCTCAGTTTCACCGCACCAGACTAGAGTGCTGAGAGTCGAGTCTCCCTCACCCTCAGCCGCCCCACAGCATGACTGCCCATATCCCTTCCTAAGCACCTCCAGATCGACCCTCCACTGCTCTCCAACTCTACAGTCATCGCTCTGGTCTACACTTCCAAAACCTTTCACCTGGACCACTGCAGCACCTTTCTAACCAGCTCACCCCACCCTCAATGGCTCTCTTCCCATACACTGCCCACAGCGTAGACTCATTTCCTGGGGAGACTCAGGCTGCCTCCTCCCTCATCCATTCATCCATTCCAGTAAGCAACAGCATCTTTAGAAGACAGAACAGAAAAAGGTCCTCAGTGTGGCCTTGGAGGCCTCAAGCCTGCTCTGAGTACATCTCAGGTCTAGGGTGCCCCCACATTCCCCACCCCTTCCCATAACAGACACACGGCCTCGAGTCCTGTCAAGAGGCCTTTGCGTGTGCTGTTCCTTCAGAGCCAGCTAAGACTCCCTCGGGAAGCAGTCCTTCTCTGACAGCCACAACTAGGTCAAATCTCCCGACAACCCCCACCCCCACACACACACAACACCATATTCCTCTCCTTCAAGAAGTGGGCGGGGGGGGGGCACGCACAGGGATTTAGCTCAGTGGTACAGTGCAAGCTTGAGGCTCTGAGTTCAATCCCCAGCACCAAAAACAAAGAACGGAACAGAACTGCAGTTTTCTTTTTTTTTTTGGTACCGGGGATCGAACTCGGGACCTTGCGCTTACGAGACTGGTGATGGAACCACTGAGCTAAATCCCTGGCCCAGAACTGCAGTTTTCATTGGTGTGATCATCTGAACGATGTCTCCCTCATCGGATCATGAGCTCCACACAGGCAGAAACTGTTCATTCATCACTGTATCCCTGGGGTCCAGGACAAGGCCGGGCACAGAGTAGGCCTTCAATTGCTATTTGCTGAATGAATGAATGAGCAACAAAGAACAGAACATGTACATAGGAATTATGCATAACAGTTCATTGTCTTCCTGAGGGCCTCCTTCAACCCACTTGCAGATACTAAGTGCTAATGTTTATTTAGTTCTTTCTTCATTGAATTCTCACAATAAGGGCACACAAAAGTATTACTGATAAGGAAACTGAGGCAAGGGAGGTCACTTAACTTTCCTATGACTCACCAAGTAACTGGTATATAGGGATTTAAATTTTAAGTTTCCCAGAACTGCCAAAAAAATAATCAGTTCATCTCTCCAATAGTTAAATATTTTCCAGAGGGACAAGAGGACAAGTTTTAAACAGTCCACAGTGCTAACAGGCCAAATAAGTCTCGTTTGCCCTTCAGCACCATTTAGAACTGTGAGGCATGTAAATGTGTTCAGGTTTTTTTGTTTGTTTGGTTGGCTGGTTGGTTTTATTGGAGACAGGATCTTGCTATGTAGCCCAAACTGGCCTTGAACTCAAAGCGATTCTCCTACCTCAGGCTTCCAAGTGCTAGAATTACAGGCGTGACCAACCGTGTTTTCTGTTTTTTAGAAACAAAATTTAAGCATTAAAACTAAAAAAGTGGTTCCCTCTCATTCTATTCTTTTCTTTTCTTTTTTTTTTTTTTTGGTACCAGGGATTGAACTCAGGTCCTTGTGCTTTCAAGACAGGTGCCAGAACCACTGAGCTAAATTCCCGGCCCTTCCCTCTCATTCTAAGACCAAGAGCCACATGAGACTAGTTTCTTATCCACTCCATAGGCCCAGGTCAACATACCAGAAGCACTGCAGACCTTTAAACGGCAGCACACTCCAAACCCCTCCACTCCAGGTTTCCCAGAGCCTCCTGGGTCTGGCACAACAACACCAGCCCTCCACGTGCAATGTCAATGCCACTACCCAAAGTGCATACCAACCCGCAGGTTGCCCAGGTAGCTGCCACCGGGAACCCTCAGGGCTTCACGCCAATGTGGGAAGTGCCCACACTATTGCACTCTAGAACAGTGATGGCGAACCTCTTAGAACTTGCAATGATACAAACAGCTTGCTGCAGCACACGTGCCATAGGTTCGCCACTACTGCCCTCGAGATTCTCCAGCCCATGATGTTATTTCTACAGTCCAAAAGGGACCATCACTCATTTCCTGTCTCGGTGCCCTTTAGAAAACTATTTCTTGAGGACCAACCCAACATAGCCTTGATTCTAACTTCTCCGTGTTCACTCCCGTGGGCCCATCAGCTATTCTACACTGGGTAACTACTCTGCCCTTTAGAGTCTAACCTTCTTCTAGAGATGCACTTTACCATCCTATCAAGTCTGTACCTTCAGCACCCACCTCATCAATTTGGGAGTAATTATAATTTTCATTTAAACAATTAAAACAAAGAAGCACTTGGTACATATATATAAGCCCAAAGGGGGAAGCGGGGGCAGGGCAGTGTCTTCCTGGAACCTAACAAGCATGGCTGCCCTTAACGTGATGTGGCCTGTTGGTCCCTGACCACAGAGCCATGCCACTCCCAGGGGACATGTGGAAACACGTGGAGGTGTTTCTGGAAGTCACTGTGACTCAGTTCCACTGGCATTTAGAGAACAAGGAGGCCAAATGTGCTGCCATGCACCCAGTGAAGAACTGTCCCATCCAGAGCGCCCACGGGACTCCTTGGAGAATCCTGACTGCTCTGCTTCTTGTGCAAAAGGACAGACTCCCATCTTGCTGGCGGGGGGGGTCCTGATTTTTTGAGAGGGTCTCCCTATGCAGTTCAGGCTGGCCTTGAACTTGCAGCAGTCCTGCCTCAGCCTCCCAAGTGCTGAGATCACAGGCGTGCGCCACCACTCCTGGCTGGACCCCCACCTTGACACACAACTCGAGGTACTGCTTAGATCAGTGGTGGAGAACCTGTGGAACGAGTGCCACAGTGGGCTGTTAGTTACCACTGAAAGCTCTAAAAGGCTCGCCATCTCTGGCTGAGATGATGGACTGCTTCTCCCGGCCTCATCCAAGCTCAGCTGTCCAGCAGTCTGACCAGGGCAGGCTCTGCAAACACCCAGCACTTGCTCACACACCTGCTCCCCATACATCCATCCCTTTTAGGGGTCAACTCCATTATCTGTCTTGAAATAGATAGCTACAAATTAAATTCCAACTTTAGTCATCACAGAGTACGCACTTGAAAAAAAAAATGTTTAAAAGTCACCCGCTGAGGCCTACTCCAAAGGAACAGAAGGCAGCTCCCAGGTGATCCAGTTCAGGGGCTGTGGGGTTGGAGTGGAGACAGCAGTTAGGGAAGAGAGCCAAAGATTAGGACTGGTGTAAAAAACAAGAAGTCAGAAGAACAAAACAGAGAGAGAGAGAGATACTACCACCACCTCACTTTCAGGATTGGAGGAGATAATAAAAAAAAAAATTGTACCACTCCTCTGCACAAAATCAGCCAATGGACTCCTGCTTCTGCCCAAGATGGAGTGACAGGGACTAGATTTACCCTCCCATGGAAGCAGTGAGAAACTGAGGCAATACTGAAACCACTCTATTAGACTGGACAGCTGGCAGGACAGAACTGTGATCCCTGACACAACCCCAAAAGAGCAGAGCCCTAAAATCACACTGGGTTTTTGCCAGGAGGCACATTTCAGACCAGGGAGAGGGAAGGGCTTCCCCGCCAGAGCACAGTCTCATTGAGTTGAAAGGTCAGAGGTCAGAGTTCAGGGAGGCTAAAACAGCAGAAAGCTGAGGGACAGAGTTCCAGAGAGGAAAGAGCCAAGCAACAGGGGGAGTTCCACAGATCTGGGGAGGTTCCCCCCAGACTGCTGAATATTATAATGCATGCGAGCGAGGGCTGTGAGCTGAACACTGTCCCAGCTCACACAGGGCTCCCCTCCTTCCTGCTCCTGCGGGGCTTCCCACAAAGGCCCAGAAGGGCTGCATCTTGGGGAGGGGAGTATCATAGAGTAAGGGTCACCTTAGATCACCCTAACAAAGTCTAAAAGAAAGACTTGACAGAATCACAAGTAACTGCCCAACCTGCTTTGAAGACCCTCGATGTAAAATACATAATAATCCTGGATGTAAAATTCACATTATCCAGCGTCCAATCAAAAATTCCAGCATACGAGCCTGGAAAAAAAATGGAACTGATATAACAAGAAAAACCAAAAGATAAGCCAGACATAGTGGCACACACCTGTAGTGCAGCATTCTGGGAGCCTGAGACAGGAGGATCACATATTTGAGCCCAACCTGAGCAATTTGGTGACTTAAGAGAAACCCTGTTTCAAAGTTAAAAAAGAAGGGGGGGGGGGTGCCTAGGGATGTAGATCAGTGCGAAGGCCCTGGGTTCAATCCCTAGTACCATAAAAATAAATAAATAAGAAAATCTAGAGATGAAAAGATTAATATCTTTAATAAAAATTCATTGAATGAGAACAGCAGCAAATTACTACAGGAGAAAAGGTTAAGTGCACTGAAGATACAGCAAGAAAAGCTAACCAAAATAAAGGACAGAGGAAAACATCCAAGCGCCTCAGTGGTCTTGGGTCTGGGGTCCATCAAGCAGCATAACACAGAGTCCCAGAAAAAAAGGAGTGAGGCAGAAAGCAACAGCAGAAGAAATAATGGCTGAAGTTTTTCCAAGTATGACAACTATAAACGCACAGATACAAGAAACTCAACAAAAGCCAAGCAGAGTAATTTCTGAAAAACTCATGAAATAAGAAAAATCTTTTTTTTTTTTTGGTGTCATTGATGGTGGTGGGTTTTGATTTTTGGTTTTTTGAAACAAGGTCTCCCTATGTAGTTCAGACTGGCCTTAAACTCAACATGTAGCCAAGGGTGGCCTTGAACTCATGGCAGCCTCCTGCTTCAGCCTCCCAAGTGCTAGAATTATAAGCTTGTGCCACCACACCTAGCAAGAAAAATCTTATGTACAGCCAGAAAGAAAGAGAAGCTTTACCTACAATTGTTCAAGATTGGGTTGGGGATTTAGCTCAGTGGTGCCTTGACAAGCACAAGGTCCCGAGTTTGATCCCCAGTAACAAAAAAAAAAATTATTCAAGATTAACAATAACCATATACTTCTGAAGCCACTCAAGCCAAAATACAGTAGGATGATATCTAAAACACCCCCAGGAGGAGGAAAACTATCAATTTAAAAGTCTAGGCTGGGGATTTAGCTCAGTGGATTCCCGCCTGCTGCACAAGCGCAAGGTCCCTCGATCCCCGGTACCAAAAAAAAAGAGTCTATGTCCAGCTGGGCATGGTGGCACATACCTGTAATCCCAGCACTCAGGAGGCTGAAGAAGGATGATCACTGAGAGTTCAAAGCCAGCCTGAACTAAAGAGTGAGACTCTGTCTCAAAAAGAAAGCCTACAGCCAGGGATTTAGCTCAGGGTGCCACCACCTGCCTCACAGGCGCAAGGTCCTGAGTTTGATCCCTAGTACCAAAAAAAAAAAAAAAAAAAGAAAGAAAGTCTATTTCCAGTGAAAATAACTTTCCAAAGACAAATCAATGGCTTTAAGTAAATATATATATGTACATATATGTGGGTGTATACATGTACATATGGTATATATGTATATGTATATATGGTGTATATATATATATACGTATATATGGTGTGTATATATATAAAGAATATTTTTGTACCACAGAAGTGTGAAAAGAAATTCTTGGTCTTTCACTTTGCAAGATGGGGGTGTAGAAGCCAAGCAGCCCAATACAAAGGAGAAGAAATGTGAAGCCAGCAGGCTGGTGGCAAGGGCAAAACTGAAAAGGGCTGGTTGCCTTAAGGCCAAAAGCCCAAGAGGGTAAGCCCCACTGCAGCCAAAGCCCTATGCTCCTCACGGGAATCGGCAGAGGTTCCCAATCTGTTCTGGATTCCGGAAAGGACTCAGCCACTAAACACAAGATTGAAAAGAAAAACAGAAGGTTCTTGCTACTATCACAAAACCAGCTGGTGGTGCCCAGGTGGCTAAGCTCTGCAAAAGCCTAGGGCAGTGGTGATGAACCTTAAGAGCTTCAGTGACACAGCCCACTGTGGCACACATGCCAGAGGTTCGCCACTCCGGGCCAAGGTGTTTGCCTACTAAAGATGAGAGATGTTCCTGGAAAGCTGCTGAGCCATGGCAAAAGACCCTGCAGCCAGATGTGAGAAATGCTGGCTGGAGTCACTCCCAGATCAGAAATTTAAATGGAGACATAAAAGGTCAAAGCCTAAAACAACTTTGAAAAAGAATAGCTAAAAGACTTAACACTATCTGATTTCAAGATTTACTATAGGGCTGGGGAGAGAGGCCAGAGATGGAATATGTGCCAGCAATGCAAAGAAAAAGAGAGAAAGAGGGCCAGGGATTTAGCTCAGTGGTTTTGCCGCCTGCTGCGCAAGTGCAAAGACCCAAGTTCGATCCCCAGGACCAGAAAAAAAAAAAACGAAAAAGAAAAAAAGATCACTATAACTATGGCAACCAAGGTAGTAGTTTATTTCCATTAGGACAGACATATAAACATAGACTGAGTCCAGAAACTGACCTATGCATATACAATTGTTTGGTATTTGACAATGGTAGCAAGATAACTCAATGGGGAAAAGATAATCTTTTTTGGCAAACAATACTTTAACAGTTGATATCCATATGGGAAAGAAAATGAACTTCAGCATGTGAAAAGATGTTCAATAGTATTAGTCATCACAGATATGCAATTTAAAACCACAATAAAATGTCACTACACACTCTCTGAATGGCTAAAACGGACAGACAATACCAAGTGCTGATATGAATCCTGGTAGGAAAGAAAAATAGCACAATTTTGCAAAATACTTACTTTCTTATAAAGCTAAACATACACCTGCCATATGACCCAGCAATTCCACTCATAGATATTTACCAAAAAATTCAAACAGATGTCCCAATAAACACATACACATGAGTATTCACAGTAGCCCCGAACAAGGGCTGCTTCTGTGGGAAGCAGACTCTAAGGTGACTCCCAGGATCCCACCTCCTGCGATCCATGCCCTTGGAATGTGGACAGGATCAGTGACTTGCTTCTACCCAACAGTCTACAGCAAAGGAGACAGAAGGTATGCAATTACATTAATGTGGGTAAACCCAAGTGTGGTGGCGCATACCTGTAATCCCAGCACTGAGGTGACTGAGGCAGGAGGATCACCATGAGTTCAAGGCCAGCCTGGGATACAGCGAATTCAAGGCCAGCATAAGATACATAGGAAGACCTTGTCTCAATAACAATAATGTGGGTATGACATCTGTCATGTCCTGTTTTTTGTGGGGGTTTTTTTGGTACTGGGGATCGAACTCCGGACCTTGCACTTGCAAGGCAAGCAGGCGTGGTGCCACTAAGCTAAATCCCCGGCCCTGTCATGTCCATTTTAATAAAAGATTCTATTCTTTGCTGGCTCTGAAAAGGTAACTGGCCACGCCGGGAAGGCCCATGTGGCAAAAAACTGAGAGTGGCCTTTGGCTGACAGTGATAATCTGAGATCCGCAGTCTGGAAATCATGGATGTGAATTCTAGGCATTCAGCCAGAAAGCTGCTCATTCCCCAGCTGAGCCGTGGAGGAGACCACAGCCCCAACACACACCTGGAATGCAGCCTGCTGAGACTTGGCCTATGTCTGTACGCCTGACCCACAGAAACTCTGAGATAATGAGTATGTGTGCCTCTCTAGCTGCAAATTTGTGGTAATACGGTTACATAGCACAGGTGTAATACAAGTATTAATACAATTCAAATGTCTATCAGTGGATGGATAAACCAACAAATTAGAGTATATCCATACAATAAAACCTACTCAGTGATAAGTAATGAATTACTGCCATGAACAACAACATAGATAAATTTCACAGACATTCTGAACTAAAGAAGAAAGACATAAAAGAACACATACAGCCAGAAACAGTGGCACATGCCTATAATCCCAGTTACTCAGGAGGCTGAGGCAGGACCATCGCAAACAAAGTTAGCCAGGCAACTTAGAAAGATTTTGTCTCAAAAGAAAATAAAAAGGGCCAGGGATGTAGCTCAGCGGCAGAGCACTTCCAAAACATTCCCAGCAATGCAAAAACACAAAGAATACCACATATATAAATTATAAATTCACTCTTATGAAAGTCTAGGAAAACATAAATATAATCTACATGAACAGAAAGCAGTTCAGATTTCCTGGTGCCAGAGGCAGGGATTCACTAGGAAGGAACATAATGAAATGCTTAGAGAAACAGGAATTATGATCTTGATTGTGCCAATGCTTACACAGGTATATCACAACTGGTCAAAACTCATTTAAATGACCATGGCACACCTGCCGGAATTCCAGAGTAAAGGTGAGGCCACAAGGCCTTTGTAGCTCAATAAAAAATTAAATCTAGGGGCCAGGGATTTAGCTCAGTCATTTCGCCGCCTGCTGTGCAAGCGCAAGGACCCGAGTTCGATCCCCGGTACCAAAAAAAAATTAAATCTGAAGTATTAAAAATATAAGCAAAGTCACAAAAAAAGTGACTAGCTTAGAAAATGACCTTTACAAATGACCTTGACAATGAAGAAATGATAGTAACCACCTGAAACAAGCAATCGAACTTACCCTCAACAATAGGACAAACTGGTATCACATGCCTCTAGATACAATTCCCTGAGAAGGACATAATGGCATTTATATAATATTCTCCACAAAAAATGTTTAAACTAGCCAGGCGTGGTGGTACCCACCTGTAATCCCAACCACTCAGGAGGCTGAGGCCGGAGAATCAAGTGCAAAGCCAGCCTGGGCAACTCAGGGAGACCCTGCCTCAAAATAAAATTTTAAGAGGCCTGGGGATGTAGCTCGGTGGTGGAGCATTTGCCTAGCAGGAGTTCAATCCCTAGGTCAGAAAAAAAGAAGTTGGATCTAAGCATGAGGAAACAAATCCATGTTGGAATACTAGAATTTCCATGAAAACAAATGACCCAAACTCTCCATCAATATCACAAAAAGAAGGGGGGGGGGCAAATGAACTCACCAGCAGGGCACGCAGATCTTCACAAAAAGACACAAATATTTTCTTTTTTTTTTTTTTTGGTACTGGGGATCAAATTCAGGTCCTTGCGCTTGCGCAGCATGTGGTGAAACCACTGAACTAACACAAATATTTCCACATCAGCACTGTTTGAAATATCCCAAAAGGGAAAGCAACCCAAATGTCCCTGGAGTGGAATGGTTAAGCAGGGCATGATGGCCCACATCTGTAATCCCAGCACTAGGGAGGCTGAGGCAGGAGGATCATGGTGATTTCAAGGCCAGCCTAGGTTACATAGTGAGTTCAAGGTCAGTCTGAACTGTATAGTGAGACCTTGTATCAAAAAAACAACAACAACAAAAAACCTATATAAAAATGTAAAATATACTTGAGGTATTTATTTATAAATAAATAAAAATTAAAAATATAAATAAAAAGGAATGAGGATATAGCTCTGCACTCCCTTAATTCAAACCACACACACACAGAATGGTCACTAGTAAATGATCAGCCAGGCATGGTGGGACACACCTGTAGTCCCAGCTACTCGGGAGGCTGAGGCAAGAGAATGGCTTGAGCCCAGGAATTTGAGAAGAGCCTGAGTAACAGCAACAGCCTTTCTCTAAATAAATAAGACCAATTCTACTATACAATGTAGTGAGTATACAGAGCAGTGGTAATGAACTAGCAATGTTCAGTGTGGATCTCATGATACTGAGTACAACCTTACTCAGAAGCCAGACAAACTTTACATAAAGTTCAAAAACAGTCAAATTAATGTATGGTGATCTAAGTCAAGACAGGGCCACCTTTAGGGGGTTTCAATGGAGATGGAATATGAAGGGCTCCTGAGGTCCCAGTGAAGTCCGATGTCCTGCAGTGCTAGGGATGTCCTGCACATCCCAGGGGAGCAATCGGCTCCTGCGCTGCCCCCCTGCCTGATTTTTAGCAGGGAACTGGCTACACAGTGTGTTCACTCTGAAAACTCCCAAGCTATACACATGGTTTGTATAGTTTCTAGGATATATAAAACAGCGATGCAGCTTAGTGTGAAGGCCCTAGGTTCAATCCTCAGTACAAAAAAAAAATTTATCAATACTAAATGTCTTTCTTTTTTGTTTGTTTGTTTTTGTTTTTGGTACCAGGGATTGAACTTAGGACCTTGCACTTGCAAGGCAGGCGTGGTGCCACTAAGCTAAATCCTGACCCCAGTACTAAATTTCTTGTGTGATGACAGATGGTATGGTGGCTATACAGGGGAGCAACCTCACTCTTATGGAAGACAAGTATTCAAGTATAAAATATCCTGATGCCCGCAACTCACTACAAACCCTTTAAATATACACATGAATGAGAAAAGTCAAGTCAGCAAAACGGGAACAGTGCATCTTGGTGAACTTTTTATGGCAGTTTTTCAGGGTTCTCTGTACTATTCTTCCTACTCTTCTACAGGATAAAAATTTTTCAAAATAAAACCTTTTTTGGGTTGTGGGGGTTTATTGGTTTGTTACTTGCTTGCTTTTGAGCCGGCCTGGCCTTGAACTCGCTATGTAGCCCAGACCCTCCCACTTCAGCCTCCTAGAGTGGGGAAATTACAGGCATGCACCGCCTCACCCAGCTTCAAAATAAAGTTGAAGGGGAAAATATCTCATGGGAACTGCTGTTATTCACCAGTTCAACAGACTTTCCAAGCTCACAGAGAAGGCAACGAACAGTCCCTGAGCACTTGCCGTGACACTCAGGTGCTCCCCACATCTGCCCGCCCAGCCACCCTCACACGGAGCTTAAGCCAGGGTGGCTCCCATCACTCCCACTGAGAGGAGGAAATGGGCGCTCAGAGAGGTGCAGCGTCATGTCCAAGCGCTGCTGAGTGCTGGCCTCCGACCAGAGTCTGTCAGGAGAGAAGGGTGTGCTCTGCCCTCTCTGCGCTCTTCTTGCTCCCCTACTTCTGCGCCCTCAAAATCCAAAATTTACTATGTCCAGTAAAATCACAGCAGATAGGAAATCTACATTCTGCAATAATCCCCAGTGGTCAGCAAGTGTCAGACAATCAGACTGAACAATGCCTCTGCTCTGCACTGGAGACAGAAAAGCTAGGAGGGAGGTAAAGAAATAGGGATAACATTTCCCCTTCCAAGGGCCTACAAAATGTGCCCGCTAAAAGAGACTTTGCTGAGAGACTACCCATGCAAAACAACATTGTAGGGCAAAGAGAACAGGACATGAAGCAACAAATGAAATAGTCTCACAGGTAGACTAAAGACTAGATTTACCATAACCGAAAAACAAGTGTGTCTCTGAAATCTGTAAGTCACCAAGGGAAGCTAGCATAAATGTCACCAAAGAAAGATGGAATAATTGTCAGCACTGAGGGCATTCTGTTATTTTTTTTTATTTTTATTTTTCTGGCACCAGGGATCGAACTCGGGACCTTGCACTTTTGAGGCAGGCAGTGGAACCACTGAGCTAAATCCCCGGCCCAAGGGCATTCTTTTAAATACCAAAGAAAATAACTTCATTAAATTAGCGGTCATCACATAAAAAATCATGCAAACCAGGTGTGGTGGCACCTGCCTGGGATCCCAGCATTCAGAAGGCTGAGGCAGGAGGATCGGCTGGGCCACACAGTAAGTTGAAAGCCAGCCTGAATTACACAACAAGACCCTGTCTCAAAATAATAATGATGATTATTATAATAATAATACAAATTAATGCATTTAATCCTCAGAACAACCCTATAAAAAAGGAACTATTATTCCTATTTTACAGGAAACTGAAGCCAGAAAAATTCAGTAACCTGTCCAAGATCACATGGCTGGTAAGTATGGTGCTAGAATCCTAAGCCAAAGGAGGTAGAAATAGAGTCTATACCTGTAACCATTACTCTACACTGTCTCTTAAGGGGAAGAGAGGGTTGGTTATTCATTCATCTTTTGAAACCAGAGACTGTTACCACAAGGCCAACTAATAAACAGTTTGAGACTGAATACTGGCTCAGCCCTGGTCTAACTCTGTGCAACTCTTCTGACACACAAAGCAGGTTTGGGAGAATTATCCAACCAACAGTCCTTTCAATCCCACTGTTTTGACCAACGAAATGGGAAATCAGGTTGATTAGGACTTGATAATAAAACAACAGGCAAGTGCTAAAGAGACTCGGCTCACTTAAAAAGTCTGCACTTGGGCTGGGGATTGTGTTCCAGCGCCTGCCTTGCAAGGGCAAGGTCCCTAGTTCGATCCCCCGTACCAAAAAAAAAAAAAAAGTCTACACTTGCAGCTCATTGTTAGACAGTGACAGAATCTAGCATGAAGAGGTCAAGTTTTCCCTCGGTTGCCACCATATTCCGATGCAATCTCATCAATAGCAGCTTTGGAAAGGATGGCAAAGAAGAGGAAGAGATAACTATCAAACAAGTGTTGGCCAAGCCCCAGGAAAGGGGCTTAGATCCTTTTCCACATGTACAGAGAAGGTAATTTCCAGAACTAAGGAACCCTTGAGTGTGACAATACCTCCAGGTGGCAAGTTTGCTTTTTCATGTTTTTTTGTTTTTTTGTTTTTTGTTTTTAGTATCCTTCACTCACTGGCACTGGCAAATTAGAGGAATCAGGAACTGAGAGCACTCTCAAATGCAGCCTATTGCCATTCCTAACACCTACCAGTTCAAGAAACCCAGGCACCTGGGCATTTCAGCAAATTAAGTGGGCCAAGGCAAGAAAGGAAGACTCTTCATACATTCCCCAAACTCTCAAATCTCTGACAAGGGAGAAGGCCAGAATCAGTCCTAGTCATCTCCCTGCCTGACAGTCCAGGTGTCTTCTGCCTGAACCACTCACACTGTTTACAGAGGCTGCTCTGGGGAACAACACCTTTAACTGTTCCAACTGCTCCAAGTGCCATTCCTCTAACAGACTTTATGAGTAAGACAGTAATAAACATTAAGTGGTAGTCTTCTGCCTAGGAAGGAAGTGAAATACTAATAAGCTGCAGAAAGCTCTTAATGGTGCTTCAAGGAAGAGGAAAGATGACTGCTAAGGTCCCAGACTGAAATCTTATTTTCTTCCTAGGCCTAATCCTAACTAAATTTTAACATGGATGGCTGACCAGTGGACTCACACATATCTGGGTTGAAATCCAGACTCAACTGGGCACATGATTTGGTGCATGTTACAAATCCCAAGTATGCATTTTTAGGAAATGGGAATGAATAGCCTGTACTTCATAGGGGTTGTAGTGAGCACTAAAGGAGACTGATAAACATAGTTTGTTCTCAGCACGATAGCACTCACGCAGTAAATGTCAGGTCCTTCTCAGCCCCTTTCCCCTCACCCTACTCCAGCTCTGGACTATACACCCCATCAGACACCTCATCATCTCTGCCTTCCGACAGCAGAAACGCAGGCGTTGAAAACACTGGACTTCATGGTCTCCTTACTGGAGGGGCATTTGGCTAAACTGTAGGTGAAAAGCTACAGAGAAGCTCTGGCCAAGAAAACTAAACCAGGGAAGAGAGGATGCATCCTCAGCCACAAGCTTGGTGGCGTCTGTTGTTTACAATGCTTCCTGCCAACGCACTGGGAGAGTCGGAGTACATTTCCAACTTGGCGAAGGAAGCACAAAGGTGACGAAAGTCAAAGAGGCTGGCAAGGGGGCCACTCCTGGAGGCTGGGGCTGGGGGGGAGTAGCGACGCCGAATGAGTCAGGCTCCTCCCCGGAGGGGACAAGCGGGTACGCTCGAGCCTCTCACCACCTCTCCTCTATCAGGGACCTCACAGCTCCAGGCTGGGGACATCATAAGGGCCTTCCACCCTCCCCGCCAAACTCAAGTGATTGGAGGGGCGGGCAGGCGCGGCCGCAGCCTCGGGCTCGGGAATGTGGTTACAGAGGGGTCACCGGGGGAGGGGCCGCGCGGGGAGGACCTGGAGAGGGGCGGGGCCCAAGAGGGGGTGAGAGGTTGCAGCCTAGGCTTGGAAGACTAGGGGTCCCCACCCGGCTCCCAGCCGGACGCCGAGCGGCCCCTCCAGCCTGGGTCCCCGCCGCCGCCCCCGCGGGGCTGTCCCACTCCCCTCACCTGGTTCGGCTGCTCTGCCTGCTCCGAAGACGCCATCTTTCTGAGGCCTGACTAATCTATCGCCGCTGGACGAGATTTCTCCCAAGCGCCCTTGCTCTGGTTTTGCGGCCCAGACTGAAGTAAAAGCAACTGAGCCTGTCGATGAGGGCGGGTTTAGGGCAAAGGCTGGGAAAAGTGTGTCTAGGTCACCTATAGGTCTCTGCTTTACAAGGAAATCCAAAGGAGTCTCTATTCTTTTTTCATAGTTATAGGAATATTATTATTCTCGAATTAAATCTCTGTCGTCCCCATAGTGCAGTGAGCCCATTTATGGTGTATTTAGTAAATGAATGAATGTAAAGAAACTTGGAAACAGATTTTTAGCCATCCACTATAATATTACTGGTGCCTACTCTTTGCCTACTTTGGTAGGCGCTAGAAATAAAAAGACCCAAAAGCCCAGGACCAGCACAATTACAGCACTGCTGGAGATTGAACCTGGTAACTGTGGAAAGGTCTATAGGGAGAACACAAAGGAGTGGGCCTCAGGAGAAGAGTCTTCTATGAACTGTCATGGCTTTATACTGCTTGAATTGTTTCGTTTGTTTTGTTTTGTTTTTGTGGTGCTAGTGATGAAACCAGGCCCTCACTTGTGGTGGGCAAGCTCTGAACTATGGAGCCATGTCCTCAGCCTGAATTGTTAGATTTTAAACTAAAGATGAAACGCTATGATATGAACATTGTGACTATTAGTTCATATTAAAACTGTGCTTTGACCTAATTGGAGTACTCAAATGGATTGCCTTAACGATTCCTCTTACTAAATACCTGATTTCTTCACCCATGTTTGTTTTTGTTTGCTTATGGTACATGGATTGAACCCAAGATGTTCACACTGAGCTATATGTCCAGCCCTTTTTAAATTTTTTATTTATTTTTTGTTTGTTGAGAGGCAAGGTCTTTCTAAATCATTAAATTGCCCAGGCTGGGCTTGAACTTTCAATTCTCCTGCTTCAGCCTCCCAGAGAGCTAGGATTATAGACATATGCTACCACATCCACCACTTTGCTCTTATAGCAAAGACAGGGAGAGAAAACTAACTGGTTGGTCAACATCAGATTACTTCATGTTACCTCATAGTGAAAAAATTAAAGCAGAGGAGCCTTCACAATCATTGAAAGTGGCCAGTTTGAGAAATTGGGCTGTTCTCTCTCTAACTTTGATTTCCAGACATTCAAATAAACAGCTTAGTTTCAACTTGGTGTTATAGAACTTTAGCATGAGTGATTCCTTTTATTTATTTTTTTAGCTGTTCAGTTTTTATTGAACATGTTACAAAATGAGGTTTAGTCAAAAAGACCAAAGCCCATGTCGTCATCAGACTCCTCAGATTCTTCTTTCTTTGCTTCTTCCTTCTTCTCCTCAGCTGGGGCAGCAGCAGTGGAGGGGGCAGGGCCTCCCGAAGGTGCAGCACCAGCTACAGGAGCAGGGCCACCAGCCCCTACATTGCAGATGAGGCTCCCAATGTTGACATTAGCCAGGGCCTTTGCAAATAAACCAGGCCAAAAAGGTTCAACATTAACACCAGCCGCTTTAATGAGGACATTGATCTTATCCTCCGTGATTGTCACCTCGTCATCGTGCAGGATAAGGGCAGAGTAGATGCAGGTGAGCTCGGAGACGGAGGCCATGGTGCGGGCTGCAGGGCACAGTGCTAATCGTCAAATAAAGTGAGAGCCTCACCTCAACCCAGCCTTAGCTCCCTCGGAAGAAGCAAGCACCTTGGCAGCAGGTGAGGAAAGGGCGATTCCTTTTATTTTTATAATGGAGATGGAACACACTGAGCTCTCAATCTTGTTTTTTTGTTGTTGTTTTTTAATTGAGACAAGGTCTGTTAAGTAGTTCAGGCTGGCCTCTAACTTGTAGCAATCCTCCTGCCTCAGCCTCCCCAGTGTGGGGATTATAAGTGTGTGCCACCACACCTGGCTTCCATCATGCTTTTTGTTTTTTGGTACCAGGGATTGAACTCAGGACCTTGTTTGCGCTTGCAAGGCAGGCAGCGGCACCACTGAGCTAAATCCCCAGCCCCTCCATCATGATTTTTAACCAAGTCAAGGAGGCTAATGCAGAAGCTTAGTCCAAAGCAGTGGCCTGATTTGTTCTATCTTGTTGAAATAGAGTCATGCTATGTATTTCAGGCAGGCCTTGAACTCACTATGTAGCACAGGAGGGCCTTGAACTCTCAGCAATCCTCCTGCCTCAGCTTCTGGAGAGCTGGGATTACAGCTATGTGCCACTACAGCCAGTGTTGAAATTGTATTTAACAGCCTATTGACGTATTTAAGCATTTTATTCCAAGCCCCTAACTTAATTTGCATCGGTGAAACAGTGGATAAAATGGGAAATCTTATGCTACTGCTTTTTCCTTTCTTACACTATTTTGTTACATCTTCAGCAACACTGAAAACCACACTCTTCAGGTTTTAAAAATGAGCCTGTAGGTTGGGAGAGTTTACAGATAGACCTTTCCAGATTGGAAAGGAAAAACCAATAAACTATGTATACTGGGAGACTTTTATGTATTAGTATTATGCATCTACTTATGCACAGAAGGGTGCTCCGAACATTCAAGGATGTATACTTTGAAATGCAATATGAACCCTTACTGACTAGATTTTAAACATTCGCTTAAACAGGGCTAAGATGTAGCTCAGTAGTAGACCACTTGTTTACTGTGTATAGGGCCCATAGCACCACCTAAAAACAAAAAAGTAAGCTACTCTTTGGCTGTATTCCCTCAAGCTAAAGTAGGATTTGAACAGACTACAGCTCCCAGCATGCCCTGTGCCTCACGTGATTAATAGCAGCTAGAACTACATCTCCCGGCGTCCCTCAGTCTCTCGCATGATTGGCTACTACGGGAACTACATCTCCCGGCAGGCTTCGGGTGGGAGTGAGTCGGAGGAGCCACCTGTCCAGTTCGTCTCAGCTTCCCGGAGTTACTCAGGTCCCACCTTGAAGAGGATGGAGGTGACCGGGGGTGCCGGTGTTGCGGACCCCGGCGAGATCCGGCCTCTGAAGCCTTGTTTAGTGCGTCGCAACCACAGCCGCGAACAGCACGGCGTGGCGGCCTCTTCCGTCGAAGAGCTGAGGAACAAGGGTTAGCACTGGTCCGGGACCTGGGCGGGGGCTGAGAGCCTGGTGGATGCGGATGTTTAGCTGGAGCAAGGCGAGGTCGGTGAAGGTGACTTGGGGTTTCTTATAGCTCAAGTAGAGCCTTGGGACGGAAATGGCCCATGTGGGCATAGCGAGTAACAGATTCCAGGCGCTGTAACTCATCTTGTATTAGACTCGTAGTCGGGGGAAAGGTAGGCAGAAAGTAATGTGCAAACGACGTCGGATTGGACTTAGGTGACTCGCCTAAAGTGACTTACGCTTTGGACCAACCCGAGCCTAGAGTATTCCTGCCACTCGGCTTACAAAGTAATAGTGGGGGCGGATTTTCACTGTCGCCTCCGACTAGTACTTGTGCTATAAAGGAAGGTGCTAATGACCGTCCCAGTGGGGTCTGCAGGAGGACAAAGTTATACTGCTTGCCCTTGCGACTTAACCATCTCTGAGCCCGTAGTTTTCTCATCAGCAAAGTGGCAAAGTTTCCAGCCCCGCTGCAGAAGAGCATTCGGACTCTCAAATGGGATAAGATTTTCATATGATTTACAAACTTTATTAGCCTATAGCGCCAAATTATTTATCCAAAGAAGTTCAGCCGGTTTGTGTGAGCCAGCCCCAGTCATATAGTAGGTGTGTCAGGATGCTAAGCCCCAGCTATCTTACAGAAGATGTGGGACCCAGCAATGCCAAAGCACTGTAAAATGCTTTGATGACATGGCTTTTGCCACACTGATGTTTACATATTTGCTCCTGGCATTAGGCTACTTCAATTTTAGTGCCACTTTGTGCACTGGTTGGAGGTACTTGACACACAGGCTTTTGTTCTCTGCAGCTGGGCTTTGAGAGGCTCACTGTTCTATTTTGGGTGATAGCATTTCGGGAAGATATTTGTAGTCTCTTGACCTTTTCTTCTTAAATCCAGTCTCATTAGCATTTTAAGGCATTGCCATCATTCGAGATGGTATAGAAAGAAACCCTTTTGCCTATGATAATAAAAATAAAAATCTAATTATACAAGCATCTGCTTCTCATATTTTCTATGGCTGCTATAACTTAAGGGATGATGCTACAAAAACCAAAAAGCATTTTCTTCTCTTTTTTTTGGCATTTGACACAGGAGAATTTTTATTTTGCAATACTAGAGGTGAAACTCAGACACATAAGAGAATTTAGATGACTGAATAAAATTATGCTGAATAAATAAATGACAGACTCACCAAACCAAGTTCTGGTTAGTTATTCATTCACGTCAAGACTTGAATGCCTCCTATCTGTGGGTGTGGAATACCTGTAGGAAACACATTTTCAGGAGCCAGACTGGGTTTAAATCGCAGCTCTACCGCTTACTGTGTGATGTGTGATCTTGGACAGATTGCTTAACCTTTCTGAGCCTTGAATTTGTTGTCTGTAAAATGGGAATAAAAGTAGGACCTACCTTATAGGATTAATACTGTGTATGAAAAGCACTGAAAATAGTACCAGGCGCATAGAGTTACATTAGCGCTTATAGTTACAACTGTTACTGTGATTGTTATTATCTACCAAGAATTCTGCTCAGGTCTGGGGGCTTGCATATTGAGAATACTGGAACAGGATGTAATTTCCTTATGGATATTTGTCAGTTGCTAAATATTTTCCTCTTCTCAGCCTGTGACATTCTGACCATTGACAAGTCCCTAACACCAGTCACCCTGGTCCTAGCAGAGGATGGCACCATAGTTGATGATGATGACTACTTCCTGTGTCTCCCTTCCAACACTAAGTTTGTGGCCTTGGCTAGTAACGAGAAGTGGACATACAGCAATTCAGGTAAGAAACTGGCCATATGTACAACATCCATCATGGTTAATTTTACTGCACAGCAACTGATTGCTATTTGGCTGGGGGTTTTTTTGGGTTTTTTGTTTTTGGTACCAGAGATCGAACTCAGGACCTTGCGCTTTTGAGGCAGGCGTGGTGCCACTGAGCTAAATCCCAGGCCCTTGTCTGGCTGTTTAAGCATTTATGCAGTGAGTATTTACCTGAAAACCTATCTACCAGATGTGGGTGCTAAGTCCTGGAGATAAACATAAAAGAGACCTAGGTCTGACAGCAGCTAAAATGAACCACAAAAGGTCAATGTGAGCTCCTGAAGTCAGGCTGCTGGGGTCTGAACCTGGCTTTGCCATTTACTAACCAGGTAGTAAGTCCGGGCAAATTATATAACGTCTTGGTGCCTTACTGTCATAACAGTGACAATACCTGCCTCCTAGGATCCCTGTAAGGATAATACAGTACATGTCAAACCAGAGCTTCTCAACAGTATTGTTGACATTTTGGGCTAGAAAATTCTTTCATAGAGAGGCTGTTCTGTGCATGGTGGGGCGCTGAGCAACATCCCTGGCCTGTTCCCACTAGATGCTGGTAGCAACCCCCGACCCAACTGTGACAACCAAGAATGTCTCCAGACATCATGTTTAGATCTTAACCTGACAGTGAGGCTCAGTAAATATTAGCTTTTCACTAGATCGTCATCACTGGAGATAGAAGGGCAACTAATATTGATGAGCAAGGATTAAAGAGCTAAACAAGTGTCTCCAAGAAAGTCTGTGCTCCTCAATTGAGGAAGTCAGCCTTCAGCAGTGGCTGGACAAGCCACCTGTGTGTTTGGGTCCAAGGGACAGCAAGTGATCTTCCATCTCAAAGTGGGACCAATCCCCTCCCACAGGAGAAGGCCTAGTGACAATGAATGTTTTCACATATGGAAACAGAACACACCTAGACACACAAAAATTAACCAAAAGCAAGTCTGGTAGGATCCTGGCTTCATCTGTGACCATATACTGGGGCTAAGTGGCTTCTCTTCATAGATGAACACAAAAAAATTGGAGGAAGGGGAACCACTACAGCCCTGTAAGGGGCCTGGCTTTCCTGTGATTCCTTGAGAGAAGGTGCCCACTTCCCCATTAGAATTGTCCCGAATGGGCTGTCAGAAGGGCTCAGACATCCTTGAGAGGAGGTGGGAACAGGACCAGAAGTCACTGTGAGACTGACACTTTCTCCTATGTATTAGATGGAGGCACAGCTTGGATTTCCCAAGAGTCCTTTGACGTAGATGAAACAGACAGCGGGGCAGGGGTGAAGTGGAAGAATGTGGCCAGGCAGCTGAAAGAAGATCTGTCCAGCATCATCCTGCTGTCAGAGGAGGAGCTCCAGGTAAGCCCATCCACAGCCTGCAGCAGCACTCAGCCTGGCAGCCCCAGCACCTGCTTGGCTTCCATACCTCTCACCATGGTAATTGTTTCTGTTTTCTTTTGCCGTATTGGGGATTGAACCCAAGCCTACGCACTGAACTACATCCCCAGCCATTTTTTGTTTTGTTTTGCTTTGTTTCTTTCATTTTGAGACAGGGTGAAGTTGCCCAAACTTACAATCCTCCTGCCTCAGCCTCCCATAATGCTGGTGGGATTACAGGTGTGCACCACCACGCTGTGCTTATTTCTTTCCTTTCTTAATTCCTAATTCGCCCCTCCCCATGCATAGGGTATCAAACCCAGGGCCTTGTGCATGGCAGACAATACCCCCAACGGTTCTTTTTTGTTCATTTGTTTTGGTGGTGGGACTGGGGATTGAAGCCAGAGCCTTGGCACTAAGCTACATCCCCATCGAACTCAGGACCTTCTGCCTGTGAGGCAGGCATGGTGCCACTGAGCTAAATACCTGGCCCTTTTTAAATTTAATACTGTCATGCTAAGTCACTCATTTGCTTAGGCTGGGCTCAAACTTGTGATCACCCTGCTTCAGCCTCCTAGAATGCAGGGATTATAAGCCTGCACCACCAGGCCCAGCTTCATTTTTAAATAATTCTTACATTACAGCTAAATCTTCATTTTATGGCCCTGTTTTCTGCTCTCACTGTGCATCAGAATTACCTGTGGATTTTTTTTCTTAAATATAGATGTCCAGGGGCCAAGGATTTAACTCAGTGATTCCACCGCCTGCCTCGCAAATGGAAGGTCCCAAGTTCCATCCCCGGTACCAAAAAACCCCCCAGACATCCAGGCCCCAATAAGCTCTGGGAGCTGGGGGTGTGCTGCTAGCAAATGTGGAGTTGGAGTGGTTAGTTCAAATCCCAGCTCTGTCATTGCAACTTTGAGGCAGTGCCTCAGCTTCTCTGCTTACATTTATTTCCTCTCCAGCAGAATTGGGATAAAAGTGTTATGTTTTTATTCAAAATGCATTGACTGAAGCCCTGCCCTGTGCCGCAGCCTGAGGCTGTGGTAGTGAACAAGCCAGGCACAGTTTGCTCGCCAAAATAGAGTTCTAATGAAGGAAGGCAGACAGCAGGAAAGCATACAGGGACCCAGTGCATGCCTGTAATCCTGGGACTCAGGAGGCTGAGACAGGAGGATCACCACAAGTTCCAGGCCAGCTGGACAACATAGTGAGTTCAAGGCCCGCTTGAACTACATAGCAAGACCTTGACTGAAAAAGAAAAAGAGAAAGCTTATAGACAGGGTGGCGTGGCTGATGGTGCTGGGGCTACTCTTGGCTGAGGGGTGAGGAAGACCTCTTTAAGGAAGTGACTTTTGCATTATATTTTAAATTTACGCGCTTATTTTTAATAAGTAATACGAATATTTTCACATGGTTCATATCCAAGAGGTACAGAAAAACACACAGTAGCCAAAAAGTAAAAACAACCCCCATGTCTACACACAATGACTGGGTAAGGAAAATGTGGTGAATCAGAACTCTTAAGGGCTAGGGATTTAGCTCAGTGGCACCGCATCTGCCTGGCAAGCACAAGGTCCTGAGTTTGATTCCCAGTACCAGGGACAAAAAAACCAGGACTCTTAAATGTCCTTTGCCTCTACAAAGGAGTGGACTGTTGACTCGGTCACAAGGTCCATGAGCCTGGAAGACAGTGAAGGAAGCCAGGGGAAGCAAAGGGCACAGAGTCTGAGATAGCATTAATGGCCAGAGTATGCAGACCCATAGAGAGAGAAAGTAAAAGCAAGGTGTGGTGGTGCACACCTGTCGTCCCAACTACAGGGGAGGCTGAGGCAGGAGGATTGCAAGTTCAAGGCCAGCCTGGGTAACTTAGCAAGAACCTGCCTAAAGAAATGGGAAGAAAGTGTTCCAATGGGAAGGGGAACAAGGGATGAGGGAGGGAGGGAGGAAGGAAGCTCGAGAAAAAAGTGAAAATAGAAGGAAAAATGAAAACAAGGCTTCTGTACGTAGGGAGGGGAGGGGCCTTGAGGGGGAGAATGCAATAAAATTAAAATAAAATTTATTTTTTTAAAAAAAAACCTGCCTAAAAATAAAAACAGAAAGAGCTAGAGGGGCTGGGATGTAGCTCAGTAATGGCACACTTGCCTGGTGTATGAGAAGCTCTGGGTTGCACTCTCAGTAGGGGGAGGCAGAGAGTGGATTAATGATTGTGTGGGATGGGAGTGACTGCTAATGGCTTTCTTTCAAGGGTGGTGATGAAAATGCTGTGACTGAACCCAGGCCCTACACTTGCTGAACGTGTGCCGTATCACTGGAGCCACACCCTATTACCTGAGCTACACCCCAGCCAGTCATAGATCAAATGTCCTAAAACCCACTGAATGGGTGAAGGGAGAGAAAGCTGGTGAGCAGAAGAGACTCAGAGGAAAGTCAGCCCCGCCCTGGCGTGAGGGTCTCCCTCCTTGGAGACAGCTGGCCAGCAGTGTCCAGAGCTGGATGGAGATATGTGTTGCAGACAGACAAGCCTGCATAGATCTTGCCCTTCCCTGTTTTATGCAAGTGGCACCTCTGCGCCCTGTTTATAAGTGAATACTTGGAAGTCTTCCCAGGGTGGCATAGCAAAGGCGTCTTCATTCCTGTCCCCAGTGCAGGGACGCCCCGTGCTGTGTTTGCAGAGCACCTGAGCACACCGGGTATTTGGGTTCTCATCGTCTCCCCACACCAGGCAGTGCCACTGAAGCTCAACCCCAAGGGTATTGGACAAAGGCCATGCCAGGATAGCAGCGATTTGTCCCAGCCTGGGCCCTGACGAATGGGCTCTAGCGGGAAGGGTAGGAGCCCAACGAAAGCTGAGGCTGGCCACCCACAGGATGAAAGAAAGCAGGGCCAGAGAAGGCTGAGGGCTTTGGGGACAGAGGAAGGGAGGGGAGGCACATGAGCTCATCTGCACAGGCTACAGGGATTAGCACAAGATTGTGGTTCTCGGGAAGGCCCTTAGCCTCTCACCTCATTTTCCTCACCTGTGAAATGGGACTTCCTTATGGGATCCGTGCCTCTTAAATTTTGAACCTTGTGGGCCAGGGATGTAGCTTAGTGGTGCCTGCACCTGCCTCACAAGCAAAAGGTCCTGAGTTCAATCCCCAGTACCAAAAAAAAGGTTTTTTTGAACTTTGTGCATATACTAATCTTAGTTCAAAAATTGATATAATGCAATCTAAAAATAACGTTTCCTCCTCAGAGAGGCCATTCCTAACCTAGTACTCAAAAAATACAAGCTCTTGGGCCGGGGATTTAGCTCAGTGGAGCCGAGCCTGCCTCGAAAGCACAAGGTCCTAAGTTTGATACCCAGTACCAGAAAATATTAAAAAAAAAAAAAAAAAAAAATATATATATATATATATATATATATATATGTATATATGTGTGTGTTCTTCCCACACATCATGGTACAGGCTTGTAATCCCAGCTACTCAAGAGGCTGAGGCAGGCTTGCCAAGTTCCACCCCAGCCTGGGCACCGTAGCAACATAGCGAGACCTTGTCTCAAAACAAAAAACTTTACAAAGGCTGGGGATGCAGCTAGAAGTGAAGGCCTGGGTCCAATCCACTGTACCACTAAATAAATGAATAACTACTGGGCTTTGATTTGTTGCCAGTGGGGCAGCGAGGCGGCGAGGCCCCATGGCCCTGTGGCCTGGTTTTATCAGTTCCCCACTTCCGCACTGGAAGCAGCCACGGGGCGTGTTGGAACGGCTCTTGGGTCCTCAGTGCCGCTGTATATATGCCTCAGGTGCTCACTGGCGTGCCATCTTCAGACCTGGCGCAGGAGCTGTGCCAGACCCATGCCGCCGCTCAGGGGCTCCAGAACACGCTGCAGCGGGTGCTCGACCAGCGAGAGGAGGCCCGGCAGTCCAGACAGCTCCTGGAGCTTTACCTGCGGGCTCTGGACAAGAAGGACGGCGTCTTGTCAAGGCCGGAAGGTAGGACATCCCCAGGGTTGCTCAGAGGAGGAGGCAGCGCCCTTGGGAGACGCCTGTCTACAGGCAGCCCACCTGGGGGAGCCATTTCTCTCTCCCAGCACTGGCTCTGCCCGAAGTTGCAGAGCTCACTGACCTCTCTCACATCCGCTCTGCAGAGTCCAAAGCTGCCTTTGGGGAAGAGGTGGATGCAGTTGACACAGGCATCGACAGAGAGAGCACCTCCAAAATCGCGCTTAGGAGCCAGGTCCTCTCGGCGCTGCAGGAGAAGCCCGCTCCAGAGCTGAGCTTGTGTAGTCAAGATCTGGAGGTGGGCGAGGACCAGGGACACTGAGCCGCAGAGTGCCCTGCCCTGGAGGTATAGGGGACCATGCAGAGCTCACCTGGGCTCCCTGCTCACCTCTGCAGAGCTGTAATCAGAGCTGCCCGTTTGCCTGCTGTACACCATAGCGTCTGCAAACGCCTCACTTACTCTTAACCAAAGTAGCTTTAAAAAGAAAATAGGATCCCCGGTACCCAAAAAAAAGAAAATAGATGCACTCCCCCAGATCATTATTTTCTGGTCCAAAGTCGGTCACAACAGGCAGGAACAGCAGGGCTCAAGCTTCCAGATGGCTTCCAGTTTGAGGGGTCAAAGAGCCCGCTGGCAGGTAGGGTGGGGCACACCTGTCATCCCAGGACTGGCTACATAGTGAGTTCAAGGCCAGCCTCAGCTATGTCGTGAGACTGTTTCTAACAAACCGCCACAGCCAGCCGTGAAGCTGTAGAGCCACACAGGAGAAGGTGACTCGAGGGCACCCTTCCACCTGGCTAAGGCCAGGCCACAGGAGGCCTGACAAAGGGAGCCATGAAGGGGAGGTGCTTCTTATCCATTGTCCTTGTCCTCTTCCTCTTCCCAGATACTCCCTGTTTAGTTCCTTTAGGGAAGGAAATTGTGTTACTTGAGCTTGGCTCAACTTCCTGTTGTTGTTGAATGGTAAGAAAAGACACCTAACTGTGTCCCGGGAAAGAAGCCTGGCGAGTCAGAGCAGAGGCACATCACGTCCTGTGCCCTGGTCTCGCTCCCCTCCAAACTGAGGCGCAGGACAGGAGGGCAGAAGCGGCGCTTCTCAGGGGCTCTTGTTCTTGCTGCAGTTGGTCACCAAGGAGGACCCCCAAGCCCTGGCCTCTGCTCTGAACTGGGACATAAAGAAGACAGAAGCGGCTCAGCAGGCCTGCGCCCAGGAGCTCGCCCGGCGCCTGCAGCAGACCCAGAGCTTGCGTTCGCTCAGGACTCTGTCAGCCAGGAGGAACTCCCTGCCCAGAGGATCGCAGGGAGCTAAACGAGCCAAGCAAGGCCCCACCTAGCTGCAGCCGGAAGACACAGGGAGACCCACAGCCTCGTTTTCTGCTGCCAGTAAATACCTTCAGCCCGGTTATATGCTCATACCTACAGGCTGCTCTGCCCCTGCCTCCAGCTTGTTCTGTTGGCACCAGCTAGAAGCCTGCCTTATACCCCTCCAGAAAGGCTGTTCCAGAGCTCTGCACACCCTCGTCCTCCTCTGTCTTTTTTTGGGGGGTGAGATCTTGCTATATAACCCAGGCTGGGCTGGAACTCACAGCGATCCTCCTGCCTCAGCCTCCTGAGTGCTGGAATTACAGGCATCTGCCACCACACCTGGCTTCATCTGCCCATTTTGAATGATGTAAGTCCACCAACTCTATGAACAGTTTTGTGGGGTTTTTTTGGTACTGGGGATAGAACTCGAGGCAGGTGGCAGAACCACTGAGCCAAATCCCCGGCCTGGACAGTACGTTTTTGTTTATTTTTTTTGAAACAAGGTCTCACCATGTAGTTCAGACTAGCCTTGAACTCACTTTAGCCTAGGCTGGCCTCGAACTTGCAGCACTCTTCCTGTCTCAGCCTCCTGAGTGCTGGGATTACAGGTATGCACCACCACACCTGGCTCCGTGTACTGTTCTTATGTTCTCTGTTTAAAAGTACTTGTTAGAGGACCGGGGATTTAGCTTAGTAGTTCCACTGCCTGCCTCACAAGCACAAGGACCTGAGTTTGATCCCCGGTACCAAAAAAAAAAAAAAAGTACTTGTTAGAGGACCCGGGATTTAGCTCAGTGCCACCGTGACTGCCTCAAAAGTGTAAGGTCCTGAGTTCTATCCCTGGTACCAAAAAAATAAAAAAATTCAAGTACTTATTGGAGCTAGACATGGTAGCACACACCTGTAATCCCAGCACTCAAGAGGCTGAGGCAGGAAGATTGAAAGGCTAGCTTGTGCAGTTTTGCAAGACCCTCTCAAAATTTTAAAAAATATATTATCTGGGTGTGGTGGCACAAGTCTGTAGAGTTCAAGGCCAGCATGGGCGATATACTGAGTTCAAAACCAGCTTTAGCTACATACCAAGACCCTGTCTCAATAAGTAAATAAACTAATAATAAGTAAATGAGGGCTGGGAATATAGCTCAGTGCAAAGGCCCTGTGTTCAGTCCACAGTCTGCCAAAAATAAAAAGCACTTGTCAGGCCTGGCAATGTAGCTTAGTGGTAGGGCACAGAGTTAGCATGCATGAGGCCCCCAGGTTCAATCCTCAGCACCCAAAAGATAAAAAGTAAATACATGAAAGAACTGGTCAAGTGCAATGAAAAGAAACTGTCATATTTGGAATATTCATGTCCTTGTTCTGTAGCCAGCACTGCAGAATCTCAGACACAAATGGTGTAGGGAAGGTGGCTAATGGGATGTGATGACAGCCACAAACTTGTTCCTCAAGTTAATGAATATTTTTCTTTGTTTGCTTAAAGGCACATATTAATTTTGCAGACCACAGGGACTTGGAGAGTCTAATTCATCATTTCTAATATCTGACTCAGTATTATGAAATTATATCTGGTGCCACTGTGAAACTCTTCAGTTTTCTAATATGTTTTATCAGCGGGGGTAGAAGCAGTCACAAAGTGGTTTGTGTGTTGTATCTGCAAGTCTGGCTGTGCCGTGCAGAGCACCTCCGGTTTGCACACCCCATTTCTGTACACACCTGTTCTGCGGGTTTTGTAATCTGCCATACAGCATCCTTGCAGGAAAAGGGCGGTCGTTAATCATTGACTTATTTGACTTTTTTTTTTAATGTGTTCTTAGTGCACAGCAGAATGCAGTAGAGAGCTACATAGGCCAGTTCTGTACATCTCTTGTTTTTCAAGACGGGGTCTCACTCTGTAGCCCAGGCTGGCCTTTAACACCAGGCAATCCTCCTGCCTCAGCCTCTCGAGTGCTGGGAACACAAGCGTGCACCGCCACACCCGGCTCACATTTGTTCTTGGTGCTGGGGATGAAACCCTGGCCCCACACATGCTAAGCAGGGGCTTTACCCACCAAGCTGGACCTCAACCGCACCTTGGATCAGTTTTCTTTTTGTCTTTTGGTTTTTGTTTTTTGTTTCCCCAATACAGGGGATTGAATTCAGGACCTTGCGCTTGCCAGGCAGGTGTGGTGCTGCTGAGCTACATCCCCAGCCCCATCGGCCAGTTCTTAAACCAAGAAATGTTAACAGTCCTGGGGAGGGGAGGATGCAGAAGACAGCTGAACAGAACAACAAAGAATCGTTTCTTTCTGTGATCTTCCGGGCAGGCTCAGATCTATTGGGCTTCCTCACACCACTGGATCTCATTAGCCCTTGCATTCGCCTTTTTACAGCTTGTCTTGTAAGACCTCCTTAATTAGCCTTAAATAAACGCCAGAGCTTGTATTTGAAAAGCACTGATTCAGTACCCCAAGTTTAACACTTCAGAAGACAAGACAGGAAGATCCCAGCAAGACGGCGCTGTGTGAGTGGACGGGCCAAGGGGCTCTGAAGCTGTCAGATGCTCGCACGAACATCACATTGCCTGGGGCTCACGGGCTGGCAGGTGTGTTGTGACTGTCACTCAGGTACCACAGGCAGCACTGCCACTGGTAACTGATCCCCTCCCCCCGCAAGTGAGCTGAACAGAATTCATCTATTCTTGGTTGTAGCAGAGCACACAATCCTAGAAAACCCAGAGTAGCTGGGGATTTAGCTCAGTGGCACCGTGACTGCCTCACAAGCACAAGGTCCTGAGTTTGATCCCCAATACTGAAAAAAAAAAAAAAAAAACCAGGGTACTTTAAAACTGAAGAAAAAGCCAGGTGTGGCGGTGCGAGCCTGTAATCCTAGCGCTTGGGAGGCTGAGCCAGGAAGATGGCCACAAGTTTGAGGCCAGTGGGAACAACACAGTGAGACCCTGTCTTGAAAAAGAAATACTGAAGGGAAACACCCTTGTGTTTCTGTATAAAGTAGGAGTAGGCTCCAGGCTAAGGTGATTTTGAACAGGTTTGTATCCATGTGACAGCCCAGCAGGATGACCCAAAGTCACGCAGGAGGCTGTTTCATACCTGTAGATGCTCAGGAGGCTGAGGCAGGAAGATGATGAGCCCAGAAAAGTAATGCCCACAAAGCACTTTTGCCAGCTCACACCACGCAGGAGCCTCAGAAGCAGATGTGTAGCTGGGCTCATCTCCCCTTCTGTCCTCAGCAACTGGGGCTCCGTGAGGTCCCATGACTTCCTCACATCACAAAGGATATAGCAAGTTCAAGGCCAGCCTGAACTACACGGTGAGACCCTGTCTCAACAAAAATGGGCCGGACATTTAGCTCAGTGGTTCCACCACCTGCCTCACAAGTGCAAGGTCCCAAGTTCGATTCCTGGTACCAAAAAAAAAAAAAAAACGGAGCCTGAGTTCAAGGTCAGCCTGGGCTACAGAGGGAGACCCTCTCTCAGAAAAGAAAGGGCCGGGGATGTAGCTCAGTGGTTCCACTGCCTGCCAAATCCTGAGTTCATATCCCCAGCACCACATTTTAAAAGAGGTAAATGAGGTACTAGGTGGAGAAGAGCACAGTACTGTACCTGACACCCCGGGTGAGGAGAAAGGTCCCTTTCCTTCCCTGGGTGGGCAGGGCAGCAAATCAGTGAGCCTACAGGCTGCAGGGCGCAGGCCTTGGTCTGCACACTCCCTCCCTGAGGTGTAGTGGGGGCGAGTCACACTCAGGCTGGCCCTGCCAGCGGTCACCTTCCCAGCCACACTCCCGCCGGCTTTGTAGGACAGAGATGCAGCAGGCAGTGTGTCTAAAAATAGCTTTGAGCAAGGGCGCGGGGCCTGATGTTATCCAGGTAGGAGAAAAGAATGTCAAAGAAAGCAGCTGGGACTAATGAACTCCCCATTAGCTGTGTTCCATTTCAACTGAGTCAGATGTCGGTCCCCATTAGGCAGTTGGCTTAGACAGGAGCTGTGCTAATTACCACTTACCAGCCCTTAATTTCTGGGTAAAAGCAAGAAGGAAAAACTAATGGATTTTTCATTTTCCACAGAGAAAGGAATAAAATAATAGTATGTGTTTAAAAATGTGTTAATTACAAGAATTATTAATGTGCCTTTACTCACCAGATTGTCTGGCTGCTTAATTTCCTAATTAGCTATTCAATTTTTTTCCCTTCAGTTCATATCCGTTTTATTTTGGCTGAATTTATGCTACTTTAGGGTTTGCTGTTGTTTGTTTGAGACAGTGTCTTGCTATGTAGCCCAGGCTGGCCTGGAACTGCTGTGATCCTCCTGCCTCAGCCTCTGGAGTGCTGAGATTGTAGGTGTATGCAACCAGCCCGGCTAAGGTTTTTTTGAACTTTGTTATTTTGTTTTGGGGGGGGGTTGGGTACCGGGGATCGAACTTGGGACCTTGCGCTTGCAAGGCAGGCGCCCGAACCACTGAGCTAAATCCCCGGCCCTGAACTTTGGAAGTGATGCAGTCTGAATACCCCTGAACTGCAGGAACTCTGCCCACGGCATGCTAGTGAGTCTTTCAACCTGTGTGGAAACCTGCAGTGGCCGAGCATGGTGATGCACACCTGTAATCCCACCAATTGGGAGGCTGAGGCAGGAGGATCACCATGAGTTGGAAGCCAGCCTGGGGTACATAATGAGACCTTGTCTCAAAAAACAAAAAAACCTTAAATGAAAGCAAGGGGCTCCCCACACTCGGATCATGCTACACATTCAGATTGAGGAAACTTAGAGTCCGCAGTTTGCTCAAATCGATCTGACGCCGCTGGTATGATTCCAACAGCTCACTGCACCCGGACTGGGTCTCCTTTGGGGTTTCTCAACACTGTTGCAGAAACTGTCACCAAAAAAGTCAAACTTTTCATCAGCGTGTAATTATTTTAATAACATAAACTTTTTGTTCACATTACTGGGAATAGAACTCAAGACCTTTGTACTAAGCTACATCCTCAGCCCTTTTTGTTGTTTTTTTGAGGGAGGAGGGGGTTTGGTTTGGTTTTGGTTTTTTGAGACAAGTTCGCACCATGAAGTTCAGGCTGGCCTTGAACTCACAGCAATCCTGGCTCAGCCTGCCATGGTGCTGGGATGACAGATGAGTGCCACCTTAATTTAAGACAGGATCTCAAGAAGTTTCTAAATTGCCCAGGCTGGGCTTGCAGACCTCTTCCTCAGCCTGCCACAGAACTGAAGTGACAGGCGTGCGCCACCATGCCCAGCTAAATGACAGATTTTACTACCAGGATGAGGAGTTCAAAACAGTGGGCTGTTTGGGTGGTCTTTGCCTCTTCCTCTTCTTTTCAATATTTAGATGGTTTTTCCTTTTCAGATTTGTTAAAAATTGAATCCCTGGCTGGGAATGGCATTTGCCTGTGATCCCAGCACTCAGGAGGCTGAGGCAGGAGGATCACCACAAGTCCAAGCCCAGCCTGGGCTGCACAATCGGTTCAAGACCAAGCTAAAAAAAAAAAAAAAAATCATTACATTCCCTGAACTAAGTCTGCACCTGATGGATTTCCTGACAGTACATTAGGAGAGTCTTATTATCCCCAGGTGCTACTTAGTTAAAACATAAAATCCGCAGTTTTAAGGACTACGTATGGAGGACCCCAATCAAAACTGAAAAGTAAACTTTTCTCCTATGAGAAAGAAATTCTTTTTTTTTTTTTTAAACAGAGTCTTGCTATGTAGCCCAGGCTGGCCTCGAACTCAGGGCAATCCTCCTGCCTCAGCCTCCAGAGTGCTGGGATTATAGGCAGGCAGGAAAATCTTAAATGACAAGATTCTGGAGGTGGGCTGGTCTTTCAGGCCAGCATCTGCCACTAGTGCACTGACCCAGTTAGAGCTCCCCGAAGCTTCTGTGTTGGAAATGTGGATGCTATTAAGCCTCTTCTATCACAGGAGACTTTATCCAGCTCGTAATTAGGAATATGTGCTCAGCTCTGCAAAAACAGAACGGAAAGCTCAGCAGTTGCGCTCAGAATCTGCTCCCCTGGTGTGGAGAGAAAAGGATAATAATCCAGTATCCTCTGCCAACCAGGGTTTGTTGTCCCAGTATTACTCCTGACCCTCAGAAACTTGGCCTAGCCCTCGGTATGACCTCTAAACTTTCTTTCTTTCCTTATTTTAAGACAGGACCCGGCTATGTAGTCCAGGTTGGCCTCTAATTGCAATCCTCCTGCCTCGGCCTCCCAAGTGCTGGATTACAGGCATGTGCCACCACATCCAGCTTCTAAACTTGAAAATTTACCATCCAGCACCTCAATTCTAGGGTGCTGAACCCCAATATGTCCCCCACCACAGGACTCTCATCAAAGTGGTCCCTATACCACTGCCACAGCCCCTCTGGAGTAGGCTGCCTTACGGACTTTCAAATAAAGCTTAGCATCTAAAAGCTCCACACTAGATGTTTCCTTTAGCATTTGTGACTCAAGTCCAAAACGTTCTGTGAAATCAAGCGAGGATTTAAGTGCTATGAGGGAGAATTAAAACGTGATAAGCTTTTGAAGTCCAGCTGTTTGTTTACCCTAACTTCCTTCCAGCAGACCAAAGTCCTCAGTGAGTACCTCCGGTGCTGCTCTGTATCACACCACAGGAAATGAAATTCTCACTGCCAGGTGCCATGGTGCACACATAGAATCCCAGCTCTCAGCAGGCAGATCTTGAGTTTGAGGCTAGCCCGGGCGATTTAGCAAAATTTTCTCAAAAAAAAAAGGAAAATGAAATTCTCCCTCATTTAAACTTTTTTTGGTACTAGGGATCAAACCCAGGGTCTTTATAATAAACTATATCCCCAGTCCCTTTTTATTTTGGGACAGAGTCTTGCTAAACTGCCCAGGCTAGGCTCAAATTCGAGACCCTCCTGCCTCAGCCCTCAGCCTCTCAGGGTGCTGGGATTATAGGCATGCACCACCACACCCAGCTACTTTTTTTTTTCAGTACTTGGGGTTGAACCAGAGCCTTTGTACTAAACTACATCTCCAGCCCTTTTTGGTTTGTTTGTTTGGTACCGGGGATCAAACTTAAGACCTTGGGCTTGCAAGGCAGGCCCTGTGCCACTGAGCTAAATCCCTGGCCCTCCAGCCCTTTTTAAATTTTATTTTTTATTCTGAGGAATGGACTTAATGATGTAAGTCACTAAATTGCATGGGTTGGGCTCAAATTTGGGACCCTCTTGCCTCAGCCTCACAGAGTGCTGGGATATGCAGCTGCCAGGCCTGGCTTTATCTCACCATTACCCACTGGAAATGACAGGAATGATGAAGCTAGTGTGACTACACACAAAATGCATACCCAGTGTTGCTAACAAGGTCCCAGTGTGAGATGTTGGAGGTTCGTATTTCAGAAGTTGATTCAAGCCAGGTGACGACCTGTCGAAGGCCTGTGACCCCAGCATTTGGAGGCTGAGGCGGGAGGCTCACCACAAGTTCAAGGCCAGCCTAAACTACAAATGCTACACCCTGTCTCAAACAAAAAAAACCAGTTGATGCCAGCAGGCTACAGGCTGGGGAGCAGTGTTGCTGGGGTCTCTGGTTTGAAATCATACTTTTAAAAGTAGACATCGAAGCAAAACAGAAGCTATAATCTGCAAAAAGAATTGGAACAAATTAATATCATTACTAATTAAAACTGGAACATAACAGCAACTTTGAATATGACTTTTATGAGCATGTCAGCATGATGTCTCTTTAATAGCGTAACAATTGTTTTAAAATTAATTTTAGCTAAAACATTAGGAATAATTATTTTGCTCTTGGAGCACAATGTAAAAAAAATGTGCTCATAAAGTTTGCGGTGCTGGGAGTCAAACCCAGGGCTTCGTGCCTGCTGGCCTGGGCTCCTCCACTGGGCCACCCACCCCAGAGGAACCCAGGGGCTTTGTTCTAAGCTTCATCCCCATCACTTTTCACATTTTTTTAAATTTGTTTGTTTTTTAAGACAAGGTCTCACTTTGTAGTTCAGGCTGATGATCTTAAACTATGTAGCCCAAGCTGGCCTCGAACTCGCAGCAGTTCTGCCTCAGCCTCCCCAGTGCTGGGATTACAGGTACATGACACCACACCCAGCCTACTTTTTATTTTTTGAGACAAAGTCTTGGTATGTTGCCCAGGGTTGGCCTTGAACTTGTCATCCTCCTGTCTCAGCCTCCTGAGTAGTTAGGTTTGTGCGACCACGCCCAAGGAAGAACCACCAAAATCTTTATTAAAAGTGTTGTCATTAGGTTCCCAATTACTCAGTTCTAAATACTGCTGGCATTGGACATTATTGAAATTTAAATAAAATACTTCGCAAGTGACACACAAAGAAAAGAAACTGCCTCAAGAAGATAGTGCTGCTGAATTCATTTTATTCGAGTCCACATCACAACCCCCAGTGTGGTCGGTCATGGGGAGTCTATTTGCAGGAGGAGAAGGTCTTCCAGAAGAAGTTTTTACAGCGTGTTTTGTCTCGGCGAGGGGGCTGTTGGAGGGGTGCGCCTTCCTGTCGCTTGGCCACCTTTCTGCTGTGCCCCCCGACGAGGTCCCCAGTACTGGCCTGGGAGGTCCACTCATCCCACCACGTGAGCAAAGTCAGGAGGCTGTCTTTCTTTATTTCTGCCATCTCCTGCATATGCTTTTAAAGAGAAGCAGATGACAAAGGAAAGACAAATCATTGGCCTGGCTCTGCCAGCATTAAAGGAGTTGCAATAAAGAGAGAGAGAGAGAGAGAGAAGGTTCTTCAGCAATGAATTAAATTCCCATTCAAAGGATGAGAAAGTTAACAGAAAGCCTTAAAGAGATTGCTCTAATTAGAGAAAAGGAAAAGTTGGTCATTTCAGTCCAGGAAAAACCCAGCTGGTGCTGCCCCATGGGTCTCTGCTGTGGTCCTTAATTACAAGGGATCCGGACACCTGTGTGTCCCCTGCCGGGAGACTGGCAACTGGGAAGCCAGAGGAACTGGGCTGATTCAGCATGTCCCGTCTTGGACACACTCCTGGGTCCCGTCCCCCTGCCCAGTTGCTCTCCGAGATAGATCAGATTGAGCTGCTAAATTCATCTTTCGCATTCCTGGGGAAGTGACAAACGGCCTGTCTGAAACTCATCTGGTAATTTCAGGAAAAAAATCCATTTTTAATGGTCAGTTTTATGTACTCTTCTTGGAACTTTTTCAAAACAGAAAAAAAAGAAAAAAGAAAAATAAATCACCTCCCAAAGTTACAAATTCTCTGCATGGAAATGTGACGCTGTCAGTTCAGCTGAGCCAGGCAGAGCGAGGCGGGCTATATAAATTATGGTCCTGGGGCCGGGGATTTAGCTCAGTGGTTCAACCACCTGCCTCGCAAGCACAAGGACCTGAGTTTGATCCCCCGGTACCATAAAAAAAATAATAAATAAATTATGGTCCTGGAAGTCCTTGTGAGTGATCCGGGCAGGGGCCCCTCTGAAAGCACAGCCTGGAGCCATCACTGAGCCCAGGGGAGACTCAGCTGGAGCACAGAGAGGCCCCGGGGAACTGCAGCGGTCACCAGCAAACCATGGATTGAGACAAGGAAAGGACCCGAGAACCGGGGACCACACATGACCTCAGGGTCAAGGTTCAGCATTGTGCTCTGCCCTGGTGTGATCCACAGCACATGGAGTGTGTAGGGTACACACACGCGCGCACGCGCGCACACACACGCACACACACACACACACACACACACACACACACACACACACACACACACCCCTAGCTGCACAAATGCTGGGAATCCACAGGCTGCCCAATACCAAGGACAGAGACAAGCTGAGAGCATGGAGGGGACCGTACTCACCACACGGTCCTGGCTGGCAGGGCCGCCTTCCAGGGCCAGGGCGGTGGCTGTGGCCCCCCAGAGCAGCAGCAGCAGCAGCAGCAGCAGCTGCTGCGTCCCTCGGGCTTGGGCGCCATCCATCGTGGGCAGCCCTGGCATCAGTGCTCTGAGCCGGCTCTGTGAAGACCCAGCACAGGCTGTGGCGTCTCCACGTTGGTGGTGAACCTGGAGCCCTCTCCTCACACTTCAGTGATGACGCAGGAGCCCGAGCAAGAGCCCCCACAAAAGCATTCTGGGGCTGGATTGTGCCCCCTTAATGAAACCCTTAGGTCTTTTCCTGCATTTAGAGTGAATTCACTCTTATTTTGGAATGCATGTGCATTTGCGTCGGAGGAAGTTCGACTTCCTCGCAATTATCCCTACAACAAGCAGGAAGCCATGAGAACAAAACCAAGTGATTTAACAGAATATAAAATTAGCCTTGGGGAAGGAGCCGAAGGAAGATGTGAAATTTTGCCCATATGTAATTTTGCCCATATGACTGCGGGGCTGGGTGGAGCTGAGTGGAGAGCGCTGAGGCCGGGCTGATCCAGCACCAAAACCCGGGTCTGCTGGGAGTCAGAGAAACTCAGAGCAATGTGGGCTCAGAAGGAAGCAGTGACAGCGCTACTGGCTTCACCCACTTGTGGGCAAGGTCAACCCAAGCAGTTGTGCCCCCCCTAGCAGGTCAGACCTGCTGTCCTCCCAGCCAGGCCTCAAACTGGAAAGTGCCTGAAGTGCAGTCACCGAAGAGCCCTCCTGTCTCTAGCAGACCCAGAGGATGCCGGCTGAGA
This sequence comes from Heterocephalus glaber, assembly GCF_053883595.1. Taxonomy (NCBI): domain Eukaryota; kingdom Metazoa; phylum Chordata; class Mammalia; order Rodentia; family Bathyergidae; genus Heterocephalus; species Heterocephalus glaber. The sequence goes on along the minus strand of NW_028258299.1, from coordinate 6,397,989 downwards.
GCAGCCAGATCCTTACACACAGAGGCCGGAAATCAGCACCTTTTTTTTTTGAGACACGGTCTCACTATGTAGCCCAGGCTGGCCTCGAACTTGTAGCAATCCTCTTGCCTAAGCCTCCCAAGTGCTGGGAATACATGTGTGTGCCATGACACCAGGTACCGTTGTAGGAAATTCTAACATGGCCTAATAACCTGTGGTTTTTATACTGCACGCTGTGCCAGACAAGGGAGTCTGAGGCAGGAAGATTGCCAGGAATACAAGGCCAGCTTGAACTACATAGTGAGACCCTGTCTCAAATAACAACAATAAAATACACTGAATGTTGCTTAGACTTTTATCCCCGCCCCCCTCCCCAGTACCAGGGATTGAACTCAGGACCTTGCACTTATGAGGCAGGCATGGCACCACTGAGCTAAATCCCCAGCCCTAGACTTTTTATTTCTATACCAAAATAATTTTAGGCCTAAAATAATTCCCACAAATGACATTAAAATTCTGAGGTCAGGCCAAGGATTTAGCTCAATGGTTCCACCACCTGCCTCGCAAGCACAAGGTCCCAAGTTCAATCCCCGGTACCAATAAATAAATAAATAAATAAATAAATAAACCTCTCCTCCTCTAAGCTGCAGGTGTCAAGTATGTTGTCTGAAACATGTATGTCAGATTTATGGGCCGGGGATTTAGCTCAATGGTTTCGCCACCTGCCCCGCAAGCACAAGGACCCAAGTTCGATCCCCGATACCAAAAAAAAAAAAATTCTGAGGTGTTCTTGGAGATGAGAAATTCACGGCTACTCAGCCAGCTTCCTATGTCCTTAGTATGTTTTGCAGACTGTTATTACTGCTATTATTATTTAGGTCCTTGCACTGGGTTCAGCCCATTTTATTTTACGTTCAAACAAGGTCTCACAAGATTGCCCAGGCTGGGCTTGAACTCAGGATCCTCCTGCCTCAGCCTCCCTTGTCAGTGGGATGCTAAGAATGCACCATCTCACCCTGCAGGTTTTGTGGATTTTCTCCAACTGGCCCATTAAATGTTCTGCTCACCCGGGCAGTACACAGAGCCCATACCAAAAAGGACCCAGGCCCCACCCCAACAGAGCTGTAAGCCCAAGGGGCAGGATAAGAAAAGAGGAAGGCTTTCCAGTGGGTAAGACACTGCCAGGAAGGCTCTGTGCTGGGGCAGGCAACCAGGGACATTTCCTGATAGCTTATTATTGGCTCTGCCAACAAGGGGGACTTGTAGACTACAATTCGGGCTTTTGTTGTTGTTTTATGAGACAGGGTCTTGCTATGTAGTTCAGGCTGGCCTTGAACTCAGTATGGCGCCAGGTTACAAGTGTATACCACCACACCCGGCTTCAACACCTGCCTCTGCATACAGTTAACCATCTGTAGATCTAGTTACATTCAGGGGAGCTTCCAGGAGCAACTCCACAGGGGAGCAAACCACAGTTCAAAAGAGGAGTCGTAGAGGGTGGCAGCATCACCTGGGATGTCCAGAGCCAGCCAACCCTAATGGGATGCATGTGGAATGTGGGACGTGGGGCCAGCGATGAGTTTGGATCTGGAAAGCACACTGTAAGACATTCATCTAAACTGGAAATACGGTCACCGTAAACACACCCAGCACACCCAGAGCTCCCAGGTGCCAGGGCAGCACCCTCATTTCTAGGCAACACCACATCCAGTGCCCCTGCCACCAGAGCCTCAGACAGGACACCAGCAGGTTTGCCATGTCCATCACAGACCCATCAAGTCCCGAAGCCACTGGAGTCTCTAAAACTCTCTGAGGGTCCTGTGCAGTACACGGATGATCCCATCAGGAGGTATTTTAAACCCTGATTCAGTCACATGGTCCTAGAGCTGCTGAAGTAAGATGCAAACCTAGATCCTTCAGCTCTGGGAAGCCCACAGCACCCGCCCCTCACCCCCGACGTCAAGTTCAAAGAGTGGTATTGGAGTGAAGCTGCTGTATACCACCTCCAGCTAAATGTACGAGGATGGAAGGCTTTAAAAGTTTTCCTTATTTAGGGCCGGGGATTTAGCTCAGTGGTTTCGCTGCCTGCTGTGCAAGTGCAAGGACCGGAGTTTGATCCCCAGTACCACAAAAAAGTTTTCCTTATTTAGCAGTACTGGGGATTAACCCAGGGCCTTTGCCCAAGCTGGGCTTGAACTTTAGATCCTCCTGCCTCAGCCTTTGGAAGTGCTGGGATTACAGGTATGGGTCCCCACACCTGGCTCATGAAAGGCTTTAGGATTCATTTTCCCCTCCTTGATGTGACATACAGATGTAACCATTAATATATGGGATCCAGTGATTATTTGCTTGGCCTGAAATCATCAAGCTGTAGGTCACTGCTTGCCTGTGACCTTGGCCAGGCGCCTCCCCAAAACAGACTTAGGATGTCTCCAGCTGAGCACGGTGGGGCGTGGATGGTATAAATTCTGCCCCAAATGATGCCCCCTCTCTCTTGCCCACCCAAAAGCCCACACCCCTGAATGTGGATGCTGTGTGCACTGGTCAGGAGCTTGTCCTCTTGGACCAGTTAACCTTGCCAAGCCTCAGTTTGCTAATCAGGAAAATGGGGATAAAGCTGTGAAGAGCCAACGAGGGATTATATGGACCATGGTGGCTCTTTAAGTGCCAGGCCCATTTTACCCTCACTGTCACACTAAGGAAAGGCCCCGGAGCGCTCCGAAGCCTGGAGACATGGAAGGGAGAGCCGAGGTGTTGGGAAACTCATTGCTCACAAAGGAAACAGTGGCACCCTGAAGGGTTCAGGGCAGTCAGTCCTGGATCTCAGCCCCCAGCAAAACTTCTGTCCTGTAGAGCCACAGCCTCACTACAAAATCACCAGAGAAAAGTCACATAAACCATGTTTCCAGAGAAAATCACCTTTAAAAAGTAAAAGGGACCATTCCCAACATCACCTTGTTACCTGGTGATCAGGGGCACACGAGTTGAAAAGCATCAGTAACAGAGAGCTAAGTAATACTGCTTTATTCATCTTTCAGAGCTCAGCACTTAGCCTGGAAAATTGTGTCAAACCATGAAGAAATAACCAGGGTTTGTGCCTGAAAATGTCAGTCAGGGCCACTTGCCGACAGCCTGGCTAACGGCTGTGTGTAACCCAAGGGAGCCCCAAAGCCGCACCTTTCCCAGTGCGTGGGTGCAACCCAGGTGCCACGCTCAAGAAGCCAGTGTCTGAGGCGCTGGCACTCACAGCTCAGGTTGGAGAACACAGCATAAAAGCTGTCCGCCTCTCTTCTTCCCAAGTCTCCCCTCACCCTCCAAAGCCCCTCCCTGTGGCACCAGCATCTCTCAGGGGCCTAACTCTTATCTTCCCCTACTTCAGCCTCCGCTGGCTCCCTGGAATTCTGGTTTCCATCCTCTGGCTTCTTTTTCTTTTTTGCCTTTCGCTCTTGGTTCAGCTGAGCAAGCTCTTCATTTTTCTCTGTGATGTATTTCAGCTACAACAAACAACGCTAACTAAATGAGGCTGTAAACCATTTTATAAACCCCAAAATATAACTACACACCCAACCATTCCACCTCCCGTCGTCACTGCCGCTAACTGGGATGACCCGGCCCTTCTGGGTGCCAGGTGTCTGCTTCTGGAAAATGGAGACCTGGTCAAAACACTCTAAACTTGGAAAGATGGGAAATGTGCTGTTCCTGCCATCCAGCCACACACACCCCTCCCACGCCTGGCTCCACGGAGAGCCAGGCACAGGGGAGCCTGAGACCAGCCCAGACCAGCGTGTGACATCTCGTCGGCAATGGAACATGGGACCTGAGCTTTGAGATATTATAAAACAGGCAAGTGATGAAATAAAGAGTGCTGATTAGAAAATTTCAAACTGGCTTTGCAAGATCCATCATAGCGAAAGAAAGACTATAAATTATGGGCGGGCAGGCCTGAATGGTTCGGGCATCTCCAGTTTTTAATGCAAGGTGCTCCGGGGAATAACTTCCTGGCCTCTGGTGATTAATTGGGAATAATGTATTCTGATGGGAAAGGGGAGCATTTAGGGATCCATCTCTCACCAGTGAATTACTCCTCCTGGCCAAGAGCTTCACATCTTCAGTGTTAATCGTGCTTCTTTTAGCATGTCTGGGAAAGGGCAGAAACAAGGCACCAAAATGTTTACTATTATTTAAAGTTTTGATGAAACAGACTTCAAACTTGCAAGGATCACTAAGTAGACCAACTTTGGAGATTAAAGTCATTGAGCAAAGGTGAGACAGGAGTGTGTGAAATGACGCTCTTTAGCAATCCTATCCACTTTGCCTGAGGGCTGTGCCAGCTTGGGACTCAGGAAGTCTGAGGAGCTAAAACCCTTCAGGGCCAGGGATGTACCTCAGTGGTCCCAGCACCTGCCTCAAAAGCTCAAGGTCCCGAGTTTGATCCCTGGTACCAAAAAAACCAAAACCAAAAACCCCTTACAGAGTGACCTGAGCAGCCACAGGGAATAGCACAGAAAGAGCAGGGAGAAAGGCAGTGTACACAGAGGTCACCTTTGCTTACACAGATGTTAAACAGAAGAACCCAGAATTTCCATGACGTGTGGCCGTACTATAGCCAGGCCTGCTCGCTCTTCTGGAGGGCTAAGTCACAGCCCAGGGTGATAGACGCCTCTCGCACCCATTTCCCTGCAAGCCTTGATAGGCTACAACTGCCATGGTGGTCTGGGAACAACAAAGAGCCGCCTCTAAACTGGAGTCTGCTGGCCAGGCACAGTGGTACAAGCCTGTAATCCCAGCACTTAGGAGGCTGAGGCAGGAGGTCTGCCTCGAGTTCAAGGCCAGCTGGGCTACATAGTGAGTTTGAGGTCAACCTGAACTACAGAGCAAGACTTTGTCTCAAAACAAACAAACAAACAAACAAAATAAATAAACTACAGCCTGGTTCTTGCTTACAACTTGGACCCAAATCCTCATTTTGGGCCTCTTATCCTAATTTGAGATAATAAGCTCTATTCAATAATTTATTGCTCTAACTACATTTTCTTGCCATTACTAATTTTTGTTTTGAGACAGGGTCTCACTTTGTAGCCCAGGCTGGCCTTGAACTCACGGACGCCTCCTGCCTCACCCTTCCTGTACTGGAATCACAGGTGTGTACCACCACACCGGCTCAGAACCCTTTTACATAAAAGGTGATGTCCTGTCCTTGGAGCTTCAAGTTCAAGTCCCACACACCCCTCCCCCAAGTACCCAGCAAAAGAAGATGAGCCTTTTATGTAGGCATAAAAGCACACAATATCTGCTAAATATTTCTAATTTCTTTTCCTTTTCCAGGGCTAAGATCAAACCCAGGGCTTCCAACATGCTAAACATGAGGTTCTGCCACATTTACAGTCTTTCTTCACAGCTAAGGGGGGCTCGCAGTGCCCCGTGACACTGCCCCCACCCCCAACGTGCAGTGGTTTTTAGGCACTGATGTATAAAGGATGAGGGAAGATTTAGAGCCTGCCCTCCCCGAACTGGTGGCTTTAATTCATTCACAACTTTGACAGGAGAAACAAAGAGCTAAGAGGAGCAAGGTGAGAGGTGGGGGTGTGGGTGGGCTGTACCCCAGCACATGGAAAAGTGCGGCCCTTTCAGCCAGTCTTTCCAGCTGCTGCATAAAAGCAGCTCCCTGCGACTGTCCTCAATTATCTGAGGTACTAATTGACCAGCTGAGCATAAATCACCTGTAAAAGCTAAAGCTGTACCAACTGAGCGCAAGTCACCGCCTTCCGGGTGTGGGCCTGACGCAGGAAGCTGCCAGTCATTGTCCCCACACCTGCGAGCAATCATGGGGATGGCGCAGCCTACAATCAGCCACCAGCTGACACGCTTCGTGAGGAGGCGCCGCACTCCATAGCTGCTCTTTAGACGTCACACATGGCCGAGCCAGCTCAGAACTGAGTGAGAGAGCAGCTGGTAGAGTCCGGTAGAGTTGTGATCGTGGTGTGGCCAGCCATAGACCCTTAACCGAAGGCCCAAGTGCTGCGCAGACACCGGACACGACGCATACCCAGGACCCAGGACCAAGAGCTCTACCCACCTGGCAAACATTTCAAGGTCTCTGGCAAAATTTTCTGCAAGAGAAAAAAGAGACATGCTTTAGGCATGCTTACTTCAACCTCATTTCAGAAGGGGAAAGGTGAAATCCTGACTTCTACAGTCAGCACAGTGACGGAGACAACAAACTTCTCAACTACAGTGCTAGAGACTGAACCCAGGCCTCGGCCCTGAACGCTCTTTACCCCAGCCCTTTTTCATTCTGAGACAGGGTCCTGTGCTAAGTCGCCCAGGCTGGGCTTGTGATCCTCCTGCCTCAGCCTCCCAGAGTGCTGGGGTTATAGGCGGACCATGCCAGGCTAACCCTTCTGAAGGCCCATAGAGGCGCCTCGGGAGGCCCTGTCAGCTGGTGTCCCCCTCGTTCCTCCTCCACTTCTCCGCTCATTAGGGCCAGCCTTCCCATAACTGTGACAATGCGCTGGTTTCCAGAAATTACCCTTTAACTTTAAATTCTGCTGCAGGTCAGGGCTTGTGAGCACAGGAATTTCCTCCAAAGCTAAGCAAGTAGCAATGCCACAGGTTCACCAGACAAATACACTGTGGCTGATATAAAAATGTTACGATGCGTTGAAATTAAAAATGTAAGTGTAACATCCAGCCACCAGGGCAGTTTAATACACAATAAAATACAGAAGTTAATATTCCAGTGTTGGTGTAATAGAAAAAACCCTAATAGTTCTTTCCATAAATATCCAAATCTTGCTGGGCATGACGTTGCACACCTGTAATCCCAGCTGTGGGGAGGCTGTGGCAGGAGGATGGCTACAAGCTTAAGGCCAGGCTGGGCCACATAGTGAATTCTAGCCCAGCCTGAACTGCACAGTGAGACTCTGTCTCAAAAAACCAAACCAAACCAAACCAAACCAAAACCCAAATCTTAGAGCCAAAACAAGAACATGTAGCCAGGCATGATAGTGCGTGCTTGTGATCCCAGCACTCTGGAGGCTGAGGCAGAAGGAATGCCATGAGTTCAAGGCCAGCCTGAACTACACAGTGAGGCCCTGTCCCAAAAACCAAGAAAAAGCCTTGCCAGCAGGTCAGCAGTAAGCATGGGCATCATGGGGTGTTTTTGCACCAGTTAAGTTAAAAACATGAACTTAGCACAAGGACCCGAGTTTGATCCCCGGTACCAAAAAACAACAACAACAAAAACCCATGAACTTTACTACTTTTAAAAAAGTTATTTTAAAGCTTTGTTTTAAAAAAATGAAGTCTTTTTATAATTTAAAAATAAAGTTTGTTCTGCAAAAAAAAAAAAAAAAAAAGGAAAGAAGCATTTCATGAAGCCCGAGACACAGTGACAGTTCCCCCCACACTAATCTAGGCAAATGGACCTCTGGGATTTAGACACAGCGAGATCCGTACCACACTGCTGGAAGGTCATCTCCGAAATTGCTGCGATGGTTTGCTTGCTGAACTGCACCTCTTTGTCCGCTTCGACTTCCTGGCACAGACAGCCGACCGTGTAGTGGACTGCTGCCTTGAGCCTCTGGGGAGATAGAATACTTCAGGGTGAGACTTCATCTGAGCACTGTTCGAGGCTTGAACACGCTGACCCCTCCTCCTGCAGCCTGCCCTGGTGTCTGAGGACCCTTCAGGTGCACTGACTGAGTCACGGGGCACTCTGGAGGGTGACCTGTGGAAACGCCACCTCCCAGCCCCTGCCTGTGACCAGGACCCGTAAAGAGGGCTCACAGGGCGGCCATGGGGGCAGAAGTCACCCTGGCACTCAAGCGCAGGCTTGCCATTCCTCCCTCATCCCGCCAGCCCCTCAGTTCCCATTCTCGGGGACATAATGACACATCAGATGGGCTCAGCACAGAAGGGCCAGGCCTGGTGGCCCACACCTGCAATCCCAGTACCGAGGCCGAAGTAGGAGGATGGAGAGTTCCAGGCCAGCGTGGACTATGACATGAGTCCCTGTGAGAAAACGAAGAAGGAGCAGAGAGTCTTGGCAGCCCCAGGCCTGCCTGAGGCCCCTGCACAAAGGATGAAAGCAGGGCTGGGGATTTAGCTCAGTGGTTCTGCCGCCTGCCTCGCAAACACAAGGACCCGAGTTCAATCCCCGGTACCAAAAAATAAAATAAAAAAAGATGAAAGCATAGGACAACACCAGGAAAGGCTCCTACTCTGGGTTGGGCATTTGTAAGCCCACCTCAGCAGCCCTCCCAGTTCCCCAGCAACCACACTTTTTTTTTTTCTTTTTCTTTCTGTGCAGTGCTGGGGATCAAATCCAGAGCCTATCAAATAACAGGCAAGGGCTCTACCAAGGAGCTACATTCCCATCCCTGAGCAATCCTTTATCTATTTATTTTGTGATACTGAGGACAGAGCCGAGGGCCTGTGCACTGAGCTACATCCCCAGCCCTTTTATTATTTTGAGACAGGGTCAGCCAGCTGTGGTGATGCACACTTGTAATCCCAGAATTCAGGAAGCTGAGGCAGGCGGATTGCTTTGAGCTAGAGGTCGGCCTGGGCTACATAGTGAGTTGGAGACCAGACTCGGCTCATCCTCCAGCCTTGGCCTCCCACAGTGCTGCATTGCTATATCCAGCTAACTTTTTTAGATGCTGAAAAGTTTCCCTCCTCCCCATGCACAGAAGTACCAAGAAAAAGGTGGGAAGAACCTCAAAACAGGCTGAGCAAGGGCCGGGGATGTAGCTCAGTGGTGCCACTGCCTGCCTCGAAAGCACAAGGTCCTGAGTTCAATCCCCAGTACCAAAAAAAAAAAAACCCCCAAAAAACAAGCTGAGCAAAGGCCTCAGTTGAGGGTCAACAAGCTGCTGAGCCCCATCTGTGGGTGCTGTCTCTACAAAATGAGGAGCAACCACAGAAACCTGGGGCATCACCGACAGGCCGCAGGCAGGCGGATGGGGCACACAGGAAGACAGCAGGCCCCTGCCTTCCTCGTCTGACATCCTGGGACTCCATAAATGGAGGCCTGTGGTAGGAAGACCCCAAACCATCAGCCTGGGAGCCACAAAGACCTCCAAAGCCCTTTTAAGTACTGTCAGGATAGGAGAACAGGCACATATCCTAAATGCCCTGGACTCGAGGAAGTTTTCTTTCTTCCGTCTCTCTTCTACTCCCCCACCCCACACCCAGGGCTAGGGCTAAATACCTCCTTTTCTTTCTTTTTTTTTTGAGACAGAGTCTCACTGTGTAGTTCAGATTGGCCTTGGACTCACTATGTGGCCAAGGCTGGCCTTAAACTCCCAGTGATCCTCCCTCCTGCTTCAGCCTCCTGAGTGCTGGGATTACAGGCTCCTCCTAAGTGCTTTCTTCCTGCTGAAGACATTGCTGCACCTGGAGTCTAAATCACGGGAGTCTCTAAATTCCTAAAGAGCAGGACCCTGTCAGATAAGTTCACAGTTGTCTCCCTAGTGGCAAGAATGGCTAGTGTAGCAAGTGTGAGGCCATGGGGAATGATCCCAGTACTACAAAAAAAACAAAAACACTTTGGCACAAATGGGGACATTTGAAGATGGACTGTACATTCGATAATGGGATTTTATAATACTACACTTCCCAAGTGTGATAATCTATTGAGATGATGCCCTTGTTAGTTGGAAATTAAAATCTAAAAGTGAGACATCAAGCTACCCCAATTCTCAATTAATTCAGAACAAAAAAGGGAAGGAGTTTACCATCACACCACGCTGGACTGTGCAGAACCCTCTGCCTCTCTGAGCTCTAGCAAGCTCAGCTTAGGTCTACTGGGAAAGGAGGGGAGAGAATGAAGGTGCAACTAGAGCAAAATGCTAACGATCCCCTTTCTGCCCCCTCTTCTTCCCCTCCCCTTCACCCCCTCCCTCATCTCCAAAAAGTCTGTCTCCCTGTTTTCTACCATCTCTCCTGTATTTCATTATATTCTGAGTTTCAGATTTTGTCTTTAGCGTCCATATTCAAGCCACCCAATTCCCTCTCATGTGAGAAGGGAGAACGAAGCTTCCTCCCAAAGCTAGGAAACATTCTACAGCCGCCCGGTCGCAGCCGCGTTGCCGGGGAAACTGGCTCCCAGAACCACCCGCGGCACCCGCGCTGGCGCATGCGCACACGTTCAGGGCAGCTAGTACCGGCTTGGAGCGGGGAAACCAGCTGAGTTCGCGTGTGGGGGGCGTCGCTTGCCCTTCCAGAAACTCGACGCCGACCTTGCCTAGCCCGTATCCCGTTTATCCTGTACCTGCTGGTAAGAGAATCGCTCCTGTTCCTCGGCCTCCATCTCCTCCTCCATCGCGGCCGGCCGCCACTGGCAGGCGCGCGAAGGCAGAAAGGCGACGGCCAAACTCCTCAGTCAGACTTTCCCGCCGTGGCTCCGAGCGACGGGCGGCGCTGGGAGTCAAAGCGCGAAGCTCCTCCTCGCCGTCGCGCACGCGCCCCCTGGCGGCTGCGCCGGGGAGGGGTCGGGTGGCCTCTAGACCCCTCCAGAATTGTTACAATAAATCTTATTGACAAAAAGAATGAACCCGGGATTTAGCTCAGTGGTGCCAGCGCCTGCCTCACAAGCGCAAGGATTCGAGTTCGATCCCCGGTACCAAAAAAAAAGAATGAACCCGGAGTGGTGGCGCATGTAGTCCCAGCTGTCTCAGAGGTCGAGGCAGGAATATCGCCACGAGTTCGAGGCCAGCCTGGACTACATAGCAAGATCCTATCTAAAAAAATCCAAAATAGGGCCGAGGATTTAGCTCAGTAGTGCCGCCACGTGCCTCGCAAGCACAAGGTCCGGAGTTCGATCCCCGGTACCAAAAAAAAATTAAATCAAGATGCCAGTGCGAAGTCACTGAACTCAGGACTGGGAAGTGGCACTGGATGTCACATCCAACTCTCCCAATAATGGGACAAATAGCAACCTAACTGGGAAGCGATGAGTTTAGAGTATGTATTACTTTCTAAAAAATCATTTAGGCCTAAGTTATATGACTTAATTTTAATGATTATACTTGTCCCTGGTTTTCAATATTCCCCAAAATTCAGATTGGGTTCCACCAACCTGTAGGAACTGCCCTCATCTACCAGTGGCCTGGCACAGGGTAAACCCCGGTGAGCGAATAAATCAAAGTTGAGAACACAGCGCCCCGCAGCTAGTTGGGGAAGACGTGGGCGTGCACCTCTCCTAACAGTGAGTCCCAGGGACGCGCTAGCACGAGTTCATGTGCATGAGCTTTGCTGTAGGTCCGAATCCCAGCAGCATCTCAGGGAGCAGGGTCCCCAATACTTCTGTTTGTAACCTGGCAAGCCACAGAATGTGTGGGTCTCAGCACGGTGACGCCTCCGGCAGACTAGGGAACAGTAACATGCTCGCTCGTGCTAAAAGCATGGCTTCCGGGTGCTGAGCCTTGTGCCAGTGACACGTGGAATAATGGGCACCTAAGGGCCCCAGAGGAAGCTCCAGGGCCGAGGTGAGTGTGGTGGGACACACGTGTGACCCTGGCACTCTGGGAGGCTGAAGCAGGAGGATTGCAGGTTTGAGGCTGGTCTGGGCAGCTTAGTGACTTAGCAAGACCCTGTCTCAAGAAATATAAAAGGTTGGGCATGTTGCTCAGTTCAAAGGCCCTGGGTTCAATCCTCAGTACTGAAAAAAGAGAAAGAAGGAAGGGAAGGAGGAGGTGGGGGCGGAGAGGGGAGGGAGATCCAGGGCCGAGGAGTCACATTGCAGAGCCCAGATATTCGGCACTTGGCTGAAATTGCCCTCAGCTGCCACTAGATGTCACCCTTGTCCCGCACACCAGTCCAGGTCCTGCCCTCCCGCTTGCAAAATCGTCGCTAAGAGCCCTCCCTTTGCACAGACGTGGTTCTGGATGCTTCTTTTCTTTTTTATTCTTTCTTTTGGTTCTGAGACGGCCTTGCTGTGTAGCCCAGGCTGGCCTCGCCCTCCCAAGGGGACTGTGGGGGTTACCGATGTCAGGGATGTGCCCGCCCGGTCGGAGTGCTCAGGAGGTTGGTGCTGAGCAGCTGGCACTGCGTCCACCCTTGCACCCCTGCCGCCAGCCTACGTCCCCCCGCAAGGACACGGGGGCATTCGCCCGGCTTCCAGAGCAGGACGCTGTCAACACTGAGTCCAAGAGCAGGCACCTTTATTCTTCCTTGAATCCCTGTAAATGCGGAGCGAAGCCACCTCCCTCACTGCTAAGCGCGGGCGGACTCCAGGCCAGGCTGCGGCCACCGCGCTGGTCAGTGAGGACCTAAGCAGGCCACACAGAGGCCAGGCCGTCCCACGACATGCCTGGACGCTACCCCGGGTCACCGAATTCACAGTCCAGCGTTCTCCCGGAAATGCCAGTCAGCTCCTCCACCTCAGGGCCTCCAGCGGTGGATTCAGCATAGCAAGTTCTGCCTTCCAAGGGGTGGTGAGGTCGCAGTGAACTTTGGGAGGCTGAGGCAGGAGGATCACAGGTTAGAGCCCCACTGGGCAAGCTAGCGACTTCGCAAGACCCTGTTGCAAAATTAAACTGAATAAAAAGGGCTGGGGATGTAGCTCAGTGTGAGCCCTGGGTTGAATCAATCAACCAACAGTGCTTCTGGCATGGGCAGCACAGCGGGGGCTGGGAGGCCAGGCCCCTCCACCCACTTGAGTTGGGCAACATCCCAGGGCCCAACCTCCTCCCCCATTCCCTGCACTGTAACCAATCAGGGCTCTGAACACGTGTGCTTGTGGAAAGCCCGACTCAGGACCCCATACCCCGTAAACCCTCCTGTCAGCCTTACCAAGACCCAAGGAGAAGAACCCGGGCTGCACCTCCTAGAAATCCCAGCCTGATTTTTTTTTTTTTTTTTTTTTTTTTGACACAGAGTCTTGTGATGTAGTTCAGGCTGGCCTCAAACTCACAGCAATCCTCCTGCCTCAACCTCCCGAGTGCTGGGATCACAGGCGTGCCCACAATGTCCAGTCCACAGCCTGATTTATCTGTGTGCTTTTTGCTCTTCCTGACATCTGGCACCACTTTTCTGTTCGTGCTGCCTTTTTGTTTCCACTGGCACAGGCCTGCCCTGAGCTCATTTTTCTCTGACCTTCAATAAATCCAGCTGCTTTTCTTTTTTTTGATGTTTTCATACCGGGGATCAAACTCAGGACCTCGCACTTGCTAGGCAAGCGCTATGCCACTGAGCTACGTCCCCAGCCCTGCAGCTATTCTTCTTACACCGTTGGATCTATAATTCTTTGTTCACTGTGCCCAAGAGCCTGGAACCTGTTGGACCCGTCCACGGTATCACTTCCACACTGGAACTGCTAACAGGGACACTGGTCCACTCACCATGGACCTGCCAGACAAGGGACACTTCATATGCCCAGTGCGCTCGCGTGGGACAGCATGAGGTTCCATCTTGCTGCTCAGAATGGCATACAGTTTAAAACTTAAAAGTTTCAGTGGGGTGTAGCTCAGTGGTACAGCACTGACCTCGCATGCATGGGGTTCAGGGTTCCATCCCCAGCACTGCAAAAAGACAAAGCAAAACCAACTTGCTGAAGGCTGACGGTGGCAATAGGTAGTCGTGTTAGGATTTGAACTCAGCTCTGTGTTAGCTCCAGAACTGTGCTCTGTGGTCCATTCTGTATGGTCAGAGGCCCATCACTGAGGACTGCCCAGCCTGGCCTCAGCTGAGAGCTTGCTGGAAACACAGAATGCAGGCCATCTGGAAACGCAGGTGGTTCTAGGGTTTTTCTTTTTGTTTTTTGAGGCAGGGTCTAGCTGTGTAGCCCAAGTTGGCCTTGAAGTCTCAGCAGTCCTCCTACCTCAGCCTCCTGAGTCCTGGGATTACAGGTATGCACCATCATGGGCGGCCAGGTCACCTTTGAGAAGTGCTTTCCCAGCCCCTAAAGAGGAAGCCATGGTCACAGCAGCCACTCGAGGTTGCAGGTTTCCGGGTGGGGCAGAAGGGGCAGAAGGGCCTGGTGGAATCCTCACACTCAGGCAAGGTGTTTTTGTTGTGATACTGGAGACTGAACCCAGAGCCTTCACACTGAGTATGTCCCTTCCCTTTTATTCTTGGGAGACAGGGTCTCATAAAGTTGCCAGGCTGGGCTTCAGCTCATGACACTTCTGCCTCAGCCTCCCAGGCTCCTGGGATCACAGGTGTTCGCCACCATGCCTGGTTAAGGCAAGGACTTTAAAGGTTGGTTTACCATGAAGGGTCCTCTTGCCCATCCCTCTTCTAAGACAGAGGCCGGAGGGCAAATCTGATTCCAGCTGTCCAACAGCCGGTTTCTGCTTGGTGTCCTGGCCTGAAGATTCCACAAAGCCCTCAGAAACATCAGCTTGGAACAGCCGGGCCCCTGCCATCTACCTGTCAGGAAACAAACTGGGCAAAGGTCCAGGGAAGGGGACAGAGCCGGCCTAGCCGAGCCTGGCATTGCAGTGTCATTCTCTAAGTGTATTGTGACAGGGCCGGGATTTAGCTCAGTGGTGCTGCGCCTGCCTGGCAAGCGCAAGGTCCTGAGTTTGATTCCCAGTATCAAAAACTAAGTTTATTGTGACAAAGGTGACAAATAGGAAGACATAAAAAGAACGTTACAGTGACTGCCCAATACCCACCCCCCAACGTAAGAGGTGAAACATGACTGCCCTGCATGCCCCACCCTCCTGCCCACACCTCCCTCCAGACAAGCTGCACCCCAACTAGGTATTTCCTATGTTCTTGAGTCTCCCTCTCTGATGGTCCTGGGAATTGAACCCAGGGCCCTCTACCACCTCTACATCTCCACCCCTAATTTTTTTTTTTTTTTTTTGAGACATGGTCTCCCTATGTAGTCCAGGCTGGCCTCAAACTCGAAGCAATCCTCCCGCCTCAGCCTCTGAGTGCTGGAATTAGAGGTGTGCGCCACAATGCCCAGGTCCTTTTTTAGTTTTGTTTTTTTGGGTTTTTTTTGGTACTGGGGATCGAACTCGGGTCCTTGCACTTGCGCAGCAGGCAGCAAAACCACTGAGCTAAATCCCCGGCCCCCTTTTTTAGTTTTTGAGACTGGCGGCAACAACAAGTTGAGACAGGGTCTTGCTAAGTTGCTCAGGCTGGCTCTGAATTTGGAATGCTCCTGACTCAAGCCTCCCAAACAGCTGCCATTACAGGTGTACACCACTTTGCCTGGCTTTTTTTGGATACTAGGAATCAAACTCAGAGCCTCAAGCTTACCAGGCAGGTGCTGCACCACTGAGCTACATCCCTGGCCACACTGGCTTTTTTTTTTTTTTAAAACAAAGAGGAGAATTTAGGCTGGAAGAAAAACTGATTCAGATTTATTAAAACCATTGCAAACCTTTCTGCCCCCTGGATAATTGCGGAGTGTGGCCCAGGTGAGACTAAGAAGAGCAGGAAAAGCATAAGCACGATGTAGCTTTACAGAGCGGAAGGAAAGTGAATCTAGCTGCCAGGCAGTCTCCAAGCCCGCTCCTGCCGCGGCCACCTCCCCACCCAAGGCACAGCTGCTGCTGCCCCGAGGCGTGGTCCCCACTGGAGTGTCGTCTGCCGGTCCTGGCACAGAGCAGCGGTGCACTCAGGCGTTGTAGGAGGACGACGACACGCTCCCGCCGTGGCCCGTCCAGTTGGTGTGGACGAACTGTCCCGGCTTGGCCAAGAGTTCGTAGGTGTGGGCCCCGAAATAATCCCGCTGCGCCTGGGAGGGTGGCGGGGACAGGTGAGCGGGGACAGGGCTGCGGGCAAGCAGGGGGCACAGGGGCGGCCGCCGGCCCCACTCACCTGGATGAGGTTGGCCGGCAGCATCTCGTGTCTGTAGCCGTCGTAGAAGGACAGGGCGGTGGTGAAGCAGGGCATGGGGATGCCCGCCTGGACCCCGGTGCTCACCGTGCGCCGCCACGAGTCCTGTGCGAAGGCAGAGCCGGGTGAGCGGTCTGGGCGCAGGAATCAACTCCTGCCCCGCGCCCCGCTGTCCCCCGCTCCGCGCACCTGGCAGCTTTCCACAGCTGACCGGAAGAAGTCATCCAGCAGCAGGTTCTGGAGTTCCGGGTTTCGGTCGAAGGCGTCCTTTATCTTCCCCAGGAAGACACTGGATGGAGAGGGAAGGATCACCGGCCTCAGCCCAGCAGCCCCGCGCCTGGCAGAAAGCAAGGGAGCGGGCGGGGGCCACCCCCGAGAGGAGAGGCCGAGGGGGCAGCCCGGCCCCGCAGGAACACGGTCTGGGAAGTCCTCATGGAGCCGACCGTGAAGGGCTCCCTCAGCGCGCATGTGGGGTGGGCCCCTGGGCCCCAAATCCAGGGCTTCGCGTGCCGGACAGGACCCACAGGTGCACCCAGGCGACACCTAAGGCAGGGTTGCCCTGGAGAAGCAGCTGCTTCGCCGCGCTGTTCACAGAATTGGGACAAGAAGCGTTTCCTGTGTCCTGTACACTCGGTCTTGGCTGTGCTGGGGACCAGAGCCAGGGCTGGCTGGGCATGCGCAGCACCACTGAGCTCTAGCCCGGCCCTTGACCCCATCTTTCTGCAAGTATTTCCAGTCTGCATTTGGGTGGGGAAGTGACAGTCACGGAGGGCCACCGCGCAGGATGGGGGGTGGCAGGAACAGTCACCCCCAGGACTGCTGTGCGCCGCTCACCTGCGGATGATACAGCCCCCTCGCCACATGAGGGCGATGCCGCCGTAGTTGAGGGTCCAGCCGAATTCGGACGCCGCCTGCCTCAGCAGCATGAAGCCCTGCGCGTACGAGATGATCTTGGACGCGTAGAGGGCCTAGGGCGACAGTGACACCGGGACTCTCGAGGCTGCAGCTGGCGAGTGGCAGCTCCCCACCCACACCCCACAGAGACCACAGCACAGGGAGGGAGGCGGCTGGGAATGGGCAGGGCCGGCCGGGGACGCCCCACCTTCCGGATGTCCTCCAGGAAGGACTTCTTGTCGCCCCCAAACTGGGTCTTCTGGGGGCCCTTCAGCCTCTTGCTGGCTTGGACCCTCTCATCCTTCAGCGACGATAAGCACCGAGCGAAGACAGCTTCTCCTGCACGGAGGAAGCGAGGGCGAGGGTGACAGACAAAATGCCAGGTTCCCCAGACCCCGGGAAGGGGCACAGGCGCCATGGAGGGTCTAGCGGGCAGGAGATGCGGAAGAGCTCTATGGAGAGGAGAGCGGAAGCTCCAACCACAGGCCCCAACTTAACCCGAACCGCAAGGGACTCTCAGAAAACCTCTGCACACTCCACAGGCAGCGCGCTGAGATTCCACCTCAGTCTTCAACATGGACACAGGGATTCAAGCACCAAGATCAACTCAGAATTCAGAGGGGTGTTCGAGGGACAGTGAAGAAATAAGACAACTGTTCAGAATTACTCAGTAATGGCCATGAATTAAAATTTCAGTTTCAATTTAGAAGACTTTTTTATTTTGTTCACAGGATTTATCTCAGGACAGTTTTGTGGAGATTCATCTATATAGTTTTTTTGTTTTGTACTGGGGATCGAACTCGGGACCTTGTGCTTATGAGGCAGGTGGCGGCACCACTGAGCTAAATCCCCGGCTCATCTATATAGGGTTTTCACAGATTTTTTTTCCCCCCAGTACTGGGGATCAAACTCAGGACTTTGTGCCTTCAAGGCAGGCGCAGCACCACTGAGCTAAATCCCCAGCGCTTTTCTGTGAATTTTGAATTAGAAGACTTTTTTTTTTGGTACCGGGGATCAAACTTGGGATAGCAGGCACCGGAACCACTGAGCTAAATCCCTAGCCCCAGAAGACTTTTATTATTATTTTTGCTTGTTTGTTTTGACAGGGTCTAGCTTTGTAGTTGAGGTTAGCCTGGAACTCATGGTGATCCTCCTGCCTCAGCCTCCAGTGCTGGGATTACAGGGGTGTGCCACTACACCTGGCTCATTTTTATTTTATTTTCAGTATAGGGGATTGAGCCCAGGGAGCCCTAAACTACATCCCCATCCTTTTTATTTTGAGAAAGGACCTAAGTTGCCCAGGCTGGCCTTGAACTTGTAATGCTCCTACTTCAGCCTCCTGAATAGCTGGGATTAGAGACATGTGCCACCACCCCTTGCTACAGAACTGTTTTGTTTTTTTGAGACAGGGTCTCACTTGAACTCATTCTGTAGCCCAGACTGGCCTCAAACTTGTGATGATTCTCCTGCCTCAGCCTCTCAAGTGTCAAGATTACAGATGTGCACGAACACCCCTGGTTTAGTTAACAATTTATATAATTAGGATAAATTACTTTTCTTTTTTTGTCCAGACAAAATGGGCTGAAATCCTGGAACTAACCGAGGACCTACAGAGAGGATGCAGGCTGTGACCTGGAGAGCGTAAGCTGAGCTCCAAGCATCTCCGAAGCTGATATCCCCCTGCCCCACCCCGCCTGTTCTTCCTGCAGCCACACAGGCTGACTGAGCAGGAGGGAAGGAAGCTTCCCACAGCGATGCGGCCACATGAATGTGGCAAACCCTCCTTGTTGCCTAATGCCGCCTGCCTGGGGGAAGGGGACGAAGTCTCCACAGAAGAAGGGGGCTCTGCCAGGGACAGTGCCACGCTTACAGCACCTCAGTGCCTGTGAACAGACAGCTCACGGTGCCACCCAGATTAGCTCAGGGCAGCCAACCTCCTTCTGCACACCTGGGGCTGATGAGCCTGCTCCCCTCCTCCCCTGCCTTTCCACGCAAGGTGAGGCCAGGCTGACCAGGAAGTCCCAGCTAGAAGAGCCGGGATATGGTGGTGCATGCCCGCAATCCTAGCACTCGGAGACTGAGGCAGGAGAATCTCTGTGAGTTCCAGACCAGCCTAGCTACATGGTGAGTTCAAGGCCAACCTGCACTACACAGCAACGACAGTCTCTGACTGGAATTCAGTGAGGAATGCTAAATATTCCCAAGCTAAAACTGGACGGGAAGGCACTAAGCTCTGCGTGGCCGCACGGCCTGTGGTCCTAACCAGGCCACACTCCCTCCCTGCAGAAAGACCCTGACTTTTGCCCCGGCAACAGTCTACACACCCATCAGATCAGCACTCCAGAGGGACTCCAGGTCAGAACAGGGGACCGTGCCTTACCGATGAGGGTGACAGGAACGCCGTACTCCAGGGCGGAGATGGCCGTCCATTTCCCAGTGCCCTTCTGCCCCGCGCTGTCCCTGATCTTGGGCAGCAGATGTTGGCCATCGCTGTCTTTGAACTTGAGGATATTGGCGGTGATTTCAATCAGGAACGAGTCCAGCTCTGTCTTATTCCAGTCCTCGAATGCCTGTGGTGGCGGCAGAGGGACAAAGCAATGTCAGGGCCAGGCGCCTTCCGCAGGACACACTCCTCCCTGGCTCTGCTACCGGCCCCACCCGTGACCAGGGGCACAGCTGCCCAAGCACCTGGCGGGGGTGGGAGCGCAGGGTGGAGGGTGCGCCCCCTGGTGCCCGCCTGCTACCCTGGTGTTGCGGCCCGTGGCACAAACAAACCGAACCCCACACCCACTTCCATTTCTTCAGGACAGTCACCATGAAGCCTCAGGACTGCACCTCCCATGTGTTCACGTGTTAGATGAACAGACCGAGTATTATGTAAACCAAGCAAATACAAACAAACAGAAAAGCAGTATTTCGGAAACACACTCGAGACAGGAGGATGGATGCCAGGTGCAGTAGTGCACGCCTGTAATCCCAGCACTCGGGAGACTGAGGCAGGAGGATCACTGAGAGTCCCAGGCCAGCCTGGGCTACACAGGGAGACCCTGTCTCAACAACAACAAAAAACAAAACAGAAAGATAGGCGAATGGGGCTGGGGAGCTCAGTGTAGAGCTCTTGCCTGGCATTCATGAGGCACTGGGTTCAATCCCATGTCTTCAAGTGAAACAAATGTTTGCCTAATGCCACCGGGAAGAAGTGCTGACCATGCACTGCACCCAGAATATCACACGAGCCCTCCAGCAGACGGACAGACAGACAGGAAGTCTGGTGAAACGCTACCATGGGCCTGGGGGTGCACAGCGTTTACGGTGGGACCCTTGCCACATGTTGCAGGTTTACTGAATAAAATGCCAGTGAAATCCATCTGCTTCCGCCTTCGCTAACTCCTCTGATGAACCATCAAAAAGTCAGGTCTGGCCTGATCAGCAGGGAACACTCCCCACCCCGTGGATGGCCAACCCAGGGCGCCCCATGACATGGGCCAGAAAGCAAGCTCAGGAACCGGGCCGATTACCCCAGGACGCCCTGGGACTCTGCTTCATGGCCAGCTGTCCTACTTTATGGTCCCGTTACTGAGGGCTTCCCCTAATTCAGTCTGGGCAGGAGCGAGACGGCCCAGGGACGGGAAGGAGGGAGGGTGATTTCGGGCGCCGAGCTGCACCACGCCGCACCACGCCACACCAAGCCACACCGCGCCGCACCGCACCTGGGCCATGTCGGTGTGGCCCAGGCCCAGCACGTCCTTCATCAGCTGGTACGCCTCACAGATGAGCTGCATGTCGCCGTACTCGATGCCATTGTGCACCATCTTCACGAAGTGCCCGGCCCCCTCATCTCCCACCTGTGGGGGTGACAAATGAGGGCCATGAGAGGGAGGAGGGAGGACGGCGGGCCAGAGGTCCCCAGCCCCACACGATCCTCAGCAAGGCTTCCTTCCAGCCATACAAAAAAGCCACCAACCAGAAGCGAACACAGTATTTTCACACAACTCAGACCCCTGCAAGCTTTAGGCTTTGAGCCCCGCAGGTTTGCCCCCTACAGGTCCCCGGCCTCTCCTCACTGCTCCTCTCCCAGGCCCTACCACAAATTTTAAAAGTCCTCTTCTAGGGCCAGGGATTTAGCTCTGGTGCCACGCCTGCCTCACAAGTGCAAGGTCCTGAGTTCAATCCCCGGTACCAAAAAAAAAAACCAAACAAAGTCCTCTTCTTCCTGGTTACCACTTTTTTAGAAACCAGAAGTTATAATAAATTGGCTAATCACTTGTTTCTTTCCATATATAAAGATGCTGCAGTTGTTTCCATGGCTACAGAGGGGGTAAAATGGCCTTGCAAGGCATCTGGCTGTTCTCCCAGGCCCCGCTGCTGACGAGGCCCTGCCTCACATACGCTGGCCAGATGTAAAAAACAGAATAGCTGCCGAGTTTATGAGGGGCAACTTGATGAGGGTCCTCGGTGGTTACAAGTTACTCTAGCCTGTCATCCCAGCACCCAGGAAGCTGAGGCAGGAGAGTTGCCATGAGTTCGAGGACAGCCTGGACTACATAGGGACACTGTTTCCAAAAACCAAAAAACCAAAACACACGTGTTACTCTGAGCAATGGATTCTGTCCCTGAAGAGCTACCTGGGAAAGCAAACTACAAACTGTCCAGCGGGCAGAGAACCAGGGCACAGAGACGAGTCAGGTCCTTCATGCCCAGGCGCCAGTCTCGCTCCCGTCCCCAGGAGGTGGTGCCGCTGCCTGTGCAAGCTGGTGGCCTAGTCTCTCCTGGCCGTCCCGGCCTCCATGGACCCTCCGGCGCAACAGCAGTCTGACCTGGCCACACAGCCGCAGAGCACTGTGGCTGCCGGCGTCTTGCTTCACCTTCCTGTGGCTTCCATGTAAGCTCAGTGGTGCAGCTACGCTCTCAGGCCCATGGTTTCCGGCACCCTGAGCCCAGAGGCCTGGGACAGGCAGCCTGGCCTAATGGAGACCTGCAGGGTGAGCTGCTCTTTCCTCCTGATTTTACCCCAGTTCGTCTAAGAATAAGTCAGGGGCGCTGGGCTTTCCTGTCACCTACTGCTCAGGATCAAGTCCCTCGAGTCCTTCAGACTACAGAGACTGCTTAGCCTTCCCTGTCACAGCCTCTGCCGCTGTCACAGAGACTACATGGCACGCTGACCCTGGGGAAAGGCAGGCGCTGGGCAAGCTGCTGTGGTGAAAGCCGCCAGGCCATGGCAGCCCCGGAAGAAGGGTGTCTGTCCCTCGGGCCTCACACGCCCAATCCTGTCCCAGCCCCTCTGACTAGGATATAAAGTAAGTAAATCAGCGGACAAAACAGCTGATGTAACAGGAAGGCCAGGGGCAGGAAGAGTGTGGAGATCACCCACCCCACCCGTTTCCAGATCAGGAAACGGAAGTCCACCTGGGGAAGTGACCTGCCTGGAGAAGCATCGTGACAACGCTCTTCTCCCTAGGCCGGCCTTCTCCTCCACACACCCTAAGGCTGCAGCCACAGTGAACAGGAGGAGGCGTCTGGGAACCGTCAGGCCTTCTGCACTTCCAGCCCCTGCAAGCACTCAGCACCCAGATCCCAAGCATAGGGAGAGGGATTCTCCACCTCCACAGCAGAGCCCAATCCACCTCCTCCTCCTCCCGGCAGACAACACACCCCCACGTCCCCTCTGAGGCTTTCTCTAGCTACGATGGGACACTCAAGAAGTCTCGGTCGCCCCCAGCCTGCCTGTCTCATTATGGAATCTGCCTTTGAGCTGCGCTGAGGAGGGTGCCTTAGTAGCCCAGCATCTGTGCTCTGAACGGCCAGTCCAGGCCCACAGACACGGAGTACATGGGAGCGGCTGCAGGTCTCAGATTGAGGCCAATGTCACAAAGCCAACCACAGGGACCGTGGTGGCCTCAGCTCGGCTGTGCTCTCCATCACTCAGACAGGCTCACGATGCCCATGGGGTCACAGGGGTGCCCGGAACTTGCCCAGTCACAGCAGGGCTCTCCAGTCCCCACTTTGGCAGCGATGCTCTGGAAGATTGTCTTGATGTGCGGCCTGTGGAGGGAGACGGGCTCAGCTTCACTCAGTAATCGAAGGTTCTGCTTTCCGACGGGAGGCGGAAGTGCTCATTAAACTGCTGAGCACGCCAAGCTCTGATGGTCAACACCAGGCCTGGGCCTCCAGGTCCCCCTGGGCCTCAGGGCAGAGGCTGCCAACCACCTGCCTCAGACAACAGACAAAAAGGCTGGGCAGAGCGCATGCCAGCAGCTCAGCCCCTGGGAGGCTGAGGCAGGAGGATCATGAGTTTCAAGTCACTCTGGGCTATGGAGCAAGTTCAAGGCTGGACCGGACCATAGTGAGACTGCCTTGAAAAGCAAAACAAAAAGGCTGGGAAGAAGCATCAGGAAGCTGCAGTGGGGATGGAGCTCAGGGGTAAAGCACATGGGGCCCTGGGTTCTTTACCCAGCACCCCCCCAACCCACCCCCCGACACCAGAAAAACGTCCACTCTGGCCTCAGAATCAGCTGTGATCCCAGCCTGCAAGTGACACTGGTCCATCCATCTAAAGACCCCTGTGGTTAGCTCAGATGCAAGTCAGCAGGTGCGGCAGGTTCTCTACACCCGGTCCCAGAGACACAGCAGCGCAGCGGTGTAGGACAGGCCCCTGCAGAGGAGGAGCAGCCCCTTCCTTTCCTCCACAGCTCCGTTCTCCCACACCGCTCTGCCCACTGCTGACCAGGGGAGGCTTCTCCTCCATGAGGGTGCTACAGACACAAAGCCTCCCAGGGCAGCATGCTGGCCTCCAGGTCAGAGCTGTTTCCTTCTCTTTCCTTTGGCTTTTTTACTTTGCAGTTCTGGGGATGGGAATCAGCCACAGCCAGGCTCCCCTGCCGAGCCCCACCCCTGACCCCCATGTGCCATTTCTACTTCCGAAGACCAGTGGGAGAGAAGGGAGACCAGGAGGAAGTGGAGGCTGCTGTGGCCAGGGTTGCCATGGGAACAATAACTGCTTCTGAGAAGCAGGAAGGCTCCCTGCCTCTGTGCTTTAACTCACTGGAAAGAATCCTTGGCCTCACTGATCAGAGAGGTGATTTAAAGTCATCTTTCCAAATGGGGTCACCAGTGCCTGATGCAAATCTAGACGGTCTGGGAATCAAACTCACTCCAGCCTGTCCCTCAAAGGGATGCCTCCTTTGCTGTTTTCCTCTCGTGTCCTCCCTCTCCCTCCTGTCTGGCTCTCCTAGTCTCAGCACAGCTCTCTTCCCAGGTCTAAATCCTGCACAATCCACTGCTTGCATAGACTGTAAACTCGGATTCTCCAACCACTCCTACCGCCACCTCCTACACCTGACTCACCAGTTCCCCTTCCAGCACTTCCCCTTCACAGTGGCCCTTCCTCCTACACAACCCAGAGTGAAGAGTGTGAACTTTGGTTTTTCCCCTTAAGTTAAATACAATATTCCGCCTCATTCCCAGGCCCAGTCAGATTTTTGTGCTACTCAATTCTATGTTATTTTAGGACCACACCTCAGCCTGCAGAGGCAGCGCTGAGCCCTTACATTGTCCTACCCAGGACACCTTGCCCATCTTCCTCCAAATCTAAGGGCTGGCACTACCAGTCTCGGTGGTAATGGCAGAAAGGCAAGAGGAGCATGCACACTCATCTGATCCCAGCAAAAATGCCCAGATGAAAGCAGTGCCTCAGCCCCATGGCAAAGCCAAGGTGAAGACCTGCAGTGTAGCCGGGCCACTCACCAAGCCTCTCTGTTCCCTCCTGGCATGAGTGATGGGCCGTACCGGGCACCCTCCTCGCCACCACTAACGCCACTCCCCACAAACAAGATGCCCTTGGCCTTGAGGTCTCGACATCGTCTCTGAAGAAGAGAAAAACCAAGTCATGATGGCTCCTCCAAACACCAAATTCCTCACACGGAATGAGAGGAGGGGTTAGCCGGGCAGAGACACCACGGTGGACAGGCCTGACCCAGGGGCTAGGGGCCGATCACCCAACTCAGGTCTCTCCGGGGGGCAATAAAAACAATCGTTTCTCCTGGATGTTCAAGGCCCTTCCCTATTGCCAGAAGGAATAATAAAGGCAAACAGACCTTCCCATGTTCCCTGGAAAGAGCTTGCACAAAAAGACTCAATGGTTTAATACAAGCTTAGTGACTTGGTGTCACTCAGCACTTTGCAGCACGCGGGGGCATCCCTAGCTCCCAGGGCAGCTCCCAGGGCCTGAGGCAATCAAAGCAGGGTTCTCAACCACGTTAGACACAGACTTGGCAGGCAACGGTGGGGAGGGGAGGGTCGAGGTGAGCAGAGCCCCGGTGCTGGGCGGAGCAGCCAGCACTCAAAGCTGGAGGTGTGGACCGAGACCCCACCCAGCAAGGAAAGGCCCAGGGCCAGGCGACACAGAGCCAGGCCCCAGGAGAGCCGGCCTGAGGTCACAGGTGAGAGAGACGCTGACAGCTCTTGCTCGAGTGTTCCTGGGACCTGGAGGAATTGGGACTGAGGGACACTCACTGTGGTATCATGATACTCGGAATTCCCCCCGTCGATGATGATGTCACCAGTGTCCATCAATGGGACCTGCAACCAGACATGGGCATCAGGATGCCAAAGAGAGAAAGAACAAGAATTTATCCCAAATATGTATAGTCTGCGGGCATGTTATATTTGTCAACAACTCTGAGTGGCTACAGTCACACCTTACTTAAAATCTGTTTTTTGGGGGGGTTTTTTTGGTACCGGGGATCGAACTCGGGTCCTTCCGCTTGCGAGGCAGGCAGTGGAACCACTAAGCTAAAGCCCCGGCCCTACACCTTACTTAAAATCATAAGACAAGCCAGGAGTGGTGGCTATCCCAGTATTCAGGAGGCTGAGGCAGGAGGATCGCCACAAGTGAGGCCAGACTGGGCTACAGAGTGAGTTGAAGGCCAGTCTGAACTGCACAGTGAAACCCTGTCTCAAAAACAAACTCACAAAAACAAGGGATGCACAGACCCGGGATTTAGCTCAGTGGTTTCGCCACCTGCTTCGCAAGCACAAGGACCTGAGTTCCATCCCCGGTAGCAAAAAAAAAAAAAAAAAACCCCAAAAAACCCCAAAGGCTACACTTGCTAAAGCCTCAAATTGTTTGGTATGAAACTAAGTTACCAGTTCCTAGGAGTCCTTGAAGGGATATCTTATTCACATTATACAACTGTGAAAACTGCTAGGGCTGAGACAAGAGGAGTGTAAGTTCAAGGACAGCTTGGACTACACAATGAGATCCTATCTCAAAAAAATAAAAGGAACGAAGGAAGAAAATTATTGCTTTATAGCAATACTGAAAAAAAATGTATTTCTCAATTGGGACACAGCCAGGCACGGTGGCACACACCTGTAATCCCAGCACTCAGGAGGCTGAGGCAGGAGGATTGCTGCCAGTTTGAGGCCACCCTGGGCTACGTAGTTAGGCCTTGTCTCAAAAAACCAAAAAAAGGGGCTGGGGCTGTGGCTCAGTGTGAAGGCCATGGGTTTAATGCCCAGTACCACAGGAAGAAAAAAGCATTTAAGATGTAGGTGACTGGCATGCAAAAGGCTCTGGGTTCAAAGTCAAAACACAAAAACTAAAAACAGTGTCTGGGGGTGTGCTCAGCAGCAGTGTTTGCACCTGCCCCATATGCACATGGCCCTGGGTTTGATCACGCCAGGGAACTGTAAGAAAACTGTTTTGTTTTGGTGGTGCTTGGGATTGAACCCAGGGTCCTTGCACTGACCCACATCCCCAGCCCTTTTTTAATTTTTTGAGACAAGGTCTTGCTAAGCCCCATGTTGTCCCAGCTGGGCTCGAATCTGTGATTCTCCTGCCTCAGCTTCCCAGAGCGCCTGGATTGGTGGGCATGTGCCACCACACCACATATAGCTGTAAAATCTTTTTGAATAACAAAGACAGAGAACCCATTAATAGGTTCCTATTGTTCTAGTTCTTTTTTTGTTTTTGGTACTGGGGATCGAACTCAGGACCTTACGCTTTCAAGGCAGGCGGCAGCACCACTGAACTAAATCCCCAGCCCTTGTTCTGATTCTTATTGCTAATAAGTTCTTATTGAAAGGTCCCTCAGGTCCTGGACTTACTGCCACCCAAGGCTATGCTGTTGCCCAATGCGTGCCAGGCAGGTTACCCAACACTGACACGTTTAAGAAATTGTCCTGTCAAAGAGAACACTTCAGATCCAGAAACTGACAATAAAAATTCTCTGAAGGAGAACCGAGGAAGCACAGCCAGGAGCAGAGAGCCTCACCAGTTTCTCAATGAAGTCGTCCACGGCCTGGCCGGCCTTCACCAGCAGGATGACCCGACGCGGCTTCTTCAGCTTGGACACCATCTCCTTCAGGGAGTGTGCCCCCACCACCTTGGTTCCCTTCGCCTCGTTGGCCAAGAAATCATCTACCTTGGAGACTGTCCTGTTAAAGGCACAGACCTGGAGGGACAAGGGCCTCATTAAGAGATCTGGGACACACAAGACTTCCGACTGTGCACTCGGTAACAGTGACATGTCCATGTAGCCTCAGTCCCAGGGAGGGCGCAGGCCACCTCAGCAGGGAGACACAGGAACTGAGGCAAAGGCCATGTGTCCCCAGTGTACCTGCTGAAGCCTGTCACTGCTGGTTAGACCGCAGAACCAAACCCAGGAAGTAGCTGTTCCAGCAGGCGCTTGGTCTCATCTGGCTTCTACCTGACTGTTTCTCTCTCTCTCTGTGGAGCTGGGGATAAAACCCAAAGCCTCACACGGGCTAGGCCAGCTTTCCACCTTGAGCAGTGCCCCAGCCCCTCGTGTCCCTGATAAGCGGGGCATCTAAGCCCCTTTAGTGTTTAGAAATAACATTCAGAGCCTGCTGGTGGCCATGCCCGAGGTCCCAGAGACTCCCCAGGGACACAGGAGGCTGAGGTGGGAGGATGGCTCGAGTTGGGAATTGGGAGGCCACCCAGGGCAACAAAGGGTCATCTTGTTTCGAAAAAAAAAAAACAAGCCTGTTTTTCACTCTCCCAGATATCACTGGGCAACAAGTCAGCAGTCGCTCTACACGGCCCACTGGGCGCTACTTAAGCCTCCAACCTCACCGGAGACTCCTTCCTGCAACTGCAGGGACCACCCGGCCACACCCACGCCTAAGGTGGCTTCTTTCACAAGAGTGGCACCGGCAGCTTTGGGGTGCACGGGCAGGAAGGGTGCAGACTCCAGGGGCTCTCTGACGCTGGGCAGGTGCACAGCCAGGGCTGCGCAGGGCCGGAAGGGACGTGATCCCAGCACTCACCACAAAGCCGTGGTCATTCATGTTCAAAATCAAGTTCTGGCCCATGACAGCGAGTCCGATAAGCGCAACGTCAGCTCTGAGAGGCCGGAAAGAGAACAAAGCAAAATGTCAGCGCCCGGTCACTTCAGACACGACTGGGACGTGGTCGCCCCGCCCCCAATCTGCGCCAGGCCGCGCGGGGAACCTTGGCGCCCTCGGACGGACCCAGCCCGCCCATCGGAGGACCCCTGCCCCGCGAGCGGCCGCCCGAGCCTGCGCGCAGAGGGGCCCGGGAGCCCCAGCCGCGACTCCGCGCCTCCAGAGCCCGAGCGGGCTACCCGGGCCTGGGGAGGCGGGGAGAGAACCGGGGTCTGGCCCCAGCGCGGGCCACTCACTGGGCCATAGCGGCGGCGGGAGGAGTAGACCGAGACGGGCAGGACAAGCGCAGGAACTCAGCGCTTGCTGAGAATGCGGCGCCGTCGGACTCCCGCTGGCCTCCCCAGCCTGGGGCGGCTCCCCGCCACATTCGTCGGCGCCCGCCAATCGGAAGGGAGGGGCGGGGTCTCACGCCGCGCCATTGGTTCTTTCCGGCGCCTGTTACACCACCTGAGGGCAAACGGTACCGCCCACTCCGGGGGCCGAATCAGTAGAGCTCAGAGCAGATGGATGATAGCGCGGGCGCGCGACACAGACCCCTGGACGGCGGAGGCGAAGTGCTCGGTGTCCCTTTGCGCCTGCGCGGCTGCGACCAGCCAACTCTTCGGGGGCTGCATTTGTGAAATTGTTGTTCAGAACATTTGCAACTTTAGTTTTCAACTACTCGATTTTGGTACAACTGTATGGGAACTGTACGAGTCCCTTACCCGCCCCCAGTGATGAGGATTGAACCCAGGGCCTCTCACGTGCTAGGCAAGTGCTCTACGATTTTTATTATTTGTACAGGGGACTGAACCCAGGGCTTTCGCACTAAGCTACATCTCCAGCCCTTTTTTTTTTTTTTTTTTTTTTTTTTTTTGCGACAGGGTCTCCCTACATTGGCAGGCTAGATTAAAACCTGCAATCCTTCTGCCTCAGCCTCTTAGAGTGCTGGAATTACAGGGGTGCACCAGGCCCCCTAATGTTTAAGGGTGCAGCGGTCCTGAGGCCCATGTGTGAGAGCAGGAAGACTTGCCGAGTCCCACAGTGACAGGCTAACTTGAGAACCTTCTCTGGGAGGTTGGGTGCTCTCCACCGTCCCTGTCAGTCAAATCTGGACTCAGGGATGGCCGCACTGCGGGGACAGCTCGTTTGTTACCCTGGAAATCACATCCGATGGCTTCTGGGATGGTCTGCCTGACAGACTCTTGGAAAGGAGGGGTTTTGATGCCAGGCAGGCTGGCTCGCTCTGGTTCTCTTTCTTTTTTTTTTTTTTTTTTGGTACCAGGGATCAAATTCGGGACCTTGCACTTTCAAGGAAGGCAGTGGAACCATTGAGCTAAATCGCCGGCCCAAGGTTCTGTTTCTTTCTAGCTGTACCAACAGGGGTATGTTTTTGTTTTTGTTTCGTTTCGTTTTGTTTTGAGGCTGGGCATTGAACCCAGGCCCTGGGGCATGCAGGTGCTCTACTCCCCACCCCACAGGGCCAGCGTATTGAGTCTGAATTCCCCTTCTGCCAAGGAGGAATGACAAGAGTTCACGGTAGCTCTAGGGTTCAGTGACGCCCCTGAGAAGCTGTGCCCAGCGTTTGACACCCCCAGGCTTGCTTCTGTTGGGGCTCCAGGCTCAGTACCCCAAATGTAGCACCTGGTGTCTTGGGAATGCTGAGCTGAGGGGAACTGGAGGGCCTCAGAGGCAGGGTTGTTCCAACCCTCTGTCCTCATCTGTCACCTCTTTCTCCCGAGAGTGAGTCAAAGAAACCAGAATTTTTCTTTCCCAATGTGTGTCATACAAGCTAGAGCCCCTCTTTCCCAAAAAGAGCCATAAAACCTGGAAATATCACTCTAACCTCCCCCTCCCCTTGTTTTTTCTTGCAGTGTTGGGGATGGAACCCAGGACCTTGTGCCTCCCATGGGGACCTTGCACAGGCCAGCCCAGCGCCCTGCCAGTGAGCTACACCTCCAGCCACCCCCTCACCTTTAATTTTGAGACAGAGTCTCACCAAGATGCCCAGGCTGGCCTCAAACTCCTGCCCTCCTGCCTCAGCCTCCCTAGCACTGTAGCTGAGATGACAGGTGTGTCCCACTGTACCCGGCAGCTTTATTCTTCCTAATCCCTACCCCCTCTCTCTCTCTCTCTCATGCTAGGGGTCAAACCCAGGGGCGCTCTACCACTGACCCGCACCCCCAGCCCTTTTTTTTTTTGGTACCAGGGATCAAACTCAGGTCCTTATGGTTTCGAGGCAGGTGGCAGAACCACTGAGCTAAATCCCAGGCCCTGCCCTTTTTATTTTGAAACAGAGTCTTGGTAAATTGCCCAGGCTGGCCTCCGATTTGCTATCCTCCTGCCTCAGCCTCCAGAGTAGCTGGGATTACAGGTATACATGGCAGGCAGCTTTTCTCTTTCTAATCTGTGGTTGTGACAGCAAGTGTTCACTGTAACCCTTATGATGGGTGAGGAAGGGGCCACCCTTTATCCCTCCTACACTCTATCCAAGGGAAAGGGGTCAGAACAGAGACCTCTGTTAGAAAAACAGGGCTGAATTTAAAAAATTCTCCTGAGCTTCTGTGGAAACTTTCCAGAGAAAAAGATAAAAGTGACTTTTGGCCCCGTGAAGTGGTTCACACCTGTAATCCCAGCTACTCAGCAGGCTGAGGCAGGAGGATCAGGAATTAGAGGCCAGCCAGGGCAATTTAGGGATTCTGTTTCAAAATCAAAAGCTTCAAGTCTGGGGGCCGGGGATTTAGCTCAGTGGTGCCACACCTGCCTCGCAAGTGCAAAGTCATGAGTTCAATCCCTGATACAAAAAACAAAACAAAACAGCCAGGGATTTAGCTTAGTGGTTCTGTCACCTGCCTCGCAAGCGCAAGGACCTGAGTTCGATCCCTGGTGCCAAAAAAACCCTAAAAATCTGGGATGTAGCTCAGCAGTGGCCCTGCCTAGGATGCTGAGGCCCTGGCTCAGTCCCAGCAGGGGAGCAACTTCCCCGGCCTCACCAACTGTTCCCGCAGCCACGCAGAGCTGTCTGCTATTGGAAAGGATCCCCCCTTCGACAGAGTCTGTCTTCCTGCTCCACACACGCATCAGCCTAGTGCCTCA
This sequence comes from Heterocephalus glaber, assembly GCF_053883595.1. Classification (NCBI taxonomy): domain Eukaryota; kingdom Metazoa; phylum Chordata; class Mammalia; order Rodentia; family Bathyergidae; genus Heterocephalus; species Heterocephalus glaber. The sequence goes on along the minus strand of NW_028258299.1, from coordinate 6,366,813 downwards.
CCCTCTTCCCTATGGTCCGCATTTCCCCATCCCAGATCCTTTGGGAACTGAGTACCCCAGCACGTCCCATCACGAGTATTGCTGGGTTTTGATTTTTGAGACAGGAACTCACTATATTGCCCAGACTGGTCTCAAACTCCTGGGCTCCAGCAATCCTCCTGCCTCAGCCTCCAGAGTAGCTGGGACCATAGGTGTGCACCACTGCTTCCACTGACCGTTTTGCTTTTCCAGAGATGCTGCCCTGGCCCTGCATTGCACAGACACTGAACTGCTCTGGAACAGGGCCTGTGGCTCTGCTCTCCCATTCCTGTCTTCCCAGAACCTGTAACATCCTGCCCCTGCCCCAGTCTCTCAGGTGGATTCAGGCACCACTGGCATGGGCTTGTGGCCCTTGGCCTGTTTCCCTCTCCCTTCTGAGGCCCCTGAGTGTGGGAGGACAATGCCTGCATCTGGATGTTCACACACAGCTGCTGCCTTTGTTGTGCTTCATGGCAGATGGGCATGGGATGTTGCTGGTGAATGACTGTGTTTTGCAGATTTTTTGTTTTTGGGTTGAGACAGGGTCTCGCTATGTAGCCCAGGCTGGCCTCGAACTCATGGTGATTCTCCTGCCTCAGCCTCCCCAGTGTCGGATTACAGGTATGCGCCACCCTTCCTGGCTTGGTTTTTTCAGTTTTTGTTAACAATTTTTCTTGGTACCGGGGATTGAACTTGGGACCTTGGACTTTCGAGGCAGGCAGCAGAACCACTGAGCTAAATCTCTGGCGTTTTTTTCAGTTTTTAAATGGGGCCTCAGGCCGGGAATTTAGCTCAGTGGTTCTGCCACCTGCCTCGAAAGCGCAAGGTCCTGAGTTCGATCCCTGGTACAAAAAAAAAGGGAGGGCTCCTGCATTCCAGTTGGTGTGGCCCAGGCCTAAGTCATTCCTGTCTTCTTGTGTAGCTATGACAAGTAATTCCTTTCACTCTCAAAATTCTCCTAGTTTGCACGATAAATTATATTTATTTTTGCGAGGTTTTACATTTATTAACAATTAAAAAAAAAAAAAAAACAGGCCCAGCAGAGTTCGGGCCTAATAAAAGTGGGAAAAGAAGAACACTCCACAGGGTGAGAGTGAACCACCGGGAAAGAGAGAGGACAGTGGCCAAATTATATGTACTTTAAATGTCAAGCTGGACCCCCAGTCCCCTGCTTAAGTCCCCAGCTTCTGCCTTGCGGAGGGGCACCTGGGGTCTCCCCTGCACCAGCATGCAGTGTCCGCCCTCCCGGGGTGTGCCCATCTCCGGTCACCAGGTTGGGTTTGCATCCGGTCTGCTACCTGGCTAAACCTCACACTTTCAGCTGATAAAAAAGCGCCGTCTCTGCGGTCCAGCTTCCCCCGCAGCAGCAGCCACAGCCACAGGGTCAGGGTGGCCCCAGCCTGAGCCCACAGACACTGCAACCAGGAGAGGTGGGGCAGGGGCGGCTGCCCTGGAACCCCCAACTCCGGAAGCCCAGTTGCTCTCCCCTTGTCTGCCACAAGCACAAATCAGAATAGAAGAGGAAATGTTGCAATTTTATTTATTTACTGTTACTGGGGATGGACTCCAGGCCGCTGCACCACTGAGCTACACCCCTAGTCCTTTTTAAAGTTCATTTTTATGACAGGGTCTTGCTAAGCTGCTGCCCGGGCTGATCTCAAACCTGGGATCCTCCTGCCTCAGCTTCCCTAGTAGCCCAGACTACAGACATGTGCTACCATGCCTGCCTCATGTCTTTACTTTTAACTTTTCTGCAATGCTGGTGACCTCTACTTGTTTCATCTAGGCTCGGTCCCCCTGCCGATGGCCAAGGCCTCCCTGAGTCCTTTAGGGAGGAGTCACATTTTCAGGCTTTGCCAGATGGCACAGGGCACACTGTGGCAGGTCCCTGATGTGCAGGCCCCTCTCTCTCTCCCAGCCTGGTAGCAAACACAGAGCCAGGAGCAGAGAACAAGAAACGCTTCAAAGTGGACCAACGGTTCAGGACGCAGCCCAGGCCCTCGGCCTCCTTCCGGGGCGCACAGCGGACTGGCCAATCCCATGCCGGCTCCCAGAACTGGAACACTGCTCTCCAGTGTCCACTCTGATGTGCTCTGGGAGGCCTGTCACTGCCAGGCCACACCCACATGGGACAAGCAGGGCACAGCCACACGTCCTCAGATCACTTGAAGCAGCAGCGGAATTGAAATTAACTTCAGCGACTCACTTTGGAGAATAAATGCCAGTTGTAGAGATTTTATCAGCAGAACTTGATACAGTGTCTCCCTGGAAGACCTTGGCGACAGGTGCACCTTTCAACTTTGTGGCAGTGACTTCCTTTTTGTGAGCTCCGTTAACAAGGAACCCTGCCACTGATCGATTGCTCTGGCCTGAGATTTAGCAAGGCAGGAATTGTGCTGAGTCAACGTGACTAAACCCTGGGCTCCCTCAGGTCCCTGGGAGCAGGTGCCTGTCATGCCATAGGGCACACTCAGAGCGCTGATCAACAGCAGCACTTCTTCCTTTCCTGCCGGTCCCTGCTACACAGGCTTTCCCTTTCCAGGGAAAGGTGTTAACAAGCAGCAGAAGCCACAGAACAAGAGGCCTGCTTCCAGGGTGTGAGACCACAGCAGCAGGCCTTTGAGAGATGGGCTGGGACCACGTCGGGGCTCCCAAGGACACATCTGGTGACAGCGCTGGAGCCAGGGTTTCATGCTGACCTGCAATTATTAGAAAATCCACAAATGCCTGACATGTGCTGCTTAAGAAAGTCCACCCATGATACTATGCGTTAGGCTCCCCCTAACTCTCCAAATCCCAAATCAAAGCCAGTGCATGACTCCTGCAGCAACAGCTCTTCTCGCACACTCCCTGGGCAAACCCTCGTTTGCTAAGAGGGCATGGAAGGACTTGTGCAGATTTGAAATGCCCAGCTCTGCCACTCACTTGCTCTGGAATTCCTGTAACTGAATTCAAAAGGCTCCATCACACGCTAGGGAGAAAAAAATTTTGAAAAACCCAGAGACCTGGCCAGGTATAGTGGCACACGCCTGTAGTCTCAGCACTCAGGAGGCAGAGGCAGGAAAATCACAAGTTTGAGGCCAGCCTGTGCTACATAGTGAGTTCAAGGCCAGCCTGGACCTCCTCTCCCTGAATAGGGAGACCCTGTCTCTACAAACCAACCAATCCAGAGGCAATGGAACCAAATGGCAGACGAGAGTGCAGCAGGTGACGTGCTTGCATAGCTGTAGAGGGCTGTGTGGGGACAAGCAGCTCCTGAGGGATCCTGGGAGATCGCACAGGACCAAAGACGGGATGTCAAGAAAACTCAGGAGGCTGATCCTGAATGAGGTCTAGGTGTAGGACAGAGCCAAGACCCCACCCAGGGTGATTGGTTGTCCAGTTCACACTGCAAGTCCAGCACAGTCTAAGGAAGCCTTTTTCTTGGTTCTGGGGGTTGAACCCAGGGCCTGTGCACTGAGGCCCCCTCCTTAATCTTATGTTTCTAATTCTGGGACAGGGTCTTGCTGAGTTGCCCGCACTGGGCTCACAGGCGTGCACCAGCCCTGGGCTTTCCTGGGCCACATGGGCATGCTTGCTCACCCGTGGGCTGGAAGTGCTGCAGTCCAACTGTCTTGCACATCTGAAAGGAGCCCTGGTCACCGTGGCCCAGCTGCTTCGCCTCTCAGAGCCCACTCTGCCTCTGCCCACGCAGTGGCCCACAATGCCAGGGGTGGTGTCACCTGGATGCCATCAGACAGACAGGTTGTCCTGGCTCGGGCTCCAGGAGACTCTGAGCTCCCACGGCCCTGCAGCCGGGGACACAGACTCAGTACCGGCGAGGCCTCGGGCCCAGGCGTGACCATGGCCTCTGTGCCTGCTGTGCTCCTCTCGCTATGGCTTCTGAGCCTGGGAAACTGTCGGTACCCACAGGCTCCCCCAGGCTTCCTACCCTCCCTGTCGCCAAAACCTGTGCAGTCACAGCTTCTGTCTTCCCACACATCCCTAACTTGGCCTTGGCGACCAGGAGTCACTGTCTCTGCGGCCACGCCTCTTCCTCTGTGCTGACCCCGACCTGGCGGAGTCTCCTCAGGCCCTGACCTGTCAGAAGCCTCCGCTTCCACTGTCTCCCCAGCTGCGTGGCCAGCTCCACTCGAGGGAGGGAGGCACAGTGGCTCTCCTACCACCTCCTGGGACACGCTTTCTGCTCACTCGCACGGCCCCTGGGGAGCTGCCTTCCTCTCCTGCACGACCCCAGGCTCTCAGCAAAGGTGTCTGTCACGCCTCCGAACCTGGCCCCTGGGGCTGCCTCAGTCTACCTCCTGTCTCCCCAACCCCCGACATGGGGGGGGGCTCTCCTGCTTTCCTCCCCTTTCCTATTCTTGCCTCCTAGCTGTTTCGGCTCAGCAGGCAGACCATCTTTTACAAACACAAATCAGACCTCTTGCTCCTCCTCTCTGAACCTGTGCAGACTCCCCATTTCACTGCGGTGAACCCCAAGTCTTCCTCAACCCTAGCCCCTGGCCTGGCTACCTCCTGATGGCTCGTCGCTGTCGCCCGAGTCCACACCAGCGGGCTTGCTGTTCCTGGACCCCTGAAGAACTGCTGCCCCAAGGGCTTCATTTCTCTGCCCACAAGAGGCCTCGCCCAGGGCCCTGCACAGCCCCCGGTGAGCAGGGATGGCTGGACACTGGCTCTTGGTCAGGCTGGGTCTCCTTCACGTTCCCATCTCTACCTGGCCTTGCTGTCCTCTGCAACATTCACCACCCAATGTTGTGAACCCCTTTACCGAGGGTCCTGCACATCTCAGCAGGTGTGGCTGGCACACAGACCTGGCCCAGGACACTGCTGCTTCTGTCTGGGCCGGCTGGCCTGCTCACGGTGGGCGCTCACCACTGAACCACACTACCTGCCAGAGAGCATGGTCCATTACACTGACAGCCGGGTTTTCAAAGCAGACCTCAGCCCACAGAACCGCCACCACCCCACTGGCAGTGACAGAGGGCTCCAGAGGAAACCCAAACCTAACATTCGGGAGGGAAGCACTCTCCAACACAGCCACACTTTGCTTTGTTTTCCTGGGTATGTAAAAAGCGCCGTTTCAAGCAGCAGAAAGAACGTGTGGGTCACAGCACTGTGTCTTTGGTCTTAGAATCATCTTTACCAGTCAAGAAATCAGTGTGTAATGAATTGGGGTTTTTTTTGTTTTTTTTGTTTTGTTTCTTTGGGACAAGGTCTTGCTATGTAGTTCAGGCTGGCCTGGAACTCATGGAGATCTTCCTGCCTCAGCCTTCTGAATGCTGGGACTATAGGCGTGGGTTGCCACACCTGGCAGTGAACTACCTTTCAAAGGGTGCAGGATGCATGCAAACCAGGAGCCCAGAATGCACTGGTTGTACCTTTATTATTTTTACCTCGTTCACTAGTAACTCCGTGATACAAGGTTACCATACACAGTTAGATTAATGTCTGCGTTGCACATCTAAGGCTATGCAGCAAAAGAACCCGAATCAGTACAAATACAAGAACTGTATTTACACTCTGTATACTCAAGCTCCAAACATCAGAGAGTATTTACAAAATCAAACATGAAAATGAAAATCCAAAATTAATAATGTACATTGTCGCTAATGTGCTGGACTCCTTCGCTGGGGAGAGATCAGTCTGCAAGGTCTTGGTTCAGAAAGGCCACTTATGCATCATGGGGTTTTGTGACAGGGGAGGATGGTGACAAGACTCGGGTCTCAACAGACAAGCACTGCAGTGCCACAGAGGCGAGTTCGAGCCCTCGACACGAGAAGGCCGGTGGGTTCCGCGGCGACCGCACGCCAGGACGCGCAGCACAGGAAAGGACGGACGGGAAGACAGGGGGACAGCGCGGCAGCGGGGCTGGCGAGAGCCCAGCCTGGGGTGGACGTCCCGACCCAGCAGCCCGGGCTGAGCTGCTTTGAGGCTCATCCCAGCCCTGGCCTGAGTTCTGCCTCAATGCAGTTCTTCCTGTAACCGACTGGGGCTCCCTAAGATTTCACAGGGCTCAGAGGCGAACCTCATAAATGGCCTTCTGAATAGCAGCAGGAACACATCCCTCCGCTGACGACCTCTGAGCCGCTGCGCACGGGATCGGCACACACCAGAGCGCAGGCACGGGACCTCAACAGCAGCGGCGCAGGGAGGCTTCTCGTCCGCAGCAGCAGGTTCATCACATTCAGAGGGAACCCGAGGGAAGCGAAGGACCTGCGCCCGGCCGGGCAGGTGCAGCGCCAGGGCGCCCTCTGCCGGCCCAGCGTGGAGTTAGCTACAGCTGTGCAACTATCCTCATAGCTTACAAATTAAATACCCCTGTAAATCAGACAACAGCAGGCAACAGAGTCTTTGCTTTGAAATATGTGCCAGGAGAATTCAACCTGTTTTAGATCCCAGAAGATCTTTCACGACGGTCTCATTCGTTCCTTCATCTCAACAAGCTGAAAAGCCAGCCGAAATATGAGGGCTACTGCCTAAAGGGGGGTGGTAGCATAATAGTGGTGCCTTACGGGGGGGGGGCCTCGCCTGCGGCCCCCACCAGTGCAGCAGCAGCCCAGCCTCCATCCTGACTGCGAGGGGCTGGCCGGCCCCACACAGCCCGGCCTGGAGCTGACTGACTCCAGGCAGGTGCAGACGAGGCACTGGTGTGGGTCGCCTGAGGCCACATTTCACTTAGGCGGAAGGAGGGTGAGGGTTGAGAGAAGGAAGCGATGATCAGTGTTCACTAGCACTCACCCTTGTAAGCTGCCTAAGAGTTCTCTTTCCTGTCTCTTTGTGTGCTTGCTTAAGAAGGGAAAAATAAATAAAACACCACCTTCCACGTGGTTTCCTTAAGGTTAGGGGTGTCAGCTTTCCTGCCACTATGGCTCTAGGTAGCGGCTCAGGAGGAGTTCCTGCTGCACACCCTGTCCTGGCTCCAAGGCAGAGGTGAGAGCATCAGGCCTGACTGGGCAGCAGGCCCTGCAGGACCAACCCCACCCGCGTCCTCCTCCGCCTGCCCCAGCATCTGCCTCTGCGCGTCCAGAACAGAGCCCAGCTCGCTGCTCCTCATGCCTCACACTCCCAGAGCAGGCTTTCCAAACCAGCTTCATTTGCCTTAGAGGAAAACACAAAAGTGATTTCAGTGCATCGCACGTCTCTCCCTCTGGCCTCCCGCCTCCCCTGCCACCGTCCTGGATTCTGCAGTCCAACTTTGTAACAGCAGCAGCATCAGAGATTTAATTTAAAAGTGACCTTCAAATTTCATCTTCGTTTCCCTGAAATCAGATTTAGATTTAGTTCCAGCCCAGGAAGCTGCCGGAAGCAGACAGATCCTGCTGGTTTGAGTATACACGAGAAGGGCTCCACGCATCTGTCAGAGAAGAGAGAGCTAGCTACAGTAAGAACCTCGTGTACACTTAGAAAACAGCGTTACAAGGTAGTGACGTATGTTTTCAGGAGGGAAAGCTAAAATCCACCAGTTTCCGTTGCTCACTTTCTATCAGAGCCCAGCGGGACTCCTGCCCTTTCCTCCTGAGGCCAGGTGGTGCCGGTGCGCGTTCCGCAGGGAGGCCCAGCAGGGCAGGGGCTCGGTCCCTAGACAGCTGTGTGGGGTGTGGTCCCCCAACCTGCCATGGCCTTGTGGCCAGGAGCTGGGAGCAGCGGCTGCCCTCCTGATAGGGACGTGGTGGGGACAGTGAGCAGGGCAGGGTGACACCAGAGGACTGGAGTCATGGGCACAGCAGCTGCAGGGACCCGGGGCTGCTCGGAAGCCAAGTCCCCTGTGAAACCATGGCAACCAAAGCAGAGCCGACCTCTGGTGTCTCAAGGCCAGAAGACTGGGTCTGGCAGAGGAAAAGGAGACTAGGTGGCACCGAGCTTCCTTTCTTTGTGGGCAGCATCCCTGTGCCACATGGACGAGGGGACAAAGAGAGATGAGCGGAGGATGAGCAGAAAAGCTCGGGGGAGGCCTCCCAGCCCGGCCGTCTTCCACCATGTGGAGTGGTGGGGGCTGGCTCAGCCCAGGGTGTGGAGAGCAAAGGCTGCCGCGTGTGCTTTCTGATGAGCCCAGGGAGGCTGCGAGACTGGGAATAGCCCTGGATGCAGAGACTTCCACGCTGACGCTGGGAGCTCCGTTTCCTTGATGGAGGGAGCACAGCACTCACAGGCCACTGCTCAGCACCACCGGCATCACAGTGCCAAGGACCACCGAGGTCAGCCACAGACGGCGCGGTGACACAGGCCTCGCCAGGAGAGACCCCAGGACTGCTAGAGGCAGCTCCCTTCTCACAGGAGAAAAGGGCTTTGGAGGGACCCTGCTGTGAGGAAGCCCAGCGTCCTCTGACCGCCACCCCAAGGCCAGGGCCCCATCCCGTGTCCTTATCCAGGGTCATCCCTTCTTGGGCCAACAGCAGCCGCTGTCCCAGGCCTACGGAGGCCGCTCTGGTCTCTTCTACTCTCTGAGAACCATTCTACCTCCTACGGAAGCCGTGCGACCCAGGTGGTGACTGTCCGCGTCTGAACTCACCATGACTTCTCCCCGATGGAAATGCAGGGCTGGGCCGTGGCCAAGGGAGGCAGCAGGGAAAGGTGAGTGTCTTCCCCAGACTCCAGCCAGGCCAGAAGCTCCCGCCGTGCCTCTAAGCCACCCAAGAAAAACTAGTGATATCACAGAGAAAAGAAGAAAAAGGTACCCTGAAAGAGAGACAGGTAACCAAAGACGACAGACTCTAGAGATGGCCATGACAGGGACCTGTCACATGAAAGGAAGCCGGAGTGTGTGCGCACGTGGGTTCTGATTTTTTAAAATCTGTTTTCCTTTTGTTAGGCCGCATGCTACTACCAAGACTCTCAGCACAGGAAGAAAGAGGAGTACAGAGCCATGGAGACGGGGACAGGAGAGCAGAAAAAGTGCCGGACGAGGGGAAAGTAGTTAAGCCACAGGGTTACACAGGAGAGCAACCGTCAAGAACCACAAAGAGAGGGAGTTTTCTTTATCTCTCCAAGGCAAGGCGGCTCCACAGAGCGAGCACTCAGTACTTGGGCTGGCTCAGGCATCTCCGGGACAGCTTTGACCTGCGGGACAAACGGGAGCAGGGTCAGAGCTCCGGGTCTCCGAGCGGTGCTTCTCGGTGACACTGCAGCCCTGGTCTTCCTCACTCTGGGGACCCTGGGCACAAGCCCCTCAGAGGATCTGAGGCTGAGCCACAGGGCTGTGCTCTACCCCACCTACAGACCTCCTGAGAGCAAAAAAAGGGGAGATGAACTGCTGCAAATGTGCCAGGGCCTCCTCAGTGGCTCACAAAACAAGATGGTTTTTTTTTTGGGTGGTACTGGGGATTCAATTGAAAGCCATTACACAGAGCTATATTACCAGACCTTTTGAAATATTTATTTGTTTGTTTGTTTGTTTATTGGTACCAGGGATCGAACTCTGGACCTTGTGCCTTCAAGGCAGGCGTTGGAACCACTGAGCTAAATCCCTGGCCCCTGAAATATTTATTTTTGAAGCTGGGGATTTAGCTCAGTGGCACGGTACCTGCCTTGCAAGTGCAAGGTCCTGAGTTCAATCCCTGTTACCGCAAAAAAAAAAAATTATTTTTGAGACAGAGACTAGCTAAGGTCAGGCTAGGCATGACCTCCCATCCTCCTGCCTCATCCCTGAGGGTGGGATCACAGGTGTGAGCTACCTATTGCACCAGGGTTGACATGAGCTCTCAGGAGAGGCGGAGGCCTCACCGTCCCTACAGCCCCCTTTCCGCCCTGTCCTCCTGATGCGATGCTTTTAACGACTTAGGACAATGCTTCCTTCCCCATTTACTCGGGTATGGCCCAGGAACAACTGCTCACCGTATTGTGCCAGCAAGGAGGGGGTTAAAGGCATATAACCAGTCATTCATGTCCTTGTCATTGAGAGCCTGCAGAAGGACCCTTCGATGCTTTGTGGACACAGCGAAGGTGTTAGGTGTCTGGAAGAGACAGGCAGATGGGGCAGTCAGTGCAGGGAGTGAGTATTGGGCGCTGCCCTGCAATACCCACTGGGCCTCCAGCACAGCACACCGAAGAGCTCCGAGTCGGAAGGGACAGCACACACAGCACCGAGTGCCAAGACAGGGCGGGACTGACCTTCACCATAGCCTGCCGGTCCTCACTGTACTCCACCTGTGCCGTGGACAGGTTAATGATGCCACGTTCCACTGGGTCCTTGTCACTGTTGTAGATGAAGACGTAAGGGCGACGGACCACAACAAAATGCTTGGCCCAGCTGCTGGAAAGCGGCTCCTTGAAATGCAGGTATCCTTTCTTAGAGACCACTGAGCTACAAGGACAATAAGGGAAAAGAGAAGTTAGTTTCTCACAAAAAGAAAATGGTCAAGAGCCGAGGGCCATCCAGGTGCGTTCTCTGGGCAAGTCCTGGACCCAGCAAAACAGGAGAAGCATCGATTTGGCCTAGATTCCTATCTGCCAAGCAGTAGAGCAAGAGACTAAAAAATGCCACCACACACGCTGCACCAGCACTGGGCCAAACCTAGCTCAGTGCCTCAGCCTGGCCCAGCTGCACAAGACCACAGCAGAGTCGTACGAGAAGCTGGAAGCAAACTGCTGATGGTCGCTCATTTATGCGTGGCACCCTGTTCACTGTGGCACTCACCCTGGTCGGATTTCTTCAATATCTGGAACGAGATTGAGAAATTCATGTTTTCCTGCTCGGGCCAAATAGGGTGTCTCTACAGCTGGGATGATCTGAAACTGTTCAAATTCTGTGCAGGGACTGGAGGCCCGGGAATTGGCTTCTGGGGTCCTTTAAAGAGAGAGGGTGGAAGAGTGATGGTGAACCTTGTGGAGCTTTCAGTGATACAAACAGCCCTCCGCCACAGGCTCAGGGGAAGGGGTAACGAGAGTTTCAGGAAGGTCAGGCATCCGAGTAGAGGACGCATGGCCTCCCTGCAGCTCAGCTGAGGAGGAGTAACTGAACTCCACCCTCTCCTCCTCAGAAGCTACAACAGAGCGCTGATGAGCACTGAGCCACCTCTCTCTCTTCCAAGGGCCTTGTATTTCGAGGACTTCAGTGCCGGATATACAGGTTTCTTTTTAAGTCCCACGAAACCTGCGGCAGTGGTGCTCAAACTGTGGTCATGGACCCAGAGCAGCAGCTTCACCTGGAAGACGTCAGGGACTCAAATTCCTAAACTCCTAACTCAGATCTCCAGGATGGGAAGCTGGGTGGGGCGGCTTCACTCTGGCTGGTGGCCCTGGCCTCCCACGGTCACCCACGGGACAGCACTGAGCGCAGGCGACGCAGAGCCCAGGCTCCCCGAGGCTGCGCAGGCTCAACTGCACTGCACACCTGGCCCAGGCCTCGGACTGGCCACATGGGGAACAAAGTCCTCTCCTCTGTGTTGTTAGGGGCTTAGCTGAGCCCTAGCCCATCTTCCCACGCTTTATTGTCTCTATTTTTCTGTGACAGAGTTTCGCTTTGTAGTGAAGGCTGGCCTTGAACTTGCAGCAATCTTCCTGCCTCAGCCTCCTGAGTGCTGGGATTACAGGCATGCGGCCCATGCTCAGCTGCTTTATCAATTCTTGAACTGGGATGCATTTTATAATTAACAGTATGTTGTTTTTTCTTTCTTAGGGACATGTAAAATAGTATCTTGCAGCTGACAGACCGACATCTAATCAAATTGAGTGGGGCAGGGCCTGAGTGATGGCAAGGCCCTCACTGAGCTGCAGTGCTGAGGAAGCCACCCTGCCCTTCGGCTCCCACACCGCTTCCTCCCTGAGCCCACACTTACTTCTGATCCACAGAGTTGCTCCTGGAGTCGACCAGAGAGGGGCATGTGGAGGACGGGGTGAGGGTGGCACTGCTGAAACTGGACACGGAAGGGTCGCGTCCCATTGGAGAGATGTCAGACAACTGGAAGCAGAAGGAACAGCCTATGAGATGCAGCAGCAAAAGGCTGCGTGGCCACAGGGAGCTGGAACAGCCAGTGCCTCCCTTTCACCAGCTGGCTGCAAGGTCGCACAAGAACACCAGAGCTGGATGTGGGGGTCACACCTGCCATGTGGGTACTCGGGAGGCTGAGGCAGGAGGTTCACAAGTTTGAGGCCAGCCAGAGCTAGACATTAGGTTCAAGGCCAACCTCCACTACAGGGCAAGACCTGTCTCAAGAAACAAAACCAAAGCAGGCATGGGGGTGCACGCCTGTAATCCCAGCACTCGGGAGGCTGAGGCAGGAGGATCATTGCAAGTTCGAGGCCAGCCTGGGCTACATAGGGAGACTGTATCTCAAAAATCCAAAAAATAAGGGCCAGGATTTAGCTCAGTGGCCCGCATCTGCCTGGCAAGCGTAAGGTCCTGAGTTTGATTTCCGGTACTGAAAAAAAAAATCCAAAAGATAGAACAGAACAAAACAAAAACAAAAGAAAACAAGCCAAAAGCCCACATATAGAATGACTGTTGGCTGAGCATGGTGCAGATCTGTAAATGCAGCACTCTGTGAGGCTGAGGTAGGAGGATCACAGGTTTGAGCCCAGCTTGGGCAACTTAGTGAGACTCTGTCTCAAAATGAAAAATAAAAATACGGATGGGGATGTAGCTCAGTAAAGACCCTGGGTTCAATCCCTAGTATAGCCAAAAGTAAATAAATGAAAAGAAAATTCTAAAAAAATATAAGACATTTACAAAAGGAGCATTAAGGTATGTTATGGACATATGTTATCTCCTTATAATGAATATACTCATTCAAATATGTACCAATAAAAATTAAAATTAGAAAAAGAGGCAACCCTGGCTTCTTTTTTTTTTTTTTTTTTTTTGGTACTAGGGATTGAACTCGGGTCCTTATGCTTACGCAGCAGGCAGCAGAACCACTGAGCTAAATCCCCAGCCCAAGCCTGGCTTCTTACGTCGCTGCTGCCTTTTGGTATTAATTGAATACCCTTAAACACATACACACCGAGACCCTGCCATGTGGCAGACATTGCTCTAAGAGCAGTGTAAAGGCCTTGACCTCCTGGGGCTTACATCCCAGTGGAGAAGGCAAATAACAGACACTTCAGAAAGTACCAGGCAGTAACAGGTGCTAAGGCGAGGAACAAGATGGGAGGGCACAAAGTTCCGGGGAGGCCCCAGCCTGCGGTAGGGGTGCTTCACTCCAGGGCAATCTTGGGGAGAAAACTGGAAGTGACACAGGCAGCAGGCAGGCAAGAACAGGAGTGTTTGGGGGCACCAAAGAGGCTGGCTGAGGAGGACAGAGCGAAGGACACAGGAGTTCTCCAAAGGCACTGAGCTTGGTGCTACCGAGAGCCTGAGGACTTCCTGTGCCCTGTCTCTCTCTCACACACACTCTCACACATACACCCCCCCCCCCACAGAACATCCTCCTCCTCAGGTTCATGGAAGAGCCATGGTGTCCCCCCCTCATCTCCACCCCCAGTCTGCTCTGACTCTGCAAAGTTGGAGTGAAGCCCAGAGCAGTGTTAGTCTTCAAACAATTCTGTGTCCGGCTCAGGTCACTCACAAACTGTGCAACCCGAGGAACAGAGCCCTGGGCTGCAGGGGAGGAAGCATCACTCACGCTCCGGGCCACATCGAGGGTTGCAGCGCTCACCTTGCAGTCGCTGATGCTGCTGTGCACCTGGCTGAACTCCCGGTTGAAAGTGTGGGTGAGGAGCTGCAGGCACTGGAGAAAGAAGAGGAGGGGAAGCTGTGTAAATGGCTAGAACACATCAATGGCTAAGCTGTGTGCGGTGATGCAGGCCTGTGATCCCAGTTACTGTACTTGGGGGCTGAGGCAGGAGGACAACAAGTTCAAGGCCAGCCTGGACAACCTAGTGAGACCTTGTCTCAAAAAGAAAGAGCTAGGCACATAGATCAGTGACACAGAGTGCTCGCCTGAAAGGTGAGGTCCTGGTTTGGTCCCTAGTACCACAAAACAAGAAGAAGAAAAAAACTTTTAACGGCTAAATGGAGCCCTGCACTCAAAGCAGAGGGGAACTCTCACGCCGGAGCTCAGCGAGGGCCAGACTGCTCTAGAATCTGCCAAGCACATGGCCAGGTTAGAGACCTGACACCCGTACACCCAGAGACAGTGAGTGGGGCGAGAGGCTGCTCCATCTCCTCAGAGCTAGCTGGAATAGCCCTTAAAAAGTGTACAGCAAGGGAAAGCCGGTGCATGTCTGATAAAGACAACAAAATAAATGGATTTAAAACGCTGCTGCCAGCCTAGACAGTGAGCTACTGCAAACGTGGCACTGTTTAAGAACATTAACAGCATCCCTTTCACTCCGCTTTACTCTCTTAATAGCCGGCATGGAGAATTCTGGCCGGGACATTTTCTTCCACCAACTAGAAGACTATCAAGTTATGAAAACAAGACAAACACAAAAGCCCTGTCCCATTTTCGGCTAGCAGCTGTGCCCCTCTGCCTCCTCCCTCCACAGCCCAGTGCCCCTTCCTCTCCGCCCTTGCTGACAGCCCTCACCATTTCCCACTGATTACTGTATGAAGACTTCTCTCCTCCTCACAAGCTCACCCTTCTTCACTGTTGCCAGAGAAATTTTTCTAAAACAGATACTGTTTAAAATATTTCCAGTCCAACATGGTAGCACTCTTCTATAATCCCAGCACCCCAGGAGGCTGAGGCAGGCAGTCCGCAAGTCTGAGCTCGGCCTGGGCAACTCAGTGACTGGGTAAGACCCTGTCTCAAAAAACACAGCTCATCGTGAAGACTGTGGGCCCGATCCCCAGTACCACAAAAAGAAAAATCAAAAACCCCCCATCACTCCCCCAGGCCCCTGGAAACTCCAGTGCCATACGGGCCCCGCTCCACATCCAGTCCCTTTCCCATGTGAGCTCCCTCCTGAGAGACAGCCTCCGTGACCCACTCGTCTGCCTCAGGCTGAAGCTCCGGGCGGGACTCAGCCGCATCTCCTTCTCTCTGTGCGCATGAGCCCAGAAGAAGGGCTGCCCGCTAACGAGCCCAGGCCAGCCGTGCCCCGCCAGGAGGCCTTTCCCACCTTGGTGGCCAGCTCTTTCTCGCGATCCACCAGGCTCTCGATGTCTGCCGAGTCATACCCGCTGCTCTCGCTGGGGGTGATGGCGCTTTCGAAGGTGGTGGTTGAGATTTGAGAGGAGATGCTGGTGGAGGTGCTGAGGGTCCCACTGCTGAGGCTGGGGGACAATGAGTCACTCAGGGATTTGGGGATGCTGTCACCAAGTCTCTCACGCAGCAGCAGGAAGTGGCGCGTTTTCTCCACCTGAGAAGATAACACTATTGCTTTAGCAAACAAAAAAGCCTGTCTAGATCTTCTTTTTGTATTTTGAGACAGGGTTTTACTATATAGTTCAGGCTGGCCTTGAACTCACTATGTAGTCCAGGCTGACCTGGAACTCGTGGTGATGCTCCTGCCTCAGCCTTCCGAGTGGTGGGATCACAGGTGTGCGCCACCACGCCTGGCCATTTTACCATTTTAGAACCAGGCCAGCTGGTTCTAGATGTCCCCCAAAGCCCCATGTGCTCCTGGGCGGGGCTTTGGCTGCAGACTAGATCCTGGAGGCTTAGCGCGGACTTGCACCCGTTGTAGGTGCCGGGCGCGGTCCCAGCAGAGGAAGGTGTCTGACACTGCCCTCGCGGTGTGGAGGGAGGTGAGCCTCCTACCTCGTGCAGCAGCTCCAGCTTGTCCAGCTCCCACTGGTGCTCCAAGATGAGGCTGTCCCCGCGGGGCCGCCAGCCGGCCAGGTTTTCCTCACCACGCACATAGGCCGCTGATGTGTCCAGCACTCTCCTCCGCCGCCTCTGCATGCCTGGCACAAGAGGGCAGATTGGCTCTCCCCACACAAGACTCAACTCCAATCGCGGGTCAGGAGGATGACTAACCCTTCCATGTGGCACACTACGCCTGGGTCAAGACCCATGAGGTTTCGTTCAGTAATAAAAGTCCACTTTTCTCCCAGAGCAGCTCTCATGCGGTGCTGGCATCGAATCCATGGCCTGCCGCATGTTCAAGGAGTCTCCGCCACTGAGAGACACCTCCGGCCTGCTGCAGTTGCTTGGCACAGGGTCTCCCACTCACTCACTCAGCTGCCCAGGTTAGCCTTCAACTTGCAATGCCCTGCCTCAGCCTCCTGAGTGCTAGAATTATAGCCCTGTGCCAGTGGACTGAACTGTGATTGGAGAAAACCCTAATGGTACTGTTACAGGAAAATACAGATATCAAAGAGTCTGTACACTATGATCCCAAATACTTAAAAACATGCCCCTATGGGGAGGGGGAGGGAGTGTGCACACACATATCCAGCAGCGCAGGGATTGGGAGATGACGGATGGCTTCAGTCCTTATCATTTCCCATTTTAAAAAATGTTATACTACTTTAAAAAAAAAGGAAAGGAATGAAAAAGAAAAAAATTTGTAAATGTTACACTATTTTTACATAGGAAGTACATGAATTTATATTAATTTTTTAAATTCCTGGGGCCGGGGATTTAGCTCAGTGGTTCTGCCACCTGCCTTGAAAGTGCAAGGTCCTGAGTTTGATCCCCGGTACACCCCCCCCCCCCCCGGCAAAACCCCAAAGCAAAACAACAACAACAAATTCCTCAAGAAACTATATGGAGAGCAGGGCATGGTGGCACATGCCTATAATCCTAGCACTCGGGAGGCGGAGGCAGGAAGATCAACAAACTTTTAACGCCAGCCTGGGCTACATAGTGAGACCCGCCTCAAAAGAAAAAAAAAAAAAATACACACACACACACACACACACACACACACACACTATCTGGATATTAAAATGAGCTGCTATTGGGACTTGGATTCCAACTCAAAGTCTTTATCTAAATCTTACCTGTGGCCCTGACTTCTGTCCTGTAAAGGCCTCTAAACCCACTCTAACTGCTGGGTTAGGGTGTGGCTCTGCGGTACAGTGCCTGCCTAGCATGCATGAGGCCCGAGGCTCAATCTGCAGCACCCCATTAACAAACAAACAAATAAAAATAAAATACTACAACCTCATCAATCAAATGCTTTTTCACAAACCCTATGTGGTGCTGCCTACATCCCCTTGGAAACTCACGTGGAACGCGACCGTCACTGTGATGTCTAAATGGGTGTCGCGCTGTTATCTTGGGTGAGGAGGGGGTTCTGTTGTCCCCACCCCTGTGAGCCTCTGATCCTGCAGGCCTGGGTCTGGGCTAAGAACCCAACTTTCTTGTTCTGTTCTTTGGTGGCGTGGGGGATTGAGCACCAGCATGTGCCCTGAGACAGAGCACTGCCACCAGGCTGGAACTGGACTTTCTGACAGCCTCCCACAGAAGCTGATGCAGTTGCTCAGTAACGTTTAACTGCCAAGTTGCCTTTGGGCTGAGGTGGGGAGGGAAGCGGTAAGTTTTCCAAGCCAAATTTATTCTAATTCACTCAGATTTTTAAATACTATTTCATAGCCCGTGTTTGATATAATTTTTATAACCATGTTATACAACATACAACAAACAGTGCTGCAGTTTTACCACTATCACCACAAAGGGGGTTTTTAAAAATACACATGATAAGAGTCGGGGATTTAGCTCAGTGGTTCCCCTGCCTGCCGCGCAAGTGCAAGGTCCCCAGTTGGATCCCCGGTACCAAAAATAAACAAACAAACAAAATACACGTGATTTCTAACAGGTTTTATCTCCATCCTACCAGTTTTGTTGTACTCTATTTAAAACACATGCCAAGATAAGTGTCACCTCCAGGCTCCAAGGACTTACCTGGGCTACCTGTGTCTGCCATTTTGCATAAGCTGAGTTCATAAATCCCAGTGACTCGATTCCTATTTGAAAATAAAGTAAAACAACTGCTTAATTCTGATAATGCAGAACAGGAAAGCCTCAGTCATCTGGTTAAAACTGTCTCCTCTGCAGGGGCTGCAACCCACCCCCAAATATAATGATGCACATTTCTTATCAGTCACCGTCCTTTTCTATCTGTTTTTTTTTTTTTTTGTACCAGGGATCGAACTCAGGATCTTGCACTTGCGAGGCAGGCAGTGGAACCACTGAGCTACAACCCCAGCCCCTATTCAAGTTTAAGTCGTAGGTCTTTTCCAGGCAGGAGCTTGTTTCTCTCTGAGTAACAGGACGGTAAACTAGAACTTTTTTTTGAAGCAAAACACTTATTGGTACATTTTAAATATATAATGATAACACTCATCATAGGGAATTTGTACCTGTACATGATATATCTTGCTGCTTCTTTTTTCTCCCAACCTCCGCTTATGTACAAAAACTTTATTTACATTTCTTCCTTCGCTTTTCTTTTTTCCCTAGTTCCTTCTTTCCTTTCTCCCTCCCCCTCCCTTGTTCCCCTTCTCATTTGAACATTCTCTTCCCATTTCCCAATATTTATTGTATATTTTAGTTCTTATTTCCACTTCCAGTTTCTCACACCAGAGAAACAATGTGGTATTTAAACATGTGTGTCTGGTTTATCTCACTTAAAGAGTATGGTCTCAAAGTGCATCCATTTAGCTAAAAGTGTCTCAGGCTTATTCTTCTTTATGGCAGAGTAGTACTCCATTGTATAAAAAAATCTGTATCTGGGCTGTGGGTGTGGCTTGGTGGTAGAGTGCTTGGCCAGCATGCAAAACACTCTGGATTTGAAGCCCAGAAACCGCCCCTCCACAAAATCCACACCTTTATCAGTTTTTTTTTCAGTAATGGGGATCAAACTCAGGACCTTGTGGTTTCCAGGCAGATGCAGCACCACCGAGCTATATCCTGGGCCCCTTCTTTAACAATTCTAAACTAGAATATTTGCAACACAAATATGAGAACTAAAAACTTGTTTTTTCTTCCTATAAGAAAGAAGAAATGAGGGACAAAAGTGACTGGAACGAAGTGGGGTAAACAGCTCTGACGACTATGAGTAGGAAGTGGTACTGAATCTTTTATTGTATTATAGTAAGAATCATGCTTCTTTTATTCTTTAAGCTGGGTGGTGATATACAAATATTCACTCTATTGCTCGTGACCTACTTTTATATACATTTTATTCTTTTTTGTTTTTTTCCAGTCCTGGGGCCTGAATCAGAGCCTTCACACTGAGCTGTATCCCTAACTCTCTTCTTAGTTGTTTTTTTTTTCTGGTACCAGGGATGGAACTCAGGACCTTGTGCTTGTGAGGCAGGTGTGGTGCTACTGAGCTACATCACCCGTCTTCTTAATTTTTTTGAGACAAAGTCTAAGTTGCTAAGTTGCCCAGGCATGGCTCAAACTTGCAACCCTTGTGCCTCAGTGTCCCAGTACGCTGGGATTACAGGTGTGCACCCCCCAAGCTTATTTTGATATACTCTATGTCCCTGCAAAAGTGCTTTGGAAGTGTTCACAATGTAGTATTTTTCCCTGCTTAATTAACTCACCCACCCACCAACATTTTATTCATGCCACGTGTTAGTCTCTGACTGCAGGTACCCATTTCCCAGGTGGTTTGTGAGCTGTACAGTAACTGCGAACAGCAAGTGGGGGTTCTGTTATAGGGCACCCATGAACTGGAAGGAAACTTGTCCCATGAACTTACGAGTCTGGTGACTTGGAGTAGCCACTGCCAAAGAGGCTGCGCAGAGAGCGTGGCGGCGAGATCTTGGCGTCTCGGGAATAGAAGACCATGCACACGTCCTTGGTGATGACCGCAGGCTGGATGCAGTGGTCCAGCTGGAAGCAGAGCGGTGCTGAGTGAGCACAGGCAGGGCTGTGAACTGCCATCTGGAGAGCCACGGCTCTGCCAGTCTCCGCAGCAACCCAACAGTAAAAAGGGCAAGGCCAGGTGCTCTGGCTGGTGCCTGCGTTTATTCTGAGGTTAAATACTGCCATCACCCCTGCTGGTACGGGGGAAGCCCTAGGCACAGAGAGCTTGTCCAAGGACACAGGCAGGAGACGGCAGCATGGGGATTTGAACTCAGGCTGTTTTCAGGATCTGTGCTATTAAACTACTACTAGGCTCTGTCACAACCATGAAAATGAGGTGAAGCTTTTCTTGTTTTTTCTTTCTTTTTTTATTTGTGGTATTGGGGATTGAACCCAGGACCTTTGCACTGAAACATATATAAATAATTTTGAGACAGCATCTAAGTTGTCCAAGCTGGCCTCAAACATGGCATTCTTCTGCCTCAGCCTCCAGAGCGCTGGGATTGCAGGTGTGCACCACCACAAGCAGCCTGTAAAGTTTTCTAAAGTCATTCATTCATAAAGAATGGTGGCTGGGCTACTAAGGTCTACACCATCATAAAAATTGTCATCTGTTGATTAAATACAGGCCAGAAACAGAATCTAGTATCATCCCAACAGTCAGCAAGCAGAATAAAAGAAACAACGGGGCGCAGGAAGAGAAGAGGAAGAGCAAGTGGGCTCTTGGCCACTGCTTCCTCTGTGGAAGCTCTGCATGTCCTCACCTCCAGGTAGGCGGACAGGGTCATGTAGATCTTCTCTCCGTAGGGCGTCACTCGGTTCAGGAGAAGGGAGTTATGGAGGGAGCTGTCCCACACGGCCTCGAAACGGTAGAAGGTTCTGGGATTGGAGAGAGGACGGGCTGACCGGGCAGCAGCCATGACCGAGCCCAAGCCGCTCCTGTCAGGGATCAACTGTGCTCTCACGCGCAGTGCGCTAACAGAGGGAGCCCTTATCTTGGAGCAAACGGGAGGGACACTTAGCTGTGCTCACTTTTTTCTTTTGGACCATGCCTAGGAATATAAAAACAGTGAGCAATCGGAGGGACTAAGCTGAGAAGGATGAGCGAGACTGGACATATCTGAGAGAAGACAGACAGAGAGAGCGGCCCGTCCGTCAGTGACGATGCAGGAGGAAACACCTGCTGTTCACAGCGCAGCCTCCACAGCCCCAGAGCTGCGCTCAACACTCCCCAAGGCCTCAGGACATCACACTCGCATCTGAGAGGCCAACAGGTTGGAGAATGTAAGTGTACAGAGCTTTATTTTGAAAGAAGAACAAGAGCTGATGGGTGTTGCGGTAAAAGAGAAGGACTTTTAACACCACAGCCAATCGGCTACCATTTGTTAGTTTTCAAAAGAGCCATCTGAAAAGTCAATTTAGAGTCAAGAAAGAACCAAAAGCTAATTTGGTAGACACCACAAACCAACTTTTTCAGTTGTTCTAGAATCATTCTCCCTCCAGGCCTGGCCAGGCCCAGTCCACCTGGCCGGCAGAGCACAGCTCGCTCCTCCGCACCCGGTCCCTCCTCTCCTCACGCCTGCCCAGGTGGCTGCAGCCTCACCAACAGGGCCTTCACTAGATTCCTGCGACAACCGGCACAGGGGTTCTTTGTCCCGACACACCCACGCCTCTTCCTCCAGACGTGATGAGCAGAGAAGACGGCGCACATCTGAAAGTCAACCCCTCGACCAGGCCTCAGCCTCCGGGAGCTACATGAGGTATGGTCACTCACTTCATAGCTGCTTCTTACTGCGTCCTCTCCTGCTACATGGTTCTTTCTTGACTGTCTAGCTTTGAGGCAGCAAGTGTGGGTTGAGAGAACTCTACAGAGACACCGGAGAAACACAGAGGCAATAACAAGGCTAAGGCACAGTTGCCATAGGCTCCAACAGCAATGGATGTGACGGACAACGGGAGCCTCTCCATGGCTCCTGGGCTCAACAAAAACCCTTCACACAACCACAAAGTCCTGTTTAAATCCAATCTTAGTTTTTTTGTTCATTTGTTTTGGGGTTTTTTTCTTTTTTTTGAGACAGTGTCTTGCAATGTAGTTCAGGCTGGCTTTGGACTCACTATGTAGCCCAGGCTGGCCTGACCTTTCAGCAATCCTCCTGCCTCAGCCTCCTGAGTACTGGGACTACAGGGCATGCACTACCTCGCCCGGGTACTTGTTTCTGCCAGTAAAATTTTAATGGTAGGCTAAGTGAAAACTGAACCTAAAAACAGAAGTGTACATAACTTCCCTACACAAGTTTAGATCACTGCCTCAGTTGGAAGAGTCAAGAGTCATAAAAGGCTGAGTGTGGTGGTGCACACCTATAATTCCAGCACTTGGGAAGCTGAGGCAGGAGGACTGCCTTGAGTTCAAGGCTAGCCTGGACTACATAGCAAAACCCTGTTTAAAAAAAAAAAGAATAGAAACAAGGAAATTTTAACATCACTAAATTCTTTCTGTACTGGAAAAAAGAGTTTCTTTTTGTTTCATTTCGGAGTTGTGGCAACTGTCTCTGCAGGAATACCCACTTATGTGGCAGTTCTTGAGAAGAGCTTTAAGAAACGGACCGATGAAAGCGAGGTTAGTAACAGCGCTGAGTCCTGACACCTGCTCTCCTCCTGAGGGGTCAGAAAATCACCTCTGCGCCACAACCAACGGCAGCATCGAGGAGAGAGGTGTGAGGGGACTGAAGTACACTGCATGCTCACTTGGTGCTATTAACTGTGAATTAAGAATGAATTTCTTATGTTAGGGTCACATCTGTGGGCCTCTATTCTTTTACTGTGGCACTGGGGATCAGCTCACAGGTGCCAAGCAAGTGTTGCACCCCAGCTGCACCCCAGCCCTGCAGCACCCTCCTGCACCCACTGGGAGCACCTGTGACGTGAGCCAGCTGGGACCCAGACGGAGCTACAAACTCCTCGTCCTGAGAGCAGCAGTCAAATCACATCCCAGGCTGGACTGTCACATCTTGCTTCTCAGCTTGCTTCCCGTGAATGAGAGAGAGAGAGAGAAAGAGAGACACGGGGGAAAGCCAGGACTGTTTCTATTCCAAAAGAACAAAACAAATAAGACTCATGTTTAAAAATATGTGAGACATTTCTTCTCAAAGACTCAGCTGCGCACACAGCCAGACTGGTCTCCACACCTCCCAGGAGAAAACAAGGAAGAAAGCGAGCAGTTCTGCAAGGCCACAGAACAATAAATCTTCCATATGTTTGAGAGAGGACAGGCAAGAGAGAAGGGGAGAATAAAGTCTGAGAGTCCAGGAAAGGGGGGGTAGAAAGTTCTACTTTGTAATGTAGAAGAGGAAAACCTGAATAGGCAAAAGAACAGAATGGCCAAGTTGAGTAAATGGAATGAGAAATAATTGAGAGCTCTAAAAATCATTTATGTTATATGCTAAAGTGTATAATGTAAGAAAAGTTCAGAGCACAAAGATCAGTTTTAGGGTCCAGGGTACAGTCTTGCTGTGTGCTAGGTCCAGCTTAGGTCCACAAGGAGAATAGGCCCCTACACTGAAAGGGCAATCAAAGCCACACAGACAAAAACATTCTGACAAACCAGACTCTCTACGTGCAAAAAAGCAAACACCAGGGCTGCGGATTTAGCTCAGTGGTTCCAGCACCTACCTTGAAAGCGCAAGGTCCCGAGTTTGATCCCCCGGTACCAAAAAAAAAAAACAAAACCAAAAAACTAAAAAAGCAAACACCTAGGAATATCCTTATCAAGAAAGAGCCTGCAAAAACACAGAAAAGGCTTTCCTTAGCACAGCAAGAAAAAACAAGAAAAATAAAAAAGAGAAGCACACACACACATACAAAAGACTAATACAATCTGCTAAGGAGCACAGTGACGGAAAGTGGACTGGGGACACAACATGGCAAAGGCCTCACGGTGACACTGACTTCTCCTGGGGGGGTACAGAGAGGCGTGGAGACCACGTTCCCAACACCTCAGCGGGGACCTGGCACCAGGACTGGCACTGAGAGAAAGCCAAACTAACGAATCAGCACAACTGTAGGATGGGGAAGAAGGAACAATGGTCCTCCTCAGTCATCCTCCACCGTCAACGCATCAGAGAAGCCTTCTGAGACACATGCGCCATGTACTGGAGCTCTGCCATCCAGCGGAAACGTGGCGCCTCTGACAGAATGGAGCCTCCCTTGGCCAAACTCATGTAGCAACTCAGCATATTAACGCACGTCCTCCATTTCCTAGACTCTAATGCCTAACGTCCACACTGCACACAGGTCTCCTGCATCCAGACAATCACGCCCAAGAAGAGGCTACACAGAGGCCCCAACCTGTTTATACCACTTGCGTTTATCAGGATCACCTAATCTGACTAAACATTAAGAAATCAATGAAAAGGTGGCCCACGCCTGTAATCTCAGGACTTGGGAGGCTGAGGCAGGAGCATCTCCATGAGTTCCTCAACCTCTGGAGTGCTGGGATTATAGGTAATACCACCACACTTGGCTATTATTCTTGACTTTAACCAACTCTTTTTTCTTCCCCTGCAATGTTGGGGATTAAGTCCTGGGAGCACTCAGCTATAGCCTAATCCCTTTTATTTTGAAACAGGGTCTTGCTAAATTGCCCAGGCTGCCCTTGAACCTGTGATCATCCTGTCTCAGTCTCTCAAGGAGTTTGGATCCCACATTCTTTTGATTAACTAACTCTAAGCTTCTACTGCACAAGAGAAGCTGCTTCTAACAAAGTCATGCTGACTTCCTACAGCACCTGACCTGCTGCTGGGTGAGAGTGTGAGGGCCTTTCAAGGTCACTCTAATGCAGGCGAGCTAAGCTCACCAGCATTTCAACCAACTCCACCTTTCCTGAGTGTCTTGCTAAGTATCCTAGGGAAATTTAAGATGCTTTTTTATAATTGCAAAGCAAATCCAGTGGTGAACACCAGCTGAACACTGGCTTTAAAAGTCTGGCAAAAGAGATAAAACCATGTGGAGTGACTGCTGCCATCAGGGAAATGGTAGTGGCCACGGCTCTGCCGGGGAGGGGAGAGAGCCCCTCTGTATCTGTGCCATTTCCTCCATGGCACACACCCCTTCCTGACACTCCTTCCTCTTTCCTCAGGCCCCCAGCTCCTCTTCCACAGAAAAGAAAGCAGAAATGTGTTCCTGTTTTCTGTTTCCTATGCAAAATTGAAATACAAGGGGAAAAATGAATCCTGGCCCAATTTTTCACCCTGTTTCTGCCCGTTGTCTTACTCCCAACACAGATATGAGTACACTTTTCAGAGCAGACAGAGCACAGGGGACTCAGCAGGTGAAGGTGGCCACCCAGAACTCCTGGCAGCCCCTGCTCCCCAGGCCTAAGGGGACAAGGAACATGGTCTTTCCCGGGGAGCAGAGGACCCAGCAGCTTGAGTCTCAGTTGCACACAGGAAGCAGGATGGCCACACATTTCATGCATATCTGTCATCCGTGTTGAAAAAGGGTAAAGAAAAGCTAGTTTAACATGTCCACGACAGGGCCATAATTAGTATGTCTCATGTGATGTCAAATAGCCAATCACCCATGGTGCAAGCCAGTGGGAATGTGTTAAAGTTGAAAATAAAATGTGTTATTTAGAGCAGCCAGTCTTGGTCCTAAGAGTTTACATTAATTTGTCAACATGAAGTGTGAGCGAAAATGAGAAGCAAGTGCTATGTGAGCCTACTCCAGCTGTGGCAAAAGCAAACAGAGAGGCTTCACTGTCCCTGGAGTGCCCATGTCCATGCCACTTAGGAGTGACAAAGCTTCCTCCACAACAGCCAGGTCACCAGAAGCAGTCAGCCTCCGCATAACCCGTACTTTAAACCCCAGGCGGCGTGAACTTTGCTTTTTCTTTTTCACTGAGTTACATATCCTCCAACTCCACTTGGGATGCAGTGTTTCCATGCCCTCATGGTGACTGAGTACACAAGCATCTCGTCACTGCTTTCTTTCTTTTTGGAGAGCAGGAGGGTGTGGGAGGAGGCAGGGATTTCCGAGGTGAGACAGCACAGGAAGCCATTAAGAAATAAGGGATCTGACGTGGTACCTACTGCTCACGGTGCCCTACCTGCTGGAGTTGTGCGAAGACTTCAGGTACTTGGCAGAGATGATATTTAGGGAGAGGATGGCATCGACTGCAGCTTCATCCACCTCGGGTTTATTTCTAATCCGGCCTACAGGAAAGGATGAAAGCAAGAATATATCTCTGTAACTGCAGCTGCTGGAAGAGCATGTGGTCAGCCACAGGCTCCTGCCTGTTTCCACAGCCAGCTCCCTCCCACCCCCATATAGCCAGCTGAGAAGCCTGACCCCTCACATTTACCCCAGCTTTTATTTGCAATGACACTGCCCCGCTCGCAGAGGCCACCTTCCCTTTGATCTGCAAGCAGCCAGCCATTCATCTGGTCCCTGGCTCTGCAGCTCCCCTGCTCCAACCTGGCTCACGCTCATCTTGTACAAACTTCTTTAGTCACTGACTTCACTGTACCACTTTCTTGCTCAGAATGCTACAGCTCTGCTCCCAAATTAACACTTCGGGGCACAGCACTGCACGGACGGTAAGGGCATCTTGGCACGAGCTGGACTATGGCTCAATCAAGGCTCCTTTCCTCTCCAGCTTCAAGCTGCTGGCATTCTGCTCCTCCTTCTCTGAGCCCCGGTTTCTAACAACACCAAGTCTTCCCTTATGTGACTGTCACGAGGGTTAAACAACATTTTAGAGCATTCAGAAGGTACCAGGAACACGGAGCCCACCAATCAAATCCCAGAACTCTTCGGAGAAGCCTACAGCCACTGCCTCTGCATCCTCCCCTACACTTTTTGACCAAAAAAATCTTTTCTGTCCTGTTTATTAGGGCTCCATATAAAAATTAATTCTGAAAAAACTTGAAAACAACAGCCCCTGGCAGGAGAGAGTAAAATCTCCCTTCCGGGGTTCTTAATCTGTGGAGACAGCGGATCTGTGGACAGAACTAGAAGCATCCATTGGCTTGGATGGGAAAAAAGATTGTATCTTCAGGATCTCACTTTGTAGTTCAGGCTGGCCTCCAACTCACAGGGACCCTCCTGCCTCAGCTTCCGGAGAAAAAGATTACATCTCTAACTGAAATGTGGCGTTTTCCTTGAACTCTGGAGGGCAATGAACCAGAAGGGATTTGCAGCGCTGGTGACCCTGTCTTTTGCAGAAACCAGGATGTTTCCCCATCAAATTGTCCTAAAATACCTTTTCCATTCCTCACCATTGTGAAATGATACAAACTAGATTCACTATTAGATCCTGTTATTTAATGTAACAATAAAGAAGAACTCATATCATGAGTCTGTTTAATTCTTCTTAGGTTATATTTCAATTCATTCGTTTCCTTTCTAACCCTATATACTTTATTTTCCTCAGTTAAAAACATAACTCTGAGCCAAGTGTGGGCATTGTAATGTAAACTGTGCTTGTAATGCCAGCACTCAGGAGGCTGAGGCAGGAGGATCAACATGAGTTCAAGGCCAGCCTGAGCTACAAAGTGATTCAAGGCCAGCCTAACTACATAGCGAGACCGTCTCACAAAACCATAATTCTGAGGCTTTGCCACAGCCTAAGAGGTCATGACAACAAAAGGTTCTGCACCGCTGCCTCAGACTCCATTCTACAGCTCACACTGGGTCTATGGCCACATGGGGGTCTGCAGCCACACAGTGGCGATGTGCCTCATTTCCCCACTCTGCCATTTGCACGTCAAGCACATTCCTGCCTTTCTTACTCCAACTATTTGTATCAGAAAACAAAGTAACAAGACCCTTGCAATTCTCCTGCACCTGTTCAGAGCCCTCCCCTCAAAGTTACTCTAGTCCTCCTCTCCGATGGCCTTTGGTGCTAATTCTCTCAGCAGGGGCCTTCTTCCCTTGTCCTCAATTTGGTGCTCACTCATGCAACTGTTTTGTACATGTGTCTGTTGTCTCCCCAACTAACTGCAAGCTCATAATGAGAAGAGACTTGGTTTAGGTCCTCTCCCCTCATCCAGCAAAGAACCATACCCATTGTAACTAGGTAAAACAACGGATTAGATGGAGGAGAGCTGAGAAGTGTTTCACTGCGCACGCGCATGTGCGTGTGCGTGATATGCTTGGGATCAGGGCCTGGCCTTGTACCTACCAGGCAAACGCTCTGCTGCTGAGCTGCACGCTCAGCCCTTCGATAGTGTTCCAAACTCAAGGCCTTCATACCCTAAGGCATGATACTCTGAGCATCAGGCTCTGCCCTCAGCTGGAGGAGTGCACTCACCTACCACCAGCTCCCGGACGTCTTTCCAGTGCAGCTCACTCCCCTTCTCGTGGATGATGGTCACTGTGATCCTTCGCTGGATGCCCTGGGTGAGGGAACAGGGGTGCAGTTCAGCTGGGGCACCCCATCATTTCCTCTTGCTTGTTTTCTGGACTGTATGGTGGGGATGGGCAGCAAGGAGAGGTATGGAGAGGGAGGGGAAAGCTGTCCTCACCAAGGGGACGGGTCAAGCCGTGAGCACCAGTCAGTCAGGTTCTGACCCGGTCTGAAGAGCAAGGCCCTGCTGGGATGTGAGTGCGGGACTCCCAGCCCCATCCCCCCTGGGGCAGCAGTTCTGAGCACTGAGTGCACTTGTTTTTGATTTACCAAAGGGGATGTTACATTTCAAAGTCTAAATTATAGCCCGTTAAATTTAAAACTGTTATCCTTTACCTCTGTTAAGAACAAGCTTCCAAACATTACGAAAGGCATAAAAAAGCAATATGGGAGCTGCACAAATTACAGTAATTGAAGGAAATAATTTTTTTTCAAAATAGCTATTCTAAAATATAAAGTAAGGGTACATATAAGCTAAGGTCTGAGGAAGAAACATTAAAAACAAAACAGTTCAGGGCCAGGGATTTAGCTCAGTGGTGCCACTGCCTGCCTCGCAAACACAAGGTCCCAAGTTCGATCCCCAGTACCAACCGCCGCCCCCCCCAGCCCTGAGTTCAATCTCCAGCACAGGATAACAGGTCAACATCCCCTCCCAGCCCCCATCTTTGAAATAGAGATAAAAGTTGAGAAAAAGAAAGCTCTGTTTCTTATCTAACATCTTTGGTGTTCCCTCCTAGGCCCTGTTTTGTTCCTGCCTTAGTACCTGGTGAAGCAGAAACGTCCCCTGGCAGGGTAACCCTGCAGTATGGTCAACCACAGCCGGGATGTACCTGAAAGAGAAACGCAAAGGACAAAAGTGTGACTGGACCTTCGAGGCCTTCCCTGGTCACTGCAGCCCATTTAATCACTCATCCATCCGCATCTACAGCTGTTTCCACTTATAGACATCTCGCCATCCTTACTAACATGCTCAAAGGACAGCAATGTCGTTTGCTTCCACCTCTGCCCCTTGCATAATAAGAATTCAGTAAGCAATGGATTGAGTGCAATGGCAACTGACAGGAAATACGCCCTCCCTCATAACACTGGTCATAATCACATTACAGATCTGTCTATGAAAGCTAAATTCCTCAACCGCATACAGGATTGATGTACCAGTGTCTTATGCATGGTAAGGACTTAATATTAATAGTTCCTGGTCCAAACACAATGGTGGTTCTCAGCATTTATACACAGAGGAACATTTGGTAACTGTTTTTTTGTTTGTCTGAGACAAGGTCTTGCTATTATAGTTCAGGCTGGCCTTGAACTCAAAGCAATCCTCCTGCCTCAGCCACTGGAGTGCTGTGTGCCACCATACCCAGCACATTCAGTAACATCTATCCCCTGCCTTTTACATGAACTGATACAGCCCCTTGCCCCTGTTTCAGAAGTAGGATCTCTTCTGTGTTTTTCCAAAAGCCTTTAGTGATAACAATAAATAATAATTATACTCATCACATTCTAACACAGCTCAGAGAGACGAGTAAGCTGATGTTGATCACACTGTTCTAAAACAGGGGTTCCAGGCTGGGGATTTAGCTCAGCGGTTTTGTCACCTGTTGCGCAAGCACAAGGACCCGAGTTTGATCCCTGTTATCAAAAAAACAGGGGTTCCAGGGCGGGAATTTAGTTTAGTGGCACCTGGCCTGCCTTGCAAGGTCCTGAGATCAATCTCTGGTACCCCCCCCCAAAAAAAAAGTAAAACAGGGGTTCCCAAAAGAAGCCAAAAGCAGAAAGGTGACTTTGACCCCAAGGGACATTTGTCAGGCTCTGCCAAAATGTCTAGAGACATTTATGGTTGTCACAACTTCAGGGCAGGTGCTACTGGCATTTTGTAGACAGAGGCCAGGGATACTGCAAGACACCCTACAACATGGGACAGCTGCCCACAGTGGAGAATAATCTGGCTCAAAATAGTGCCACAGTTGAGGAGCAGTAGTCTGGGGGAACATTCTGCTGCAGACCCTTCCCTTAAGCAGGCAGCAGAACCACTGAGCTAAATTCCCTCCTTTGACTATATCTGCCACTGCCTACTCCTGCTGCTCTGCTTATGGTAAAACCACAATGTAATGCTCTGCCCTCAGAACCAAGTGCAGTCTCCACCTCCTTGCTGTTGCTAAAAAGGCAAATTTTTTTTTTTTTTTTTTTGTACTGGGGATCAAACTTGGGAGTTTGCGCTTGTGAGGCAGGCAGCAGAACCACTGAGCTAAATCCATGGCCCTAAAAAGGCAAATTATTATACTGGATATTCAGTTCTCTGGCAAACTTCTAATCAAAGAGATATACTAAGATCACAAAAATTCAATTAAAAATTGAATGCTGACAATGATAATGATTCATGAACATAAATAGAAGAGACTCAAAATTATATTTTCTAAACTTGAAATGCTTTATTTAAAAATTTACAAAGTTGGACTTACTCTCCTGTAGGCTCCAGTTCACTGATCTCA
This sequence comes from Heterocephalus glaber, assembly GCF_053883595.1. Taxonomy (NCBI): domain Eukaryota; kingdom Metazoa; phylum Chordata; class Mammalia; order Rodentia; family Bathyergidae; genus Heterocephalus; species Heterocephalus glaber. The sequence continues at coordinate 6,336,253 of NW_028258299.1, read as the reverse complement.
AACCAAACCAGGAGGTCATACTTGCTCATGCTTTGGCCGAGGCTGGTTTTGCTCATGGTGTTTAACTTGGTGGCTGGAACTTTCAAAAGTTTTTAGAAAATGTCAAAATTTGCCTTATTTACTTAGCAAAGCACAGGCTTCTCTAAAGTCAGTCTTCAAGGACATACTTGAGAAAGGCAGCAGAAGACCCAAAGAAACGTCAGTCAACTAAACTAGTGCCTCTGATTCGGAGAGCAAGGGGGATGGATGGCCGCTACCTTTCCTTCTTAAAAGACTGTCTCCAAAGATGAGAAATGGGTTTTGTGCAAAATAAATGTGTCCTATAAGACCATTAAAAAACCCTGGCATTCCAGAGGCTCCTGTTTGTGGCCTGTCATCACCTTGGAGAGCATGGGAGACCCAGGGCCTGGAAAGCACCTGGGGATGGCCTCAAATGCCCTGGGGTTCACGGGAACTGTTCAGTTGCAGCACATGCCCAGCTCCAGCCTGGGGCTCCCGACCTCCCTTTGCCTAGAGTCACCTGGGATTTTATTTGTTTTTGTGGTACTGGAGATTGAACCCAGGAGCTTGCACATGCTAGGCAAGACTGAGCTACATGGTCACATGGTCACCAGGGATCTTAAAGATGGCAAGGCCCAGATTACTCAAATCAAAGTCTCTAGGATGGGACAGTCACTCATTCTAGGCTTATGTTTCCCAGGTGATTCCAACATGCAGTCAGTTCTGGGGACCACTGGTTTAATCTGTAAATGAGCTTCTATTACATATTCTTCAGCTTTAAATCCCTCTTCCTGATAGCACTGATACTCTGTGACTTTAGTTAAGATGCCTGCCCTCTGTTAGTTTGTCTCAATTTATAAAATGCAGGTCATAACATATACGTTGCTAACTTGAAGAGGTATTGTGAAGGCCACAACATAATCCATTTAGGGGCTTTATGAATCATGCAGCACTATTCAAGCAGGCCACCTATCAGCAGTACTCGCCCAGCTGGGCTTCACATGCCCTGTGATACTAGCCAGGAAGAGAGTGAGGTCACTGTTTCTGGCAGCCAGATGAGGGGCAGTGGACTAAACCACAGGTACTACGAAAACAAGGACAGGGGGTGTACCTCAGGGGGAGAGCACCTGCCTGGCATGCATGAGGCCTTGGATTGGATCCCCAGCACCACGGAAAAAATCAAAGCCCAAACCAAAACCAAAACCAAACAAAAAAACAACTACTAATAAAAATCTTTAAAATTAAGAAAACTATTGTAGACAAAGAAAGATCAGGAGCCCGCTCCCCTGGGATGACGTGGAAGAGGTCGAGGTGGAGGGGCTTCCTAAAGCCTCTCTGAAGGAAATGTGGTGTGACTCGGACAGTGTGCTGAACTCTACGGTTAGCTTGAGAAGCAGGTAGAAACGTCGATGTTTCATTCCCTGTGAGCCAGGCCTGAGGGCCAGCCCCGGAGGTTGGTTCTACATCTAGGGCAGAGCTAAGGCAGCTACTAACCATCTCGTTTGGGTACCCTCTCACTCTGGCAGCTGGGCACTGGCAGAAAGAGAAAAGGCGGCACTGGGTCAGCCTTGTTCTGGAAGGTGCCGACAGCAGAGGATGCAAGCACACTGGCATGCTCAGAAAGCATGTCCAGCACATGCACATTCACAGAGCCAGACATGAGAAACCAAATCAGCTCAATCTTTCGTTCATGGTCTGAAGGCCGATGGAGATGGAGATGAGAAGCACAGAGGACGCAGAATGAGCACGGGTGGGATGAGTGTGGCAAGGGGGCAGGAAGGAAAATGGATGAAAAGAAAGAAAAATCAAAACAAGACAAATGAGGAGGAGCAAGTTCTAGTACTCTAAGGGGTGAGCAGAATTAACATTAATGTATATTTCAAAACAGCTGAAGAGAAAATTTTGAATATTCTCACTCCAAAGAAAAGATAACTGTTGAGGCTGTGAGAAATGCTAATGGCAATGACATACACATGCATCGCCCAGGGTATACATGCACTAAACAAAACGCATGCAGTTACTGCTTGTCAGTCTGCTCTAAGGAAAACAAAACAACAACAAAAGCAACATGATTGAATATGCAGAATATATTTAACACATGAGGAAATACTCAGTCACTGACAGGGGTTACACACAAAACAAGGGGATTTAGGGAAAGGGAGGTTATAAAAATCTGCTGAGAAGAGCAGAGAACCAACAGAGATAGGGCCCTATTACTTCTTACATCTGGAACCAAGAATTCCAGTTCCTGCTAGGTGCATTCGAGAGGAGCAGGAATACATAAAGATATGCAGAAGAGGAGGAAGAATTCCAGTGTGGTTTTTATCTGGACACTCAGAACAAGGATGTGTCGACACAGAGGAGATTGGGCAGAGTAGAGCTGTGCTCACCTGGCTTGGAGAGTGGCATGGGTGGAGGGAAGAATCGTCGAGAAGGCTGAGGCGGACTGCAAGGAGAGAAAGATAAATTTCTTTTTGGATTTTTTTTTTTTTTGGTACCAGGGATCGAACTCAGGTCCTTGTGCTTGCGAGGCAGGAAGCAGAACCAGCAAGCTAAATCCCCAGCCTAGGAAGATAAATTTCTTCAGCGCTTTAGAGTTGGATGCTGATATTAATGGCATGTTTCAACTCTGGCATGATATGGGCTATCAGACATAATCCCACATAGTAACACAGGCTAATGCATCTTAATTAAAATTCCCCTGTGATTCACAGCTAATAATAAGAAAATTCGTCTGTTAATGCTAACACCAGCACCATCCAGAAACCTGTCCTGCTCTCCTCATCTATTCTGATAATTCCACTTACAGATTCTATTTCATAAAACTGAGGGTTTTTAGGAACACTTTTCATGTTGTATCCATATTACCCCAACTTCCTACCCTATTCAAACTCCTTGCACAAAGAAGTGGCAAAGCTCAGGTGGGCAAACTCCAATTTGCTCTGTCTAAAATAGTGATTAGGAAGCTAGAAAAAGGTAGTAAAGGCCGGGAATTTAGCTCAGTGGTTCCACTGCCTGCCTCACAAGCACAAGGTCCCGAGTTCGATCCCTGGTACCCTCCCCCCCCAAAAAACCTTCAATTGTCCGTGGGGATTTAGTACAAGGGCATACAGGTCAGAAGCCTTAAGGGTAATGTAGACAAAATGATTGATTTTTATAAAAAAGAAAAGAAAAAGGTAGTAAATTTTTTCAAAAGGAAATTCAAGGTAATATATAAAGTGCCATTTAGTTATCTGAATCCCTCAAAAGAGTTCTTCCTTTCCAGCAACTGAGAAACTAAAAATCCAAATTGTCATAACCAAAGTCTTTGCTTATCTGGTCCAAACCTGCTAAGGTCCTGTCCTTGCAGATGAAGTGGGTGCTGCTGATAATGCCCAAAGACTTCAAATACAATAGGCTTGGTTTTGATATAGTCCACAAATGACTCTGTGACCTCCACCGCAATCTAATAAGGAATAAAGCCAAATAAGGTTAGTGAAAGATTTGTTACAAGAAAGTACACATTTTTGCTTTAAGCGGGACTTTAATACCACAAAGCCTGAGTATGTCCTGGAGGTTCACTTGAGCAGGCCTCTTTGTCCTACATACAGCCACTCAGCTCCAGCCATGAGGAGGCCCCACTGTATGCCCCAGATGAGCTCGCCCCTGCTGCCCTTCGCCCACTTACTGCTGCAGCTCACACTCACCTGCCGCTGCTCCTTCTCCCACTCTCTCCTTCCTGCCAGGAAGGCCCTTCCTATACCCCAAGCACCTAAGTCATTCCTAACTTTCAAGGACAGATAGCTGTTCACTACCAGCCAGGCACAGGGGCAAGATTTTTTTTGTTTTTTTTTGTTTTTGGTACCGGAGATGGGAGATCGAACTCGGAACCTTGTGCTTTCAAGGCAGGCGCCAGAACCACTGAGCTAAATCCCCGGCCCCATAGGGCCAAGATTGACACAGCCTTCCTTACAAATACCACCTTCTCCAGATGGCTCTCTACCTCTTCTCTCCGTCCAACTTTTCCCTCCAACCAAAAAAGGTAATGTACTACATCTTTGCACATGGAAATAACTTTCCCTTTCTCTATTCCCACCGCATGTAGTGGATACTTTCCCCAAGTTGCTCCATGTGAACAACAGCATTTTACTCCCCTAGCACAATTCGAAGCTCCCCGGGGGCACCGGTGATTCATCTACACTCCCCAGACGTGTCAGGCATGGCATTCATGCACAGCAGCTAGTCAGGACTTATTCAATACACATGGATGCACAATGTACAACCACAAAAAAGAAAACAGGGTGTTTCGTGTTTGCTCCATCTTAGGCGCTGTCGTTTCCTCCGTTACTTTACAGAATGGACATGATTTGCCAAGTGGTTGAGAGAGTTTCATGTAGTAGTGAAGATCTGGATGTTAGAGCCACATCTCTCTATGATCTCAGCCCATTCCTAGCTTTGTAACCTTAGTGAGTGATTTTCACTGCTTGGTGCCTCAGTTACCTCACCTGTAATATATGGATTATTAGTCTATGGTGTAACGGTGAAGATTAAATGGCACAGAAAATACTTAGAATAGGGACTGACACAAAATCAGTTCTCAATGAATGTAGGCTGCTGTGATGAAGATGGCTTGGGATCAGAGTTCAAATGGAATTTCATGCAGAGATGGGAAATCTGCTTCCCTATTCCATGTGTAAAGAAGGCTGTAAGGGGCACTAGTAGGTTGATCATAGCATTAGCTACAAGGGAAACAGACTTTGAGTCTTCATTTAGCTACAGAAGTGGTTTAATATCATCTACATTCCTTGCAACCAAACAATGTAAGAATTCTACAGTTTAAAGGCCAATCCATTAACTTTGACAAAACTGGCATTAAACATGCTGTTTTTCTAAGACAGAAGCATGGAAACAACTCACTTCATTCAGACTGATGGAAGATTTTATTGCTGGACTAGCCAGCCAGCTACTGAGCCTATTGTCATTCTGATAAGAGGCTGGCCGCTCTGTCCCTGAGGATGACCTCACTGCTCTGGCCACTCCCTCTATTGTCCACTCTCTCCGTGACTCCTCACCCCCAACCACAGTGTTACCCGATCAGCTTTCTGCAGCAGATAAAGGCACCACAAACCCGGATGTGTTTGGCAAAGAGGTCTGGGTCACTCACATTCTGCACATGATAAAAGCCCAGGGGACTTCCTCTGCCGTTGTTTTTGAGGGGTTCAGTGGAGAACGCTTCATCATGGCGATGCAAGAAGCTTAATAAAAAGAGAGGTGAATGTTGCATAAAATAATTTCCTTAGGACCTCTGCTTTAAGAATCCAACTTGGATCAACAATAAGAAGCATGCTACTTAGGCAGATTCTCAACTGATCAGTTATTTGCATTTCCTTCTCAAGAACATTTCCCATATCATATAGACACCATTTTAAATTTCACTTCAAAATGACAAAAATAACTGACCCTGATCACTCAGCTATGTGGATGTATATGCAAGAATGCTTCAAGTGAAAAAGTGAATCCAACCAACTCCTGTTCTTTTGTCTAAGTTTTTATTGCAAATAAAAACAATGAAATAATTTTGTGCAGAAAAAATGTGGCAGATTCCGGCTTCTGTGAGGTAAGACTAAAAGCCTGTGTATGGTGCACATGGCCAGCAGCCTTTCACATACCCAGTCAAGAGCGGATTCCAATGTCTCCTCTTCCAGAAAGCACCCCCCAACTCAGACCTCTCTGTAACAATGTACTTATGGGCCTGTCTTCCTTCCTGACAGACAGCAAGTGTTTTCCCACAGGGCTTGATGCAAAGAAGACACCCTAGAAATACTTGTAGAATCATCGGGCTATGTTTACTTATTTTCACAAATAATGAGCCGCTATGTTCTCCCTCCCTATTATTAGTCTGAAATAAAAAGAAGAGGAGAATTAAAGAATACTCAACACAAAGATTTACTGCTGGATAGAAAAATCGATGAGAAGGACCCCTTGGGCTGGGGCAGAGGGTGTGCTTAGCATGCATGAAGGCCTGGGTTCAATCCTTAGCACCAAAAAGTAAATAAAATAAAATACCACTGACACAGCACAGAAAGAAAAAAGGAGGGAGAGGAAGGGAAATACTCTGACCCGTAGTATGGACCCCTTATCTCCCACATGAGCTCACCGAGCCTGAGAACAGCAGCCTACTGCAGTGCAGTGCTCCAGTCACTGCTACCAGGATGGGACGGCTGGCACTGCTGCATCTTGTGCTGCGAGCACCCTTGGCTGCTTGCTGCTTCTCCTTTTCCCTCATATCTCTTCCTTCTCCTCTTCCTACTTACTTTGCCCCATTTTTTCATCTCCTGACTACACATCATACCTACCAGACACACCCCATGGGCATCAGTGGGCCTGATCTGCCATTGTCAGTGCTACAGAGCCTGTGGGCTCCTGGTGAGTCAGGATCTCCGGGGCATGGCCACATGGAAGCCTCTTCCCTCCACAGGCCAGCTGGGAGCCAAGTAAAGCCCAGGGAACCTGAGACTTCTTCCTCCAGGGTCACAGACTCTCATCTCCACAGCTAACACCAGATGGAGGTGATGTTTTTTCAGGGTGTGAGGACGAAGGGTGACACTCCTAATGTCATCTCAGACATCAGTGAACCAAACAGGTGTTAGGTGTTTTCCATAAAACGTATCACCTGGCTCATCAGAACAACAGTGAAAGCCCTCCCATTCATCTAGCCATGTCTGTCCTACTGGAATGGAGGGTGTTAGTGAAATCAAGACTGGACTGCTGATATGTCAATGACAATCACGAGTTACAGCAAACAACATTAGTGCCTTACTATGCAGTGATCACACTGGACACAACAGCTGGCTACATCCTACATAAAAGCAATGCTTCAGGAACTGCATGGGACCCCAGGAAGGGAGCACACACATGAAGGGTGGGGACGGTGGAACTCTATGGCAGCTGTGGTGGCACCACTGGCACAGGGCAGGCCGTAGGTACAGAGGGGCTAGACTTCTTTTTCTGGTATTGCAGCCCATACCGGAAGATATATTGATGTGTGGAGGTATAGAAACTTTAAGATTCATGGGAAGTGATTTTCTAGGGAGTTCTTGGGAAGGAAGCACCTAGAGGACAGGGTTTCAGGGTGCTTTGGGATAGAAAAAGCTCCTAGGTAGATGAGAAACGAAACTGCCACGTCTTTTCTACAGATTAGCTTTTCTTAATTGTTTTTTTGGGTTTTTTTGGTACCAGGGATTGAACTTGGGTCCTTGCACTTGCGCAGCAGGCAGCGAAACCACTGAGCTAAATCTCAGCCCAGCTTCTCTTAACTGATGCAGAAATTTATTCTTTATATCATTTAAATTTTCCTTTTCCCAAGTATTAAGTAGGCAAAACTGGTGGCTGGATAATCAACTACTTTACCCTTGTTTATCAAGCAGCTACCTATTTCAGCACAAGGGAAGTGGATCTGGATCTGAACTTGTGTTCCCAGCCAGCCCTCCCCACAAGGAATCCCATGTCATCCAGAGCAACTTTTGCCTCATACTCTCATCTTGAATGAAGAGAGCATCTTCCTTTAGAGCCCAGCAGTCCCTCCAGAGCATCACTCTTGTCTCCTGTGTAAAGCTCTCAGCAGAGCGGACAGGATTGCTTACTTGAACTGACAGAAGATATCCGCATACTCGGGGAGGATCCCGCTGGCCTGCAACACTGTTACTCGAAAGGTAAAGGCACTGCCCAGTTTCAGGTGGTTGCCAATCTCTTCGGAAAACCCTTCCATCACCATCTTACCATCCAGCAAAGTGCCTGACTTCAAATCTAAGGAGGGGCAGGTGAACACACGTATGGTTCAAATAATGCAGAGAGGAAGGAGGTGGTATTCTTCCCATCCCTAGTCAATGAAAGCGACTGTGCCCCTTGACAGTGGTCAGTACCTCCCCTCTCAGAAAGGGCCCCCATGACAGTACACTCTGTCTACTTACCCCGATCATTCATTCGGCTGATTTCCTCTGGAGGAGTGATGACCTCAGAACTCTGACCCTGTCCTTCCACAATCCTCAGCTCCTCCAAGGACAGACCAGAACGAGTCATTGCAACTGAGGAAAAGTCACTCTGAAAGCAAGGCAGGGAAGTGCATGATAAAGTAACATAAAAATATATTTTCTACCAGGCATGGTAGCCCAAACCTGCAATTCCAGCACGCAGGAGGCTGAGGCAAGATGACCATGAGTTCAAGGCCAGTTTGGATGACACAACTCCCCCCATTTCCTCAGTTTTTTTTTTTTCCTCAGTTTCTTTGTGTTTATTTCCCCAACAAATAATATTGATTGGAAAATAATATATGTTAGATCTTTTTTTTTTTTTTTGGTACTGGGGATCGAACTCGGGACCTTGTGCTTGCGAGGCAGGCGGTGGCACCACTGAGCTAAATCCCCGGGCCTGAAAATTATATACGTTGAGAACTGTCTGAGAAAAAGTGACATAATGATAAATTGATGTTGGGTCTTTACGTTTGTAGCTCTTTGGCACATCCCATGTCCTACCGAACAACTCTGAGGTTACCACAGCCTATATATATTTTTTAGTTCTTTTTTTTTTTTTTGGTACCGGGGATTGAACTTGGGACCTTGCGCTTGTGAGGCAGGCTGCGGCACCACTGAGCTAAATCCCCAGCCATGTATTTTTTAGTTCTAAGCACAGGAACTGGCCTCCAATGCTGTATGGTTTCCTCAGAAATCTATCCGGTCTCCTTTGCTTTTTCTCAAGGTGTTCTTTCATCCCAAAGGCTTCTCACCTGATAAAAGTATTCGTTATCAAAAGATATTTTAGCTGTTCCTGACTGTCGAATTCCAGAGCCATAATCCGGAGCTTCTTCATCCGCTAAGAAGAAAAAAAATCATCAAGGATGGAATGAGACTGCATATGCTGGTGGGGGCTGATTTACTGGATTATAAAATAAACAACAAAATCCTTTTGCATAAGAATGCTTAACGTGGAAGTAGCAAAATGACAGTGGCTGCTTCCAACTCTGTTCCTGTTGATTACCATGTTCCTTAGCTCATGTGAGACTAGCTAATAAAGAACTAGTTTTTGGGTTTTTTAAGGGGCTTCTGCTTTTGGTCTTTTTTCTTATTTGGTACAGGGAATCAAATTCAGGGCCTCATGCTTACCAGGCAGATGCTGCACTGCTGAGCTACATCCCCGGCCCAGTAAAGAACTAGTTTTATTTTGGAGACTGTTCAAGTGCCACACCTGGAAAACTGACCCCTTTCCATTTTGGCAAGATGGTATTCAATAAAACACAACAAATACTTGAAAATATGCTGTACTTGTAAAGATGTCTATAAACTCAATATTGGTGACTATGTGACACGTTTCCATGAGAGAAAGGCTGAAACGTCACTAAACAGCACAGCATTTGGAAATTAAGACAGAAAAATGCAGGAACTGCCACATTCTTTTCTCAGAATGTCAACTGGATCATGGAAAAGTGGTGGAAAATATCCACCACTTGATGGATGCATTACAAAACAGTAGCCAAAGAAATATCTACTGGGAAAAAATTAGGCAAGAAAATCCTTCATTGCTTCTGAAGCAGTTAAAACATGTTATTTAAAATGCTGATGACTCTATGATGTTAATCCAAGAGTTGCCCTTAAAGGAACATGTTAAAGGAACAATCTCTTTTCCTTTAACAATGTTAAAGGAAATCTCTTTACTTCATTATTCCAAAATAGCAGTAGCCTGGATTAAACAGAATCTATTTATGTTACTTGAGGACAATGGCCAGAAAGGAAGCCCTAGAGGCCTTCTCCAAGCTGGATAAACACAGCTAGCTGTGTGTGGCCCCAAGAGTTGGCTGGCTTCATCTCCAGGCAAGGAGCCACGGTGCTCAGGATTTCAGAAGTGGGTCACCTACCTGCAATGGCCTGGACGGCCACACGCAGAAATCCCCGCACCTCCCCCTTCTCGCTGACGATGGCCACCCTGTGGATCAGGGGCACGGGGTAGAGCAGATTGCTCAGGTACACAAATGCCCTGGAGACAGAGACCGGGAGAGAGCCATCAGGGCACCCCGTGGAGAGAGGGGCAGGGCAGCCTCGCCAAGGAGACCCAAACTGAGCTGGCTGCTGGGCCTGGTCTTAAGATCAGCTCTCAGCCCTGTCCCCTCAAACTGACTGAGCTGCCTTATCTATACAGACAGGACATGAACACGTGCAAATGCTGGGCACAGCGGTGACAAAGACCAACTTATACCAGTCCCGCTCTATCAGACTATATTGCACATACACGAGTAACAACTGGAAGCAGACTTTCCAGACACCACTATGCGAGTACCACTGGTGGAGAGATGAGCCCATTAAAGAGCTTAACCTTAAAACATGAGAAATTACCAAGAGCCTTGGTTTTTCCCAAAAGACAAATTAGGATATTTTTTTTTTAAAAGGCAGGGAGAGCTGGTGTGGTGGCGAACACCTGTGATCCCAGCGCTCAGGAGGCTGAGTTCAAGGCCAGCTTGAACTACATAGTGAGACCTTGTCTCAAGGAACCAAGGTAGTAGGGCAGGGAAATGCAACTGAAATACAGTTACTAACTCTAAAATAGCCTTCACATCCTAACATGATGGGTCTGTATTTTCCCTAGGACCATTACCATTAGGCAGGTTAAGCAATGAGTGAGGGAAGCAGCTGCTATAGGCAGAGGCTGTGATTTGGGAGCGTAGAAGACATTCCACCCAGGCAGCTGGATAAGTGTGAAGGGAGGCTGTCCCTACAAGGCTGGCTTTCCTTCTAGAGTCTAAAACCTAAGGTAAGTTCTAGGTCTAAACTTTATATTTCAAACTAGCAAAGTCCTATCGAAGTTGCTCCCCTGCTAAGTCTCACTAAGGTGCCAAGGCTGGATTCAAACTTGTCAAGATCCTTTTTTGGTACTGAGGGTCGAACTCGGGTCCTCGCACTTGTGAGGCAGGCGGTAGAACCACTGAGCTAAATCCCCAGCCCCCTGGATTCAAACTTGTGATCCTTCTACCTCAGCCTTCCAGAGTGTTGGGATTAAAGGCATAGGCCACCACAACTGGCTCATATTTTCACTTTTTCTTCTTTCATTATTTTGTAGGGATTAATCTTTTTTCTTTGGTACTGGGAATTGAACTCAGGACCTTGCGCTTGCCAGGCAGGTGCGGTGCCACGGAGCTAAATCCCAGGCCCTAGGTTTTGTTGGGGTTTTTTTGGTACCGGGGATCGAACTCGGGTCCTTGCGCTTGTGCAGCAGGCGGTGAAACAACTGAGCTAAATCCCCGGCCCCCTAGGTATTATTTTTTAAAGCAATAAAAAGTGGTGATCACCAAGTTTGAGAGGGTTCATTCTAATAAACAGAAAGGAAAGAGAATCTAGTTCCCACTGTTACTCTCATCTTCCTACTTGGCGTATGCTGATCTTTGAACACACAGCAAAGACAAAGGAAACACTTACATCAGGAAATCAAACACAAATGAATGTGACATCCAGCCTGTCTGCTGTTTCTCCTGCTCTGAAATTTACTTTCTAACAGAGAGAAGGAAGGAGTGGATACTTTGGGTTTCAACTCAAAATAGTGAAAATAGACAAAATGCATCACAGAAGAACAAATGTTAATGTAAGTTTAAAATAGAAATGAAGTATGAATGAAAAATAAAACAAAAAATAACAAGTGAACATTAGATCATGATGTCTACTTCCCTTTCAGTCTGCTCCAAAGTGAAAGAAGGAGCAATGCTAAAAGACAGAGGGTTAAAGCTATGTTGTACAAAAATTTAGAAATGAAAGTGTAATCTAAAAAGGATTACAAACAAGACCATCATATACCTACTACTGTGACACAGTTAAAAGCCTAAGAATTTGGCCCATGGAACCAAATGGATAATTTCACCTCCACAGTCAACACACATGTGCACACTGTGCTGATTAGAAAGTCTTTTGTTTTGTCTTGGTCTTGCTATGTAGCCAAGGCTGGCCTTGAACTCAAGCCTCCGTCTCAGCCTCCTGAGTGCTGGAATTACAGGCAAGCGCCATCACAGCCAGCTGCAGAGACCACTCTTGCAACAGTGGTCACACCTGCCCACTTCGATGCCTGGGCTGTTAAAAGCCAACGTTTTCATCTCCTGCCTGGAGTCCTCTCTGCATTCCCTGCCTACCTCATGCCTTTGATTTCTTATTCTGACCACTACCCCTGCATGACAAGTCCCCCCAAGGTCATACAACCTAAGCAGTGCACACAATTCTTTCACTATTGCTGTAATTAAACTTTGTGTAATTATTTAAACCGTGTCTGTGTCACCCACCAGGTTGCAAGTGTGCACAACAGAACCATGGTTTTGCTCACCATGTCTGCAGGGGGTGCAGATATATGGTAAATATACCCAGTGTCTGGTACATGAACAACTCTGTGCATACGAGACACAAGGATAGCAACCTGTCCTCTATCTTCAAGTAGATGTGGGAGATTTTTGAGAAAAAAGGGTTATACCAGAAGCAGAGAGCAAAGCCATCTAACTTTATACTATGCTGATTTTCCAAAACCAAACTCATGATGAGTTTTAACTACATAGAATATGTTCAGATTCCTAACTCTACTTAATTTGTTACTTTAAATAGCTATTAAAAACAGGAGCCACTGTTCCTTAGGAGAGCTTCTCACAGTCCCGGGCACACTGTGACAAAGTCATGCCAGAGCACGTGTTAAAGGTGAGAATTCCCTTCCTGCCCATGGTGATGACTATCTCACACGGGAAGCATGAAGGCATTCCTGTAGACTTCCCTTTACAGAAAAGAGGATCTGTAACTCTATGGCAGGAGCAGGGCATCAGCTCTGTGATACACAGCCACGCACTCACTGGAAAGCTCCTGGTCATGGTATTAGAATACAGCCCTGTGCCCAAAGCAATGCTGTATGAAAGTTCTCCTTTACATCTTTTTAAAGTGAAATTTTCATAATTACAGTGTTTTTGAAATGCTTATACTTTGACCTAGCAGACTGAAGGAGAACAGGGATAAAGAGGGAGAAGATGTAAAGGATATATTGGCAGAGTTCTGTGAATACACATCAAAAAGAGAAACAAATCTGTCAACATAAAGATAAGAAAAATCAGCGTAATTATGGTGACACTTACAGAAAGGGAATGTCAGCTGAGGTACTTAGCGAGGCCCCAGAATATCACTCTTTACCCCCAGAAGCCTAGCTTACATATTTTATATTTCATGTCATGTTATGATGGATCATAACATCCCAGCACGCCAGCAGGAGAACAGCTAAAGGGACAAGCTCTTTTAATCTCAATGTAAAGATTAGCCAGGGGCAGGAACAGCCAAGAAACAAACTTACAAATGGAATTTTATAGGAAACACAGGAATTTTTACAAGTGAATGGTATTTGCCACTATGTGCCAACAGGGGAAATCCAACCCTGTCAATCAGACCAACAAGAAAGAAGTCACCCCCTGTAGCCAGTGACCGCTACAGGAGCCAGCGCTGGGGCACTGCTACCCAGAAAGGCAGCTGAGGCAACAGTGAGCACTAGCCTTTGTTTTACTGACTGCTACAATTTCCCCTCCCCAGGCTTTTTTTCATTTTTGTTGGTGCTGGGGATTGAACCCAGAGCCTTAAGCACGTTAAGCACAAGCTCTGCCACTGAGCTATGTTCTTAGGCCCCCAGTCTCTTACAAGGCAAAGGGAGTTCTAGAATCTGGGAACCCAAACAAATGGAAAGATCAATTCCTGAGCCATAGTGCCACAAATATTTTATGTGAAAATCAAATTAGATGGGATTGCTTTATACCTATACATATACCTAAGATGAGTGAAAAAAAAATGTGTCTTAACCCAGTCAATTTCCACATTAAGGTTCTGACTTCAGTTTTCCATACAACTTACTCAAAAACACAAATGCTCCTAAGCAGAAGGCTTAGCCAGGATATTCATTTTGCTAGTGTGCACGGCAGAACATGAAAGATGGAAAAGATCTTTAAGCCTTTTTATCTTTCTCAACTCATTTATGCTTGAGTATCCAATAGGCCTCAATTTAAGTTGCTTGTCCTAAGTTAGTGACAGAGAATGCCCCAGACCCAAGGCTTCTCCTCACAATTAGATCAGGGTCCTCACGGTGCAATGGGGTACAACAAAAGCAGCTCTGGAAGCTGGGTAACTGCCCTGGGACTGAGTTTACTAGGTTCTAACTTCCAGGCCTTACAGAATAGAATGAAAATGTACTGAAGGGTACACATAGCCATAAGTCTTGAAGAATTACTGTTGTGTTATCTGTATATACCATCCTCAATTTTTAAAAATTCAGTTTCTCTGAAATTCTAACCATCTAGTCAGAGATACATTAATAGAAAACAATATTCATAGCTGTCTGATTTTCTAATATATATATTTTTTGGTATGAGGAATCGAACTCAGGACCTTGTGCTTGCCAGGCAGGCGTGGAGCCACTGAGTTAAATCCCCCACCCCTAGCTGCCTGATCTTATTGTATCTATTCATGGAGAAACTGCATTCTAAAGTCCTTTCCCTACTGTGAAACCCAGAAACTGTCTAATATTATGACTCAAAGTTATAACTGAGGTGTTTTTATTTGTATCAAAAAACTTTTTTTGTGTGTGTGGTACCGGGGATTGAACTCGGGTTCTTGAGCCTGCGGGACAGGCGGTGGAACCATTGAGCTAAATCCCTGGCCCCAAAAAACTTTTCTCTCCTCCTTTCCATCATCTTCATAACTAATCATGCAGCTGCATGAGCTGGTCAACACCATGTTATGAGCTAAATTTTGGAACCCAGGTCTCAACTGGGTCAGGAGACACACTGTACTTTTATTTCCAGATAACTGATCTTACCCATTTAGCAGTGATATAATTCCTTTATTTTATTTATTTACTTAGGTTTTGTGAGACAAAAATCTCGATACATAGTTCAGCCTGGCTTTGAACTATGTAGTCCAGGCTGCCCTCAAATTCTTGGCAATCCTCCTGCCTCAGCCCCCTGAGTGCTGGGATTATAGGCATGCACCATCATGCCTGGCTATAATTCCCATTTATTTATTTATTTATTTAGAGACAGGGTCTGCTATGGAGTTCAGGCTGGCCTTGAACTCATGGTAATCCTCCTGCCTCAGCCTCCTGAGTGCTAGGATTATACAATTCCCTTATTTTTAAAGGGTTCAACAACATGTAGTTCCAATCCACCATTAAAGTTAAGTTTTATAGGGCCGGGGATTTAGCTCAGTGGTTCTGGCACCTGCCTCAGAAGCACAAGGTCTCGAGTTTGATTCTCGGTACCAAAAAAAAAAAATACTTTCAAAGTTGTTTTATACTTTTTGGGGGGGCACTGGGGATTAAACCCAGGGCTTTCACACTGAGCTACATCCTCAATCCTTTTTTAAATTTTGAGACAGCGTCTCATTAAGTTACTAAGTTACCTAGGTTGGGGTTAAACTTTTAATCCTCCTCCCTCCACCTCCCAAGAATGCTGGGATTGCAGGCGTATGCCATCATGCCTGGCTTAAATTTTATACTTTAAAACCTGGACATAATCTTGGTGAAATCAGTGAGTGCTCTGCGGCCATCCTTGGACTTGGAATTACTTCAGGCTGGGTAAGGCAGGAACACAGGCCTGGAGAGTTCTGTCTCACTGACAGCGGACGAACAAACAGAGGCCAGAGACAAAGCCTGTTTGGTGAGCTCGGCACAAAGCAGCTTCATGTAGCGCTGAACAAAGATCCCCTGTTGGTGGTGTCAACAGATGGTTTTCAGAGATTTATTATTATAAAGCTTTCAAGCAAAATCCTGGCTGAAGGACCTATGGATAGGCTGGTGGCACTGGACAGAAAGACAACCAATGGAGACAGGGTAGGGGGCACAGACCTGACTTTCAGATTCTTTCAGGACCTAGGCCAAGCAAAAAGTAAGCCTACCGCTGGCCCGCAGCCCCTATAGCCTGTGGGTTCCGGCAGTGCCACAGACTCCTAGGCCTCACCCTGGACTTGCCCTGCTCTTTGCCCATCTGGTTTGTGACAGAGGAAGTGTGGAGGCCACAGCACCACTGGTCGGGCCCTTTAATTACTCTCTTCTTTGGGGCTTCCTGCTTCCAAACAAGACTACTGGGCATTTACGACATGGGACCTCCCCACAGAGTCCTCCCAGGTGGCTGCCTGCTGCACCTCCGGCCACACCAGCATTCAGAGCACCCGGCACTGGAGGACGCCAGATACCAGTCACGGATCCAGTTGGCTTAGGCAAGATCATCCAAAATGGCACAAAGAGGCCTTCGGAGCAAGAGCTGGTCCCTTTTTGCCTTTCTCACAATAACCTCACCAACCTTCCCACCAAAATGAACCAAGGGGACCGGTCGTAAAACGGGTCACGCCCATCACTGAAGAGATCTGATCCCTCCTCCGTCCCTGCGTCAGAGCCGGTGTCATCCACGAATGCCTCATCATCAAAATCCTCCATCTCATCTTGCTGCTCGTCAGCCAGCTCAGTGATGTCGGAGTCGGCCGTGGAAAAAGTAGGGGAGGGTGTGCGGTCGGCAAGGCGCTCATTCACACAGCCGTGGAAAATGGGGGAGCTAGACACCAGGGAAGACGCCGAGTAGCACAGCCGGGGAGAGAGGAAGAGTTGGTTAAACAGGAAGCCAAAGTGCCAACAGGACAGAATCCACTGGGGAATTGACACAGTAAAAGCAAAAAGAAAAGCAAAAGGATAAAATAAGCATCAATCACCTGGATTAGGAGAGAGGGAACAAGGGAAGACTGAAAGTTCTACAAGGACGGATCCTTACAGTAAGAAAACCAAAGGAAATCCGTGAGTGAACCATTCCAGGTATACATCATGCTATAAAACTTTTTTTTTTTTTGGAACAGGGATCAAACTCAGGACCTTGCACTTGCGAGGCAGGCACGGTGCAACTGAACTAAAACCCGGGCCCAAAACTTTTATATTTTTTAATTCACACAAAAGCTCCATCAGCATCCAGGCCTTAAGGAGATACTCAAAATTAAGGTGATGCAATAAGGCTTTAAATGTTTATTCAAATTCTTGGATCATCTTGGAGGAGAAAACAAAACGGATGAAATGGCTTATGCCAAAGTAGCATGTACTCTCCTTGGGTAAGATATATGTGGCCAATTCACCTCCTTAAAAAATTAGTCTTCTATCAGAGTGGAGTGGAAAAGACTTTATTTCTATAAATTATTACTACTTCAGCAACTCTTCTTATTTAATTCTTTTAAAAACTATCAGAGGGGGGAAAAAAACTATCAGAAGGGGTAAAAACATCAGAGGGTTTTTACAAAAAAAAAAAATTCAAATTCTGGAATAAGTAGGCTCAAAACTAAAATTTCCCTGGTTTTAAATAACTAAACCTCTAAGAACTTAACTCAATATGGACTCACAGATCCAATGTTTGGTTTCATAAAGTGTTGAAAATAATGTATGCACAAAAAAGCTCATGAGGATGAGTAAGGTATGCAATTAATTCACCCTTGCCAATGACTTATAGGGGAATGAATTGCTTTAAAAAAAGTGAGAGCAGGGGCCGGAGATTTAGTTCAGTGGTGCTGCCTCCTGCCTCGCAAGTGCAAGGTCCTGAGTTTGATCCCTGGTACCTAAATAAATAAATAAAATTTTAAAAAGTGAGAACAAATCAGATTATGGAGAGAGTGCAGTTTGGTAAGACAGTATGATTTTAAACTGCACGATACAAACATAGTTTTCTTTTTCTTCTAAACCTAATAAATTGTAAAACATTCTATGAATATGTTGAGAGTCAAGAAAGATTGTCAAATACTTTGGCTGAAAGTCTGAGACTCAAAAAATAATATGTATACTGAAAACACTGAAGAGAAATACCAAATGACACAAGAGATGACAAGTGGCTAAGATTTTATGCTCTTTTTTTCTTTTAAGATTCTATAACATCTGCTGAAGTCTTAAACAATTAAAATAAAACCATTCCTTTCTTAAAAGATAAATCATCATATACCTTCCCACAAGTTTGAACCAGTGGAACCGATCGTAGAATGGATCGCTGCCCGTCATGGTGGCTTCGCTTTCGTCTTGGGCGTTGGAGGCCATCTCACCTGCCCTGTCATACATCTCTCGCATCAAATCCAGCCTCTGTCTATTTAACAAACATGGAGCACAGGATTAATATCATGAGATGGCATTAAAAGTTTTCTTTGGAAGCATCTTCCATGCAAGACATTTAAAATTTTTAAAAATTTATTGACTTAGGTTTTTTGAGACAGAGCCTCGCTATGTAGTTCAGACTGCCCTTGAAGAATTCACTATGTGTCCCAGGCTGGCCTTAAACTCATGGCGATCCTCCTGCTTCAGCCTCCCAAGTGCTGGGATTACAGGTGTGCACCACCATGCTCAGCAAGACTTTCTTATCTTTTAGAAAAAGCTGCTCCCACTATTTCATGTTAATTTTTAAAGTACATTTTATTTTATTTTATCCCATTCCCCCCAAGCTCCCTCCCCTCCCTATGTACAGGCGCTTTGTTTTCATAGTATCTTAGGTGCTGAGTCTAGAGAAGCCACCAAAAGTCAAGAATGGCCACCTAACCTCTAACAAGGCAACCAACCCAGGGGAAATGTAATTCAATGGTCAGTGACATCTCAAATACACTCAGACAATGGGAATTATCTCACCATCCTAAATGTAAAGGAAGCTTGGTGATAACATCCCTGTTTGCTAGTGGTCATCATGAAGTCCAGGACAGAAAAATAACTAGAATTAAATATCATGGAATTGGAACATTTAGCACTTAGGAAGAATCTACAGAGAGCAAGCTTAAATATCTATAAATTTTTTCCCCCATTACCAGGGATCAAACTCAGGACGGTGCACTTGTGACATAGGCGCTTTGCCACTGAGCTAAATCCCCAGCATTATCTATAAATATCAAAGGTGTTGGACGAGTGAAGATCATCACTTAGAAGAAAGTGGATGGATGATGGTACCACTGGCCGGCACCAGCACTCAGCACGGAAGAGAGAGCAACCACAGCCTTAGGAGAAGAGAGTATGAGGGAGCCCATGAGAACAACTCATTATCACTTCCTAAATAAAACAGCACAGATGAAAGTCTTCATACTTAAGTTTCTCCAAAGACCAATAATGCGTTGCTCCATTCTTCAGATCCTGAACTTCTACTGCCACCACTGTGCGAGGGAAAGGCCTATCCTCGTGAATCTTTTCCACGTCAGTGGGAAGCAGTTCAGGTGGCAAAGGGGAGTACAGTGTGTCAGTCAGAAGAACAAACTGGAACTGCACCTGAAGGGGAAAGCAAGCCACCGGTAGATGTGAAAACCACACCATCACAGCAGGTAAGTTTTGCATACAAGGCAAAAGCACTGTGCCCAATGGGAAAGGGGTAAAACATGTAGTATGTACTCAACCAAGCTTGTGACTGACTGGGAAAAAGGCTACCTGTATATTTAACACATGGAATAATCTTAATTTCAAATAATCCAAATTAGCAATAATCTTAATTTCAAACTAAGATACTTGCAGACTTTGTTTCTTTAGCCTTGCAAAATAATTGTGCACAAACTAAAATTTCAGTAAATATATTCTGGTTGACTGAGGATTTCTGTGGAACTTACACAAGAGACTGAAAGGTGGACCCAAGAATGCATTTTTGGTCCTTCACTAATGAGAGAGGATGGAATACATAAGGTTTTCCATTTTAAACTGAGAGGATTACAACTACTTCTGAAAGTGTTTACTAAGGGCTGGGTGTACCCCAGTAGCACAGCAGAGCTCCCCAGGAAAGGTGATTTCAAAGTAAGGGCTCAGGTGCACCCACCCCCGGCTCAGCTTTGTCACCACATGGCCAGTGTCCTACCAGCCTCCATACCTTCTTCTTCAGCTCCACACTGATGGCATTGGCCTCCTTCAGGTACACAGCATTGCCCCAGAGTAAGTCCCGCAATGAAGTAAACTGGTGAGACTTCCACTTGCGGAAGGCCCACTGAGCCAAATCAAATTCATGCTGTGTCCACGGAACTGAAAGAGCAGACAAAGTATATTCAATAGTGATCACATAAGTATAAGGAAACTCCATCTCTCCCTCCTCTATTCTCACCTATCACATTGTTTTCCGTATTTATTTAAAACAGCACATCAAAGAAATGTATTTGCTCTTCTTCAGTGTGAGTGTGTGTGTGTGTGTGTGTGTGTGTGTGTGTGTGTGTGTGTTACTGAGGGATGAACCCAGGGCCTTTGAACTGAGCTACACTCCCAGGTTATTTTCTTTTTCATTTTAAGATAAGGCCTTGGGCGCAAGGACACGAGTTCAATCCCCGGTACAAAAAAAGAAAAAAAAAAAAGGATAAGGCCTCATATTTCTTTCTTCTTTCTAATATAGGAATAAAAGGTCACATTTTACTGAAATATTTAAAAATGAGTAATTTAGTATATTAAGAGTTCCTCTGAAGTTAATTTGAAGGCTTGAGACTACTGAGAGGCTGGGGAGTGAATGAAGTGTGATGAATGCTCATAGTGCAAGGCGATATTAACAATGGAAGCCTTCACTTGGCTGAGACGGGGGAAACTTCAGAAGGGCAAGCATGACGAGCACTGTACTCAGAATTCTGTCTGCCAGGAATGGCTTTAAAATACATGCATGCATTCCAAAGTCCTCAATGGGAATTCTGGTATGAGCTACAGACTGAACAGTCTATCTTAACATGATTACGCTCCATATTTATTTGAAACAAACATGAACTTCATGCATATGGTACTATGACACAGTAGATGTAAACTTTCCAAGATTTCCATGAAGACCGAGCGCAGAAATGTGTGATGTCTATGAACACTATCAGCCCTGCCCCCAGCCCTTAAGCACACCTGGGTTCTGAGCATTGAGCATCTTTTATTTCATCTTTAAATTGGCTCATTACAAGGTCAATAGACAGTAGGGTAAGTGAGAAACCCAGCTTTGATAACAGATAAAGGATGAATTTGATAATACAGATCCAAAAGATGTAAGTTTAGGTCTGTGAATTTCACCTTCTTCCTCCTCTTCTTCCTCTTCAGTTGTTTCGGCAGCCAGGGATCGGGTCTCAACCTGCTTCTGCAAGGCCTGCAATTTACTCTCATAGTCCTGAGTGGAAAGAAAGGAGATAACATGTAGGAGAGGGAGGAAATAAGAGTGAAGCACAGGAGAAATGAAAGGAATGGGGAAAGCAGAGAAAGCAAAGGATAAAGACAAGAAAAGAGAGGGAGAGGCAAGAAACAATACAAAGACAGAGAAACGTGTAGGAGGGAGAAGACAAAGCACACGAGATAGTCTGTAATGGAGAAATACAAAAAAAGGTTTTTACTGGCAATTTCTCTGTATCAACTCCCTCAAGGACCTAGGAGTTCTTTATTTGGAGCTATGGCAGGAAAAAGGAGCGACTGAGGTGAAACATGCACGTGTCCCTTAAACATTAAAATAATCTAAGTAATCTCTTATACATGAAGTGTTCCAGAGAAAGACAATATTGGAAAAGATTCAATTCACCAGTACTGCCCCAAATCTCAATTATCTGTTTTGAAGGGAAAGGAATTAGGATTGTAGACTCTGAAGTGCCTGTCAGTGAAATATTACTACCTCTGTAGTGTAGGATGAGTCTGGCCTTCGAGTAACCCATCACCTCCACAATACTATTGGACTGAAAGAATTTATATTATATTGTTATTCCAGAAGACTTAAAAAAATACTACTGTATTATAAAATGTATTATTATTATTTTAAAATTATAATCAGTTATATTTTTTCAACTGAACTCAACAGTAAATACTGTGCATCAAAGAGTACTATGGTTCAAATAAGGTAGTACCAGGAATTTTTTTTTTTTGGTATGGGGGCTCGAATTCGGGTCCTTGCGCTTGCGCAGCAGGCAGCAAAACCACTGAGTTAAATCCCCAGCCCTAGTACCAGCAATACTGAACTGGCCAGTCATAGTGCAGCCTTCAATTCTTTTTTTTTTTCTTTGAGACAGGGTCTTGCTCTGTAGTTGAGGCTATCCTTGAGCTCACTATGTAGCCCAGGCTGGCCTAGAACTCATGCCAATCCTCCTGCCTCAGCCTCCCGGGTGCTGGGATTACAGGTGCGCACGACCATGCCTGGCCTCCTTTTTTTTTTTTTTTTTTTAAACCAGAACATTTATTGGTAGATTTTAGATATACATTATATTAATCATGGGAAATTTGTACCTGTACATGATGTATCTTGTTTTTTGTTTCTCATTCCCCTGCCTTCAACCCTTCTTCCCCTCCTCATATACATGAGCTTTGTTTCCATTTTTTCCTTCTACTCAATGTATTATTACAATCCAAATCAGATTTACCCTTTATTTCTCTAACTGCTCCATGCATTTTATTTTTCTTTTCTTTTTCCCCTCCGTCACTACTAGGGATTGAACCCAGGGCTTTAGCACTGAGCTACATCCCCAGATCAGTTTATGTGTTTAAATTCTGGGGCAGAGTCTTGCGAAGCTGTTAAGTTTCCCAGGCTGAGCTCGCACTGGTGCTCCTCCTGTCTCAGCCTCCCAGATGCCTAGGATTATAGGTGTGTACCACCATGCCCAGCACCATGTCTTTTCAGTAAGAGCAATATCACCTTGAAGGGGTAAAAAATAGTCTTGGTTGATAAAATTCTTGTTCTCTTATGTATAAGGCACAAAATATGTATACAGCTCTTAAACATGTGTCTGAGGTATTAACACTTGAGGACTAGAGAGATTAGGAAAGAACTGTCTAAAAAGGTTCCTTGGGGTAATAATGAAAATAAAGTGATAAAGTATTAAATGACAGCATAAACACAGCATCCTAGGACCTGCACTGCAGCCTCCTGCTTCCTTTGGCTTCCTAGGAAGGACCCCAAGGAGTCCCTCCTCAGACAGGCCTGCACCGCACCTCGGCCAACATCCCGCCCATCCGGAGGGCATGGAGAGCCTCCTGGGACAGAACTCCAGGGACACAAATCTCTCCATGGCACTGGTCACTTGTCAGCCTCAAAGGAAGCTGTGGCGCTGGTAGTGAGCAAGACCAAGAGCCACTGACACAGCTTTATTAGTTATCTAAACATACTCTCTTCCTTTTCTCTTTTTGGGGGGATGTGGTAATAGGGATTGAACTCTGGGGTACTCTACTACTAAGCTACATCCCACGCCCTCTTCAAGTTTTTTTTTTAGAGACAGGGTCTTCACTATTTGTTCATGTTGGTCTTAAACTTGCCACCCTCTTGCTTTAGCCTCCCAGGTAGCAGGGACTATAGGTGAGCGGCTCTGAGTTTGGCTCTAAACACACTTTTTAGGACATTATATACATTATTACAAGGAAAACAAATAGAGGAGAAAAGAAAAACTAAACTAGCAGGTAAAAGAACTGGGTATTCAGGGGCTGGGGATTTAGCTTAGTGGTGCTGTCGCCTGCCTCTCAAGCACAAGGTCCTGAGTTCAATCCCTGGTACCAAAAAAAAAAAAGAACTGGGTATTCATCCTGGCACCTGTTCTTACTGGCCTTGCAATTCTGAAGCTAGGTTGCCTCCAAATCTCACTTTCCTCATTTTTAAAATGAAGAGCTTAGACATCTGACTTGCTTACCACACAGAACTCCAGGAACTGAGTTCAAGGCTAGCCTGGGCTACATATAGCAAGACCCTGTCTCAACACCCCCCCCAAAAAAAAAACAAAATAAAACTGCAGAAAGGACCATCTGAAAAACACGTGAAAGGTCTCTTAAAGGGTAATAGATTGTTGAAACGATAGGCAATTTTTCAGAGGTAGAGATCCAACCCAGGGTGCTCTACCACTGTGTTACATCTCCAGCTCTTTTCTTATTTTTTGAGACAGTGTCTCCCTACATTGCCCAGGCTGGTCTCAAACTTGTAACCCTCCTGCCTCAACTTCCAAACAGGCAACATATCTTAAAGGTTTATTTTCTAAGCATACTATACACCTAGATTTTGGTTTCTAAATACTGTTCTTCACTAAAAGAAATCTGAAGTCCTAGAGAAAATGGCAGATTCCAGGTTTGGAGTAAGGAAAGTAAAAGCTGACCCTGGAACATCTTCTATCAGGAAGGATGGAAGGATTCAAAGATTCAAAGACCTCTGGTGCCATTTCAAAAGGACACAGCCTCACAAGCACAAGGTCTGGAGCTTGATCCCCGATACCAAAAAAAAAAAAAAGGACACAGGCTTCCACTGGCCGAAAATCAGAATAACACCAGAAAAAGAATACAGCAAGAACACAGAAGAAATTAAGTACAGAAAGAATCCATGAGTTTGCAGTGATACTGAAAGGAGGAAAAAACCGGAAAGTTCTTCTTTAAAACAAACAAATATAACTAGCTAATAAATGCAGACGGAACAACTGGAAAATCCCCACACTACAATTTCAGATGTTAGTAAATCAGGCAAGGATCATTAATAAATATGAGAGTAATGGAGTGAAAAGTGGATGGGAAACAGGATATTCACACAATCCAAAGTCTACGCCCAAGTAGTATTATCAGTAAAGGACTCAACATAGTCACAATGAAGAGAGCTGGAAAACATCACATTAACCAAATTTATTAAACGTCAACATTTTCAGTAATTGGAAAAATTGATATTTTATGTCTAATGATGTGATGCAATGGGAAGTACACAATGTCACCTTTATAGTCTTTTTACTAAAAATGTATAACCTAAGCCTAACCTTTTGGAAAAAAATCAGAATGTGGCCTGTACTCTTCAATAATGCCAATTTAATGAAAGATCTAAAAGCCATAGCCAATTGCAATATATAAATACTGGATCTTGGATTAAAACACAGACACATATGTACACACTAGCATGCACACATTTGTATTTCTGAGATAAATAGGGAAGCGTGAAAATGGACTATACACACTACCTAATACTGAATCAGTACTAAATTTATTAGATGGGATAATGACAGTAAGAGAACATCCCTGCTGGGTGCAGTGGCACACATTTGCAATCCCAGCTACTAAGGAGGCTGAGGCAGGAAGATGGGAAGCTTGAGGTTAGCCTGTGCAACTCAGTGGGACCCTAACTCAAAACAGCAAATAAAAGGGCTGGCAAGTAGCTCAGTAGAGTACTCAAAAGAGAGACTATTCCTATTTTAGGAGATACATATAGAAGCATTTAGGAGTAAACTGCTTTATCTGCTACTTTCAAATAATTCAGAAAGAAAAACATGAATGAGTAATTTACTATTTTTCATTTACTATTTTTTCACCTTCTCTGTTTTGTTTTGGGTTTTTTTGGTACTGGGGATCGAACTTGGGTCCTTGCGCTTGCACAGCAGGCGGCGAAACCACTGAGCTAAATCCCCAGCCCTTTTCACCTTCTCTGTATGTTTAAAATTTCAAAATAGTTGGGCAGGGGAAAGTATCCCCCCCACCCCCTGCAAAAAAAAACTATGTTTGTTTGTTTTTGGAACCAGGGATCAAACTCAGGACCTTGCACTTTCGAGGCAGGCATCAGAACCACTGAGCTAAATCCCCAGGCAAAAAACTATGTATTATATGTGATTCTTCTGGCAAAGAGAAAGGCTGCTAGTTTACTTAAAAATCACCAGGTAGAAAAAACTGTCACTATTTTACTTAAGGATTTCTTCAAGAAAAAGTTTATTAAGGTGGTCAAACTACGAATTACAACAATATTCATAGACTCTGATAGTGAGGTATGAGGTAACGGTCCCTAAATGTTCCAGTTGTGCTTTAGGGACAGTAAAACTGGTAAGATTTTCCATGATCCTTGGACCAAAACCTTTCACTGCATTTTGATTAGCAATTAGTAGTCCAAATATCAACATTACCCCTTGACTTGAGCCCTTTCCCCAATCAGGCTGCTTACAAGCTCCCAACAAGGCTGTTTTGTCATCACAAAAACTAAATTAGGGTTAGATTTTTCCAACAGGGATAAAGAAATTCGGACAGTGCTGTTCTGTTCATTTCATGGTTAAAACTAGGACAATTATGGAAAGCATGCTAAGACAGCAATATATTTTTCAATGGCCGCTTATGTTTATAAAAAGTCCTAATGGGCCAGGGTTTAGCTCAGCGGTGCCGCACCTGCCTCGCAAATACAAGGTCCTGAGTTCAATCCCTGGTTCTCCCCACCCCAAAAGTCCTAAGTTCAAAATATGCCCCATATTTACAATGGCACAGCACAGGTTATTCCTTCTAGAATATTATCTCCTACCCACCCACCCTTGTTTATTTCTACACTACGGGTGACTGAACTCAGAGTTTTTGTACTGAGCTATATCCCTAGACAGTCTTGCTAAGTTGTTAAGTTGTCCAGTTGGGCTTTAACTTGTGATGTACCTGCCTCAGTCTCCCAGAGTGCCAGGATTATGTGCCCATCTTTGTTTATAAGCTTATTCTATGTCATGAACTGTTCTTAATGTTTATCATGGATTATCCTAATCTTACCTATAATAGTACTGTTAGAGGGAAAGAAAAAGGCTTAAAGAAATTGAGTAACTTTCTAGCATATCACAGAGGGAGTAAATAGTGCCAATGGGATCTAGACCCAGGCAATCTACAGCACACATTTTCAGGCATCCATCCAGCAACTACCTTCTGTGCTCCTGCTATATGTCAGATGCTAGGAACACAGAGGTCAGTTAGACAACAGTCCCACTGGTGAGGGGTAGAGAAATGATAAACAGTGAATAAGATATGCACTACAATTTCAGTAGAGAGAAGTAGTCTGAAGGAGAAAGAAAGGTAGACACTAGGGGCTGACAGAGAGGAAGCGAATGGGAAGAAGACTTAGATGACATGGTCAGGAAGCACTGAAGCGAGTACGCTATGGCCCTCTGGACGGGGTGTGACCTAAGTAAAGTAACACTAACAGCAATTCCCAGGGCCCTGAGATAGAAGGGAGCCAAGTGTGTTTAAGGGAAGCAAAACACTCTGTGTGGGTGGAGTGGCCGAGGAAGGACAAGAGTCAGGAGATGCTACTGACAGGTAGGTAGGGACTGGATTATGGAAGGCTCTCAGCCATGGGAAGGACTGGATTTTATCCTAAGGGAACCCAGTGAGTGGTCTCATATATTCTTTACAAACCCCTCTCTCTACTAGCGCTTTGGTGTAACTGGGGAGAGAGAGACCAGCCATCAGGCTGCAGGCCCCAAGGCAGCTGGGGGTGGCCCGGTCCAGGTGTTAACAGTAAAGGTGATATAAAGAGAATGACATTGGGATATGTTCTACAGGCAGAGGAAAAAGGTCCTGCTGAAAATCTGATAAGGAAAAAGGAGAAGTTGAGGATGACTTGGAGGTTTGACCTGAGGAGTTGCCGTAGGTTAGTTTAAATGTGAGGTTCCTGCCAGCCATCTGGATGTCAGATCTTAGTTACACAGCTGCATCTGGAGCTGAGGGCTGCAGCAGAGGCCCAGGATTGGGTGGGGACATCCGAGTCAGCAGGGCAGCAGATGGGACACAGATTGGTGCCCTGGGTTGGAATCAGGCTTCCCCACTTGGCAGCTGTGAGACTGGGAAAGTAAGCAAAATGGAAACAACAACACCTACCTCACAGAAGAGGAGTGCTGTAATGATTCAATGACAGGAAATAAGAGTCCACCAAATATACACACACACACACACACACACACATAAGGAAAAGAAAAACTTCTATAACTATTTTAATACTAAATTTTTTGAGATATCATGAGATTAATACAAGTTACCTTTGGCCTCTACAATTACAAGAGGTGCTCAAAGTGGTGACCATTAGCTTCCAGATGTTGATTAGTACAGCGAACTGCTGAAGTATGTATACATTTTTTGGGTGGACTCTGTATATACTCGACCCATGCACATTACTGTCATCATCACTGTAAAAATGAAGGTAAAGCTACAGAAATATATGGAATCATCTGGTGCAATGAGTGTAGATCTAGAGATCTGGAAAGAGCTGAAACAGTGGCCACAAAGACCATGGATGAGCAGATAGGAGGAGGGAAGAAAACAAGGCAAGAGAAGTGTCCGAGAAGTAACAACCAGGCCACTGTGTGCAGTGCAAGGGGTGGGGATTGACTGAGACTGACTCAGTAAGAAGAGGAAGGAGAAAAAGAGTCCTGGATTCATCACTAGGAAGATCTTTGGTGACCCTGATGACAGGGGCTTCAGCTGGGAAGTGACAACAGGAGTGACTAGACGAGTTCAAGCAAGAATGGAAACAGGAAAAAGTAACGGCCTGGGAGGTGGACAAGTGGGAAGCAGCACAGAAAGCCCTCTCCAGGAGCATTTCTATGAGGAGGAACAGAGAATCGGTGTGGTGGCTCACAGGAGACATGGGGCATGTGTGAAGGGGTGAAATGAATATATTGTTGTGTGCTGGCAGAAATAATCCAGGAGAGAAGCCGATATGGAAGAGAAGGGATAAAGAACAGTGAGTCCTTGAGAAAGTATGGAATGCACAAGGACAGCTCACTCACTAATAAGATAGACTGGGGGGGGGGCATATTACGAATGAACACATGCAGAAGTGGGAGCAGA
Source organism: Heterocephalus glaber (assembly GCF_053883595.1). NCBI lineage: Eukaryota > Metazoa > Chordata > Mammalia > Rodentia > Bathyergidae > Heterocephalus > Heterocephalus glaber. The sequence goes on along the minus strand of NW_028258299.1, from coordinate 6,307,741 downwards.
AGGAAAGTCTGATTTTGCTGTGTGTGTGCATGTGCACGTGCACAACCTTGCACATATGCCTAGAACTGGAGACAGAACCCGGGGACTTCTCACTGATCTTTAAAATTTTTTCTTCTGAGACAGTGTCTTGCTAAATTGCTAACCTGCCCAGCCTGGGCTCAAACTTGTGATCCCAGGGCCTCAGCTTCCCAGGGTGCTGAGATTATAGGAGTGTATCACCACATATTGGTTCTGATCTTGCTTTTCCTCAGTGAAATAGAATGATTATCAGTGAGAAGGTACCTGTTGTGACCTTTCAGAGTTCCCTGTGTCATTTCTTCCTGGCATTTGTCACAAAGTATTAGGTAACTACTAGTGTGATTATCTCTCCAGTGGCTGTCTCCTCTACAACTCTGAACTTCACAAGGCCAGGAAATATACATCTGACACATATTTGTCTTCCAGATCAGACACACAGTTCTCAAAGGTGACTATCTTCTAGATTAGGGGTTGGAAGCCCTGCTAGTGGGCCAGCCCGCCAGCTGCTTCTGGGAATAGTTTTATTAGAAACCAGCTGCCTTAGTTAATCTGCACATTGCCTGTAACTGCTTTCTTGGTATGCTACCAGGATAGAGATGAGGAGATGGTGAGACCACATGGTCTACGAAGCCTCAACAATTATTATCCACCCTCTGATGGAAAATGCTTGCCAACCTCAGCTCTAGATCAGTGGTTCTCAAAGGTGACTGCTGAAGCATCAGTATCACCTGGGAACTCAGCGATGCAAATTATCACGCTCACCCCAGACCTCGTGAATTAGAAACTACAGGAGGGCCCAGCAGTCTGTTCTCACAAAACCCCAGGGTTCTGATGCTTCTTACAATAGTGGAGAACCGCTGTACACATACCCATGACTGGAGAACAAGACAGATACAGTATTTGCTCTAGGTTGAGCTTGCATTCTCATGAAAAAACCAAAACCAGACAATCACAGGTTATCATTCCTAACATGGTGAGAGCTGATCCAGGGTGCGCTGGGGCAGGAAGAACCAACAGTGTACGAGTTCGGATCTGGAAGAGTTAAGCATGACTGGGAGGCAACTGCAGTGAGGAGGAAGAGCAAGTGCCCTGAGGAGGGAACAGACGGGCACACTCAAGAAACAAAGGCGAGAGCATCTGCAGTTCGAGACACAAAATCAGAGGCAAGCAAGTGGCCCAACGGGTGAGGCCTTGTAACCAAAGGTAAGACTCCTATTTGTAAGAGCAGTGGGAAGCCTTTGAGGGCACTGATGGGATGTGATCTATGTTTAAAAAGAAATTCTGGCTGCTAGGTGGACAGCGGATTGCAGGGATCAAGAACAGAAGGCAAGAAACAAGTCAGGCTATGTCAGTCCTCTAGTGAGAGAACTGGTGGCACAATGAGGGCAACTCTGAGGGGTGACATTTAAAGTAAAATTGATGTCACCATTCTGTTTTTGTTAGGCTGGGTTTTTTTTGGTTTTGGGGGGGGCGGTACCAGGGATTGAACTCGGGACCTTGCACTTGCAAGGTAGGCAGCTGAACCACGGAACCAATGTTAGGCTGTTTTTGACATTAGCAGCTTGCTCTAAATGGCAGATCATAATCAGCGAGCAACAGCAGGAAGGGAGCTATCCACACCCAAGGTGACACCGCTTCTGTCAACATCTACATTTGCTCCTTACCATCAGCAGCACTGTGCAGCTACAGTCTCAGCTGTCCCTCTTGGGGTCCCACACACCTTTTCTCGGATCTGAACAACCTGCATTTCCACCCACCTCTCCTTTCCCTCTTGCTTGGAAAAGCACTGTTTCTCCTTTGGTTCACACAGGAACTTCCCCCAACTGGCTCATGTGGCTCTGAATTTGCCTTCCCTGGGCCCATCCTCTATACTTTGACCACGGTGGACATTCTAAAACATGAATCTAATAAAGCAATCTCTCTGTTTAAAATCATTTGGTAGCTTCTCCCCACATTTAAGATCAAGCTCTGACTCCTCACATACCACAATCTGTTCCTTCCAGCTTCCCCTCCTGCAGCACACCTCTAGCGTCCTGACCACCTTGAGTTATCAAGGTTCCTTATCCAGTTCCTTGTCCTGGCCTACTTTCTTCCTCCCTAGCTTTTCTCCCTGGGGTAACTTCTCAGTTGTACTTTGGGACTCGGCTCTTGGCTCAAAGCTCCCCTCGACCTCCAAAAACCTTCTCCCACTCTCCCCTCTGGATGTGACTCTCACCCTGTGCACACACCTATCACTCAGTGTATCAGTGCATCAGAATTGTCCGTCTGCCCGGAAATGGTAGGGTCTTAGAAATTTTTCCACCAGTTTCTCCCATAGTAAATAAATACACAGTACCTGAAGGGAAAGCGTCTGTGAGGCCTGATGCAGACTAACACCAGTTCCTGCATAACACTTCTCTAAAGAGCAACATCTCATGTTCAACACTCAAGCAGATATTGTGTTCTACTCCATAATGGACAACTGTATTGTTTCTCATTATAAAAAAAGTCAGGCCCAAATTTTCAACAAGACTTATCTAATGGTCTACTCCAAAAAAAGACTGCTTTGTCTTGTTTCCTCTCTACCACACCAGGAAAAATCTGGGTGGAAAAAAACAAAGGTTGAAGGGGAGAAAAGAAAACCTATAGTTAGTCAAAGCTTTCTGAAATCTAGTTTCTATGCACGTGAAGGGAAGTATACCTACTTCATTTACAAGAACTTTGAATCATGACTATGTAATGAAAATACTGAAAACAATGTTTAAGGTAAACTCAGATCAGAAAGTGATATTCTTATTCATCTTATATGGGAAAAGATTTTTAAGAGAAATATAGCATAAAGTAAGGCTTAAAGATCCCTTATAAGATAGAATTTTGTTAAAGAGAAAAGGACAGCAAACAAAAGCTTCAAAATAATCAAGTCCACATAGAAATATAAAAAAGATTTGGTATGCAAAAATTTTTAGATGAAAAAGCAATAAATAAAAGTCAAGACCAAACTTAATTAGCATTACCTTGTTTCACTTTTCCCTCCTCCCACACAGAGAAATCACACTTTTAACAGATGATTTCAACTTTTATTGAATGAGGACTTTTATTTTTTAACATTACAAACTAACTCACTCTTTCTGAAAAGGCAAGTCATACACTCAGACAATCTTCAAGCATTGTTTTAAGAAACTGAGGGGGAAATCCACAGTTCAGTGATAAGAAGATTCACAACTTCTTTTTACAGTAATAATCGCAGGAATTCCATTACATTTCAAACCTAAAGTGGTCCAAACTATATCTAGGACAGACTTCAAAATCTGGGAAAGATGACATAAACTTGACAGTTATGAATAGTGCTCATAACAATTTTGGCTCCAACAACATAGAACAAATGCTTGCTTTGTATTGCGCCTAAGAAGGCTTGTTCATGAGTACAGCAGGACACAGGCAGCGTCCCCTCCTTCCGGTCTTTTACACAAATCATTAAGGCAAGTCTGCAAAAAGACCCGTAGGGCACCAGTACAACAGCTGAGAGTGGGATGTCTGTACAGCTTCCTATAGCTGTCTGATAGCATTTAATGCAGGCATTGGTGTGACAAATGCAGGTTGGTTTGTTTTTTTTAAGCATCACCCTGCACCTGAAGCATGAAAGGTCACTTCAATGTAATAAATAATCCCCATTCAATTCATTGCATTCCCAGTAAACAATTCATTGTACTAGAAAGAATTAGAAGCCAGGGTAAAGGAAATGCCCTTTGGTTTAGACTTATCACAGAATATCTAATTCCAAAGAATACTGTTTTGGTTTGCAAAACTACCAATTAATTAGGACTCTCCATTCATGTTAATGTCAGACCACTATATAATTTCACTAGTGTAAGCACTTTTTCCCTTCATTTCACTATAACAGCTAGGAATACCTCAATAGTAAAATAATGCTTTAATGATGGTCATTTCCCTTTTAGTCTTAAAGCATTTAAGCTTAGGGAGAAATATCAGATTTAAAAAAGGAAACATCAAGCCCGTATTCTTAAGCCACATGAGTTACCTTTGCTGTTTTGTGTGTTTGGTTGTTTTGGTGGTACTGGGGATGGAATCCAGGGCCTTCACACTGAGCTACCTCCCCAGCTCTTTTAACATTTTTTACTTTGAGACAGGGTCTTGCTAAGTTTCTCAAATGTCCAGGCTGGGTTCAAACTTGCAATCTTCCTACCTCAGCCTCCCAGAGTGCTGGGGTTACAGATATGTTGTTACCACGCCAGCTCATATTAGTTACTTATTTAGATTCAATGAAGTAATTTTTTTTTTTTGTACCAGGGATCAAACTCAGATCCTTGTGCTTGCGAGGCAGGTGGCAGAACCACTGAGCTAAATCCCCAGCCCTAGATTCAATGAAGTAATTTTATTCATTCAAAGTTCTTCTCTAGGATGAGCATTTGCTCTAACATGCATGAAGGGCCATCTATAGCAGTTGATGAAACCTTGGCTCATTTCTTCCTGATCATCTACAAAACTAAGGGCTCCTTTAGATATCTAAGCATTTCAGCAACATGAGGGCACAAAGATTAGCAGGTGAAGCACAAACAAAAATCCAATTCTTTGGAATATCACTATGAGCACAGTCCTTACCACAACTCACATTTGTACATGGAAATATTATAGAACTCTTTACTCCAGTGTCACCTGGTGACCAAGGGAGAGTAACTCCCTCTCAGTGTGGAGTGGGAAAATACGTGTTATCTCAAGGTAGGAAGATGGGAGCCCATTTCTGCTACAGAGTTGAAAGCTAAGTAATTATTATTTTAATATAAGAAAATGAATTTTTCAACAAGAAACAAATAGCACGGTCATATCTAAAGAAGAATAAAGACAACTGGGGTTTACAAAAGATACACTGAAGTGACTGAGTTGAAGTAGCCTATAAGGACTACACTCAAACCAGATGGCAAGGAGTCTATCATCCCAATGGAGTCAACACACGGCAAGCATCACTCACCCATGTCTCATCTGCCATAAAAACCTCTGCTGAACACTAGAACACTTCTGGCTATGGAAGCAAAAATATCCCCCAAAGGTTGGTTTTGTTTTTTTGGGGTTTTTTGGTACCGGAGATCGAACTCAGGTCCTTGCGCTTGCCCAACAGGGAGCAAAACCCCCTCCAAAGGTTGTTTTTTAAGGGAAAAGAAAATTAAAATTCCAAGCAACTTTCTGCTTTATGAAAGCATTATGAAAGCATGTTCATAGAAGCAAGTAAAAAAATACTATGATTAAAAATAATGTGTTCTAATAAAGCATAGTGCTCACACACAAAGAAAAAAAATAACCACATGACCTTAATATTGAAGGCTTCCTTGAACACTAATTGCTACGTCAGCTGCAATTTCTCATACCATTTGGGAGACAAGCGTTTGATGGATGATTCACAGGACTTAAGGGTCTTCAGCACTGTGACGTCAGGCAATCTCTGGCTCTTCATATTACCTCTTAGGAAAACTTACAACCCATTCAAGAGATGAAAAAGGAGTAGAAAACTAGTCTTTGCTTCTTATTAAAATCAATCTTGTTTTTTAGTGGATTCTTCATGAGGCAAACTGAGACCACAACACAGTCAATGAGGTATTGATACAATAAATGTTCATCAGGACTTCTTTCATTTGCTTGAGTGTCTGTGAGCATTACTATTGTCGACTAAAGAATGGTTAACTATATATCACTTCCTTTACTCTAGACCTAACCAAGGTTAACTTTTATTTACTACTTCATCAACCACTAGAAAAAAAGAAGAAAGGAGCCATATCTAGTAGCCTTCTCCCCATGTCCCACTGCTTCCTTTTCCCACCAAATCATCTCCTTACAAAAGTATATATACTGCTTGAAGCACTCAAGTGTTTTGCTGGTATTTCCGTTGACATGATTTTGGTGGGTAGTGTATGAAGCGATATATTAAACTTCAAACTGTAAATCACAAACAGAAACCCAGACATAGTGCCAATTTAAAGATTTCGGTAACATGACAAATTTCATATGCATCCTGACACATTAAAAAAACTACTGAATCAGTTCTACATAAAATATAGAATAAGATGTGGAGGTTCTGTGGAAGATGCAAAGGTGTGTACTACAAAATGTGCCTGAAGACATTTAATTTATGATTATGTTGTTGTTGGTTTTTTGGTACTGGGGATCAAGCTCGGGACCTTGAGCTTTCGAGGCAGGCAGCAGAACCACTGAGCTAAATCCCCGGCCCAAATTTATGATTATGAAAATTCCAATTATATTAAAAAAGAACTGGCATGGATGAGAAATCCAAAGCTGTATTCACACAGTTGCATGTTATTATTATTATTTTTTACTCTTTTTTTTGGTACCAGAGATCGAACTTGGGACCTTGCGCTTGTGAGGCAGGCGCCGGAACCAACGAGCTAAATCCCCAGCCCAGCATGTTATTATTTTTAAACCAATTTCTAATATTTTTGGGAAATAACAGACACCAAATTCTACATATCAAATTCCCCTTCTGAATGTCTGCATAAATTAAGAGGCAGATCTTTCTGGATATCAGCTCAATTTATAGGTACTCTAAGAGCGTAACAAACTTATACTGTAACAGGCCAAGTTGGCGTAAGTGTGTATATTAATTAGCTAGGCACCAAGGTAGGAGGAAAGTCTCAGAAAACATCTCAGTCTTGTTGTTTTATCCAGATTTCCAGAAACTGCCCATTGATGGTATTCAAGCAAAAGGAAAGGTGTTGAAATGTTTACCAGTGTTTTACGTTTTAACAATATAAAACCAATTAATATTTGTAGGAACAAAACATTAAAACCATAATGTAAATAATAGGAACTCAAAGGCCAAAGACAGAACCAACTCAAATCATGACTAACATTAACAATGCCTGTGTCCTCCACTATGATTTCAAGTTTGTCCAGTAGTTTATTTATACTGTGGTTTCTCGACCCGCTTTGAGGTTGGGCGCTGAGAACTGTCTCCGCATCCTCGGGGGTGTCACAAGCTGGCTACAGTGGCTGGGCTTGTCAGTCTGCTTCTGACAGGGCCCAGCCGCACCACCCTCGGCCTGACCTCCAGTGTGGTAACTACAGTAAGCCTGCCGGTGCTGGTGGATGTGACGCTTGGCCTGGAAAGTCTGCAGGTCAGCAGTGGGGTGGCCAGGGTGGGAGGGTAAGGGTTCTGAGGAGGCAGATGCCAGGCAGCGTGTGCTTTTTGGCTGCCCATGAGTGAGAGAATTGCTTCTCCAGCGTAGCTGAGGTGGTTGCTGTTGATTACTAATATGCTGCTTGCTAACTTGGATGTGATCTTGACTTCGTGTGCCCTGAGGGCCCCATGGTGACTGGGGACCCTTGGAAGATGCTCTACCCCCTTTTTCTTGGCCCTCCTCTTTACCTGCTTTCCTTCCTTCTTCATCCTTGGGAACCCTAAGCTCAATGACCTCATCTTCTGTGATGATGATATGTGTCCCAGGGCTCCAAGAGTTTCTGTGTTTAGGGTTGCTCTTAAAGGGGAAGCGGGGCTTCCGGTTCTCAGGAGGGATGAACCTATGAGGCACATTCTGCCGACGAAGCTGCTTTGTTATCTCCTGCTGTTGCAGGTTCTTAAATCGGATTTGCTCTTGTCTCATCCAGCGCAGCCGACCCCGTCTGAAAGCTGGATCCCCATTCATTAGCTGGGAAACACGTTCTTCTTTGCCAAGTTCTCTGCTGTCTCCTTTGCTGCCATCATTCTCAGGGCTGCCACTAACACCAGCACCAATGGGCTCCTTTGCTTTGTGGTTTCCTTGGCTTTTCTGTTCCTGAGATCCAATCAGCGGCAAGACTTTCTCCATTTTGAGCATTTTATTTCTTAAGACTTTAATCTCCTCATCTTTCATATTATTTTGTTTTTTGACTTCTTGCAAAATATCTTCCAGCTTGTCTATGTGGACCTTAAGGTCATCCACATCTGTTATGCCTTTACCAACGGCCATCATGTCTTCAATCTTCTCGTCCCCGACGCCAACAGTGTCCCACACGTCCCTGGCCACTGCCCTCCAAGAGTCCCGCTCATTGGGATCTTTCTTCCCGTACATGGCACACAGCTCTTTCATCTTCACAATGGCCAAGGCTTCAATCTCCTGTCGACTGTGTCGGAAATCATTGAGAGCAACCTCATAGCAAATCTCTTTAACGGCCTGGATCTTAAGGTCTGAGATGGTGACCCACTTAGAATCTTTACTCAGGCGCCTTCTTTGAGGGATCTGATACATTTTAATTGGTTCTCGTTTCTTCCCACTGCTGGGGAGGCCACATTTTTTAACAATCGTTTGTAACTTGCTAGGAGGTAGCTTTTCTCTCAGAGAAGTAATCAGTTTCCAGCTCTCTTCACAGGACCTCTTGTCAGAATCGTCCCCGCTATCAGAATCCGCGTCCTTTGGAAAAACAAAATCAAAAAATGGCCCCAAAATAACCAAAATTAAAACGTAAAAAAGAAAATCAAATTGAAAAAAAAAGCAAGCAAAAAAGAAAAAAAAATGCCTTAACCAAATTTAAAAACCAAACCAAAATTAAGAAACTAAAAAACAAGCCAAATAAAAAAACAAAAACAAAAAAATCTAAATGATGTGGAAGTCTATTGAGACATATGCATATGTAGATTACTGTTAATATAAAGATCTGTTTATTTAGTAGTCCTAATCCGAATTTCCACTTTCTGGCTCAAGTGATGAATCTGTGACTGAATTTCTTAGGAGGGCTACACAGGGAGTGAATCTCCTGCGCTAAGCCCATAGCCTTGAGGCCACATGGCCACTGTTTCGAGGAGACCCAGTCAGACCCCTGCCCACACATGCTAACAATCCATGCAGCCACTGCCTCCATTTGCCTTGGTTATTGCTGTTGCTTCTTCCAGAATCTCCTTCCCCCATGAGTGAGCACAGATGCCATACAAGATGTGACGAGCAGGCGGATTAACAAAGGTTAGTAAGGCTATAGGACACCAAGTTTGTTTAGCTTTACTAAAAAGAGGAGCCCTAGAAAAAAGTTAGAGGATGAGAAAGTAGAAAAAGAAGCAAACAGCAATGATGTTAAAAGTGCTAAGAACCCCTACTAGCAGATCACGCGAGGTGCTTACTAACCAAATTCTTTTTTCTGTCAGGCAAAAAAAAGGACTTTGAAACTAATCTTTCTAGGAGAAGACACTGGATTTTCTATTTTCTTTTTTTTTTTTTTGGTACCGGGGATCTAACTCAGGTCTTTGCGCTTGGGTAGCTGGCGGCAAAACCACTGAGCTAAATCCCTGGCCCTCTATTTTCTTTTCTCAAGTTAAATTAACCTACTTCAATTGTACATTAAAGTGTGCTACCCAGGGAACAAGGAAGGACAAAAACAACCCTTGTAGTGGATCTGGTTTATTTTTGTTTTTCACACACTTAACCCAATAATATCTCACCTCCAAATTTTTGAGAAATAAATTACCAGAACAAAAATTAAGCTAGGCAAACATACTTCCACTTAAACATAAATTTCCCCAGGTAATAGCATATTTTAATAAATACAATTTAAGAGATATTTTCTATCTAGAAAACCCCTAGCATTTCTAGTTATTTGAGGGATGTACTTTTAAGGGGCAACTCTTCCAATTAACACAAACAAAAGAAAAACCACAAAGATTATACTGTGTACCTGTAAAATGGATCCACTTAAAAATGTATCTCTAAGAGCAAGGACCCGAGTTTGATCCCCGGTACCAAAAAAAAAAGAAACAAAAAACAACAACAACAAAAAAATGTATCTCTAGGGCCGGGGATTTAACTCATTGGTTCCAGCGCCTGCCTTGCAAGCTCAAGGTCCCGAGTTCGATCCCCAGTATCAACAAAATAAATAAATAAATAAAAATGTATCTCTAATTCTGTCTTTCCAGAAGTTTGTGTATTATTATACCTCTTTTCAAAAAAAAAAAAAAACTTTACTTGGGCCTAAAATAGCAGTCTAACTTCACAACAACAGTTTTAAGGGCTATTTAGTTAATAACCAACTGTTCTTAACACAGGCAAATCTTCATAATGTGGATCTATATGAAAGCAATGTTGGATTTAGAATTATATATAACAGGATTAGGAAGAATTTCTATTCAGGAAATAAAAGTTTTTGGGAAAAGGAAATGCTAGATGAGTAGTTTAAGATAACCTAATAAATGGAAATATTATTAATAATCTCTCTTTTCTTGGTTGTGGTAACCAAAAATAGCTCTAGCAAAGGGTTAAAAAAAAGGGCCAGGGATTTAGCTCAGTGGTTCCATCACCTGCCTCTCAAGCTCAAGGTCCTGAGTTCGATCTCTGGTACCAAAAAAAAAAAAAATACATTTTATATATATATATATATATATATATATATATATACACACACACACATATAGTCAAACTGCCTCAGTAGTGTATGTTCTCTTTACAGTTCAAATGAATCACCCTATCACATCATGACTATGATACTAAAAACTTTACACAAGCTTTATGTACAAAGATATAAAGTCCTATCTCATGTCAAAAAAAACCCGGAAGATTTTAAGGTATTTAGATTCACTGATTACAGGGCTGGAAAAACCCCTCAGGTTTGGCCATTTTACAAGTCAATAAATGATCACTGTGTTTTCATTAACTACTAAATGCAAAGCCAATCTCCTGAAGAGACTCTTCAGGTTTATACAAACAAAGAAGAATCCCAAACCTGTGTGAAAATGCAAGCACAAAAAGGTAAGACGCATTTGGGGAACTATCATAAAAGCCTGTAAGCCCAAAGTCCATTTTTAATGCTGCCATTATACAAAAAATAATTACATCATAAATATTAAGTAAGTATTTATTGAATAATAATTCCTTTGTATCCCGTCAATCTTTACTCACAGGATATGTCAGAAATATATGTAGTGGTTGAAAAGTATTGGATCATAAAAATACATTTTTTTGCTCAGTATGGTTACTGGTAGATATGCTTTAAGCTAAAGTGCTAGAAATTAGTTTCTCTTGAGGCCAAGAGATATAGTGGAACAGACAGCTAGACTTTAGGGGAGGAAAGAAACTTCTTGCTATGCAGAACTGGTCCTGAAACCCTAGCTTGCTTTCAGAGACAAAGAACTAATGACAGCCAGAACCTGGTTATCTGGAGACTGAATGTTCCCTAGAAACTAACCCTGTCTTAGAGACACTTGCTTTCTCTTTATTTAATGTTCACCAACTCTTGGTTATGGACAGCACCAGGCATCATTATTCTTTCATGCCCAGTTTACTCAGTGTGGTCACGGACCAGTAGCACTGGCATCACCAAAGAGCTTGGTAGACGTGCAGACTCGCAGGTCCCACCCCAGACCTCCTCAGTCAATATCTACATTTCCACAAGACTCCAAGGTGGCTGAGAAGCACTGCTTCAATGGACAGAACAGGAGAAAGCAAGTCAGAACACGCAGTTGAAGCCTCAGATCTGTGACTTAGCAGGTGTTTAAGAGTGGCCAAGACAGCATTATTTTAGCCTTATTTTAGTTTCTTTGACTATAAACTAGGGGTAATATTAAAGGAGCTCACATACACACCTACTAAGGAGGGTTGTTTTAAGGATCAAATAAAATGAAAGATGTTAAAGGCTCTTTGTAAATTAGCACTGTACAAATATAAGACACTATTGTTAATAATGGAGCTTAATTATACCTGTCCTCATTTGATCCTCACAGACCATCAGAGAGCCATGTTGTTATATTATACTACATCTTTAAGATAAAAGGCTCCTTCATGTGTCACAAACCTTTTAAACTCTAATCATATGGTAGCTAAATCTGTTTCATTAAAGCCAATGCCGAGTGGGCTGCATAGAGACACTCTACCTGTAACACTGGCATTACCTTGTCCCAAACACTTCATCCTTACAATCCATACTTTTGGAGGCTTTACTATAATTTCCAAGATGCCAAACTAACTGGTTAAACCCACTGCCCACCCAAGAGCTGAGGTACCCTGGAAAAGGCTGCTCTTACTCAAGTCCTCGGCTTTTTTGGCTCATTATGTCATGGTCCCTTCTTCTCCAAAGCACTGAGCAGGGTTGTTTAATTTATATGCTGTAATTTATGTTAAGGATAAAAGCCAGCACCTCAGCTTTCTCTCTCATGGCCCTTTATCTTCAAAGAAGACTGTGCATCTTTAAATATGAAGAGCTTCCTAAACTGCTTCCATGGTATATCAAATGAATCCCCATGAGCTTCTTATACCAGGGGTTTGTTAACCAAAACTGGTTGGTTTTAAAATGAAAATCTACTAACAGATCAATTTACTTATTCATGAGATTCAATTTCTATCAAACCTAGAAAGTCACTTAGCATCATAAAATGCTACAACTATTAGCATTATAGAAGGACCACTGACTTTGCACCCCAAACCCTTTCTTAACCCAGAGGATAGCAGCTCCCCTCTCCTGTCTGAGGTGGGGTGCGGCCCCTGCTCCCACTGTTACACACATGCCACTGAGAACCTTACTGAGAATTCAGACTCCATGCAGGGGGACAGAAAAGGATTAACACATGCAACTGTGCAGCAATACTTTTAGACACAGTTTAACTTGAAAAAAAAAAAATCTGCCCAGCACAAGAACAATCCCCAAGTCAGCCCAAGAGCAGAGAATTAGTACTATCAGGTGATCAGAAAAAAAACCAAGGCAAACTCCATCAAATTCAACATTCAAAGTAATTAGCATTAAAAGGACCACCACTGATGCAGATTTAAAAACCACTACCAAGAGGCAAAGGTATCAGAAAAATCCTACTTTCTCAAAAACACACTCAGTTGTGATAGAAATAAAGCTTTGACTTTCAGACATAAGAGGCTCTGTGGATTGTGTTTCAGACTACAGCTACCAGGAGATTCAGTCCTCCACTAAGGAATGGAAGAACAGCACATGGCACCAGTGAGCCTGATAAGCTCAACTAGGAACCTGGATGGGGTGGGACCAGCTGCCCTTCCTAATGTTAGCAGACTCGGGAGAGGCTCCTACCAGTCTCTGCTGCTCCAACAGAAGATCTGCTTCCTCCTTTTCCTTTTTGTAAAGGATCTCCATTTCCTGTAGCCTGGAAGGAAAAACAAAAACAACACAAAACAAAACAGAATAAATGATGAAATCACCAATGTTTCATAAATGCTACTATGTCTAAAACAGTCACCTGGGCTGCACGTTACTTGTGCATTACCTTTTTTCCATCTCCTGTTTCATATCAATCCCTTGTTTCTCCAGGAGCTCTCTCTGGGCAAATGTCCAGTCCACAGGCTCAGAGGGGGTCTCAGCAGAAGGAGTCTTCTCCCGCTCAGCCCGCGCTTGCTCCGGGTGGTTAAAACGAAAAACATGGTTTTTACCCATGATGATACGGTTTCCTAACACAAAACAGAAATACGATTAAGGAATCGTTGATTGATTTTAAATACCCTTTCTTCTGTTATTTTCATTCTTTTGGGTTTTTGAGATAGCCCAGGATGGCCACAAACTCCCAATCCTCTTGCCTTAGCCTCCTGAGTAACTGGGATTACAGGTATGTGCTACCCCACACAGCCCTAAAGAAATCATTGTTTAAATCTATAGTATCTACTTTAATAATACAAAAAACACAGTTTTTGGAAGAGTCAACATTTAGAGTTGCTCACACAAACCATGTGTACACTGCTGAAAACCTCAAACATCCCCCAGTCTCACCTGAGCGGAGCTGAACAGGCTGGGCTACCCTTTTGCCATTCACGTAGGTTTCCGAGCGCTCACAGGGCTCCAGAGTCACGATAACTGAGGGAGCAAGAGCTCATGTCATCATCACAGCTCAGCGGGATCAAATAAAGGGAGGTAGCTTCCTATCAGGACTCAGGGAACTACAACAGATTCCTCCAACTACACATGTGGCCGAAGCACCTATCTTTATATGGCAGTTACTTTTTGGGCACCAGGATGAGTCCCAATATGAGGCTATATGGGGCTGTGGCTAAGATGAAACATTTGACTAAATGTGACAAATCTCAGAAGACGCATATAAGAAATATCTGACAGTTTGGTCAATAAAACTGAACACAGCAGAAATCTTAAGTATGGGTCACAAGTAATAACCAGGAGCTGAAGATTACAAGCTAGTACAGTATTGTGGTTACAAAAGAACTACATAATAAGAAAACAAAGTAAACTGAAGGTTGGTTAAGGAAAAATAATAAGCCAGCTCCCAAAACACCATTAGATTGTTGCTGTTTTGCTAATTACCTGGGCAAAAATCAAGACTGACTTTTTCTTTCCTTTTAGATAAAAATAAATTCTACGGGGTTAAGACTTGAGGTTCTTCAAATCTATTACCCACGGTATTTATTCTTCTCTTATTTTCTATTAAATGATTAATATTCAGGACCAAGTCTAATTGCCAGTGTCCTGCTCAGTTCCTGGCAGAGACAAAAGGGCTCCTTTTGTCCATGTTATTTTCATGTAAAGCAGCTGTGTCTGTCTCTGCATTTATAAGCAGCCCAGGTTTCTCCATTTTCAATAATAGACTGTAGCACAGAGACAGGGAATATCAAGTCTTGAGGATTTCTCATACTATAGGAAGCAAAAGTTGCTGGAGAAGCTCCAGCCAGGAATCTCACCTTCGCCACTGTTGTTTCTCTCGCTCCTGAAGATGCAGTGCTCCTCTTTAATGTGGGCCCCACTCAGCACTATGTCCTGGCGCCGGTCAGCATCTGCTTGGCCGACCCTGAATACAAGAGAAAGTGTTTCCCAGGGAAATTCCGACACAAAGAGCACTTGCAAACAATGAACCTCTTTCTCCCAAAGAATATCCTCTGGTATGTACAAAATCGCCCCTTTTTTGTTTTTGAGGGCAAATTCTATTCTCATATGTGGTCAACCTCCCTCATGAATTCATATAAGTTGTTAAAAGACAGAAAAAATTATTTAGGGTCCTCTAGAGAAAAATGTTCAGTGGTTCACTTACATATATAATTTGGAAAGAGAAGAGAAGATAGTCCGTAATTATTTCAGACAAGAGAAACAGCAAATTGTTGCAAAAATTTTTCGGCAATTTCCCTTTAGTTATTTAATCATCTAGGAGAAAAGAAACTATTAAATTATCAAAACCAGAAACAAACACACCTTGTAATCCCATCCTTGATGTAATAAAGCAGGCATTCAGACATTAGTGGGTCTTCATTGAGGTTAACAAGATGTGGGGTCTGAAAAAGATTAGAAGGGATCAACTTGAAGCCCAGCACACCAGAGCACTGTAGCAGCCACGGGGGCTGCAAGATGCCGGGTCCCCAGGCTTTCAGGTTCCCCACAGGCTCTGAAGAGGGGATTTTTACAAGGAGTTACAGCTCCACAGTGAAAAGAAGACACTCTCCTCAGGCCTCCCCAAACTGCACCAACAGTTTACTTAATGGTCTACTTAAAAACATGAGTTCTGGGATGAAGAACAGGACCCAGTTCTTGAGAAGATCCAAGCTTAGCATGCACAAAGGAAAATTAAAACACCCTGGTTCTCGAGATGGGTTAACTACAATTTATGTAAATGCCTGGGCACAAACCTCAAAAAAGATTTAATTTTTCGTTTACTTTTGTCAAAATGTCCCTACACCCTCTGCCATTTTCCTTTATAATTTTCAACAGTTCTTCCATGGTCCCAGGCATTGACTTTAGTTTATTAGTCTTTACCCTAAGGAAAAATTTAAATATTAAAATTATATTACTATAACTGATATTCAATAATATAAATATCTTCTAAAAATATTCTTCATGTAACTCTAATGTTTCTAAAATCTTTTTTAAAAACCAACCTTCCTTGGTGAAAAGACCCCATTGGAATCCAAAACTAAGTCACATGGTCCTGGGGCCAAAATCTACTCATGATAGTGTCAGCAAATGTAGAAAACTGAAAGAAGAGTCAGATGAGGGGTAAAGAAATGGAACTGCAAAGACAGTTAAATGGAAATTGGAACATCCTCTGAATCTCCATCAGCGTCCACCCCTGGAGTCTAAGGATGTGGCTGGACTGGGAAAGCAAAGCCCTCTTTGGCAGTATCTTTAAAGCCCAAGCAGGATCCTGACCTAAGAAAAAGAGAATCTCAGGTTCCACACTGAGTTTGTTTTTTTTTTTGGTACCAGGGATTGAACTCGGGTCGTAGAAGGCGGTGAAACCACTGAGCTAAATCCCCAGCCCCCACACTGAGTTTGGATGTGGTCTGTGTTATATTCCTTTCTGAGGAAGTCTAGAAAACTAAAGCAGAGGGGTGTGGTGGTGCACGCCTATAATCTCAGCACTCCAGAGGCTGAGGTAGGAGGATCACCACAAGTTTGAGGCCAGCCTGGGCTATATAGTGAGTTCAAGGCCACCCTGAAATCAGAGTGAGACCTTGTCTAAAAAACAAACAAAAAACTAACAAACAAACAAAAAAAGCAAGCTAAAGCAAGATGGGCAAAATTAAAACAAGAAAAGCTTTGGAAGCTAAGATCTCAGTACCGAATTTTGTACTGTTTATATCATAACACTGTGAAGTTACTTAAAATTCATATTAAATATCAATGTTTTTACAAGTAGTTAAAAATGTTTCCCTCACAAATTGTGTATGTGTGCATGCATTGCATGTGTGTGTGTGCTAGTGTGCCTGTGTGCTGAGTGAACCTGGCCTGTCACATATACTAAGGAAGCACTCTACTGCCGGGCTACATCCCAGCCACTCCCAGTTCTTAAGCAGTGAACACTATAAAATCCTTCAGATATGTGCAAAGCTACTCCACCAAACCTATACAATACACTTTTTTCTGTTTGTTTTTTGGGGTACTGGGGATCAATGAACTCGGGTCCTTGCACTTGTGAGGCAGGCGGTGGAACCACTGAGCTAAATCCCCAGCCCATAAAGTTTTGTTGTTTTTGTTTTGTTTTTTTTGTACTGGGGATCCAAACCTATACCTGCTAAAATTTGTGCAACTGTAAGTAATATATCTGAAAAAATATGTGTTACTGAAGAAAAGCTTTTAAACTGTGAAAAACACTGACCTTTATATAAACCTATTGTTCTAGTTCTGTAATACGTATCTAAAAGTGCACTTAAATCAATATTTTCTGTTGAAAATAACACACTGGAATTTATTTTTTAAAATGTGACCGTGGGCCGGGGATTTAGCTCAGTGGTTTCACCGCCTGCTGCGCAAGCGCAAGGACCCAAGTTCGATCCCCGGTACCAAAAAAACAAAAAAAACCGTAAAATGTGACCATGATAAAAACATCTAACCAAAAGAGTCTTACACAAAGCACAGGAATATTTTATACTGTATCCAAAGTACCAACTTAAGATTCCCTCCCTGCTCCTCCCACCTTAGGAAAAATCATGGTCAGAATCTACACAAGAAGGTGCTTAAAAGTCTCTACTGGCTAATTTGAAGTCATGTGAAAGGAAGAACCATTTATTAGTGGTATGAAATAGATGCTCTTTACATCAATATATGTTCTATTATTGTACCTAAACACAAAGATGATTTGATATTGCTTTTTCAGTATCCAAAATAACTAACCTGTACTCAGTTTTTTTAAAAAAGATATATTCCTATTTTAATTAGCTAAAAAGATACCAAACTATTCTATAACTACTTGAACTACTACAATTATTATTATTTCTTTTTTTTTGGTACCGGGGATCGAACTTGGGACCTTACACTTTCAAGGCAGGAACCAGAACCACTGAGCTAAATCCCCAGCCCCTCAACTACTGCAATTATATAAGTAGGAGAATAACCATTGGAATCATTTTTTTAAAACAAATGAGAAGAAAAGAAGAGTCTTGAAGGACTAGAATTGTTTTATTCAGTACAAGGTTGTAAGTAATACAAACCACGGAAGTAGTATTTTTCTACACAAACCTGAACAGCTGAAATTGGTTCCAAAAAGCTATACAGCAGGGCTGGAGACTTAAGAAAATCTACATAGAAAGAGTAGCCACACTGAAGCAAGATGTTCTAGGTTAAGGTGGGAATTTAAGAGAAAGCAATGATGAGATGACCAAGCATACAAATTGTGGCAAAGGTTACACATTTACTGCATGGATTTTTTTCTTTTGTAAATATGATAGGTATTTTAGAAATAGGCTGTCCTGTGCTAGAGGACAGTGTAAGATAAAATTAGAGACATCTTACAGTAAGCCAAGAATCAAGATAAAAGCAGAGGAGAAAAGGCCATCCCTGGAAGACATGAAGGGCCCCACTGACCAAGAGTGTTTCTCTTCTGGGAGCCAGGGGCCTGGGGATTGCGCTCAGGACCTCATGGATAGCAGGCAAATGCTCTGCAAATACCCAGCTATATCCCTAACCCTGAACAGTCCTTTGGCTTCCTACCTTTTTAGGTGAGAAAACCCCCAGCGTTCCTCCATCTTCCCGAATGGCAACGCCCATCTCTGCCAACAAGGCCTCTCTAAAAGAGAACAAGCACATCAGAACATCAGAGCCAGAATGTCACATCAGTCAGTCTCATATGAACTGGAAAGTAAAGCATGCAAAGCCCAAACCACTGCCCATGTCCAAAGTTGATAATGCAAATGTGGAATAATGTGCTTACCTTATCGTTAATGAGAAACTATTTTTAAGAAAAATAGCACATTCCAAATAAATTAAAGTATGCTCCTGTGTTAAAGTTTTCTTTACCCTGACAAGAACTCTGTCCCAAGCCCAGGTGGTGGTGCATGCTTGTAATCCCAGCACTGAGGAAGGTGAGGCAGGAGGATCAGTATGAATTCAAGGCCAGCCTGGGCTACATAGTGAGTTCAAGTCCAATTTGAACTACATAGTGAGAGCCTGTCTCAAAACAAATAAACAAACAAACAGCTCTGTCTTAGGCGGGAGGTAGAGCTCAATGGTGTAGTGCTTGCCTCGTCAAGGGTGGAGGCTTGATCCCCAGCACATCCCTTACCCCACTCTTGTCTCTTCTGCCTTGGAGATAGATACTAATTCATAAACAACACATCTATTAATACAAAAAAAGCAAAGACGGTGATACTCCTTAAGGCTATGCATCCATTTGGAAGAACACTTCTCTAGAACCTTTCCCTAAGAAAGCAATCAGAAAGTAACATGAGTAAATGGAGTATGGTCTATAAATGTGATTTTCTCAAATGTTATTTTCCTGCATCAACCCTCCTTTCGGTTCAAAAATCCTGGCTTAAAATCTCTAAAATAAACAAGAACTTTTTGCAGGGTGCAGGTGGGAGGGGAGCAATGCTAAGGAATTGAACCCAAGGAGTACTGAACTAAATTCCCAGCCCTTTTTGAGACAGGATCTCACCAAGTTGCCCAGCTGGCCTCTAACTTAGGATTCTCCTGCCTCAGCCTCCTGGGTAGCTGGAACACCAGGTGTGCATCATAGCACTCAGCTAAAAACATTCTTATTGTTTGTTGTATTTACTGTATCTGTACATTAGAGTTCACTTCTGCCTCAACTTCTATTTTTTTTTTTTTGGTTACTGGGGATCGAATTCAGGTCCTTATGCTTGCAAGACAGGCGTCTGCCCCAACTTCTATGAAGGGGAAAGACAGGAACTGATTTCTTCAGTACCAATTTACTCCAGTTGCAAGCTAAACTATACCTTTCACCAAAGAAGTTCTAAAAAAGATAACTCTGAAAGACAGTAGTCAGCACACCGCTTTGTCAAAGGCAGCCTAATTTAGGGAAATAAAAAATTCAGGGCTGGGGATGTAGCTCAGTGGCACCATGCCTGCCTCGCAAGCCCAAGGTCCTGACTTTGATCCCCAGTACCAAAAAAGTAAGTAAGTAAATAAATAAATAATTTCACCCAGTATGCTCCACTTTTATGGATCCTCAGCAATATGTAATATGGCAACTATTAAGCATAGGACCCCTAGAGAATCTTCAAATAGAGTTTACGACCTCAATGATGGATCAGATCATCCTAATGGTGCAACCGCTATTAAGGGTTTCTTTGTTCAATGATAATATGTGGTTTACTTCACAGTGTAAATTCCATGTCACAAGTCCCTTGCCAGGTTGGTTTGTATTCTGTGCTTTAGGAGAGGAGGTTCTTTGTTTTCAACTTCTATTTCATCTTGCCTCCCATAAAAGTAACCCAAATTCCCTGGAGAACATAGAAACATTCCCAGATTTTAATGCTCTGACCTCTCCATTCTGATGGCTTCTGTTTTTCGAAGCTTCTCTTCCCAGGTTTCATTCAACTCAGCGATGATCTTCTCTGATTCCTAAAGAAGAAAGTACACCTTTAAAGTGGGAGAATCTTTGAATTTTACATACCATGTCCAGGAAGGAAGGTAAGAAACAGAGGATAGGAGGCCAAAGTCAATAAAGTTTTTCAAAAAATATATACCATAAGAATCATGAAGATTAGGCCTAAAACTAAGTCAGCCCCAGCCATATATATCCTCTAAGTTTTCCTAAAAATACCTGAATAGTGAGTCTGTATGTGTGCCCATGCATGTGTAGGTGGAAGAAAGGTAATGTGGCCATCCCCAAATGCAATATGTTTTTTCTGACAACCACTTCTATAAAAATAAAGTTCAGAAGGAAGTCACTGCTTTTGTCTCACAGTAGTTTCACTATTCCACAATACCCTCCTGAACAGGACCCAATAATCAAGATGGAAGGATTCAGTATTAAATCTCATGTACCCACTGATAAGACAATTTACCAGGCACCTACGGAGTGTTTATTATATACACAAATATAAGAACTAAAACATGATTCCTGTTCTTGATGGGTTTTACTATATAGTATGATTTATTCACTCAATAATTACATATAACCCCACTACATGTGAAGCCCTGCTCCAGGCAAGTAGAGATATGGTAGGGAGAAACTCCCTGCCTTCTTGAGACTTACATTCTAGTGAGGAGACCAAGATAATGTTGATCAGTGAGTACATAGCAACAAAGACAGTGATAAGTGCTCTGGAGGAAAAAAAGAAGGAAGAAAGGGAAGGAATGCAGGAAGAAGGGAAGTAAGTCTGTCAGCTCTGTGAGTAGAGATGGGGAGGATAGATGCTGCCACATGGATGGGCGAGGGAAGAGGCAGGAAAGGGCCTGGAGTTTTCTAGGAAGCAGTTATGCCGTTCGGAGGACTGAGAGCAGGTGTGGGGAGGCAACAGCACGACAGTGCTCTGTGTGCTAGAATCCAGGCACTCACAGATGTCTGTGAGGCAAGTGAGCTGGGGAAGTCCCCCAAAAGGGGATGGGCATATGCAAAAGCAGGAGGAAATGCTTGTCATCAAAAGGAAATCAGAAGTCAGACGGTGATGGCGGTGATAAAAGTAGTGATGGAAACAGTCGTAGTGATTAATGAGGAAGTCTTACAGGTCACAAAATACATTACCGAATGATTCACTAACAGGCTACTGTAAGAAGCCCTGGGATCCCAAAACATAATTATGTACATGGAAAGAACAGTGGGCCGAGGATTTAGCTCTGGTTCCACTGCTAGCCTCACAAGCACAAGGACCTGAGTACAATCCCCGGTATCAAAAAAAAAAAAAAGAACAGTGACTAGTATAATATAGCATAAGGTCTGGCAGGAGTCTTTCCTAGCACCCAGGAATGCTGGGTTCCGTTATCCTTCACTTGTATTATGTACATCTGCATCTCCCAGTATTTATAGAACAAGGGGTAATAACACTTATGTTACATAGCCAAACAATTTCTTCTTGATAAGTCCGTTAGAGGGAGAGAAAAACCCACAGGACAAATCAAAAATAATTTTCATGAAAAAATGGCAGATTAGAGCTGGATATGGTGGTGTACACATGCAATCCCAGCTACTTGGAAAGCTGAGGCAGAGGGATTACAAATTCAAGGATAGTCTGGGCGGCTCAGGGAGATCCTGTCTCAAAATAAAATTTATTTATGTATTTGTTCACTTTTACAGTACTGAGCATTGAGCCCAGGGCCTTCACACTGAGCTATATCCCAGTCCTTTTTTCATTTTTTCTTTTCTTTTGTGGTACTGGGGATCGAACTCAGGACCTTGCACTTGCAAGGCAGGTGGAGGAACCACTGAGCTAAATCCCCGACCCTCATTTTTTATTTTGAGACTCTGTTTTGAGAAACTTCCCAGGTGAGTTGAATTGGCAATCTTCTGCCTTGGCCTCCCAAATGGCTAGGATTACAAGCCTGTGACACCACATCAGGTTCAAAGCAGAATTTTTTTTTTTTGGTACCAGGGATCAAACTCCAGACCTTGCGCTTGTGAGGCAGGCGATGGAACCACTGAATTAAATCCCTGGCCCTCAAAGCAGAATTTTAAAGGGCCCAGACATAGCTCAGTGATGGAATGCAGGCCTACCATGTGCAAACCCCTGGGGTTCACTAAATAAATAAAATTAAAATATATATAATTTAAATGTTGATACTTAAGAGGTTAAATGCTTACTACATGGGCCTTTCCTTGAAGCCGTCAGATAGCCAAGGTTTAACTGTACTAAACACATAAGCAAGTTCTGGGGAGCTCTATGGCTCCTCAGCACTGTACTTGCCCTTGCCTGCATCTGTAAAGGGTATTTGAGGGCATTTACAGACTAAGCTGAAGCAATGGCATTCACAGTACTGACCGAGATGCCAGACTATATATAAAGCCAGAGCCATCACAGTGGCTGCAGCTACATACTTAAACCTCACTGAAGGCAGGTGTGGCAGCACACACCTGTAATCCCAGCACTCAGGGAGGCTGAGGGAAGAGGATCAAAAGTTTGAGTCCCCCCTGGGCAACTTACCAAGACTTTGCCTCAACACTTAAATTTTAAAAGAATTTTTAAGGGCTGGAGGATATTGCTTGATGATAGAGCATCCTTGGGTTCAATCCCCCCCCCCATACCTCAAAGACAAAACAAAACAAGGCCCTACCTTATTAAACAGGAAAGCAAATCAAGGATACATACATATCCAGTCAGCCTAAACTGTGACTTAAAATGAAAAGCAGTTACACAGCACTCTCTTCCCTAAAAGGGTGATAGAGGAATCAAGATATTTATGTCACATATGTGTAAAATTACCATACTAACAACTGATCTTACATCAAAAATGAAGAGAGGCACAGGGAAACAAACTGTTAGGAAAATGAATTTAACCTCTCTATTTTCACTTTCCACGAGAGCATTTCTCCCCTGCAATGTCATGCTTTAGCACACAGTTCTATAGATTCTCAAGTATGTCTGCTGTATGTGACACGCCTGCAGCACTGACATGCAGCTCTGCCCAATGTGTTCTCCCCATTCACAAAGTAAGAGCAGAACTAAGGCGCTTCTGCTCCAGTGAACCATGGCGCTGCACTCAACACAAAACTGCAAAGAAGGGCCGGGGATTTAGCTCAGTGGTTCCGCCACCTGCCTTGAAAGTGGAAGGACCCAAGTTTGATCCTCGGTACCAAAAACAAAAAACAAAAAAACAAAAAAACTGCAAAGAAGTCATTTCTCTCTAGAATAAAGCTAGGGAAAATGGAAGATTTCATTTATGTTGGCTCAAAGGAGAACTGAAACAGAGGGATTTCTGTGCTGATTAAAGTAATACAATTTTGTTTTGTTTTAATGGGAAGTAGGGAGGTGGGAGGAGAGCTCCCTCGGGAGCATTATTCCCTAAAAACTATTTGGAAGACACTGGGTGACCTAATTCTTAAAAAGCTTAGTTAATACCTTGACTCCTAACATTTAACATTATTTCCAGTTGGTTCCACTTGGAATTTAGGGAAACATTTCTCCTTTACAGCAGGATGAATGTCAAACGAAGGGTAATCTCATTTGTGCACTAAGCCTTCTAATAGGCAAAGAGTAAGAGTCAAAATCTGCAAGGAAAAAGGATGTTTTATATTAAATAGTAAGCAGAAGGTTTCACTTCTCCAACCTGGCTCTAAACAGAGCCCTACCCAGCAATGCGTTCCCTGACACCTATTTATGACAAAATTCCTGAATGAAGACACCTTCCTGCATAGGGCTCCACCGAGGTCTTTAGGAAATCCCCAGAGTCAATTTTACCAGCAGCAGAATTTTCCCTGCAGCTTGCAATCTTGAGCAGAAAGATTTCTCACTACCTCTCCCTTTTGCTAGGCATTTCAGAACTTCACTCACTTTCTGAAGGAAAAACAAGATCATTATTTTTCTTTCTGAAGCACCTTCTTTTTGAAGTGAGTAAAATGCCTAGGCCAAGGGTGAGAGGATTAAGAAAGAAAAAGTGAAGCCCTTTCTTCCTAGGAAATTGTTATCAGCCTCACCTGAAAACCGAAAGGAAAGCATGTACATCTTCAATTATCGAGCTTAGTTCACTTTTAGTGGTGAGGGCTGGGCAGAGCTCTCAGTCACTGCCTTTGAGTCCCCGTGGACAGCAGTCTGGGACACTGAAGGAAGGTGAAGAACAGGCCAGCTGAAACTTCCCAGATTCTTAAAAAAGTTTCTTGGCCCTCCTTCCCTCCCCTGCCCTGGCACTCCTGCACACAAAGACCAGGAGGGACGGATTAAAGGTGACAAGTAGGGGGATGAGAAAACACTTGATGGGCAGCTTGTCTCAGCACCAGGATGACACCTGTCTACTCTCACTGTAGTCCCTGAGGGGAGAGAAGAGCTCTGAGCTGGAAAGCTTTGCCACTCCTGACTTTCACACTCATGGGTGACACGACAGAACTGTACAGCCTCCAACAGGCTGGGAGAAACTCCACTGGCAAAGCTGGGACCCTGGGCAGGTGACATCATCATCATGGCCTTGGACCCCACGTGCACCAGCAGTACAGGAGGAGAAGGAGAAGCCCTTCTGCTACTGTAATCAGAAGGCATCAAGGCTTTCTGTGAACTTCCATAAGATATTTCAGGTATAGCTGAATAAACTTGGTATAGCCTCTCAAATGTGCAAGCTGAATTTTAATTGTATATTAATTTTACTAACAGAAGAACGGTTCTTTGAAATTCCACCTTCAAACAAAACCAAGTATTTCTAACTATTTCATTTAAAACTAAATTTCTAATTGAACAATTTCACTGTGACTTATAAGCTACCTCTATATATCTACCTATCAGTCACTTTGTGACCGTCTTTGTCTGGCTAAGTCAAGCATTTTAGTGAAAAGAAATTAACTTACTAAACAGAAAATTCCTTTTTAGAATACTTCTATGAGTTAAAGAGCTCTCCATGTACTAAGTGAAGATTTTGGTGACTTTTAGTACTACTCCTGCCCGGGGAGCTACACAGAAGACCTTGCTTTCAGGCTGAGCAATCACTTACCTTCAGACGCTCAATGGCTTCCTCTCCTCCAGGTGTAGACATGATCCTCTCCTGAATGCTGCTCACAGATGTCAGCCCCACCTGACTACTGAGCGAGCAGGAGGACGGAGATGAAGTGAGGGACCCCATGGATGCTGTGGAAAAATTGCCAGGGCGTTGATTCTCAGAGGCTAGCAAGTATCTATGCTTATTGTTCTGAAAATCTTTCAGATCTGGGAGACAAAGAAAGAAGGAAAGGCAGAAAAAGAAGGAAAGAAGGAAAGGAGCAGAGGAAGGAAAAAAGGAAGGAACACCAGTGTAAGAGAGGAGAGCATTAAAGCGCCAAGACAGACACATTATAATACAAAAGACAAGTTATAACTATTCTAGATGGCAGTTCTAAAACGTGTCTTTTAAATGCTGGTGTCTAAAGGTTAAGTATAAATTCTAAATTTAGAAACTAAAAATTTCTAATGTGGATTAGCACTGTATCTGGTAGGGGGTGATGAGAGCCTCAGAGGTACTGGGCACTCTCCCAGAACAGCCAAATGACATTCTTCTAGTCTACTGTCCCACATGTACAATGCCTTCAGATTTACACTACTTCAAAATTCTGGGGGTTTGTGGGCTAGGGATTTAGCTCAGTGGTTCTACCACCTGCCTCAAAAGTGCAAGGTCCCGAGTTCGATCCCCGGTACCCAAAAAGAAACAAAATATGGGCTGGGGATTTAGCTCAGTGGTTCCACTGCCTGCCTCGAAAGCGCAAGGTTCTGAGTTTGATCCCTGGTACCCCCCCCCCCCAAAATTCTGGGGGTTTGTAACAGTAAGGAGAAAATAACAATCATTTATCAGTAATAATCCATATTAGCCTGGGCCACAATTTTATGGAATTGAGCCAAAAATTGCCAAGGAAATGTTACAGTTAAAACGCAGAGCACTTAGTAGCGTCCTTTGTATAGCAACATTTCAACATGCCAAAAGATTTTTTTTTTTTTAATTTCTTTTTTTTTCCAGTACTGGGGATTGAACTCAGAACCTTGCGCTTGCCAGGCAGGCACAGCACTACTGAGCTACATCCCCGGCCCTTTAAAATGTCTTAAGGGGCCAGGGATGTAGCTCAGTGGTTCCACTGCCTGCTTTCCAAGTGCAAGGCCCCAAGTTTGATCCCCAGTACCAAAAAAACCCCCAAAACAAAAAAGAATATGAGAGGGGAATTTTGTATAAGTCTGGTTAAGAACTCAGAACCTGGGCTGGGGATTTAGCTCAGTGGTTCCGCTGCCTGCCTCGCAAACACAAGGACCCGAGTTCAATCCCCGGTACCAAAAAAAAAGAACTCAGAACTCAACAACTGCCTCAATAGGGAAGAAGAACTAACAAATTGATATGTTTTGGTGTAGTTTCCACTCATCTATCATGGCCAAAAAAAAAAAATGATTATTTGCTAATTTAAGCAAACAACAGCACAACCATGGGATCACTGGCAAGCCTGCTTTCTAGTATGATATGTGAATTTTAGGGACTAAGTTTCACTTGCTAAAGTCTCTAACAGAACTGTAAATTTACTCTTAAATTTATTTTTTTTAAAGCCACAAACAAAATTCATTAATTTGTTTATAGTTTCCGTTTTTAGTCATCTTTCTCAAATGAACACCAGAGGTGCATTCCTATTTTTAAATTAGGTCATTTTAAATTTGAGAAAATCTACACTGCTTAAAATTTGCATAAAAACTAAGGATATGAAGCAATACAAATAATAGAAAAATATTATTTGTTCTCTCTAGGTCTACTCATCTTTACTATTAAACTAAAGACAGTTCTTTAACCCCTTTAAAGCCTGCAGTTGCTTCAAGACAGTTTGAAAACCACCATCTGTAAATATAGAACATAGGAAAATAAGCAAAAAGGCATATTTTCAAAGGGGAATTGGAACTACAGCAAAAAGTCAGCCACCAAGCGATGGTGGCAAGGTGGGAAGGGCAGGATGGATGGGGTTTAGAAGGTCCAGTGGACTCATGCAAGCCCTGAAAGGAATTAAGAGTAGATCCAAGCAGAAACCTAGAAGTACTCAGGACTGCCCTCCTTCACAGATAGGGAGTTAAAACTTAGTCATGCATGGTTTCTCAGGAAATGCCATAGCTGCTCGGAGGTCAGTAACAAGCTGGCAGCAGCAACTTTGAGCACAAAAGCAAGAATAAGAAGGCATCTTTTCCACACCAGTATCATTCAGCTTTGGAAATCTCAGACAGAGCTGTTCCAGTCCAAGAGTCACATGTGTTATTAGAACATTCCAGGATCTGCAGGGCCTAACTCATACCAACCAGGCTATGTCTGGGTTCTCCTATGCATTTCCCTATTGTCTAAGGCGCCTAACTGTATGGAAAAAAATCAATATGAATCTTAAAATTAATATCCTAACCAGGATTACTCATGTCTTTTAAGTTAATTCCTTTATAAGTTATAAAGGCTAAGCAATTATTTCCTCATCAACTTAATGCTATATATGGAGAGAATACTGAAGTCCAATCCTTTATAAAATGTCCTCATTTCAAGCATATACTTTAGACACTTGTTTTTAAATCTTAGTGTCTTTATGAAAAGAGGGGGAAATGCTTAGCTAATCATCCAATAAGCTGAGGCCTAAGATATGGAGAAAACCAACTTAGAATAAGCAGAGGGAGGGCTAACCTAACATGCAGAGTGCCTCCGTCTGGCCGACTAGAAATGATTCTGTTAATTACACAAAGGCTTCCATTTGCAAGATTAATTGAAAATGAATTTTCTATAAATAATCATACCATTGGGCCAGGGATTTAGCTCAGTGGTTTCACTGCCTGCCCGGCAAGCAGAAGGACCCGAGTTTGATCCCCGGTACCAAAAAAAAAAAATAATAATAATAATCAGACCATGAAGGCAGCAACTACAGGGGCAAGTAAAAAAGTGTTAGAATAAAAGCAAGGGTTCCAAGTTGCACTACCCAACGGGACCCATAAAAACCATGGGAGCTCGGGAAACTAATCACTCCGGCTATGGTAAAGGGGCACAGTAGAAGCCTCCTGCCTCAAACTGTGTCGATCAGAGGCAGAACTGAGAGAGGTAATGATGCTGAAGGTGCCTGAAGAGGGCATAGTGCATTAAGAACACTAATAACATGAGCTGTCATCAGTACTGTACTCATCATCTCGGATTCTGGGTTTAACTGAATCACATGGGGAAAAACTAAAGAGTGAAAGAAGTAAGAAATTCTTAAGTCTTTCAACTTCACTCAAACAACAAACTGAAATTCTTCAAAGGTCACTTTGCTAAATGAAGAAGGGCAAAAAAAGGAGAAGTACTGATTCTATAGCATGCTCTGTCTGGGATTTCCCTGTTAGCATTGCTGGCATGCAAAGCTCATTTTAAGGCTGATCCAGCAGAGGCAGATTAGCAAGTTAGCATACTGGAATAAACAATACATGAAATACACACATTTGCCTCCACTTCCAGAGTAATCATCAATCAATGGATCAACTGAAGGTAAGCAGGAGGGAAAATACAAGAAGGGTCAGAGTTCACATTCAGCAGTGACACAGAGAGGGAACATAGCAGTATTTGGCATTTGGGAAGATGAATAAAGTTAATACAATGTATGATCACTTTTACAAACACCATTAATCTAAACTCAGGCTCTAATAATCCAGTAAGAAATAAACTAGAAGAGGCCTTGAAAATCTATGAGAATGTCAAGGAAGATAATACTAATATTACAATCAAAATTACTGCCAGGTGTGGTAGTACATGCCTATAATTCCAGCTCCTCTAGAGGCTGGAGCAGGAGGATTGACAAGGTTGAGGCCAGCCTGGGAAACTTAAGACCCTGTCACAAAAAAAAAGTCTAGGGATGCAGCTCAGCAGAGGAATACTTGCCTTGGATGCTTGAGGCCCTGGTTCAATCCCACTCTATCTGAATAATCTATTTTATTCATTTAACTTATTTAAATATTTATTTTTTGGTGGCACTGGAGACTGAACCCAGAGCCTTGAACATAATGGGCAAGCATCCTACCACTGAGCTCTATCCCCAGCCCTTTTTACTGAGACAGACTCACTAAACTACCCTGGCTGGCCTCAAACTTGTGATTCTCCTGTCTCAGCTCTGAGCAGCAGAGATTACAGATGCATTAGATTTACCACTGCACTAGATTAGGAGAATTCTGGATTAGACATTATACAGGCACATCAGTGAGATTTTAAACAATGCACTGCAAAGCAATACTTGCTAGAAGTCTAGTTCTGGAACTTGAGGAAATGAACCTTTCTCCTTCATAGGTTCATAGGGACCAAGGACCACTTAAAGGTGAATCTTAGGGCTGGGGATTTAGCTCAGTGGTTCAGCCACCTGCCCCACAAGCGTAAGGACCCAAGTTCAATCCCCGGTACCAAAAAAAAAGGTGAATCTTACCTGAAAATAGACTTGAATGGTGGATTACTTACACATGTATCACTCCCACTACGCTAATCCAGGGAAACCCGTGAAACAAAATTTCCAAGTTACATTTTTATGAAGTTACATTTTCTCAGTTAACATCCAAAAAGAATTCATGATGGGGCCGGGGATGTAGCTCAGCAGCACCATACCTGCCTTGCAAGCACAAGGTCCTGAGTTTGATCCCCGGTGCCCAAAAAAAAAAAAAATCATGATGGCCTGGGTACATATTACAGAAATTCCAAGATCATTTTCACTGTTCTTGCTTTGTTCATTTTGCAATGGACCTTGCTATGTTGCCCAGGCTAGCCCCAAACCTTTGAGTTCAAGCAATCCTCATGGCTCAGCCTCCCGAGTAGCTGAGACTATAGGCACACACTAACATGCCTGGCTTTCACTGGGGTTTTTAAGAAAAAAAAACAAACCATAAAATCATTTTGACTACCATCTAGTTTCATCAAGTTCCTTAAATTTCAAGTATATTTTAATTGTAAGAACCTAAAGAGGAAGATCAGATTTTGTGTTGATTTTAATTCACTTACTATCAATAATATCTCCTAGTCCCTGAGCACGAAGCAGGTCCTTCAGCCGTGTCACTTCCTCCTTTAACTCGCGAACCAGTTTGGCATTGGGGTCCTCATTGATGACAGCATTACATTTAATCTGTTTCGCACGATCTGCATATCTAATAAAAAAATTTATTCTTGCCATTTCACAGGTACTCTTTTTCTCATAAGTAACATACCATTATTTCTAAATCAAACATCCTGAACATTGACACATTTTATGAGCCTTATTAATAACAGATTTATGTAAAGCTTTACAGTCTTATAAGCATGAGGGGGAAGCTCAGATAAACTGATGTGATTCTGTGCACAATCACAACAGAAATGAAAACCAGAGAGGTCTCAAATCCAGGTTGAGGGCCAGGGATCTAGCTCAGTGGTTCCGCCGCCTGCCTTGCAAGTGCAAGGACCCAAGTTTGATCCCCGGTACCAAAAGAAAACAACAAAAAACCCAGGTTGTCAGACTAGATAGGATTCTTTTTGCTGTATCAAAACTATATGGGAGAAAGAAAGACTAAAGTAACAGAATTTATTCACATATAAAAATATTCTACTACTGAACATCCTGTTAATTTTTATTAATGCTTCATGTACTCCTAATTGTATTATTTTTTATAACTTCAGTGTTTCTATAAAGACAAAGTCTGTGCTCACAAGAGACTACTTTTTTATAGAAATGATCATAATAAAGTTTCATTATTATTTGAAAATCCTGCATGTGCAATTTGAACCTCTTTGCTCTCAAAAAGTTCCTGCCTTTCCCAGTGAAACTGCAAACAATAAAAAAGGTAAATTCCATTATAGTAACACTCATTTCCCCCATCTTTTCCCTGTTAAGAAAGAAAGATCAGGGCCAAGGATTTAGCTCAGTGGTTCTGCCACCTGCCCCACAAGTGCAAGGACCCGAGTTCGAACCCTGGTATGAAAGAAAAACAGAAAGACAGATGGAAGGAAGGAAGGAAGGAAGGAAGGAAAGAGGAAAGGAAGGAAGGAGATCGCTGTCTACACAACCACCCACACAGCACAGAAAAAGCCCTTGGGACAGCAATGTGGGCTGTGTGGCTGCGGCGATGGGGAGGGTACCTCAGAGTGCTCAGAGTTTCATCATAGTTGATGTCTGCTGGGCTCAGAGCAGCAACCATTGCAGTCCGAGAATTGCCACCTAAAAAGAGGTATCATAGGTATCTCAAACATCTCACTTGAGAAAGTTTTATCGAATGCATTAAATCTTGACAGCACAATCTCAGATGCTAATAGTTAATCAAAAGCCAACACTTTTTTTTTTTTTTTGGTACCGGGGATTGAACTCGGGTCCTTGCGCTTGTGCAGCGGGTGATGAAACCACTGAGCTAAATCCCTGGCCCACCAACACCTTTCTTAAATGTCTCCGTGCCAGCCACTGTTACAGTCAAATTTTGGCATCTGGATCTCCTGGGTCCACTTCCGGCATCTCCTCTCTCCCCTAAACCTACTCCGCTCGAGACCTCAGCCACTCACCAACACCGTCCGTGGCAATGGGATGGCACTGGCTGGCAACCAGACCACTGGCTTACTTTTAGCCTCTTCCCTCTAGTGGCACATCCTATCACTCCTTCTTGCTAAGAAAGAGCACTAAATAAAGGGCACGGACTGCAAAGTTCCAAAACACCAGCAATAAGGAAGAGTAAAGGCTGGCGCTGTCTGACTCGGTGCACCTCAGAGGAATAAGAGGTTTTGGAAAAACTTTGAAGAAGAAGCCAGAGTTTGCAGCAGATGCTGGGGGTCAGGAAGACAACCATTCCACAGTTGTGCCCTGACCTAAATGGCAACAGGAGGACACCCTGAGTTACATGACTCAAACAAGCTGAAGTCTGGAGTAAAAATGGAGGCAAGAAGCACTCAAGTTAGTAACATGAATATCTACAGACAATTTTTCTCCAAAACAGACACAGAACAATTAACCACAAAAGATAGTAAACAGCTTTAAAAAGATAACTACAAAGTGAATTTGTACCAGTAATCAACATACCCAGATTTTCTCGAAGAAGCCAAGTAAGTACAGAATCCCTGTAAGGAATGAAATCAGTTTTCTTCTTCTTCTTACTCTATTAAAAGAAAGGAACAGCCTTAGCACTGTTAAGACAAAAAATTCACATGAGACAGAAGCCAGTCTAAAATTCACAAGTATACCAAATTACAGTAGTAATCCACCATTGTTGAAATTTATCATTTGCAGTTCCAATTCTTCACAACACGCAAAGCTCATGCAATTATTCTTTCTGCATTTTATTTTGAAATTTTTATAACATACACAAAAGCCTAGAAAATAGTGTAATGTGCTACTGTATGATACCATGCACCTTCAATTATTATCAATATATATTCATCTTTCAATTACCCTCCAAACACTTTTATAGAGTCCTGACTGAGCTATTCTGGAGTACAGTGTAGACATCCTGTCTAACATGTCAACAGATAAGGACATTCTCTCACAGAACAACCACCAAATTTAGGAAATTCAACAGCAATACAATACTGTTTCCTAATGCTGTTCGTGTCTTCTACAGCTGTTAGTGTTTTAAAGCAAATCTAATATCTCACCTATAAATTCTCTACATATCTCTAACAGACAAGAACTACCAAAAAACCTGAAAGATTATCATCACACCAAACAAAATTAACAGTAATTCTTCACTATCATCTAATATCCAGCCCTCAAACACATTTATTTTTATAGAAAGGTAAATATGAATCCTGTGCATTCTAGGTTGGATATGTAAGAATGAGATGTTTAGTTAATAAATTTACTTGGCCAACTACAAAATTATCAAGTAGGTTGGTGCATATCTAGTAACTATGACAACAACAACAAAATCCAACCATTAGAACAAGGACTAAAGTGAAAAGGTCTAGGAAAATGATGTAGTTTGCTAATTTAGAGATATGTAAAGACTACGAGGGTGAATTTTCTATATATTTTAAGGATCCATTTATAATGCTCTCTTCATGGTCTTTCTCATTACCACAGGACAAAACCAAAGCACCACTAAAAAGGTAGTGCTGAAACGGAAAAAATCATATTCTCTAGAGGTAAAAAATGAGCAAAATGTTTGCAGACAGCTACTACTTAAATACCTCTGGCTGACTAATGTGTTCTGAGGCCTTAAGCAGTGACTAAGGAAAAAGTGGGGCTTCCTGATTAACACTGCCTTGGCAATGGGCAGTTTTAGAATCCATTCCTAGTATAATCCAAGGTTCAACAAAGGATAATCTACTTTTTGCAAAAGCACAGGTACTCAGAAGAGTACTCAGTGGCTAACCTCAGGATTGTGGAGAACAAAAGGGAGCAGGCAAGTGACACTGTAATTCCATCTCTCACCACAAACACTGAGCTGGGGATGCAGCTGAGTGGTAGAATGCTTGCCTAGCATGTTCAAGGGCCAGGGTTTGAATCCACAGCAACACAAGCAAACCCATCCACAGGATCTTATCGCACTCCACCCACAGATGCGTATTCCACCAGTTAGAAAGTCATTTCCAGTAGCAGGATCAACTTAAAATAGCACAGGGCTCCAAGAGGCTCCAAGCCTTTCAGAACAAACTTTCCTTCCACTACAAAATCTCTGAGGCCTGAGACCTTAGTTTATCCTTTTACAGTTCCTGAACACAGCTAAAACATCTCATTTGCCCACTGTTATCCCCTGCTTTTTTTCTTTTCTTTTTGGTACCGGGAATTGAACTTAGGACCCTGAGCCTGCCAGGTAGTTGTGGCGCCACTGAGCTACAGGCCCACTGTTAATACTGAAAATGCTATAGAACTTAAAAGTATACCAGTCACAATAACCACAAATAGCACTACAAAAATAAGCACGCTGGTTTGCCAAAAATGTCCTATTTTCATTTCTGTCAATTAGACTAATTAAGAAGAAATAGTTAAATGAAGAAACATAAGTAGAACTTCAACCTTTCCATTTGAAAATATTCCAGAATTCTGGCCATTTCTTTTCTGTTTGCTTTCTTAATTAATCCCACCTGTTCTCACATTTACACGTTTGGAAAATAAGTTCTTTAGTAGTTACATAAAAAGTTCACTTGGGGGCCAGGGATTTAGCTCAGTGGTTTCGCTGCCTGCTGCACAAGCACAAGGACACGAGTTCAATCTCCGGTACCCAAAAAAAAAAAAAAAGTTCAGTTGGATCATTAATCTCTCTAAAAAAATACGGGCTGAATATCTCTTATCTGAAATGCTTGGAACCAAAAACATTTCAGATTCTTTTTTAATTTTGGAATATTTCCATACATATAAGGAGATATTTGGGGCATGGGACCCTGTACATGTTTCATATAGACCTTATACATATAGCCTAAAAGTAAATTTTTACAGTAATTTCAGTGTGCCTGTGTTTTGACTGCCACCAATCACATGAGGTCAGGTGTGGAATTTTCCACTCAGTTTTACACTAGGACAAAAAGTTTCAGATTTTGGAGACATCTCAGATTTTGAATTTTTGAGTGAAGGACACTCAACCTATACTGTTAAGTGGAGATAGCAATAAACTTGTTTCCTTCCCCAGTGGAAATAATGTCTTAGTTCACCAAAAATTATGTTTGCTACATAATTGTGGCACAGAGCAATGTGGACATTTACAGAAAATACTCTGCAAACTTTTCTTGTGGTTGATACATTAATAGGGGAGCAAAGAGACTGGACAAGTTAGAAAGATCACTAAATTTTAACAGTCTTCATGGTTGTGAGACCCAGACTAGATACATGAATGTTCACACATATATAATATTAAATAGCAGGTAGGTTTCTGAATATAAGGCATCTTCTGCTGATAAGCACAGAAAAACAAAAAGGCATACTTTTTTACTAAATTATTATTATAAAGGTGGAGGAAATAAACCAATCTAAATATTTGAAAGTGTGAGTATAAAATGTTCCAATGCAAATACTGCCTCTATCTCCAATTTCCCTCATGTGAGTCACAATTAGGTGCTCTAAATTTGTGCAAGAGTACTAATAAATCCTAGAATATTTGTACAAAAATATAAGGAAAAGAAAAATCTATAGTATTTGGGTAAAGGAAGATACAAGTAAGTTTTCTAGATGCAGTTAAAACTTTAACTTAATTCTACAGCTTTCACTTTATCTATTTGTAACCAGAGAACAGGAAAAAAGTTGTTTTAAATTTCCCATGACCTTT
The DNA here is from genome assembly GCF_053883595.1 of Heterocephalus glaber. Taxonomy (NCBI): domain Eukaryota; kingdom Metazoa; phylum Chordata; class Mammalia; order Rodentia; family Bathyergidae; genus Heterocephalus; species Heterocephalus glaber. The sequence continues at coordinate 6,272,309 of NW_028258299.1, read as the reverse complement.
CATGGTGGAAAACAAGTAAAATAATACAAAGAGGTTTAAAAATACACATACCAATAGGGGCTGGGGATTTAGCTCAGTAGTTTTGCCCCCTGCTGCATAAGTGCAAGGACCCTAGTTCAATCCCCGGTACCAAAAAAAAAAAAAAATACATATACCAATAATTTCAAGAAGCCAGGTGTGTTTTAGAGTAGTATCCTTAAGAAATTTAACATGGTGAACTTTCAAGTAAGTATAAAGAAACAGTCCTGGGCCAGGGATTTAGCTCAGTGGTTCCACCTCCTGCTTTGCAAGCGCAAGGACCCAAGTTCAATCCCTGGTACCAAAAAAAAAAAAGAAAGAAACAGTCCTATATATAATCAGGACAAACACTGCAAGACAACATAATATAAAACTTCTTAGACTTTCTGTTTTGTTTCTTTATTCTTATTTCCTTCTCCAAGTACATCATGTTCCTAAATTAATTCTGGGGTAAAATCTTAACAATTTATGATCACCCTCAACAACCATTCTAAATTCCAGGGCCAGAAGACAAATGATGAAAAATTTCTGAAGGTTCCAAATTCCTACTTATGATTCTATACATTCCCTGTGGACTTAAAACCATGAGTTGATTCTATAGGTAGCTTGTCTCTGCCAATCCCCACCATACCTTGCTGGTGCAGTTATCCTATAGACGAAAGCATTTAGAGGAGAGAACAAGGACACAGGATAAGCCTCCAAATAAAAAACAGTACTTTATTTCAATAAAAATTATAGATTATGACTTCTTAGAGACAAGCACAAAATACTCAGTTCTTTTTAGCAATTTAAATGAGGTATTAATTTAAAGAAGAGCACAAAATGACTAATTACTTCCTTGGCTTCTAAACCAAATAATGAAGATGCTTACATGAAAAATGCTTTAGCTTTGGTGTTCCACTGTTAAACAATGGGAAAGAATGAAACTACAGCCACGTGCTGCACAATGACATTTCCCTCCACGTGCTGACTGGACACACAATGGTGGTCCTGTAAGATTGTAATGGTGCTGCAAAATCCCTATGTCAGAGTGGACCTTAGGTGGTAGCACCACACACTGCTCACATGTCTGCAGTGAACTGGTACAAAGAAACTCCTGCACTGCCGGTATTACAGTAGTAAGCAGAGACCACGTCACTGGTATGTGTCTTTACTATGCTATACTTTTTTCCCTCTTTTAGAGAATACCCTTTCTACTTACAAAAAAATTTTTGTTTTACTGTGCAAGTGTACCATGTTACAAGGGCAGCAGCCTCAACATCTTGTGTGTTTACCCGACTCTGGACTGCATCGTCTTCTCCCATGCTTAACTTAACCTCACACAGTTTTTTCCACCATGACCTTGGCAGCAGTAGACTACACCCTCCAGCTGAGGTGTGCAGTGGGCTCCCCACCCAGGTCAGTGTGAGCATGCACTATGACGTTCCCACAGCAATAAATGCCTAAGGATGCATTTCCCACAATGTGGCCCCCTCAGTAAGTGACTCATGACTGTATTCCAAAAAGCTATCATTGGCTCCCAAATCAACAGCATTCATTAAAGCCAAACTGCTCAATATACTCCAAAAGATACTATGCATCCTACCTAGAAATTATTGCACAGGAAAAGAACATACAATAAATACACTTGGTTTCTATAAGATATTAAATAAGGCTCTAAAAATTAGTCACACCTTAGGTCTTCACCCCAGCATTTACACATCTGCATGTACTTTCATCCTACTTTCAGTACAAAGTCAAACTATGTTATACTCACTATCTAATCTGGATAGCTCTAAGAGGAGAAAGGGCAAAACAGGACAGCCTTCATTAGCAAGCATAAACTATCACCAAGTGTATTTGTTGACCAGACAAATGCTGCTTGTAATGAAGTATAACTTACCACTTCTGCCAAGGCTGAAATGACTTTGCCCAGTGTTGTAAGGGACTTATTAATGTTTGCTCCTTCCTAAAATAAACACCAAACATGAAAGAATTATATTGAGTAATTTCTCATTCATATAGAGAATAAAATGTACAGTAATCTGTCATATGATAGCATATTTGTTTATGATCACAAGTTCTAAAAACTGCCTTCAGTCCCCAATCTTTCCTCTTTTCATTTGTCAACCTGTTCGGACGACATACCAGCCTCCAAGATGTTGTTCTCTAAAACCTTACAGATGCAGCCTTCTTCCCACATGAAACTGCTATTTGTGTTAAACGTATCTCCACCAAACTTCATGTTTTTCTCATATCTGGATCTTGGGTACCCTATTCCCTTTAAGGTCTTCTACTTCCACCTAGGCAAATTTTGCCTCTTTTCTCAAAATGTAGTTCAGTTCTCATCCTAACCACGAAGCCTTCCCTATTTTGTAAATTTTTATGCAAAAAAATTAAAAATTAGGTTTTGTGGATCATATGATCGCTCACAACTCTGCCACTGTAGAGCACTGATAACACAAACTAATGATTTTAGCTATATGTCAATAAAATTTCATCCATAAAATCAGGTGGTGGACTGGATTTGGCCCATGTTGCAGAACACTGATTGACTAGGCAGCTTATTTGGTAAAATAAATACCTTTAATCGAGTTCCTTTGGCACCAGTTGAATCAGCGCGTTCACTTCCTGCTAGATCCACCAAGCTGATTTTACTGACCTGGTAAAGAATAGTAACATAGGGACAATTAAAAAGCCAGCAAGGGCAGGGAATTTTGTTAAAGATTACAATATGAAGAGGACTAAATATATGAAAAGTTCTCAAATATGGTTCATGAAGACAAAAACAAGACATATCATCATCAGCTTAAAGGGCATGCATGCAAAGGCCTGGGGGGGATAGGTCAGTGGTGTAGTGCAAGGTCTTGAGTTTCAGCCCTAGCATCAAAGCGGGGAGGGGGAGGGCTGGGGATTTAGCTCAGTGGTTCCACCACCTGCCTCGCAAGCGTAAGGACCCGAGTTCAATCCCCTGCACCAAAAAAAAAGGGGGGGGGGTGCAGAGTATTTATGGTAATTATTTTGGTTCAAAAGAAGTCACTTGCAGTGGTCTGGATGTGACTTTGTCCCCCAAAGGTTCATACACAGGAAGCTTGGTCCCCAGTACAGTGATGTTGAGAAGCAGTGGGAGCTTTGAGAGATGGGCCCCGCCGGGGGAAGGGTCCTTAGGGAAATGGGTGCACAATTCTCACAGGATCCCTGAGCTGGTTCTCGAGAGGGCTGTTCTAAAAGGACAAGGCTGGCCCCTGACAGCTTCTCTGACTTCCTGTCTGGTGATGTGATCTCCCTACCACACATGCTACTGCCATTGTGATGCCATCTGCCATAAGGTCTCAGCAGAGCCAAGCTGATGCTCATGCCATGTCCCTGATGTCACCTCTAGAACTATGACCAAAAAACTTTTTTGGGGAGGTCTGGGGATTGAACCCAAAGGATTCACGCTAAGTTACATCTCCATCTCTTTTTTTATTTCTTACTTTGAGACAGTCTTGCTAAGTCACTAAATTGCCTTGGCTAGGCTCAAACTTGAGATCCTCCTCCCTCAGCCTCCTAGGTGCTGGAACTACCAAAGCAAGTTGGTTCTTTTCAAGTTAACCAGCCTCAGGTATTTCTCTACATTAGAAAATTGACTAATTCTTAACTTTAGGATAAACATGACATTTTACTACAGTGTGTCATGAAAATATCTAAAATTTATCAGCCCATTATTTAATGGCATATTAAAAATGAAGCAGCAAGCAACAGGAACTCTCATATACTGCTGGTGGGAATATAACAATGTACAATTAGCAGCTTCTTACAAAGCTAAACATCCATCTACCGTTAAGAATCATTCATCCCACTCCTAGGCAGTCACCAAGAGAAATTTTTTAAATCTCCATACAGAGACCTGTACACAAATGTTTGTAGCAGTTTCATTTATAGTATTCAACAAATAGAAGTAGTTTTAAAAACCCATCAAAAGATGATTTAATAAACTGCACTGTATCTATGTAATGGAATATCTGTTAGTAATGAAAAGTACAAACTATTGATACATACAACAAAAGAGATGAATCTCAAAATTATGCTAAGCAAAAGGCAAAATACTGCATACTGTATGTTACTAGAAAATGTAAAGTAATCTATAGCGACAAAAGGTGGATCAGGAATTTCCTAGGATGGGGTGGAAGAAGGGACAGGGACACATTGCAAAGGGGCATGAGAAAACTTTTTGGGGTCACAGAAATTCTCATGAGCTAGATGGTGCAACTAGTTTCACATATACGAATGTATGTCAAAACTGATCAAATTTTACATTTTAAACATGGATACTGTAGTTAACTGTATACCTCAATAAAGTTGTTTCAGAGAAGTTGAGACTCAAGTATCTAAAATGGATTATAAGAGCTATTGGACTGAGGGTGTAGCTCATGGTGGAATGTTCACTCACACGCTCTGGGTTCAACCTCCAACATCACCACCACAAAAAGCAAGCAAGGAAGCTATGGTTTGGGGATTAACATCGTTAATTTTGTACATCTAACATTATTAAAAAATACTTTCACACAAAATGCTCCTTGGTGGCATTCAGATAAATACTACCAAGTAGCATCAATATTTCTACCTCTGGCAGAACAAGTTATTTGATCACCTATACGAAAGAGTGTATTTTAAAAACTAATTTTAAACTTCGCTGCCTGCTGCACAAGCGCAAAGACCCGAGTTCGATCCCCGGTACCAATAAATACATACATACATACATACATACATACATACATACATACATAAATAATTTTAAACAAAAAAGTCACCAAGTAAAAGATAATTCTAATTTTTAGTGACAGTGGTATCATAAAGTACTCATTTTATAATGAAAAGGATCCTAAGGGCCAGGGATTTAGCTCAGTGGTGCCTCGCCTGCCTCTCAAGCACAAGGTCCTGAGTTCAATCCCCAGTACCAAAAAAAAAGAAAGAAAAGGATCCTATATAGCTGCCAGTACAACACATCTAAATTCAGATTTAAGAATCTAGTTACATGCCACTTTGAAATGTAGGCAGAATAGAACTCAACATTGTTTTCATTATTAACAATAATAAAATTAACATTTACTGCATGGCTACTCTGTGCCAAACACTATTATATGCACTTTACCTATATTTACCTTTGAACACCACTATAAAGGGGTTACAGACAGGGAAACCGAGGCACACAGAGGTTACATAATTTGCCCAAAATAATACAGCTGAAAAGAGGATTCAAAGCAAGCAGTCTGGGGCCAGGGATTTAGCTCAGTGGTTCCAGCACCTGCCTCAAAAGCGCAAGGTCCTAAGTTTGATCCCCGGTACCAAAAAAGAGTAAAAAAAAAAAAAAAGCAAGCAGTCTGATTCCAACGTCTACAATATTTAACTACTACACAAAATGAGAAATTAACAAGCACGGGTATTTGAAGAACACCAGAATTATCATGAAATTAAAGAACAAAACATACTGTGCCTGCCTAATCAGTCACATAAACATTTAACCCCATAGTAACATCATCAACTAACATTACTATGGTCCACTCCAGAAGAAAATGAAGGTGTTTCTCTCCACAACTGCTTAACTGTCTTGCATAGAGTTTATGAGATCCAAAAGTCATTTTTTTAAAAAAAAAAAGACTGTTTTTTCTTAACTGTATTTTCTATCTTGAGCCAGGAATGTAGCTCACTGGCACCATGCTTGCCTGAGTTCAATCCCCAATACTGGGAGGAAAAAAATGCAGTATTTTCTACCTTGTAATTTCATTTAAGCACCCAAGCTGAGGCTAGGGTGTAGCTCAGTGGCAAAGCACTTGCCTACCACGCTTAAGTACCTGAGTTCAATCTCCACCATTAAGTAAATGAACCCATGCTGAAAACTGGTATAGCGTGGAAGAAAAATGGTAAGCATAAGTTATACAACAGTACCCTCCATTAGGTGAAAGAGCAATTCTCCTCCATTTCAAAAAATGGAGAGTAGGACCAGGGATTTAGCTCAGTGGTTCTGCTGCCTGCCTCACAAGCAAAAAGGACCCGAGTTCGATCCCCAGTACCAAAATCCCATCTTCACAACACAAGCCCAGAGGTCGAAGTTCCCCTACCTTCTCAGTGGAGAGGTTCGTCTCTGAGTCATGTTTCTTCTGGGTGAAAACAATGGTAAACACAGCATGGGAACGACTACTTGTTTCATTCATGTTGGTAGCTGCCACTGTCCTAAATAAACAGAAAGGGGACACGGGACAATGGAATTCTTACATGAGTTAAAATGGACAGCAGGCTCCACATTATAAGCATAACAATCACAAGCAACAGCCTTAAACTTATTCACAGACTGAGACTCACACAATGCTGCCTGATGTGGGAGCCTGTCAAGGTAACCTCCAACTTCAAGGGCCCTCATCGGAATCACTGCTCATACCTCAGCTATCCCTTTGGAAACCACTGGAGCATTTAATTTCGATTCTTTATTAGGTGCTCATTTATTCCAGAATCAATTGCTACCACAGAGTCATAGAGACACAGTGACTAACATTTTACTATGACCTGATAAACCCCAAGAGTAAAACTTGAAGTTCTAGCCTGTTTCAGCAGTACCTTGTTTTCATAAGACTTAATATGTTAAAACCTGCAGCTCTCCAGCACAGACACAGGATCAGAGGAGTCCACAATGAAAGCAACGTTCACAGCTTTAATGTGGCCTCAATCCCTCAAGTGGGAACAAAGGGCCTCAAAAATGAGCCAAAGACCTCCACCATTAGCCTGTTTCTTACCATACCTGGCTTTGTTCCCAGCGTCCATGAGGTCAGCGATGTCAGTGTAAGAAGTCACTGCCAGCTTCGACAGGTCTTCCACATAGGGGCCAAGAAGCGGGTGTTCACGTACACGTAAGTTACCCTTGTTTTTGGGGTTCAGCAAATCTCGCACTCTCTCACAGTAAATTTCCATGTAGCTCACCTAGAAACATTATTACAGTGAAGTAGAGGACTTGGAAAAAAGAAATCATGTGCAGTAAAAATTTCTAAAAAACATTTATAAATGCTGGGCACAGAGGTGTACATCTTTTAATTCTAGCACTCTAGTGGGCTGAAGCAGGAGGACTGGGAGTTTGAGGCCACCCTGGAGTGTAGCATGACCCTATATCAATAAAACCTAACAAAAAATGACCAAAAAACTTTTTTTTTTTTTTGGTACCGGGGATCAAACTTGGGTCTTTGCGCTTGCATAGCAGGCAGTGAAACCACTGAGCTAAAACCCTGGCCCCAAAAATACTTTTACAGAAAGGTGTGTTATGAGAGATCAGCAAGATTGATGAAGCAATGTGCCATAGTGCTAGGCCCATTTATGCTACTAATAGCACAAACAGGTTATCACCTTGCATAGGTCAGAACCAGCCTTCTGACTTTCTCAGGAGGAAAAAGGACATCATCAGGTTGTCTCAGGCACAAAGTGGTTGCTACTTGTATTCAGCAGAAAAGATATTTTAGAAGCAATATTAGTCATCAATAGTTTTTTTTTATGAATACTATTACCAGTAATTGAGGTTTAAAGTGAGATTACCCCAAGCACTTGGAAATAAGACTTCCATCAGAGTTAAAGCCCAAGAACAGTGTCAGTATTTCAGCACAGAGAAGACAAAAGACTGGTAACTCTAATTCTTTAGACTGATCACACTGTCACCACAGACAATGTATGCACCAGGAGTGGTGAGGGTGGATCAGCCACAGTGGCCTGAAGAAGGAAATCTCAGATAATTGCTTCACAAATTGCTCCATCAGCAGGACATGATGATCCCTCATGATAATGAATATATCAAGTCATCATTTCTTAATGAACATTTCATTTATTTAATCAACTCCCCCCTCTGTCATTCCATGTTCACCAAACAACCATCAGGGTTCCAACATAGGTCTGTCTCCAGAAGATAACACAAGACTCTTGCAAATTTGAGTTTTGAGTTTAGGAAATAGGTACTCCTCATGGGAAGGTAACAAACTAACATGCTGGTCTCATAACAGCCAAATGTGCTTCACTCAAGAGTCTGCCTTTGAAGGAGGGTTTTGTCCTGATGTCTCATAAAATCAGACTTCTAAGTACACAAGGCTGGGAACTGGGATACATTCACTACAGCAGGCCACATTATGATCCTTTCCATGAATCAGATCCTTCTGTACCACTGAGCTATTCAGGCTACAATATAAACTCCCACAATTTTCAACTTTACATTCTATACTCACATTTTCAGAATATCTGAAATGGAACCTTGTCTCCATTTCCATTTCCTTTTTTTCTGTCTCTTTTAAAAAAAAAAATCAGTTAAAAAATTAAGAACCCTAAGCTGGGGATTTAGTTCACTGGTTCCGCCACCTGCCCACAAGCGCAAGGTTCTGAGTTCAATCTCCAGTACCAAAAAAAAAGAACCCTGAAAATTAAGTAATTGATTCACTATGAGACTAAAACAGAACAACAAGTATTGTTTCTGGTAGCAAGTCACCCTAAAAAGCAAGATACTTTCAATTATTCTTACTACTTAAACTTGTACATACAATTCTGAATCCCTAGGAGACAGGAGGGCACATGCCCACCTGCTTGGAAAATTTGTCCCTCTTCACACAAGTGTGAGACAAAGAGGGTTCAACTCATTTGTCTATTATTAAAGAGGAAGACTTCATACAAGTGAATAAAAACAACTGTGATCTAAAGTGTAAATAGGCATCTATACAATTTACAAGATAGTCGACCACACTAATAATCAAATTCAAATTCAAATAAGAGAAATTACACCAAATTAGCAAAGACTAAAAAATGAAAATACTAAATGTTGGCAAGGGCACAATGGGTGCTTATACACCTCCTAGTGGAATTAAAACCTAGTTACAGCCTCTCTAAAAGGCCTTTTGGCAATTCAAATGTATTATTTAACAACCAAGATACATAAAAAGTAGTAGTTGAAAAGAAATAGAATTGTGATCAGAAACTTAAATCCAGCATTATTCATTATAATCAAAACTTAGAAACATTCTAAAAGTACAAAATTGAGGGGGTGGTTCAGCGATCTACAGCGGTAATTAGTGGGACCCAACGAGCAGTGACGCTGAGGACAGAACAGAGACCCAGGCTTCACACCAAGGGAACTCACCTCTACAGAGTAAGACATCTCTTCATTACAGTTGTCATTGATCTTCTCAAAGAGCTCTTCACACAACTAGGGAAGCAGAATGAGAGAAAGCACAAAAGCCCAAATCAGAGAACCACTGTGTCATCCGCAGCACTACAGGAACTGGCGAGACCCAGTTCTCTTCCTCCGGAGATGCATGTCATAACCTCAAGGTGTGATTATTGTTCTAAATGAAATGTAAAAACTGTGAATACACTCTTCTTACCTAAGCTCTATTCTCACTCATCAAGAGAGCCTCAATATCGTTTCCTCAGGAAGAAAGCCACATTCAGAGAAGTGGGAAATGTGCCTCTTCCAGAGTTCTATCAGCAGCACACTGAATCTACATGAATTCTACTCTTCATACTGTACTTGAGTAACCGGGACCCTACTGTCAGTACTGCCATAACAATACAAGTATTATTAAATGGTATTTGCACACATGTGTTACTGAAGTAAGAGACAATTTACTCCATAGTCAGGGTATTCATTACAAACACAGATACATACTGAGACAGAACTTATACTACCATGGAGATAAATGAAAGGTATATTCAAGAATTTTGATTGTATAAAACTTTCTTTTTAGGGCTGGAGATTTAGCTCAGTGGTGCCACCGCCTGCCTCACAAGCGCTAGGTCCTGAGTTTGATCTCCAGTACCAAAAAAAAAACAAAAAAAAAACCCTTTCTTTTTATCATTATCACACAACTCCTACCCTAATGTGAAATGCTTCTCTACTACATGGTTGGCATTTCAACAGGAAACAATTTTTCTAGGTTAGGAAAACTACAAATTTCATCCTCTCTATTCTTTGAATGTCTTATTTAAAATATGTGATATTTTAATAAAAATAGTAAAAATTCCGAGTTTTTGTTTGCTACACCTTTCATATGAAGGCACTCACTCATTATAATGATGAGCATACATTAAGGCAATATACATTTTGAAAATAAATTATATGTGATTCTCTAGAAATCTAAATAGAATTTAAAATTTATTACAAGTAGTAATTTCTAAATAATATTTTTTTTAATTGCTTTTGTATTCAAATGAAGTACTCTAAAATTCTATCAGAAAAGAGGTACATATGTAATTAACAAGAACTCCAATAAAAGCTGGGCACAGTGGTGCATACCTGCGATCCCAACACTTGGGAAGCTAAGGCAGGAAGGAGGGTTGCCATGAGATCAAGGCCAGCTTGGGCTGCACAGTGAGTTGAAGGGAGCCTGAACTACATAGTGAAACCATGTCTCAAAGAAAACAAAAACAAAACCAAAAGAACTCCAGTAATAAAGAAAGGAAAAGCTAGCTGGGCATGGTGGTGCATGCCTATAATTCCAACACTTGGGAGGCTCAGGCAGGAGGATCTCTCTGAGTTTGAGGCCAGCCTGGGCTACACAGTGAGTTCAAGGCCAGCTTGAACTACACACCAAAACCCTATCTCAAAAAAAAAAAAAAAAAGTAAAGTAAAAGAACAGAAAAGCTAAAGTCTAAATGTAATAAAACATTTAGCTTAAGCATAACCTGCCATAAACAATTATGTTACTGCTAAAGAAATATCATACAGAGGCAAAAGCAAAGTCTCCAGAACTACATTGCCTTCATTTGGATCGTGGCACTATCCCTTAATTGAGCAGCTGATCATGACCTCCCTGTGCCTTTATTTTCTTGTCTATAAAATGGAGGTCCAAGCAGGCTGTGGTGGCACATGCCTGAAATCCCAGCCCTCGGGAGGCTGAGGCAGGAGGCTGAGACTGCACTGTCCATGTGGTTTTGAGCAGATGCCTGGCACACATGAGATCCTGGCTTGGGGTTAGAGGGAGCTGGTGCCACTCATCAAAGGATAAAATAACGTGGCACTGAGGGCACAGCAAAATCTTCATGAAACATTCATTCTTCCACCTTTACAGACAGGCACGTGTGCATGTCAATCTCTTCCATGTCACCTAAGCTCCTGTGAGGGAAAGGGACAGAGGTCGTCACCTTTGTGCCTTGCACATCTTAGTGCCCAAATACATGTTTGCCAAATAAAAATACTTGTTAAAGCAATTTAAGACAAAAAGTAATTACTTTTTACCTGTGGAATGATGCCAGCCTGGCTTTCTTCCTGTTTACCCATCATTGTGTAAGATTTCCCAGCACCAGTCTGCCCGTAGGCAAAAATACAGACGTTATAGCCCTCAAAGGCATGTAAGAGCATTTCCTTCCCAATGTCATTGTACACTTGGTTTTGAGATGCAAAGCAGGGATCTTCAGGCTGTAAAGATTAAAAGGAAAATAGGGCCCGGGATTTAGCTCAGTGGTTCTGCTGCCTGCCTTGCGAGTGAAAGGTCCTGAGTTCATTCCCCAGTACCAAAAAAAAAGGAAAATAAAAGGCATTTTATTCAAATTCTTTTCTATACTTTTCAATTTCTTCCATAATAAATAAAAATGTTTCAAATCAGAAGTCGCCTAAACTGTACTGTACATTTTTAAAGTACCCCTTACACAAATTTTCGCTGCACACATACCACCCAGGGGTGCGTGCACACGCGCACGTACAGTAAGTCATCCATAACCAGAAACAGCTCCATAACTAGCTGGCGAGACACATCCACTTTCTACAGCCTCACGTCACTCTTCTAGCCAGGGAGCTCCAACCAGAGCACCCTTCTCTTTCCCTCTCCAAATATTCCACTTCCTGCCACAGACTCTTCCCTGGCAATTAGGCTTTGCCAACAGGTTGATACATCTTTTACTTCTCAACACAAAACAGGGAAGATGAAAGCGAAGTGTGTAACAAAGAGATGGATGGCACAGAGGCAAATTCTGCCCGAGGTCAGGGAGCCTGGGGCTCTGCACTGAGGACACATGGGAGGAGCCCTCCCACCTCTTCCTAGGTGCTGTCAAGCTCCTGTTTCCCCTGAGACTCTGAGGCTCTTCCAGAATGTTCAGAGGCCACATTCTCCTGTTACAATTTTTTTTTTCAGTACTGGGGATCGAACTCAGGACCTTGCACTTGCGAGGCAGGCGGTGGAATCACTGAGCTAAATCCCCGGCCTTCTGTTACAATTTTTAAAATTAACTGTGCTCATTCCAATCTTCCTAGCCTTCCATTCTCTCAAATTTTAACTTAAAATTAATAATACACTGAACAGGTTTTTAAATTCGGCACTTTCTAGGATCTGTAAGTACAGTAATGAGAATCCTAAGATATTTCTAAATAAATCCTCAAGAGATGTCTAATGAGGCTAAATTAGGTTCAGTATTGATTTAGTTTAACAAAGATCACTTTTATATGTATGTGTATGTTATACATAAATTTTTCCATCAACCAAAATATTTTATTAAGAATACTTTATTCTGGGCCGGGGATTTAGCTCAGTGGTTCCACTGCCTGCCTTGCAAGCTCAAGGTCCCAAGTTCAATCCCAGGTACCAAAAAATAAAAAGAATGCTTTATTCTGGACAGGCGTGGTGACGCATGCCTGTAGTTCTAGCACTTGGGGGAGGCTGAGGCAAGAGGATCACACGAGTTCAAGGCCAGCATAGGGTACATAATGAGACCCAGTCTCAATAAAACCCCCCCAAAAATAAAAAGAACAATTTATTCTTCAGACAGTATTCACTGTATCAAAAAGTCAACTGATGCTGGACTACACCTGCAAAGCATCAACTGAATCTGTTCACCTAAGGGAAAAGACAAAATAGAAAGGGAAAGTGGCTCAGGAGACTCACCGAGGTGTGAGACCAGTAGGAGTAGTCGAAGCTGAAGGACTTCGGTGCTTCCTTAGGGTTCTTTGGGTTAATAATACCTGGAAAATGAAAATGTTTCATTCCATTAAGTTCTTTAATTCAACATGATGTCATATGCATACTCAAAATAAATATCCAATCAGGATATTCATACCACTGAATCTCAATAAAACAATCAAAAACTTAAGTATTGGGCTGGGGATTTAGCTCAGTGGTTCAGCCTCCTGCCTCCCAAACTCAAGGTCCTGAGTTCGATCCCTGGCAGCAAAACAAAACAAAAAAACCCCAAAACACTGTAAGTATCACATTTTTAAGAGGAAATTTAAAGTACACAGGGAACTTGAAAACAAAAATCAGACCAACAACATTCACTGTGTGTTTCCGACATTGAGAACAGAGCCTGGTATACAGCAAAGTCTCAGTAAATATTCTGCAACAGCAAGGTCCCGAGTTCAATCCTGGTACAAAAAAAAAAATTTCCGCAACTGAGAATTTATCTGCCCTAGGTATGTTAGCAGTCAAAATTTGGAAATGGACCGTGTTACTATTTCAAGGCATTTCATAAGACTTGAAATATTTCAATGACATCCAGTACTCCATTAATCCAACCACAACTGGAAACAAATTCTTTCTAAAGATCTTGTTGTCTACTTCAGAAAAGCATTTGGTAATGAAGTATTCATTACAGTCTTATTTCTGAAATCCACAGCTGACAACAACAAATATATAAGTTATTTCACAAATACATGTATGTGTGCATATGTGTACGTATGTTCATACAGTGGAAGCACAGACTACTAAATCATCTGGAGAATGTTATAAACAGTAGAATTACTTTTTGACTGAAGAGCATGAAGTCTCCCTGCCCATAATAAAAGTGATTTCTCATATAATCAATCCAGCCACACTACACTTCAGGGAACCACTGTGAATGTGAAAGCTTAATCTCTTCCTTTCTCCCTCACACAAAGCTTTAGCTCCTCATATTTCATGTGGAACAGAATCTTTATAACCTGTGGTCATGAAATCTCCTACAGTGGATATCTGAACCAATCAACTTCTCTACAGCAGGGCCCCATCCCAGGCAATCAGTGAGATCAGGATTAAAAAATAAATCTGTCTCAGGCAGCTGCTGCTCAGGACACAAATAGCAACAGTTGCTATGGTGCTTAACTCTCCCGCTAGATTCCACTGGGTAAGGCCACACACTTATGTTCCAACCTCAAATGCTGACAAGAGTATTAATAAGGCTCACACTGCACATAAGCATGTGACAGGGAGGCATGGTTCTAGAAGGAACATCTCCAACACACAAATGGTAACCTAAGCAAAGAAGTGCACTTCTAACCAAAAGGTACAACACACAAGAGCTCAGTAACAATGCTTGCTTCAGCAGCACATACACTAAAATTGGAATGATACAAGAAGATTACCACAGCCCCTGAGCAAGGATGACGCGCAAATTCATGAAGCATTCCATATAAAAAAAAGAAAGAAAGATTTAAATAACAGCAATACTATATTCAGGCAGCAGTGACTCTGAACCATAACACTTTCTGTTTGTTAACCCTTTCAGCTACACACAGGCAGATGTTTTCCTTTCCCCAATGGACAGATGAAGAGAGGCTAAGTAAGTCACCCATGGTTACAGAGCTGGCTAGAGGCAGGTCCAGGATCTGCACCAGGAGTGTTAGGCCCCAGAGCACACACTCCTAGTTAGCCAAGACATCACCATTTAGTGCTCACCCTCTATGCCAAGGGTGCCAAGGCAAAAGGGAGTGGCATTTTATGCGTATCTGATGCACATGTATGTGCATGTTTATGTGTATATGGCCACCCTCCTAAAATTAAACCACAAGCATTGTTTAAAATTCTTTTTAGCCAGACATGGTGGGACACACCTCTAGTCTCAGCACTCAGGAGGCTGAGGCAGTAAGATCACAAGTTTGAGGCCAGTTTAGCAACACAGCAAATTTGAGGCTAGCAGATAGTAAGACACATATTACCTTAAATATACAAAATAGTTTCTAATAAAAAAATTTTAAAACCTTAGAACTTGCAAATGAAAAGATTTTTTTGCAAATAAAATGTTGATGACAACACTACTTATCAGAACCCTGTAAAGACCAAACATACTCCAGGCATGGTGGTGCACGTCTATAATCCCAGCACTCGGGAGCCTGAAGCAGGAGGATCACTGTGAGTTCAAGGCCAGTCTGGACTATATAGTGAGTTTGAGGCCGGCCTTAACTACATAGCGAGACTTTGTCTCAAAGAAACAAAAATACCGAATATACTACTCTTACTTCTGTTTTCAAATATGCCAAAGAACTTTTCTCCTTTAACTCAATTAAGAAGTTTCCAACCAGAAAAAGGAAGAGAGATAGTACGTATCATAGAAAGAATACAGCATTTTGCAAAATGACCAGCATCAGTGCCTATAGCCTGACACACATTTTAATATTCTATACATAGAAGCAGTGACTTAAGCAACGGGGCGTGGTGAAGCCCATTTTTCTCCTTCCTCGCAGGTGCGCCGGAGGATCTCGCGGCGCGCAGCCCCTCCACTCCGGCCCGAGATGAACGCTGCGGCAGAAGCCGAGTTCAACATCCTCCTGGCCACCAACTCCTAAAAGGTTACTCACTATAAACAATATCCACCCAACACAAGCAAAGTTTATTCCTACTTTGAATGCCATGAAAAGAAGACTGAAAACTCCAAAGTAAGGAAGGTGAAATACGAGGAACAGAATTTTATGGGTTGCAGTACATTCTTAATAAGTACTTAAAAGGTAAGGTTGTGACCAAAGAGAAAATCCAGGAAGCCAAAGAGGTGTACAAAGAACATTTCCAGGATGATGTCTTTAATGAAAAGGGATGGAACTACATTCTTGAGAAATATGATGGGCATCTCCCTATAGAAGTAAAGGCCGTTCCTGAGGGCTCTGTCATTCCCAGAGGAAATGTTCTCTTCACGGTAGAAAACACTGATCCAGAGTGCTACTGGCTTACAAATTGGATTGAGACTATTCTTGTTCAATCCTGGTATCCAACCACAGTGGCTACAAATTCTAGAGAGCAGAAGAAAATTTTGGCCAAATATTTGTTAGAAACTTCTGGTAAATTAGATGGTCTGGAATACAAGTTACACGATTTTGGCTACAGAGGGGTCTCTTCCCAAAAGACTGCTGGCATAGGGGCATCTGCTCATTTGGTTAACTTCAAAGGAACAGATACAGTAGCGGGAATTGCTCTAATTAAAAAATACTATGGCACCAAAGATCCTGTTCCAGGCTATTCTGTTCCAGCAGCAGAACATAGTACGATAACAGCCTGGGGGAAAAACCATGAAAAAGATGCTTTTGAACATATAGTAACACAGTTTTCATCAGTGCCTATATCTGTGGTCAGTGATAGCTATGACATTTATAATGTGTGTGAGAAAATATGGGGTGAAGATCTAAGACATTTAATATTGTCAAGAAGTACTGAGGCACCACTAATAATCAGACCTGATTCTGGAAATCCTCTTGATACTGTATTAAAGGTTTTAGATATTTTAGGTAAGAAATTTCCTGTTACTGAGAACTCAAAAGGCTACAAGTTGCTGCCACCTTATCTTACAGTTATTCAAGGGGATGGAGTAGATATTAATACCCTACAAGAGATTATAGAAGGCATGAAACAAAAAAAGTGGAGCATTGAAAATGTTGCCTTTGGTTCTGGTGGACCTTTGCTGCAGAAGTTAACCAGTGATCTCCTGAATTGTTCCTTCAAGTGTAGCTATGTTGTCACCAATGGCCTTGGGATTAATGTCTTCAAAGACCCAGTTGCTGATCCCAACAAAAGGTCCAAAAAGGGCCGGTTATCATTACATAGGACACCAGCAGGGAATTTTGTTACACTTGAGGAAGGAAAAGGAGACCTTGGGGAATATGGTCAGGATCTTCTCCATACTGTCTTCAAGAATGGAAAAGTGACCAAAAGCTATTCGTTTGATGAAGTAAGAAAGAATGCACAGCTGAATATAGAACTGGAAGCAGCGCCTCATTAGGGTTTGCCCTATGAGTGCATGCGTGCATGTGCACCCGAGTGAGAGTATGTAGTACATAATGTTTATTGTACAGCTATGGGGACTTTCTTTGTGTTTTATGATACATTACAGCCAAATTATTTGTTGGTTTATGGACATAACTGCCCTTTTTTTTGTTTGTTTCCAGTGTTTAGGTGGTCTCAAATTAGACAACACATAACCATTGTGAAAGATTAATGCTAAAGTAAGCTTTTTAGGACCCTTTGCCAATAGATAGTAACTTAATCTGGTATTGATCTTTTCACAAATAACAGAACCAAGAAACTTTTATATATAACTAAAGATCACATAAAACAGATTTGCATACAATTATCATGATTGCTTTATGTTTATATTTAACTTGTATTTTTGTACAAACAAGATTGTGTAAGATATATTTAAAGTTTCAGTGATTTAACAGTCTTTCCAACTTTTCATGATTTTTATGAGCACAGACTTTCAAGAAAATACTTGAAAATAAATTACATTGCCTTTTGTCCATTAATCAGCAAATAAAACATGGCCTTAACAAAAAAAAAAATATTCTATACATATGAAGAACAATGAACAAATACTGTATTTAGGTGTTTTCTATGACCTTGGGTATTGCTATACTGAGTGCTCTCTAAAACTGAGGTAATGGCTGGGGATTTAGCTCAGTGGTTCCGCCACCTGCCTTGCAAGCGCAAGGAGCCGAGTTCGATCTCTGGTACCAAAAATAAATTAATTAATTAAAAATTAAAAATTAAAATTGAGGTAATACCTAGACTAGTGGTAGTGAACCTTTTAGAGTCCAAGTGCCAAACCACAACCCAAAATCCTCTTATTTATCGCAAAGTGTCAACACTGTAATTAATCCTGAAGACTGAGGTTTTAGTTTAGGAAAAACAACTTTACATTAATATCTTTTGTCTTAAAAGAAAAACACAATAACCCGTATGCCATAGCTTTGCCACCACTGACCTAGACTTTACAGAATGACATAAGAAAAGCACTACACAAATGTTAAATTTCTTTAAAAATAGTATTTTTTATCTTGTTTTAAACTCTCTCAATAATTGCTGGAATGAAAATGATGGTTCATGGTCTTTAAACCAAAGCAAGGAAAGTCCACTAATTTAAAAAGTAAACAACAGATAAAATAGGAATCTTACTTTTTGGCAAGAGTCAAAGTAAAACATTCATGCTCACAAATCCCTTAAATGCAAAGACCACGTCCTGAGGATGCTCTTCATCACCGTCTGCCAAGCTGGCACGAGGATGACTCCCCTCCATGTGGGGTACAATTTAAATCTGGCCAAACGCTACCAATTCCCAGAAAACAAA
The DNA here is from genome assembly GCF_053883595.1 of Heterocephalus glaber. Lineage (NCBI taxonomy): Eukaryota > Metazoa > Chordata > Mammalia > Rodentia > Bathyergidae > Heterocephalus > Heterocephalus glaber. The sequence goes on along the minus strand of NW_028258299.1, from coordinate 6,254,024 downwards.
GAGAACAATCAAAACAATGAGTATCTGTGCGATACAAACATAAAACACCAGTAGGTTTTATTAACTTTCACAGAAAGAATAGAGAAAAAAATAGAATTACTGAAAGACTGTAAAAACACAGTCGGGGTTTTTTTTAATGTTCAGTCAGGGCCTCAGAAAATCATTAAACTGCCCAGGCTGGCTCAAACTTGTAATCCTCTTGCCTCAGCCTCCCAGAATGCTGAAATTACACCCATGCCTGGCTTAACCAGCAGTTCTTGTATTAAAGTCAATTGAGCTTAAAACAGAGTGCAGGACTAGCTTATTTCTCAGAAAGCATGCACATTAGAACAAGGTTATGGTAATCAACAAATAGTCAACATACAAGCCATATTTTCTCAAGGTAAAAACTGTTCCAAATATAGCACCCATTCGCAGGATGGAGTATCGCCAGCATGCAGGCTTTATCTAGGACACATCACCATCTGTCCACAAGAAACAGATTCCAGTCATATTTTGAGAGCTGGAGTCAGAACATAACTCTTTCAAGCATTGTAGAGTTTATACTGCTTTCTCTCTTATAAAACCACCTTCTCATTGTACTTTTCACCTTCTGCATCTGAGGTCTCCTCTCTGATGGTGGTTTCCCTGGACACACAGTACAGTATATTGTAGACCTGGATCCTTGCCACAACCATCTTTCCACGATGCTCTTGGAGTCACCTAAACTTCCTTCTCTCACCCTCCACAGCTGATCTCTCCTTCAGCTTCCTTGCAAATATTTCCAGCATCCCACAGCTCCTCATTACAATCCTGGTCCACACCACCCCTCTCTCCTCTGAACACATGCAGTGTCTCCTAAATGGAGTATGGAGGATGAGTGTACACAGGAACACCAACCACTACAGGAGGCTTAGAGACTTTGGCTTGCCCTCTGTATAATACAATGACTCCCAGGAGAACTGCATCTAGCAGCAGAAATCCATGAGTCCTGGTTTGTATGTTTTCAGATACAGGAAGAAAGGAGTTCACTCCTTTATCAAAAGCATTTTGTCTCTTGATTCAAGTCTGAATTTTCTCTTACAATTTGATCCAACATTCAATTATTAAAAGGTAAGCTGACCTTTAAAAAAAATGTCTAAAAACAATCTCTAGATGATATTTTCAAGGATTTTATCAACAGAGCAAGTAGAATACTGTAGAGGCTTTATTCTGACCCCATCCTAAATGTGCAATATTATCATAGGTCCATCTATAACTTGGGCACATAATAAAAACTGCAACCCTCAATTTTCTTATACATAAGTGGGTGCAGTAATAATAGTGTTTAAGTTTATGGAACTGTTGTGAAGTTTAATGGCTAAGCCATGTCAAATCCTACCTCAGGGTCTGCCACAAGGAAAATGTTCAAAATAGGTCATTCAACAAATGTTCTGAGTGTATTCCATGGTCCACAACTGGAAGATATCTAGTGAAAACAAGCCCCTGCCCTCAAGAAGCTTGCATTCTAGTGAGGAAGTCAGATAATTAACTATTAGAGACAGTACAATGTCAGAAAAAAATAAAGCAGGGTCAAGATAATAGAAGATAACTGCAACCACTTAAAGGAGATGATTTGAGCAGGGACTTGAATGAAATTTAAGGAACAGCAAGACCACAGTATAACCAGAGGGTGAACAAGGAGATGAACTCAGATAACTGGCCAGGGGATAAATCCACTGGGGCCTTGTGTCCAAGGTGAAGATTTTTAGTTTTGTTCTGAAAATGGTAAGAAGCCAATGAATATTTTAAGTTGAGGAGAGGCTTGATCTGATTTATATTTCCAAAACATGGCTGGCTACTCTATGATAACAAGGGCAGAGGAGAGAGACAGGAGGCTACTGTAATGCTGATGAAGGTGAGAATAAAATGGTAAGAAGTAACTGGATTCAGCATAAATTGTGAAGGCAAAGACAACAGGACATTGATGAGTTGCCAGTGAGAAAAAGGCAAAAAGACATGAGTAACTCCATTTGGGGGGAGAGTACCAGGGACTGAACTCAGGACCTTGGGCTTGCGAGGCAGGCGGCTTCACCACTGAGCTAAATCCCTGGCCCAGCTCCAGTATTTTTTACCTGAGCAACTAAAATAATGGTAAGAATGAATGAAGGAGGAGCCACTCTGGGCAGGGAGGGAAGGAAAAACAACAGTTCCTTTTAGGGCACACTGAGTAGGACACGCACATTGGGTCTTCCAGTCCAGTGAAGCTGGCAAGTGGGTGGGCAGGTCTAGAGTTCTACAGAGATCCAGACTGGAGAGACCAATTTGGATGTTACGATGCCAATAACAAGGAAAGCCCTGGGACTGGGTGAAAACACCTACAGGGTCTGTCTTCTCCAGAGACAAAGAAATGAGGACAAAAGCCTGCCTAGGTAAGGAAGAACTGAAAATGGCCTGGACGGAAGGAAGGCAATCTGCAAAGTGTCTGGCTCTGAGATCCAGGAGAAGAAATGGTTCAGGAGGCACCCACGCTATGCTCCCTACCATTATTACCATGAGTATTATCATAACCACCTTCAGGACTCACACTGCCCAAGGAATGAGTCTTTGTTCAGGGTGTGTCCTCATTTCCCCAACCCCTGCTTGCCTCACTGCTCCTCTGTTTCTTAGCTCGTCACCACCCAACTCTTCTCTGGTTTCAAGGCTGCTCTTCTGAGTCCTCCATAAATCTGAAAGGGAGCCACAGCATCTTAAGACCTGGATATATATTTTCCCAGGTCCAAAGGTAAGATGACTCCCTGTTCATCCTCTCCATATGACTTTCACACTTTCTCCCCTTTATTCCTCACATGCTGTTGGACACATTCATTATCTTAGGAGAGCTAGAAAAGAGCTGTAGAGGCTGAGTTGAAGACCCTTATCGACAATAAACAAAAAAGGATCATGCAGGGTGTATGATGGTGCACACCTGTAATCCCAGCTACTCAGGAGGCTAAAACAGGAGGACTGTAAGTTTGAGGCCAGCCTGGGCAACTCAGCAAGATCTTGTCTCAAAACAAAAATCAAAAAAGGGCTGAGGACAAAGATGAGCACTCCCTGTCAACTGCAGTACTGCATCAAACAACAACAACAAAACAAGAAACCATTAATGTTTCAAAAGTCTTAACTGACTGGTGAACCATGGATAGCCTTTCTTGGAGTCACTTGAAACAAACTCTAATGAAACTGAAAGGGAAAGAGTACTCTGAAAATCATTCCCAGAAGCTAGTATTACCCTGATTCCAAAACCAGAAAAGGACCCAACCAAAGAGAACTACAGGCCAATCTCCTTGTTTTGGGGGGGTTTTTTTGGTACCGGGGATCAAACTCAGGACCTTGCACTTGCGAAGCAGGCAGCGGAACCACTAAGCTAAATCCCCGGCTACAGGCCAATCTCTTTAACGAAACAGGTGCAAAAATCCTCAACAAGTTGATGGCAAACAGAATGCAACAAATCATCAAAAAGATCACACATGGGCTCAGTGGTTCCGGCACCTCGCAAGAGCAAGGTCTTGAATTCGATCCCCAGTACCAAAATAAAAAAAGATCACACATGATGGCCAAAGAGGCTTCATTCTAGGGACGCAAGGATGGTTCAACAAATGCAAATCAATAAATGTAACACATCATATAAATAGAAGGACAAAAATTACATAATCATCCCAATACAGACAGAAAAAGCCTCTGACAAAATCCAACATTCATTTATGATAAAATCGCTGAAGAAAATAGATACAGAAGGACCTTATCTCAATCTGATAAAAGCCATTTACGACAAATCTACTTCCAACATCATACTAAATGGAGAAAAACTGAAAGCTTTCCCTCTAAAATCAGGAACAAGAGAAGGATGTCCATTATCACCACTCCTGTTCAACATAGTCCTTGAAACATTAACCGGAGCAGTAAACCAAAAGAAATACAAGGGATATGTGTAGAAAAGGAAGAAGTCAAATTATTATTTGCAGATGATCCTCTACATAGAAGACCCAAAAATTCACACCAAAAACCTCATAGAATTAATAAC